>NW_027556402.1:199714190-200914190 GCF_003287225.1 Phascolarctos cinereus | reverse complement strand
ATGTAGAAGTCTAACATTCATATGGTCTTACCATCAACAACTTATTTTGTCATTAAAGAAGTTTCTCTTTTAAGACATGGAAAGGTCAGCTTTTCCTTTAGTTGACTACAGTCATGCTGATGAGACTCTTTGGAAGGTTTTAACCTTTCTGGCCATTCCCAGTCACTTGGAGTTACTGGAGAGTAGAGTTAGGTAGGGTGTGTACCTACTCTTGGCCTTTATTTCTCGAATAACTGAGAGGACCCAAATTGCCAGACAAAAGGGTGGGGAGAGCAAAGACACTCACACAGAATCAAAGTTGGAATCTTAGATGTAGAAAGGGCCCTAAAGCCTGTCTACTCCAAACACCCCCTTCCCCCAATTTTACAGCAAGAGACAGTAATTTGCCCAGGATCACCAAAGGTGACTCTGTCATTTCTCAATAACTCTTTCTCCTTGTAACTTCCAAAACCAAAGCAAGTCATCCAGGTACACAATCTGTGGGATGTATCTCTCACCTTCATCACCTGTCCCTGGTCCCAGCCTATCTTTCCAGCCTCATTGGACCTTATTTCCTCCTCCAAACTCTACAGTCCAGCCACACCCACTTGTGACACTCTTCTCTGTGCCTTTGCACATTTCCCCATGCCTGGGATGCACTGTCCCCTGGCCTCTACTTCATAGAAGCCCTCTCTTCCTTTAAGATGGCAGCTCAGGCACCATCTTCTAAGGAAGCCTTTCCTGATCTCCCCAACAGCCAGTGTCCTCCCTCTCAAACTGTTTTGTATGTATTTGTATTTATTAAATTTATATTTATGCTTTATATAGTTTTATGGGTCTTTGTTGTCTCCCCCATAGATCCTCTTCTTCCAGTTAGGGATTGTTTCATTCTTTGTACTTTATCCCTAGCACTTTGCGCAGTGCCTGATACATAGTAGGCATTTAATAAATGTTTATTAATTCATTGATCAAAGTAGAGCAGTATAACAAGGAAAGATTCGAACTTGGTAGGGCCCCTTTGTCCAACCCCCATCCATTTTAAACAAATATCTGATGAGAAGATTTACAGGATCATAGCATCTAACCACCTTATTTTACAGTCAGAGAAACTGAGCCTTGGAGATAAAGTTACTTGCCCAAGGCCCTATAGGGAATGCATACCAGACCTGGGTTTTGAACTCAGGGTCTCTAATTCCCAAGTCTAGGACTTTTTCAACTTATCAAGTTTCTGTTTTTGTTTTTTCCTAGCCAGTTCATTCCCTCTTCTGTCAAGACTCACTGACATATCCTGAACTAGGCAAGAAATTCTTTTCTTGGCTTCTAATACCATTTCTCACCTCACTCCACTTCTCCTTAACTTTCAGGTGTAATTAACTGTGTTTTAATGAACTAAGCATACCTCAGAAAGAGCTACGATATGCCAGGTCTCCCTCACCAGCCTACCAACAGTTGTTGCATTTCTTAGAGACTCATCTACAAACAGATACACCCGTTATTTGGGGACCCAGGTTACTCGATCTTGTCAAGAAAAAGCCTGACCATGTTCACATATTAAAAGTAGAGCCTTCACACTGTCCTTAAGGGCCCTCAGAATTAGACAGATTGAAAGAGTCTCAGTGTATCAGACAATCAGGTGGCTTCCCATTATATTAAGAAGAAAAGAAACATTCACTTTTCCTCCTCCTCTGCCCCCAAGGCCAGTGATATCTGATTTTGAGTACAGAGCCTTGTTTCTTAGATTGATACATTAAAGTAACAAAAAATAGGCATAGAAGAGGCTGGCAGATTTCTGGAGCCACCTAACTATGCATTCTTACAGATTAGTGTGCATCCCCCAAATATTTGGGAGACATCATCTCCCAGAAATGAGGGACAACAAAGATCAGCTCTCCCGGTTACACAGCAACTATAAGCTACCCTAATTCTGGTTAAGATGCCCTTTTTAATAGTAGCTTCTCACTCCTCTTCACCAAAGACCTATAATTTTTTTGGATTTGAGTGTTCTCTCCACTGCCCCAGATTGCAATTCTTTTTTCTATACGTGGTCTTTCAGTGTTACTGCTAAAACATCCATCACCTTTCATTTGTGTGGCCAACCTCGAGATGATAAGCCTCCCCAAACTTATCCAGTCTGCTCCATGGACCACCATCTAACACATACTCAAAGCCTTTTATATTTTATATAAAAGGTCTATCAGAGCATCATTACTCCAGAGTTATCTCCACTCCAGAACAAGGTTTGGAGATAGGATTTTAGTGAAAGAATTCACATTTATATAACACTTAAAAGTTTACAAAACATTTTAGTCCTGACAGCCCAGAAAGGTGTAGTTAGTATGTTATAGAAGCACCATGTTATAGATGAAGAAACAGAGACTCAAAGAGGTTGCAGTCACAGAGCTAGTAGATCTGGAATTTGAATCCAGGTCACATGATTCCAATTGTATTGTTCTTTCCACTATATCATGCTGCCTTTTTCAGAAAGTGATTATGCAGCACTTTCCAGGCCTCAGCAATCCACGTACCTTGTGTGAGATATGTCTTTCCCTCCTCCCTGAATTCAGGGACCATCCTGCCTTCTTACCCAAAGAGATAAATAGGGTAAGACCTCAGGACCCTTCTGGTGAATCATCACAAAAAGGCCAAAGCAACTATCAGTCTGCCTCTGCTCTCGAGGTCTTTCTGACTGCCCACAGTGCCACCTCCAGAAACTCTGCTTCCCAAAATAGGAAATGATGGATACATGGTTCTTTCCCTACAGTAGCTTACTTCCTCCTTACTAGACCATTTGACCCTCAAGGCCAAGGCACTCAGACTTTATCCAATGATCCTTTTCTTTAGGCAGAGACATTCATGTGCTGCCCACTAGCAGACTCTCACATGTGCAGTTCAGCTTACCTGACCTTACATTGAGTAACACCACAGCCCGTCACAATCTTTGTCAGAGTACTTTCAGGTCATTTCATGCAGCTAGTGTTATGTTTCTTCTTGATATCAAGCATCTGTCTGAGAGGTAGTCTGACAATCCCATAGTAGTTATTAACTGTCTTTACTTTCTGAAGTCCATCTATATCATGACCAAATTTGCATAGCCTACAGGGATACTTTTCCATCTTTAGAGAAACTCCAGTTATCAGTAGGACAGCTTTTCTGAAGTTATGTTGTCCCTGGCATCTTTTATAAAATGAGGGGTTGGGCTAAATGATCTTGCAGAGTTTTGTTCTATTTAAGTTTTCATTTTCTGAGAGAATATGAAAGTATACAATATGCAATATTAGACACTGATAAGCAGAAAAGTTACTGGGGGAAAATAAGGTCACACGAGTCTTCTTAAACAGAATTTTTAACTTGTTTTTTAAACTAATATTTTATTTTTCCTCCAGTTACATGTAAAAATGATTTTTAATATTTTGTTGTGGTTTTTTTTTTAAGTTTTACGTTCCAAGTTCTATCCCTCCCTCTTTCTCTTCTCTCCCTGAGACTGTAAGCAGTCTGATATAGATTTTACATGTGCAGTCATGTAAAACATTTCCATATTAGTCATTTTGTGCAAGAAGAAAGAAAGTGCTTCAGTCTGTATTCAGACAACATCAGTTCTTTCTCTGGAGGCAGAGAGCATTTTTCATCTTGAGTCCTTTGGGATTGTCTTGGATCATTATGTTGTATTGCTGAGAATAGCTAAGTCATTCACAGTTGTTCATTATACAATATTGCTGTTACTGTGTACAATGTTCTCCTGGTTTTGCTCACTTCACTTTATATTAATCCATGTAAGTCTTTCCAGGTTTTTCTGAAATCATCCTACTTAATGTTTCTTATAGTACAGTAATATTCCAGTATGATCATATATCACAACTTGTTTGAACCTATTTTTGAAGGAGGTTAGGGATAGAAACTGGTCATGAAAAGAAAGTACATTGCTGTATGATTTTTATAATCAAGGAAGATCTAAATCTGCCTCTGGGTAAAGAAATAAAGACTTCACATTTGTAGCCTTTGGAGAAGCACAGAGGGAATACTTGTCTATGCAGGGGGGAGCTGGGGAAAGAGAGGAATAAGATAAGAAGTACCTGGTTCTGGAGGTTATTGAAAGCTGAACTAATATTCAATAACAAACCACCAAGGTTGTTGAAAAGAGTGACAGATGGTGCAAACTGTATTTAGAATTCTCTTGAGGCTATCTATAGTATAAACTTGCAAGAGAAAAAATAAGGGACAGAAAACCCAGGCATGCAGTGATACCATCCTAGACACGGTTGTATTGATGATAATCATGCAATTCAGCAAGCATTAGCTAAATGTCCATTATGTGTCAAGCACTGTTCTGGGTGCTACAGATACAGTGACAAAAAGAAAATAGTCCCTGCCCTAAAGAAGCTTGCCTTCACAAATAAGTAAAAATAAAATATATACAAAGAACCAAGTACAATGCAATTTTCAAAGAAAGGAGTCTGCATAATAACCTGGGGGAAGGATGAGATGGAGCTTGAGCTGTGCTTTAAAGGGAGTTACAGGTTCTGAGAAACCAGAATGAGGAAGGAGAGATGCCTAAGTACAGGAGCCTGAAGATGATAAATTATTTGTTGTGTATGGAAAACAGCAAGGAGACCAACTGGCTCTAATGTAGAGTATATGCAATCAGCCTGGAAAAGAGATATTTGAGCCAGAGCATGAGGCAGCTTAAATATGTACAGGTGTTTGTGTTTTATCCTAGAGGGAATAGAGAGTCACTGCTGCTTCTTGAGCCAGAGGGCTTAGATGGGCAGATTTGTGCTTTAGAACAGTTGAGAAGGTGGGTGCATGAAGACAAATTAGAAAGCTATTTTAATAGCCCATGTGAGAGGTGAGAAGAGCCTAAGTAAGAAGGAAGAGGACAGACAATGATGAGAAATGTTGTAGAGGAAGAAATATACAGTTTAGCAATTGATTGGTTGTGTGGGATGTGGCAGAATGAGGATTGAAGGATAACTCCGAGGTTGTGGACTTGAGAGACTGGGAGATGGTATCCTTGCAAGAAATCAGGACGTTTGGGCAAAAGGTAAAAAGGGCTGAGAAGGAGAATGGATTCTGTTTTGGATATGCTAACTTTCAGATACTGTGGGACATCCCATTGGAGATGACAGACAGTCGGTTGGAAATGAATATATAAATTTGGCAAACTAGTGTTGGAAATATAGAATTGGAAGTTATCTGCATAGAGATGAGAGTTGAATCCATGAGAGAAAGTTTCTCTTGTCTTGTGTTCATATTTCAGGAGTCTTATTCCACTCTGATCTTTTCATCAAGAAAAGTCCACTGTTCCACTGAAGATCCATTTTTTTCCCTGTAGAATTATACACAGCTTTATAGGAGATGGTTTTCTTGGTTTTAGGGCTCTTTGACTGCTTAGACAATTATACTCCAAGATCTCCTCTTCTTAGTAGAGTCTGCCAGGTCTTGTGTTATCCTGTTACCCTGCTTCTTTAGGAGTCTTCCTTTCTGTTACAGGGATTTTCATATTCTTGGCATGGCTCTTTCTAGGCTGTGAGATTAGGTTAAGCAAGGACAAAAATCAACAACTCTTGGTGAAGTTGCTAGTTGGGATTCCCTTTTGGGGCATAAAACTGCTGCACACTTGAAGCACTGACCTTTTAGCATCTCTTTGAGGTGACTTGATGATCCTCTTTTCTCAACAGCAACATGGCGCCCAGCCGGTGAGTCCTTCATATATCGCTTCACAGCCATTAGGAAGGCTGCTGTTTTTTCTAGTCAGTGAGAAGAAGTTAAGAGCCTGACCCTAGGGAATGGCTCCCATTGGATTTTGGGAATGGGAACTGAAGCACTTGGTGGGAACCTGTAGAAAGGCAGTATGGCATAGTGGCAAGAGCACTGGAATGGTCCAGCTTCTAGCTCTGTTACTCCCTAGCCTTTTGTGTCATGATTTACTTGTACATAAAATGAAGATAATCCTTGTATTACCTGCCTCCCTACCTCACATTGTTGTAAAGAAAATGTCTTGTAAACCATAAAGTATCATAAAAATATGAACTGTTATTACTGTCATGGCAGTCCTTCAGAGAAAATGTTGACTCCAGATTCATCCCATGGAGAAGTGAAATAATTCTGGAAGAATAAAGTATGAAAAGAGTGAAGGAAGCAGAAGGGCCTGTGGAGAAGGAGAATCCTGACAGTCTAGCTTTAATGACTGCCTCCTCACAAATACACAGAGACAGATTTGCATGGCAGAGGAGCTTCACAGCTTATCTATGTGCCTGGTAGTCTTCTGAACTGTGAGGGTCAAAATTAATTTCCCCCAGGCTTTCCAGTGATCCAGGCTTGACCAGTACCCTTGGTACAAACTCTGAGACTATAAGTTGTTCCTTTGGCCTGTCTACTATTAACTTCCTGAAGTTTTTGGTAATATCTGATCTAAGTTTAGTCAATATGGGTCAAATTCCTTGTGAATTAACTTTCCTGAGTCAAATGATAGACCTATGGTTGAATTATTGGGCATAAATGGGTGAATTATTATATAAAAGAAGTATGTCCTTTACAAAATTTATCAACAAATATCAGTCTGCCTACAATAGAAATGTGTTATGAAAGGCTGTCATAAAATTGACATAGAAAACTTTGACATAAATGAGCGTCTCTGTTGGCAAAACTTTGACAGTTAAAATGACAAACATTTTTAAAACTTTGATCCTTATCTTCAAAGGCTTTGGAAGAATTTATTCTTGAAAAGATCAAGGACTACCTAACATTCGGTTCTTCCTTCTCTTAATTATGATCAATTTAATTCAAAAAAAGACTTTCAAATCTCGGCTGGCTCAAGAGTGAGAGCTTTCTCGTTCCAGAGCCCTTAAGTTTTAGAATACTGTCTTCCCCTGGATGTCAGCCCCAGGCCTGTTATCAAGTCATATCAGTCTATTTACAAAGGCCACCTGACATTTGAAATTGCATAATTTCTCATTCATTTTAACATAGTTCCTTGGATTAGACACAGATTTTACATTCCCATTTAAATGCATTCTTGCATCTTATATGATTTTGATATATAATTCTTCCATTTTAAAAGACCATATACAAAAGGAACTTAGAACTAAGAATATATATACAAAGCAATAGCAATAAGTCATTTCAAGAATGCCAGAACTCAGAATGAGGTGAGATTTTTTTTTCCAGCTAAATTCTGAACAAGAACATGTACAAAGAAGAAAAGTTTTTAGTTTGAGGAATGTAGCATGTTCAATGAAGTCAGAAAGCAAAATAATTCCATTCCTATTTTTTTTTCTGTCTTCTAAGTCTAGTAGAACAAGCTTTAAAATGTGAAGAGTAGGACTGACATCCTTAAGAGAGAACTGAATTTTCCTGCATGGAAAGATGATGTTTATAACTCATGAGACCTTTGTCAGTATTAGGGTAGTTGGAGGGAAAAAATTATACGTATGTATATGTAGATAGATAGATAGATAGAGGGCACAGGGTGAGCTGAAGACTAAGGGGTCATATCTGGAGAATAAAAGTAAGGGATAAGAGAGGATGATACTCGGAGAAGAAGAAAGGGAGAGGTAGAATGGGGTAACTTATCTCACAAATAAAAAAAACAGAAAAGAAAAGTCTCTTACAGTGGAGGGGAAACAGGGGAAGGTGAGAGAAAATGAGTGAATCTTATTCTCATAGGATTTGGCTTAAGGAGGGAATAACATACACATTCAATTGGGTATGGAAATCTGTCTTACCCTACAGGAAAATAGGGGAAGAAGGGGACAAGAGAGCAGGGGGTTGATAGAGAGGAGGGCAGATTGGGAAAGAGGGTAATCAGAAGTAAATATTTCTGAGGAGGAACAGGGTCAAAAGAAAGAATAGAATAAACGGGAGGGCAGGATAGGATTAAGGGAAATAGAGTTAGTTTTTCACAACATGTCTACTATGGAAGTGTTTTGCATAACTGCACATGTACAACCTATATTGAGTTGCTTGCCTTTTCAATGAGGGTGGGTAGGGAGGGACGAAGAGAGAAAATTTGAAACCTAAAGTTTTAAAAAACATATGTTTAAAAAATTGTTTTCACATGGTACTGGGAAATAAGAAATACGGGAAATGGGGTACAGAAGTCTATCCTGCCCTACAGGAAAATAGAAGGGGAGGGGGATAAGAGAAGGGGAGAGAGATAGAAGAGAGGACAGACTAGGAGAAGGGATATTCAGAATGCATGCCATCTTGGGGTGGGGGGAGGAGGGAGATGGGGTGAAAATTTGGAACTCAAAAACTTGTGGAAGTGAATGTCAAAAATGAAAAATAAATTTATATTTTAAAAAAAGAATTGAATTAACTCAAGAAAAGAGAATGATCATAACAGTAATCATAATCATAATTGCATCTGTGTAGCACTTTCAGGTTTCCAAAGTACTTTACATATATCTCATTTTATGCTCACAAAAACTCTGGGAGGTAGGTGCTACTATTATCTGCATTTTACACATGGGGAAACTGTGATAGACAGCAGTTAAGTGACTTGCTCAAGGACACACAGTAAGTGTCTGAGGCCAGTTTTCAGCTTGGTCTTCTGATTCCAGATCCAATGTTTTATCCACTGTGCCACCCAGCTTCCTCTAGAGAGTAGTAAATGAGAGCTAATTGAAATATTCCAGTCTTCAGACCCAGACAGTTTGCCTCATAGAGTAGTAAAGGAGCTTGCAAATGTGATCATAAACTCATCATTCACGTAACGGGGAGCAGAAGAGATACTGGAAAATGGGTTATTGGATTCTCCTGATGATTGGCACCTAATTCACCATTGTGTCAACTCAGTCTAACAAGCTTCTGGCTTATCCTTACAGCTCCTGAGTCTCCCCTAAGGACTGAAACTGTAAGTCCAATGTATTTATTTGCCCCTTCTTCAGTTGATATGTGATTATGTCATTGTGAATAATCTCTTACTCTTTACTTTTGCTTACCCAATTACTTTTTCAGCAAAAAAACTACTTGTGGATTTCTGTGATATCTTTTACTCCACTTTTTGCACAAAGTTTATCATTAGATACGAAGATGCAGCCCCTACTTCATATCCATCTTTCATCTCTTCATTAGCCTTTTAGTGACCCACAATTTTGTTTCTTTATGATTCACACCTATCATTGAGAATATGTTAGTGTTAAAAAAGATGAGTACTTGTTTCAGGATACTTGTCAGCATCATTGATTGCAGTACCCAAATGCAATCCAGCCTACTGTCTTCTTCCTATTCATTTCTCAGCCATCTGTCATATCTGTCCAAGATAGATGTGCTGATAGATACACTCAAGTGACTGCCCTTTCAACCATATGCCATAATCTAGAAAGTATGTATTTGTCATCCATTTGGTTTTCCCTCTGTGTATTACTTGGCTGAACTCTTAAGTAATTGGGAATCTCTTTTAGGAGGCTCTCTAGTGTTCTAAAACTTGATGTAGTAAGCATGATATCATCTGTCGTGCATACATTTCCTCTGTTTCACACCTCATGACGGTATTTATCAGAGTCATCAATGAAGGTCTCTCAGAGCAATCTATCAAGGAATTTTGTACAGTTTTGACATGTGGGAGCTATTTTGTTTGAGGAGAGTTTACCAAATAAAGTGCTTTTTATATAGTCAACAAACACTGAGCTTTTGTATTCTCTCTACTTTTCTATCACTCCTGAGTTTATAGTTGTAGTCCACTGGAGAATGTTATTTGGAAAAGCCTACATGGTCCCTTTTGATTTTTTTTTTTCATCAAAGGTACCCTTGACACATGTATAAAATATTACCATAGAGGCGAAGTAGTAGACCTGCAGGTCAGCAGTTATTGATATCTGCTCATATAAACTTTTGGGGAAGGAATAATATTCTTTAATATTGCTTTTTTAAAGGCCCTCAGAATTGCTTTAGTTTCAGCACACATCTCTGTGTATATTTAGATCGAGCTGTTCTTCTACCTTTATCCGGATATGTTTAGTTTTCTTTTTATTCCTTCTTGTAGCGTGTCATGGGCTGGGATGTTAGGGTCCAAATTTGGTGACTCCATTGACACTTTTAAAAGAAAATAGTTTGTTATAAAAATGTCGACAGATTATTTCCAGTTTTTGTCCATCTCCTTCCAATTTTATCTTTAAATGCTCTTAGAATGATCTGATTTAATTGGGCCATCTTTTGGCAACCTTACTTTCTTTTTCCATTGTTCCCTATTGTTTTGTGAGCAAACTGTTAATATTTTTTCTCCATTCTCTTCTTAAAGTTTTCAGAATGACTTTATGTTCTAACTTGATGGTGCCCTGGCTGTCACATCTTTCTACTTGGCCAGGAGATCAAGTGTTTACTGACTGAAGTGGTTCTAGGATCTTTGAACCCTTTGTTATACTAGTTGCTTTGTATTTGGATATGTGTGTGTGTGTGTGTGTGTGTGTGTGTGTGTGTGTGTGTGTGTGTATGAAATGGTTATAGTGTATGGTGTTGTTTGTTCCTTTATCCCTTTCTTATTTTTCAACATCAGTGGCTTATTTAAACATATCAGGTTGCAGTTTAGGTCATGTTTTCCTGCCATATCTCCTCATCTTTTTCCTTTATTTTTATCTGCTGGCAGTTTTTCTCTCTGCTTTAACAAATCCCTAGTTCTACAGTAAACAACCAGATGATTTAGAAATTACTTCCACATCTGTAAGCAGGTATTTTCAATATATTCAATTTCTTATTTTTGCATGTCATTCAGTGCCAGTGTTTCTCAGCCTTAAAAAAAAAGTTTCATTTTGTTTTGACATCCAGAGACTTCCCAAAAAAGAAACAAATCCTCTACAGAGTTAAGAAGAGTTAAATAAGACCTCTCTAAAGAGTAACTGAAACTAATAGTCCATATCCTTTGCCTTCTTGTAGTTTACTTACCATTTTAATAGAAAGGACAATGTTCTACTCTCTTCTTGAAGACAGTAATCACAGTTGTGAACGTGAGGTATCTGTTTTGTCTGAAAAACTTTGGCCTCTTTTGTTTCCTGATCTTAAGTCATTTTTTTTTCAATACGCCTTTCATTAACTTGAAGTGTATGTTGATTTAACTTGAAGAATTTTACCAGGTTCTTCATAGAATTTCTCCACCTTCTTATCCTCTGATGCCGATGTCTAGATCTAAGGCACAGTTATGTGCAAAGTAGCTTTTTCTTTGTACTCGTTCAGCACCACAAGGTAGAATGACCAAGTATTCCATGAAGTGAGTTTTGTTGCCTTTGGATGCCCACTAGAATCAACTCCACCAACTCCTTTATATTCCTCTACAAGGAGAACCTGTAAATTGTCCTCCCATCTATCTGCAACTTTCATTTCATTAATGCTTTTATTTATATAACAAGGTCAATATGGATGTGATTTAATTTCTCCATGAGTAGTGTATAGGCTTGTTGGTTATTGAACAAGTATCATGTATTTAAAGTACCAACAATTAAATTACTGTTTATCACATAAAAACATTGATTCTGGGTAGCTTCTGCCCATTTTGTTACCAGTCTGCCACTGTAGGAGTGGAAGAGCACTGCTCAGGTCAGAGAAACATTTCATCTTTTCCCTTGTTTCAGAGCTTGCCCTGGCCAGGGATTGCTCACCTAGGAGCTTAGCTACTTGTGTCATGTCTTCTTGTACAAAGAAAGACTGGTTCTCAGACAGCAGACACAAGCTACCACTGGAACTATACTTGAGACCTTTCCAGCTTTGTGGAACCTCCTAGACTTTGCACTCCGTTGACATAATTGTAGTAGCTTCCAAAATAGATCATACAAAGGATTTGACTCAACAGTTCATAAAAGAAGAATTACAAACTATTAACAACCCTATACAAAAAAGGGCTCCAGATGACTAATAATAAGAGAAATGGAAATCCAAACAACCTTGAGGTTTTACCTCACATCCTACAAATTGGTAAACATAACCAAAAAATGGGAATATTCAGTGTTGGAGGAATTGTGGGAAGATGAGGCACACTAGTGCATTATTGGCAGAGCTGTCAATCAGTACAACCATTTTAAAAAGTAGTTTTGTATTATGCAAATACAGTGACTAAAATGTCCCTACATTTTGACCCAGAGATTCCACTACTATATAAAACCTCAAAGGTAACATTATTTGGAAGAAAGTCCCCATGTACACCAAAAATTTTATAGCAGCTTTTTTGTGATAACAAAAAATTGGAAACAGTAGATGTCCATCGATAAGGGAATGACCAACAACAAACTGGTACATGAATGTAATGGAATGTTACTGTGCTCTAAAAAATGATGATATGACGAATAGAGAAAGATCTCCATGAACCTGATACATCTCGAAATAAGCAAAGCTAAGGAAACAGTATGCACAGTGACTGAAGCAATGTAGATGGAAAGAACAGTTGAATGAAAATGTAGCCGAATTTCAAAGCACAAAAATTACTTGAAAGAACAAGTGTGAGAAGATGTCTATCCTCCCCCTTTTGCAGAGGTAGGAATTCTACAAGTATGTTGTCCATTGCCGGCATGTTCAGACTTTGTTGAAGTTCTGAGCACTTATGCTGATTTTTTTTCCATCTTTTTTTTTTTAACTTTTAAGATATTTTTTATACATGATTACTCTTGGAGAGGGAAGGGAAAGGGTACTGGGGGAAATTATCATGATGTTTAAAAAAATGACAAAAATTTAATAGACCATTAACTGCAGCCCATTCCCATTTTCTGTGTCTAAAGAATTTGGACAAGTGAAGAATAGCTAGTCTTTGAAGTGTGTTTGTGAATTTAAGTGAACTCATTTGTTTCTATTTGGCAACTGAAGGGTCTTATAGTTTTGTAAGAGTGCTATATAAATCCATGATAAAAAATTTTTTAAAACAGATGATTGGAAAGTAAAATGTGAATGAGCAAGTTCATATCTAATGATTAATGTGGTCTCTAGTATATCCTGTAAAGTGTTACATACTTGCTTCATTTCATTCTTGGTTTGCATTTTCGTAAATGAAATGATTTAGTTAATGACGACTTTTGCCACCTTTGGACTTGCATGAAAACGTCCACTGTTATTTCTAACAGAATAGACAGAGATCTGATTTCTTGATTGCTTTGCCAGTTTTCTGTCAAATGATAGGAATTACTGTGATAGATGGAAATGAGCAGATAAATTGAATATGATGTTACTGTTTTTGAGCTTGGAGCTTCAGATATGTGATAACTTCTCTTAATACTAAAATAAATTCTCTCTTCATGTCTAGTGTATGTATGTTATACTGGTGATTTTGTGTCTAGAATCCCTAAGAGTTTGCAGCTAAGCTTTCCTTTTCCTAATCATTTTTATACAGATTATACAAATGCTTTTATTTTTCATCTCAGATTCATTAAGGTGAATAATATAGATTGCAATATTCCAAATTGTTTTTTAGACACGCAAGAAAGCACTTCAGTCAAGCTGAAGGAAGTCAGTTGGATGAGGTTCGACAAGTGATGGGAATGTTAGCCTTTCCTTCAGACACTCATATCTCTCCTTATAAGGTAACTTTTATAATTGTGCGATATAGTCAACTAACTGAGATAAAACTATTATGTAATGGGATTGTGGCTATCCATAGTTTTCTAACGACTACAAAATGTTTTCTTTTGACATTTATTTAGTGCCACTATTTATATGTGTGATCATACTTTTTATTGTATTTTTTTAGAATTTTTATTCTTTATACCACAGTCACTTTCCAGTATCTACTCTCAACCCCAAACTCTGATGTAACACAGAAAAGTCAACCAAGAGACAGCCTCCATCTGAGTAGACAGTATTTATTAACCGTAGTTACTACCACTTAAAGGGAGTTCTTTTCATCCTCTGTCCTCAAGAATAAGTAATGTGGTTGCTGCATTTGATCTGCTTATAGCTGCTTTTTAAAAAATCATTACCCTTTTCTGGGTCTGCATTTTTTACTCTGCAACAGTTGATTCTTTATTTTTTCTGAGTCCAAACTTTTGATTTCATTGATATAGGTAATTCCCAGTAAGGAAATCCCCTCTGCTAGGTCAGATAGGCCACCATTTAACAGCTTGCCATCTTAGAGATTGGACCAGAGCATCAAGAGGTTCAGTGACTTGCCCAGGGTCATAGCCAGTATGGTTTAGAGGTGAAACTTCACCCCAGTCATCATCACTCAGAAACCAGCTTTTGATCCACTCTACCGCAGTGCCTCTTCTGTTTTCTTATGGTGCCATCGTACTTCTGAGTTACATTCCTAGTGGTTAGCTCTTCCCTAGGCCTTGGTGCCTTCCACTTATTTAAAGGGCCTTTTCTGTGAGGATCATGAAAATAAATGACGTGGAGATCTCATGGATCTTAGAGCCTAGTAAAAGAAGAATGAATGTAGGTGTCGTTGATACCATATAAAAGAGTGTACAGCGAGGAAGACACTGAGTGCCAAGAGAGGTTCATTCCATTAGTCTTTGCACAAATGTTTATTGGACAGCCTTCTTGGGAGACTGTGGAATAGAATGCAAAAAAACAAAACAAAAAACCCTGGACTTGGAGTGAGGAGGGACCTGTTTCCCATCTGTCCTTTCACAGTAACTTGTTTTATGATTATGAGAAAATCACTTCTCTAAATCTATTTACTTAGTTATAAAATTTACCTTTTGTACTTCCTTGGTAGATTATGAGGATCAAATCAGAGAAGATATGTTAAATCCTCTGCAAATCTTAAAGCCGTATATAAATATTGGCTATTATTAGTAGTCCATATGTCTGCTAAACATTGTGAAGGATTTAGCAATTAAACCCCTATTGTAGCTATGGAACTATGCTAGCCATTGGGGATTGTTAGATTTAAAATGGCATAATCCCTGCTTTCAGGATGGTTACATTCTATTAGGAATATGCTGATATTAAATAGGAAGTGAGAAAAACAATGCAGATATCTAGACAGAATGCTCGAGTAGGAAGGAATGGGGTTAAGTGACTTGCCCAGGGACACATAGCTAGTAAGTGTCAAGTATCTGAGGCCAGATTTGAGTTCAGGTCCTCCTAACTCCAGGACCAGTGCTGTATCTACTGCACTACCTAGCTGCCCTGAAGAGAAGGATTCTTAAAGGCAGAATGGAGGAGTTGGTGAACAAGCTTTAATTAAGCAAATATTTTGTGCAAGGTGCTCATTCCAGTCCTGACAGATCACATGAGTATACAACCTGGAGACTGATTATCAAGTTGAAAGAATACCTGTCCAGGTTGGTTGGAAGATAAGTATATAAAAGGGAGTGATATGAAATATGGCTGGAGAAGATGGATTAAAGCCAGATTGTAGAGGGCCTTAAATGCCAGGGTAGGGAGATTTTCTTTTCTCCTCGAGGCAGTAGTGAGCCTCTGAATCCTTTTGAGCAAGGAGTGAAGTGCTTGGATGTGTGCTTTAGGAACATGATTTTGGCCACTGTTTGCAGGATGGACTAGACAGGAGTACGCCTACAGTGAAGGCATGGAGAGCAAATAGAAGATTGCTGTAATTGACCATGCAAGTGGTAATGATAGCTTCAAATATGGTAGCAGTTGGAGGGAGAAACAAGACAACCAATACAACAGATACAGAGGTAGAATTGATGAGACTTAGCCACTGACTCAATGTGGAAGTTTAGAGGAGAGGCAGACTCAGGGGTGACTGGTTCTGAGCCCAAATAACTGAGATCGTGCTGTGACCATTTACTGTCCAGACACTACAGCATAAGACAGTGTATTCTGACTACCACTTGAGGGGCACAGGTACAAAGAACCATGGAAGCTCAGGCCTAGATGAGATCACTAGCTACAGTGTTCTAAGGAAATATTTCATGGAGACATTGTGATAGAAGATGTCTCTCAGCAGGGCCAAAGATAGCAGAGAAGTCAAGGAGGGGAGTAAGAAAAGGCCACTGATTTTGATGATTAGATCACTGGTGAATATTCAGTGTAGTTATAGTCAGTGTGGAAGCAAACTGAAGTGGAAAAAGGAGACATGAGAGATGAGGAAATGAAGGCAGCCCTTTGAAAAACTTGGTTTTAAAGGGAAAAGACATAGTCTAGTAGTGAGAAGTAACAGGATTTATTAAAAGGTTTTTTTTAAACTTTTTTTTTTGTTTTTAGGCAGTTGGGGTTAAGTGACTTGCCTAGAGTCACACAGCTAGTAAGTGTCAGATGTTTTGTCTGAGGCTGGATTTGAACTCAGGTCCTCCTGAATCCAGGGCCAGTGCTCTATCCACTGTACCACCTAGCTGCCGCTAAAAGTTTTTACAAGATAGGGAGAAACTTTACTTTTGGAAGGTGTTAAAGAAGGAACCAATGAGAAGGGTAAGTTTCCAAATTTGATTGGAAATTTCCTGTGCAGTTTGGGCCAATGAGCTGCAGAATAGCCCTTGGAAACTCTGCCAGGCATCTTTGTACCTTCTAAAATATACCCCAACCAGATTTACAGTTACCAGCTAACCTGTTAGAGCCACCCAGAATTGCGTACCTTGACGAAATAAAGAAGTATAGGAAATCTAGAAAATATTCAGTACTACATTGTGAAGTAACTAAATGAAGCCTCTTTGGTTGGTAGTGAATCAGTAGCAGCATAACGGTTTTTAAAGCCTAAAAACTTGTAGATTTTGAAATGGGGGAGCTTAAAATCCCCATCTTTGGATAGTACTATATAAATCAAATACAAAAGCACCAGGAAAAAAATAAGAAGAATACATGCAATCAGGACACCAAAGGATAAAAAGTAAGTTTTAGTTGTAATAGAGAGAAAAAAAAACCCTAAGTCATAAGGTTTTGCTAAGGTTGCATTGTAATTAAACCAAATCAGATGTACAGTTTTGATTTTATGTGTTACTAGTTCCTAGCATAGGGCTCCAGGAGGTCACCTAGTGGCCATTATTAACTCAGCAGAAATCAAATGGACTTTCAGAAACAAAACCGATGTAAAAATTATCCTGGTGTCTCCCCAGCCAAAGGTGAGACAACAAGATAGAGCGGTATCCCGAAACGAGAACGTTCCTCTGGCAATTCTCTAGCCTCTATTTGACTACATCATGTAAAAGGTCAGCTAGAACTTAGTAGATGCTATCTCTTCAATTCAAATATTACAGGAAGTCCAGAGGCTTTGAGTCATGTTTATTAGGGATTCCAGTTAATCAGGTAATCATTTTCAAATAACCAAAATTTTTCCTAAAACAGGAAGTGGAATTAAGACCTCAAGCTTTGATTACTCTCTTCATTATGTGAGAATTTTCTGTAAGTTTGGGACCCTACTAAAAGGATTTCACTATTTTACTGTTATGCAATAAGGATTTTAGTAACCTGAGGAGACCAATGTTTGGTTTTAATAATGTGTTTACATGACCTAAATTGTTCTTCCCTTCATGGTCAAAATTTAGCTGTGCCTGGTAATACATGTTCATCAAAGCAGATTCTTCAGGACAGTCAATTTCTTGGTTACACTTTTTTGATAGTTAAAGTCCTATTATTTAGTCTCCCATATAAATACCAGGCTAATCATTGAAATTCTAAACATGGAATAAAATTTTCCAGATTAGCAATTTCATAGTATTTTAGACAGAAAAAAACAATCACAACTCAAAATTTCCAAAATAGGTAAGAAACTGAGAAAGTTTTCCAGGAAAGCTGAAGGATCCAACAGATTGTCAGATAAAACTCCCAGCAGGTGGTAACTCCTTTATCTATGATATGTGAAATACAGCCCAAAACACAAAATTATGCTTAGAAGATTAAAAAATCATCTTCCATCTTGTGCCACAAAGAAATATTTCTAAATATTTCTGTGACAACATCAAGAAAATAAAGTTGTTTTTATTTGAAAATGAATTCTTGCTCATTTTAAATGTTTGAGCATTTTGAGTCTTTTATTGTCAAAATAGGGTTTTTGTCTAGGGGTAGGGTAATATTGGACAGGGAAAAATTATATACTTGTCTTATTTAACCTGTACGTAAGGATGAAAGAACATGGAACTACACAGTCCCACACTCCATTGTGAATATTTCTGACTTTGAAATGAAATTTGACATTTAACATAAAGTGAATGCAAGCCTATTATGGCATGATAGGTGCAAAATTGATGTATGATTGCTTAGGTGTCTTGATTTTGCTACAGTCTTAAGCTGAATGTGAGCTTTCTCAATCAAAGGTACTACAAACTGTGGTAGGTTACATGGCATATATGTGGTACATTCATTCCCATGTAATTATTCCAACAACTCATTAGGAAGAGACTTCTCATGGTAAAAGAAAATAAAAGTATTCTTTGATGATGGTTTCCTTGTGTCAGAGGCATCAGTTTTAAAACATTCAAGCAAGATTTTTAAAAGACTATAATCAAATGGTCAACAGATCAGCTTTTTATGAAATGAGAGATGGCTGTAATTTTTGTCAGTGTAGAGGAATCCCTCTTTTATGAAGACCAGTAAAGAACTCCAAGTTTGATGATTAATTTCATTTGACGGGTCTTTTTTTTTAACTTAGTTAGGAAAATAGCCCTTTTTTCCTCTGTTTTCTTAATGCCTCACTATTGCATAATAAAAATTCTTTAACTTTCAGAGATAGAATTTTACTTGAAAGCCATAAATATTTAGGTCAGTTCTTTCATCCCTCTTTAGTTTTACTAAGCTAAAAGTCTCATTGTTGGGACTTTTATACAATTTTTTGTTTATTTTTCACATTTCTGATTCCTTGAATTAAGCTAGATTAAAAACGTTGGTCTTTGGCAGTCCAATTCAAAAGAATCATTCTAATTATGATGGAGCAGCCTTTTCTAGAACAGGGCTGACCTTGCCAGTAGGCTCCTTCAACTATTCCTATAGCTTCTGTTGAAATCATTCTGTGAATAACTCCCAAGTCACTCTAATTACCGCATTTCTCTCTGACCTAATCCTGATGTTTTCCTTCTGATTCCCTACCCTGCACCTCCTACTTTTCGTGTCTAGCTCTAGGAATAGTAATTAAAACAACACTGTTAAGACCAGGTTAATAAATTGCCCCATGATGCCATTCATCATCATCGCAGTAACTTCCCATAGCAAAACTCTTTCCCTGCCCTCCGCTGTCCTATTTGTATTGTTTTCCCCTATCAAAGTGCAAGCCCCTTGAAGGGAGGAATTATCGTGCTTTTTGTCTTGCCTAAGCACTTAGCACATTGTCAGGTACATAGTCAGTACTTGATAAATGCTTTTTTATTCATTCATCAATGTGAAAATTATCCCCCAACAAAGTGATAAATTTGTACCTTTGAATTTATCTTCTTCCAAATCCTGCCGCCATGTACCTTTCCTCCTTGTTGCACTGTCTTACCCAATTCTGAGGTCCACTAAACCACCTTCCTCAGCTTTCTCTCCAAGCTTGCCTCTACAGACATGTATTTATTGGTGTGTGCATAAACATTGCCTAGCATGTTATAAGCTAGAGCAAAGAGCACGAACCACTTTAAGGTAACGTAGCACATATTTGCTTCTGATCCCTTCACAAGGATGGTCTGGTTTGGCACCTACTTCGTTGGTAGGTGCACACCCCGTTACCCTTAGAAAACTTAATGAAGATCTTTGGGTGTTACAGCCATTGAGTTGTGAAATAACAATTCCCTAGTTGCCATTTGTTTCTAACTGTAAAGCACCTGAGTAGCCCAGAAAACTGTAGGCCATTCATATCCCCTCCCCCTCCCGAATAAGTGTGAAATAGAACTAGTTGTTTGCATATGTGCTGGAAAAATGTTTAGAACAGAGAGTGAGTACCCATGGTGGGGTGAAGGCAGCAGGAGCAAACACTATCCAGCATTAACCAAGAGAAGCTTAAACCCTGGGGCAAGGCACCACAGTGGTTAGGCATCTCTTGGGAATACTTGTAGATGATAAATAGAAGTATGCATAGTTTAGTTTTAAATCTGCTTATAAATCTGTGTCAAATGGTGGCCTTCTCTAGTGGGGAGGGGAAGGGAGGGAGACAGTTCAGAACTTAAAATGTAACCCAAAAAATTAAATTAAATTTAAAAATAAAATTAAACTACCTTTAGAAAAAAATTCCTTATCATGCTCCACAGTGAGGTAGAGTTGGAATTTGGGTACATACCAACTCCCAGAGGCAATTAAAAACACAAAATACTTAGCTTTACAGAAGCCACATGTCAGAGAGTGCATAGAAAGCAGTTTTTTCAGAGCAAACCTTGTTAAGTCTGTGAACTCTTTGTTGAGTGCAGGCATTTAATTAAGTCTATATATGTGCATTTTGTATATTGTGAATTAATTCATCCATTCCAAGACACAGGCTCAAGCCTTTTCATAATCAAGATAGTTCTTTTGGTGGTGACTCAGAATCTGTAGGCTGCTCACATGCCATGTTTAGTATTTCATTTGCACTGTACCCTACAAAACATTTTATGAGAAATGAAAGAAAACATTACTAGATTAATTAAAAAAAAATCTTTGGGTTGTGTGTGGATATTATAGACATGCCTCCCAAATACCAGAATGTCTATGGCACTTATTTAGAATTGAACAACTAACCAACTGTTTATATGAGCCACAGTCTTACTCTGATTTCTACTTCTGGGACATCCAAGGATTAGGGGGTCAAATTTGCTCTGTTCTATCTCAACCAACCAAGAAGACTGATTTTTGCTGTAGGACAGGGTTAATTTAAAAATAGGATTTTCCTCTACTTAAAATCCCATAGATTTAAATGCAATTTAGATTAAACCTGTTTTCGTAGCCTGAGGTTGAGTTACAGTTTTGAAATAACAGAGGCCTTTCTCTAAAATGAAGGCTTCCTCTATCCTCTATCTTCTTGAACCTCAGGCTCTAGAAATACTAGATTTGAAGGTTTGGCTTCGTTAGGTGTTGTTTGTTTCCGTTGCTTGAGTCCTGTTGGGTACTTAATGCAGCAGAGCTGACTGGACTTAAAACATTTATATTTCTTTGACAGAAGTTTGCTCAGTCATGTGTTTTAATTCCCAGTAGCTTGAAAAACTCTGACATTCCAAAGTATTAATTTCGCTTCATAACCAAACCAACATTCCAGAAAATTAAATACAGAATATTAAGGTCACATCAGTGGGTTTTAAATCAAAGCATAAAAATAACAAAGTTTCAATAATGACCTTCAACACTGTAAATGCCTACATTGGAAAAAAATATTTTCATTTTAAAATTCATTTCCTCCTGTCTCCCAATGAAATGCTTATAATTGCCATCTGGTGATTTTTTTTTCCTGCTGCCCCCCTCCTCACCTCTTTTTATTAAAACAAATCCTTTTTATGATAATCAGGTTATTTAATTATCTGATGGCTTTGGAGTATCTGGGTAGAAATTATTATGGAGCATTCTGTGAAATTTTGCTTAGAGGATAAATAGTTCTCATCTAGAATCTTGGAGCTAGAAAGGGATCTCGTTTCTAGTCTTTTTCCTTTTATTTCATTACAGGATCTTTTGGACCCTGCCCGATGGAGGATGCTGATTCAGCAGTTTAGGTATGATAATTACAGGCTACATCAGCTGGGAAATAACTCAGTCTTCACCATCACACTCCAGGCAGGCCTTTCTGCCATAAAAACACCGTATCCTTTCCTGGCTACAAATTATGAGCATAACGTGAAACTTAAACCTGTTTTTATTTGGTTCACATTGAAATAACAACAAAGTGAAATTTTATTTTACAAAAATAAAATTTTTTCATGTAATTCCTGAATGTCACTGGGTAAATAAACAGGTTTTCTATATGACAGAAGAGATGAAGTGAATGATGAACCTGGCCTGATTTTTAAAGAAACACAGGTTTATGATCATTTGTGTCAGTGTGTTGAGAGGGACCCACTAGGTAGTTCTATATGATATAAAGAGTCAGTAGGCCTTCAAGTCAAAAGACCTGGTTTTGAATCCCACCCCAGCACCTGATAGTTACATGATCTTGGACAGAGGTTTAAACATGGGGCCAGGGCCTTGTGCTCAGAGGTGAGGATACAGAGATTGCCAGCAACCTAGTATCTGAGTCCCTTCTGTAAGGAATTTACAGTCTGCTAAGAAGAAAACATGTGCACAGGTAAGCATACTACTAGGTGGAATGGGATAAGGGCAGAGAAGATATCTGAAATGCTCTAGGAAAATATGAGCAAAGGTGGCACTTTCCTCTTGAGAATATCAAGGAAGGTTCCACAAAAGATTTTGACAAGGTAAGGAAGGGGCAGGAGGAATGTATTCCCACCATAGTGTGCAGCCTACTCAAATTCAGGGGACCATTCCCTTCTCTGGTCCTCAGTTTCTCCATCTATAAAATGGGTTAGAACTAGATGGTTTCTGATGTCCCTGTCTGCTCTGAGTGTTTGTAATAAAGTAGAAAGAGCACTGGAATTAGTCACAGGACCAGAGTGCTCTTCCTAGTACCAGCACACCAAGTCTGTGTAACTTAAGGCAAGTCACAAAACCTTTCTGAGCCTCAGTATCTCACACACAAGATGAGAAAATGGGACTAGATGGACCCCTGAGGTCTCTTCCCACTCTAAATCTGTGATCTTAAAAGAAGAAACCCTTCAGAGATGCTCCTTAGTTTTGATTTAACCAGTGAACATACCAATTTGGTAGTATTTCATGGCCATATTTCTAAAGGAATGATGTAAGAAATAATTAATCAGAGAAAATTCTCTTAGGTTTTATGTGAACACCAAAAGTCGTCCAGTTATTCATGTAGAATGATATTTTCCCACTGAATTTATATCCTCAGGGACTTAATGACTTGATTTTTTTCTAAATAGACTTTAAAGCAGGTTGTACCCTTTTCCAGGCCTGGAATAATAGAATGGTAGCTCTAGAAGAGAAATTGTAGAAAATCTCTAGTCTTATCCCTCATTTTACAGATGAAGACTGAAGTGCAGAGAAGGGAGAGACTTTGCCAGGGTGCCTCTTAACAGTCAGGATGGAGCCCCCTCATTCCTGGTCCAGTGTCCACTCTCTGGCAGCTGCTACTTATTAGCAATGAGTTTGTTCTGTTTATAATAAAGAAACAAGGGGGGGCAGCTAGGTGGTGCAGTGAATAGAGCACTGGCCTTGAAGTCAGGAGGACCTCAGTTCAAATGCAGCCTTAGACCAAACACTTGACAATTACTAGCTGTGTGACCCTGGGCCAGTCACTTAACCCCAATTACCTAAAAAAAAGAAAGAAAGAAACAGGGAAGACCTAAGTAGTGATGCTAAGGATATATAGTCAGGTGACTGTGGACGTACCATCTGTGTTCAGAAAGGTCGGCTGGTTTGGTTTAGACCACTCCTTGCTTTAGGTTTCAGCTAGACAATGAAACTCATTGTTCAGCTGAACCGTTATTCCCACTGAGTTGTCCTTCGTATGTTGTGAGAGTAGCCACAAACTCAACAAATCTTGGAGTTAGAAGACCCAGTACGGTTCTTCTAGAGACCCTTCCCTGAACAAAAAGCGTCTAGCATAGGGAAGAGCTCTCTTTCAATGAACAGCAAGATAATGAAGTGGAAAGAACACTTAGCTTGGAGCCCCCAAGGCCAAGTATCCTGTCTTCTGCTGCTTACTCACTAATCACTTTACCTTCTCCAGCTTTGATTTCCTTATCTTTAAAATGGTGATAGGGATAGTAGCAATCTGAACCTGACAGCTTTGTGAAGAAAATGCTTTGTAAACCATCAAGTCCCATAGACATGTGAGCTGCTGCTCAGCTATTACCACGAGAGTTCTGGATTTGGATCTGAAGGAACTGAGTTCAAACTTTGGCTCTGTTTACTTTGTGAGGAATCAAGAATGATGCCAGAATTTCAAACTTAGGAGACTAGAAGGATGGTGGTGCCCTAGACAAAAATTGGGAAGCTTTGAAGGAGAGGTGGTTTTGAGGAGAAAGATGGTGAGTTCTATTTCGGATATATTGAGCTTGAGATACCTACAGAACATCCAGTTTGAAACATCCTTTAGATGGATAGATAGAAGATGGATTTGGGGATTATCTGAATTTCAGCGATAATTAAACCCATGGGAATTATTGAGATCACCAAGTGAGCCAAGGTAGAGAGAGGAAGGACCAGTACAGGTCCTTGGGGGATCTCCCACAGTTAGGAAACATAACAGAGACAATGAATCAGCAAAGGAGATTGTGGAAGTATTTAGACAGGTAGGAAGAGAAAGCATCACAAAGCCCTGAAGAAAAGATGCCATCCAGAAAGAGGCATTGTCAGATACTGCAGAGAGGTCAAAAAGGATGAGCACTGAAATGAGAATTTGCTATTATCATTATGATGATGATGATAATGATGATGGATAGCTAAGTGGTACAGTAGATAGAGTTACTCTGGCCTCAGATACTTACTAGTTGTGACCCTGGGCAAGTCAGCCCTTTTTGCCTCAGTTTTCTCACCTGTAAAATGGAGAAGGAAATGGTAAACTACTCTAGGATCTTTGCCAAGAAAGAACCCCAGATGCGGTCACACACACTGAATGATAGCAACATTATTATTATTCTTTGATGTAGTTCATCATAAACTGGTGACTTAAACTCACTGAAAAGGGCTAGAGGCTGTTTGTCTTCACCATCTTTCTTGAATTTCTTCTCCCTGCTAACTTTTTTTGTGCGTCCTTTCTAGCATTAAAGAACGTTTTCCTTAAATGAAAAAATAGAAACAAATTTAAGCATTGAGTAGTTTAGCCTTCTCAACCATCATGTGTTATTTTAATCCCATCCTTCCTGAGCAATAGTCCTACCACCTTTTGGATTCTTCTCTAGCTCCCACTGTAAAGGCCGTAGGTCATAGATCTAAAGATGGAAGGCACCTCAGGTCATCTAGAACAAAACCCCCATTTTACATATGAGGAAATTGAAGCCCAGAGAGATGAAGAGAGAGCCATAGTCAGACAGCCACTAAGTGTCAGAGGCAAGATTCAAATCCAGGTCTTCCAGATTCTAAGTCTAGCACACTGTGCTTCCATACATATCTCTAATACCACTGGGTTGATCCTTAGTCTTCATTCTTTAGTGTTTGTAGCATTTCCTGATTTTCAGGCATGTAAATATGCCTGAAAATATACCACAAGAATATTGGGGAATGGGGAATTTTAACAAACAGAATCATCTCCAAATCACTGGTTTATGTGTGGTCAGAATACCAGCTAGGTTAGATAAAAGGTTAATTAAGTAAACACCATATTACAAAGATAAAGGTTTCACAAGAACACTGCAGCTATAACAACTTCAGCATGAACTATTCAGGCAAGCTGTTGGTGCTGAAAAATAGGAAATGGATAAAGATAAGAACACTTTTTTTTTTTGGCTAGGCAGTGGGGTTAAGTGACTTGCCTCGGGTCACACAGCTAGTGTTATGTGTCTGAGGCCCGATTTGAACTCGGGTCCTCCTAAATTCAGGGCTGGTGCTCTATCCACTGCACCACCTAGCTGTCCCAGGATACTTCTCTAAAAAAAAAAAAAATTAATTGATCTAAAGCATTTGCCGCAGCAGGAAAACCAAAAGGGTCCAGGCAAGAACTTGACAGATAATAGCAACCACAGTTTAGCATACAAACTTATTTTCAGAACAGTACAGAGGAAAATGATGGAAATTTACACACGAAACACAATGTAGGGGGAAAGTTGGGCATGAAACAAACCAAACTAAATCATTCCAACAGTATTTAAAGATTAAAACAAGAAATAGTGTAATAGACAAAAAAAAATGTAAAATTGGCCAGTGTGTACAATCAACATGTTCTCATTGCCAATGACAATGCAGTCACCACATTTGGAATCATAACATTTCAACAACTAATACGCTCTATTTTTTTTCTTTTTTAAAATTTTCTTTTACTTATTCTTTTGTTACATTTTGAGTTCTGAGTTGTCTCCCTCCCTCCCAACCCCACATTAGAGAAGTCCATGATACAGATATGTATGTGGCACCATACGATACATATTTCCATGTTATCAGTTCTTTCTCTAGAGGTGGATAGCATCTGCATTCGCAGGTCCTTTTTAGTTGATCTGAATATTCATATTACTCAGAATAGCCTAGTCATTCACATTTACTCTTCAAACACTATTGCTGTTACTGTATACAGTGTTCTCTTGTTTCTGCTTATTGCACTCATTATTTCATGCGTGTCTTTCCATGTTTTCCTAAAATCGGCAAACTCATCATTTCTTACAGCACAGTAGTATTCCATCATAATCTTTACCACAACTTATCCATCCGTTCCCCTGTTGATGGGCATCCCCTCAATTTCCAGTTCTTTGCCACTTCAAAGAGAGCCGCTATAAATATTTTAGAACTTACAGGTTCTTTTCCTTTTTCTCTGATCACTTTGGGAAACAAACCTAATAGTGCTATTGCTGAGTCAAAGAGTGTACATAGTTTTATAATTCTTTGGGCATAATTCCAAATTGCTCCCCCAAATGGTTGGATCATTTCACAGTTCCATCAACAGTGTTTTAGTGTCCCAGTTTTTCCACATCCCCACCAACATTTGTCATTTTCCCCTTCTATCATTTTAGCTAATCTGATAGTTCTTTTATGGTATTCAAAGTTATTTTAATTTGCGTTTTTCTAATCAATAATGATTTAGAGCATTTTTAAATTTATATGACTATAATATGGCTTTGAGTTCTTCTTCCAAAAACTTTTGTTCATATCCTTTGACCATTTATCAACAAGGAAATGACTTAAATTCTTACAAATTTGACTCAGTTTGCTATATAGTTGAGATATGAGGCCTTTATCTGAGAAACTCTGTAAAAATTTTTTCCCCAATTTTCTGCTTTCTTTTTAATCTTATCTCCGTTGGTTTTATTTGGACAGAAACTTTTTAATTTCATGTAATCAGTTACCCACTTTACATCCCACAGTGCTTTCTGTCTCTTATTTATTCATAAATTCTTCTCCTATCCATAATGCACTGTAATAGGAAGTGAAAATGACCTTTTTAAAGGTGAAGTGAGAAGTAGAGAACAAATGATGAAATGTACTTTCATTCAACAGAGATGAAGGAATCCTATGGGCAAAAGGTTTCGTATGTTAAGAGGCAGCTGGTGGCAGAGTAGAGAGACTACCAGGCTTGGAGTCAGTAAAATCTGAATTCAAATCCTGCTTCAGACACTCGCTAGTGGCAAGTCCCTGAACCTCTCTCTGCCTTGGTTTCGTCAAATATAAATAGGAATAATAATGGCACCTACGTCACAGGGATTGTGTGTGAGGATAAAATGGTGTAATGTTTTAAAGCACTTTAAAGTGCTACATAAATACTAGCTACTATTGTTATTACTATGTAAATTAATAATGATTAGTGCCAATTTTCTGTAATTTGGTTTACCAAGAACCTTCTTCACAGTCACCCTGTGAGATATAGTGATGAGTATTTCTGTCCTCATTTTAAAGACAAGGAAACAGACACAGAGAGGTTATGATTTGCCCACAGTCCTCAGATAATAAGTGTCATGCCTAGGTCTTCTGACTCCGAAGCCAATTCTTTAAGGCTTTAAGCATTTACACAGATAATTCAGGCCAAAATAGATTTTCCTAAAATAGCCAGGTAATTGAAACAAAATTCCTTTCATTTTAATTATCCATGTAATTTACTCTTCCTGTCTTCCATTTTTGTTTGTAGATCACACCCGAGTCATAAACTTGTAAGACTCACACTTCTGAGGGGTATGACCATGGGCAGGGCCTTTATCAACCCATCTGAGGCTCAGCTTCTCCCATATATAAAATAAGCAGCATAGTGCAGTCAGAATACATGGGCTCAAATTCTGCCTCTGACCTGTTACCTCTGTAACCTTGGGCAAGTGACTTAACTCACCGGGCCTTGTGAAGTGAGGGGGTTTGACCAGAATGACCTCTGAAGACCCTTCTAGCTGTAGATTATAATCTAGGACTTCTGATAATATTACCTGTACTGCCTGCTGATAATAGCATCTATCTCCCAGAATTATTATGCAGTTTTATAAAGGACTTGTTAAATTGCTTTACAGTATGATTTAATAGATGATCTCCAAGAATTTCTTTGACCCAAATACTCATTGTCCTGCAGCCATCCTGCTTATGAGACTTTTCAAACTCAGTTAACTTGATTCTTACATGGTATACACAAAATGCATCTCTGGGTCAGTACTCCAAAACTTTGCACCCTGGTGGGACCTGCCTGAGCTTCCACTGGCGTGGAAGGTCACTTCCATAACCAGAGATGGTTAATCATCATCACCTTTAAGTACCTCATGATCTGGCTCTGGGAAATGGCTCTGTCATCCTCATCATCACAGCTGACATTTCTGTAGTGCTGTTAGGTTTGTAAAGGGCTTTACAGGCATGCAGTTCTCATAAACAAAAGAGATTACCAATGTCCCTATTTGATAAAGGAGGAGACTGAACCTTAGGTCAAGTTATTTGTCCAAGTTCACAAAGCTAATTGAGGTTGAAGGCAAAATTCAAACCCAGATCCTTAAATCCAGGTCAAGCCCTTTGCAGATCAGCACACCAGCAGTCATTTATGTTGCTTTTAGTTGGGGGCAGGCAAGGGGAGGAGGTGGCAAAGCGAAAAGCAGGGTTGTTTTTCATTCGGGCGCTTCGAATTAATTTTATTTCACCTATTCACACCAGTGTCGGTCAGCAGATAAACGTTTATTTAGTGCCTCCAAGAAAGGCAAAAAACCTTCCTTCCTCTCAAGGAGCTCAGTATGATGAGGGAGGTGACATGCAAACAACTATGTACATAACAAGCAATGTACAGGATAAATTGGAGAGAAGGCCCTAGAATGAAGAAGGGTTGAGAAAGGCTTCTGTAGAAGGTGGGATGTTAGCAGGGATTTGAAGGAAGCCCAGAGGCAGAGATGCAGAGGGAGAGCACCGCTGCCAGGGGGGACAGTTAGTATCAGTGCCTGGGTCAGAGTGCTGCAGTGTCTTGATCGCAGAACAGCCAGGAGGCCGGTGTCACTGCATCAGAGAGAATGTATGTGGAGGGGGAGGAGTGTCTTCTTTTTTGTCTCAATTCCAGTAAAAGTACACTACATTTTCTTGTTAGACCTACTTGACAGAGAATACCAGAAATGTAAAAATTTTAAGTTAATTGCTGTTTGGCTTATATATTGCAATAAATAGTTCCTCAAAAATGTTTCCTTTTCCCAGAGTAAATGAGTATGAGATTTAGAACCATAAAGGACTTAGAGGTCAGCTGTACAGTGCCTTCATTGTCCAGGTGGGGACAACAGAGTTGCCTAAGGTTTTACAGGTAATAAGTATGGAACCTGCATTTTAAGCCTAGGTTTCCTAACTCCAAAACTGACCCTCTTTCCTCCATACCATGTTGTTGCCTTGTTTTTTCTAATGATAGCAATCCTTGTTAAGCTATGACTCCTTGACACATTATGAAACAGACAGTGTTACAAAGAAGACGGGAGTTCAAAGAACCCAGACTGCCCTGTGTGTAGTAAGTCACTGAACAAGCTGGCCCAGCCTCTGCCCATGGCCCATTGTGCCAACTCCCGGCTGGTCTGCAAGATTTCTGGAGATGTCATGAATGAAAACAATCCACCCATGATGCTACCAAATGGATATGTCTATGGCTACAATGTAAGTTTGTTCTCTGCTCTTGTCCAGTGTTCTCTTGCTTCAAACTGTGGAGCATCGCCGTGTCTGCAGTAAGAGAATTTATAAAGTTCAGGATTTTCTGGTTTCCTTTGTTTTTCCATTAATCTTATTTTTGGAATTATATCTCAACCAAATATGAAGAATACTTCTGGACATTGAGTTCCATTGGGGTGAGACAAGTAAATGGTTTGTGGCAGATTCAGAGGGAAGAGAAGGGAGAGAAGGTGTAAGAGTTCTCTTTGAAAGGCTTGTCTTTTCTACAGAACTTTTACCAAACAGGCTCGTTTTGATCCTTAATAGCCTGATTTCTGAATTGTGGAGTGCTGTCTCATTTTGATTTACTTGCATTCATCAGTCTTAATCTTGTTTTTCAGTCCTTGCTTTCCATTCGTCAAGATGACAAAGTCGTGTGCCCAAGAACCAAAGAAGTTTTCAACTTCTCACAAGCTGAGAAAGTGTACATCATGTAGATCCCCACGGCCCCAGGATGGAGTGCCAGCGCCAGCCGGAAGGGGACACAGCGTAGGGGGTGGCCTGCCTCCTTAGGCACGGCCTGGGATGGCGAAGAAGCAAAATGTGCCATCTGGAGGATGAGACCTGTCGGTGGCAATGTTGTTTCTTGCGACCAAAGATCAATGAGCAACAATAACTACTCTTAGAAAGAGAGGAGTATGACTTAATAAGTTTGTACTTGAAAACAACGTTTTGATTGGTAGGATTTTGTAACATAAGTCACAAATTTGATGCTTCTGAAAAGTACTTTAATCTTTCACAAATAATTTTCTTTTAAGGAGGACTTAAACACTGAGGGACCTTTAGACCCACTTAACAATGTGACTCAACTCTTTTCCCCATTTGTTTTTCCAGTTATTCTCCCTTTTTGCTAATGATCATACATGGAAAAACAAGGGGGTTTCTCCATGACAGCCTTTTGCGTTCTCTGCTATGGATCCTGTAGGGAAGTGATGATAGGGCTGAGCTTAAGACATTGCACTTCCAGGGATGTGATGATCATGAGATGATGACTTCATCCTAGAGTCAAGCAGAAGCTGTTTGTTCCAAACAGAAGCTTAAAGATGCTGCCAACATACCAAGAAAACATAGCATGGCAAGCAAACCAAACTGCTTGTTTTTATAGACTCTTCCAGTCTGCCCTCCTCGTGTGAAAGTCTTTCTGAAGTTCTTAGTTAGATGCATAGGGGTTCATGTCAAATCATTAGTGCTACTGCCTTATTTCTTGCTTTGAGAATGTATTCACATGGAAATCAGCTAGCGTTGGACAGTTTCTGAAGAGGCCTTGCAGGATGGCGACATAAGTCTAGGGTCTAAATATATTCATTGCAGAAACTAATAGTTCAGCTTCGACAATTACTGACAACTTTTCCAAACCAACCAACCAACCAACCATTGTAGCTTAAACAAAACTATATTGTAGAGGTTTGTATTTAGCGCTTATTTTTGCATGTTGATGTTGATTAGCTAATAAAAAAATTGTAAATGTAAAACATGTTAATAAAAATTGTTTTCCATTTCTTACTTATACAAAAGCATTGTATTTCTGACCCCATATAGATTCAGTCCACATGATTCATCTTCCTGTGCTGTCCCTCCACGCCAGTGCTCTGCTTTCAACAGCCATTTTTTGACCATTTTTCTTTTGCTCAGAAGGTTGAGTAAAATGAATGAGTGAATGAAGCATGCACTTGATATGTGTCAAGTACTGTGCTAAGCATTGAGGATACAAGTAAGAGAGTCCCTCCTTTCAAAGAGCTCGTATTTTTCCATAAGTGTTGTCTTCCCCATTATATCTGCTTCTTATACATGCAGACATAAGCATGTTCCACAGTTATAATGGGGAGATAACACATATGGAATGTTTTAGCTGCAAGTCAAATGGAAAAGATCAGTGTTTCTTATGGTGCAGTGGCTGATGTTAATGTCCCTTCCTTAAAATCATTAGTCAATGCTTTATTCCCGAGGCTCTTGGTTTCAGGGGCCTGGGCTGTCCCCAGCAGGGTCTGAAGGAAGAGGGTGGTTAATATAGTGGTAATGGTTTGACTTGCTTCCTCCTGCCTCATCTCGGGCTGCTTCTGCCAGGTTGCCTTGCCTGCACTGTGTGTGGTCATTGGTTGGCAGTTGTTGGGGATGGCTGGCCTCTTCTTCATAAGTTGCTTCCCCTGTTGAAGGCGATGAGGGCTGCCTTACCGCTCTAGGGGGTACTGCTACTGTCATGACTTCTGTGCTTAACCTCCTGTTGGTGGCAGCTGGTCAGCAGTTGTTGCTACTGGTGACGAGGAAGATGGGCCCCTTCTCCTTTGACTCCATATCTAGCACTCTTTCCCCTACACCAGGCTGCTGCTCAGGAGGAATGGTGTCATGGAAACAAGAGAAGATAGTATCAAGGAGGAGAGCAGTGGTCAACTCTGTGAAATGCATCATTGTGAGAGCAAGAGAGATGACTGAAAAAAAAGGGCCATTTAATAAGGAGGTCCTTGGTAACCTGAAAGCTATTTCTGAATGGTGAGAGTGGAAGACTTTGTAAAAGATTGATGTGGAGGGAATACCTTTTGTTTCAAGAAGTTAGGTCGTGGAAGGTTGGAGATACATGGAATACAATTGGGTGGTGTAAACGGGTCAAGAGAAGATTATTCTAGGGTTAAGGAAAACTGAATGTGCTCGTGAGCCTCCAAGCTGGTTGTCCCAACCGTGCCCCTTTCTCCTCTGCTCCCCCTGTTCCAACTACCACCACCAAGATTTCCTGATATTCCTCATAGGTCAAGAAGTGCAGTGGTGAGTACCATTCCCTTCCCCATTCTGTAAGGGACAATAGTCAGGACCCTGCACTCTAGACCTTGCTAATAGTACTGGGGGTTAAGGGGGCGACTTTGAGAATTCTAAACACTAATCTGAAATCTGGTGTCCAGAGCTGGGGAGGAGGTGGTATTCCTGCTCCCCACTGTCCTTATCAGATTCCCTTTTTAGTAATATGAGGATACTAACAACCTGGATCATGTCCTGTCAGGAAGGTGGACACAACTGGAAACCATAGGATATTTAGATTCTTAGGCTGTTTTAGCCTCAAAGAGAAGTGACTACAGGGGTATCACAACTCATCTTAGTCCAGCCCCCTTGAGGAAAAGGGGGCCCAGAGACAGAACATAATCTGTCCAAGGTCATCCAGGAAGTGGCAGAGCCAGGTCTCCAACTGTGGACTTCAGTTGCTGTGGTCTTTACATCAAACAAACCCTAATTGCTTGTCTTCCAAAGAGTCTCTCTTTTTGTAAAGGAAAAATTAGATTTGTTCCACTTGGGTCTTAGAAGACAGGACTAGGCCTAATACATTGGGAAGATGAGGGTGGAGCTCACCTCTGGAGGTGCCAAAGATGGTGTAGAGTGCCTCGATAGAGGGCCTCACAGTCCCTGGAGGAGTTTAACCAGAAGCTCAATGACTGTGGGCAGTGTTGTGGATAAGATTAATGCTTTTTGGATGGGGTTTGGGCTGGCCCTTTGAGTGGCCTTCCAGCTCTGAGAATACATGACTAAACACTGGGGTCATAGGACAAGGGGAGGTACATGAAAAGTATTTTAAGCTCCCTAAAGAATTTCACATCTTGCCCTTGCAGTCTTATTCATATGGTTAATTTGTACTCTATAAAGACGAGGTTTGCTAAACAAAGGTGAACTTCAGCAAAGGTACTGTTTGAACTAACACTTAATCTCAATCTACAAGGTCCCAATTAATGATTTTTTCCTCTACTATGCCAAGAATTAGCACCAAAGCAGTCAGAAGGAGCTCGAGAATGCAGTCAGGGCTTTTTGTCCTAATGAAGCATGCCCATGAACGCTAATGAGAGATCCTGTTGTGATTCTCTTAAGGACGCAACATCTATTTCATCTGGCCTGGAGAGGATGGAGAGCTTCTCCTAGAGTACCATCTCCTGGCTGACAGGATGAACTACAATTTCAGTCCTTCCGAAACAGCTTTGCAGCCTTCGAACCAATTCCAATTCAACAAGTGTGAGGCAACTTCTGTGTGAGCACAGAACCTGCACTGAGCCCTGGGAGAGATCAAAACTCAGGCCCTGCCTACAAGGAACTCACAGCCTGGTTGGGGAAATGAGGTTGCAAATACCCGTAACTGTGATCTTGAACCTAGAGCTCTCTTCCTCTTCATCTCTGCCATCTGATTTCCCTGGCTTCCTTCAAGTGCCAGCTAAAATCCTGCCTTCTACAAGAAGCCTTTCCTGTTTCTGTTATCTCCAATTTCTCCTATTATTTTGCTTGTACATAATTATTTGTATGTCATCTTCCCCCATCAGACTGACATCCTTGAAAGCAGAGAGGGTTTTGTTTTGTTTTTTGCCTTTCTATTCCCAGAACTTGTCACAGTGCCTGACACATAGTAGGTACTCGATAAGTGCTTTTTGAATGATACACAATTATATAATGAGTGCATCAGAGAAGTTGAAAATGTTCTGTGAGGTCTTAGGGGAAAGTTGTTAGAAACAAAAGGGAAGCTTTCTAGAGAGGCATTTATGGCATAGTACTGCTGGACTTTGTGGGCATGTCACTTAATTTTCTCATCTGTAAAATGGGAGTAGCAACACCTATAATATCTATATAGTATCATATGTGGGTTTGAGGCCCAAATCAGATCATACATATTAAGTGATTTCTAGTGTAAATGTTAGCCATTTTTAGAGGAAGTAGCTTTCAGATTGGGCTTTCAGGAATGGAGGACGAGAGGGGATAATTAGTGGGCTCTGTAGTTTCTAAAGCATGATTGTTCTAAAGATAAATGGGTTTTGAATGATACCTTTTTGGAAATGGTAGGTTTCTAACCTAACCTGTGCCTGATTGAACATGCTTATAACTGATCTGTGTGCATGGGGAAATGTGGTTTTGGACACGGCATTAAAATCTTCCAGATAATGAAATATGTCTGTCACAGAAATGCCAGTGGCAGGCAAAGAAGTTGGATCTGTGATTTCAGCATGGTCATTGTACCCAGGAATAATATTTCCAAGTTTATGTCAAATCAAGGGCCCTGAGCTTCAAAATCCAACTTAGTTGCTGCCTCTTTCCATGAAACCCTCTCCTCTAACATCCACCCCTAAGATAAAGGTGATCTTCCCTCTTCAAATTTCTCTTAACACTTTGTCTGGACCTCCCCTTTGTATTTATCTCACTTTCCTTTGTATCATAGTTCTTTGTGTTTTTCTCTCGGCCTGTGTATGTCTTTGAATCCCTGGCTCTAAGCCCAGTACACAGGTAATGAATGCTTGAGATTGAAATTCCTAGCACGTTGAAGCCTAGATGTCTCCCATAAACTAACTAAATGACCTCTGAAGTTCCTTGCAGCACTCACATTCTGTGATTCCTCAAATTCCTGTTGACCCATTTGCCACCCTTATCCTTGCTCCTATTAAGAGCAGCATTACAAGAGAGATGTGATGAGCTCACCTCTCACGGTGCCCACCCCACTATCACCAGGAGTCCCCATCAGATCAAATACTTCCTCCATTGTCCAAGACCAACAAGTCGGCCAGATCGTAGACTCAACTGATATACCAAGGTAGACTTGTCCCCAAAGATAACTGGGTTCAAATCTAACCCCAAAATAAATTCCTAGTCCTTTAAACCTGTGTAAGAGGTGATGAAATAAACACATGCTGTGCACCACCATTTTTCCTCACTTTGTGTTTGTGTGGAGAACCAAGAGGGGAGGAAAGAGTAGATAGATGGTTGGAAATAATAATAATTCACATTTTTATAACATTTAAAATTTTACAAAACATTTTCTTCACAGCAATACTGTATAGGGTGTGGGGGGGGGGTGTTAGCGTTAGCTCAAGGTGACCTTCCCCTCTGCCTGGGATCCTACAGCACCAGAAGCTTTGTTACTCAGACTTTGTAACAGGAGCATTCTCTCTACCAGGGGGCCACGCACAGAGAAAACAGATCCCCATGAACAAAGATATCTCCATTTCAGTCTTCAGCCAGGGTTCTGGCCTCGATGACCTCCAGGACTTGAAGGACTTAGAGTCCTGAGTTACCAACTCTGTTCAACAAAATTTTTATTAAAAATGTTTCTTTTTTTCTCAATTATATGTAAAAATAACTTTTAACAGTCATTTTTTAAAATAATTTTTGAGTTTCAAATTCCCTTCCCCACATTGAGAAGCCAAGCACTTTGGTATAGATTATACATGTGCAGTCATGCAAAATATATTTCTATATTAATCATGTTGTGAAAGAAAACAGACAAAAAAACCGCAAGAAAAATAAAGTTTAAAAAAAGTGCTTCAATCTGCATTCAGATTCTATGAGTTCTTTCTCAGGAGGTAGATAGCATTCTTCCTTATGAATCCTTCAGAATAGTCTTAGATCTTTGTATTGGTGAGAATAGCTAAGTCATTTATAGTTGATCATCACATACTGTTGCTATTACTGTGTACAATGTCCTGGTTCTGCTCATTTTGCATCAGTTAATGTAAATCCAGTCAACAAATATTTTATAAGTATGTATTCTGAGCACAGATTTAGGGTTAGGGAGAGACACAAAAGTTTAGGTAAGACCTGATCCCTGCCTCCACTGAGTTTACAATCATGTAAGAAGAGATGAAACACCAATATGTAAGAGCACTAAGATTCTGGGTTCAAATCCTGGCACCAACACTATATCTGTGACCTTAGACAAATCACTTTTCTCTCCTGGACCTCAGATTTCTTATCTGGAAAATGGGAGGGTTGGACTAAGGTTTTCTGCCTTACTCAAGTGCTGTTATCTTAGGGTCAGGTCATCTATCCCTACACAAGCCCTTCTTTTCCTCCCCTGCTGCATGGTCTCTTCACCTCCACCCGGAACATTCTCAGAAGTTGGAGGATTTCCCATCTGTGGAAAACAAGATGTTTTGTGATTTCTTTGTGGAAGTTTGTGGGAAACATAGGCAACTAGGTGGCCCAATGGGAAGAGCTCCAGGCCTGGAGTCAGGAAGACTCAAGTTAAAATCTGGCCGCAGACACTCACTAGCTGTGTGACCCTGGGTAAGTCACTTAACTCTGCCTCAGTTTCGTCTTCTGTAAGATGAGCTGGAGAAGAAATGGCAAAGTACTCCAATATCTTTGCCAAGAAAACCCTAAATGGGGTCAGATACAACTGAAATGACTCAACAGCAACATGGTATAGTAGAAAGAATATTGGCCCAGGAGTAGGCTTGGTTATTAATTACTATGTTATTATCCTTATTGTTAATTATTATACATTAATAGGCAATACATAATTATATATCATATACATGTGTATTATTAATTATTTTGCTTATTAATTCCATGACTTTGGAGTTACCAATTCACTTTCCCAGACCTCAGTTTTCTCATCTGTAAAATGGCTTCTGAGGCTCTAAAGCTATGATCCATTAGTTCCCTGTCTCTTCCCATTATCTCGGCTTCCACCCACAGGCCATCTCCCCAGGAGAGAGTGTAATGGAGCTTTCCTAGTTCAGAGGACCACAACTAACAAATGAGGAATGTGCTCATGCTTGAGTGTCTAAGGATTAATTGTCCTGAACCCGGTGTCTCCTAAGCCAGCGCCTTCTCAGGGAACACAATCATCAAAAACTTGAATGGGGCAAGAAGGAGGGAGAGAGAGACACAAACTCACCTGTTTTCTTTGGCCATTTCCTGACGACATTTTAATAAACACCTACCAGGCCCAGAGCCCTGTCCTGGGGAGACGCACAGCTTAGATAAAACAAGTCTAGTAGGAGAAAAATACATACACACATGTTATTTTAACACATAATCCTATCATTTTAACATGTAATCCTACTAATGACTCACATTTCTACAGTACTTTAAGACTTACAAACCCTGTGAGGTAGGGAGTGTAATTCCTATTATACATACAGGGAAACAGATACAGAGAGATTAGATTTCTTCCCTAGAGTCACATAGCAAACCTGTAGCAGAATTGGGTCTGACTCTTACATATTTTGACTCCTGGATTCCCCTCCATCAAGGTGTTTCTTGTGCATAAAAATGCAAAGAGCTATATGAGGTCTGAAGAGGGAAAAGTCATTACTGAATGGAGAAATCCAGGAAGGCCTCCTAAAGGAGATGTATTTGAACTCCAAAGCACAGAATTCAGGAATTGAAAGGGACACCAGCAATCATCTAGTCCAACCCATAAATGACAAAGAATCCCCTCTACAACATACAAGTGGTCCTTGGGCTTCCTCTTGAAGGCCTCCAGTGAGACGCAATTCATTGCTTCCTAAAGCATCCCATTCCTCTTTTGCACCATGCTAATTGATAGGAAATTGTTTCTTACATCAAGCCTCTGCAAATTCCATTTATTTCCCCTCATTCTAACCTTTGGTGGAAAGGAAGTACCCATAGCCAGGGGCTTACTGCCCGTTGACCTCTCTTCTTAGCAGTCATGTGTTTCTTAGCTGAGTTAGGCCTGCAATTCTCTGCTCAGCACTAATGTATCTTTCTTCCATAGATCATTCAAATACGTAAAGACAGCTCTCCTTCTCTCCTCCCCACCCCTACTCTCCACTAGTCTTCTCCAGGAGAAAATCCCCAGTTCTTTCAGCCATTCTCCATGCGGTACATTCTCCAGTCCTCTTCCCATCCTGGTTGTCTTCTTCTGCCACTTGCTTATCTTTATCCTTCCTAAAATGTGGCATTCAGATCTGAACACAGTATCCCAAGTGTGGTGTGAGCAAGGCAGAATACAGTGAAGGTATACGCCTTTTTGATGGAGCCTGTGATGATGTGGCTTTTTCCCCCCTTTGACTGCTATATCACTTTTCTTTTACTCATGATCAGTTTGTGGTTCACTGATACCTCTGCATCTTTTCCACAGGTACCATTATATTTGTGAAACTGATTTTTTTTTAGTCACATGTAGAATTTTATGTTTTTTCCTATTAAAATTCATCATTTTAGCCTGTTGAGATCTTTCTGGATCCTAACAACCACCCAAAGTTTCAGCTAGCCTTCCCTGGTATGTGTCACCTGAAAATTTAGCAGGTACATCTCCTAAAGCCCCATACAAATCATCAATAAAAATCTCGACAATCACACTACCAGAGAAAGATCCCTGGGGATCTCCACTAGAGACCTCCCAAGTTGATGTTTACACATTGATGACCACTCTTTGGATTTAGCCATTCAACCAATTCTGAACCTACCTAACCATATCATCATGTACTCAGAAGTCAACATATTGTCCAAAAGACAGTATGAGAGCCTTTGTCACATTTTTTTGCTGACACCTAGATAGGCACTGCATTAGACAGACACACTGTTTGTTGCCGGGCCCCACCAGCCACCTGCAGCCTTTCCAGGTTGGTAGGACCTGCTAGTGCTAGCTGCTGACTTAGCCTTTGAGAGTTCAAGGTCAGCTCCATAATCACACTGAGACATCAGAGAAATTCAGTGGAGGTGGCCCCTACTAATAAGTAGAATGTGTTTTTAATCTCACCAGTACTCAATGTCACTGTGAAGATCCAGCCTCCATCTAATCCTGACACCTGAAGTCAAGCACCTTATTTAAACTAGCAAATGTTTGTTCTTTGCTATAGAATAGTCCACAGAATTCTCTTGAGTTTGAGATTTCATGATTGCACTGCCGAGACCTACTCATTGTCTGCCATCTGTGAGCCTTAGCTAAAGCTTGACCCCGTCACATACACATTTTCTTTTAGCCCAAAATTCTCATTTTGCCAAATTACATTCAGCACAAGGAAAGGTTTATGTAGGCCTTCCCAAGGAGAGGACACAGCTTGTTAACTCACCTTTTTTTTTACTTTTCTCTGGTTGAATGACCTTTGATAATTTCTATGCAAATAATTGCTCAGCTCTAATAGGATTTTCCCCCCATCGATTTCCAACAAGCTATAAAGGGCCAGGGACTTACTGCTAGCTGGGCCTCTCTCCTTAACAGCCATAACTTATGTCCCTTAGCTGAGTTAGATCTATGTTTTCTTCTCAATCCAAGCCAAAATAGCTCAAAAGCAGAGAAGGAGCAGGCAAATTCCTGGGGAAAGACAAGTTGAGGCTTAGAAGTTGTCTAGAAGGAAGGTGTGCTCTTTGGGTTGAAAAGTTTCAAATGTTCAACTTCAGCATCAAGGAGCACCCCATCAGGTAACATCCCAGAAGGGCTCTCCTTCTCTCCTTCGCACCCTTCGCTCTCCACAGAAAATCCCCAGTTCTGTCAGCCAGTCCCAGTATGGTAGTATGGGACATTCTCCAGTCCTCTTACCATCCTGGTTGTCTTCTTCTACCACTTGCTTATCTTTATCCTTCCTAAAATGCGGCATTCAGATCTTGCTTGCTGCAATATCCCAGGTGTGGTGTGACCCAGCGGGGATATAAAGACCAAAGTGAAAACAGTCCCTACCCTGAAGGTTGTCTAAATGGGAGAGAAAATGTACATATAGAGGGATATACATCCTTCCTTTCTGCTAATAATTGGTAAACCAGAATAGTGGAAAGTGATGGGCCTCCATCCCAACCACACTATTAGGTGGCTTTGTTGAACTTTTCAGGTAATGTACTTTGTAGGGGTGCTTCTTTGGGCCTTTTCTGGAAAGTGTTCATTGAGACAAAACAAAAAGTATCACAGGCTTGTAGATTTGAAGTTGGAAGGGACTTCAGAAGCCATCTATCTAGTCCAACACCTTTATTTTACAGATGATAAAACTGAGGTCATACAGGTAGAGTAGTGACAGAGAAAGGATTTGAACCCAGGACTTCTGGGTCCTACCCCCATTCTGCTTTCTACTCTAAAAACAAACGCTCTACTAAGGCATGGCGAGCATCAGTGGAGGACAGACTCACACTACAGAAATCATGGATCTCATGAAGTGTTGAAATAAACTTCTTTACTCTCTCCACCCTTCCCTGTTACCCTTTCCCTGGCTTCTCTTGTTTTTGCTATTACGAATGCTAAATGTCACCCATTTAAAGGTCTCCACACAGCACTTAAATTCTGGTCCCACCTTCCTCTCAGAAGGCCCAGGGGATAAATAAATATCAGAAACCTCTTTAACTCCAGGTCGGGATTTTGAGGAGAACGTTAAACAGCAAATGATCACTAGTAAGCAAATGAGAATGCCTATATTCAGTGTTCATAGTCCTGGCAGGAGAACAAATTGTGAGATGGGGAGCAGGGTGTAGGGAGTGGAAGGGAAGATATGGGCTCTAGGCATCAGAACAGTCTTTCTTCGGGGTCACCCAAATGGGGGAGCTGGGGGGATCCCTGCAAGAAGCAACTTCCCCAGCTTTATTTCCTATACAAAGAGTAGGTATTAGAGAGAATGGGGCTGGGAATGAGATGGGCCAGAGAGCTGCAGCTCAAGTGGACATTTATTTACTGTTGAGCCTCCTAGACCCATGACGCTCCTTTGGGGAGCCCCTTAAGTCTGCAGCACAGATTTTTTTTTACTTAATAGTATTTTTTCCAACTACATGTAAAGATAATTTTCTACATTTATATTTGTAAGAATTTGAGTTCCAAATTTTTCTCCCTCCTTCCCTTCCGTCCCCCTCCCCAAGACAGCAAGCAATTTGATATAGGTTATACATGTACAATCATGCTAAACACATTTTCACATTAGTCACGTGAAAGAAGACTCAGAACAAAAGGAGAAAACCATGAGAAATAAAAAAAATAAAAAACAAAAGTGAAAATAGTATGCTTCGATCTGCATTCGGACTCCATAGTTCTTTCTCTGGATATGGATAGCATTCTCCATCACAAGTCTTTTGGAATTGTCTTGGATCATTGTATTGCTGAGAAAAGTAAGTCAATCATAGCTGATCATCGCACAATGTTGCTGTTACTATGCAATGTTCTCCTGGTCCTGCTCACTTCATTCAGCATCAGACCATACAAGTCTTTCCAGGTTTTTCTGAAGTCCGCCTGTTCATCATTTCTTATAGCACAATAGTATTCCATTACATTCATATACACAACTTGTTCAGCCATTCCACAATTGATGGGCATCCCCTCAATTTCCAATTCTTTGCCATTACACAAAGGGCTGCTATAAATATTTTTGTACATGTGGGTGTTTTTCCTATTTTTATGTTCACAGTGAGATACAAACCTAGAAGTGGTATTGCTGGGTCAAAGGGTATGCACAGTTTTATAGCCCTTTGGGCATAGTTCCAAATTGCAGCACAGAAATTAAATTGGGGCTTTTGTAGCTAGCCCTTGGGCAGCTTGTGGCTCAATATGAGGGGGAGTTTGTAAGGAGAGAGGGAACATGGTGCTGTAGCACTTGACAAAAATCCAGGCATTGTGAGAAGAGAGCCTCCATTCAATTCACTTCAACAAATCTTTATTAGCACTGTGGTTGGGACTGGGCAAGATCAAGAGTTTAGATAGACATCCTGTCTTGATCAGGCTTTTGCTTTAAAATGGAGCAAATAATTATAATTCACACATATCATGCTCTAAGGCTTACAAAACATTTCCCTCACAATAGTCCTTTGAGTTAGGTAGTACAAATATTATTATCACTCCCATTTTTAGATGAGGAAACTGAGACTCAGAAATAAAGTTCACAAGAAACAAACAAAAGAAATAAAGTGATTTGCCCAATGTCACACAGCTAATAAGTATCTGAAGTTATAGTTTAATCTGAATCTTTTAACTCCAAACTAACTCTAACCATTACATCGTGTGATACCCCCTTTAAGGGGATAGAATACACATACATATGTGCACAAGTATATGTGGCATCCCCTTTGGGGCCTACTTCCCCCTAACTTGCACTCACAGGCTGCCCTAAAAGACAGCTTCTACTCCCAGGTCCTGTGGTGTGTCTGTGTGTCCTAAAACTACAGGTACTCACAAGTCCCTACCAGTGAGTTTCTTCCTTATCAGTCAGCCAGTAAACACAACTAGCTAAAAGCAAAAGCATTTACTGAGAAGGCATAGCAAGACTCAGAGCTATAAAATATTGTTGCCAACCACCTGGGATATACTCACCCACAAATCTGTGCAACATCCGTGGCAAAAGTGGGCACAAATTAATACTATAATGGTAGTGAAGCACATATGTAAGGAACACATGAGGCAAAGGCAACTTGTGCCCCTGGTATAGCAGGGTCACAATGTCCTTTCCTCATGGAGCTCTCACAATACTCCCCCTTGGGTGCATTGTCTCTTCCAGGCAGGGTGCTCAAATGGGCTTAATAGGTTCTGTTCCTTTTCCCATATTGTCATTTACCAGAGCTAGCTCTCCCTTGAATCCATGATCAGCTCTCCTCTCCACTGCCAGGATCAAGCTCCTTGAAGCTTCTTCCTTGTTGCCCCTGTGTCTGTATCCATTTTGTTCTCTGCTTTAACTCATTGCCTCTGTGTGTGATTACAGAATATGTTTTTCTTCTATCTGTTGTATGAGGTGGGTTTTTTTTTACATTTTTACATTTCACATGTTGTGCAAAGCCCCTTAACAATATTCCCCTCCACCCCATACCCCACTACCAACTCTCAGAACCCTCACTGTTTCCCAGGTTTGGGGATATTGGTTTGAGTCAACAGGTATCCATACCTCTGGCTTGAGACCCTATCAGTGTATTCTGTCATATACCAAGCCAGTCTGATACATAAATATATCTGTAAAAGACACTAAATAAAGCCAGAGGACATTACATTAAATGGCCCCACTTTCTCTCATGTCCACAGTTTTTGAGTCCATATGTCCATACTCTGGCCCTAGCAGATGGAGATTTAGTAGTGCCTGTCTGCCTGATTTAAGTGCCAAATTCAAGGGTTAAGTAGAGCACCTTGCTTTGAAAGAAGCAAATACTTGTTCTTAACCTCTTGGGCTAGTCTTCTCAACAGACAGAAGGTGGAAGCCGTGTTAGCTAGTTGATTGAGGGACACACACATTCTCCAAACAAACATAAACACATAGAGAAAGAGAGCCAAAGCAAAGAGCCAAGACATGTGCTCCTCATTCAGACATGAAGCTTCTGCATTGGCTATCTCCTATTCCTGGAATGATTTCCTTCTTTACCTCTGTCTCCAATTCCTTTAAGATACAACTCAGGCATCACCTTCTGTATGAAGCCTTTCTTTCCTGATTCCCACCCCAACTGCCACCCACTGTCCCAAAATATTTAACTATTTTGTGTATATGTTCATAAGTGTGTATATATGCATGTATGTAGATACACAGGTAAACATATGTGTTTACTAACTTATGCTATATATTTGTATTTATCTGTTGTCTCCCCATTAAAATGTAAGCTTATTAAGAGTATATGTTTTGCGTGACTTCACCTGTATAATAGGTATCATATTGTTGTTACTATTTGTCCTCTGTTCTTAAGGAGGATCATGACAGCAGGAAGGTGATGCCATGACTTGCAAGTGCATCTGATTTAAGTGAGGGTATCACATTGCTTGCCTTCTCAATGGGTGAGGGGAGGGGCTGGAGGGAGAGAGAATTTGGAACTCAAAAAATTTTTAAATGAATGTTAAAAATACATGAGTAAATTAATCATTTTTTAAAAAAGAGAGTAGGGTTTGTTTCATTCTTTGTATTTGTATCCCCAGTATCTAGCATAGTACCTGTCACAGAGTAGGTATTGAAAAAATATTTGTCCATTGATTGACTGGTAACTTGATCTATGATTCGTGGTCCTCTTAAAAAAAAAAAAAGTAAGGAAACAGGCCTAGAGACGGGGAGAGGGACTTGCCCAGAACCTCACATTAGTTGGTGACAGATCTAGGACCTGAAACAAGGTTTCCTGACATTGGTATTTTTTCCTATCCTTCCCCCCACACATTCTCCCTCCCTTTCCCCAGTTAATCAAGAAAAATCCTGTTGGGGTCTTGGTTCAATGTTCCTTTCCTATCCTTCCCCCCACACATTCTCCCTCCCTTTCCCCAGTTAATCATCAAGAAAAATCCTGTTGGGGTCTTGGTTCAATGTTCCTTTCCACCTTATTTGGCATAATTTTACCATATGAATTCATGAGCTCCTAACTCTGAGTACATAAAATTCGTTCGTTTGCATGCTCTATTGCTACTGTATCCTAGCCAATGATGAAGTCTTTATATACGTGAAATTCATAACTGATGTTCAAAAGCCAGCAGTTAAAGATGCCGTAGCTATGCAGAGCCGGAAAGTAGGAATCTAGGGGATAGAATCTGCCACTCATGCAGGGGCATTTGGGGGGCACCGAAGCAATATAATGTTTCCAGTCCTGTATTCTGTACAGTAGAGAAATTGGAAGAGAAGCCAACTGAAGGTCTTCATATTTAGCAGAATATTTCTCGGCAGACACGTAGTAAACAAAACCATACTGCCACCTGCAGGAAGGTTTCAACATGCCACCCGCCTTCTCTTAACTGGTTCCTGATTCATTAAGAAGTGAAGTGTGGCATACCTGCTTTCCTTTCCAGGAACCTCCCCCCCATCATTCTCCTCCTCCGCTTCCTCCTCCTCCTCTCCTCCTCCCACTCTTCCTCTTCTCTTCCTTCTCCCCTCCTCCTCTCCCCCTCCTCCTCTCCTCCTCCTCCTCCTTCTCCTTCTCCTCTCCCATTACTCACATCTAATGCCTCCCTGTCACCTCCACCTTTACCCCCCCACACCAGTTCTTCTCTCTCTCTCTCTCTCTCTCTCTCTCTCTCTCTCTCTCTCTCTCTCTCTCTCTCTCTCTCTCTCTCTCTCTCTCTCTCTCTCCATGACCTGTTACCTGACATTTGTGATAGCCTACAGGTAACTAATTTTTCATTTGGGAAAATCAATGAATAGAGAAGAAATCTCACATCCAGCAAGGCAGATGGAAAGCAGAATTATTCATTTTCTTCAGTTTCAGTTTGTTCAATAAATAGAAGTATCCAGATTTTTTTAATGGAATTAAATCTTTTGTAATAGTATTTTTAAAACTTTGCCCTTTTGCTTTAACTTCTTGGTTCGCAGTTTAGTGTGGTTTGTTGGTTTGTTTAATCTGAATGATTGTTGCTCAGGTGATATATGGAGGGGGGGGGCCAGGTGGTAGAGGGATTCTTCAAAGATGTTAAAATGACATTCATCACAAGAGGCAGCTAGGCAGCATAGTGGTGAGACCTCAGTTCAAAACCTGTCTCAGATACTTCCTAGCTGTGTGACTCTGGATTCCTGTTTGTTTCTGTGTATCTTTCTGGTCCTTTTCTTACACTGTACATTCTCATATTTTGTTTTCTTATAATTCTAGGGATATTTAATTTTATCATTTAAAAATAGATGTTTTCCCCAATTGATAAATTGTTGAAAGATATGAACAGGCAGTTTCAGACAAAGAAATCAAAGTTATCAAAGTCATGTGAAAAAAAATGCTCTAAATAACTTGATTAGAGAAATGCAAGTTAAAACCTCTGAGGTACCACCTCACACCTGTCAGAATGTAGCTAATATGACAAGAAAAAATGATAAATGTTGAAGGGGATGTGGGAAATTGGGACACTAATGAATTGTTAGTGGAGTTGTAAACTGATTTTAATTGAGCTGTAAAGCTAATAGTCTTAAATCTCTCTGTGTTCTCTCTGAACACAGTTTTTTAGCTGCTGCAGTCAAACTCAATTTATGTAACTCTCCACTACAAATTTTCTTTTTTTAGATTAAAAAATTTATTACATATTTATTTTTAACATTCTTTTTTTTTTTAAATTTGAGTTCCAAATTCTCTCCCTCCTTCCCACTGAGGGAAGGCAAGTAATATGATATCAATTATGTATGTGAAATCATGCAAAGCACATTTCCATATTAACCATATTTTTAAAAAAGGAAGAAAAATAATGAAAGTCAGAAAATTATACTTCAGTTTGCACTCAGAGTTCTCTCTGGAGGTGGATAGAATTTTTTCATCATGAGTACTTTGGAATTGTCTTGGATCATTGTATTGATCAAAACAGTCAAGTCTTTTACAATTGATCATCATTACAACACAATATGTACAATGATCTCCTGGTTCTTCTCACTTCACTTTGCATCAGTTCATAAAGGTCTTGCCATATTTTCCTGAACCCCCTCCCCATCATTCCCATAGCACAATAGTACTCCATCACAATCATATGACACAACTTGTTCAGCCATTCCTCAATTAATGAACATCCCCTTGATGTCCAGTTATTTGCCACCACAAAAAAAGAGTTGCTATAAATATTTTTGTAATATAGGTTTTTTCCTTTTTCTTTGATCTGTTTGAGATGCATACCTAGTAGTGATATTGCTGGGTTAAAGGGTATTCACAGTTTTATAGCCCTTTGGGCCTAGTTCTAAATTGTTCTCCAGAACCATTGGTCTCCCAGTTTGTTTATAGTATCAGCCTTTATATCTAACTCATGAACCCATTTTGACTTTATTTTGGTATATGGTGTGAGATTTGGGTCTATGCCTAGTTTCTGTCATGTTCTTTTCCAGTTTACCCAGCAGTTTTTGTTAAATAGTGAATTCTGGGGTCTTTGGGTTTATTAAATAGTAGATTACTATAGTCATTGATTGCTGTGTCTTGCACACCTAACCTATTCCATGATCCACCACTCTATTTCTTAGCCAGTACCAAGTAGTTTGATGATTGCTGCTTTATAATACAATTTAAGATCTGGAATGGCCAGGCCACCTTTCCTTGCATTTCTTTTCATTAATTCCTTTGATATTCCTCCAGAATGGTCGGACCTCTTCACTACTCTACCAGCAGTTTATTAGTGTACCTGTTTTCCCTCATCTCCTAGAGCATTTGTCATTTCTTATACGTGGGAGGTGGTACCTCAGAGTTGTTTCAATTTACATTTCTTTTATCAATAGTGATTTTGAGCATTTTTTTCATATGACTATAGATAGCTTTGATCTCTTCTTCTGAAACTGCCTGTTTCTATCCTCTGACCATTTATCAACTGGGGAATGGTTCTTATTTTTATAAATTTAACTCAGTTCTATCCTCAGTATACATTTGAGAAATGATGCCGTTATCAGAGAAACTTGCCCTAATTTTTTTTGATATTATTTCATTATCTATTGTAGCATAATGTAGTTATCCTGATTATTTCTTTTAATCGGGTCTATTTTTGCTTTTGCTTTGTTTGAGATTATGATTGCTACCCCTGCCTTTTTTCATTCAGCTGAAACATATTAGATTCTGCTCCAGCCCTTTATTTTAACACTCTCTCTCTCTCTCTCTCTCTCTCTCTCTCTCTCTCTCTCTCTCTCTCTCTCTCTCTCTCTCTCTCTCTCTCTCTGTGTGTATGTCTTTCTATCTCAAGAGTATCTTTTGTAAACAACATATTTGTTGGGTTCTGGTTTCTAATCCATTCTGCTATCCACTTATGTTTTATGGGTGAACTCATCCCATTCACATTAACAGTTATGATTACTAACTGTGTATTTCCCTATATCCCATCTTCTGTTTATTCTGCTCTGTGTGTGTGTGTGTGTCTGTCTGTCTCTCTCTCATTCTGCCTCAAAACTCTATTTTGCTTTTAACCACTGCTTCCCTTAATCTGTCTTCCCCTTTATCATCCCCTTCATCTTTTCCCTTCTCCAATTCTGTTTCCCTATTGGGTAAGTTACATTTCTCTGCGTGTGTGTATACATACACATAGATTATATATATACATATACATACATACATACATACATATTCTTCTCTCTTTGATCCAGTTCTGATGAGAGTGAGGTTCAAGCATTGCCCACCACTCCACCCCCATTTCCCCCTCTATTGTAAAAACTCTTCCTTGCAGCTTCTTTTATATGAGAAAATTTTCCCCATTCTACCTCTCCCTTCTCCCTTCTTTCAGAACATTCCTCTTTCTCCCACTTCCATTTTTTTTGAGATCATTCCAACATAATCATCTCACACCCACACTTCTATATAAACTTTTTTTCAATCTGCCCTAATAATGATAAAATTCTTAGGAGTTACATATCTATATATCTATATATCTATATCTACATCTATATCTATATCTATATCTATATCTATATCTATATCTATATCTATATCTATATCTATATCTATATCTATATCTATATCTATATCTATATCTATATCTATATATCATCTTCCCATATAAGGTTGTAAACAGTTTAACTTTATTGAGTCCCTTATGATTACTCTTTCATGTTGACCTTTCTATGCTTCTCTTGAGTCTTGTGGCTGAATGCCAATTTTCTATTTAGCTCTGGTCTTTTCATCAGGAGTGCTTGAAAAGTCCTCTTTTTCATTAAATATCCATTTTTCCCCCTGAAGGATTAAAATCAGTTTTCCTGGGTAGGTTATTCTTGGTTGTAATCATAGCTGCTTTGCCTTCCAGAATATCACATTCTAAGCCCTCCATTTCTATAATGTGGAAGCCATGTGTGATATTGACTGTGGCTCCACAATATTTTAATTTTTTCTTTCTCGCTGCTTGAAGTATTTTCTCTTTGACCTTTGGAATTAGGCTGTAATATTCCTGGTAGTTTTCATTTTGAGATCTCTTTCAGTAGGTGATCAGTAGATTCTTTCCATTTCTATTTTACCCTCTAGTTCTAGAACATCAGGGCAATTTTCCTTGATAATTTCTTGAAAGATGATGTCTGGTCTCCTTCTTTGATTTTGGCTTTCAGGTAGTCCAATAACTCTTAAATTATCTCTCCTGAATCTATTTTCTAGGTCTGTTATTTTTCCAATGAAATTTCACATTTTTCTTCTGTTTTTTCATTCTTTTCATTGTTTTATTGTTTCTTGGTGTCACATGGAGTTATTAGCTTCCACTTGCCCAATTGTAATTTTTGAGAAATTATTTTCTTCAGTGAGATGTTATATGTCTTTTTCAATCTGGCCAGTTTTGCTTTTTTAGAAGTTCTCTTCAGTGGATTTTTATGTCTCTTTTACCATTTGGACAATTCTCTTCCTAAAGATTTTTCTTCGGAAAATTTTGTACCTCTTTGGCCAAGTTGTTAGTTCTCTTTTCGTAATTTTCTTGCATCACTCTCATTTCTTTCCCTAGTTTCCTCCACCACTCTTATCTCTTTCTTTTGCTCTTCTAGGAATTTTTTCTGGGTTTGGGTCCAGTTAGTTTTTGAGGCTTTGGTTGTAGCTCTTTTCACATTGTTGTCTTCTTTTAAATTTATGTCCTAGTCTTTACCACCACCATCATGGTCAAACTTTTTTTTGTTGTTTGCTCATTTTTCCAATCTATTTCTTGACTTTGAACTTTGTGTTCAAGGTGGCCTCTGCTCACCAGGGGATGAGGAAGCACTGTCCCAAGCTTCAGATTTTTTTTTTTGTGTGCTGCTATTTTCAGAGCCAGTTCTGTGAGTCTGCAAGTTTTTGGCGCTTTGAAGGTGGTGTGATCCTGGGAGAGATATGGTCACTGCTCTCCTGTTCTGCACTCTGTTCTTTACCCAGGAAGGGTCCCTGCTTCCCTGCAGCTGTAAGTGCTAGTGTTCTTCTATGCTTTGGATGTGTGACCAGGGTCCCTGCTTTCTTGTGACTGATCACAAGTGCTCCTTTCTGCCTCAGAACTGTATATTGCCAATAGAGTTGCCAATCAGCACCAGCTTTAGCACTTTAGTTACTTCAGTAACAGTATATAGTAAGTAAAGTGGCAGCTTTAGCTTTAGACAAACTTTAGCCAGCAAAGGGTGCCCTGTAATCTCTTTCTGAGCAGTCGTCTGACCCCCTTATAGTCTCTGGGCTGAGAGCTCATGAAGCTGCTGCTGCTGTTGAGGCTGCTTTTGCTATCACATGTGTAGACTCCAGACAGGCCTCCACCCTGGTGTAACAGACTTTTCTTGCAGCAGAATGGCATGTGAGATGTGGAAACATGGACCGGTCCCATTTTTAAAACCCACCTCATATGGTTGTTGTGAAGAGAGAGCATAGTGGACCAAGCTCTGGACCTAGAGTCAGGAAGACCTGAGTTCAAATCTGCCCTCAGACCTTTACTAGACTAGTGACTCTGGGCAAGTCCCTTAACCTCTGTTTGCCTCAGTTTCTTCAACGGTAAGACTGTAAAATTTCCTCAACTCTAAATGTAAAATAAAACCCTACTTTGCAGAGCTGCTATTGAGATATGTAAAAAGTGCTTAGTATAGTGCCTGGCACACAGTAGGCACTATATAAATGCTTAATTCCTTTCCTTCTCTTCTAACTAGAGAAAATTGGAATGGTATTACTAACCTGTAGCTTCTTGTGCTAAAAGAACACAAGTTCTCTTGTGCCATGTGGGGGGAAAAGTTACATGTGCTGTAGGACATTGTTAGGATTTCATTTGCTTTCTTCTGTATAGCCTACAATGCCAGCTTTAATCTGCACTTTAGATGACATGACTTTTTGCTGGGAATTCAAAGCCAGACAAACAAAGCAGCTGCACAATCTTCTCCTTAATGATTCCCCCAAATCTTAGAAGTTGTGAGAATTTGCCCTCCTCCAGCCAGGTCTTCCACATGATACCCTGTAAACTTTGAAGAATTAGACTCTTTCCTGCTGTCTTTGACAAATCCAATCAAAAATATGTTCCCAAAAGTTTGTTGCTATCATGTGTGATAAAATTGTGATGTTCCAGCATGGTTTCATCTAGGAGGCAGCATTTATCTCTGCCACTTCGGGTTGGTATTGGGAGATTGGGACAAGGCATCTCCTAATGAGGGATGGTGATGGTCTTGATGAATGTTCTTTCTGAGACAGGCTTCTTTCCTCTGTTGCTGGCATCATGCTGTCAGAAATGGAAGCAGCAGCTGTGACTTGAAACACCGCATTTAAAGAAGAATGAGAGGACACATGGTGGGTGTACACAAGCTGTCATTTATGTATGAGAAGTGTCTTTAAAAAACCCACGACATCAGAGATTTAGAGCTGGAAGGATTCTTACAAGTTGTCTACTCTAAATCCCTTCATTTTATAGATGAGGGGTTAAGAGACTTGTCCAAGGCCTCATAGATAATAAGTGGCAGAACCAGGCTTTGAACCCACGTTCCTCTGACTCAAAAGCCAGCACTCTTTTTTATGTACTAAGTTGTCTCCCTATATTTTTGAAGATATGTCTGAATCAGTTCATCGATCGACTAGCATAGATTAAGCCCCTACTATATGCCATGCTCTTTGCATGCCTGAGTAGAAACGGAGGTAGTAGACTGATCATGTAGCCAGAGTAAGGAAAACCAGGTGGATTGCCTGAGTGCTGCACTGGTTATTCACAAACTAATGAAAGAACTAGATGCTCTTGACCTATCGGTAGGCAATAGGCAAACAAATTGTGGTCCATGAATTGTAACAAACTATTACCCCAGCTGTACTGTAAGGAAAGATAAATGGGAAAAATTTAGATAATTCTTTAGAGAAGAATGGAAGACTTATATGAACTGATACAGATAGTAAGCAGAACCAAATACAATATGCAATGACTGTAATCACGTAAATGAGAAAAGCACAAAGAAATTAAATTGAGCACTGTGTAATTATAATGACCAAGCATGGCCCTGGAGAAAAGTTGGAAAAATGAATTCCCTTCCATTCTTTGTAGAGTTGAGGGACTATGAATGTGTAATATTACGCAGATTGTCAGATATTTTTGATATGTTGGAAGGTTTTGCTGAACTGCTTTTTTCCCCCTTTAATTTGTTGTTGTTGTTGTTGTTGTTGTTGTTGTTGTTAACAAGGGACTACATGCTGGCTGGGAGAGGGGTAAGATATATTTAGAAATGAGGGCACCCGCTTTGTTTCCAGTTTTTTGATACCACAAAGAACTGCTGTGAATATCTAATTTACAAAGTATCTCCAAAATCTTAGCTTTCTTAAATTCTTTCTTTTTCTTTCCTTCTTTCTTTCCTTCTTTCTTTCTTTCCTTCTTCCTTCCTTCCTTCCTTCCTTCCTTCCTTCCTTCCTTCCTTCCTTCCTTCCTTCCTTCCTTCCTTCCTTCCTTCCTTCCTTCCTTCCTTCCTTCCTCACTCTCTCTCCCTCTCCCTCTTCATTAAGACTTTTGGGACATCCTGTGTATCAGACCTCTGTTTCTTGTTCAACTCATGCACAGTATTAGGATCACTATATCGAAGGGCACGAATAACCATTTTTCTTGCACAAATACAAATTGTTTTCTAGAATGGTTAGAACATTTCAAAGATCCACCAGCAGTGTATTAGTGTGTCTGTTTTCCTATAGCCCTTTCAATATTAACTTCCTATTTCCTGACATCTCTATTGACTCTGAGTTTGATTTCATTTGCGTTTTTCTTTGATTTGGAACATATTTTCAGACAGTCATTTATATTTTTAATTCTTCTTTTGAAAACTGCTCGTAATCTCATACCTATCATATTGACTAAAATAATAGGAGGGAAAAATGACAAATGTTGACTAAGATATGGAACAATTGGGACCCTAGCACACCTTCAGTGGAACTGTGGACTTATCCAACCATTTTGGGGAGCAATCTGGAATTATGCCCAAATGTTATGAAAACTCTTTATATCCTTTGACCCAGCAATACCACTATTAGGTCTGTTTCCTAAGGTGATCAGGGAAAAAGGATAAGAACTTCTATATTCTAAAATATTTATAGCAACTCTCTTTGTGGTGGTAAAGATCTGGAAATTGAGGGATATCCTTCAATTGGGGAATAGTTAAACAAGTTGTGGTATGTGATTGTGATGGAATTATTGTTGTTATTGTTTGTCCTTTGTTCTTGAAGAGGACCATGACATCAGGAAGGTGATGCCATGATTTGCAAGTGAATTGGATTTAAGTGAAGGAGCACTGTGCAAAGTCACCAGCCGGCTCAGATTCTTAAAATCTAGCCACTGCTCAGATTCTTATAATCTAGCCACTAGCTCACTTACGTTCAGACTCTTTAAGAGTCTTCCCAATATGATAGATGTTCTAATAAAGCTTGTCTTTGGCTGGAAAACAAAAGATTTTTGTATTCAGAGCCAATGATTTCTTTTCTCAAAGATCACCTAACAATCAAATGTGGTGGTTTTCAGGATGTTCCAAGATATGGCATTTGGAGTCTGAGGGCACTTTGTGCTCAGATATCATTGAACTTGGCCAAAATAGGGACCTAGTGTAAGTCATTTAAAAAACCCAAAAGAAATTAGATTTTTATTATGAGATCAGACCTAGATTATTATTGTATAGTATGTGTTTGTGATAAAAAAAAAAAAAAAAAAAAAAACCAAAGTCACCAGCCTCGCTTTCTCCTCTGAAGCCATTTGGGTCCAGCGGCAAGATATAGATCAAGATCACTATGGATGGTTCCCTGTGATGGAATACTACTGCACTGTAAGAAATAATGAGCAGGTTGATTGTAGAAAAAATGAGAAAACTTGCATTAGATAATGATAAGTGAAATGAGCAGAACCAAGAGAATGTTGTATATGGTAATAGAAATAATGTTTGAAGAATAACTGTGAATGACTAAGTTATTCTGAGTATTATAAATACTCAGGTCAACTACAAAGGACTATGGAGGAAAATGTAATTATCTCCAGAGAAAGAACTGATAAATTGAAGTAAGCATAGTATAGTTTTACAAATGTGCGCGTGTGAATATGTGTATGTCAAATGGCAGCCTTTCCTAGAGTGGGATAGGGAAGGAGGGAGACAGTTCAGAACTTGAAATGTAACAAAAAAAAATTCAATTAAAAAACCCAAACCCCTCCCCTCAACTAAACAAAAGAAAAAAAAGAACACTGCTCATATCCTTTTTCAATTCATGTATTAGGTAAAGGCTGACTAGTAGGAAGGCCACAAGCATTTATTAAGCATTCAGGTGCTAGGTACTCTGTTATTGGCTCTTGGTCTTATGTATTTGTGTCAGTTCCAATATATTTTGTATGTTAGATTTTTATAAGTGACACTTAGTGTGAATATTTTTGCTCTTGTCAATTTCTTTTCTTATTAAATCTTAATTGATTTCATTAGTGAAAAAGATCTTTAAAAAGTTTACTCAATTAAAATGATTTATGTTTCTGTTTATGATTGCCTCCATTCCTTGTTTGGTTAAGACCTCTCCTATTAGCTGTAGTTGTGAAAGGTACATAATCCGATGGCTTGTCCATTTTTTTAAACATGATTAAAAAAATAAAATTGCTATCTTTTATTTTTTCATTACTTCAGCCTTCTTGACTTCTCTGCAGTCTTTGACACTGTCAATCACCCTTTTCTTGATGCTCTCTGAGTTCTTGTGACAAGTTTTCTTTTTGTTCTCTTTCTACCCATCTTTGTGTGTCTCCTTTGCTGGATCTTCATCCAGGTCACATGCACTAACTGTGGGTGTCCCCCAAGTCTCTGCCATAGGCCCTTTTCTCCCTCTATACTGTTTTGTTTGGGAATATCATCACCTCACAAGGATTCAATTATCTTCTTTGCTGATGACTCTCAGATCTACTTGTCCAGGCCAAACTTCTCTCCTAATCTCTAGTCTTGGATCTCCAACTGCCATCTTGAACTAGATGTCAGTCAATTAATTGTTATTAAAATGTAATTAAGATTTATTGAGACTTAAAATGTCCCATAGACATCTTAAATTCCACATATCCAAAACTGAACTTAATATCTTTTCCTACAATACCCCCTCCCCAACTTCCCTATTACTGTTAAGAATACTATCATTCTCACCTAAGAAAATTCCAAAAGATTTGTGATGGAAAATGCTAAGCACATCCAGAGAAAGAACTGCGGAGTATGAATGCAGATCAAAGAATACTATTTTCATTTTTTTTTGTTTTTTGTTTTTGTCTATCTTGTGCTTTCCCCCTTTTCTTCTGATTCTTCTTTCACAACATGACTAATGTGGGAATATGTTTAGCATGATTGTACATGAATAACCTATATCATGTTGCTTGCTATCTTGGGGAGTGGTGAGGGAAGAGAGGGAGGGAGAAAAATTTGGAACACAAAATTTTACAAAAATAAATGTTGAAAACTATCTTTACATGTAATTGGGGAAAAATGAAATACTATTAAGGAAAAAAAAAAGGAGTACTGTCATTCTCTCACATCCCCAGGCTCAAAACCTAGGTATTATTCTCAACACCTCACTCTCATCCTACGTATCCATTTAGTTATCAAGTCCTATTATTTGTACCTTTATAATATTTCTCATATGTTCCCTCCCTTAGCTTTTCTCCTCTAACACTACCTCATGCTTGGTCAAGTTCAACAGTTTGCTGGTTGGTCTCTGTGACTCAAGTCTTTCCCTACTTCAATCCATCCACCTCTCAGCTGTCAAACTGATCTTCCTAAAGTGCAGACCAGACAATCAGACAATTACCCTTCCATTCAATAAAATTCTGGGGCTTATTGTTACCTCCAGGATGAAATATAAAATCTTTTGGCATTCAGAGCCCTTTATAACCTGTTCTCTTAGTACTTTTCCAGTCTTCTTACACCTTACTCCCTTCTAATGTGCTTTGTAATCCAGTAACACTGATCTTATTGAATGACCTGCATTTCCCAATGCATTTCCCTCCTGCCAGAGAGCCATCCTTTATATAAAATTAGTGGGGGTGGGGAAGGAAAGGAGGAACTTCAGTAAAGCTAACTAGCATAACAGTCTGGCATTATATGGAGTGTTCCACACCCATAGTCCTCCATCTCTACAAAGAAGTAGGAGAGAGGTATCTTCTCAAAGTTTTTCCTCGGACCTAAGACTGTTCATTATAATTTCATAGCAGCCAGTTTCAACATTTTTGTTTCTGTTGTTTAAATTTATGTTATTGTAGTCCTTGTGAACATAGTTTTCTGGTTCTGCTTATTTGTCATTGAATCAGGTCTTAAGGCCTTCATGTGTTTCATTGTTGTTTTTTTTTTAGCTGTTCCCCAATTGATGGGAAACTATTTTGTTTCCAGTTTATTCTTTGCTACTACAAAAAATAATGCTATAAATATTTTGATACATATTCTTGTAGTATATTCATGGCAATAGAATTTCTGGATCAAAGGGCATTGGCCTTTTAATCACTCTCTTCATATAATTCCAAATTGTTTTCCAAAATAGCTGGACCAATTTACAGCTACACCAACAATGCATTAGTGTGCCTGTATTTCTACACCAATTCCAACATAAAGCATTCTCATCTTTTGCTGTCATTGCCAATTTGCTGAGTGTGAGGTGAAATTGCTTATTAATGACTAGAGTATTCTTTCACAAGATTGTTAATAGTTTGCAATTTTTCTTTTGAGAACTGTTTGTTTTATTCTTTGTCCACTTATCTAGTAGGGGGAATGACTTTTAGTCATACATTTTTCTTGTTTATGTCAGGCTCTTATCAAAGATATTTATTTGATACAAAGATGTTTTCCCCTACAGTTACTGTTTCACTTTTTGTTGTATCAATTTTGTTCATGAAAAAGCTTTTCAATTTCACTAACAAAGTTAATGCTATAAAAAAGGAAGCAGGAACTGGGATAAAAAAATCTTAGTATCAAATAGATTACAAAATACTATAAAAATAATTTCATTTAATGAAAATTACCTTAAAATCTTTTTTTTAAATAATGTCTATCCCTTGTTTAGTTAAGAATTTACCTTTTAGACATAGCTATAAAGTGTGCATGATCTTTTTTCTTCTAATTCTTATATGATCTTTAATCAAATTTAATTTATTTTGAAATATTATGTAATACCTTGGTCTAAATCTAATCTCTATCAACCTGCTTTTTAGTTTTTCCCAGCAGTTCTTGTCAAATAGAGACCTTACCCACCCTCCCTCAAGAATTTCCCTAGGAATATTTGGTTCACCAAACCCTGGGCTACTCTTTTTGATTACTTTTTGTTCTTACTTAGTAGGCTACTCCACTGATCTGTTCTTCTGTTTTTTAATTAGTATCAAATAGTTTGACAATGACTACTTTATGACATAGTTTGGGGTCTGATGCTATTTCTAGGGCAAAGTGATTTTTACCTTGCCTAAATTAGTTGCTTTCCACCCCTGGCTAGCAGTCTGTCATTTCTACATTTTAAATTAAGGTACAGAAATCCAAGTTCTTTTCTCATATACTAAATTGTACATCAGCTTTTCACTTTCCAAATTTACACTTTTTTCTTTTCCCAAAGCATGTAATTTCAGTTAGCAAGAATGATAAAGATTCCACCATGCCTCTAAGATCTGTCTAAACGGAACAAAAATAATCTTGTCTTAATTACCTAATTAGTTCAAGAAAACCTATTTTGCCCCATTTGATCTGGATAAATGCTTGAATTTTTAGTACACTGGTTGTGTGGTCAGAAGACCTGGGCCTGCCACAAGTTCCCTATTACCTCCTGAGTACCCTTTCATCTCCTTTGCCTAGTATTCAAAGCCCCCTGCAGTCATGTGGCACTTACCTGTCCAGCCCTACCTCACATTAATCTCCATCACTTACTATGAGCTAAACAGGCTCTGTCCTTGGAACACACTCTCCCCTTCCCTTGCTCACACTGTTCCTTATATCTGGAATGCGCTTTTTTTTAAACCATCCTTTAAAGCTCAACTCAAAAGTCACCTCTTACAGAAAACCTGCCCCTTTGCTCCCTGTCAGTCGTCATGTAGAGCACTTGGTTTTTCTCTTTTCTATTAGTGATATCGGATACAGCAGTTATCTGTTGGCATCAATGGTAATAAATAACTGGTATTAAATAGCTGTTTAAGGTTTGCAAAACTATACATGTGTATACACACACACGCACACACACAGATATCCCTCCTACCCTCTCTCTCTTTATGTATCTCTCTGTATCTCTTTATGTTTCTTTTTAAGTATATGTATCTCTCTCTGTATCGCTTTGTATGTTTCTCTGTATATCTGTATCTCTTTATTTCTTCTCCTCCTCCTCCTCCTCATCTCTCTCTCTCTCCCCTTTCCGCCTCCCCCCACCCCGCCCTTCCAATAGGGAAATAGAGCCCTGAGTTTCAGTTCCAACTTTTTTTTTTATTTGGTGAGGCAACTGGGGTGAAGTGACTTGCCTAGGGGTCACACAGCTAGTAAGTGTTATGTGTCTGAGGGCGCATTTGAACTCAGGTCCTCCTGACTCCAGGGTCTGTGCTCTACCCACTGTGCCACCTAGCTGCCCCTCAGTCCCGACTCTTGACATTATTTGTGTGATCACGGGCTAGTCCCCCTCTCTAGGTCTTAGTTTCCTCGTCCGTAAAGTGGGGATATGGAGGCAGCTTGGCACAGTAAATAGAAAGCTGACGTTGGAATCAGGGAGAACTGGGTTCAAGTCCCGATTCTGTGACAACTCCTGGCTGGGTGACCCTAATGAGTCACAGAAAATTCTCAGTTTCCCCAAGCAGCTATTAAGGCTTTATAATAACTATTCTCTTCTTCTTGGGGAAAATCTCCAGAATAAGGTCCTGGGAGATGTATTTTTATTCCCAGCGCTTAGCACAATGCTTGACATGCTGAATTAACGCATGTTGGCTTGACTTGACTTGATTTGACTCGAGGGAACCTACGGGAGAAAGGAAGCAGAGCCGTAGTTCAGGGTTTATGGTACTGTTCCCTTAAGATCGTGGTGGGCCCGCCCGTACTGTTTTTTTTTTAAAATTCTGTCCAGACCTCCTAGTTGATCGTCTCGCGTCTCCTCCCACGCAGCACGCAAAGAGCGTGCCTACGTCACTGCACTGTTCTCTGGCCTCCTCCTTCCTGCCCCCTTCCATCCAAGACAGGCCCGTCCCCTCCTACCCCTTGACCCCACCCCTCCTGCCCGGGATTAGCCAATGGTCGGCCTGAAGGGAGCCATGACGTAAGGGTTGGTTGGGCTCTGGGTCGCGCCCAGAGCGGGGGTGGGGCGGGCCGGATAGATGTAACTTCCGGGGGCGTGGCCAAGTAGGGGGCGCGGCATTGGCGGCGGCGGCGGCGGCGGCAGCGGCAGTGGCAGTGGCAGTAGTAGTCCTGAGGCCGGTCTCGCGGCCTTTCTCGAGGCCGGTAGGTGCTGCAGTTGCCGGGGTGATGGGCCTGGGCTGCCTCTCGGGAGGAGAGGGCGGGGGCGCCATTAGCCTTGACCTTTAACTTGGGTAGGGTAGGTAGAGGGGTGGGGCGGGGAAGGAGGCGGGCGGCCTGAGGGTCTCGAGCTCCCGCGGCTCCGGGGGCTGACTTTGCTCAGCCTCAGACTCGCTCTCTGACCTCAGCCCATCCCCTTCCAGGCTCCTTACCTCAGTTTCCTCCTCTGTACGATGCTGGAGGGCTGGTCTCTAAGGGATCCACTGACCCCGAAGCGGACTCAGAGAGCGCCCAGGACCCCGGGCTGGGGTTCGCCAGGAGACCCTGCAGGGGACCTCTCTCGGAGATCAGGGTGGGCTAACCTGGTGACCCCAGGGGAGCGCCTCGCCCCTCTTTGAGGATCCCTCCCGGGAAGCTCGTTATCACAGCACCTCTCTTTGCTTCATCCCCAGGATACACTCAGTCCATAGAGCATCCTCTGTGGTGGCTGTCCTGAATAAGTATAATAAAAGGAAATATAAAGAGGGAGAATGCTGTCTGTGTGCCCACAGAAAACCTCCCTAGCTGCTTTTCTAATTCTGCTTCATGTAATGTTATGTCACCTCTCTCTTAGAGCAGATGTTTGCTATTTATCTTTCTGTCTCTGTCAGCACATACTGTACATTGTACATGGAAATACTGTTGAACGGGGAGCCGGGCAGACCAGAATTTGAATCTTCGCATTGACACATCACACACTCAAAAAGTTTTAAAGCTGCAAAGGACTTTGAACATTAGTTTTTATCATTGTATTATAGGTCAGAGTCTTTAGGTGCCACTCCTAAAGTGGGCAGCTTTCCTGCTGATCCTGAACCTCCTTGTGTCTGAGAAGTCTGCACGTCATTCTAGCGTCTAGCAGCCATCTAGTTCCACTCATATTAGAATGAATGTCTACTGTAACATGCTCGGCAAGCAATCACATCCAGTCTCTTCTTGAAGCCCTTTAAAGAAAGCGAAACCATTCCATTTTGTGGCAGCTCAGTTCCATTTTTGGATAGCATTAGTTGTTAGGAAGTTTTTCCTGCACCTTCCACCTGGTTCTTCCTCCATGGCCTATCATAGGCTTCTTTTTTTTATTTTTTATTTGTTTTATTGTTTTTTAGTATCAAGAAAATTTATTACAAAGAAAGTCCGGAGGATTTAGACATGTCTGGCCAGAAGCAGGCTCCACCTTTCTTCAGGAGGGGTGGGCCTAGGCTTCTCTTTTTAAAAGCTAACTATCCCTAATTCCAATTCTCATATGACTTGGACTCAAGCCCCCTCACCATCTTGTTTGCCCTCCTCTGGATTCTTTCTAGCAGTCTTCATCCCTTCTCTCTCCAATTCCAGCTGTGGATGGCTGTGTATACTTATCATTCTTTGCTGCACAAGTAACCATATCTTCTTCAAACTCTCCATCTCCCTCTTATTTTAGAAAAGCTTCATGTTTTCTTTTTAGTTCTAGTTTTTTTCCCATTTCTCCTTTGTGTGACATTCTTATATCTTCCAACCTCTTAAAATATATCCCATTCTTCTTATAAAGTCCTGGGATTCCAAACTCTGGATAATATGGGTTACAGGAAGGAGATAGGGATAAGGATACGGGTTAGACCTGTATTTTAATTGCTATAGAGAATTGCCAGTGAGGAAACTCCTTCTACCAATGAAAGTTGGGCACCTTCTCTGCAACTTAGAGCCTTATGTTTGTACACATTTGTTTGCCTGTTGTCTCTGCTATGGGATTGTGAGCCTCTTGAGGGGGACTGTTTTTGCATCTTTTTTGTATCCCTAGCTCTTAGCATAGTGCCTTGCACATAGTAGGTGATTAAAAAAATACCTATTGACTTACTCCCTTGAGGGAAGGGACTGCCTTTTTGCAATTCTGGTATCCTAGTGTTTTGCTTAAAGGCACAGTGCTTGGCATAGTTGTTGTTCAGTCATTTCAGTTGTATCCAACTCTTTGTGACTCCATTTGGAGTTTTCTTGGCAAAGATAATGGAGTAGTTTTTGATTTCCTTCTCCAGCTCATTTTACAGAAGAGGAAACTGAGGCAAACAGGATTAAGTGACTTGCCCAGGGTCACACAGGTCGTCAGTATCTGAAGCCAAATATGAACTTGGGAAGATAAGGCTTCCTGTCTGTGAGCCCCATACTCCATCTACTGTGCCACCTAGCTGCCCTGACTTGACAGATAGGAGAGGCTTAATAAATACTTACTAACTTAGAAGATTGCCTAGAAATTAAGTGACTTGTTTAGGATTACAAAACCAACATATGTCAGAGGTAGTACATGTGCAGTGTGTGTGTGTGTATGTGTGTGTATGCACACATGCATGTGTATGTATGTGTATATATAACATGTGTTTTACATATATACACATGTGTATATACATACACACAGAAATAGAGCAGTGATACTATTGCAAACATAGAACATAGCTAGGGAACTTAAGTAACCACCATTTGTAATATTGTTTCTTTGTAAACTGGGGTTTTGAGTTGGTGCTGGAGACTGAGAATATATCACTGTACTATAATGAGAAAGGATTTCTTGTGTTGACAGCCATTCTTATGTATGGGAATGTTGTATTTCATCAGATCATAGACTGTCAGAGTTGGGAGGGACCACATAATTTAGTTCAATTCCGTTCTCTTGGTGCAGGGAAGGGAAAGTACTTAACTAATTTCATTGAGCCATAGATTTAAAGAACTTTAGAGCTGGAAGTGACCTCAGAAGTCACCTAGTCCAATCTCATTCTTCAGGTAAAAAAATTGAGACTTTTAAGATCTGGTATTTTGTTGATACTCAGTTAAAGCCATATTATGTAACTTGTGAGTTGAAAAAATATTGTTTGATTGCTTTGTGTCTAAGAATGTGAGTATTGGTGTGACTTTTTATTTTTATGATACACTTAACAATTGCAGCAAAACAAGCAAAATAAGGAATAAATGCACAAATATACAAATGCCAGATTATTTACAGTTTAACTATATATGTGTGTGTGTAAAGTTCATACAAATATATAAAGTTTAACAATGAATCTGGTCAAAGCTAGTAGAGCAGGGATTAATCTTTTTTTTTTTTAATGACCTAGGGCAGCCTGCATCTCCATTTCCTGATGTCAATCTGGTGGCCTTCAGTTGCTGGAGGACCATAGCCAGATTTTTCTCTTGAGAGCACCCACCTTTTCTGTGCCTATCTTGTTCAAGGCTGTAGCAGAATAGTTGGGTCAGACTCTTTAGGTGCCATCCCTGAAGTGTGCAGCCTTGTCTGCTGGTCCTGAACCTCCTCATCTCTGAAAAGATTGCATATCAGTCCAGTTTCCAGCAGAACTGGCTGAAGCATTGTGGTGAGACCTAGCTCTAATCTTAGTGATCTGCACCTGACCTGATTGGTTAGTTCTGATTCATAAAAGATCTGTTTTCATCACTGCTAAGTACTTTGCCTTATGTTCTGCCTCTACTTTGCTGGTCAACTGGATAATTTCTTAGCAGCTGAAAGCACTCATGGAACTATTGGTGCACCAATAGCAGTTTATTTACAGTATCCCCTCCCTTCAAGAGCTTCCTGTTAATGTTTTTAAGCAAGTCAAGATATTTATTGATACCACTCAGCTCCCCTAGACTTGCAAATATTTGATAGTTCCATACATTTTTGAGCATTTTATATTAGAGGTAATTACAATTAATCCACCAGATGCATTATAAAGCAAATGCTGGATTTGCCATATATGCATAGATCAAAGTTGTGAGAATCTGAAAAACACAAAAACAAGATGATATTTCAATTGAATTGGAACACATTAATAATTACATTTTACATACTGCTTTATTTCATAGTATGGTAAATGTCTAAAAGTTAACATGGGAAATCCATGTATTCTGTTGTCAAATGCCCCAGTTTACAACCAGCCTGATGTTTCATTTTCTGTATAACCTAAGGTAAAGCCAGTTAATGATACTTGCAAGCAGAAGTAGCTGAACCTGAACTTTTCAGAGCTTTGCTTTTTTTTTCAGTGTTTCTGATTTTGTAAACATTGTACCTCTATCTGCCCATCCTATCCCTATCTCCTGGAAACCTGAGTATAGTAGGGCTTTGGTGGAGTTGAAACATTTTTTTGATAAAGTTCTGATGTGTCATGACTAGCTACAAGGGAGGGCTGCACACAGGAGCCTGGGTGGCAGGGAGCAGGTCAAGTCTAACATTTATTTTTGAGTTTTAATGCCCCTTGGGCACTTGAGTTAATCCTTTTGTAGTTCACCTGTTTTCTGGGGATCACTGCACTTTGTGATCATGGGTTCTGTGATCATTTTCCAAATCATTTTCTATCCCTCCTTTTGCAAGGCACTTAATAATGTCACATTTGAGTTGTCTGCACTCTCAGTGCCACAAAATTGGCTAAACACTTAAGCACCATGACTTCAAGACACTATATAATCAGAATGTACGTAAGGCTGTTCATAGCTATAGTCCCTCACCACTACTATAGCACCTTGGACATGTTCTAGCCAGGTCATGGTCATGTCCTCCTGAAAATGACCATTATTATCCAGTGGCCTCCTTAGGACATTTGAAGGACAGCCTCTTCTCTGGGTTGAACTCCTGTCTCTCTGGCATTGGAGTACTGTCCAGTATTTTTCACATATGATCTACTCTTCACCCTGCTTTCTCTATGAAGGACATTATGTTAGTCTATAAATCCTGCTTAGAAAATGTTTGATGGCTGATTCCCAAGCAGCTGCCTTTCCAGATATCTCTTTGAGGATCTGGGAAGACTATAAGATGTCAGGAAGTACAGGACATCAGTGACATTATCTTCCTCTCTGAATACCTTACTTCTGTCACTTCACAAGCCATTTAACTCCTAAGAATCTGTAGCATTGTTTGAAATCTTTTCAGTGGTACCCTTGTAACAATTCATAGGCACTTCCCAAAACAGCAGAATCTATACACAAAATCAGATACCAGTTCTTCAGTAAATCAAACTCAGTATACAATTATAAACAGCTCCTTTGGTTCAAATCTGCTTTGTTGTAGAAAAAAAGGCCTGAATGTATGCTGCATGCATACTGGCAGCTCAGGATGGTGCTTCCTGTCTGTACATATTGTGAGCTTCCACTGGAGCCTCCTAACCCCTTTTATTCTAGTCAGTCAGACTGGGTTCTTCTTCTTTTTCTTTTTTGGCAGAGAGGGGTGGGTGCTGATTCACAGTAATAACTTGTATTGGTTCTTGTTCCCATTAAGGATCTTATCTGAGAAAAATCACAATAATAATAATTCCTTTCATCTTACTTGCTTCTAGTCTCTTTAGTGTGTGTGTACTTTTCAGATTTTGTTGCTGTTACTTTTTATATAGGCAGTATGTTTGTTCTGAATGCTTTCTTCTCTCTGTATCACTTCAGATGTCTTTCCATATTCATTTATAGTCTTCATATTTGTCCTTTTATGGTGCAATAATAATCCATTGCGTTGATATGCCGCAGTTCATTTAGTCATTTCCCAGTCATTAGCCATATAGTCTGTTTCCATTTTTTTTGTTGTTAACATGGCTTTCTTTGCACCTACCCAACAGCTCAAAGTCATTGTTAAATTCAGTGTTACCAGTTCACAATGGAACTGGCACAAGACAAAAACTGTAGAAGGCAATGGGATATCACTATTTATCAGAAATGGTCTGCCATCTGCTAAGGGGTGTCTGGAGAGATGTACAGTGTTGTGTATTCCTTTCTAAAATTGCTTCTCCAGATGTATGTGGACCATCTTGCACTATGCCTTGGGGGATATATGATATCACTAGCAGCTAATAAAAACCTGTTTGATAGGGGTTTTTTTAATTATTTTTTCCTTTATAGGTTTTTCCAGTACGTACTTGTTTTCAGAACAGATAAAATGGGTGTTCTGAGAACAAAATAATAGTTAAGTACTATGTACCTTCAAAATTCTTTGCAAGCATTAATCCTTATAGCACTCTTGGGATTTGGGTACAACTTTGTTTCACAGCTGGAGGGATTTAAGAGTCACATATAGAACTGGGCAAATAGCTTAAATCAGAGGCAGTCTCCAAGTCAAAATTGAAATCTGGTTTTTCCTGTTCTCAAGCTCTGGGCTTCCATCAGTTGCTCTGAAAAGGGTAAATACTTCAGGTGAGTCTCTAACCACTGAAAACCTTGGACTTTTATACTTTTCCGCAGAGAAGACTCCCAGAAGAATTTTAAATTATTTTTAAAAGAACCATGTCACGATTTAGTGTCTCTCTGTTGCAGCTTTCCGGATATGGATCAAAAGCTTTCTCAGTTAGTGGAGGACCTCACCACTTCAGGAGAACCACAGCTGGATCCTGAAAAAATGAAGGAAGTGAAGAAAATCTGCAAGTATGTCCTGTGGTTAGGGAGTCGTGGAATGGATGGGATGGCCAGGCACTGTGCTAAGCACTAAGGATACAAAGAGAGATAAAAGACAGTCCCTGCTCTTGAGGAACTCACAGTCTAATGGGGAGACAACATGAAAATAACTATGTAATGAATAAGACGTAGACAGGATTGATTGGAAACAGTCAACAGCATTAAGGGGGATCAAGAAAGGCTTCTTATAGAAGGGTGAATTTTAGCGGAAACTTGAATGAGTCAGAGAATCCAAGAGGTAGAGATAAGGAAGGAGAATGTTCTGTGTATGGGAGACAGTCATTGAAAAATGCCTGGAGTAGGGAGTAGAGTCTCTTGTGCAAGGAATGGCAAGGAGACCAGTGTTATTAGATCTCACAGTATGTGGGAAGACTGGAAAGGCAGAAGAGTGCCAAGTCAGGAAGATGTTAAAGTGCCAAACAGTTTTTTATATTTGATCCTGGAGGTGATAAGGAGCCCCTGAAGTGGGGGCATAAAAGAGAGATGTTACAAAGGTAAAATCAACAGGCCTGGTAACAAATTGATATGGGGGTGGTGGTGGTGGTGAGAGATTGAAAAGCTGAGAGTGAAATATAGGTTGTGAACCTGGGAGGATGGTGCTGCCCTCAACAGTAACAGGCAAGTTTGGGAAGAGAAGGGCTTGGGAGGAAAGATAAGTTCAGTTTTGGACATGTTGAGTTCAAGATTTCTAGAGGACATCTAGATCAGCATAGCCAGTAGGCAGTTGGAGATACTAGTCTGAGGATTAGGGAAAAGGTTAGGGTTGTATAAATAGATCTGTGAATCATTAGCGTAGAGATGATCATTGAATCCGTGGGAATTGATGAGATCACCAAGCAAAATAGTATAGAGGAAGAAGAGAAGAAGGCCCAGCACAGAGCCCTGGGGACTCCCTACCTTTAGCAGGCATGCCTTGGATAAAGATCGAGCAGGAAGACTGAGGGGGCATCAGACAGGTAGGAGGAGGACCGGGAGAGAGCAGTGTCCCAAAAACCTAGGGAGAAGAGAATGATCAACAGTTTCAGAGGCTGCAGAGAGGTCAGGGAGAATGAAGACTGAGAAAAGGCCATTGGATTTGACAGTAAGAGGCCACCAGTAACTTTAGAAAGAGCAGTTTCAGTGGAATGATGAGGTTGGAAGCCAAACAGCAAGGAGTTAAGAAGGTGAGAGGAGAAGAAATGGAAGCTTTTTCAAAGGAGTTTAGCCTCAAAGGGGAGGAGAGATGTGCGGCAATAGTTAGCAGGGGTGGGTGGATCAAGTGAGGGATTTTTGAGCATGGGGGAGACGTGGACATGTCTGTAGGCAGCAGTAAATGAAACAATAGACAGGGAGAGACTGAAGATGAGTGAAGAGTAGGGATGATAGAGAGGGCAGTCTGCTGGAGAAGATGGGAAGGCACGGGATCGTTTGTGCAGCAGTGGGAAATCTGTCATCCTGTGGCTGCCCCATAGACAGCCATCTCCTATTCCATTTATGCCCTGCTTCCAGCCACACTTATCTCCATCTGTCTTTTCTCCTTCTCTACTTCCGATCTTCATCTCACTGCTGGGCCAAAAATTTATAAGAAAGAAAGAAGGTGGGGGTGGGAAGTGAAACCAAATTCTTTTTTGCGAAGTTTTAGTGTCCTAATGATGTTAATAAAATGCTGGGTTTCTTTTGGACTTTCTCTTTATAGGCAACTTCTTTACTTACTTAGTTTTTCCTCCACAGATCACAGCTTTTCCAATCCTTTGCATATTGGGTGATTCTTAACCATATATTTCTGTAAATGTTTCACAGAAGAATCACCCAGGATGCTGAAGGCATTCCTCTGGTTCTTTTAACATATGGAGGGTACCCAGTGTCCCCTGTCTATGTGTTGGCTCTCATTCGTAATGCATGGTTAATTCATCTTTCCCCACACATGCGTGTCCTTGTTTTTGCTTTGACTTCATTTCTCATGTGCGTGTTCTTGGTAATATGCTGCAGCTCACTTATACCCTCTGTGCATACTTCCATTAGCTTTTGGGATACTTGAAATTTTGTTTCTTCTGAGATTTTGCTGTTCTTTTTTCTTTAAGATCTTTATTTCCAGATGAATTTAATTACCTGTTGGATGACCCTTTAAAAGGATTGTTTACCCTACTTTCTCTGGCATTGTGGTTAAGATGTCTAGTATGTAACCGGAGCCCCTTCCTGCTCCATGCCTGAGGTTTCAGGGAATGATAATTTTCTGATAATTTAAAGAAAATTACTTCCCTTAGAAATATTAGGAATGTGTGAAGAAAACAGTTTTCAGCCTAGGAATCCTGTTAAAAACATCTAAGAGCTAAAAGCTTATTGATTGATGTGGGGACTTATCTTGAGTTATTTAGCTTAAAGTTATATACTATTTATATATAAAGAAGGCTTACTTAAAATTAGGAGGAAATGCTAAATCAATTTGTTTTTCAGGCTTTGTGTTGTTGGCTAAGGATTGTTAATATTTCAACAGATCTTCAGAGGAGCACGTCAGTCATGCTTACCATTTACTCATGACTCAATTGAATCAAGAACATGCTGAGATACGTTTCTCAGCTTTTCAGATTGTGGATGAGCTCTTTACCAGGTCACATCAGTTTCGGACATTAATTATTTCCAACTTCCAAGAATTCCTGGAACTCACAATGGAAACAGACTATGAGCAGCCTCTCCCACCCCCAAAAGAAGTAGCCCAGAAATTGAAGAAAGCTGCCCTCAAATCTGTTACAGAATGGAATGAGAAATATGGAGATGCCTACAAGAAGCTTTCTCTTGGATATCATTTCTTAAAACATAACAAAAAGGTATTTTGCATCATCTTTGTCATCATAGCACTTCATGTTTCTCTAATGTTTTATGATTTACAAAATACTTTGCTTCACAGCTCTAAACTAGGACTCCTTCAGTTTTTTCCTTTATAAGCAAAAACCATGATATTGTGATGGAATTTTCAATGATATTCATTATTTGCAAGTATTCATTGCACTTTCCAATGCCTGAGGAGATTGTTCTCTGTTCTGTGGAATTACTGTTTATTTTCAACACATACTTTTTGGCATCATTTGTAAACATCAGTGTATCCCAAAAAGGTTTCTGCAGAAGAGTAGTCAGTTCCTGAATTCTGCAGGGTTTACATTAGTCCTGGGGCAGTGGTACCCCTGTTCCTGGACCCATTTCTTATTTGGAAAGGCAGTGGGATGTAGTAGAGAGTAGGTTTCTTCCTAACAGTCATGTATGTTTTATTAACTTTTTTGTAAGCTTATTTTAAACCCATGTGTAGATCATTATAACATCAGTAGGCTGAAAATGTGATCCACTTATTTTATCATTTATAGCTCATAATTATTAGATTATAAATCTAAAGAAATTTTCAATAAAATCTTAGAGATAACACTGTCAATTATATATTCTATTGCTGTAATTTTTCCTACCGTGGAAATATGCAAAATATAGGGGCAGTTCATGACTTCTCTTAAATTTCCTCAGTTATAAAAAAGGAAAAATGTTTTCTGCCTTTTCTTCACCAAGGTGTTGTCAGAATTAATACAGCAGCTAAAAGAACTGTTGGAATACTCTTCTGTGAGGTAGAGAAGGAAGATGTACCACCTTCCTTCTCCCCTCCAGGTTTGCTTCTGTAGCCTGTGGAAACCACACAGCAGTCCCTGGGGTAGGTCTCTGGTGAGGTGGCAGGGCTTGCTTGCAGATATATCCATTTTATAAATGTTTTATATGTAATGGAGCTGCCTGTGAATATAGTAGAAAAATATAGTTAACTAGCCTTTCCACATGATCTTGGGATTCTTTCATTTTGGGTAGGAACTCTTGTTATTTGATTTACTCTGAAGGATTCAAAAAGGGTATTTCCTAGCCAGAGCCAGTATGATGTTGTACCACTCTTGAACCTCATCTGACTGACAGTTAGGTAGTGACTTAGGGAGGTAGCTGGGGAGGGGCAGAGGGAACAGAAAAGCCCCAGGTCCAAATACAGTCAGCTTGGAAACCCTGCAGTCCCCTCGACCTTCAACTCCTCCCCAATCTCATGCTACACTTTTGTTACTTTCCCCCTTCCAGGCTACCTGGGCTGTTAGTTCTAACATTATTTCACCTGTATGAAACAGAGGGGTTTGGGATGGAAGACACAGTATGATTTTTCTTTCTGGAAACTCTAGGGATGGTCCTTAGCCTGTGTCCCACAAGACAGAGGTCTGTTGATAGCAAACTACGCAGATGTCTAATGGAGTAAGATAATTGCCGTGGTGCTTCCTATTTATTATTTTCTCTCTTCAAGCTGGTTACTTTAGAATTTTTTTTCAGGTTGTGCATCTTACAGTAAAAGATGGTCATTTAACTCTTATTTCCCTTGCATTCTCTCCTTCAGCCAGGCATAAGAATACTAAGGAGGGTAGAGAAAGACGAGTAAGGTGGGTTATTTTGCTCTTAATTTCCTAGGTAGTTTTTTTTTTAATGTGAAAGAAAAAATAGAGTGGAAAGTTACTTCAGTTCAACAAATATTTAAGAGTCTGATAGATGCAAAGCATTGTTCTTGGTTTGGGGATGCCAAGATGAAAAATGACATAGTGCCTGCACTCCTAGAGCCTACAGTCTAATAGAAGGATTGCAGTATGCCCACATATTTGATGCAAGGTGGAGACATATACAAGGCTATAAGAAAATTTGAAGAAAATTGGATGAGGGAAGAGAAAGTGGCACCTAAAATGAAATGGAGAGACAGATTTAAGTAGATGGTGGCCAAAATTCATTCAAGGTCTGTGAGAATGAGTAGAGGCAGAAAGGTGCAACCTCCTCCCTCAAAGACTTTGGCTGGAATTGTAGAGCATTAAACATTTGAAACTCTGGAAGAGTTTATGTCAATGAGTCAATATATTTTGTTGTAATTCATACAAACAGTACTCAGAATTTAAAGAATGAGCAAACCAGTGATTTGCTATAGTAGCTATCATCACATTGGCTCTAACAAGATGCAGTATTTAGTTTGAGATCAGAGTCTCAGACCAGAGATGAAAATGAAACGTAAAATCACAAAGACGATAGGAGAAATGAGGGGCCATTTTTGCCACCAAGTCATATAGCATTTGTGGCTATTTGTACTTCAATATTTCAAATGCTCATGATTTCATCAGTGTTGATGCTCCTTCTCAGTCATAGCCCCTTCATGCCTTAGTGTGGGTGTTTAATGATTTCCTGTGATCCTCAAAATCTGTCCCCTTGTGGCTGGCTATCCAATGGTGAGTCTTTCTACATTTAGCAAGGCTAGCCCTTGCAGGAGCTGCTATGTGTTTCCTGGCCCACTTGGTAGATGTGCTTCATTGATATAGTCTCTTGTAACCCCAGATTACTTCCATATCATGATGAGACATCAGAGAAGGGCTTTAGTGGATATTTCTTCTTTTTTTTTTGTGCTGGGAAATCTGATTTATAATCAAGAAATAAGAAACCAAGCACTCATAAAATATTCATAAGCATCACTCCTGTACAATATATTCTTTTCTTTCTTTCTTTTTTAGGTTATACATGTGCAGTCATGCAAAACATATTTCCTTATTAGTCATGTTGTGAAAGAAAACACAGACAAAAAACCACAAGAAAAATAAAGAATGTTTTAAAAAAAAAGTATGCTTCAATCTGCATTCTGACTCCATCATTTCTTTCTCTGGAGGTGGATAGCATTTTTCATCATAAGTCCTTTGGAATTGTCTTAGATCATTGTATTGCTGAGAATAGCTAAGTCATTCACAGTTGATCATCGTACAATATTGCTGTTACAGTGTACAGTGTTCTCCTGGTTCTGCTCACTTCACTTTGCATCAGTTCATGTAAGTCTTTCCAGGTTCTTCTGAAAGCATCCTGCTTGTCATTTCTTATAGTACGATAGTATTCCATCGCACTCATATACCACAACTTGTTTAGCTATTCCCCAGTTGATGGGCATCCCCTCAAAGTCCAGTTCTTCGCCATTTAGTGGATATTTCTACTGTTATTTATTGGCCATGCTAGAGTATGGCATAATAGAATATTTTCTTTAAACCACGGAAATTATTCCCGTGATATGGTTTATAGTGAAGATAGTTGCTTGGCATACTTTTTGGAACCTCCCAAAACTGCAGGTAGGAGAATGATGCTTATGAAATTGTTTCTGTGCCGGAAAAAGCACTGAATTTGGAGGCCCAGGACATGAACTCTTGCGCTGTCTCTGAACCTTTGTGACTGTGTCTCTGGACCTGTTTACTCATCTGTAAAATGGAGAGATTAGACTAGATGATCTCTGGGTTCTCTGCAAGTCTAAATCCCAGGATCTGGCAGCTTCATATGAATTCTCCATTCCTTATATTAGGCTAGGCGTGAGCAAGGATAACAAGAAATAAGATGATTATCATGGTAAGAGGATTGACTAGCTTGAATAAATGAATCTTTTTCCATGAACCTTGTGGCACATGGGGGCCATATGTACCTTATAAATGTTTTATAATGAATCCTTAAAGTCACATCACAATGAGCACTTCTCTTTCTCCTGTCTTTTGAGTGAACTTTAAAAAGTCTCCATTTAATTTTCTTTGTTGTTGTTGCTTAACTTCAAACTTCAGATCAGTCTCTTTTAAAGCCTATAGTGAACCATTTAAACAAACGATGACAGAATCCACTGTCTAGGTGATAAATGAAGTAGTTTTCAGTTCGGTGTTTGTAAGAGGTTGGAATAGAATTTGTACCCAAACACACCTTGAGTGAGTCTGGAAGAGACACCTTCTACTGGCTTAAATGACCACATATGTTGTTAAGCAGAGAAGTGTGATTTTGAGGTTGAGGCTGTGGCCTTTCCTGTTTGATTTTCTCCCGACAAAGCAGCAAATATTTTTATCACGTGATGATTTAAGAGAGGTGACATATTTGCAATTCTGTACTACCTCTCACCAGGAGAATCACATACTTCATTACATATTTTACAAGGCTCAATTACTCAACTTTTACTATACTTCTGGGTAGTAGGGAAACATTATTAGCCCATTTTACAGGTGAATAGAGATGAGTAATCTGAACTGAAAACATTATAAAAGAGACTTATTCAATAATATGCAGTAACACCTTGTGCCTTTGCTTTTGGAATTATTCAAACCCTGGAACCTTCATGGCTGGGTCAGCACTTGACCAGTGGCTGGACTCTTTTCTGTACCGCTAGGGCAGTTTTTCATTTCCAAGTGTTGTGAATGAGAAAATGTTACTGTTTGATTTACTAAGAGAACTTGGAATGTAGGCAAGAGTGGGGGAGGGGGAGGCATTTGACTTGTTTCCTGACAAGCTAAATTGAATCAATGCTGTTTTCTCCTAGCACGTGCCATGTTGAGTTTTGTAGACTACTTGTCTGGGAAAATCTTTGTTCAATTTAATTCAACAAATACTTATTAATGAGCATCTACCATGGGCAAAGCCCTGGGGAGACAAAGAAGGAAAATTAAATATTCCCTACCCTTAATAAGGCAGCATGAAACCTGGTTGTCACAAGTACAGAAGAACTGAGCTTAATACTAGTAATAATTGACATTTACATAGTGCTTTAGCATTTATGAAGTACTTTCAAACAAACAATATCTTGGTGAGCCTCACTACTGTCCTGTGAGATAGGATAAAGGAGAGGGCCAGACAAAATAATCTTAGAAAAATTTCAGGAGGGAACAATCACTTTCTGGTCTCCTCGGAGGCATGGAGACCAGTTAGGGGTTCCAGTCAGATAAAGTGATTTGTCCCTTGGTCACTTGTGCTGTTAGGGGACAGAGGCAAGACTGGGACCCAGATCTCCTGACTCCAAGTTCTTTCTGCTGTAGCAAGCTGCTTCTTATAGTCTAGAATCTTAGAGTTGGAAGGGATCCCGGAAGGCAATCTAGTACAGCGTGTAGTTAAATGGGAATCTCTTTACAAGACCCCTGGAGAGTGGTCATCCATCTTGCTCTCAAATACCTTGAGTGACAGGGAACTCATTACCTATTGAGGCAGTCCATACCTCTTTGGATAATTCTAATCCAGAGGAATTTTTCTTTACAGCTAGCCTGTCAAGATCTTTTTGGACCCTGATTTTGTGATCTGATGTGTTTGCTATCTCTCCCAGCTTTGTGTCATCTGCAGATTTGATGTACTTGTGACACCTATCCTTTCATCCAAGTTATTGTGAAAAATGTAATGGAGTCATTAAACATTTATCAGCATTTAAGTCAATCATCTTCAGCTTTCAGAAGTAGTTAGAGACCTCGATCTTCTGTGCTAGATCCCATTAAGGTAAGGGAAAAGAAGATAATAGGCTAGGCGGGTTTGTTGAATTTTATAGCATGAAAAAACCAGGAACGTTCCATCTTAGGGAGGAATGGAAGATTGTGATTGTAGCTTAAGCAACATAATTATAATGTTCAAAGCTTCTGGGCTTAACAAAAACCCTAGTTGTCCTAAAATACCATTTTTCTTCTAGCATGCTGCTTGACATCCTTTCAGAAACAAAGCTGTAATTTAACCCAAACTGAGACTGGGCCTGGAGTCAGGAAATCCTGAGTTCAAATCCAGCTTTAGATACTTAGTAGCTGTGTGACCCTGGGCAAGTCACTTAATGGGTTTTTTTTGCCTCAGTTTCCTCATCTATAAAATGGTGATAATAATAGCACCTGCCCCTCAGGGTTGTTGTGAGGATCAGGTGAAATGATATTTGTAAAAAAATGTTTAGCACATTGCACAACACATAGTTAGCATTGCATACATAATTTTTTAAAATTATTATTATTGTTAATAATAATCTGAATTAATAAAAAAATAATCATGCCTTCCCTACTCCAAGTCCTCCATTCAGTCCACTGTACCATGAAGTCACCATGATGTTAGTAGCTATTTTTCATTGTTGGATTGCGTGTTCTGGGCACTTACTGCTGAGAGAATGTGCTTTGGATCACGTGCTCTTTTTGCCATTCTCACTGTGACTTTGGCCTCTTGAAGGTTAGGGGTTTGACTTGCTTTTTGTGTAAGCTGAAGTCACTTGTGTGGCCTGAGGGAACCACGAGCATATTGGGGGGACAGTTCTCTAGGGGAAGACCTCAGAAAGCAGTTTATGCCTCACAGATCAGTGGCAGCTCCTGCCACCCACCTGGAACTTCCTGTGTTTGTTAGTAAAATCAAGTTAAGTGGCTCCTTCTGGTCAAAGCTTGGATTAAAAAAAAAAGTCTTAATGACTGACTGAATGAAGAAGCATTTATTAAGTGGTAACTATGTGTCAAACACTGGGCTAAGCTCTTGGTTAAAAACAGAAACTCAAGACAGCCCCTGACCTCAGGGAGCTCACACTCTGGTAGGAGGAGACCCTGGGGAGAGGAGGTTTCAGCTGCAGGGGAGTTGGAAAGGCCCAGTAGTCCTTAGGGTACAGCAGATAGTCAACTCTTTGGGATCCATGAGAAGACATGGAGAGCCCCTAGTCTTGTATACTATGTGAAGGTAATACTAAAACAAAGTAATCAGAAGGCTGACATTCTATGGGAGCCTTTTCTTTAGTCTCAATCAAAAATTCCTTGATCTGTTTTAAATCGTTCTGTGGCATGTATTACTACCGTGTGAGGGAAATAGAAAGTTGAATTGTGTGAGCAGGAAGGCAGCAGCTGCTGTCCCTGGTACCCTAGTGAGGGTACCAACCGGTTTCCCCGCTCTGTACCTACCATATAAGAGTATGGAGAGCCTATACCTCTGGCTTGGTGCTTCCGAAGCTGACCTGACCTTGTGGCTGTAGAAGTGGCTGTGTTGGAAGAAGGACAGGTAGGGGAGCTGTGCAAAGCCTCAGCTAGGCTAAGCCATGGAGCTTAGGGAAGGGACTTTCCCCCTCAAACCAGGTGGCTTTCTTGGTCTGCTTCCCTTAGTTTTGTGTGTCCACAAAAGTCTCGTGTTTCAGGCCTTGGTATTTGAGGTCTAGGCCACAGACCTGGGTGATGTGACCGAAGCACAAACTTGAACCTGGGTCTTCAGAGTCCGGATCTGGTGCTCTTCCCTTCATAAGGTGCTGGCCTCTTTTAAGAGTGGCACCTTTGATTCTTTTTCGGTGGGGCAGAGCCTCTCACCTGAGCCTTGCCAGCCTACATTCTTTAGCCCCGTCTGTCTTCCTAGGCAACTGACTGACCTCTTATTTCCCAAATCATTGTCGAGGAGACTATCCCTATCCCAGTGCCGTTAGCTTTCTCATTTTTTGGTGCTTTTAATTTTTTTCTTTTTTAAAGTAGCTGCATACTTTGTTATCAGTAGTAAACCCCCAGAATTATTGTATATTTCTAATAGATTTATAATGTATTGGTCTTAAGTTCGAAGCTACAAACATTCTGGACAGTATGGGAGAGGGGAAAGAATCCTGAGTTTAATGGCTGTCTCTATTACTTATTAGTCATATCAGCCCAGGCAAGTCTGAGCCTCATTTTCCCCATCTGTGAAATGGGTTGAGTAGTACTTTCATTGGCTCTACCTCCCAGGGCTGTTGTGAAGATGGGAAGTTAATGAGTGTGGAAGTGCTACTAGACAGCTAACAAAAAAGGGCTGTACCTAAATGCACACTCTTGTTTTTGATCTCCAAGCTTCTTTGTAGCAGATAACTTTTTTTTCTACATTTGAAACTCTTTGATATTTCTCACAGACAGGCCTAATATTTATTTTTAATTTCTCAGGTGGATTTTCAAGATGTTAGCGCCAGGACTTTGGCTGAAAGAAAAAGAGATGAAGAGAAACAAAAACGATTAGACAGCATCTATAAGGAAAGGGCCAAAAGAATGGAAAAAGAAATGGAAGGCAAGTCCTGATAGCCATGTTCAAGAAGTATCTATTTATAAAGTGCCCATGATGTACCTATTACAGCATGGAATGAAGTCCCTCACTGGCTGTGTGACCTCCGGCTTGGCTCTGATCCTCTCTGACCCTCGGTTTCCTTGCCTGTTAAATGGGATCAGTTCTTAAGCTTGGCTTCTTTTATCAGGTCATTGAATAAAGTACTGAATATTGAGTCAAGTACATTAGCTGGGTGAGCTAGTGGTTGGCTCCTTCAAGCATAAGTGAAGTTACTGATGATATTAGTGCAGAATGTGGTATTCCCCCCAGTGCCCACTGTTTACCCTCATAGAACTTGGGTCTTTGCGTTGAGGACTTCAAGCTGGTTCCTGACATAAGTAACACCAATTTCAACCAAAGGCAGGATATAGGACCTGGCCTGGGACAGGTAAGGGAAAGTGTGGCTCTGGAGGTTCTGAGAGGGAGAGGTTGCTCCTTTGTTGTTGTGTGGGTGAGGCAATTGGAGTTAAGTGACTTGCCTAGGGTAACACAGCTAGTAAGTGTTAAATGTCTGGTCTGAGACTGGATTTGAACTTAGGTCCTCCTGACTCCAGGGCCAGTGCTCTATCTACTGTACCACCTAGCTGCCCCGAGAGGTTGCTCCTAAAACAGGCAGCTAGGTGGCTCAGTCAATGGAGCACTGGCCCTTGGGGCAGGAAGACCTGAGTTTAAATTCAGCCTCAGATACTAGCTGTGTGACCTTGGGCAAGTCATTTACTCCTGTTTGCCTCATTTTCCTCAACTGTAAAAGGGAAATAATAACAGGCCCTTTCTCCCATGGTTGTTGTGAGGATCAAATGAAATAATATTTGTGAAGGGCTTAGCACAGTACCTGGGACATAGGAGGTACTAGAGTGATGCTTATTCTGATAATCACATCTGCATTGCTTTTCAGAACAGATCTTTGAAGGATGCACATGTACATTATTTAATGATACTAATGATAATAAATACATTGTTGTGCTTATATTTGCTATTCTGTAATGAAGTCTTAAAGAAAGCCAAACTGTGTGCTGATGGCTCAGCAATTTCTAAAGCAACGGTAACGAGATATTTTAATGCCTCTCCTCCGCCATCTAGTGGCCTTGCTCCATCCTTGCTCCTAAGGAAGGCTGTCCTAGGATAGGGGTTCTTGACCTTTTTGTGTGTAATGGATACCTCCGGCAGACTAGTGAAACCTATGAACCCCTTCTCAGAAGATTTAAAAAAAAATTCGTAATTGAAGGGGGTGCTAAATTTTAAATAGAGGTTAGTGAAAATAAAAATGTAATTTTTTTTTCCTGTTCAAGTTCCTGAATCCCTTGAAATCTGTCCATGGGCCCTGGAGGGGTGGGGCTGTGGTTCCAAGGGTAAGAAGCCCTGCTCTGGGGGCTCAGATTGTGGTCTCTGGATCATTGATGGCCAGAATTTCTGAGCTCTCTATCCTGTCTACTCCTGTCCGCCAAAGAATTTCTTCTAGGTGATGTATCCTTTGGTCTGCTTCGTTGTTGACCAGTACAGAGTTTACATTTCATGAGAAAATGTCAGGAAGGTGCCTAGAGAGGTTGGCGAATGGAGTCTGGGGAAGAGGGAGAGGGAACAAGACAGAAATGTCATGGTTGTCTCCTTTAAGAAAGTTTTCTGTAGTACCCAGAACTGGGGTTAGGGCTGGTAGTCCTGTTGTTCCTTTGTCCTGATCAGACCACCCCTGGACTCTTGTGTTTGGCTCTGGGGAATGTGTTTTTGGAAAGGCATTGAAAACCTGGAGCGGCTCGAGAGGAGGATGACTAAGATAGTGAAGGGACAGGAGACTATGGGGTGAGGGGATAAGTTGGAAGAATTGGGGATGAAGGAATTAGGGAAGAGGAATTAGGGAAGAGAAAACTTGGGTGTAGGAAGTTAACTGTTACTGCTTTTTAAGTATTTGAATGAGGACTAGACCTTGTTATTCTTTATTTCGAAGGATAGAGTGGCAGAATTAGGCTCAGTCTGATGAACTTTCTAACATTTAGAACTGTCCAAAAGTGGAATGATCTGCCTTAGGAGATTGTGAATTCTGTATCATTAGGGGCCTCCAAGTGAAAGCTAAGTGAGGACTCATTTGGGGAATTTGTAGAGGGGATACCTACTCAAGCAGAGTTTGGACTTAGATGCCCTCTAAAGACCTTTGTAATTCTGTGATTCTATGAGACCTCCCTTTTCACACTGTCCCCTTCCTTTTTTGACTTGGGTTCAGAATTAAAACTTGGAGATAGCATTTTATTTGAGCTGACCATGGCCTTGGTTGGTGAGTTTCCTAAATAAAGCTATTTTCTCCATGCTGTTTGAAATCCTCACCTAGGTGACAGTATGATCTGCCCTTGCATTTTGATTATCTGAAAATTACCTGGAGAACCCCTCAGGGGATCTTGTTGCCCAGAGGCCCCACTTTGAGAAACACTGACCAAGGGATCATTTAGCCAATTAGAAACCAATGCACTAGATAAAAGTTCTAATAACCCCAAAGCATCAGAGAGCGTCCCTCCCTCGCTCCCGCCTTCCCAGGGAGTGATTTCTTCACTTGGAGTAACTGGCCAATTACAGAAAGAAAAGTGGCAGGAAGGAGAACTAGTAAGGAAGCAGATGAGAGTGTTGAATAATTCATAGGACCTTTATTCTTTTCTCAGGTAAGTAAAAAGTCAGCTTGGGATTGGGAATTCAGTGTCCCTTAATAATTCTAAGCCGAAGGCGAACTTTACCAAAGCTATTTGTGCCCTAACGTCTCACTTGGTATTCATAGATCGACCAATGGCCTGCCAGAACAACATACGTTTTAGGAACTGCAGCATCATTACCCAGTGTCATCTCTGAGAACAACCTTGCAGATCCATCTGTTGTTCTTTATGGTTTATTAAGCAATTAAAAAGCCATCATTGATAAACACACTGAGGGTTTGAGTAGAATACACTGTGGGAGAGGTTGTTTTTAGAGTGTGTGTGTGTGTGTGTTTAAGGGAGAGGGAGGGGGAGAGAGATGGAGACAGAGAGAGAGAGAGAGAAGAGAATATGTGAATGTGATTGTGAACATAGAACACTTTTACAGCCCATCATAGCCCATCTTATTTGGTGCTGAAAAGTAAACCTTTCCTCTGGCAGATATAGGAGCATTGTTTGGCAGATATAGGAGAGTTTGCCATCTCCCTCCTAAGGGAGGGGCTGAGGCTCTACGTATGGATTTGCTTTTGAGATTTTGGTGTTTACTAATCCATCCAGCAGCACTAAAAATGCCTCCCCTGTCTTTTGGCAGAAATGTCTGAAGAAATTGAAATGTGCCTAACAGAGGTGGAGAATTGCTTCAGACTCTTAATGCCCTTTGATTTTACCATGAGAGATATGGAGGTAGAAGCAGTGGCAGCTGGGGTTTCTATAGCAGAGAGAGAAGCCTTGGCGGGGGCCTTGAATGGTGCAATCGCAAGCCCAGCATCTGGCTTGAGGCCTGATGACCAGGAGCAGCCTTGTTGCAGCAAAGACTTACTTCCTCCAGCTCTCTGCCTGAAAGAGGTTGGAAACAGAGATTGGCCAGTGCGGTCGAGACCTCCAGAGCCAAAGGAGGTGAATCACAGGGAACATGAAGATGAAGATGATTCTGATGATGAGGAGGAGGAGGAGGAGGAGGACGACTACAATAATGACGATGATGATGATGACGATGATGATGATGATGATGATGATGATGATGATGATGGTGATGGGGAGGACTTTATAAGAAGCCATGGTCTTGGCTCACATAAATACTCTCTGAACTTAGAAATCCCCACAGGTAAAAACAGCCCTCATTTCTGTAGCTTTATGGCATATAGTGTGCTTTCCTAACAACAATCTTATGAAGTAGCTAGTGTGAATATTTATTATTCATTTTTAGTTTATTCTGTAATATGTTGACATCCCAGCCAAACTGGACTATTATTAGCTTTTCCATAGGTTTGGCATGACATCCCCTGCCTCTGTGTATTTGTACAAGCTGTCCCCCATGCTGAAATGCCCCTCCTCACCTCTGCCTCTCACAATCCTTATCTACCTGCAAAGTGAAACTCAGGTCCCACCTTGTCCAGGAATCCTCCTCAAACCCCTTCTTCCTCCGACTTGTTAGGGTTCTCCTCTCCCTTAGATTACCTTGTGTTTCCTTGTCTTTATCTATGTCTTATCGTCTTAGTAGAAATGAAGCTGCCAGACGGCTGCAACTGTCTATTTTTACCTTTGTCTCTTCAGGCCCTAGTATAACACCTTGTGCATAGTAGGCACTTGATAAATGCTCACTGTTAATTTTATTGAAATGAGACTCAGGGAGGTTAAATAATTTGCCTGTGATCCTGTGTCTAGTTTAGTATTGGAGGGAGAATTTGAATCAGGGTTTGCTAATTTCAAGTTTAGTTTTCTTTCCGTCATACCACAAGTTGTTCATTGGAGAGACCACTTGAGAATTTTTTTTAATAAAATTTTTTTTGGTCTGGAGTGGCATGATCTTTATTGAAAATGGATATTTCTATCTCACAGTGGCTATAAGCTTGCTCGCCCAGGCTTTTCCTTGAATTCCTGTCCTTTGGTTTTCTGTTATCTCCTTTATATTTTTTGTTAACCATGAATCAAAGTCAGGCTTCAGGGCCTTCACTATTGAATACCTACCTCTTTTTAATATTTATGCTGTGGCTAAGATTTGTAGGATGCAATCAAGTTTTCCTTTAAACTTTTATTTGTCCTCTGAACTGCTTGTCAGCCATGTCAGTTGTTCTCTTGTCATGCACCTACCGTACTACAGAGAGTGTAAGGACTCACTCTGCCTAATATTTCATTATGCTCGCTAGAGTCTTAGTGACACACCAGCACTGCTCAGAGCAGAGCCACCATACATGGCCTCTGTCAATGTTGTGTGGGATGAGAGGCAATGGTAAACACAGCAAAAGAGGAAACACTCCCAGCCATCCCTATACCCCACAGTCACGGTGAGGTCACGCAGGGTGAGAGAAAGGGCCCTGGCCTAGAAGCCAGGGTATCTGGGTTCACTGCAGGCAGGGCCTTTTAATAGCTTGTATCACCTTGAACAAGTCACTCCATCAGTTAAGTTCTTCCCATCTACCAAGTTGAGATACTTCCTGATCTCATACCTGTCTCACAATAAGACTGCAAGGCTATCCAGAAAACATTTACAAAGCCTTTGACTTCCTGGAACAGCAAGGCCAATGGGAGAGTTCAAGGTATATATGTTCTGATAAGCCCCAAAGAGAGGAGAGCAGAGATTACTTTCCTAGCACATCACAGAAGCAAAAGAGCTTTCATGGATGCATGGAAGGAGGAAAGCTTCTTTGCCTGCAGATCTCCCTCCTGCTCAGGTGGTATAGTGCCCAGAAGTCTACCGTTACAATTCCTTTGGTTTGATAATGGCCTTCTCCCTGTAATCGGTAATGTGATATTCCCAGTAATAATAAGCCAGTCTTTGTAAAGTGCTTCCATGGCATCTCCTTCGATTCTTCCCGTAACTCTGCAAGGTTGGTTCTTATTTCACCCTGCATTTGCTCATATGGACATTCCCATGTTTCTCTGAATCCCTGATAATTCTTGTTTCTTACTGCAAAGTAATCCATTTATGGTCATGTGCTCCAGTTTCCTAGGATCATAGATCTGGAGCTAGGAGGGACCTCAGAGGCCATTGAGCCCAACCCTTGGATTTTACAAATGAGGAAACTGAGGTCCGGGGAAGTTGAGTGACTTGATCAGGGTCACACAGATTTTTAGGTTCAGAAGAGGGATTTGAACCAAGATCTTTTCACTCACTTTGGGCATCTATTTTGTTTCCAGTTCTCTTGAGCCTTTAGTTTTCAGAGGAGGGAACTGAAGCCCCAGGAAAGCAGATGATTCCTCCAATGTCACACAGCTAGTAAATAGCAGAGCTAGGACACTGTGATTACCAGTTATCAAAGAACTGGAATACTCGAAAATTCACTTTGCCCTAAAGTTGTACTGAACATGACTTAGTCTTTTTTTCTTTGACCAGGATCTTGTATGCCTAGCAATCATCATTGTGAGTATCAATTCGTTTGTATTGTTTAGCCTCAAAGAAAAGTTTCCATTTATGGAGCCTCTTTCTTCTTGTTGGGATTCTAGATAAACTGGAGTTTGTCTTGGTCAACATTATTTATTTCTGTAAATTAAACTACAACAGTCATGAGCAAAACAACTGTTCAAATGAATGGTGTGTGGAGAGGATTTTTCAAAGAGAGATACAGCTTTCTGCTGTGCCCATAAAGTTATGACTAAAATGACCAGGATTTTTACTTTGGGAACTGACCTTTGTGCTTGTCCATCTTTGTCCTCCAACTTACATGGAGAAATGCCAGGAATTGTGGAGTTCCAGCCTGAGAGTTTCCCCCAGCTCTCAAACTTTCACTACAAAGTTACTGTCAAATGAGTGCATTTTGCTTATCAAAGGACTTTAGGAGAGTTCCAGCTTAGTTTTGAGTTCCCTAGTGCCTCTCAGGTGAGCCAACCTTACTTTGAGTAAATCTCGGACTCCCATAACTGCCTCTAATGCATAAATAATCATGCATCATTTCAGGAGCTTAAAAAACCTGCTGTGTGCTCTTGCTTACTGCCCTTGATATGTTTTATTTTTGACAGATTTGCAAGTACATGAGAATGAAGATAACAGAGCTGTGGTCAACAGTGCCATGGATGGACTTAAGCTCATTAAAAATAAGTTCCTGCCCTCTGTTCATTCATGGATTCAGGTAGGAATAATGCTTAGCACAGAGCCTGGCACATAGTAAGGCTCTTAACTGTTTATAAGAGCTGGGTGACACCACATCTTGGTGCATTACTCTTCCTTGTATTTTAAATTCTTTAAACCTTGGTTGACATAAAATCTTAAGACCCTTATCAGATGGCATCACGGATTGTCAGTTGTTACATAGCTGTGGCCTTAAGGCAAGTCCAAACATTGGCAGTAACAAAGGTTTTGTGAGACTCAGATGAAACTATAAAATTAGTAAATGGAAAACATGAGGAAACTTGAAAGATGATATAGAAATATGGAAGAAGTGTTATGAGAAAGTATGGCACAGTGATCCAAGCATTGGCCTTGAAGTCGAAAGACCTGCGTTTGAATTCTGCCTCACTTATTCACTCTGTGACTACAGGCAAGTCAGAGCCTTAGTTTCCAATGTCTGTAAAGAGGGGCCAATAAAACTTGTTCTGCTCACTTTACGGGGTCATTGAAGAAAGGGTTTTGTAAACCTTAATGCACTACATAAATGTAAATATCATTTCTTCTTCCTTATTCTTGAACACGTACTGGGACAGAAAAAGACTGATGGAAGCTTGCATGGTCCTAACGCTGCCATCTGTAACTGTTTCTATCAGGACTTTTCTTTGTGGAAAACCAGATGAAAGAAAAATACACAATAGAAAAGAAAAATTTACAATAAGGAAGAAGCTACAGAAAGAAGCAGCAAGTGCATTTTGAAATGATTTGGCCTAGTGCTGATTTAAAACCCCAGTAATTGTCATTCCTTGACTTGCAGCTGTTTACTCGAGCAGGGATTCATGATGAACGTTTGAAACGTGCCATTGATCTTAAGAAGAAATTAGAAATTGCTATTGGAAAATATAAGGAAATGAACATTGAACCTGAAGGACGAAAAAGGAAAATGGTGAGTATTAGAATTCTTAGTGGCTAAAGTGGGAAGTGTACTGAGACCTATGGAGAACATCTGTTTTATTGATTCAAAGTACCATTGTTTTAGAATTACAGCCCTGGAAGAGGTCTGGAAAACCCTTCCAAGTCCTTCTCCCATGTTTCACCAGGACTCCACATCTTTTCTTGCTTTTTGGATAACACGAGGAGGCATTTAGACTGACAAATCTATAATGTTCTGATGAGTCAAGGCACTTCCCTTTCAACCTTCCTCTTCACCTGATGCCTTTAGTGTGATGACTTTACAGCTCACCCCTTTGGCCAGTCCCAAAGAGAAGAGGCACTTGTTGCTTTGGTGGTGAACCCAGGCCTCCTTGAGGTCTTGTCAAATGAAAAGCTACATTTAGAGGAGACTGTACAGTTGGAAGCACTGTGGGGTAGCTGAAGGAGCTCTGCTTCCTGTACTCCCTGGAGGAACGTTTTTTTTAGCAGGGCAATTGGGGATGGGTGACTTGCCCAGAGTCACACAGCTAGTGAGTGTCTCCATTCCCCTCCCTGCTTTTCTTACTGATGAAAGTGAGCAGGTTGGTCTAGACGTTCTCTAAGGTTCTCTCTGTCTCTGGCATCCTTCGATTTTGTGACTCTCAGATTGCTTCACTGAGGTGTCCATTTGTCCTGCTGTCCTTATCATGGGATCATACATTGAGAACTAGAAGATGATTTAACAGGCATGGAGCTCAACCCCCTTGTTTGACAAATGAGGAAACTGAAGCGATCTGCACAAGGTCACATAGGACTCCAGATCTTCTTTCCCTTGTTTCCAATGGGATGGAGTCAACCGATTTTAGAAGCTCCAAGATCTTTTGTGATTGAATAGGAGTTCAGTTCAGTTTAAGGTACATTTATGAAGCACCTACTATGTTCATTGTACCAAGTGTGTATTTGTTGTTTATATTGCTCAGATCCATTTATCATATAATATCAGATATGTTATCTTTTTGTGTATCCCTCTCATAGGCTGGCATCATGTTTTATGTAAACTTGAGGGCCTCCCAGGCACCAGGCACCAGGCACAGGCCCCTGCTCTCAGTAGGCGCTCAGGACATGTTTACTGAATTGAAAGGAAAGAAGCTTCCATGAGACCTGTGCCCAGGGTGACAGGCATTAGAGTGTTGGGGGCCTTAATTTAGCCTCAAGCACAGGCCGAGCATTTTTTTTAGGTATCTTTCAAAATTGAGCTGTTCTTATGAATGTTGGGTCACAGTTTCTTTTCTAACTTGAGTAAATTGCTTTTGCAGGTTAAGGCAAATAGACGATGTATTTTTAAAATTCTTTTTTACACCAGGAACTTAATAATCATCAACAAACACTGTTTCAATATATAAAGAACTATAGAAGAAACTGCAGACTTTAGTTATGTACAGTTTTTTTTTAAAAAAGCATCTATTACAAAGTAGTGGCAAAATTGTGCTGTCTCCTTTCTGAACTTTTTTGTTTGCTTCTGTGTGTTTTAAAACGTTTTGTTGATTCTTTTTAAAAAACACCTAATTCTGATGTATTTTTTGGTGCTGCATTTTAAATAATTGTTTCTGGTCCACCTCCACTGAATTCCTTTTCCATTGTTTTCTTGTGCCATAGAGAGCACCCTGGGCTTTTGAGAGCTGTGCTAGGGAGTACAATCCCTGGTACCTCCTGCCAAACTGGTATAGCTTTGTGGACAGGCCCAGTGATCCTTTGGCCAACAGTCCTTCTAACTTTCTCAGAGTGCATAGATAGAACTAGAAGACCTACTCTTAGAAACTTTTGTCAGACAGTAATAAGAACTTAGGAAATTTCATTTCACTGCTCAAGGCTGAGTCTAAACAGTGATCCAGTTTTAAGGGTGGGGAGGGTGAGAATAGCTCATACAGAATTTAAGGATGGGAAATGTGAATGTTTGGGAGCGTGTTATCTTTTCTAGTCACATATGTCTGACTATGAGATGGTTGTGGATTATGTTGTGTCCTATGTATCTGTGTATCTGTACCTGTGTATACATTTAGCAGTCACGGGATATACAAGTAGACTTGAATTACTCTTGCATTTCCACACTCCCAGCCTCAAGACCTTTTTGTATTGATGCTTGTGACAAATCCGCAAGATCTGCATGCTGCTGTCCTGATGTCTGGGTTCCCCTACTTCTGCTCTGGGCTTTAGTTTAAGTTTGGCTTTTATCCTAACACATATGATGTGAATTCTCTTTCTGGATGCTCATTCGTCACATTCTTAGAGAACAGGAGCACTGAAAGAGACCTGAATTGATCATCTAGTCTTGCCTCTAAATTTTACCGAAGGAGAATCTGAAGCCCAGACTGGGGAAGGGATTTATCCAACAAAGGGATTTATCCAGACTCTAGGCCAGTGAGCTCAGCTTGTATTCTTGACCAATAGAGTGCAGCACCAAAGGGTTAGCTGGTGAATATCTAGAAAAGGGGTCAATGACTACAAAGAACCAGCATAGCTTTGTCAATAACAAGTCCTGTCAGACTAATTTCATTTAATCTGTTGACAAGAGTTACTAGGCTTTGGGAGACTACGGGAATGCTGTGACTGCTTTACTTAGATTCCTCAAGCAGTTCTTGGGTACAAACTGAGAGATGTGGACCAGAGGGGAAGCCACTTGGGTAGGTTTGGAATTGGTTGAGACTGGACCAAAGAGCAGTGCTGACTTGGACCAGATCTCTAGCTGTGTGCTTCAGGAATCCATGGATGGCCTTGTGCCACTTGACATTTTTAACAGTAATTGGGATAAAGGCATGATGGCATGCTTATCAGATTTCAAGGTGACACAAAGCTTGGAGGGATAGCCACCACACTGAATAATAATAATAATAATAATGATTAAAAAAGATCTAGACAGGATAGAACATTGGGCCCAAACTGTTAAGATGCAATTGAAGGAAGAGAAGCGTAAAAATAATAAAAGCTAATGTTTTCAGAGTGCTTGAAGGCTCTCAAAGCACTTTACATGTGTTATCTTGTTTGATCCACACAACAACCTTATGATGTTGATGCTATCAATATCCTTATTTTGCAGATGAGGAAATTGAGGTTGAGTGAGGCTAAGTAATTTACACAGGGTCACACAGCGAAGTTAATGGCTGAGACAGAATTTCAACTCAGGTCTCCCTCATTCCAAGTCTAACATTCTATCCACCATGCCAACTAGCTTCAAAAAAAAATAATTTTACTTGCATAAGATGGGGGAGGTGTGGCTAGACATCAGTTCATCTAAAAAGTTCTCAGTGTCTTATTGGACTGCCAGATCAACATGAGTCATCAGTGTGGTAGGGCAACCAGGAAGGCTAATGCTGTAATAGGCTATATTAGAGAGGCAGTGTCTAAGACTAAGGAATTGATTGTCCTGCCATATTTGAGGTATTGTGATCAGGTCTTCCTACCCCCACCCCTCAACCTATTTTGGGAAAGATAATGATAAGTTGGAAAGTATTCAGAGTAAGTGTAATGATGAAGATGAAGGCTCTTAAACCTCTGCCACACAAGGACTGGTTGATGTAACTGAGGATGGTTAGCCCAGGAAAGAGAAGGGTGAACACGAGAGCTGTCTTCAAATATCTGAAAGACTGTCATGAAGAAGAGGGAATGCATTTGTCCTGCTTGGCCCAGGAGAGCAAAACTAGAAGCAGGGGGTAGAAGGTGCATAGATGAGAGTTCAGATTTGATGTCAGAAAAAAAACATCTTCCTAACAATTAGAGCCATGGGTGTAGTGGGCTGCACCAGAAGGTCTCAGGTCCCTTCAGTTGGAAGTTTTCAGACAAAGGCATGGAAGGGATGTTGTAGAAAAGATGCTTGTTTAGGCAAAGACGGGACAAGATAGTCTTTGCCTCGGAAATTCTATGATTGGCATTTTTAGGTCTCTTCAGCATACAAGGCCTTGTTCCAGGTACAAAGATGAATAGTCCTTGCCTTCAGATGTAGATATTCTTGTATTCAAAGCTGACAGGATGGTGTAGTGGTGTAGTTTTGATAGTTGTGTCAAACCTCTTCAATAAAGTACTTCTCAGATGTCTGCTCATGTCGTGGGGATGACCATGGGCCTTGTATGCCAGGGAAAGTACAGGTCCTGCTAGGTCCCCTTCCCCCCCAATTTGACTGGGGGCCCTATTGTGCCCGAGTACCAGCCAGACAAGTGTGCAGAGGCTCATCCCCAGAGGGCTGGCTCAGCCATAGCAACTCATAACAAGCGGTGTGCTATAAGACTCATATTGATGAAGTCATGGATTTCTGAAGTGCATCAAACACTCACTCAGTTTTAGGAGATGCAGGAAATGTCATTCTTCATTCTACCCTTGCTGAGTCCTGCTGGCAAAATGTGCAGACTTGTTAAAAACCCATTATTGGGGGAAAGTGAACACCAAGTGTAAATAGCATTGTGCTTGGAGCCAGATAACCTGGGTGTGTATCACAGCTGCTCATAACTGGCTGTATGACCTTGGGCAAGTTACTTTCTGTCTCTTAGCCTTGGGATTTCAGCAGACCAGAGGCGCTGAGGAGTTGCAAGTGAGATCTGGCATCAGTATAGGCACAGAGGCAAGAAAGTCTAAGACAGAGGAGATTATATGAGAAGGGAGTAGTATGAGACAAGGGTAGAAGGATAGTTAGATTCAAGTTCCCCTTGAAAGCAGGGACTGTCTTTGCTTTCTTTCATATTTCCAGCACTTACTACAATGCCTGGCACATAGTAGGTGCTTAATAAATGTTGATCAATTGATCGAAAGTGTTGCTTGATTATAGAGGGCCTTCAATGTTAACCTTTGATATTTGGCCTGTTTTTGGTGGGCAGGGAGAGTGTTTGAAGAGTTTGGACAGGATAGTGACGTGACCTGAGAAATGCATTAGAAAGATTAATTTGGAGGAGGAATTGGAGAAGGAAAGTCTAGAAGCAGGTAGACCAGTTAGGGGGCTGTTAAGGTAAGAGGTGTTCAGGGGCTGAATTAGGGCAGTGGCAGTGTGAGTAGAGAGGAGGAAGGGGAAATGGATGTAATAATGTTGTGGGGGTAGAATCAATACGACCTGGTGATTGATTGTTCATATAGGAAATCAGAGAAGTCAAAGAGATCTCTGAGGTCACAAGTAGGGTTGTTGGTGGGATGGTGATGCCCATCATTAAGAGAAGTAGGGAAGGCAAGAGGAGGGGCATATTTCTGAGGAAAGCTAATGAGTCACCATATCACTTTTTAAAAATTGTCTTGTTAGGTGGGACGTTAGACACAATCGTTTCTCTGTAGACTTCAATTTAGTGTGCAGCAGTGTTGGTACCACATTCCATCTTTTGTCGTCCCATCTTTTGTTATATGATCTGGTTTTCTGGTCCTTGACACGTCCTGCATCTCCCCCTTGGAAGATAAGTTTCACTGTGTACTCTTATCTTCTATGTAATTTTCAGAAATGTGAAATAAGACTGATCCTGTTTGGGGAGGGGAACCCCACAGTTTACAGTTTTCCACCCATTTATCCCATCATGTGTTTCTTGTCTCTAAGCTAGTTCCTTAACCAACATGGAATCATTTCCCAAGATCTTGGAGGCTCATTTTTTAAGTGAGAATGTTATGGAGGGTTTGATTCCTAAATGGAGTGTGCTGCTTCACATAGAGAAAGGCGATTCCCTAAACACTGCAACTGATCCAGCCAGCTGTCCCGAGCATGCTAGTCAGTGGTCAGAAGGAGGAATAGGAGCAAAGGTAAAAAAAGGGGAGACTTAGTCCAAGTCACTGAGTAGCATTGAGCCCACAGGCTTTATAGGGAACACTCTCAGCACAGAACATTTCATCTCAATGCAGTGGAAAGAGCATTGGGTTTGAAGTCAGAAGGCCTGGGTTCAAGTCTCAGCTCTGCCACTTACTAACCTCGTTGTAATTATTTCCCCTTTCTGGGCCCAAGTTTCCACAGTGGTCAAGTGAAGGGGTTAGACTATTTAGGGACCTCTAAAGTCCCTCCCAGCTCTGAATCCTGGAATTCAGATATCTATATCTGTATCTATCTATCTATATAAATATGTGTGTGTGTGTATATGTATATGTGTATATGTCTGTGTGTGTGTGTGTGTGTGTGTGTGTGTATCATCCAAATTCAAAGCCAATATGAAAAAACCCTAAATCTAGGCTAGAAAATGACCACACTTGAGGTGACATTAATGCACATATAGCCTTTGAACATTAGATTTTGGAGTTTTGATGGCCATAGGTATACCAGTAACCCTAACAGAAAAGGCTAGATTTCTCAGTGTTTAAAGGTCTTGTAATATCAACAAGGCCATTACATTTCCTAAATATTTAGCAAAAACAATAATCCTTCTAGTTCGTAAAGCACTTGTCTCAGAATGACCCTGATATATAAGAAGAACAAGGATTATCCACATTTTCTAAATGACAGACTGAGGCTCTGAGAAGTTGTGTGATCATACTGGTGGATTTACAGGCTCACAGAGCTTGAGGTAGAAGGGCCTCTCAGGCTGCTTTGACCATCCACACCCACCCCCCTTTTACAGATGAGGAAATTGAGTCCCAAGGGAAGTGTGACTTGCCCAAGGTTATACACATAATGAGCCTCAGAGACAGGATTTGAACTCAGGTCCTCTGTCTCCAGAGCCAGTACTCTTTCCACTGTCCTACGTTGTCTCCTGTTGATCCAAGCTTTTGGCGAAGGCTCAGTGTATATATGTGAAAAGGCCTTAGGATGCTTGCTATATTCCCCTACACTCAGCTCATTCGGACACAAAGAGTTTATGGATCTTTGGGGGCAATCTGCCCTTGTTTTTATGCTTCTTTAAAGGGAACAGGAAGATGATGAAATAAAGGAATGGAGGACCCTGTCAAAGCTGTGGCATTTAACCTTTTAAGCTTCCTAGATAGGAAGTCAGTGGGAAACTTAGAAATGTTGTGCTTACCACAAACGTGATTTTGCTGTTTTTCAATCCTGAATTTAGACAAAAAGGTTATCTGTCAAAGAGGGAAATAATTTTTTAAATACAGGTTTGTTATTTCTGAGGATCAGAATGCTGCTGTTTGAAAAATGATAACTCACATTGCTACAACCCTGCAGGTTTTTGAAGCCTGTTCACCACAACAACCCTCTGAGGGGGATGATATAAGTTGTTATTATCCCTGTGTTTACAGATGAGGAAACTGAGGCTGAGAGAGGTTAAGTAATTTGGCCAGGGTCGTGGGGTTAGTAAGTGCCAGAACTGGGATTCAAACCTCACACCTCTGCCTCTGCAGGCAGCACACTTACTAGGATGCCATACTGCTTTTCAAGATAAGCAAAGCAATCAACCCAATATCCTAGTCTGTGGATTCCAACCCAGAGGCCTGGAGGCCCTGGGGATTTTCTCAGGAATGGGAGAATTAATTGGGCTCCCTTTATTTAAGGGACAACCAAAACAGCTTTAGCAGCAGCAGCAGAAATAGGCATCAAGTGTTCTGAGATCAAACTAATACCTAAGTCACAGGACAGAGAAGCAGCTGTGGGTGCCATCGGTTATCAGATCTTAATGCCAAATATTTTCTTCTCTTGTTCTTGATTGTAGCAGCACCATGGGGGAACAGAGAATCTTGAACCCCCAGGTCTCTTTATTAAAAGTTTGCTTTCATTCCACATACTGTGCTGCCGAAATGCTCAATTCAACATCTAATTGTAATGTGAGCTTTTTTATGCTTGATAAGGGAAAAAATGTACACATACACATGTATTTATAGGATAAAAGCAGCAAAGTCGAGATTTCCCATTTGATTCTGGTAAGTCATTCATTCATGTCTGGGACAGGGTTTCTCCGCCTTCTCCAAATGTCCTTGATAGAAAAAAGTTCTGTTGTGTTGCAAATGTTAAAAATCGGCTATTTTTCATTTGTTTTACTCTAACCTGTTCCATCATTTTTCCTTGTGTGTATAAAGTGACCGAAGAGGGCCAGCAGAGGGAGTACTTACTGCATGTTCCCTTTTCTCCATGGCTTTCTCCAAACGTTGGGAATCTACACCTTTTTTAAGTGTTTCCATGGAAATTTATAGCCTAATGTTGAGAATACAACTGCTGTAATAAAAATTAGTCTGGTTAAGGACTCTGTTTAATGATTATGATTTTAAAATATTACAAGCATATTTCTGTTGGGTTTACTAAAATTTCCTGTTTTATGGGGGAATGTGAGTTCATTTTCAGTGAAGAAATATTTTTGTGATGTTTGACTGAGATGCATTTTTGTATCTAAAGATTGGGAAGTTAAATGTTATTCTAGACACACGTGGAATATTTTTCTTTTGCCTATCTCAGACATTAGCCATGTGCCCCTCAGGTTAGTTGCTTAGCCTCCGTTTCCTCAACTATAAAATGGGGGTAATAATAGCACCTGCCTCTCATGGTTGTTGTGAGGATCAAAGGAGATAATATTTGTAAAGTGTTTAGCACTTAGTAGTGCTAGGCTCATTACCTTCCTTCCCTTCCTTTTGTCTTTTTGTAATAGAGGCTGTGCATTTATTTTTGCAACTTAGTAAATTTCATGCAAAAATGTAAACTGATGTAGATGCTTGGAAAGCCTGGAAGAAAGCTTTAAAATAAAATTTTTTTAAAATTTTTCACATTCTTCTAAGAATTTGAAACAAGTGAAAACATTTCCAAGTCAAGAAGCATTTATTAAGTGATTACTGTGTGCCAGGCACTATGCTAAGTGCTGAGAATACAAATACAGGGAAAAAGAAAGGTAATGCCTGCCCTCAAGGAGCTTATATTCTAATGGAGGAAGATAACACCAAAAAGGGAGATGAAAGGCAGAGAGGGGAAGGAGAAGTTACTCATAGTGGACCCTGGTAGTGACCTCCAGAGAGTCTGAAGCAGAAAGGAGGGAAAGATGGCTGGCCTGGGCACTTCCTCAAAATGGAGGTTCTGGGAGGAGGGGACTGCCAAGTTGGAAAAACCTTCTGGACTGAGAAGGCCAAAGGGGCAGAAGTAGCTTCCAGGATGAGAAAGCAGTTCCATCCAAAGTGTGCTTGATTTTGGAGCTAGCCACGTGTCCCTACTAATTCCTCCTGTGAATCCCATTGTACTCTTGGGGTTGAGCTTTGGGAAAACTAGAGGAGCTGAGAAGGACCTTAGAGATCATCCATTCCAGCCTTTCTGTTTTGTTTGATAGCTCAGGAAAGTGAGGCTCAGAGAGGTTGTGGCTGCATACATTGCAAGGTCAAAAGGGAGTTAGTAGCAGAACCTCCATTCAGAAGAAGGTTCTTTGACTCTGAATTTACTAGACAGATCAGTGGCACAGTAGATGGAGTTTTGGCCTTGTGACAGGAAGGCCTGAGTTTAGATCCTGCGTGGGACATTAGCTGTGTAACCCTCAGCAAGTCACTTACCTTCTCTGTTTCAGTTCCCTTATCTGTAAAATGGGGACAATAATCAAACTTATCTCATAGGATTGTTGACAGGATGAAATGAGCCAGCCAATACATGTTGAGTGCTTTGCAAACCTTCAAAATATGGTATAAATGCTAGTCATTTTAGTATGCCTTTCAGGAAAGCACACTGGTTACTGTTGTTGGAAAAGATATGCTTCTGGGTCCGTTTAAAAATTGGAAGTGTTCCCCTATAAACTCATTAAGGGGACCATGAAGAAACCATATGAGGGGATTCAGGAGACCTGAATTCTAGCCTCAGCTCTGCTGCTAATGAACTTTGTAACCTTGATCAAATCACTTACCTACTCTTTGCCTCAGTTTCCACATGTGTGAAATATAGTAAGGAGGCTAGGCTAAGTTAACTCTAAGGTTCCTTCCAGATTTACCATCTTATGAATGGTTCTATCAGTCTAATAAGGCAGAGTAGTAGTAATAATTAGTAATTAGAATAAGAATAATGAACTCAGATTTCTGTATCATTTTTTGAAGTGAGGCTATACTGGAAGCCATTTCATGATACTGTAAATAACCTCAGAGGACCAGTTACATCAGTCCTTTGAGAAAGTTAAGATTGAGGCTAGTCTGAAAGAAGCTTTTGCCATCAACAGTGCTAAATTCCCAGTTGATGTGCCTTTAGAAGTTGGCAAAACAGAAAATGTTTTTTTCCTGCTTCTGGAAGGTTTTCAAAATGGCATAAGTTTTTTTGGGAATAAATGTACTTTTCTGATAAGAATGGATCTCTTCTCTAGAAGGTCCTAGCAGTCATCAGAACAATCATTTTGATTTCTCAGCAAGGGTACTTTATTGGTGATGATCTGCTTTCTCTGGCAGAGCTGGAGAAATGTGGGTGAAGCTCATGTAACCCATAAGATCCTTTGAGCTCAGATACTTCACAGGGCAATCCTCTAAGAAGACCAGCCTTAGTTTTGAGCAGAGTGGCATTTAGCACCTGCTGTGTGCAAGGCCCTGTGCTAAGCTAGATGAAGGATGCCAAGATGATGGTGCCTGAGAGAAGCTTCCTGGGGATAAAATGTAAACTCCCCCATTTGGCATTTAAAGTCCTTTACAGCCTCACTGCAGCTTAATACATACTATTCCTTTTTACATATTCTATGCTCCAGTCAAATTGACCTACTTGTGTACCCCATTATTATAAGACATCTCATCACGCATCGCTGTGATGCCTTCCGTGCAGGCTGTCCTGTCTGCCCATACAAGCAACGTACTCCTTCCTCATCCTGGCCTCCTAGAATAATAACCAGCTTCCTACCGGGCTTAGCTCCAGCCTGGCCTCTTCTGATCCCCCATGTGCTAGCACCTTGCTTTTCCCAAATCATTTGATATTTACTTTGTACAGTTTATGTTTTGTATTTATTTATCTGTGTTGTGTTTCTTACCAGTTGAATGTAAGTAATGTGTACATAGAGACTGCTTTACTTTTGTGTCTGTGCCCCAGAACCTAGCCACAGTTCCTGACACGTGGTAGGTGCTTCATAAATGCTTGAATGAATGTGCCCCAAGCTTGGACTCAGAGGACCTGATTTTGAACCCTAGCTGTGCCACTATGGTTAAGTGGCTTAACTTCTCTGAACTTCATTTAAATTATTTTTTAAAATGGAGATAAACCCTATCCCGCCTATAACATAGGGCTGTTCTGAGGACCAAATGAATTAATGGATTATAAGTTACTTTGTCTATGGGAAAGTTACTGTTAGGCTGATTTCAGCTCAGTGTAAGGAAAAGCACAGTTGTCCAAAGAAGGATGCTTTGCCTCCTGAGGTAGTGAATGCCCCATTATTGGAGATCCCATGTGGCAAAGTGAGTATTCACGTCTAGCACTTTCCCCACTGCCCTACAACTTGATGCACCTTATTGACCCTGAGCCTTGGCTCTGGCAGTATTTCATCCATTGCTCTCTTCTTTCAGGAATGGCATGCCTGCTCGTCAGAGGGCAGCTGTGTAGGCATCCCATCTGCCATTCCATAGAAACAGCATGCCTATGAGTTCACCTCTATCCATGGAGGCTTCTGGTGGTGCTGTGGAAGACCTGGGTTCAAATTCAACCTCAGATACTTCCTAGCTGTATGACCCTGGGCAAGTCACTTATCTGCTGTTTGCCTCATTTTTCTTAGCTATAAAATGGGAATAATAATAGCACTTGCCTCTCAAGGTTATTGTGAGGATCAATAGAAATAATGTTTGTAAAGCACTTAGTGCCTGGCACATAGTAGGTACTTAATAAATGCTTGTTCCCTTCCCATCCTTTGTTTCCCTCTTCTATTATTAAATCTTTTTATAATATATTAATGACAAAAAAAATTTCCATTGTCATTTGACCAGCCATTTGTGGGATTAAAGTCTTATAACTTTTCTCCTAACTTGCTTATAATGTATAGGTTTAGCTTACTTAGGTAATGAATTAATTTTAATACATATCTGTGTTATCATTTATCTTAAACTGTATCTACCTAGGACTGCCAGATCGATTCCAAAGCCAAAACTATGATTTGACTTCGGTGACATAGCTGAAAGTCATTTGAATAAAGATCTCCACTTCTGCCAACATCTTCCAGTTTTCACTATTTAAAGGCCAGAAAAAATTACATGTAGTAGCAGAACATTTCCATTTCTGATATCAACCAGACTGATCAGAGCAGATTGTATTTTGCATGTAAATAGCCGTGCAATACATGTTGCTTTCATCACTGCTCTTGCTGCTAATGCTGCTTCCAAATGCCTTGTGAGCAGTGTAGTGCAGGCAACCCTCCCAAGTTCATTGGACAGTTAGTAGTTGTGAGGTGAAAATACACATTTCCATGGGAAGTGTACCCCACCAAATGCTATTTAACCCATGATGTTGCTAAAATGTGATATGGTGGAAGAAGTGCTGGATTGACATAGGGGGCCTGGATTCAAATCCTCAGTCTTCCATATGTTAGCTCTGTGAATCTCTGCAAGTCAACCTTTCTGATCCCCATTTCCTGTTCTTTTCTCATACTTCCTACCTCACAGTGTCATTGGGAGCAAAACACTTTGCAGACTTTAATGTGCTGCATACATGTGAATATTATATTCTTCAGTATTTTAGTGGGTCTGTGCTCTCCCCAGTGTGAGTTATTTCTTTTACCAGTGTAAATCACCAACCATCTGTTCCTTCTTAGACTCAGTAATTTTTATCTGTCTTTGCAGAAGTCCTTCACAAATTCTCCTGAAAGTCAACATGCATTTAATAAGAACTTTTACTATATGCCAGACAGTGAGCTAAGTACTGGGGATACAAAGAAAGGCAAAAGGCAGTTCCTGCCCTCAAGGAGGTCACAGTCTAGGGAAGATAACATGCAAACAACTGTGTAAAAACCGGATACAGAAAGCAGAAATGAGAGCTAATCCACAGAGGGATGGCAAGAAAGCACCTACATCTGTCTAGTCACTGCAGGCTTTCCCATTGTTCTTGAAAAACTTTGTGTATACAAGTTCAAGGCTTGGTCTCACCATCTGTTATCCCTCAGTTTCTCTAGATGATTTGCCCACCTCCTTTTCTGGTCATAAATATTCCAGGGGTTTCTTCTCTTCTTAAGCTCTTAATATGCTTCATCCTACTTATATTTCTACCATACTTCCTTCTATTGACCTATGAGTCATTTGCAAACTGTATGTTTGCAATGAATAAATGCAATATTTGGAATATTAATAATTAAACAAAATAAGAAAATAATATTTTCTTTTTCATTATTTTAATTTTAAAATCATTAATTATTATTTTAATTTATTTATTTAGCTTTTTTTTTTGCCGAGCAATTGGGGTTAAGTAACTTAACCAGGGTCACACAGCTAGTAAGTGTTTATGTCAAGTGTCTGGTCTGAGATTGGATTTGAATTTAGGTCCTCCTGAATCCAGGGCCGGTGCTCTATCCACTGCGCCACCTAGCTGCCCCTGTCTTATTTAGCTTTAAAATTTAGTGGTATCTTTTTCCTTGTATCACTAGCATTATTCTTATGCATGTCAACAATGATCAGGTTAATGTTTTGGTTCACAAATAGAGTACTGAGAGAGAGTTTCCTGAAGGCGAGATATCAGTGTGAGGTTGTGGGAAGGTGGGGAAGGGAGTTCAAAGGGGTGTGTTTTCTTCAGGAAAAAAGTTGCACAAAGAATCATTTAATTCTGCTTTGAGCAGTAAAAGATAGCCGACAAGAGAGAAGAACGGTGATGGTAGGGAAGACATATTGGCTTATCCAGTTCCATATGTCATTTACGAAGTGCCAGAATGGCTTGGTTATTGTTCAGGATGCATAGGAGAAGGGAGAGGCAACATATAATCAGTTGGTCCTATATACAGTATTAATAAGTCAGGTGTGCACAGCTCAGAGAATGCCTGTATATGTTTTCTAGGCTAGGAATATTCTGATATGATTTTAAAGTTAATGAATACCAGTGTTAGATTATTACTAACAATCCCTCAGATTTGCTTTCTTTTGATTACCCTAGTGAAATACACAGGATAGTAGTCTTTGCAGGAATGGCCTGTTAGACTGTGGAGGCAGCACCTTTTCTCCTCGTCAGTTAATTTATATTTCCGAAAGAAGGCTCTCTCCTGTTCTTTTAGTTATGATACATCCTGCAACTTCTGCAGAATAATGCATCATGTTGTCCCTTTTAAGTATTTTTCTTTTCTGGGAAACCAATAGCTTTAGAAAACCAGGCCAACGAAGACAAGACATTGTGGGCTGTCAATAAATTACTTATATATTTAGGTTTAAACATATGTCAGTCAGTTAACTGTTTCCTTTTTTTGAAACAATATTATCCATTTCTTTCTGGCTTAGGCTCTTATTACATTGAAATTATATGTAATCATATATAATTCAGTTATAAATTAATTGGTAATGGAGATGAATAAAATCTTAGTCAATGTGCAGGTAAAGAAGAATCTGAAATTCTAATATTTTTCCTAGCCTATTTCTAAATCCTTTTTGTCTTTTTAATACTACCTACACTGCTAATAAAAGATAACCCCCCCACCACTTGTGAGGAATGCTTGGGGCATGGGGCATGGAGTTCATATTCAGGGAGGGGTTAGATTAGAGGGTTTTGGAAGTCTCTTCCAGTTTTGAGATTGAACTTTCACATTTTCTCACCAACACAAAATCTGCCAAAAATCTAACTAAAAGGTAAAAGGAAGAACATAGTATTTCTTTTTCACCTGCTTGCCTGCTGTTTCATATATCCTGATGGATTAGTTATTGAATGTGACATGATTCATCTTCATTTTAAGCAAATTTTTGGGACATGCTAACTTACCTCTCTGGTTAAAGAAATTGTGTTAGCACAGTTTTCTGAGTGTAGTGCACTGAGGTTGAGGCTACTTATACAGGAGGGAATTGGTGTGACTGCAAGGTGTGATCAGTGGCTCATCAAGATGACTCTTTAAGTAAGGAGATGGGCATCCTTAGTACTCCCGTAACTCTGTAGATGGCTCATGGCAAATTGGAACAGCCAGAGCTGCTCATTCAATGAACAGTTAGATCTGGTGTGCTTAGTTCCCTCTTCCCCTTTAAACCCAGGGCCTTAGTGACTTACATAGATTAACACAGAGAGAGAGGCCACTTATTTTGAGTTATTAGTTTTAGAATTTGTCAAGAGAGATTGAAATGATGTGTTACAGCATTTAGTTAGAAAATGGTTTCATGGTCTTTGAGTGCTCCTTGGTCAAAGTTGTCTGTCAGGTTGGACTTATTTTGATTTGGTTGGTACTAGAACTAATAGTTAGTGGGAAAAGCTCCCCTCCTCTGTCATATAAGTGACTCTTTTCCAGATGCTTTCTGACAAGCTGATAAAAATAGGAACTGGATCTGAAATCCAAGCAATTTTGCTCAGGTTAGCTCTTATAGACCTGAGAGATAGAAGGAGAACAAATGTGTAGGTTGAGGGAATTCACATAGTTGGTTGGAAATTCCAACTGTAGGTGAGTGTGCCACATTTTATCTTGTGACTTGGGTATAGCTTGTATTGTGACAGAGAGTGGTGGTAAATGATGGAGTCCTGCCTTGTAGCCTAGGGGGAAGCTGTTTAAGTAGAAAAAGATCTGGACCAGATAATACTCAAGCATCTGTAATGGTGTGTACAGAGGGCAGATGTGGGCTAATGTTAATGAATGTTGATGTTAATTATAGCTGTTTTAATTAAAAATTATGAATGAGTTCTTGACTAATTTTCAAATAAAATTTACAGAGTGGTTTAAGTCATTTGCTCAAGTGTTTCCTCATTTAACAGGGGATCAGCGTCGTTAACTCTGTAGAACAGACTTAGCTTTAAACATTAATTTGATAATGTGTAATTTAAATGTTTTAAAACTTTTGACAAATATGTAAAAGACTACAACAACTTGTATATTATGGTTACCAAAAAATAATTCAAGACTGAGGAGAAAAAAAATTGTACATTTTTTGTTCATTATATTATTTTAGAGCACATGTGCATTTGTGAACGTGTCCTTTTATTTCGAGGATGATATAGATGGGAACAAATGAGATTTTACTCTGTGTCTGTATTTCTTCTTTTCCATTGGCATTAGTTCTTAGGTAATAGCCTTTCTTTTTTGTTGTGGTTCAATTTGTTAGAGAGATATATAGTTCAGTTTACTTATTTTTTGCTGTGTGTTCTTTAATAATCGCCTTAAGGCATATAATCGTAGCATGTGGGAGCTGGTAGGGACCTTAGAGATCATCTGATTCAACCCCTTTACTTTACAGATGGGGAAAATGCACCCAGGGAGAGCAAGTCCTTTTGAGAGTATGCAGGTATGTGGCATAAATAAACAAATAGGGATCCTAACTTAGTCTTGGCCAAATAATTTGCCATTTCAACTTTGAAAGAGGTGTAATCCATGCTTGTTCTCTCAGTTAAAATGATAATATTCCTTTGAAAACTTATAAATCACCACTTGCTTAATTATGCAGTTATGGTTACCAATTAGTTTATGTTGTGCAATTAGTAATAGTTGAATATTCTTATAATCAATAAGTTAGAAAAATTCATTTTAAGCATCAGTCCATTTTTATAGTAGCAGTAATAGTTTTTTTGAACTTTAAAATGATTTTACTTAATTGGAAAAGAGTACCAAATGTGGGGTTGATGAAGCAGCAACAAATTTAGCAGTGGAAATATATTAACTCATTCATAGAAGTAGGAACTAATCCATTTGAAATCAATATGTATTTTTGCCTTTTTATTGGCCCTTTGTCCTCTCTCTAGACCAGTGATGGTAAGAAAATGAAATATGGGATAAAGGAAGAAGAGAACAGAGAGTGTTGTGTTTAAAAATGTTTTCCCTGCTAAATGTATTCCACCACGTGTGGTGTGGGCCAGTTAGTAGATGGGACAAGTTGGCAACCTATTCACTGGGATAATCTTACAGGATGACTTGGATAAGTGAGACCACAGTTTTACTGCTACTGAAATTTAGTTAGAATAACAACAACAACAAGAAAGAACATTTATTAAGTACCTACTATGTGCAAGGTTGGAGCAATTAGGTGGTGGAGTGCCAGGCCTAGAGTCAGGAAGACTCATCTTTATGAGTTCAACTCTGGCCTCAGACACTTAGGAACTGTGTGATCCTGGGCAAGTCATTTAACCCTGTTTGCCTTAGTTTCCTCATCTGTAAAATGAGCTGAAGAAGGAAATGGCAAACCTCTCCAGGATCTCTGCCAAGAAAACCCTAAACGGGGTCATGAAGAGTTGGGCATGACTGAAATAACTGAACAACAGACAACATGTGAAAGGTATTGAGTTAGGGTCTAAGAAAAAAGTTTTTGAAGGTGTGGTTGTATTCTACCTGGCTTTCTATAGTGAAAAAGTCCAAGAAAAGGAAATATTAGGATAAAATGAAATATAACACCTTTACGCTTATCTCTCTCTCTCTCTCTCTCTCTCTCTCTCTCATTTTTTGGCTTGTATCATACATTTCTGGGTATTGTTTTTTAACTTTTCATGTATATTTTTTGTCAGCCCTACAAAATTGTAGGCTCTTGGGCCCATGCTTCATATTCCCTTTAGTACCTAGCACGGTACCTAGGACAGTACCTTGCACAAAGGAGCAGCCCAATGTATTGGAGATAAATCTGGGCTGGGAGTTGTCAGATAGATTCAAATCTTGGCTCCAACCCTCTCCCACCATGTAGCTACAAGCAAGTTGTCTGTTCTGGTCCTTGGTTTCCTTATTGTAAAACTAAGATGACAGTTTTCCTGTTACCAAACTTCCAGAATTTTATAAGTAAAGTGATTTGTAGATATTCAAAGCTGTATGTAAATCCAAGGGACTAGAGTTCTTATTATTGATGGACATTAGATAAATGACAGACTGAACAAAGGAAGGTTAAGGACCAGAGAAAATAACTATTAAAATCACAAAGTTAAAAATAAATCCATTGAGTCGTACGCCCACTAGCTCTTGAGTGTTAGTGTTGATTATTCTTGCTAAGTGCCGTTTTATTTGAAGAACATCCTTATCATCATCAAAATCAAAAAGCCTGCATTAAGCACTTGCAATGACACGCTTGGCAGTGGTTTTATTCATGTGAGCAGGTGTGTTTGATAAGACACACTGATGCAAGACAGCCAGCCCCTTCCCACAATACATGTGTGCAAATATCTTCAATGTAAAATTTTCATTTAAAATAATTTAGCAGCATGAACCCAAGTCCCTAGACATTGGTTTCTTTTTTTTCCTGTACACTGAACAACATAACCCAAAGTTAGCTGACTGTGGGGAGCTGTAACACTTGGAGGGAGGTGAATAAGAGTTATTAGATTTTGAGATCTTAGGTTGCTCTAACTAAGAAACTATTACACACTCCATTGAATATGATGTTAGTTTTATGTAAAGTTCAACTAACCCAAGTGATAACTTGGCCTATTTTTCTAATGTACCACTGCTTTTAGGCCGTTCAGTGTTCAGCAGTAACTAGTTCTGTGGCCACTACACAAGACACACTTTGTAAGCAAATTACATAGCAAAATAAACTGTATTTCCTACATAGAACTTACAATATTGTGCTAATTTGTGTTTATAAAACTAGATAACAGATCAACTGACTTGTAATAGCCCATATTTATGTAGTATTTTCTTATCCATTATCTCATTTAGTTCTCACCGTAACCCTGGGAGGTAAATAGGGCAAGTATTCTTCTCCCCATTTTACAGATGAGGAAACTGTTCTTATAGCAAGGGTGTGGCTGGAGTGGCCCTCATACCCAGGCTTTCCAATGCTGAGCCCAGTGGACTTTATACTTTGCCAAATTGCTTCATCGTGTGTAAGGCTGTGTCTCTATAGACCTACCAGAATGACTCTTGTAACTGGACTAAAGTCTTCTTTGGACACCTCAGTGTAGGTGGAAGGTAACCCTGGAGTCTCAGACTCTGCAACATACTGTATGTCTCTAACCTGAAGATCAGTGTAGCTAAGGGTGATGTCATTCATCCCCTGGCGCCTGGCCACCAGGGGATGGATTTTTTTTTTTTAACCACAGCAGTCATAGGCTACTCAGCTTGCAGCATTGCCATTGTATTTACCTGAAAACAGAAAGGGTTAATGTATGTAGCTACATTTAGCCTTTCTGGGTATTAGCATTGAGCATATAGCCTTGAGATATTGTAAGCGGTGGTGTCAAACTCAAATAGAAATGGATCCTTAGAAGACAACAAATTAACATTATTTATGTTGTGTTATTTTTTAAAATTTAATTTGTTAAACATTTCCCAATTACATTTTAATCTGGTTTGGGCCACACTTGAGTTTGGTGGGTTGTTGGTGAATTTGACAGCTCTGTATGTCATTGGCTCAATATTGTTGTACTTTACTTTAGCTCTAGACCAGAGGATTAATAATAGCAATCAGAAATTTAGAGCTAGAAGAAATATACCATCTAGTTCAGGGGTTCTTAACCCTTTTTTGTGTCCTCTACCTATTTAGAAGTCTAGTGAAACCTGTGGACTCCTCAGACTGTGTTGTTTTGTTTTTGGAGCTTGGATCTTCTTCTCTTGCCCAGGCTAGAAGTGCAGGGGCTACTCATAGGCTTACTTCCATTCTAATAGGCGTGAGAGCTATGACCTCATTTTCTGACCTGGACCAGTCTGCCCTTCTTTAGGCAACCTGATGATTTCCTTTTCCTGAAGGCTGACTATATTAATAACAAACTTCATGCAGAAACCTGATAGGCTTAGCCCATTGTAGCTCAAAACTCCCGAGCTCAAGAGATCCTGCCAGCCTCAGGGCTGTTAGCTTGGATTACAGTCTGGCCCCAGAATAATGTATTTAAAAATGAATTGTAAATTGATGGAAGTGCTAAATTTTAGCTAAAGATGAGTGAAAATAAAGATGTAATTTTTTTCCCGTCCAAGTTCATAGACTTCCTGAAATCTATCCACAGGACCCCTTGGGGGTCCATGGACCCCAGGTTAAGAACCCATACTGTAATTCAGCACCCTTGTTTTTCAGATAAAGAAGTTGAGGTCCATGTAGATGAAAGGACTTACCCATGCTCGCAGCTACTAAATAGCAAAACAGAGATTTGAACCCAAATCTTCAGCCCTTTCTACTGTATTTCCTTTTAATTCTATTCAATTTAACAAGCTTAGACTGTGAAGTACTAACTGCAGGGCACCTGCTAGGTCCCTGCCTATCAGCTGCTTTTGGAAATAGCCTCCTAACATCTGGGCAATAGGAAGTTGTACAAAAGGGAGGTTCTAGAATATTGCTATAGTGTCCTCATGTATTTTTTTGTTGAAATAATGCAAATGAGAAAGGTTTTTTACCTAGGCAGATAAAAAAGACCCTTTTGCCGTATGATATAAATTACATAATCATGCATCATCCAGTCTTGCTTTTTGTTAAAAATCTTGTTTCTAGTTTAGCTTGGAATAGTATCATCTTTTTGAAAGGGGGGAAAAAAACTATTGCCACCTGTAATCTTAAAAAATTTCAATATTAAGATAGAAATCTTTTTTTCCCACTCTGTTTAGAGTATGTAAACCGAGAAGGTATTTTTCTGTAAAATGCATCTCTTTCTAGGTTTTTGTTTTGAAAGATTTGTACTCAGGTAATGTAAATATATGATTGGATTTATGAAGCTCAAGCTATGCTCATTTAAAAAGACCTGACTGCAATTCCATGCATATTTTTATTTTATACAAAATATCTTCACCCAACAGCCAGCTGCCTCTTTAAATGGGTTCCCCTGTGCTAAGTATTATGGTCCCTTGGCCAAAATCTTCTGTCCTCTAGGAAAAAAAAAATGTTTAGTTGGCTCTGAATAGATGCACATGAGATATTGGCATGGTGGAATAATTTGCAAGATCTTCCAGGGAGGGTATTAGCATATAAATAGCAGATGCAATGGCGACCATCACAGCTGAGTACATTTAATTTTTAGTTTATAAGATAGAATGGGTTTTTAAATGCATAGCCATCAAGCCGGCTGAAAGACAAATGAAGTTTAGAGTTCACTTGTCTGAGGATGCCTTACATCATTTTTTTTTAAAAAAGGGAAACAGACACACATAAAACTGAACAAAAGTGATTTCTTGGGTGAAAAGTAATTGAGATTGCGAAGCAAGTTAATTAGACCGTACAAAATTTATTTAATGGTCCAGCTGTAGTTTCCAGCCAGCGGGAGGCTCCAGTCAGTAGATATGGCTTCCTTCTGTACTGCCTCTGCTCCTTCTCTCTCTTTCCCTCTCAAATAATTAGCGTTCTCACTGCATCGAGTTCTGTAAACTGATTGCATTGTATATTTTCGCAGCTTTATTGCTTGTTTAATTATGATTGCAGGGGCTCATTTTTCTAAATCCTTTTAACTGTGGGTAAGAATCAATTTGTATAAAACCAGGGCAAGAAGCAAGGACACTTCTTCATCTCTCCCTTGTGAGTTAGGTCTGTGTGCGGCCCTGTTTGTGCTTGTGTTGGTGCCGCGTTAATTTTGGGTGAGTGAGAGCCGTCGCCATTAATTGTGTGCTTGACTTTAATGAGATGCCGTCACTCTGGGCTCCACTCAAACACTTAAAATTTAAAAAAAAAAAAAAGAAAAAAGAAAAAGGAGGAGGAGGAAATCCCATCACAATTGTGTGCTCTGTCGTGCGTGGTTCCTGTTTTACTAACAGACATTAGGAGGGGAAGCGTTTGATTGGCCAGCAAAGGCTTCTGTCAGCACTTCTTGGGTGTGCCCTCAAAGATCCCTGCCACACCTACCTGTTCCTGAGTATTCCTCTGCCATCCTCATTCTTCCCCAGAAATGACAGTGCAGACTGAAATATGAATGATTTCATTTTCTTCAAACACATATTTTTGAAAGGGGAGTGGGGAGGAGGGAGGATAGAGTGAGGGAAAGACTGTTGCTGTTTTGTTTTTAAAAGAGTTTTATTTATTCATCTTTTGGAATCATGATTTGAGAACTCAGCTCTCAGGTGAGTTGAAAGCAGTCTGCTCTTGGGGAAACTGCTCTTCAGAAGACTTAATTCTTAGAAGGTTGTTCTGAAGGTCATTTCCATCAGACACAGGGTTTCTCTTTTGGCCCATCTGGCCAAGGTCTTCTTCTGGAAGTGTGCCCTGTGTATCAGTTCTGGGTGTTTTTTAATGAAGTTTCTGCTTGGTTCATATCACTCCTCACCAGTGTCCTCAACTAGATTTGAGACTCAAAAAGAAGACTTCCAATCGTATAACAACTTTTTCAGGTATGGTGAAAAAACAACTGGACTTTTAGTCGGGACACCTGGCTTCAAATGTTGGCCCTGCCACTTGCTAGCTGAGTGACTCCAGAGAGTTCCTTTCACTTCTGTGGGCCTCAGTTTCCCTATCTGTAAAGTGAAGAGTTTGGATTAAGATCTCTATAAACCCTTTTAAATGCTATTAATCAACAGTTCTCAAATTTTTTGGTTTTAGGACTTCTTTACACTCTTAAAAATTATTGAGGACCCCAAAGAGTTTTGTTTATGTGGGTTTCATCTATCAATATTTGCCATACTGGAAGTTGAAACTGATATTTAAAAATGTTTATTAATTCATTTAAAACAATAGTGATAAGCTAATTACATGTTAACATAAATAACATTTAAATGGAAAACAACCATTTTCCAAAAACAAAAATTTAGTGAGAAGAGTGACATTGCTTTACATATTTTTGCAAATCTCTTTAATGTCTGGCTATGTCTCGATTCTCATATCTACTTCTGCATTCATTCTGTTGTGATAGGTTGTTTTGGTTGATGTATGTGAAGAAAATCTGACCTTACACAGATTTGTAGTTGGAAAAGAGAGAAATATTTTAATAGGTAAATAATGTCTTAGTATTTTTATGAAAATAGTTTTGACCTTGAGGATTCCATGACAGAGTCTCAAGGACCTTCAGGAGTCCTCAGACCATACTTTGAGAACCATTACTCTAAATCATGTGATCCTCTTGAGCCATTTATTTGTTGCCTTAAGAATAAAATGTTTAAAAATGGTCAAGTGGAGATTTTTTACTGATTCACTTCCATTCCATCTCTCCAAAGGGTCTCCATTATCCCACATTGCCTCTCTGGGTTGCAAAGTTCATATAGTATTTTTAGTTTGCATGGCAATGAGAGGTCAAGACTCACCATTGAGTTCTCATTCACTACTGTTGTTAACAAAGATAATAGCCACCTTTCCTTGAGTTATAATTTTATTGTATTTTATATGAAAGCATAACTTATGTATTACAGTTGTATGGTAAGGTTAGATATTTAGCTTGAGAAAGATAAAATTTATAATTTGACTCTTTGGAACAGAAGTAGTGAACACTCTTAATTCCAAATTTATTTAGATGGAATACATTGCCTTACTTTTAACTTGTTAAAAAAAATGAAGGTGAAAAAATGTGTGTTTAACTCTGGAGGAAGAGCATAAGAGGCTAGCTGAGTTCCTAAACAAATATCCTTTTAGGAGAAGTGGAATTGTTTTGCTATAGAAAAGATAATCAGTTGTGCTTTTGTATTTTTAAAAAAATGACTTAATGAACATACTTATTTGTAGACATCTGGGCTTGGGAGCCCAGCCTCATCATTTTTAATTTCAGAACAAAAAGGAGGCCCAGATTTCTGATTTAGCCGCCCAAATAAACATTTTCAATGAGGAAAAGAAGGCTTAATTCCTACTAGTTAGCTAAGCAGTTAAATATTTTCCAGAAAATAGAAATTTAATCAAAGTCCCCAGTGAAATTCAAGGGTACAAACAATAAGCATAATATTTTATGAAAATGACCCCCATATTTAAAATCTGGCATTATATGTTATGCATTGTAGCACCAAGTCCACATCTACCTTTTAGAAAATTAAAACACATAAATTCTGTTTAGTGTTTGATATGCACTGCACTAGCTGGGAGCCATAATGCCCCTAAAACCTTGGGTTGCTTTTCACCTTTCATAAATTCCTGGGTAGATTCTATACAAAAAATAATTTTCAGCTCCGTGGCTCATTGTTATTCAGACTTGATTGATCGTCGTCATTTACTCAGTGAGGAAGTTAAGTGCTCCTGTCATTTCCGAAGAGTATAATTGGGACGTTTCACAGGTCAGCGGTAGTGACAGGTTTCTCTTTTGATTAGTGTTAGACTGATAACAAAAATTACAGTTTCCAATGATTAATGTTTCCTCTAGCCCCTAAATGCACAGCTCACAGATTGGACCTAAACAAAGTGAATTTGCATCTGATTAGGCCTTTCCTCAGGAGAGATTTTCATAGGCTTAGGAGTGTCTTAGACAGGTATACCCTGGGCATTCAGTATCCCTGCCAGGCTGAATGCTGGAGCTAACATACCAGTCTGGGGATGCTCTCATTATGTGAAATTAGCATGCTAATAATGTGTCTTAAATTCAGTCCTAGCTGTGAGGCTAGACTCTGAGAACTAAGGAAGGATGGCCTAAAGTTGTGGATACCATTGAACTTAGGCTAGTTTGTGTGGTTATTGGAACACTTGTGGCTTGGGCTTCATTGATCTGTACTCTTCCAATAGAAAAAAGGGAGCTCAAATCTCTGAGCATCCTGAGATGCCTCTCATTATCATCTTCCAGAGAAGCTTGAGTAGAGCTTTTATTTGGGAAACACAACCAAGTTTTTAAAAGCTAGGACCTTTAGTGCATAGCTTTAATAGCTTGCCTTTTAAAAGTATAGGGATACATCAACACTGGGAATGTTTCTCTGTTTTCTTGGTTGGGTTTTTTGGTTTGTTTCTTGGAAATATAAAAATGATGCCGCTATATAGATGGGGGAATTTGTGTTTTTTTTCCCAATTACATTTTTTAAATTTTCTATGGATATTTATGCTTGGGCCAGAAATGCCTGACAAAATGAAGATGGGAATTACCTAAGCTTCGTGATAATGAGACACAGCCGTTGGCTTCCCTCATGCTTTTAATCTCTTGCTCCATAGACTTGACTCACTGAGTTTAAATGATGGAAATCTTTGCAGCCCCATCTGGCTTGGAGCAAAAGCCCCAAATACAGTACTTTGCTTTCCTGGAGTACACTGGGAGCTGTTCTGTATCTGGACTTTGGAAACGGACACTTGTCCTTGGCCAATAATTTGGCAGGTTTTTGATAGTGGTGTGCTATCTGACATTCCTGTTGCCCAAGTGTGGCACCTTGGATAGGTTTTTATCCCATATACTTCAGGCAGAATTGAAGGACTAGTTTCCTTTCTGTGGCCAGGGAGAGATGCTTGTAGTCAGAAGCAAAATATGTAGCTTTCAAATACTTCACACAGCCTGGTGACCCTTTCTTTCTCTCTGTGTAAGGAAGAGGAAAGCAGTGCTTCAGCAGAGGGATTTCAATTTTGAGGCCTATTTATCATAAACAGCAGGGGTGGTTTTAGTCATGGTTGTTGAAGGAATTTACAGTGAAGGGGAAATAGGGGGAATAAAAACCTGTTTGATGTGGACACTCCCCAAACCTTGTGTCTTCTGGGATATTTATTAAAGAGCTCTTTTCTTTCTTCCCGCCCCCCCCCCTTTAAGCAAGTATCTTTCTGGGAGGGGATTCTGTAGAAGGGAATGTTGAATTAACTTTCCACAATTATTGTGTACATCTGTTGATCTCTTTAAAAACAGTAGTAGGTCACAGTGGCAATTGAGAAAACTGCCGCCTGCAGAGCTGGAGAGGGGCTTTGACTCTTGTCCATAAGAACTGCTGATCAAGAAGTGATGCAGTGCTGGTGTAGGTTACTGGGTTAGGAGTTTGGTTTTTTTTCCCCACTCTAGATTTCTATCTTTTTTTTCTTTTTCTTTTAAACTGCAGTATCACAGCCTATGCTGCTGTGACACATGATTAGATTAGTGAATTGAGTTGGTATGACACTGCTGCCGGGGGAAATCATATTCCTCTCCCTCTCCCCTCTTCTTCATATACCCAGTGGTTTATATAGATATCCGTGCTAAAGACCTATTTGGAAAGGAACAGGGACCCTGAAGTCATCATGCTCACCTGGCTTTCGCGTTTGTTCCCTGTGAGGAGTGCCCCTCAGCTTGACTCTCAGTCTGTAGCTTGGTTTTGATTTCCAGAAAAAGAGCAGACAATATAAACACATGCTGATTTCTGTTGCTTTTTAATAAAATGGAGTAAGCAGAATTCTTTCGTTCTGCAGAAAAGGGGGAAAGCAAATTAAATGTGAAACCATCACCATTCTGAGACTTCTGTGGCCTGGGGGACTGGTAGGGTTTCAGGCATTTAGGTAGAATTTGGCCATGAATGTTCCTCATTGACAGGCAGCCAGTTTGGTACTAGCTAGCGTTCACTGGGATTACAGTTTCATTTTGCAAGTTGGTATGGTGACTTAGATGAGTTATTTTTATTTAAAGCTATTCAAAAGGAGAACATTTTAAACTAACGGCCAAGTAATATTAAAATGTATCTAGCAAGGTTAGTGTTGCCTTGGTTTCAAGAAGTGTAGTTTGTTCTTGAATGGTGTATTTGGTATTCATTGTGTACGTGGTTACCACATACTGTATATACTGTACCTGAAAGAAATTAAAAATGTTCGATTTGGCCTGGTTAATGTTTTTTGCAATAATAGGTTTTATAAATTTTTCAAGCCTGAAGAACATGGACTCCTGAGAATTTTCAGCTCCTCTTAAGTTTCATGCTTTTAAGAAAAGAGGGAAGGATTGATAGAGTAAAAATACATTGAAACCAGGCTGAATTTCCTTGCTTTTATCAGCATTAAATCCCCCATTCTTCTGTCCTCTTTCTTTCTGTCCATCAGTTTGTCCTGTGAAACAGTGATTATTTTATACAATCCTGACAGCAAAGACATCAACAAAGAAAGCTGTGGGCTCGCCTGGAAGGCCGGCTCTTGGAGCTGACTGCTATTTTGATAGGCCTGCTTTCTATTTCCTTTTAGACTGGTTTTGGATTGGCAAATGACATATTTTAAGGGAGAATCCTTAAAGCTCACATTTTAGGGAAAGATTTTAAGGATTCAGGATGGTTTGGGAGATAATATTTTGAAATATAGTCCAGCAATGGATAATGACTTGTCCTCCAGTCATAGGGAGAAAACTTGAGTTATAAATGAATTTACTGAGGTGGGGTGTGGTGTTTCATAGATACCCGCCCTCCCCCCTTTTGGTAGAGAAATATTTTCACTTGAAGTGGCCCCAAATGAGTTTTTGTCTGTGCTTATAGTGCGTTTCTTTCCCTAGAGGCGAGCCTTAGATGCCGACTCCGACTCCGATGAAGATGAAGTGGATTTTGTGGAGGTGCCCGAGAAGGAAGGTTATGAGCCCCACATTCCAGACCACCTGCGGAAGGAGTATGGTGAGTTTGCCCAGCTGTGAAAGGCTTTATCCCTCCGTGTTACTGCTGCAGTAAAGTAAATAAACAGCCATTATGAAGTAATAAAGTGATCAGTGGTGTGGGTAATCTCTCTGGCTGCTGGGAGGAAGTCATTACACAGATAGGGGAGCTGTGATTGGGTCTAGATAAACAAATACTTTCGAGGAGAAGCAGCCACCGAGAGCCCAGGCACTTATTTCATTCAGCTGGGCTCTGCCATGGCTCGCTGAGGAAAGCTGCTGGGTGCCTGGGAAACAGAGATATTTATTTGCTCAAAGGGAGAAAAAAGTTTAAGTGTATAAATAGCCAGTGGGTAGAAATCTGGATGATGAGGTCTTGGTGAAACTGGGTAGTATTTTGCACTGCTTGCTGCAATTACAATATCAGCAGCTCAGGTCTTTTTTGGCAGCCGGGCTTCGCCTGCCTGCAAGGTGATGGGGAGTGGTCGCTGGGGCACAGACCAAGTGCTTTGGGGGCTTGTTGCCCATCAGTGACCAGATGGGATTTTGTTCTTACCGCCTTCCCAACCACTAGGGAAAGGTTTGGGGGATTAAACACATTATTGGGCACTAATAAAGCTGACAGGTGAATTAGTGGACCATAAAGAACTGAAATGATAGTTCCATCAAGTACAGCTCCCCCTCTGCCACCCACAGCCTTCCAGAATGCAGCTGATGGATTTATGGAATGAGCGCCCCTTGCTGGGGTACACAGGATGCCTTGTGAGGACACTGCCAATGAGAGATTGGGGTGGTCTGAGCTTCAAGCCCAAACAAAGCCCTGCCTATTGTAAACCGTTCCATCCAGATTCCAGTTTCTGTTCTGTACTAATAATGATGATGATGACAAATTTGTAGCTGATACAGTTTTCTCCTTTGATCCTTTTAATACTTCTACAAGGTAAATGATAGCTAGCATTTACGTAGTGCTTTAAAGTTTGCAGAGCGTTTTACAAATTTGAGCTCATTTTATCCTCATAACAACTCTGGGAGGTAGGTGTTTTTGTTATCCTCATTTTATAGAAGAGGAAACTGAGGCAGATAGGCATTCCCAGGGTCACATAGCTGGTGAGTTCCTGAGGCAAGGTTTCCTGACTGGTTTCCTGACTCCAGGTCCAAAACTCATTCCAGCTGCTCAAATAGTGCAAATATTGTTAGCCCCATTTTATAGATAAGGAAATTGAGGATAAAAGAGGGGAAATGAGTTGTGGCCTGTGCCCTGGATCTCTTCCCCAGCACTTTCTGACTCCACTGAACCAGGCATGCTCCAGCTACACACAAAGTGTGGTTTCCTTAAGTGTTTTGTGGTTCACAGTTATCTTTTCTCTGCTCCCTTCTCCTCGTTTGGGGAATGTAGATTTACCATCAGCTAGGGAACTGGCAGAAACCAGGGGACTGGCAGAGCATAGGGCTACCTGGGCCTTTGATGTTCAGTAAGAAGGGCCTTAGATCTTCTGGGCTGGGGCTGGCTCCTTGTCAGGAGAGGCACAAGTGCCCAGGAGGAAGAGCTGTGTGGCCTGTTCTTCAAAAAAGACATTTCTAGAGCATCAGATGTGTGGTGATGGTGGCTAGAAGAGCTGTGGGACTTTGGGCAAGTATGTCCCTTTCACTCTCTGAGCCTCATTTCCTTCCTTTGTAAAATGAGGTTGGACTAGGTGGCCTCTAATGTTCTTTCCAGTGTTGATGTTTTGTGGTTTTGAGAGTCCACTAATAGAGATTTGTTTTCAACATTTTCAACCAAGTGAGAAGAGTTTTAACAAACAACTAACCCCTCCCTCCCCTGCTTCAAAGTCTAATAGGATATCACTGAAAATGTACCATGATGTCCTGCTCAGTATATTATTATCATTAGTACTCCAGTCTCTTGATGTTCAGGGAAAATAATTTAGCTTCTGCACTAACCAAAAGAACAGCTCTTTTCAGTTAAAAGGATAAAAATAAGGTGCTCTGTATTTGAAAGTTAATCAGGTCTGTCCCCTCTGAGGGCTGTGGCTTCCCAGCCCAAAACCTTTTTTGTTTCAGAGCTCATTTTATTATCCAAAATTATTTAGATTCTCTGTGTTCTACTTTGAAGCTTAATGTTCACAGAGGGTTCAACATGTTTTGTATGTTGGTTTTCCCAGTAGTCCTTTGTTTCTAGGGCATTATGCCCCAGGTGATGAACCTTTATCATAGATACGGATGGAGAGTGACTTGAGTTCTCGCCCAGATTGTTGAACTTTGAGAGGCCCTGTTAATGGAAGGTCACAGGACTTGGGGCTGGGAGGCCTGGGCTCCACCCTCAGCTACCAGGCAAATCATTTCACGCCTTGGAGCCTCGGTAAAATGGGGATTAAGATGCTCTCACTATCTGTCTCTCAGGGCTGTTGGATCAAATTCGTGTATCTAAAACACTTTATAATGGCAAAACGCTATATAAATGTCAACTGAGATGATCATAATTACATGAGCCCTAAATTAATTTCTGATTTTCAAAAACTTAAAGAGTATAAAGTGGTGTGATTAAATCGATGGATGCTTCTAATTACGACATCTGTATAGTATTTTGTAGTTTCCAAAGCACTTTCCTCCCAGCAACCCTGTGAAATATGTAGTGAAAGCACTATCATGAGAAAATGACCAGTTCAAGGTCATGGGTTGAGGGCAGTTGGCCTTGGATCTTCTGACCCCAAGGTCTGTGGGTTGTCCACTGTACTATACTTTTTCTGTCTCTACTCCTGGCTCTCTTACATCAGAGTTTCCATGGCAGTAGACTGTACTGACTGATTTGACCAAAATGACTTATAGATTCCTTCCTTCACTGAGTGTGTTGACATAGATTCTTCACTGATTTAGTATTGAATCCTCATTTATAGCCCTTCCTCTTCTCTGCTCTTTGCTCCCAGTTTCTTCCTCTCTCTTTGTTCTTATCCGAAGCATTTTATGGGGATTTCTCAAGTATCTTAAGGAGACTGAAAAGAAAGAAAAGTGCCAGTCTGTTTAACAAAATACATTACATGTTGGATGCTGCTTCTTTTTGTTCATGTGTAGGCCCGAGGAGTCCTTATTCTATCAGAGGGGGCAGCATCCAAGCCGCAGGCCAGACATCTACCATTTTTTGACAGATAGTAGCACAGGACAGACCCAGGGACATTCCCATGTGGTACTATCTGGGCACAGTTGAACCCTGGCCACTGTGTCCTGTTAGGATAGATTCCTTTATCAGCAGGACTTATCCTAGGACCTGATCTCAGCCAGAATTCCCAGCAAGCAGAGTGTGTGCCGTCCTTCAGGGCAGGTTGGGCATTAGCATGAAGCTGAAGTGGTGACTTTACTGCCTCCCCTTTAGTGCCCTTAAAAAAAAATGCAATGTGCTACTACTGTAGCACATTGTAATAATTAGCCACCAAGTTTCATTGGTTTGAGATTTAACTTTTAAAATTAGCATTTAGGAATAGGCATTTTCAGTAGTAAGAAATTTTAATATGACTGGCATTGTTTTTATCTCCATTACCGTTTCACATTTTTTGTATTTTATCATCTGTCTCAATAACTGTAGGCTTAACCCCTTCCCTCCCCATTGAGCAAGTAATCAAATTACTGTTTGTGTTATTATATGATACAGCAACCCATAATACACACTTCTTGAAATTTACAAAGGTTCAGACTCCACAGTTTAATCTGAACACTTCATTTGTTACTTATTCTAGAGAAGCGTGTTGTGGGTTTTTAATTTTTCAAAAAGAAAAAAAATATTTACCTTTGAATTCAAGTTCATGTCACTCTCCTGCTCAGTGGCTCCCTAATGCCTCTATTAAGAAACACAAATTCTTTAGCCAGGCATTCATGGCCTTCCACAATCTTGACTTCAGCTTGCCTTTCCTGTCTTCTTTTGTATCATACCCCTTCACACATTCAGACATTCTAGGTCAAGTAGTCTACTAGGTATATGAATGAATGAAAAACACTCTTTGAATACTTAATATGTGCTAAATGCTGAAGATACAGACAAAATCAAGACAGTCTCTAACCCTCAAGGAGCTTATGGTTTGAGGGGGGAGACAATACATATAGGAGAGTGGTAGCCAGGGGTAGGGAGTTACAGTCTGGGAAGTCATAAAGCTGGTGAGGGGAACAATAGGACCATGTAGGTGATGTTGTATTTTGATTTCAGTTATGAGAGCAAGAGGTAGAAAAGTTGGGGTGGGGGTGAAGGGAGTAGGTGCAGGGTGACATGATGAAAACAACCAGGTAAAAAGAGGTGCATAGGGATAGCTTCTGTATCAGGCTCCAGAATCCCAGGCATTCAGATTAGCCTCCTGGACACAAAAGCTCTCACAGCCTCTTTCCTACTTGTTGCTTGTTGAGAGGCAGCTAGGTAGTGAACTGGATAGATTGGTGGAGTCAGGAAGACACTTGCTATGTGACTCTGGACAAATCATGTCATCTCTGCCTGCCTCAGTTTCCTTATCTTCAAAATGGTGATCATAATAGCACTTAACTTTCAGTGTTGTCATGAAGATAAAATGAGAAGTGCTTTGTAAACCTTAAAGTGCTATATAAATGCTCGCCATTATTACTATTACTATTGTTATTGATTTCTCCATATCTGATTCTTTGACTCCAAGATTAGGCCATCCCCTCCTCTTCAGCTCTCCCTCTCCTCCCTCATGCATCGTTCTTGTCATTTCTGCCTTTCAGAATTCTTCTCTTTCTCAATTATGCTTAGCCCAGTTATAATCTGTGAAGCTTCCACTGATCTTGTATCTGAGAGTCTAGATTTCTTCTTTACTCCTATTACATTCTAACATGTATTATACTTACCTGTGTGTATGTGCTGTGCCCTGGAGTATGTAATGGGGACTCCTAAGGACAAAGGCTATCACATTTTAATCTTTCTATTTCTCAGGATTGAGCACAGTGCCTTGCACATAGTGGGGCATAATAAACGTTTGTTGAATTACATTAACAATGTGAATTTTTGGCATCCCAGGGTTTTAGACCCCTTTTGGAAGAAAAATTTATACCTAAGCATATTTCTAGACCCCAAAAGTCAAACTTAAGTGATGGGTAGGTTAGCAAATAAAAACAAAACCTAAAGCTTTGTTGGTGATATAGGACAAGTCAATTTGAATCTGGATCTCTAAAATGAAATGTAAATTTGTTAAAAGAATTTAGATGATTAGGTAACTCAAGTGTGAAGATATAACCCATTAGGGGTGTCATGCCAAATTAACATTACCAGCCCTTTAATGACCTCTCATTTGTATAATCCCTATTTACCCTTATGCACACCTGGGGTCTGCTGGGACAGCAGGCTATGTCTTTTGCAGGCTCTCATAGCCTTCCTGGAAGAAGATAAAATGTAAACTTGGCATTTTATCTCAGACACACAGAGCCACCATTTAAATGGAGGATGTGTCAGCAAGTTTAAAAGGTAATTAACTAGTAGATGGGGTGACTAGGATAACCACATCAACCCTGGAAAGAAAGAGGTGGTTTATTTATGATTCCAGAAGGCTGACATAACCTCTGGTATTTCCTGAAACATTGCTTTGCTAGAGAGGCTATACAAGAGGAGAAGATAGGTCGGTAGACCAGCATGGCCAGAATGCCATAGTGAAAGAGAGCACTTATGTTAGAATCCGAGGGCCTGGGTCAGGTCCTGATTATGTGACTGATTAGCTCGGTGACCTTGGGACAGGTCACTTGACCTCCCTGGGTCTTACTTTCTTCATCTGTAAAATTAGGGGGTTGGACAAGATGGCATCAGGGTCCCCTTCCAGCTCTAAATCCTTGGCTCTGATGAATTCACACTAGCTTGGTGATGATGGGGCAGGCTCTTCAGAGAGCTGCTTGGAGCATTGGAGAGGGCTTGAAGATTTTTGAGCAGAGGAGTGATGTGAACAGATCTATGCAAAGCAAAGATTTTTATGGCAGTGGAAGGAATGGATTGATTTTTAGAAACAGGCTCTCTGGAACCCTGCAATGAAGAGGAAGATAGTGTGGGATGTGGAAAGAAGAAGCAGAGAGGACAGCCATTGGAAGGGTGGGCACCAAGTTGGGAGGTACAGTGTCATTAGAGGAATGCCAACAAGGCCAGTTTCACTGTCTCGTAGGATGTATAGAGAGGAGTAAAATGGAAGAAGACTGGCAAGGTAGGAAGGGGGTAGTGGTTGTGAAGGACTTTAAAAGCCAGAAGTTTTTCTATTTGATATTAGAAGTATAAGGGAGTCACTAGAGTGGATTGAGTATGGCAGTGACAGGGTTAGATGTTCACTTTGAGGAAGGTCACCCTGGGAGCTGAACAGAGGATGGATTGGAGGGAGGAAGACTTGAGGCATGGAGAGTGGCTACCATTCTATTTCAGTAGTCCAGGTTTGAAGTGATGAAGGCTTGAACCACACTGGTGGCTATGTTGGAGGAGACAATGGGATACATACAAGAGATACTGTGAAGGTAGAAATGATAGGACTTGACAAGATTGTGTATATATGTTGAGAGAGAGTAATGATGCCTAGGTTGTGAGCCTGGCTGATTGGGAGCATGCTGGTACCCTCAGCAGTAAAGATAAGTTCAGAAGGAAGGTTTTGGGGAAAAGGTAATGAGTTCATTATTGGACATATTGGACAGGTTTATGATGTCTATGAGATAACCAGTTTGAGGTGTCCAATAGGCTGTTGAAGATACAAAACTGGAGGTCATGATAGGACTGGATAAATAAATCTGTGAATCATTTGCATAGAGGTGATAATTGAATCCATGGGAGTGGATGGGATCACCAAGTGAAATGGCATAGAGGGAGAAGAGAAGAGAGCCCAGGACAAAGCCTTGGGGGAAACCCACAATTAGTGGCCATGACCTGGGAAGATCTGACAAAGGAGACTGAGAAGGAGTCAGGAGAGAGCAGTGTCCCAAAAACCTAGAGAGGAGAGGGTGATAAACAGTGCCAGCAGCTGTAGAGAGGTCAAAAAGGATGAGAACTGAGAGCTGGAGGGGACCTGAGAGGTCACTTTGTCAACCCCCCCCCATTTTGCATTTGAGAAAACTGGCCCAAAAGAGGAAGTGATTTGTTTGAGGTCACACAAGACCAAGTAGGCAGCAGAGCTGGGATTTAAACCAAGGTTTTTTTAAATTCCAAATCTGGACTTGTTTCTAGTACATCATGTTGCCTAATCAACCAGCCACGGTGATAATAGCTCCATTTCTCCACATTGTTCAAAGTATGATATAAATGTGAAGTATTATTTTTATTATTACTGAGTAGTTTCCTCAAAAATCCTTGTGAAATTACTATTATTTGCATATTACAGAGGAGAAAACTGAGACTTGGAGGGGAAGGGAAGGGGAAATTAACCACAAGAACTACAGAATTTAAAGGATTAGCTTTTAGTTAGTTTAGAACATTCCTTTAAAATTCTGTACATCTCATTTGATAATGAAGCCTATTGACTAAACAGTAAGTGTGCTCAAAGCATTTGATATTTGACAGGGATTCTCAGGCAATTTTTGTAGATAAGATGGAAAGATGTGGGCTTGATGACATTGTAGTGAGGATGACTAGCTGGATCCCAACTCCTGGAAAATTTGAGGTTGAAGCTCCATCCTATTCTGTGTGAGGTCGGAGACAAGCGAAACAGACCTCATCAGCGTTGCTGAATGAAGGCTGCTGACAAGTCCTCAAGGACAAGCCAGGAAGAAGGATGTGTGTTTGCAGCAAACTCTCATTGGTTCTTGTCATTGAGGTTGCTAGGACAGAAACTGATGGCTCTGTCTATTTTGTTCCCCATTGAGCTCTGAAAGCAGTCTAGTGAAAGGGGTCTCTATCTCATTCTTCTGGAGCCCTGTACTCTCACTGCAAGGAAAGGTGTGCGCTAATGGGCCCTGTGCCTTTTCGCTGCCAGCCTACACCGTTCCAGATCTTTGGGCACCAGCCGTGATACTTCATAGACTTTCACAGAATTGCAGAGATGGAGGGGACCCCAGAGAATCTTTTGTCCAACCAGTAGATGAATTTTTAGCCCCTTGTATCCCAACATCCAGCTTTTCCTTAGGGGACCTACTAATTCCGGATCAGCCCATTCCTGTTTCGGTCAGCTCTATTTGTTTGGAATTGTTTCCTCACCTCTAGCCTAAATCTACCTCTACTTGAATCTCGTGTCCGTTGTTCTTACTTCTGTTTCCGAGGGCCAAGAGGAACAAATCTCATTCCTCTTCTGTGTGACACCCTTTCAGATGCTTCAGACCAATGATCATGCTATCCCAAGCATCCTCTTCTTTAGGTTAGCCATCCCCAGTTCTTCAACACCCAAAGATGGCACTATCTCAAGGCCCTTTACCATTGTGATCAGTCTTCTGAACATATTCTAGCTTATTATTGTCCTTCTAGAAATGTCACCCAGAACTGACTAGAGTAGTTTGGTCTGATCTAGACAGAGCATCACAGGATCATGACTGCCCTAGTCCCATGCCCTCTGCCTCTCTCAATGCAGCCTAAGATGGAATTGTTACTTTTGGCCACCATATCACGCTTTTAACTTATATTGAAATTGCAGTCTTAAAAATAAATCAACCTCACAAGTACAAGATGGGGGAAACATGGCTAAATCATAGCTTATTTGGAAAAAATAACCCCTGAGGGTTTTTAGAGAATTCTAAACTCAATATGAGCCAAAAATGTGATAGAATAATCAAAAAAGCCAGTATGATCTTGGGCTTGTTTTAGGGAAGTTGTAGTGTCCAGAATTTGGGATTTGACAGTTCTCCTAGTCAGACTGCCTCTGGAAGATTCTATTTGGCTCTGGGCACCCTGTTTTAGAGAGGATATTGATAGGCTAGAAAGTGTTCAGAGTAAGGCATCCAGGAGGGTGAAGGCCCTTGAGTTTATGCTGTCTCCTTCAACCCCCCCCCCCAGTCAATTGGTTATCAAGGTTTGTTGATTCTCACTCTACCTTCACCTTGCATCCATTTCCTTCACTTCATTCATGCTGTCGCCACCTTAGTTCAGGTCTTTGTCGCTTCTTACCTGGACTATTACAGCAGCCTTCTCCCTGCCTCTACCCTTACCCCTCTGCACCCATGCCCTGCACAGCTATCAAAGTGACTTTTCTAAAGCACAGGCCTGACTATGTTACTCCGTTGCTCCCTAAATTCCAGTGGCTCTCTGGTGACCCAAGATAAAATGCATACTCCTCTATTTGGCATTCATGTCCTCTCACAGTTTCATCCTGTCTTTGCAAACTTATTTAACATGACTTCCATTTTCATATGCCATATTCCACACAAACTAGCCCACTTGCTGTTCTCTGTAAATTATAGTCTTATACCTCATGTCTCCATGCCTTTGCATAGGCTCTGGCCCATTCCTGGAAGGCTTCCCCTCTTCTCTTTCACCTCTTGGAATCCCTGGCTCCCCTGGGACCTCAAGTGTCCTTTTCTATCCCTGGCCTTTCCTCATCCCCCCAATTATTGGCATTTCCCCTCTCAAGATTATATTTATTTTGTTTATGTTTTAAATTTAGTTATCTTTATACAATTATCCCTTCCACATTGTGGGGGTCAAGGGTGCAAGTGATCTGGAAAATTCGTGTAAAAATTTTTGGCTTTCCCTTTGTACCAGAGAAGTCTGCATTTTTTCTTTTTCTTTTATGGGGTGTTTACAGTACCTCATTGTAAAATTTGGGTTAGGTGTTTGGCCGTAAGCTCTATGTTGTATGCCGGCCTTCATGTGTCATCTGTGGCTTCTGCAAAACTCCCCCAAAATTCCTATTTAATTTCTTATGCCAACCTGCAATACATTGAAACTGCAATGGGCAAAGTCTCAATGATAGCTGTAGTTGTTTTTCCTCAGTAGAATTAAAGCATTTTAAGGGCAGAGACTGTGCCTCACCCAAAGCCTGGCACACAGTGGGCTTGGTATGTGTCTGCTTAATAAATGCTCATTTAATTGAATTGAGTCAGTAATAAATTGCATTATCTTGGATTTGGCCCAAAGTTCTAACCAACTGAGACCTTATTGGAGCCTGACTTATTCATTGTGTTAGGTCATTAAGCATTCCAGCTATGCCTTTATCCAAGTTATTAACAAAATTGTTAAAGGGCGCAGAACCAAGCAGAAACCCTTGAGTTCCTCCTCTAGAGACTTCCTTCATGTTAACACGGGACCCTTAATAACTACTCTTGGGATCCAGATGACCACCCTGCTCTCAGTCCATCCAACTCTGGACCACCTAGCCCCTGTGCTCTATTGTGTCTACAGGAATAGTCCAATAGTACAGGAGAAGGCTGTGTCGTATGTTTTGATAAAATCCAGGTAAACAACATCTACAACATCTCCCTTGAGAGTAGCCAGTCTAGTATTGGTGTCAAGAGGAAAAAAAAAAGAAATGATGTTATTCTGGCCAGCGCAACCTGCTACTGATAGAGTTCTGCTGGCCACTGTGACCTGCTTTACCTCTTTTACACGGTCACTGACTATCCCCTCAAATGACACGTTCTAGAATTTTCGTGGAAAGGAATGGAAATCAGATTGTCTGGCCTGTAATCTGCACACTCCCTCCTTGTCCCTTTTCCCAAAATTAGGGCATCTTCCTTTCCCTCATCCTGTGGTGCTTAACTCCTGTGTTCTCTGCATCTTTCAGAGATCAGGGACAGCGGCTCAGCAGTTATTTCAGAGCCCTGCCACACAGGCCATTGTGATCTGGCCATTTCAACTCCTCAGGGCCAGTGAGGTGCTGGTCCTGCTGGTCTGGGGTACCTATCCCCTGCTAATCATGTTTATTCTGCCCTTTCCTCACCAAAGAGCATTGTCCCTGGCAGAGAAATGGAAGCAAAGTAAAGGTCAAGCAGCTCAAATTTTGCTGAGTGCCTCTTGTCCTAGGTGCCCGACTGGGTGCTAAGTGCTGTGGTGGAGACAGGAGAAGTACAATGTTGTCCCAACACTTAAGGAACTTATCGTTTTAGGGTGACGAGTGGGGCAAGAACTGGAAGGAACAGACTGTAACAGGACAGAGACAAACTGGAGGAGCAGGGTGCCCATTATGCAGCCTAGGCTTTTGAGTCTCCATGGCTGATATTGACTTGACCACTCTGTAGAATACATTAAGCCAATAATAATCATAGCTCACATCTCTCTAGAGCTTAGGGGAAGTAGATAGATTACTGGGCCTGGAGCTAGGAAGACCTGAATTCAAATCCAATCTCATCTACTTCCTAGCTGTGTGGTTCAGATCTGCTTGCCTCAGTTTCCTCCTCTGTAAAATAGGGATAAAAGTAGCACCTACTTCCAAGTGTTGTTTTGGAGCTCAAATGAGATAATAATGATAAAGAACTTAGCTCAGTGCCTGACACATAGTAGATATTTCATGCATGCTTGTTTCCTTCCTTGTGAGGTGGTTAGTAAATGAGAATGTTAATACTATGTTTGATTCTAATAGCGTCCTATTTTTTTATCATTTTCTGGGGTTTTACAAAGGGCCCTCTTCACAACCACTTTGTGAAGTAGCAGCATAAGCATTGTCACTCCCATTTTGTGGATGAAGAGCCTGAGACTCAAATTAAGTGACCTGAGCTGGGATTTGAACTCAGTCTGTGACTCTGTCTGATGCTTTTGTACTAGACCTCACTGCCTCTGATTTGAATTGACTTGAATGGAGTTGAATGCGAACAGCTCATGTTTCTGTTGGCTCTTACCATTTATAAAGCACTTTCAAAGCTGGGTAAAGCCTTTATTGAGGGTAATTGTGTTTTGGGGGTGTCTGTGCCTCTTAACTAATTCCTATAGGGAATTCCCTTTGTGGAAATGGATTTCCCTGCTGCAGCTCAGCAGCTGGTGTCTGACTTCGAGTCATGGTCTCATATTTAGGTCATTTGGCCTCTGTGAGCCCTGACTCCTCTGGATTCAGGCTAGCCTTCTTTCTTTCTTTCTTTCTTTCTTTCTTTCTTTCTTTCTTTCTTTCTTTCTTTCTTTCTTTCTTTCTTTCTTTCTTTCTTTCTTTCTTTCTTTCTTCTTCTTTCTTTCTTTCTTTCTTCTTTCTTTCTTTCTTTCTTCTTCTTTCTTCTTCTTCCTTCCTTCCTTCTTCCTTCCTTCTTCCTTCCTCCTTCCTTCTTCCTTCTTCCTTCCTTCCTTCCTTCCTTCCTTCCTTCCTTCCTTCCTTCCTTCCTTCCTTCCTTCCTTCCTTCCTTCCTTCTTGGCAATTGGGGTTAAGTGACTTGCCCACAGTCACACGGCTAGCAAGTGTCAAGCATTTGGTCTGAGGTCAGATTTGAACTCAGGTCCTCCTGACTTCAGGGCCAGTGCTCTATCCACTGTGCCCCCTAGTTGCCCCTCTAGCCTTCTTTCCATTGCTCCATGCTGCCTTTCAGTGCTGATAGTGCTAGTAATGATATTTGTAATTGACATTTGTAATAGAGTTTACAAAGTACTTCACATAATCTCATTTTATCCTTACCCTGTGAGGGAATTACTGCAAGTATGTTTATCACCATCTTGCAGGTAAGTAAAATGAGGCCGATGAAACTGATGTGACTTAACCAAAGTCACTGGTGGGTGTCAGAACAAATTTATCAACCAGTCAATCAGTCATTCAGTCAACAAGAATTCCTCAAGCCCTTTCCCGGAGTCAGGGCCTGAAGATACAAAAACAGAAATGAAAGGCCCTAACCTCAGTGAGCTGCAGTGCTGTTGGATGGGGAGATGCAACGTCCATATATTTGGAGAGGGACAGGGAAAAAATGCATGCATTTCACATACATTCCAAATGTATGTGAAATAAATGCAAGAGGATTTGAGGGGGAGGGCACCAGCAGCTGGGATCAGAAAGGCTTCAGGTGGAAGGAGGCATTTGAGTTGAGTTTTTAAGGTAGCAATGGATTCTGAGAGGCAGAGACGAGGAAGGAGGGCATTCCAGGTATGTGTCACAGCCAGTGCAAAGACTTAGAGATGGGACATGGATGATTGTGTGTGAGGAGCCATAAGAAGACCAGTGTGCCTGGACTGTAGAGTGTTGGAGTCATGTGTAACATTGGTTAAGAGACAGCTTTTGGCTGAAATAAACCACTGAATACTCAATAGCCCTGATTTATGATATTACTGTGGAAAAATCAGTGCAATGAATTTTAATCCCCTTTTGTTAAAGGTGCCTCATGTCCCATGCAGGTCTTCATGAAGGAGAGGTTGAATCTTGAAATAAAATCATCATTGGAGCATAACAGTATCAAAAAGTCTGGTAATCATAGCATAAGTCTTCGGATAATTGCTTTGATTTTTTTTTTTCTCCGTGCCCCTCGTTTGATGACCATTGTTGGCCTCAAGAACACTTCAGGATGCTGAAAACCATTTCTGGGAGATGTGATCATGTTTGTAGAGATGGCCTTTCATCCCTTTGATGAGTCACCAGTGTCCTTCCTTCTAAGGTTGGCAGTGTTGGCTGTGTTGGCATTCTCTTCTGAGGTCCCTACCAGATCTCACAGGATTCTTACTGGATTAGGAGTCAGAGGATGTGCATGCTTGTCCCTCGTGACTGTGGCCAAGTCCCTTCCCCTCTCAGTTTCAACCACTGTAAAATGAGGGAGTTGAACCTCCAGTGACCCTTCTGACTGAATCTCCTGATCTTTCTCATCAGTGAGCACATAGGAAAGATCTGCTTATGTCCAGTGCTGAGGCCAGCGCCTTCTAGGGTGAGTTAAAAAGCCCCAGCCTCTGCCTGGCCCTGCCCTGGCTTCCAGAGGCCCCCTGTACCGCCCCCCCCCCCCCCCCCCCCCCCGTGAAGGGATGTTGCAGAAAGGCTCCAAAGCACCCGGGGACCTGCATGACTTTAAAAATATTTTTTAAAATACAGTTGGTTATCTTTCCCCAGCAGGGATAGATTGCTTTACATTGGAGTTCATAAAAGGTACCACCCAAACTCCATAGTATATATGGCCCTTTGGGTGAGTTGCAGTTCATAACATTAGTTTATATTCTGTCACCGTATTTTCAATTAAACTTAGGTGAATCTGAAGTCGTTAGATTTAGGCTAAATCCACACAGCTGAAGAAACCTGGGCTCTTTTTCTTTCTCATTTCTTTCTCTGAATTTTCACTGAGGGGCTTTTATCTTCCCCTTAATCCCACCATTTCTGTCAGGACATAATCTCTTTCTCAAATTTACATTTTAATTACAAGGCCAGCTGAACTAGGTAAAATCAATAATGTCCGCATTCAGCAGCCTAACTTTCAGCTGAAACCCCAGCCTCTCTATTTCCTCCTATCGATTTATCTCTTGAACACTGTCTGCTTTATTGCTTCAGGCAAATAGGAGCCATTTGGTCAATTTAAACAAAAAAGGGGATTTGGACATTTTTATGATTCTTTCTAAAAGCAACTCTGGGAGTACAGTTGAGCCAAGCCACTGTACTTGTATTTGCCGGGAGGCAAGAAGCAGTTGAAATTCCTTGATTTGGGTGTTTGTAACCATCCCATTTTGTTTCTTGTTTTACCAAGAGCCCATTATTCTTTCTGAAAATGAATGTTCTTGGTGTCTGAGGAATGCTGTCTGCTTTAGGGACTTTTACTTTAAAAGTATGTCAGTGAGATTGATTTTCTACAACAATGTTAAAATGGGAGGCTTTTTTTTTAAACACTGTTAGTATTTACCCTTCTTTAACACGCTTACCCATCTTTTTAATGGCTTGAAACAACAAATCAATGAAAAATATATTTCATTCTTGTAACTCTTAGGAATTCTTGTATTGATCTTTTAGTTGTGATTGTATCTATCTAAATGTCACATTGTTCACTTATCAGTCTTGCCCTTCCTCAGTGGGGGTGAGTGAGGGGGTGTGTGTGCGCGTGTGTGCACGAGCTCTTGTACATGTATGTCATTGTCAATAAGTGGGTTTGCCCCTGAAATTGTGCAAGAAATTGGAAATTTGAGCATTGTTTTGGATGATGCTTTTGGACAGAGATTCTCCCTGTCTATCTTTTGAATCCATACCAAAAAACACATTTTAGAAAGATCATTTCTTTACATTCCTTTTCACATGGTAAGGTGTAGTGCTTAGGGGCTCCTGAGCTCCAGTGATCCTTGTAAGTGTACGTCTCCTCCCCTTGTACCTGTTCCCTCTGAACTGACCCACAATCAGAATAATTATCCTGACTCCTCACTTGAGGAAAAAAAATGTTATAGGGCATTTCATAAGAACAGATTTCGTTATAAGGGATTTTAATAACAGAATTGAGATTTACTAAAAAGATTTCTGAATCATATTGTTTTAATTTAGCTTTCTTTTGATGACTGAGTCTTAGAGGGGGAAAACCTTTGCTAACATAGCTGAGCAACATAAATAACTCTTACCAAAGGGGAAGTAGGGGGAAAAAAGTCTCATTTTTGAAATATCCCCCTGGCTGAACATAGGCATGTCTGCTCTGAGGTGTCTGTTCCTTTGACTGTGAGCCTGATTGCTCTGACATTCTTAGAGGCTGGATTTCTGACTCATTAAGCTTGCTATTTTCCCACTTTTATACTTTTTATGTTGGCAAGATATCTATCTTTAACAGGATTTAGTTGGGGTAAAATGATCATAAAAAATGAGTATTATTTTCTCATTCAGGACTTTAAGAATTGTCTTTCTGTTGCAAGATAATGGTAGGATCTGGGACTGGAAGAGATCTTAAGAGATTATCTGGTATGACTTCCTTATTTTATGGGGCTACAAATTAGGCTCAGAAGTTAAGTGACTTGCTTAACATCATACTGGTTGTAGACTGTAAGAAGCAGAGGGAGGACTGGCACCCAGGCACTCTTTTTAAAAAAATTTTTTAATTTTTAGTCAATTGGGGTTAAGTGACCTCCCCAGGGTCACACCGCTAGTAAGTGTCAAGTGTTTGGTCTGAGGCCGGATTTGAACTCAGGTCCTCCTGATTGCAGGGCCGGTGCTCTATCCACACACCCAGGCACTCTTAATCCAAGCCCAATGCTGTTTCCTGGGATGATGATCATTGTGTTTGTTGGGAAGTTCTTTTCATTTTTAAAAAGTCTAGTTCTAGTTCTAGTTTAAAAAGTTCTGAGTGTTCCCAAAGTCTCATTGGCACTGAAGCAGAACTCAGCTGTCAGTTATCTAGGGGTCCAGGTTTTAAGTGTTGTGAATTATCGAGACTTATCGCATCACCCACTTTGAGGGGGGGGTGTATGCACTTTTTATTACTCCTCTGGCTGTAAGAACATTCACCATAAGAACATCCATAATGTGAGTAAGGGGGCTTGTGGGTCACAACTCAGCTGAGGACAGTGTAGTTTCTGTATAGGATATGGGGCCAAGAAGGGGTGGCTTGGAACCAGCAGGCCTACTTGTGTGATCTTCACCTCCCAGAGCTTATGAGGATGGGCTAGATGAGATGATCACTAGGATTATCAATGTATATGATAGAAGGTAGGTACCTCCCTCTAGGGCTGTTGTGTGAACTACATGGAGTAATGTGTGTAACGTATTTTTGAACGCTTAATGTTCTGTATGTAAATGCAGTGTTATTTTCCTTAAACTGTTAGCTTAACTGGTGGTTTTTGGGATTCAGTGGATTAATTTACCTGAGATCTCTGTTCCCCAAAGTGAGTATCCTTAAGAACTATCAACGTATACGGTCCTCTCTTGTCACCTATCAGTTATTTTTCAGCCCTTCTGGTATCTGCACTGGAGAGGTCAGGGGATGTGGGTCTAGCTGTAAACTAAAAGGTACAGAGAAAGATAGATTTGGGGGTATGAGGCTTAACCAATTACTATGCTGCTGTTTCTTTGTGTGGGCTTTGAGGGGGACAGTCTCAGCCTCTTTTGATATTTCTACTAAAACTCGGGAGATGGAGCATGATGTTTGGGGAAGGTAAGTCTGCTTTATTCCTTCTTTATTATAGTTTAAATCAAGGTATTGCTGAATTATTTTTGTAGACAAGTTAATTTCATTTGGATTTTATCTTATCGGTTTTCCACTGTCTACATATTTAAATTCTTGTCTCAACCTGTATAACAGAATGTTGTAGAACAGAAATGTACCATTTCTTTTTAGTCTGCCTCTGGATTGGGCTAATTTAACAACTTGCTTCAGTGAGTAATCTAAGAGTTGGTCTTGGGGTGGTGGGTCACTTTGATGGTTCTCTTTTGTCCTAGCTTGGCTGTTCAGTTGGAAAGAATCAATTTTCCTTTTCAGAATTAAGTATTTGGGAACTGTGTATTTAGTTAGAGAGCCCCAAGGCCCTTGAGAGGGTGGCTCAAAAAACAGAGTGGATTTAGAATGCTAATCGTTTTGCTCCTTCCTTTTTCAGGAAGAGTAGCAAATAAGGGGAAGTTGTGTTATTCTAAAGGTTATTTAAACTGAGAAACAATGTGATTTAGCAAATGGAGAGTGAGCCTCACAGATCTGGAAGACATCTCTTACTAACTGCCTTACTTTTTGGCTGTGAGACTTTGGCCAGGCCTTAATCCCACTATCCTTTTGTTCCTCTGCTCCTATAGTGGGAGCATGTCAGCCCGTTTCAGTTTCTGACCAAATAGAGAATCCAGAGGATTTCAGTGACAAATTGTGAAACACCTTGACCTGTGAAGATACCACTAACAGACACTTCTTTGTTCTAGGGCTAGAGCCCCTGTTACATCTGTCAGCCCCAAGGAAAGGAGGAGGAATGAAGTCAGTAGGTCTCAGCTCATCTGCTAAGCCAAGACCCAGTGAAGAAGAATTGGACCCAACCTGTGCTGCAGCTACCCTGAGGGTGCTCCGAGATAGGCTCCCCACGTTCTCTCCTCTGTCCAGCAGGTCTCTTTCTAGACTTTGTGTTCCTCCAGAAATGCTGTGCCCATGGGCCTTGCTGCACAGACTGATCCCTAAGGCTACCAAATAATTGAGGTGCCTTTCTGGCACTGTGTTGTTTGGAACTCTAGGCTTTAACGACCAGTCTGGCTTATTCTTTAGTTAAGCCTTCATGAATGGTTCACATTTTATAGGAAGAGAAGATTGGGTGGGGGGGCTGGGAGGGATTGCCCCTCTGTTCAGCTATCTGAAGGGATTTCTTGTGGAAGAGAATAGATTTGTTCTAGAGGGCAGGACTGGGGACAGTGGGAGGATGTTACTGGGATGCAGGAGGTGCAGGTTTTAGCTCAATATAAATAATTATAATAATAAGCAAAGCTATCTAATGCTAGGATAGGCTTAAGCCCAATTCCAGAGGAACAGAGTACCCACACTTTGTGGAATGGAGTAGCCCAAGAGGTAGTGAGTTTCCCAATGCTGGAGGTCTTCAAACAGAGGCTGGATGACTAATTATTGGAGATGTTGTAGAAGAGATTCATCAGTTGGACATGAGATTGAATTAGGTAATTTATATGGACCATTCCAACCTTGAAAGTCTATGAATATATTATTCATATCTTTACAGGGTCACAGGATGATTTTGTAATTGTAAAAATGGCCTCTGGGCCATGGTGGGAGGGGTAGAAGATGGGTGGCTGGAGAAGGAAGGAGGGGGGAAAGAAGGAAGGATGTGAAAGCCATAGCAGACCATCATGGAAAAAGAATATTCTTTTCTATGGTAAAGATTTTCCAGGACTGCTCTGGCTATATTAGGTTTTAAAAGAATAAAGATGGACATTTTATTTTCAAGAGCATTTTGTTATGTTTATTGATGAAAAGTAATAATGGATTTTCACAACTGGCCAAATATTTTCAAAAGGTATATAGAGCGTATTTGCAAAGTAGTCTTTTAAAAATTATGGATTTAAGGAATCATTACTTTCTGAAGTAGATAAACCAATTCTTTTTTCTCCAAGTTGCCTTTTTGAGAGAGCACTACTGAATTTAGAGCCAGACTTATGTGACCTTGGGCAAATCCCTTCTTTCTCTCAGCTTCAGTTTCCTCACCTATAAAATGAGGGGTTGGCAGGACTGAGGTCTTCTCAAGCTCTAAATCCCATGATCTTGGGCTAGCCTTCTTGGGTCAGTGGAAAAAAAAATACAGAGCTGAGTGTTCTTCATGGTTACCGTTCTGCCTGGGGCTCCTCCTGATTAAGATGTGAGGCACGGGCCCTCATTGAACCATACTTGAGTGGAGGTGCCCATCTCCAAGGTGGGCTTGTACTGGATGTTCTATGTCTAATTCAGGAGCTTCTCATCTGAAATTAGGAAGAGTTCCCTGTCTGTTTACCTAAGCAGCCAAAGACAGGAGACATGCCCATGAATAAGATCTCACATTTCTGACTTTCCCTGTAACAAATAGTTTCTGGCACAAATAGGAAGCAGAAGAATTATCATTCCCTATTTTACAGTAGAAAGGACTGTAGTTCACAAAGGGAAATAACTTTAAATAACTTCCTCATGGCCACAAAGTTAGGAAGTGTCAGCTAGGAAGTGGGGCCTTCAGGCTCCACCCAAGTCCATTGCTCTTCCCAGGAAGCTATGTGGCCTCTCTCAGGAGGCCCTTGTTAACTGTCTTTCATCATTGGCTTTTCCTGTGATTTCTAGTGTATCTGGAAGTGCCCCAGCAGCTTCTCTGGGAGAGGCTGACGACAGCAAGGAAAGGAAGCTTGCAGAAGAGCGAGCAAGAGCACCTGTGATGCCATTTGGGATGGACCTTTACTACTGGGGAAAGGAGCAGCCGACTGCCGGGAAGATCCTTAAGTGAGTACCTGTGTCTGTGTGGGCCCCAGAAGAGGAGAAGTGACTCTCTTCCCAGCTGCTGGGATTCTTCTGTGCCATCTAGCTACGGGCCTACCTCACTTCTCCCTTTTGCTTTTTGTTATTGTTGTTGTTTGTTTCTATAGCAGAATTTATGTTTTTATAAAGAAATTTTTATTGATATCTTTTGTTTTGATATCACCAAATGTATCCATCCTCCTTTTTTCCTCTTAGAGAACTGCCCTTTATAAAAAAGAATGGGGGAAAAGCAGTTGAGCAGAACTAACCCATGCATTAAAAAAGCCTGACATTATCTGTTGTGATCCTCTGCCTCTGCAAGAAAGGGAAGGAGGTGCCTTCTCTTATGTCTTCTTTGAGATCAAGCTTGGTCATGATAATTTTACAACATTCAGTTTTGGTTATTTTTGTTATTACTGATCTTTCCATGAGTACTATGACTGTTCTTGTATATGTAGGGCTTCTTTGTCTTTGACTTTGCTCCTTGGGGTCTATGTCTAGTAGTGTTTCTGCTAGCTCAAAGGTATGTACAGCAAAGTGACTTTTTTTGTTTCATTCCAAATTATTTTCGAGATCAGTTGGAACAAGGTACAGCTCCGTGCTCAGTGCATTAGTGTCCCTGTCTTCCCACAGCCCTTCCAACACTGACCATTTTAATCTTTGTCATCTATACAATCTAATGTGTGATATGAAACTGTTGAGATTTTTAAATTTTGATTTATCTTTAGTCTTTATTTTTACTGTTAGTGACCTGGAGCTTTTTTTTCATATTGTAATAGCTTGAATTTCTTCTTTTGAGAACTACCTTTCCATGTTCTTTGACCAATTTTCTATTAGGGAATAGTTCTGTTTCTTACATGTCTGTGACAATTCCCCACATATCATGGACAGTAGACCTTTGCCAAAGATACTTGCTGTGCTATTTTTTCTTAGTTAGCTGCTTTTTTCTAGTCTAGCTGCTTTGATTTTGTTCATATAAACACTTTTCAATATTCTGTATTAAAAATTGTCCATGTTGTCTTCATTGATCACCTCTGTTCCTCATTTAATTAAGAATTCTTTCTCTGTCCATAGGTGCACAAGGTACCTCCTTCTCTTCTCTTCTAATTCTTTTATGATGTGTCCTTTTATATTTAGGCCATGTGTCCATTTGAACCTTATTGTTCAATATATGGTGCAGAATGTTTGTCTAAACCTAATTTCTTCCAAACCGCTTTCCAGTCTTTGAAATAGTTTTTGTCAGAGAGGAAGTCGTTGCTTCGGTAGTCTTCTATGAGTGGTTATGAAACAGGAGGCAATAGTTTGAAAAAATGAAATATATGATTGGAAATGGTAATGTTGACGAGCATGGTATTATGTTGCAAAAGGTACAGGATTTGGAATCAGCCTCCCTGGACTCCCCGGAATCATTGCTTTGCCACTTACTGGCTGTGTGACCTTGGATAGGTCATTGATCCTCAGAGCCCTCATCTTTAGAAGCAGGAGGTTGGACCATCATGATGTCATAGATCATTTCTGGCTCTGATATTCTCTGATCCTATGATTTATACAGCTTTCTAAGTGCCCTGTAATGATGACCATAGTTGGTAGGGGCCCAGGGAACTGCCTGATGACTCACTTCTGTCACCTCCTTTTCCAGATGGAGACCTTGGGTGTCCTTTCTATCCATTTCTCTTTAGGGAACAGCAGTAGCTACAGTACCACCAGTACTTCCCTTTCCTATTATTAGTGCCCAATCAGCCTGATGATACCCTTAAGAGAGCTTAAGAAACAATAATGAGATAATTAACTATGAACATTGTTCAGAGTTAACCATTAAATTGGTTTTAAAACCCTTTTTTCCTTTGCTTTCTTCCTGGAAGGCTATATCATATAGGAGAAAGAACTAGTCTGAGTTTTGCCACTAATTGGCTGTGTGACCTTGGGCAAATGATTTCTTCCCTTGGCTTCAGTCTGCTCATCTACAATCAACAGACTAGGTGATCCCTGAGCCCCTGCTGGTTCTAATGTTCCATGGATAGCCTTCTTCTACCTCCTGGACGTCCTTCCGTGGCTGCTTTTGCTGCCTCTTTTCCTCATGTCTCTGTAGGAGTTGCAGAGTGAGAAAAAGCAGTCTGATTTCTACAGCAAGTTTTTTGCTTCCTGTTTAGTCAGAGACCTGTAGTTGAATCACCTTTTAAGTGTCATTTGTAATATTAGAACTGGAAGATGGTGAGAGGTCACCTGTGACATCCCCCGACCTTCAGGGTGGACTATCCTTGTCTGTCATTTCAGTAGACAATTGACCCTCTTCTTAAAAATCTCCTAAAAGGGACTGACACTCCAGCCTCCCTGGTCCTTCAACTTGGCAGTCTTCGCTGAAATGTGACAATACCAACGTTCCTCAGACTCCCCTTGGAAGGCCTCTCTGTTCTGCTCATCAGTACGCTGGGAGAAGATAAACCTTGTGTTCATAGCTCCCACGTGTGCAGCATTTCTAGTTCACATCACATCGAGCAGACGCCCCATTTGGTCTCCACAGTACCCTGGTGTGGAGGAGGCTGTCAGCTCCCTTATCCCTCGCCTCTCCATTCAGCTCCTCTCACATCTGTCCTCTTCAGTCACATGACCACCAGCTCAGTCACTTCATGTCTGGGCCATTGAAACAGCCGTTTGCTTGGATTCACTGCCTCACATCTCCCAGTCCCATCTGTCCTGCACGTCTTCCTAAAGTGTGGGTCTAACCATGACGATCCCCTGCTCAGGGCATTCTAGTGGCTTCTTGTTACCCTGGGATCAAATATAAGTTGCTCTGTCTGGCATTTCAAGTTCTTCACAACTTGGCCATGGCCTGTCTTTGCAGCATTTTAACCCATTGCTCCCCTTCACAGGCTCCATGAGAGCAGCTGTACTGGCTCACTTGCTGTTTCTCACACGTGGTGCTCATCTCCCATCTCCATGTCTTTGCACTGGCTGTGCTGCATGCCTGGAATGTTCATGACATCTGTCCATTTCTTCTTACCCTCTGCCTCATAGAATCCTGGCTGCTGCTGCTTCTTTTTTTTTTTTTTTTTTTTGGTGAGACAGTTGGGGTTGGCTTGCCCAGAGTCACACAGCTAGTGAGTGTTTATGTGTCTGAGGCCGGATTTGAACTCGGGTCCTCCTGACTCCAGGGCTGGTGCTCTATCCACTGCGCCACTTAGCTGCCCCAAATCCTGGCTTCTTTAAGAGTCAGCCCAAGGCCACCGCCTGCAGGAGACTCGTGCTGGTCTCTGTAGCTGTTGGGCCTTCCATCTCTTCTTGATTATATGTGCACTTGTGTGTATATGTTCTCTTCCATGTTAGAATGCAAGCTCTGTGAAAGCAGGGGCTGTTTTGGCTTTTCCTTGTACCCCCAGTGCCTAGGTAATGCCCAGTCCGCAGTGACCGCTTAATAAGCACTTGTTGATGAGAGTTTACAGATGAAGATACTAAGCTCAGAGAGGTCACATGTGCCCTCATGTCACACAGGAAGTTAGTAACAGATCAAGACTTGAACCCAGTTCTTCAGACTGGCTCAAAGTCTAATTATCTTTCCACTATGGCCCATTGTCCAGGTGCCAGTGTCACTGATGTCTGGTGGGAATGTTGTGTCAACACATTGCCAATTGTAGAAATTTTGAGCCAGGCACATAACCTCACTTCTGTTCTATTTTCATTTTTCTAATAACTGGAGCGATTTCCAAAGTGTTCGCAAGTTCCAAACCAGTGCAGTATTGTCTGATTTTATACTAAGTTATTTAATTTGCTCCATAAATTAGATATAGAGCAAATATACTTCTATTGTGATTAAAGCTAAGGGTTTTTGCTTAGGGCCTAAGGGAAGATGATCTGAGAGAGACTTTGTTGGGATTTTTAAAAAAGTGTGTGTGTGGCCAAAATTTTCTGATCTGACTGTGCCACACGTATATTGCATGTTCTTTCCTGTGAAATTTCTGCCCTGTGTGCATTTCCCAAAGGTCCTTTGGAGGCACCTCTTATTACAAGATAATGAACCTAAGAATTGCTATGCTGTAGCATACACTCTGCTAATGTTAAATAGCTGGAACCAGAAGCTGCCATTTCCAAGTAGCATCAGTGTATGGGCTGGTACTAAACCTTTTTAGTGTTGTTTTAGCATTTGTTTATGGAAAACTATGGGGGAGCTTACATAGGTCACTAGGAAAAGAGCAGAGCAGCCGACCTATCAGGTAGAGAGAGATACACCTCTGTCCCACCATTGTGAGTGTATACAATTCAGTAAACATTTATTAAGTGTCTCCTATGTGCTGAGCACTGAGGAATCAAAAAGTGGCAAAAAGTCCCTGCCCTCAAGGAACTTACAATCGAATGGGTACCTCCCCCAGCCCCACTAATGGCACAGAATAGTGTTCTTTGTCATTTACATCTGTGTAATATGAATGCGTGTGTTACTTTCCTGCCCGGCCATATCTCATGCTACTTTCTTTCAAGTACTTTCTGTTCTAACCAAATCCGATTGCCCTCCATCTCATGTTTCTTAAACTCTTTCCTCACTCATTGTTGGAATGGACTCCCTCCTCCCCCAATTTCTCTCTCAGCACCCTGCCCTTCCCCCAGTGTCCTATCTCTATTTAAGCTCCTCCTTCCTCCTAGTTTCCACTCACACACCATCCCCCAGATGCCCTTCCCCCACCCCTGGTTCCTCGGATCCCTTTGCTTGGAGACCTGATTTTGCAATCGATTTTGCCCCCTCGTTGTCACAGTCACCTGTGCCCATGCCTTCCCCTTGGACTGCAAGGAGAGCCTGTTGGGATGAGAGTTTCTACGTGCCTATAGCAAGGCACAGAACTTCATACACAACTGGCACTTATAAGTGTTTTTTGAATGAATGGTATTTGTATTTTTATGAATATAAATCTGTAGGACAGGATTTTTTTTAGTTAGAAGGAGTACATTGTATATTTCAATATATGTAAATTTATTGTAAGTCAGCTCAATACACAGTTACAGGTGATTATTGTTCTTGTCCATCCCCCTCCCCCTCAACTGAACATAAGGTGGCATCTGCCTGTACAACAGATGGTTGTGAGGGACAAGGTCTGATGGGAATACACGTGTGTGAGTTGTCTTTAGGAACAAAACCACTGCAAGGCAGAAAAGGTCACTGCCTGTCTTCTGACTATAAATAAACGTACACACACACACACACACACACACACACACACACACCCCTAGGCAGCACAGCATAATGTCTCTGCCTCTCTAGGCATGCAAGTTATTGTGTTTGGGTGTAGACCCAAGGTGTAGCAGCTTGCCCAAGCGCACACCCAGGTGGTGCCCAGGCTAATCACAAGTCCATTGTTTTTCCCCTCCTGCCAAGTTGTCTCCATGTGATTTTGTGCAGCATTTCTTAAACTGTGGGTCAAGAGTGGAAAAGGTTTAAGAAGCTCTGATTTAGTGCACAGGGTACTGGACTTTGAGGCCATAAGACCTAGGCTCATACTCTGCCTTGGACATTTAATAGCTGTATTAGGTAGACCTCACTAGGCCTCAGTTTCCTGATCTGTAAAATGGGGAGCATGGAATTCAGTGATCTCTAAGGTCCTTTTCCAGCTCTGAATCTATGATCCTGTGATCTGGATGGGAATATATAAATGGAACAAATACTCTAGATTCTTATTTTTAACTAATTAGTGGTAATAGTATAACAGGGTACCATGGATAGAATGGGCTTTAAGTCAGACTCATCTTTCTGAGGTCAAATCCGGCCTTAGACATTAGCTGTGTGACTCTCGACAGGTCACTTAACCCTGTTTGCCTCAGTTTCCTCATCTGTAAAATGAGCTGGAAAAGGAAATGACAAACCACTCCAGTATCTTTGCCAAGAAAACCCCAAATGGGTTCACAAAGAGTTGGACAGAACTGAAAACAACTGAACAACAAAAAACAACATAACAAGTTCTAAAAGACCTATGGAGAAAATGTAGAATGTTAATGTAGACATGTTAATGGTGGGGGCAGCTAGGTGGTGCAGTGAATAGAGCACCAGCTTTGAAGTCAGGAGGACCCGAGTCCAAATCCGGCCTCAGACCAAACACTTGGCATTTACTAGCTGTGTGACCCTGGACAAGTCCCTTAACCCCAATTGCCTTAAAAAAAAAAAGAAAGAAAGAACAGAAATGTTTATGGCCCTAGGGAAGAAGGAAGAATCTATACATTTAAAAAAAAACCAAATAAAAGGATAAAAAGAACATTGAACTTTGTGGCTTACTGTCTCTGGGAAAGGGCAGTGGTGCCTGAGGTCGCATGCACTCGCCTCCCTGGTGTTCTACTAGGTGTCTTCACTTTTATTAGAGCGGTTCTCTGAGCAGACTGGACACCTTTTGTCTTTCTTCTTCGAGAATAAGTGCCTAGAGATATGCAGGCCCAGAATAAGCCGAAGCAGAAAGCTTTGGGGGCCATTATTTTTGTGGCTGAGAGCTTGTTCAGTATTTCAAAAAGTTGAGAAGCGTGTGAAAATTTTGCTTTTGAAATAGTCAGTAAAATGTTTAAGATCTTGCTACCTGACCTTTACTCCCCCAAATGATTTCCTAGAACTACGTAGTGGAAATATTTGTGTACCAAATTCCTTATGGCAACCACTGCACCCAAATCAGACAATGTGTGTCCCTTTCTCAGGTAGCCCCTACCACATGATCCAGCTAAAACCAAGGGGTTTTTTTTTGCTTTTTTGAGACTCTCCATGACTCTGTTCTTACAAATACTGGTGAAAGGAGAGTAGAAAACTTCAGATGCCTTTAAGGTCAGCAGCAGCACACAAGAGGCATTGGTCTTTCTTTGGAAATACTCCTCCCAAGTCAGCACCAGCACTGTGTGCACATAGCATGCTGTGCAGATGCACGAGTCCATCTATCACCTAACACTGGCCTTGGGAGGTGTGTAGTGTGTTACTTTCCTGGGGTCGCATCTTACATTTCTAAAGGGTTTTCTACTTTTCCGATCAAATATGTGATCTCATGTGGTCTCATGACAGTCATGTGAGGGGAGCACAAGGGCAGGGGTAAACAGTTTAGCCAAACTAACCAAGACAGCAACCAAGCCCGATATGATATGCAGTGTATCTAGAGAGCTGCTGGTTCTCTGTTTCTGTAAAGAAGGGAAGGAGGTGCCTTCTCCTGTCTCTTCTTTGAGGCCAGGCTCAGTCATGATAATTTCACAGTTTGATTTGGGTTTTGTTGTTGTTCTTTCCATTTTCATTTTTTAAAATCCATTGATATCTTGTTTATATCTCGCCTGCATTTCCCAGGGTGTACTTCTCTCCCTCTCTCAGAGAACCAAAGAGTCAACAAGAGAAGGTGGTGGTGGCAGGGGAAAGTTCAGCAAAACCCACCGAGATAGTGAGCATTGACATTATATGCAGTGTTGCACTCCTGTAGCCAGAGAAGCCAGGCGAGGCGCCTCCTTGCATCTCTCCTTTGGGGCCAAGCTTAGTTAGCGTGATGTCTTTGAATTTGGTTTTGATTGTTTTCGTGGTGTTGTTTCCATTTACATGGTTGTAGTCTTTGTGTGTGTTATTTTCCTGATTCTGCTTGCTTCATTTTTCGTCAGTTCATGTTAGTCTTCCCATGCTTCTCTGTATTCTGTCTCCTCATATGCTAAATGGGCTAATGCTAGCACCTATCTCACAGGTTTGTTGTGAGGATCAAATGAGATAATGTACAAAGCACTTTGCAAACCTTAAAGAGCTATGTCGATGTGTGCTATTTTTATTATTCTGCCTATTCATAATTTCTTACAAAGCGGTAATATTCCATTACTTCATGTATCACTTTTTGTTTGGGCATTCCCTAATCCATAGGTCCCTGATTTGTTTCCGGTCTTTGCTACTATAGAAAAAGGCTTATATAAATACTTTGGTGTATATGAGACCTTTTTATTTATCATTGACCTCCTTGGTACGTATGCCTAACAGTGAACTCTCTGAGCCAAAGGGTATAGACATTTTAGTCATTTTCTCGGCATAATTCCTAATTGCTTTCCAGAATGGTTGGGCCAGTTCACAGCACCACCAAGAATGCTTTCATGTGCACATTTTCCCACAGACCGTCTCACATTGTTTCATCTTTTGTTGTTTTTACAATTTGAAGGGCATGAGGTGAAACTCTAGAGTAGACCCATATTATTTATAACATCTTTATCCTTAAAATTAACTAGCTTTGTAAAGAGTGGTAAAAGATAAATATTACCTAACATATTCAGAATAATAGACTAAATGTTATCTATAATTCTTTAGTTTGATATATTGCTGCTCTGCCCCGAATTGCCATTTTCCCCTGTCACTTCAACATTTCTTACACTATTACATTTCTAATAATAACCCCTTTGGTATGTTGTACCCCTTTTGGAGATTGTCAAGCTCCATAAGAACCCAGACTGTCTTATCTAGACTTGATATTTCCTTCAGCAACTGTTTTTGCAGGCAGTGACTTGGTTTGGTAGAGAGATTCATGAACTTTGATTGGATTCAGGAAACCTGGGTATGAATCCTAACTCTGACATTGACTGGCTATTAATCCTGGGCAAGTCAGTTATCTTTTTTTGAGCCTCAGTTTCCTCATCTGTAAAATGAGGATCATCTCACATAGTCTGTATCACAGAGTGATTATAAGGAAAATGCCTCGTAAACCTGGAATTACTTTGAGAATGTACTCTCAGGGCCTGGTAGTATTACAGTGTACATAACAGTAGGAGCATAAGTGTTGGGTGAGTTGGATTGTAATTGTAACTGTACCCCAGGAACCATTCTTTGTTCCTGTATCTTTTTACGCTTAATGTATCTGGATTGTAGACGAGAGGATCATATGTCTGCTTCATAATAACTCACAGTTACATGGCATTCTGTGGATCTGTTGCCATATTGCTCTGTAGGAGACCATGTACGTAAGTCTGACCTCATAAAGTGAAGAGCACCCAGAATGTGAGCCTGAAGGATCCAGGTTTGAATTCCAGCTTTGCTGTTAGCTGCTGGTGTGGTACTGGGCAGGTCAGCTTACCATGACAAGCCTCAGTTTGGCCATCTGTAAAATTAGGGCTTTGGACTAGGAGGTCTCAAATTCTTAGGGTCCTGTGAAAGTCTAGCTCATGAAGTGCTGGACCAGGAGGTTGGATTCTGCCTCTGTATAAGTTCAATGTTCATCCTATAATACATATTATAACATACTGTGTTGTAGATTATACTAGAAGTTAAACATTTATACTATAAAGCTTATTACCTTATGCTGGATTTTCATTATAGGGACTTAGCATAGGGAACTTCCAAGTCAGAAAACTCCCTCTAACAGTGTAGGGTGGTATCATTTCTACAATATATAGTTGCTGTTGCCTAGAGCACTGAGAGGTTAAATAACTTGCCCAAGGTCACACAGCCCTTATGTGTCAGAGGCAGGATTCAAACCTATGTCTTTCCAGCTCTTAGGCCAGCTCTCTGTCTCCTATCAGGGCTGCCTCTTTTTACTAGGCCACGATATATTTCTCCTTTTCTTTCTGTGTTTTCAAGACCACCGTCACGAAGCATTATGGTTCATTGCCTTTCATATTTTTCTCGTTAAGAGATTATTAGACACAGAAGCAGCTTTCCACTGCCAAGGCTGCTTCTCTCTTGGCCTCTAAACTAAGCCAGCCTTTTAAAGCCTTTAGGATGGTTAAATTTTCACAAAGGTCTTGAGGAATATTTGCCCATGAGATTAGCCAAACTGTCTTGAAGCTCTAACTTGCATTGCAAATTAATTTTTCAAATCCTTAGTGAAATCAGATGCATCTACCAATGGTTTGATGAATTGTTGGGTATTTGTTCTCCCCACTAAAACTAAGGGCAGATAGTGACTTCCCAGCCTACAGAGACGCCAGGCCGGCACGCATGCTTGAGATTACAGAGTATTGGCCAAGCCTTTGACTTAGCCCAGAACAGAAGCATGTTGTAGCCCCATAGCAAGCACTGGACCATGAAGGAGGCCTTCTTAGGGATTCACTCAAGTCTGGACTTTGGTTTGTATTACTCTGAAAGTTAACAGTTCCTTGATTTCTATCCATTGTCAAAAGAACCAGAAGAGAGAAAGATGGCATAGTGGAAAATCAGAAAACTGAGGTTTGTATCTTGGCTGTTATTTGCTGTGTGAACTTGGGCAACTCAGTTTACCACATTGGGCCTAAGTTCACCTGTCCATAAAATGAAAGGATTAGACTGGATCCCCAAGCTCTCTCTTAGCTGTGACATTCTGTGGTTCTGGATATAGTGGTATAGTTGGCTTTCTGCAGTATGTGGGATAGTGCATCTAGCACAGAGTATGGTGGTCATCCCATTTCTATCTTTAGATTATCCAACATTTGGTTAATCAACACCATTCCAGAAAACCCACTGTGTTCTTTTTCAGGTTCCAGGTGCCAGGATGATCAAATTAGTATATGTTAGCTTAGCCATATTACTGAGATGGAGTGTAAGACAGTTGGATTATGTTTAAATGTACCGGGATCCTTGTGATGAACAATAGAACTTTGGTTTCCCTTTCATTATAGTTGGGCCTGAATCCTCATTTAGGAACAGTGGAGCAAAAGAACTCATTTAGGAACCAAGAGGGGCCTTCGAACGTGGAACATCAGGACTGGGAGAGATCTTAGAACATGGAACATCAGGGACTGGGGGGGAGAACCTTAGAACATGGATCATTAGAAGTAGGAGTGGGATCTTAGAACGTGGAACATCCAAGCTAGACTATAGCTTAGAGATTATTTAGTCTGAATCTCTCATTGGCAATAGGAGGGATCTGGGATTTCCCTGAAAGAGAACAGGACATGTTGTAGGTCACACACAGTGAATTGATGGTTGAGTTAAGACCACAGCCCCAGCCTTCCAGCTCCCAGACCAGTGCTTGTTCCATCATGGTCGTCTGCCTTGAGGACCTATGTCCTTCCTGCTCTCTTCTCTGGTCTAGGAGAAACAAAGCCTGTTTGAGTTAGGAGAGTGTTAGATCTCCCTTGTTCCCTTACACCACTTCATAGGAGTTTTCCCCCAGGGTTAACTCAAAAAGTACCTGGTGGGTACTTCATGTAGTTCCTCTAGTACAGGAAGAGAATTGGGGCAATTGAAGTTTTCCTGAAGAAGGCTGTGTATGAGTTGCTGCCTGTGACATTCTGGCTTTGCTTTTATCTGACTCCCAGGGCATTTCTGAAGTCATAACAGTAATAGCAATAACAATAATGACGGCTCATGTTTCTGGAGCACTTTAAGGTTTACAGAGTTCATCAGTAAAGAATCTAGTATTCTAATCTTTGTTCTCCCTCTAATTCATCGTCTGACCTGGGACAAATCACTTTTCCTCTCTGAGCCTCAGTTCCCTCCGGGGAGCATTCAATTTCAGGTGTTTTTTTTTGTTGTTCTTTCCATTTACATTATTTTGTCATCATGCATGTTGTTTTCCTGGTTCTGTTTCCTTTGCTTTTCTGTATTCCTCATATTTGTCTTTTCTCACAGCACAATAATATTCCATTACATTCATGTACCACAGCTTGTTTAGCTGTTCTCCAATCAGTGACATCTACTTTGTTTCCAATTCTTTGCTTCTACAAAAAAAAATGCTGCTATACATATTTTTGTGCATATTTGGTAGACTTTTCTCTTTATTGTTGACCACCTTGGGGCATATGCTTATCAGTGGAATCTCTGGATCAAAGGGTATGGATGTTTCAGGTACTTTCTTTGTATAAATTTCAAAAAGCTTTCCGGAATGTTGGACTAATTCACAATTTCACCAACAGTACAGTATGTCTGTCTTGCCACAAGATTGACTATTCCTATCTTTTATCAACTCTGCTAATTTTCTGGGTGTAAGATGAAACCTTAGTGTTGCTTTGATTTTCATTTCTCTTATTAGTAATTTGGAGCACCATTCATAGGGTCATTTATAGTTTGCAATTCTTTTGAGAACTGTGTCTTCATATCTTTAAGTCGTTTATTTATTGGGGAATAGCTTTTGGTCTGTTCTGCTGGTTCTGTTAGTTGCCTATATATCTTTGATATTAGACTCCTATCAAAGATTTTTGGTGCAAAGATTTTTTTTATAGTTGATCATTTATCTTGTTTCTTAGTTGTATTAATTTTGTTTGTGAAAAATTTCATGTAATCAAACTGTATTTAATTATTTTATCTTTAGTAATTACATCTATCTCTTGTTTGGTCAATGTAGCTGTGAAAGGTACCTGATTTGGTCTCCTAAAAAGCAAAACAAAAACCAGGATGTACCCACAGAGAGTTTGGAACTCTGGAGTGATTTGAAAAAAGTATGTTTTTATGTGTAACACTATCTCCCTTGTTGATTTCACAGATTTGGTTCCGAGCATCGGTTCTGGAAACCAAATGAGACAGAAGAGGAAGTGGAAAGTACAGAAATTGCTGAGATGTTGAAGAGCCGCTACATCACCTTTGCTGGCAAGTTTGAGCCTGTGAAGCACAAGTGTGGGGCCCTGATGCCCAACGGGAGCCTTTGTGAGAGGCAGGATCGGCTGAAGGTGCGCCCAGGGCCAGGAGGGCTCGGCTTTTAGCTTTTTCCAGGGGAAAGGGGGACCTAAGAAGGAGGATAAGAGAGGATTGGGATATGGTAGGATAAAAAGGGAAAGAAGGAGAGAAAGAAAAGAGAGTTACTGAAGCACCTTTTTTTTTTAAATGGAAAGAACAGAAGGAAGGCCAGACCAGCAGGACAGCTTTAAAAGCTATAAGTAGGTTGTAGTATATGCTTAAAAAGCAAGCTGGTCATAGTAGAGACCTTTACTTCTCATGTACAATCTTTTTTGTTGTTGTTGTTCTTTGCATATATATTGTGTTTAATAAAACAATATTAAAGATATGCAGAGAGATCATCATCACTAGGAAACAGAAAATGAATCAATTATCCCAAGCTTACTCTGCTGGCAGAGGCTCAGGGTTGATTTTATACAAAGACAGAAAACTCCAGTTCTTAGTAACCCATCCTCATCTTTCTCTATCATCATCATTACGGGATCATCATCACTTGGGTCTCCCTCTTCTCTTCTTTATTCCTCTCACCTGCTCTCCAGGGAAGGATAACCTAATTTCATATGGATATGAATGTAGGAAAAAGGGAAGAATCCAGGATTTTTCCTGAAGGCTACACCCACTTAGGAACTACTTTCTTGGGATAGAAGCAGTTTGACTAATGTTGCAGAAAACAAAAGAGATCTCATGGAGCAGTAGAAGTCTGTCCAGCATAAAAAACTATAATGCCTGGAGCATCCTCCATGCAATGCCTGGGAGTCAAGCCTATATAAATCATGTTATTTTAATGATGCTTTTTCACTTGTTCTGAGAGGTGGATTGTGTTAAATATTTTAAATGATGGGGAAGAGGGCTGCTCTTAAATTAGCTTAAAAGAAACCTTGTATGTGATAGTGAGAATAGAATTATGGAAACATGCTGAAGAAGAAAGAGAATTGGGTTTGGAGTCCAAAGACATAGATTCTAATTCTTCCTCTTCTACTTAGTAATTATGTGCCCTTGGGCAAGTCCCTTACCCTTGCTGGGCCATGGTTTCCTTAACTATAAAATGGAGATGGGAGGAGAATGACAAAGAAAAGGAAACTTAGATCATCTCTACGGTCCCTTCCAACTATAAAATCTGTGATCCTGTAATCTGGTCCTATTCTTCCAAATAAGCGCTAGTCTTTACTTTCCTTTCAGAATCTCAGAGAGGAGGATTTTGATGCAGGAAAAGTCCCTTCTGAAACTCCTGACTTCTATCTTCTCATATAACTGGTCACTTGTAAAAGCATTAACAATGCTTGCTTGCTTGCTTGCTTGCTTGCTTGCTTCCTTCCTTCCTTCCTTCCTTCCTTCCTTCCTTCCTTCCTCTCTCTCTCTCTCTCTCTCTCTCTCTCTCTCCTCCTCTCTCTCTTTCTTTCTTTCTTTTTCTTCCTTCCTTCCTTCTTTCCTTTCTAGGGAAAGTATGAAGAAGTTTTGGTAGCACATGAATTTTTAGCCTTGTAATCTCAAACAAATTCTGAGATTTTAATTTCCTATGCCAAATTAGTCATTTCTTTCCAGAGGTCCTAGATCAGAAATAATTTTGTAACATGGCATGAAGGAAAGAGCGCTGAGCTTGCAGCCAGAAGATCTGGGTCTCCTGCCCAAGGTTAATCTGTCCCTTTTCTAGCTTGTCTGGCACTTCAGGCCACATGGAAGAGTGGAGAGAAGGCTGCATTGGGAGTCAGAGGAGCAGAGTTTAATTGTGACTCAAGCAAGTCACATTATTTTTCTGGCCTTCACTTTTTTGAGGAGATATATGATCCTGTGAGCTTGGGTGTCTCTGGGCCTTAGTTTGCTCAACCATAATATGAGAGGGTTGGACTAGTGGTTCTCTTGGCTTCCTTGGAACTCTTAACAGCCGTGATGTCTTTATAGAATTTGAACTTCTTGATTTCAGGAGTGGGAATTTCTTACCTATCAACATGGGAGCAGTGAGTCACAAATCACATTTTTGTAGCACTTTTATGGTTTACGAAGCATTTTCCTCAGGACATACCAGGAGATAGGTAGTACAAGTGAAATTATTACCTTATTTTATTTTTTAATCTATAATTTTATTTGATTTTATTTTTAATTAGCAAATCATCATCATCATCATCCATAAGCATATATTAAGTTGCTACTATGTGCCAGGCCCTGTGCTAAGCCCTGGGAATACAAAGAAAGGCACAGACTTGGTCTTTGCCCTCAAGGAGCTCACATTCTAATGGGGGAGATAACATGCAAACAATTATGTACATGTCTGATATATACTGGAGAGTGGAAAAATCATCTCGTTGAAGATGAGATTTGAACTGAGTCCTGAGGAGAACCAGAGAAGCCAGGAGGCAGAATTGAAGAGGGGAAGCATGCTAGGTATGAGGGACAGCCAATGAAAAGGCATTTATTTTCTCTGGCTCCCACCCTCTCTCCCCAACTTGAAAGAAAAAAAGAAGAGAAAAACCCTGTAACAAATATTCTGAGTGAAGTAAACCAAATCCCCACATCATTTGTGTCCAGAAATGTATGTCCCATTCCACGTCTTTAATCCATCTTCTCTCTGGTAGGAGATGAGTAGCTTAGATCATCATCAGTCCTCTGTAATCATGGATGGTCATTCCGTTGGTCAGAATTCTTCAGTCTATCAGATGTGTTTGTTTACTCCTATTTTACAGATGAGAAAAATGAGGCCCAGATTGGGTAAGTGCCTTGCCCAAGTGGTCACCTAGCTAATAAGTGTCTGAACCAGAATTCAAACCCAAGAGTCCTAACTTCAGGTCTAACTCACCTTCCACTAAACCATACTTCCTCTCCCTAAGTGTTCCTGGCCTTCCAGCATGGATGGGAGGCTGTTGTAGACATGGCTTTTTCCCTCCTTGATCCAAACCCTTTTTATTTTTTCTTACTAGTGCCCATTCCATGGGAAAATCATTCCCCGGGATGAGTGTGGAAATCCTATCAACCCAGAAGACAAAGCCAGAGAGGAAAAGAAGAAATTTGAGAAGCAAGCACAGCACCCAGGTGGGTCTCAGGTGGAAGAAAGTGAAATGGGGTTTCCAGGAGGGAGAAGGACCGGTTACGGTGGACATGTTTCCATTAAAACCTGATAAAGAGGGAACAGCCGACTCCCATGTAAATGGCAAACCCTGTCCTCCCCTCAGTCATTACCATCCTAACGGTAGCCCTTCCTCCCTTCCCTCCTCCTCCTCTGGCACTTGGTGCTCTTACCATAAAGCTTGTGGTTTCAGAAGTAGAGAAAGGGAAGGAATTGGGGAAAGCGGGAACAACATAGAGAAACTAATACTGAGAAAATTCCCAGGCAGGCTTGATCTACCCATTGCTCCCAGATAACCTGTTTGAAATTCTACTAATCGGAGATTTGAATTAACCACATGGCCTCATTTAAAAATTCAGGTGCCTTTGGAAATATTAAGTGACCATCAGTCATTCACACCTTAGTGTAAATTAGCTCAATAAACTTTCCTTTTTTCCTAAGAACTTAACTGATAGCTTCACTGAGGTTTGATTGTGGTTGGAAAGGAGAGGGCACTGAAAAGTGACAGCTGGTATATGTGGAATTATACAAGAGGATTCCAAAGATAACCTTCCCCTATTTCAGAATTTTGCCTAGAGCTCTGTGCTGTCCTCCCTCCTCCCTCCTATGAGGACCTTGCTTTCTGCCCTCCTGCTGCCACATAACCCAACTTAGTCTTGTAGTTCCATTTTAGTGCTAGTTAGCTACTTCAGTGATTCTGTAGGTATGGCTCCCCCCTCAGTTTTCTCTAATTCCAACCCTAGCAGGCTTTAGCAGATGGTTTTCCTAAGTTGGCTGTGGACCAAAAACATTGCTTGGTGGCCAACTCTCTAAGGGTGAACTTCTCCCCCTGTATCTGGGCTCCTCCTAGATGGTGGATGTATGGCCCATTATCAGCTTGTACTTGGAGGCTTTCCAGCTTGGGTACCACTTGACAAAGCTTGTGTTTTTCTGGCCCAGTCTTTTTTTTTTTTGGCAGGTGGGGTTAAGTGACTTGCCCAGGGTCACAGAGCTAGTAAGTGTTAAGTGTTTGGCCTGAGGTCAGATTTGAACTCAGGTCCTCCTGACTTCAGGGCCGGTGCTCTATCCACTGCACCACCTAGCTGCCCCAGGCCCAGTCTTTGAGAGCCCATAGTAATTTCCATGTCACAATGAGCCATTGGAGGAAGACTTCAGTGAAGGGCTTTTTGGACTGGGCTAGTTCCAGAGGACAGAACTAGGGGCAGAGGGCAGAAGTTGTAGAGAGGAAGATTTTGGCTTAATGCAAAGAAAAACTTTCTAGCACTGTGGTTGTCCCAAAGATATATATATATATATATATACACACACACACACACACACACACACACACACACACACACACACACACACACACACACACACACACACACACACACACACACACACACACACACATGTTGTTTATAGCTCTGGGAAACAGTGGGCTCCCCTTCGTTGTGGAGGGTGAAGTTCAGATAGAGATTGTATGACACTTGTCAGTCATCTTGTACAAGAGATTGTTGTTCAGGAATGGGTTGTACTTGATGCCTCAGAGAGTCCTTTTTAGTTCTGTGATTTCTTGTTATAAACATTTCATCAGACATAGGTTGGACTAGCTAGCCTCTTAGATTCTGTGATTATGTGCCCCTTTCTAGCAATGGAAAAATGGGCCCTGAGTTCCCAACCACTGACTTAGAAATAAGCTTTTGGAACTCAGGAACTCCATCAGTTTGAGGCAGACTGGTATGTGCTTTCATGAGAAGTATTAGGATTGATTACATGATATTTCTATGTAAGGAAGATACATATTGTGGAAGGTCTCCTGCTTCCTAGATTGATTTAATTATTAAACATGTGAACCTTTCTGTTCTGGTTCCAGTTTCATAGTGCTATTGAATATAAAACATGAGTATATCCTTCACTTTCTGGAAACAGTCTCATTTTTCCTTGAAGACTGGGTCACTTTCATTTGCTTGTGCGTATCCATGTTCTATACATCCTCCCTCTCTCTCTCTCTCTCTCTCTCTCTCTCTCTCTCTCTCTCTCTCTCTCTCTCTCTCTCTCTCTCTCTCTCCCCCCTTCCCTCTTTCTCCCCCCTCTCTCCCTGTCCCTCTCTTTCTCTCTTTCTTTCTTCTTCTCTCCCGTTCTCCTTCAGAACCCTTCCTCTGACACCTAATTGTGTTATGGACATTCTCAAAGGCTATTTCAGTACAGTCAGCTTCTAATACCTTCTGTCAAGCGAGACAGACCTTGAGCACAGCCCAGTGATGGACTCTTGTCTAAGGACCAGCTGAGCTAAGTGTAGGGAGTCTTACTTGTCACCAGATGGTTGGTCACAGGGTGATGCATTTTTCAGCCACTTCATGAATTCATGAAGACCATCTATCTCCTAGAGAAGTTATGATCTGCATTGGTGGAGAGAAGCCCACCAGTGGGGATTCACAGATCCTTAAAGGATTAAAGTTTTTGTTTTTTTGATGAAGCAGTTGAGTGAGGCAAGAGAAGTTAATTGACTTAGCCATAGTACTTACTTAGAAACTAACCTCATTTCTTCCCAGTGAGACACATTATCTCTTAGCCCGCCTGTGTCAAATAGAGTTCCACCCATTCTGAAGTGATTTTTAAACTGGCAATTGGTTCAGCCATTAACCATCCTGGAGACAGGTTTTCAGAGGATGAACAATAACAATAATGAGCCATTGTGAAATGTTGACTAATTCCCAGCAAATGAAGTTCTAAATCCTTCGTCTGGCTCAAAGGGGAGATAGCCCCATGGCTGCTTGCGGAGACCATGCAGGTAAGAATGTGCAGTTAGGAGAAAGACTTCTTGCATTTGGCTTCTTAGCAAGTGGTCAGAGGTAATAAAATTAGAGTTTTCAAAAACCTGAAGAATATATTTCAACTTGGAATCACAAAGCACAGAGCCGGGAGGGTTGTTAGGACAAAGAACAGAGCACTAGGGCTAGAAGGGATCCAGGGATCACTTTAGTCCAAACACAGGGTCGTTAAACTGGACTTCCCTGAATAGGGTCATCAAAAGCAAGTCAGCCTTTAACTGCCTTGCCTTCTGAAGACTGTTTTCTAGCCAGTAAATATTGAGCTTAAATCACATTAAATTGGTGAGTGTTAACTCAGTTTCTTTTGAAAGTATAGCTAAATACATGTTACAAGGGTTTTGTTTCATTTCTTTTTTTTCCCCCAAAGGGTGGAAGAAGTAGAAGGGAGAGAAAGTAGATTTTTGTTAATTGAAAAAAATTAATTTTTTTTTAAAGAGAGAAAATGCAGCTAAGTTGATGTGCTACTAGGTATGATAAAATGCACTTGTATTCATTAGGTGCTCGGAAACCAGAACGTTGGGCTCCTACCCTCTTTTAAATGCACAGGCTTGGTGCCTGAGTTGCTCTTTAGTACAGCCTTATCATGTGAGATAATCTTTCCTGCTGTTGGACACTTGGGAAGTATCCTTCCTCGCCCTCGTCAGCATCAGAGACCATTAAAGGGAGGCAGTGGGTTGTTGTTGAGTCATTTCAGTTGTGCCCACTCTTTGTGACTTCATCGGGGATTTTTTTGACAAGGATCCTGGAGTGGTTTGCCATTTCCTTCTCTAGCTCATTTTACAGATGAGGAAACTGAGGCAAACAAGGTGAAGTGACTTGCCTGGAGTCACACAGCTAGTTTAAGATTTGAATTCAGGAAGATGAATTATACATACTCTGCCACCTAAGATTGAGAGTCAGAGGGCCTGGGTGTGACTCCAAGCTTTGCTCTTTATAGCCAGTGGGACCTTGAATAAGTCCCTTCCTTTTCCTGGACCTCAGTTTCCTCATCTGGAAAATGAAGGGTTTGTACTAGACAGATTTTAAGGATGCTTTCATCACTAAGTCCTAAGAATATACTTATTAAGCGTTCTGTGGGAGTCCAGGTCCGCCGCCTTATGCTCTAGGTAATACCAACAAATGCCACAGATTAATGGGGTTCAGAGATAGAAGAGACCTTTGAGATCATCTGGCTGAACTCCCTCACTCTGTACATGAGGAGCCCGAGGCCCAAGCAGATCCCTGGACCTGCCTGAGATCACACAGGCAGTTAAGGAATAGAGCCAAAATTCGAACCCCAGGCTTAGGACTCCAAACATGCTCTTCTCCTACCATCACCTTGTGTACTTATGGATGTCATGTCCCCATTCACTGGTTTTTAACCTCTGTGTGCCTCAGTTTCTTTGGTTGTAAAATGGGGATATTCATAACACCTGCCTTAGAAGATATCATGGAGATAAAATGCGATAATATTCCTATGAAGAGCTTAGAACAGTGACTGGTACTTAGTAGGCACTACAGAAATACTTCTTGCCTTGCCTTGCCTTCTTCAGTTCTGTGTTAATGCTTCTAAGTTCATAAGATGTTATTTCCCCTGTTTGTCTATCTTAGTGTGTAATAAGAGTTCAATCTTTATTTTATTGGAAGAATTTTTCCAAAGGAAAAAATTACACATTTGGAACATGATCTTAGCACTGCTTCCTTTGCTCTGGGCTCCTTTGGAAGAGAAATTACATTTTCAACCTCAGGTGATATAACGTTGAGGAAAAGCAATAATGAATACACTGGGAGAATAATAGAGTTCATGGGAGTACCCGGCCCAGGTTTTTTGAGCAACAGTGCCACTCTCTGCTTTTTATTTGTCATAATTAGTGACTGCTGTGGGTGTATGGGGATTCTTGGTCTAAAATATGAGATTTTAACTAAGTGCCCAGAAATGGTCTGTGAAACCCCAGGCCTGAAACAATGCCCTGTGAGGGATTACACTGACCCTGCTAATCTGCCGCGTTCATCCTTCCCCAATAGTGCGCACAGGGCAGCAAATTAAGTGCCTATTTTTTGTGTCAACCCTGAAGAGTATCTGGTTTTTCAGCCCTTAGTGACTTGTTAACAAACAGGTATCAGGACAAGCGAGGAAGGCAGGCCTCTGGCCAGTCAGATGTGAAATAGCATCTCTTTACTAACTACAGTATTGATTCCCGCCTACCCTTGCAAACTGTGTAATTTTCTTTTCCCGGCTGCTAAACTCAGTAACAATGTATGAAGAGCTTTAGGGGCCCATCAATGCTCAAAAAGGCTGCTCTTCCCTGCCAGTCTATTGATTTTTTTCAAAGGCTTTTAAATTGCTCCTTCATTTTACTCCAATGCTCATTTCGTCTCTACTGGATGCGGGCATTTTTTCGTTGTGTTTAAACAATTGCTCCATTCACTGGGTTCTTAAACTGTGACGCCTTCTTATTACTGGGAGATAAACTGTTTAGACAGTTTTCCTTAATCTTGGATTAATCGTTCCTGTATCTGAATTGTGCTCCCCCGTATTCCTTCACTTCAGAAAAATAAACTTGGCGAAGTCTTCTTATCTGTCAAATGTATGTGTTGTATTCCCCAGGGTGTTTCTTTTCTTAACTTTTGCTTCACAGCTTCATTTTCTTTCTCCTTCTATCTCTGTGTTTAAGTCTGACTCTTAATTTTACACATTTAGCCACGTGCACTTATGGTTTTAATGCTGGTCCAATGACAGTGCCTGGAGAAAGGCCAGGTCTGTTCTCAGCATGCATTCATTTTTACTTCCATTCAATTTAACAAACATTTATTAAGCGCCTACTCCACACTCAGAGGGCTGGGAAGTTATTGAAAGCTAATGTTTTACATCAGGAGCTAATAAGTTGATAATATTTATCTCCTGGTCCATTTCAAACTGTGCCCAGACTTATGGGGGTTTTCTTGGAGTTGTTTAGCGTTGGGCAGGATGGATGTGGCGTGATTTGAGATTTGTTTTGCTCTTATAGATTGTATGGGACAACAGGGAGAGATTTCTTCTCCTACCTCTGGTAGTTGTAATCTCTTCTTCTTTCCTCGGTGGCATATGGATCTCAGGGGGCCATATGTTTGTAGCTTAGAACAAATGTATATTTAAATTGATTGGGTAGGTAGGATGTTGTTTAAGGGAATGAAAATCCTGCTTTTCAAATATGTATTGATTGTGTCCACCAGGCATCCTCTTTCTCTACAGAGCCTTGCCTGGTAGAAGTTAGCTATCTTTAGGTTAAAGTGGGGAAAAAGGTTATCTTTACTGAGACTTCCTTCCACCAACCTCCTTTGGCCTGGTTCTGCTTAGCCTGGTGATAGGCACTGGGATATCTCACCATCCTGAAGCTCAGTGTCTAGGAGTGACCATATCAATTGACTATTTTTACTGCAATGGCCAATCATTTCAGTCAAATAAATAGACAACTCAGCTTCCACTCCCTCAATAAAGCCTTCCCTTAGCTGTGCTTTGTTCTCATCTGTGTCATAATTATTCTCCTACTAGATTGTAAGCTCTTTGAGGCAAGGCCTGAATTTTTTTTCATCTCTGCATTCCCAGCCCGAAACAACTGCAAAAATATTTAAATACTTTAAAAGATTTGGGGATTTCATTGGTATGGATGCACTCAACTTCATCTGTATAATATATAATCTCTTTATGTATGCCCTCTACCTCCCATATAAGGTCTTTCCTGATCTTCCCATCTGTGACCATCTTTACTAATGTCCTGATCTATATCTGGCCACTGGACTCAGATGGTCCTGGAGGAGAAAGTAAGGCTGGTGACTTTTCACAGCCCTCCCTCACTTAAATCCAGTTCACTTGCAAGTCATAGCTTTGCCTTCCCAATGCCATGGTGCTCTTTGGGAACTAAAGATAAACAATAATAACAACCACCTGATCTTCCCACTCCCAACAAAATTCCCTTGCATTTATTTGCACGTATTTTGTAAATAGTTATCTGAATACACGTCGCCTCTTCTAATTGATTGTGAGTTCTTTAAGATCAGAGATGGTTTAATTTTTTTTCTCTGTATCTACAGTGCTTAGCACCATTCTAGGCACATAGCAGGTAGGCACTTAATAAATACTTGTAGATAGATCAATAATGTCTTTTCTGCCATTTCTTATATCCAAGTCATTTTGGGGTGTATACCTGCTTTTATCTTTCAAATCGTTTTGGGTAACAAACTACATATACTTGTTTTTATCTTTTCATTCACCTTTGGCATGATTCATAGTAAGTATTATATGTTTGAATATGACACGGTTAAAGACATAAATGGTATACTTATCAAATTATTTGCAAATGAAACAAAGCTGAGAGGGAGAGCTTGCAAGTTGAATGATAGAGTGAGGATTAAAAAAAATTTCAGCAGACTAGAATATAGATTGAATCTCATACAAGGAAACTGAATACAGGAATAATGTAAAGTCTTAAATTCAGTTTGCAGAATCGACTTAACAAGTCCAAAGGGGGAAAGCTTTGGCTAGACAATAGTTCATCTGAAAAAGATATGGGAATTTTAATGGACTGAAAGCTCGACATGAGTTGATAGTAGGATATGGCAGTCAAAACCCCACTAGTGCTGTAAGGGGGACACAGTGTCCAGCACTAGGAAGGTGATAATCCCACTGGCCTTTACCCTGGTCAGACCATATCAAGAGTATTGTATTTCATTCTGGGGGACATAATTATGGAGGGTTGTCTACAAACTGGAAAGCATCAGAGGGTGTCCAAGAATGATAGTCTAGCCTTGAGGATTGGATAAAGGAACTAGAGAATATTTGTGAGGGCAGAGGACAGAATGGCAATATTTGAGGGGTTACCATGTTGAAAAGTTTGCTCTGCTTCCAGAGAGCAAAACCAGGATCAGTGGGTTGAAGCTGCAGAAAGGCAGATTCAGATTTAAGATAGGGAAAATATCTGAATACTTAGAGCTATCCCTAAGTGGACTGGGCTGCCTAAAGATGGGATGCATTTCTTCTTTACTGGAGCTCTTCTCAAAAAGGTTGAGTAACCACTTGTTGAGGTTATTGAAGAAGAGTTTCAGGAATTTGTTGGGCTGGGTCACCTTTGAGATCCCTTCCAACTCTGTGATTCTGTGAACAATTAAATCTTTCCTTGCCTCAGTTTTCTTATCTGAAGCCCAAGGGACCATGACAACTTGTCACTGACCTTCCTCACTTGTGAGCTCATTACTACATGCGCTTAATTGGATCCATGAGGTCATCCGTGTGGCTTCTCCTCTCCCACAGGGTGGACTACAATCCATTCATAGCTTCTCATCCTGTGTGATTCATGTCTGTGTTCTCCCATTAGTTCTCCATTTTGCTTTTCGGAGATTGTGGCCTGTCATGACTCCTACAGCATCACTGGGAAGATTCCTAGTGTTTGAATAATGTGGTTTTGTTTCAGGGAGCAGCAGCTCAGAATTGTTGAGAGCACTGTGTACTTCCCCAATGAAATGCAGCCCCTTCCATTTTCCCTATTCGATTCATTCTACGTCTAGTCGATTGTCTATCTGGCATACCTTTCCAGGATATATGTACTGACAGACTAACTCAAAGCTGTTTGTCTGGACGTAGGCATTCTACATTCATTTTTTTTTCCTATGTGGCATATTGGACTGATCTCTTCTGGGTGATCATGGATCTTATTGAGGAAATGCTGCAGTATTCTGGGGCCTGCAGCAGTCATGCCAGTGTCATCTACAGAAAAGAGCATCTGGAAGACCTTACTGTCATAGGGAATCCTTCGTGCATTTAGACTGTATGCAAGATGGCATTGGCAGATGTCTGTAGGAAGCACATATTAACCTGCCTGGCCTTGACATTGATAATCAAAGGACTGTTGGATGGGAATCTTGTAATACCTTGATATATGAATGAGAAACAAGATGGTGGAAAAGAGCCTTTAAGGCTTCAGTTTCTTCCTACTCTGTCAATACTTTTTTTTTTTGCAGTCAACAAATAGTAGGATCTTATAGTTTCTATAGCTTTTAATCAATTGTGTGATTACTTTAAAGATGAAGTCTTAGGTAGAAATATATTTGTAATATATTCCTGTTTCTTGCTTTTATTTTCATCAGATATCTTCATACATGTGTAGATCATTCTCATAAAAATTTTAGAGATGAGAAAGTAGGCATATGAATAATTAACACCATCTTTATTATCTTTTTATTTGACAATAACATTCATGCTTTTTTTCCATTCATGTAGTATCTTCTGCTCTTTCAGATATCCTGAGTAAATTATTCCTCAATGTTTTCAAATTTGTGCCGACTCCAGCGTGGATTTCTTCTGAATGTACTAAGTTTATTCTGGCCACTTTTCCCGTCATTGTGTTCTTAGGTGTACTTTTCCTTTCTCATGTAGCACCTTAGAGAAGCGTTAGAACCTAGATGTGGTTCCACTGCCGTCACTGATGAAAATCATTTGTTATCGAAAAACTGACAGATCTGTTACATTTTCTACTTATTTGTTATCCTCTTTCAAAGTTGACTATAAGTATTCTTGAAATAACATGACCTCTTTCAGACTCATATCAAGCTTTTAAAGACTCATTCCCCCCACGCCCACTGTACTTTACTGTTTTATGAAATGATATTGTTTGTAATCTTCCACTATCTTCCTCTGTACTGTTTTGTATGATAAACTAATGTGGCCATTGGCTACTGTCTTTCCAGTTGACAAGGAGGTTGAGTATTTACTAGATGAGGCAAGTTCTGGTCTCTTTTAGCCTCATCATTATTTTAATTGCTTTGCATTGGTTAAACTTCCAATAGTGATAGTCTCTGTCAGTATCTTATTTTATCCATTTCCTGTTTTTTCAAAGTCAGCAGCTTATTGGAATATGGCAGGGTGAAGCTGTTGTAGTTGCCCATCGTATCTGCTTATCGTTATTTTTCTTCTAATTTGGAGTTGATCTTGACTTTTGTTATAATAAAACGGTTTCAGACTACATATAGCCCATTGCTTATAAATGATTCTTATGTTACTAATGGGTAATTTTCTGACTGTTAAGGTATAATCAATTTCATTCTGTTCTCACCATGTCTAGTACCTTTCACCTTTTTTATTATAGAAAGTATTAATGATATATAGGCATGAGGCTTCCGAGTAGTCTGTAAGCCTCTTGATCTCTTGTTTCTTAATCCTGAATCATATTTTCCAGCAAATTTTTTGCCTTCTTCCCCTGTGCCTTTCATTGAAGTCAACAAATGTGTGTGTGTGTGTGTGTGTGTGTGTGTACTTATACATTTGGAAGATCTTGTTGAATTCTTTGTTGAATTTCTTTCTTCATCCTTTGCAACAGATGTTAGCATAAAAATTGTAATTATCTTCATTCAAGATGAGATGATCATGTCTCATGAAATGACATTTCTTGTTGCCCTTGGGCATACTATGGAACTAATCCTGTCAACTCTTTTGTTAGCTCTTCAAGCTGTCCTTCCAGTTAGCTGTTTTCTGATTTCATATATGGCAAGAATGGAATCATTGACATTGTTCAGTTCCTGCAGTACGATTATAGACTAGGTGGTCATTGGACAAGGATCAGTCAACAAACAAATCTGTTATTAAGCACCTACTATGTGCTAGTAGTAAATATCACATTTAGAATACTAATGATTCAATTACTTTATAGATGGTCTAACACGTGTGTGATTCTTGGTGCTCTATGCCCACTTTTCTTTTCTTTTCTTTTTTCTTTTTTTTTTTAGGCAGTTGGGGTTAAGTGACTTGCCCAGGGTAAGTGTCAAGTGTTCGGTTCAGGGCCGGTGCTCTATCCACTGCACCACCTAGCTGCCCCTATATCCACTTTTCTTTGCCTCTGTCCCTGTAGGGACAGAGGAGGCTACACCTAATGTCTGTTTTGTAATTTTTTCTCTTTCCTGGGTTGCTAAAGGCTGAATAATTCGTTATCTAATAATGGCCATCCTCCTGGTAATGACTCACACAGCAGGTGCAGTCCTGTACTTGACCAAAGTAGGTCCATACTTGAAAGCCCTTCAGCTTGGTAGAGCCTGTCAGAAATTGTGCCCTGCTGAATGGCCTTAGTGAAGCCAGGATCACCTGTGCCACAATGAGGCTTTTTGGAGGCCTTTGGAATATAGAAGAAAAGTGAAAACAAAGTATTTTTCTAAAACACTTATTTCCTTTTAACAGAGTGGCAAGATGTGGAGTTTATGAAGGAAGTTGAAGCGGCTACTGGAGTGGACCTTGGCTCTGCCAGGTACAGTAAAAAAGCAACAGAGGGGAAAAGCAAAGGAAAGAAAAGGAAGTACCCAAACTTGACCGACCTGAGGCAGCAAGTCAATACGTCCCGAGCAAGGATTGGGAAAAAGGTGTTTGACAAGTAAGTGATGTCCCCTACCCGAAGCATGCTGAGCCGAGCCCCCAGTCTGCCAGAGAACCAACTCCCCTAGCAACTCTAAGGATTCGCTTTCCCCTTCTCCAACTAGATTTAGAAAGACATATCACAGATGAGCTGCAGCTGTAGGTTCTCCCTTTTCAAGGAGTTTATTTCAGAATATTTACCATTTACTGATGAAGAGCCTGGCATAGTGCAAAGAGCCTTAGACTTGGAGGCAAAAGACCTGGGTTTACATGGTGGTGAGAATACTTTGTTCCTCCAGGGGATTCACAGTCTCATCATTGTGGTTAGTTGTTGCCCTGGCACATGCCATAACCATTCATCCACCCTTTCTTATCGATGGAGAGACTGATAGAGCAGTTACTAAGCATTTACAATGTGTCAGGCAATAGGCTAAGCACTTGGGATTCAAATGAAGCCAAGAAGATGGTCTCTACCCTCAACAAGCTCACGTTCTGATGGGGGAGGACCGCAGGGGACTGGAAGCAGAAGCTGTTGGGTGGGAGTTGTCAGAGCAGAATTTGAAAGCCTTTCCAGGGGATCAAGGCAGATGATGAGAGAATGTGAGTGAGGTGAAGGGTGGTCTCATTGAGGGAGTTACCTGTCAGGAGAGCAGGACATTGGGGCGGAGGCTTCTCCAGGAAGCAAGGTGGCAGGCAAGGAGGGGGAAGAGGTGAAAGAGGAGGGCATGCCTGGGCTGGGTGCTCCTTGTCTAGGCCCTCCACGGAAAATCTGCCTTCCTCTAGTTCTGGACCACTTCCTCAATACCCAGGCAGAACTGTAGCATTGTACCTGTTACTTTTGCTCCTGCGTCATGACCTAAACTTCCTTTTCCAGATAAACCGATGATATCTGCCCTGCCAACCTCAGGGCTGTTGTGGGTGTACAATGCCACCTGTTGGGCTGGTGCCCGTCTAGGGAAGGTGGAGCCATGCACCAAGAACAGTGTGATACTGGAGTGGGATAAATAAAATGTGAACTTGTTTATTCCTGTTCATAAGGCCTTGCTAAATGAAAACTATTTGCATATCACAAGAGCTAATTTTGTTAACCTGACAAATTTGTTCTACCTGTCCCTCCCTCAATTTTTCTGCAAACCTTCTTAAGCATTCTTTCATGACTCAGGCATCATAGTTTAATGGAGAGAGCAGCAGACTAGAAGTCAAGATGCCCGGGTCTAAGCCATGGCTCTGCTGCTGATGTCCTGTAGGACCTAAGCCTTTGTCAGAGGCAGGGCTCAGAATGGCTGGCCTCTTAGGGAAGACCCTTCCAGCACTTAGCATTCCAGGCATCTGCTACTCTCTGCTCAGACTGTGAGGTATCACTGTCAAGTCCTGAAACAAGCTTCATAACAAGCAGCCCACAGGTCAGCTGCCCGCTCCAGAGCAGACCCTTGTTTGGGTTGGGAATGTCTTCCGTGGGCTTGCCAGTGCAAGGTACAGGAGCTCAGATGCATCCGTGGGTGTGGCCAGAGAACTCTGACTCTGGTCATTGCCCTCCTTACTTGAGACCCAAAGCAGCTTCACAAAGTGTGACCACCTTTACCAGGCTGAGCTCTGGTTGAGTCATGATCCTTCCCAGAAATTAAAGTGACCCTCAGAGGAGGAAGTTTTGTCCCCTACCTCCTCCTCCTCTTTGCATGGAGGAGATGCCTGTATTGCTGAGTATGAAGGCCATTCCCCTAGAATAGTTCAGATGCTGGGGCAGTGATGGCAGCCTCAGTGAAAAAATGCATGACCTCCCACAGATACCTCATAGGGAGGAGGTGGCCCTTATGTGGACATTTGAGAGGCAGTGGGATGGAATGCATAGGGTTCTAGTTTTGGTGTCAGGGAACTCTGGCTTCAAATCCTGCCTCAGACACTAGTCATTTGACTGGGCCAGTCATTTAACCTCTCTGTGCCTCAGTTTCTACATCTGTGGCATGAAGAAATTGGATTGGATGGCCTCTTGGGCCATCCCAACCCTCAGTCTATGATTTTATGATTGTTACCCCCTCCATCTGTCTCCTATATCTGCTCAATGTGTTCTATGACTGACTCTTCTGGGTGACTTCCTTTTTTTTTTTTTTGGCAGAGGGGCGATGAAACGGGTGATAAAGGCTATGAATCGTATGGACCAGAAGAAGCACGAGAAGTTTGCCAACCAGTTTAACTACGCATTAAATTAAGTTGTTTCCAAACCGATCCCTGGGGAGAGGCCACAACATTCATGGGACTGGAACTAAGTGTTGGTGGAACCTACCAAGATCTCGTGGTGTCTCACACCACGTGGGTTCTGGCCTGCCTCCCCAGCCATCTGTTAACTCTTTGAGATTTGATAATGAACATGGTTTTTAGCAATAACACCAGGGCCAGACACGACTGTGTGTATTGAACATCAGCTGGTGACTACTTGGATATGACAGTAAACATAATGAGCTCTGTGGAATGTCCTGTACGTGTTCTGATTTAAATTCTGGGGGCTTTTGCTTGCTCATGGGGTGATGCAGTCGACTCCCCCAGTCTCTGGGGCCTGGGCTGGTCTGTTAAGCTCCATGAGTGTGCGGATGCCCTTTGATGTCAGCACCCAGCTGAAGCTCTTTAAATCCTGCCCCCCGCATTGGGTACAGTCCCTGGTGCTACCCCATGCTTGCGCTATGCCAGGCATGGCATGGAGAGGGACTGCCTGCTTTTAAAGGAAGGGGTACACTGGAAGGGAATTAGACTATGGCTGGGGAGAAATGAATTTGTATTATATTACATAGGACCACATTTGTCACTGTGATGTTCTTTGTAACTTTCCTGAGCCTTACATGAGTTTTAAATTATTGTTTGTAATAATAATTATTAGTATTAACTATTATAATTAAAACTATTGTTAACATGATTTTCTCATTGTTATGTAATGCATAGAAAGTCCTCTTTGGCAGCGTAATGTTGTAGAATGAGTCATGGAAGGCAGGAGATTTGGGTTCAAGACCAGCTCTACAACTAACTTACTATATGATCTTGAATAAGTTACTTCCCTTCTGTGGGCCTGAGTTTCCCCATCTGTGAAATGAGGGGACTTGATGGTCTCTTCAAATCCCTTCTACTTCTGTCATCCTGTGTGAGGAAAGTGCTCTGTAAACCTTAACCAGGGAAATACAAATTGTTATTTTTTGTGGTGTTATTCTATCTTTTCTTTCTTTTAAATTGTCTGTGCTTCTGGAGCCCTTAGAGACAGGGAAAAAGAACTTTTTGTTGCCACTTACACTGGCTCAGAAGGACTCTGCTGTCCCCAAATTAAATGGTAACTAGGGAGAGTGCTGACCTGTGAAACAAGAGACTTGATCCCAATGCTTATTAGCTATGAGACCACAGGCTCTGCGCCTTAGGCTCCTCATCTTTAAATGTAGATGATACCTATACTCAAACGGTAAACCACAAAATGCTAAGGAGATGAAAGCTGTGACCATTTGTATTACACATACAGGTTCTGGGGACCCTATGTTAGAGTGGAGAGAGCACTGGATTTGGTCGGGCGCTGGTTTCAAATCCTGACTCTGCCCCTTCCTATTTGTATGACCTTCAGAAACTCAATCTCAGTTTCCTAATCTATAGAATGGACTAGGTGACCTCTAGGGTCCCTTCCAGCTCTAAATCTATTGTTTTGTGACACGGAATAATCTATGAAGCTCTCCTTGAAAGAGAGGCCTCTTGGGAAATTTGGCTATGTATGGAAAGCGGTCATAGAAAAATAAGCTAAGGGATCCTGAGTTCCCTCAGTTACCTTTTCCATAGTCACTGGCTTGTTATAAGCCAAGAAACCACTAGGGGGCATTGTGGTGAGCAGCCAAGTGTTGCTTCTCTTCATGGACCCTGTAACTAGGGTTTTCATGAATTGGATCATAGTTTCAATGCCCTACGAAGAGTAGGTGCCTCTAAATGCTTGCCGAATACGAATGATTGTATTAGGAGAGCCAGCTAGCTACACTAGTCCTATGGCTCATCCTTTTGTAAAATGTAGTTCTGTTCCCCTAATTGCAACAGAATGTAGTGAAAGGAGCCCTGGACTTCGAGACTGGACAGAGGTTGAATTTCAGCTCTGCTGCTTACAACACATGTAACCTTGGGAAAATCGCTTCATCTGGCTTCTGTTTCCTCATCTGTAGGCTCAGCCAGATGAGGGTGATAATGGTACCCACCTCCCAGAGTCGCTGTGAGAATCTAATGAGATAACGTGTAAAGCACTTTGCACACCTTGAAGTGCTATATAAATGAGAGCTATTGTCATTATCAAAATGAGGGGACAGACTTGACCTCCTTGGGCCTTTCCAGCTCTAAATATCTGATTCTAGGCTTCCAAGTCTCAGCCTTTCCTTGAGGTATAGTTTGAAAAAGGCAAGACTAAATCAGGGGCTCTTAATCTGGGGTCTGTAAACTTTTCTAAAAAAATTTTTGATAGCTATGTCAATATCATTGGTGTTCTTTTGTAATCTTACGTATTCTATTTTATACATTTAGAAACCCTATTCTGAGAGGGGTCTCTAGGCTTTACCAGATTGCCAAAGGTGTCCAGGACACAAAAAAAGGTAAGAGTCCCTGACCTAGATGATATTTAGGGCCCCTTCCTCTTCTAGACCTTTTGGTCCTAATCGATTCATTTTTATGACTCTAGATTTTAATATCTTGGGTTTGCTTGAAATAAGGCACTTCCCCCTCCCAAGGACTGGACTTTTGTGCTGCTAATTACACACCTTACCAGCATAAAAAAAATGAATTTATTATAATTCCTTCATCTGTAGAGAGACTCTCACAGTGGGATCCATGATATCCTGATCATTGACCATGGGAACCCTGCTGTTTTTCTCCAGAGACTTCCTAACTTTTGCTCACCATCCCAAAAAAGTTTTTTGTTATCTATACCTTCTAACCAAGCATACCTGGATTTAATGCCCTTATAATATGGCCAGTCTTGCACATCTATGTCAGGAGACAGAGGTAGAGGAGGGAAGGAGAGGAAGGTCTGTCTTGATGCAAGACTGCAGCTGTGTTTTGGTCAGAGAATCATAGAATCTCATAGTTACCTTTTACAGCCTGAGCAGTATACCACATGCAGTTGGATTAATGATTTTGAAGGAAGAGAAGGAAGAAGGAATCAAATGCCAAATATCCACAAAAATGACCATCCTGAGACCCAAAGATAATAGCTAGCATGTGTGTGTGTGTGTGTGTGTAGTTTGTTTGCAAAATGCTTCTCTCGTTCAGTCTTCATAACTATGAAGTCAGTGGTGTAATTATCACCCCCATTTTACAGATGAGGAAACTGAAGCTAAGAAAAGTTAGGTGATTTGCCCAAGATAACACAGCTAGGAAGCATTTGAACGCAAATCTTCCTGATTCTAAGTCTAATGCCACCTAGCTCTCTGAATACATGGCCCTCTTTTTCCATGTCCTTCCTTGGGTCACAACTTGCTCTGTATTTCAGGTGACCTTCCTGGCAATGGGACAGAAATGAGTATGTGTTCTGAATCCTTCTTGGTGTCTTTTCCATAGAACCCTAGAGCTGAATAAAAGGGCCCTCAGAGGCCATCAGGTTCAACTCTTCCTCTCTAAGCAGGATTCCCTTATTCTGGGAATGACAAGTAGTCATTCAGGCTCTGCTTCAAAACCTGCAGTGATGAGCTTTCCTGGTTCCCCCACCCCACTTCCTCAAACACAAGGCTTGTTCAAAGGTACTAGGGGGTTCATAGAATCTAAGAGCTAGAAGATATCTCAGAAGCCTTCTACTCCAACCTATAGCTAAGCAGGAATTCTCTGAGCCTCTTTGACTAGTGATCATCCAGGCTTCATTTTTTTTTTTGAATTTTTTTTTTTTGCTTTTAGGCAATTGGGGTTAAGTGACTTGCCCAGGGTCACACAGCTAGTAAGTGTCAAGTGTTTGATCTGAGGCCGGATTTGAACTCAGGTCCTCCTGACTTCAGGGCCGGTGCTCTATCCACTGTACCACCTAGCTGCCCCCATCTAGGCTTCATTTAAAAATACCTAGTGCAGTGGATAAAGCATCAGCCCTGGAGTCAGGAGGACCTAAGTTCAAATCCGTCCTCAGACACATAATACTTCCCAGCTGTGTGACTCTGGGCAAGTCACTTAACCCCAATTACCTCACCAAAAAAATAAAATAAAATAAAGATACCTAGTGGTGGGGCATTCACTTACTCACTTCGGAGCATCTCTAATTTTTAGGAGAACTTTCCTCACATATAGCTGAAATCTGCTTCCCTATCACTGTGCTGTCTTTAGGTTTCCCCTCTATACCCAAGCAGAACTTAATTCCTCTTCCATCTGCCAGCCCTGCAGATATTTGTAGATGTGTTCTCCTAAATCTGCTCTTCTCCAAGCTAAACATTTCAAGATCCTTTAACCAACCCTAATATGTCTTGTTCCTTACTATCCTGGCCTCCCTCCTTTGAGCTCTCCCACTTGTCAATGTTTTTCCTAAAATGTTTCCAGAACTGAATACAATATTTAGACTGAGAAAGCTCAAGAGGGGATGGGGATGTGATCACTGTCTTCAAGTACTTGGAGCACTGCAATTGAAGAAGAAAGGACTAGGTTTGTTCTGGTTAGTCCCAGAAGCAGAATTGGGAGCAGTGGGAGGCCAATGGAGAGTTTTGACTCAACATGGCAGAGATACCCCAAAGAGGAATGGACTGTCCCAATTTGGAAGGTGGCAACCTCTCCATCACTAGAGATTTTCAGATGATGACTGGATAATTACTTGTTTGGGACATTGTAGAAGGATTCTCACTCAGCCAAGTTTTGGACTAGATAAAGCCCCTTACAGCTATGAGATTCTGTGAGCCTATTAAGTCTTTGTTCACTGGGTGAAGTTGCAACTTCTCCTGGCCAGTGACATGCCAGGGCTGCTCTCCTGGCCTTCACCCTTGATGCGGGAGCAGTCTTGACTCCTGATACCAAAGGTTAAGGGAAAAGCTTCTTACCCAAGTGTTTCAAGGTGGTGCTAATTAGCTTGGCCCCAATGAGCACTGAGTAGAGACTGCCTGCAGTTACCTCCAAGAGATTGTGGAAGATCTGATTCAGTTGGCACTCTAATTTGCATAATGACAAGGTGGTGGCATTCCATCCCCCATTAATTTGTTATGTTTATAATACCGTAATGAACTCTGCCTCTTCCGGGGTCCTTTGAAGGCTTCATAGAAGGCACAAGAAGTCAGTCTGCATGAATTTCAAAGAGAACATCAGGGCAAGGAAAGGACCTTAGCATGAAGAATGGTAGGTATTGGAGGGACCTCAGAGCACAGCACAGAATGTCAAGAAGCTGCTCAGCAGCATGATAAATCCTGAAGACTATGGCCAGATGAGAAATGAAGGGATGGTTGGTCTGGGGGCCTTCCATAAATGGAGGTTCTGGGAGGAGCTCATGTCTTTGCTCTCCAATCAGAGGACCCCCAGGCTGTAGGGAACTCATGAGGGATAAATACTAAAATGGATATAATTGAGGTTCCTGGGGATATGGTGGAGAAATACAAAGGACTGTAGCCAGGTATATTCCTTTGAACATTCATAGCATGTTGTACCCTTTAGTTATTTGTGAATAACCAGGGAAGCTGGAAGCTCTCTGAAGGAAGGAATGAGGTTCTCCTCAACATCACCCCTGAGGGCCTTGCATGATGTCCTTGGTCAGTAGATGCTGAATTGAAAGGTGCCTGTGGGTCTGGACAATAAGGGAGCCAAGAGCTCAGAAGGTCAGAGGAACAGCTAAATCACCATTTATTGAATTGAGAACTTTGGTGTTCTAGGCCAAATGGAACTCTGTGAGATAATTTGCATAATGTTTATATTTCCCCCCTCTAAAATATTAAATATGACAGATGTATAAAATACTTATATTTTGGTATGAAATTAGACTTCATTTCTTGTCTCCTCCACCAAAATCCAACTCTGATCTCTTATCATGGCATGGAGGTATGTCCCTGAGCTCTCCAGAGCTATACCAATGGTAAATAGACCCGGGCAGGCCCTCCATGATGAAAAGACTTGGAGCACTGTTGCAAAATAAGAGGAACAGAACCAGGGGAACAATGTAATCAGTAGTCATCAGTCAGTAAGCATTGACTAAGTGCTTACTGTGTGCTAGGCACTGTTCCAAGTGCTAAAAAAAAAAAAAGAAAGATGGTGGTGCAGCTGGAAAAAGCACCAGCCTTGGAGTCAGGAGGACCTGAATTCAAATCCAGCCTCAGACACATGACACTTACTAGCTGTGTGACTCTGGGCAAGTCACTTAACCCTGATTGCCTAGGCCCCCCCCCCCAAAAAAAAAGAAAAAAAAGAAAAGAGACAATTCTTGTTCTCTAGGAGTTCACAGTCTAATGAGGGAGACAATATGAAAACATCTATGTACAAACAAGATATATGCAGGATAAATACAACAATGACAAAAATAACATAAAGGAAAGCAACTTAAAAAGGCTCAAGAATGACAGTCAGCAAAATGACTCATTACAGAAGACTGATGGTGAATGTGCTTCCCACCTCTTGCCAGAGAGGTGCAGAATGAAGCAGCCATCTTTAGACGCTGCCAATGAGTGAATGTGTTTTGCTTGACTATACTTTTTGTTCCAAGGTGGAGTTTTTGGTCTTCAGGGGAGGTAAGAGTTATGAGTGGATTTGTAGGGAGGGATAGTAGTGATTTAAAAAAAAAAAGAAAGAAGAGGATGTTAATGAAATATCTTTAAAAAAACCCATCAGAAATAAAAAAGTTCAGAAGGAAGTGAAAAGTAGGACAGTTTTGGTGTTACTGTATTAAACTTAATATACGCTTTTAAGGGAGTCAGCATATCATAATGGATAGTCAGCCTTAAAGCCAGAAAGATCTGAGTTCGAGTCTTGCCCAGATCCATATTAGTTTTGTGAGCCTGATCCAATCACTTAATCCTTCAGTGCTTTTGGCAATGCTTTAAGACTAGATGATTGGGGTGGGGGAGGCAGCTAGGTGGTACAGTGAATAGAGCACCAGCCCTGGAGCCAGAAGGACCTGAGTTCAAATACGGCCTCAGAGGCTTACTAGCTGTGTAACCCTTGGCAAGTCACTTAACCCCAATTGCCTCCTCCCACCTTAAAAAAAATAGATGTTTCAGAGAAGGTATCAAGGTAGAGAAAGTTCTTCCCTGGAAGATCCCTACGTCAGTGAAATCACAGATCTAGTCCTTATTCTTAAAAAAAAAAAAGTATGCAATAGAAGCTGACAGTCTTATATACAATCTTCTCTCTGTTCTTTGTATGTTGAAATGTTTATGTTTGTCCAGTTAATAATAAAAAAATAATCTTTTGAGGCTTTTTTACATTAACATTTTTATTGCTGCCTCTTGTATCAAATCACATTTATTTCTGAATACATTCTTCCCCCCTCCCCTACTGAATGAGTCACCCCTTGTGACAAGGATTTAAGAAGAATCAGAAAAGAAGCAGTTGAGTAAAATTAATCCATACATTATCTACTGTGTCCAATAGCACATGCAGTAAGTGGGTGGCACAGTGACTTGGGACTTGGAGCCAAAGTAGAGTTTGAATCCTGCCTCAGACACTTCCCATCACTTAATTGCTCCTTGCCTCAGTTTCCTCATCTGCAAAAAGGGGATCATAATAGCACCTTCCTTACAGGGAGTTGTGAGGATCAAATAAGGTATAATGTTTGTAAAGTGCTTTAGCTACACAAATGCTAGCTATTATTGTTGTAGTTGTTGTTGTTGTTATTACGTAGCTCTTCTCTGCAATGAAGAGAGGAAGGTGCATTTTTTTCATCTGTTCTCTGAGGTCAAGTTTATTCATAATAATGATGCAGCAATCAATTTTTCCTTTGTTCTTTCCATTTCCATTCTTGTGAATATGCGTGTGTGTGAGATATGTGTGTCATATGTGTGTGGTATTTGTCTATACATATGTGTCTTATGTGTGTATGCGTATCTGTGATATATATCTGCACGTATATGTGTGATATATGGATATTGTGGCATTTCTATACATATGTGTCACACATGTGTGAACATGTATATATCGTGTGATGGGTATATATGTGTGTATTACATATGTGTAGATATGTCTATTGTGATGCATGTCTGTATATGTGTTATGTGTTCATATGGTGGGATAGATGTCTATATACACATACATGCATGCACATGTAACATGGATATATACCTATGTGTATATCTGTGTCTATATGTGTGTGTTTATATATTTGTATATATATATATAGTTTTCCTGGTTCTGCCCATTTCACTCTGCATAAATTCACTTAAGTCTTCCCATACTTCCTTGAATTCTTAATATTATTCATTCCTAAAAATAATTATTTTAAAAAGGAATACCTGGCAATGGACTGTATGTCTGTCATTGGAGGCATACCCTTGCTGAAGTCAGAGAGGTTCATCTCCAGTTTGGCCTTAGGGTGACGCATTTTTCAGCCACGGTAATTTACAAAGAATATCAGCTAAGTGGTAGAGGGGCTCTACCCCTCTAGTGGTAGAGAGGGATCACCCATGCCAGTGAAGTTACAGAGCTTAGCAGCATTTACCTCCAGATCCCCAAGTCCTCAGGTCACATTTATGGCCTTTCTTTCCAAAGCCCAAAGTGTCTTAGGACCAAGTTAGTTTGGAAAATGGTGCTCTAAGCTAGTCTCCCAACCCCAATTCAACTAATGATTCGATTCAGTTTGGTACCATTCAAATCTGTTCCACAGACATTTATTGACCACCAGCTGTGTGCCAGGCTCTGTGTTGGATTCTAGGAATTTGTTGTGCCCAACACTTCATGACCCCTGTGGACCGTAGCACATCAATGCTGTCCATGGGGTTTTCTTAGCAAAGGTACTGGAATGGTTTGTGATTTTCTTCTCTGGTGGATTAAGGCAAACAGAAGTTAGGTGACTAGCCCAGGGTAACACAGCTAGTAAGTGTCTGAAGCCAGATCTGAGCTCAGGTTTTCCTGACTAGGCCCAGTGCTTTATCCTTTGAAAACCACCTAGCTAGGGACATGGAGATAACAAAATGTCATAATTTCTGTGTTCTAGAAGGCAGGGTACAGCATATACACAAATAAATATGGTGATGGCTTGAATATGATTAAAGCAAAAGTGAGATTCAGCCAGGGGACTGTAGGGAAATGTGCTTAGTGATGGGGTAGAATCAGGGAAAGCTCATTGGAGGAGATGCCACCTGAGCTAAACCCTAAAGAAGACAAGGTTTTTCAACAGGCAGAGATGAGGATAAAGTTCATTCCAGGCAGGAGGCTGGCCTGTGTTAAAGCCTTCAGGTTGAAGAAGGTAATATGGGAACCAGAAACTGCATATTAGTGGATGTTAAAAAAATATTTCCAGGCTTGTTCTCTCTCTTCCAAGCTATAGACCCACATTTTCAACTGCCCTTTGTATATTTTCACTCTGACATCCAATTCAGTGACCATAACTGAACTCATCACCTTTGTCCTCCACCCTTGCTCCCTCTTACATGCGTCCTAAGAACTATTCCAAACATTTGGGCAGAATTGTGTGGTGCAGAGAGCCCAACTCTTGGAGTCAGGATATAGAAAGACTATAGTAGATCCAATTCTAAACTCAATATGAGTTGTTTGTTCAACAAGTACTTTTTTTTTGTTCAACAGTAGTTTTTATGGAGGCCAACTCCCTTAGAGAATCCCAGAATTCTAGGCTGGGAAGAGTCCTTGAGAGCCTCTGTTCCAATTTGTATCTGATTATTACATCATCCCTCTGAACATCTCTGAAAAGTGGTTATTCAGTCTCTGCTTGACAACTTCTACTGAGGAGCCACCTAGTGCCTCAGAGGAAGGTACCCCCATTCTACTTTGAGACATTTCCAATTGTTATGGAATGTTTTCTTACATGGACCCTGTGTTCCCCTCCTCGGAACTTTCCTCTGTTGCAGCTACTTTTATTCTCAAGTTAAATATAACAAGTTTAATCCATTTTCCACACAACAGTTCTTCAGGTACTTGAAGACAGCTACTTCTTACATCTCTTTGCCAGGCCAAATGTTCCTTCTATTGGTCTTCATATGCTATTACCTGATTTTGAGTCTTACCACAATCCTGGTCATCCTGTTCTTACTAGGAGAGAGCGAGGTGGGACTGTCACATCCCTTAGTCTGGGTATCACTTCCTGTAGTGAAGCCCAAAATTAAATTAGCATTTAGGGGTTGTCATGTCACACTATAAATCTTAAGGCACCATAGAAGTGCAAGTTGTTATCATCATCAGCCATCATTTATCATCATCTTTACTTGAGAACTTAATTATTTGAATCCAAATGTAGAATTTTACATTTATCCCTGTTAAATATCATCTTTTAAGATTCACTCCATTGTTCTAATCTATCAAGCTATTTTGGAATCATGACTCCATTATAAAATAATAGCTGCCTTTTATATAGGACTGTGTAAAGTTTGCAAAACATTATACACACACACACATATGATTGTACCAAAGCCTATGAGGTAGGTAGGTACTCTAGATATTCTTATTTCCCACTTTATAGCTTAAAGAAACTCAGAGAGGTTCAGTCACTTGTCTGTGGTCACATGACTAGTAAGTGTCAGATATGAGATTTGAATCCAAATCTTCTTTGTTTCCAGTTCCAGCACTCAATTTGCTTTGTGTCATTTGCATATTTGATAAACATGTCATCTCTGCCCTCATTTAAGTCACTGAAAAAAGTGTTCAAGAACACAGTAACAAGGACAGATCCCTTGCATTCTGTTACTCCATTAGAGACCTTCTTAGAAGCTGATATCTAATTTATTAAAGACTTTTTATTTGGACCTAGTCATTCAACAACTTCTGAATTGATTTAGCCCACAACTCTCCATCCCATTCAAAAGGGTAATATGAGAGATGTTCTCAAAGGCTTTGCTGAAATCACGCCAACAGAATTAAAAAAATAACACAAATGAGGTGAGTCTGGTATGACCTATTCTTGATGAAGGTATATTGTATCTTAGTGATTACTGTTTCCCTTTTGAAATGCTCACAAACCATCCCTTTAATAATAGGTTCTAGAATAGAGTCAAATTTATAAGAATACAAGCCATTCCCCAACTGATAAATGGTTAAAGGATATGAACACGTAGTTTTCAGATAAAGAAATCAAAGTTATCTATAAACATATAAAGAAGTGCTCCAAATCACTTTTGATTAGAGAAATGAAAATTAAAACAACTCAGAAGTACTGCCTCACACATATCAGGCTGACTAATATGATGAAAAAGAAAAAATGATAGATATTGGAAAGGATGTGGGAAAATTGGGGCACTAATGCACTGTTGGTTAAGTTGTGAACTGATCCAACCATTCTGGAGAGCCATTTGGAACTATGCCCCAAAGGGCAACCAACTGTGCATACCCTTTGATCCAGCAATAGCACTACTGGGTCTGTATCAAAAAGAAGTCACAAAAATGGAAAAGAACCTATATGTGCAAAAATATTTATAGCAGCCCTTTTTGTGATGGCAAAATATTGGAAACTGAGGAGATGCCCATCAATTGGGGAATGGCTAAACAGGCTGTGGCATATGAATGGAATGGAATACTCTTGTGAAATAAGAAATGATAAATAGGCAGATTTCAGGAAAACCTGGAAAGGCTTGTACGAACTGATGCAAAGTGAAATGAGCAGAACCAGGAAAACACTGTACACAGTATCAGCAGCATTGTGTGATGACCAACTATGAATGACTCAGCTCTTCAATGATCCAAAACAAGTAAAAAAGACTCACAAAGCTTTTGTTTATGTTGGTTATATCTATCAATACACACCATTTTACCAATTGACATATTATTATTATGAAAACAATTTTGGCCTTGAAGACCTCCTGAAAGGCTTTTGGGGATTCCTGGACCACACTTTGGGAACCACTGCTCTAATGTACTTCCAAAGTCATTAACAAAGCTTAGCAATCCTACCTGCCTGTTTTGTGAGTATTCTGGGATATAGAATACTCTAGAAGTTCTCACCATTTCTTTGTTTTCAAGAATAAATTGATATTTATGTCAAGTCAGGAACTTGTCAGGTATTCTGATTTTAATAGAAAGGGGTCTAGCAGGTGTCTAGATAGAGCACTGGGTTTGGAGTCAGGAAGATCTGAGACAAAACCTAGCGTTAGTCACTTAATAACTGTGTGACCCTAGGCAAATTACTTAACCTCTGTTTGTCTCAGTTTCCTCAACTGTAAAATGAAGATAATAATTGCTCTTATGTCATAGGGTTGTTTTGAGGATCAAATGAGATAGTATTTGTAAAAGTGCTTAGCACAGTGTCTGTTACTAGTAGGCACTTAATAAGTGCTTATTCCCTTCACCTCTAGATAAATTTACCCATCACTTCTCTGCCATGCATTTGTGCCAGATATGCCATTTATTTTCCCAAACTCCAAACATGTAACTCCTGCCCAAGTCATCTATAGCATATTCCCATGACAATATCATTTCTCTTTTCATCTCTGTTGATCCTCATCCAAATGACATCATTTGAATTTCTTTACATGGGTCTATTTTAACATATGATGTAATTTTGTCTTTTTTTGGTCCTCTTTTAAAATCTCTACCTTTTGACTTGGCAGCTAGGTGGCACTGTGGATGGAGTGCCATGCCTGGAGTCAGGAAGATCTGAGTTCAAATCCAGCCTCTGACACTTACTAGCTGTGTGACCCTGGGCAAGTCACTTAATCCTGTTTGCCTCACCTTCCTCATCTGTAAAATGAGCTGGAAATGGCAAAACATTCCAATATCTTTGCCAAGAAAACCCCAAATGGGGTCGTGAAGGGTTGGATATGACTCAACAACAATAACAACCTTTTGATCATGCCCTTCCACAATGGTAGTTCCGTCATGAAACACACTACCAAGTCTCAGTGATACCTATGAGCACAAATTTGACTCCTTGCATTAGAAGCTCTCATTTACTCTGTCCTTTACTCGTTCTTTGTCCATTCCTACATTGACATTAGAGGTCATGGGTCGTCTTCCTGACTCTCTTTTTGCATACTGTATGTCTTAAGTCACTGATCTTCTCTTTCATTATTCTTCCTATGCCCTATCTGTCACTCTACAGCATCTTCCATTTTTGATTCAAAGTCTCTTGATCACATTAGAAAGACTCCTATCTATATTTATAGAATATACTTTTATTGGTTCTTATTAAGTGCTCTCCACCCCTACCCAAGAACTAGACCATTAAGCCTTGGTCCAGAAATCCAAACCCCATTCTTGGATACTATTCTTCTTAGCCAGCTGTTTACTTATTAAATCCACTTTTCTAGACATGCTACCTTCAATAGGCAATAGTGATGAAAGCTTTCAAATTTCCTCTGGTGGCATTGTCAGGAACCTGAAATTCTGAAAGGCTTCAAGGGAATGCAGCTATGCCTGAGAGTCTAGGAAGCGAAAGATGGGGGAGCCTGGTGCCTGTAAGAGTTCTGGCTCATCAGGTGGATTTCAGAAACACCTGGAAAGATTTACATGAACTGATGCTGAGTGAAGTAAGCAGAACCAGGAGTACATTGTATACAATAACAGCAACATTGTGTGATGATCAACTATGACTGACTTTGCTCTTCTCAGCAATACAATGATTCAAGACAATTCCAAAAGACTCATGATGGAAAATGCTATCCACCTCCAGAGAAAGAACTGATAGAGTCTGAATGCATATCAAAGCACACTGTTTTCACTTTTTTTGTAGTTTTTTCTTTTGTTCTGTTACCTCTTTCACAATATGACTAATTTGGAAATATGTTTTACATGATTTCACATGTATAACCTATATCAAATTGCTTACCGTCTTAAGGAGAAGGGAGGAGAAATTAGGAAGGGAGAAAAATTTAGAACTCAAAATCTTATAAAAATGAATGTTAAAAATTGTTTTTACATGTAATTGGAAAAAATACTATTTAATAATAAAAAGAGTTCTGGCTCATCCATTTATTTTATGTATGAATTTAAGCAAGTCTCTTACTACCTTTGAGCCTCAGTTTAATCAGGGATGGAGCTGGACCAGATTTCTCAAGTTCTAAGTCCCATAATTCCATGCTTTGTAATGTTGTCTGGGATGAGAAATTAACTTATTTTTCTGCTTGGCTTCAGGGGTCAGAATTTGCTCCAATATGGGTAGATCCTTCAAGATTCATGCTTTAGATGTGGGTTGGACTAGATGACCTCTCCAAAGTTTGAGATTCTTTGACCCTGTATTCCTTTCAGTTACAGAGAAATGGATATCAGCTTATATGAAGAAAGAAATATCTAAGAATCAGAACTATTTCACAATGGTATAGACTACCTTAGGAGGCAGTAAGTTCTCCATCCTGGAGGTATTCAAGCAAAGGTTGAGTAACCACTTGTTGAAGACAATGTAGAATATATTCTTCTATAACGTGGATAGTTGGGTTAGATCTGGAGGTGGCATGAAGTGGGGCACAGACCAATGGCCTTGGGGTCAATAGACTTTGTTTTTTATTGGTTGTATGACCTTGGGCAAGTTATAGGTTCATAGACTCAGAGCTGCAAGGTGTCTTAGGGTCATCAAGGCTAGTCCTCTCATTTCACAGAAGGGGAAACTGAGATCCAGAGAAGTTGAGTGACTTGCTCAAAGTCACCCAGGCAATAAGTGGCAGAGTTTGGATTAGAACTCAGATCCTGTGATCCACATTCAGGGTTCTTTCTCTTATGCTTTACTGCCTCCCCATGCCTGGAATGCTCTTCCTCCTCATCTCCATCTTTGGCTTTCCTGAAGTCCTTCAAGCCCTGGCTAAAATCCCACCTTCTACAGGAAATCTTTCCCAGTAACTCTTAATACTAATGTCTTCCCTCTATTGATTATTTCCAATTTATCCTGCATATAGCTTCTTTCATGTCATCTGCCCCATTAGATTGTGAGCACCTCAAGGACAGGGACTATCTTTTGCCTTTCTTTGTATCCCCAGTACTTAGCACAGTGAGTGGTACATAGTTGGCACTTAATAAATGCTTATTGACCTCTTGTATCATATTGCCTCTCTTCAATGCTAGGAACCTTGATTGACTCATCTGTAAAATTGGCATAATCAGATGGGCCCAGAATTTGTAAATTATAGAGCTTTCTAAATGTTAGATGATAATAATAATTATTTTTGGCCTGGACTTATGATTTCATTGATTTAGGGAGCTCCATTCAGAAAGTCGATAGATTTACCTTCTCCCAGTCTTGTGATACCTCTCCTATTCTCTCTGCTAATGCAGATGGGCAACTGCTCTATGGTTTTTAGTCTTGGAGAATTGTCCAAGGATACCAAGGCATTGAATGCCTGCCAAGGGTCACACAGTCAGTTCTGGTCAGAGATGGGATGGACTTGAGCTCAGGTCTTCCTGCCTCCAAAGGCTATCCACTCTGCTATTTGATAATGATAATAAGTCTTCTTTGATTCCAGAGAGCAGAATTAGGAGCGATGGGGGGAGAGGGAATAGAGTTACAGGGATGCAGATTTCAACTGAGTATAAGGAAAAAACTGTATGACCCTGGGCAAATCATTTAACACACCTCTGAGATCATAAGGGGCAGAGAGGGTGCAGACTTGCACTGGCACAGGGAATCCATTCATTTGGGAGCTTCCTATGCACAGTTCCTTATACCAATGAAATCCCAGATCCCTAACCCTTTTCCCTACAAGGAAAAAAACAACAACACTGGGCTTAGAGTCAGAGGACCTGGATCACGTCTGGGTTCTTCAACTTACTAGTTATGAACCCTTGTTGGAGTTTTGCTGGGTCTCAGTTTCATCATCTATAAAATGGGGAGATAATACATGTACTCTGTAACTCATAGGGCTGTTGTGAAGGAAGTGTTTGCATCCCTGTAGACATGGGGACTATTATGATGAGGATCTGGATTCAGACAAAGGTAGAAAAATCCATCTTGGTCAGTGCTGCAGAAAGCTGAATAATGTAGCTTTGATAACTTATTTCAGACTAAAATGTAATGGATGATAATGGAAGAGTTCAATGTACTAACTCTCTTGAGTCCAGTGGGTTTTCTGTGTGTTTGGTTGGTTGGTTTTTTAGCAGCTGGGGAGATGCTTGTGAGTACATCTCATCCATGTGGGTGGTTGGGAGGGCAGTAGGATGGATTAGAATAAAGTGGCTATACAATAGACTATGGTGAATTCTGTGTCTATAGCCAAGGCAAGCTGAGAAAGGGCCTTTTGAGGAATGCTACTTTGTGTTAGGGCTAACCAGTTCAGGAAAGGTTGGCGGTGGGGCAATGGGCAGGACAGGAACAGAGAGACTAGATCAGCAGAGGCAGACTCCAGGGCCAAAGCTGCCTCCCAAAGGCAAAACTGAGACCAATCTAAGGGCATGAAGTGAGTTTGTGCCTCCCAATAAGGAGTCACAGAAAGAGAATTTTAAAAAAGGGGAGGCTGGCTTTGGGGTGGCCTGATGGTGGTAGGGAAACAAATAAATGGTCCTGTGGTTGTGGGGGCAATTACTTATGAAAAATGGACAGAGTTAGAGCTTGGGAAATGCCTAATCTGCACTCCTCAATTTACAAAATATGGACTCCGGTCTAGAGAGGGAAAAGTGTATGCTTTAGTTCACACAACAGATTTTTTGGGACTAGAATCTAGGTCTCCTGACAACCCGCTTCAGGAGTGTGTGTGTGTGTGTGTGTGTGTGTGTGTGTAAAATCCTAGGCAGTAATGCCTAATACAGATCACTAGTGATGGATTGTCAGTATGGAGCAGGCTCCAGGGTAAGTTAGAATAAGAGGCAGAGAACCAGGAGTACTGCAGAGACTCAGACTGAAAAAACTTACCTTATTTAACTACCATCTAATTCTAACACAATCTCCTTATTTTACAGAAGAGGAAACTGAGGTTCGGATTATTAGGGACATACAGTGAGTCAGTAACAGAACTAGAATTTGAACTCGGGTCTTCTGACTTTGCATTAGCAATGGTTCCAGGGTTCTGTATCTAAAAAGGTGGTACAGTGGATAGAGTACCGATTTAAAAGGCTTAAAATCCTACCATTGACATTTACCAGCATTGTGTTTCCCTGGTCAAGTAATTTAACCTTCCTGAGGCTCAATTTCCTCATCTGCAAAATAGGGTTCGCAGTAGCAGTCCCTACCACACCAGTGTGTTGTGAAGCTCAAATGAGTGTGCAAAAAGATTTATAAATTTTAAGGTTTATGTAAGTGTCAGATACTATATTATTATTTCCTCTATACCAAATTGGGTCCTGGAGTGGACACTGTGACCTCTGTCTACTTACCTCTTGCTGGGTGTTCTATCTTGTTCTGCTCACCTTTTTCATCCTTCCCGACTTTGTGTACCTGATGCCTGCCTCCCGCCAGGGTTAGGGAGCTATAGAACGGGCTGGAGATGGAATACACCCTTTGGCAGACATCCTGTGTTAGCCCAGACTAGGGGCTGTCCATTGTCCCACTTCTCCGGCTCTCCCCTTATCCCAGGTCTGTGTCTTCGAATCTGTGTATCTGTCTGCCTGCCTATGGATCTCCGTCCGGGTCCAGAAAGGGGGAGGTGGGGAGGGAGAGAGTGGAAGAAGGCCCCAGAGAGAGATGTAATTCCACTGTCAGAAATTATAACTTCCTCACGCTTCAAGTGCCAGGCGCTGCAGTAAAGGTTGTCAGAAGCGCTCAGCAGAAGACGCCAACAAGAGGAAGGAGCTAATGGGATTAGAGAGATATCATTTAATACTGTCAGCGGCCCGAGCCTGCGGGGGCTTCCCGGGATGGGAACACTGCCTTTCGCCCGACAGTCCCAGGGCCCCCAGCTCCCAACCTCACAGACCCCTGCCCTCAGTCCTACCCCTCCCCGCTGGCCCTACAGCTCCATCTTCCGCAAGCTTTACCAGGCTCTCTCCCACTGTTGGGCCCCCTGCTCGCTGACCTAGGTCCCAAAGCTTCGCACCCCCTGCTTCCTGGTCCACATTGTTCAAAACTCCCCTCCCGATAATAAAGTTCCAAGTACCTCTGATCCTACCTACAGCCGGGGCCGCAGCACGACAGATCCCGGCTCCCTAATAGTAATAACACAAACTCACAGTTACAGAAGGATTGAAGGTTCCAAAGCGCTCTACCCTCATAGCAGGGCCTCTCTCCCTCGCTCCCCAATTCCGTACAACATACCTTGCCCCAAACCACCCGCAGTGTAAGTCCTACAGGCTGGACTAGAACGAAGCCTCCTCAAACCTGTCCCGTTTCTGGTCTCTATCTAGGGCGGGCAGGCTGGCGGGGACAGGGGGCGACAGGAGAGAGAAGACATGGGTAAGAAGGAGAGTGGAATGCCGCTGGCCAGGGTCAGCTTAGGAGTGGGCCGAGGAGAGTTTGGGGGAGAACTGCGGAAGATTGGCAGGGAATTGGGGAAACTTGGAAAGCTCAGGTGGTGAGCTTGAGGCAGGAGACTGGGAGAGGGCTGAGGGAGGTGTGTGGGAAGAAGCGGGCTGTAAAGGTGGCCAAAGGCCATTGCGTAGTATGCTGAAAGGAGCTGTATCCTTTGGTAGGCACTAGAGGTTCGAGGCTCTGATGGGTCGCGTCAGTCGTGCCTGGACCGAGGGTTCCTGGCCGGTGCCACCTAGTTTTTGCATAGGCCTGGGTCCTGAGGGGAGGGTCCAAGCCCTTGGACCCGGGATGATACAAAGTAAGGTGAGCATGGTGGAGAGGAGAGAGGACAACCAGCCCCTCTCTGGCCACACAGTCTGAAAGTGGGCAGAGGGATGGACAAACAAGGAAGGAGAAAGCAGGTGACGATCCCCTTTCCTTGCCCCAACGTAGAGGCTGTAGTCACCGTCAGGAAAACGAGGAGAAAGGGACAGAAGGATGGATTAAGAAGAGAAGACACATTAAAGAGATAAAAACGGAGAGAAAATGAAAAGGAGGAAAAGAAGGTGGAGGAAAGAGAAGAAATATTTGTTGAAGATAAAAAATAAAGGAGAAAGATAGGAGGAAAAGTATGCAAGAAAGAAAAAGTTTCAAGAAGAAAAGAAGGGAATGACAAAAGGAAGGAAAGAGGGAAGGAGGGAAGAAAGAAATAAGGAAGAAGGAAAGAAAGAAAGAAAGAAGGAAAGCAGGGAGGGAGGAAGGAAGAGGCATCACGGTTTCCTTAAAGTTTATTGATTGGTTTAAAGTGTTCAGCAAAGTGCTTGTTGGAACGTTTTGGACTCACACTCGTCCCCTTCATCCCCCTCCCCCAATCCCTTATACATTAATTTATAAATTTAAAACTTTTTTTGTAACAATTGGAAATATACATAATAAATGATTGATGTCTTTTAAAAAACAAACCCACCGCCATAGCGGCTTCCCTCCCTCTCCTCCAACTGTGCACTCGGTTTCCCGGCCCTTTCTGTATTCCCCTGGCCTGGTACTGCTCTGCTTAAAAAACGTCCCCGGTTTGAACGCATTCTTCTTCACACCCCGAATTTTGGAGAGTGGCACAAGCCCTGCAGCCCAGCCGAGGGCGCCCCAGAGGGGAGCTGTGGCTGGAAACGGGGAGCGGCCCGGCCTTACCCTGAGTTAAGTGGGCATATAGTTGTCCAAGTTCCAGACAAGCGGTCTCTGGGGCTGGGCCCTGGGAGAGGATTCGCAGCGCCACAGCCGGGCATTTGAAGGTAGGTGCACCCCGTAGACTCTTCTGACTCTCTACGTCAGCCTGTCCCAACGTCTCCAGTAGGGACTCGAGGATGCTGTCCTATCCTGACCCCTCCAGGAGGGGCACGTGGGCAGTCACCTTTCCTGACCCTGTCAGGATAGGCGTGCAGACACTTCCCTGTCCTAACTCCTCCTGGAGGAGCTCGAAGATACCGTCTTGTCCTGACCCTGCTACGTAAGGTACTCAGGGACACTGTCCCGTTCTGACTCCGCTAGGTTGGGCGCAGACACAACCAGGTCCCCGCTGAACCAAGAGTGCACACAGTTCTGTCCTGCTTCCTGCACTCAGCCAGAAGGGGCGCTCTGATACCGCCTTGTTAAGTCCTGGGAAAGGGAGTTGCGTGTGCGTGTGTTGGGGTCCGGGAAATGCTTATAGTACCCTCGTGGCCCTAGAGGCCCTGGGCCCCGCAGTGTCCACTTGGTTGCGTGTGAGTCCAGTTCAGGCAGGATCCGAAGAGATGAGGAGCCCTCAGTCCTATTTCTGGCCCTCAGGAGACGCACCCTCTCAATCAGGCTCCACGGCTTTCCGCTGGGGAGGACAGCGGAGCCCAGAAGGGGCCCTGCTAAGCACCTGGCGAAGTTATCACATCTCTACCAATTGTCTAATGGAGTTTTGCATATTCGTTACTGGGACTCTGATTCCTGTGGGACTAAGCCTTTCTTGGGCACCTCGCTGGCTACTACTCCACTCTTTCCTCATCTCTACCCGAGGTTGTTCTCTAGTGGAGTGCGGGTAGGGAGTGGGACGGGACCCAGACAGCTCTTTCTCCCCTTTCCCCTCTTCCTGATTGGGCACACCCTCCAGGTCGGAGAAGAGTGCGTAGCCTCCTCTTTCAGGGGCAGGTGGGGATTGTGGGCTGCGGGAGTTCCGAAGAAACGGACAGGTGCCCTTGGGCCCCACACTTCCTGCGCTGCCAGTGCTGTGGAGTCACCAGAAGTCTGTGTGGGGGGAAAGGTTATAAATGGGGAAGGCGGGGCAGAGCATTGGGGGTCAACGGTCGAGGGGAGGGGGCGGTGGGGCGGCTGCGGCCCATCTGCCTGGGCCTGAGTGCAGGAGGAGGAGGCAGTGGCGGCCTGAGCCCAAATTCATAGGTGCGGAGTGTAGAAGGCGGGCGCCCCATAGGTCTGTGAGCCCAGTACAAAGGGTGAGAGCACCGCGGGGCTCGGTAAGAAGGGCAACTGTGCCGCGCACACGAGCCCTCCGGGGCCATGGCCGGGGTAAGCCGTGGGACCGTGCATGGCTAGGGGAGTGCCCATAGGCGGGGATGGGCTGAGCGGGCTTAGTCCTCCGGCCAGGCCGGCCCCTGGCCCGCCCAAGCCGGGTCCGGGCCCCGCTCCGCCTCCCGTTGGGGCACTAGTGTCAGCGCCCGGGTTCTGTTTTTTCCACTTGGTCCGGCGGTTCTGGAACCAGATCTTCACCTGCGTCTCAGTGAGGCTGAGCGACAGCGCCAGGTTGAGGCGCTCGCACACTGACAGGTAGCGCGTAGACTTGAATTTGTTCTCCAGCGCCACGAGCTGCTCGTAGGTGAAGGCTGTGCGTGCCCTGCGCGGCTTCCCCGACTTGGAATCAGAGCCGGTGCGTTTGCGTTTGGGTTTAGCGGCTGTGGCTGCGGAGGCTGCCGCCTGCGGCCCAGACTGAGTGCCCGACGTAGGCTGCGTGGCCGGCGGCGCAGGCGGGCCCGGTGTGGTCCCAGGAGGCCCAGGATCGGCATCTTCTTCCTCATCTTCCTCCGCGTGCCTGGAAGCACCGACCTCGGCTTCCGTGCCTCCTCCCGCACATCCTCCTCCGATGCCGCCGCCGCCAGCGCCGCCGCTGCTGCTGCTGCTGAGGGTCTCCTCGCCGCCCAACAACTCGTCTGGCAGCTCCTCGCTGCCTGGGCTGGGACTAGGACTGGGGCTCTGACTGGGGCTGGGTCGTCCGCTGCTGCTGTAGCTGTTCACTTCGCTCCCCTCCGTCTTGTAGACGTCCGTGTCTGCAGGGCGCAGGGTGGAGACGGAGAGACACACAGATAGGGAGAGACAGAGGAGAAAGAAATGCGGGTGCAGGGCCACCGACAAGAGAAACATGTGTACAGAAAAGGGAGTAAAGGAATTTAAGAGGGAAGGAAACAGAGGCACACACACATAAGGAGACAGAGACAGAGATAGGGACAGAGGAAGAGACAGAGACACAAGCGCAGGAGAGAGAGAGAGAGAGAGAGAGAGAGAGAGAGAGAGAGAGAGAGAGAGAGAGAGAGAGAGAGAGAGAGAGAGAGAGAAGTAGTAAAGGGTGGTGGTGAAAACAGATAAAAGGAAAGATGGAAGGTGAAACAAGGAGCCATAGGAGGAGACGGGAACAGACAGAAGACGGAACAGAGAAGTTGAAAAAAGCAGGGGAACAGAGGAGAAACAAAGAGAAGGGGACAGTTAGATTTTAAGTCCATCCTCCCCACAGCATTGGTCCCTGACAATGTATTCCTCTTATCCTCAACCTTCCCGTCAGGGCATTCAGAAAGTATTCCCTGTCCCAGGCTACGATGAAACCGTTAGGAGCAAAGGATAAAAAAAAGTTTCTCAAGTTAGGGTAAAGGAACAAGCCTTCATCTTGGACTGAGGTTCTTCTTCCTTCTTCTTCGGTGTGTCCTCAGGCTGAAAGCTGAGAGGATGTGTAAGCTGTGTGTGTGAGGGGTGGCGGGTTGGGGGAGGATAAGGGAATCTGGGGAGGCACCATACATTTATCTGGAACTTTGCTATGGCACGTGTGGCCTTCCCACTCCTAGGAGAACGCTGGCTAGTCTTCCGCTTCCCGAGGAAGTGGAGGGTGGGTTGGATAGCAGGGAGGTCTAGGCCGAAGGCGGGAGAAAGTACTGGAGCCTTAATAATTATCGTACCCCGCTCCCAACCCGCAGCCCCTCAATCCAGCAGAGATCCGACCCGTGGGAAATTTCCTGCAGCTCTCAGCTCTAACTTCATAGACTCTCTGTGATTTCTGTGCTGGCGGGCCAAGCCAGGGACCCCTGCGCAACATATTGCCGCCCAACATTTAGCTTAGCAGTCCGGACTCACTTTGCACATCCTTCCCCCGTAACCGAACTCTCCCGGGGACCTCGAGGTCTTGGAAAATCCTAATTCAATTAAATAATTTTATTAAGTGTTTGCTATATTCAAAGACCCTGCGCCAGGTGTTGGGGATGCAAGGCTACAAAATGACAAGGTACTTGCCTCAAAGAACTAAAGTTTTGCTGGGTCGGGGCTGGGCGAGGGTTGGGGTGGGGGAGGACATTCTGAGCTACATCTTCTGCCTTTTGGTTGGCAAATTATCCGGGCAAAGAGGCATTAGACAGTTACACTGAATTACACTGCTTCATGCCAAGCATCCTACAAAAGCAATGACCAATTTCTTCCCTTGTCCCCTTCCTTCCTTCCTTCCTTCCTTCCTTCCTTCCTTCCTTCCTTCCTTCCTTCCTTCCTTCCTTCCTTCCTTCCTTCTTCCTTCCTTTCCCCCTTCCTCTCCCTATTTCTTCCTCCTCTCTCATCTTTTTTTCCTTCCCTTATTTTTCTTCCTTTTTTGCTTCTTTCCCTTTCTTCCCTCACTCTATATTCATTATTTCTGTTCTCATCTTCCTTCCCTCCTCTCCTTCTTTCTTTCTCCTTTCTTCTACCTTTTTTCTCTGCTTTTTCTTTTTTCTCCTTATTCTTCTCCTCTCTCCTCTTTTTTGCCTTTTTCTTCCTCTCCACTTTCTTCTTCTCTTCTCCCTTTACTATTTCTTCTCTTGTCCTCCCTTCATTTATCTTCCCTCCCTTTCTCTTCCTCCCTCTCTTTTTCTTCCTTCCTTCTTTCCTCCCTCCCTTCGTTCCTTCCTCCTTTTTTCCCTTCCTTCCTTCCCTCTTTCCCCTCTCTCTCCCTCCCTTTCCTCTCTTTCTTTCCTCCTTCCCTCTCTCCCTTCCTTCCTCTTTCCTTTCCTGCCTCCCTCCCTCCTTTTATTTCCTTCACATTTCCTCCGTCCCTTTTTCTTTCCTCTTTCCTTCCTTCCTTCCTCCCTTCCTTCCTATTTTTCTTCTTTTCCTCTTCTCTCCCTTCCATCCTCCCTCCCTTTCTTCCTTTCCTCCTCCCTCCTTCCCTCCTTCCTTGCTTCCTGCCTTCCTCACTTCCTCCTTTCCTTCACCTTCCCTCACTCCCTTTTCCTTCCTTCCTTCTTTCCTTCTGCCTTCCCTTCTTTCCTCCCTTCCCTCCCTCTTTCTTTTCTTCCCTTCCCTCTCCCTTCTCCTTCCTTCCTTCCTTCCTTCCTTCCTTCCTTCCTTCCTTCCTTCCTTCCTTCTTCCTTCCTTCCTTCCTTCCTTCCTTCCTTCCTTCCTTCCTTCCTTCCTTCCTTCCTTCCTTCCTTTGTCGATGGGGTTATTCTTTTACATATGTCGGAATCCTCTCTGCGGAGCTCCTTTCTCCACTAAAGGAAATAGTCAAGAAAGGCTAGTTCTTTTTTAAAATGAAGTAAAGTACGAAAGAGGAGGGAGACTAAACATCTCGGGTTCCCTATAAAGAGGAAGACTGGCCATGATTTCACTGAACCAGGAGTGGCAAAGCGGGGATCAGTGATCTTCCATTCCGAACCCCTGCACTTGCCTGTACCAGGCGTTGTCAACCTCCCCCACCCCCTTTTAATTTCCCTCTTATTTGTTTTGTCTCTGCTTCCAACTGAGAAGTATTACATTGTAGTAAATACTCGTATTGATTAGCAGGGCAGATACAAACTTAATTAAACTCATTTTGTGTAATGTACAAACTAGTTAACGGTCATTTAATTTATTTCGGCTTATATTATACTCCAATTAACGGGGCTCGGGCACCGAACAAGGCAATTATCCGATACTTAGAAGCGAGCTGCCTCTCCCAGCTCAGCCTAGGCTGGCGCGTCTGGGCCTGTCGGAGAAGCTCGGGCACTGCTCCCAGACCCCACAAATCCACAGCAGCCTGGAGGGTCTGGGGCAGCTCTGGCCATGACTTGGAGCTCAGTGGGGGCAAACATATGTATTCTCAGATCGAGGGCTGAATCCCTGACTAGTCCCTTTCTTCCCTTTCTGCATCCCTTTCTCTTCTTGGGGATGTGCCCCTGGGACCCCAAGGTCCTTGGTTCAGATGCAGCTCAGGGTTCCGTCTATCAGTCCTTCAGTACCCCAGGACGGGTTCTCCCGCAGGGTGGACAGGGTTTGCATACCCGACGTAATGGCGGGTTTGGCCTTGTTGCGACGCGGGCTCCTCAGCCTTGGAAAGGAATCTGTTCGCTACCTGGGATACATGGAAAAGGTCCCAGATTCCAACTCATTCTGTACTCTGCCAGTTATCTCTCCCCGCTGGGAAGACTTTTCGGAAAGGGAGCACCGGGGGAAGTTGGCTTCGGGACAAGCACCCAAATCACCGCTTTGAACTCTTGGGGTTGAACCCGTCCAAGCCCTTGGCACTCTGCCGGGGAGACAGGATAGTTTATATCCCAGACTCCCAGATTAGGAGGTCGCCTATTCCACGTTCACTCCAGGCGTAAAGATCCCCTCTTGAAGGCTCCCAGGCACTGGAATCACTCAGGCTTTACTTGGGGCCATGCTGCTTTCTCACATTAGTCTCTCTAGCGGGTGGCCCCACCGTGACTCTCCATGCTTTTATAACACGGACATGGTGTAGGCCAGCTTCCAGGACAGAGGTCTGTATCCGCAAGGAATTAACCTAATTACAGAGTGTTCCCCCTGGGCTGGACTTACAGACCTTTTAATCCAACCTCTTCATTTTGCAGAGGGGAAAAACCGAGGCCGAAAAAGGGAAGACACTTGCCCAAGGTCACAATATGCTAGAGGCAAAGTCGGGACTAGACCTCCTGCTTTGATTTTACTCAAAGATTGAAAAACTCGGATTCGGCTGCCGCAACGGTTCTTCCTCTCCCGAAGAGAAGTCAGACACAGCCTGGTCTCGGAGGCCAGTGATCGAACAAATGCCCCCGGGGGCGTGGCATAACAAATACGCCCCGATTTTCCTTGGGGGAAAGGTGAGTGGATAAAAACAATTCCACCAAGTGCATTCGTTCTTCTGACCGAGTGAAGGTGGTGAGGAGTGAACAAGGGGTCTTTCGAACCCTGATTAACTTTGGTCCTTGGGTCAGGCTCCAGCAGCTTCTGAAAATTTGTTTCCGAACAGACATCACGAACTTGGTTTTCGGTCAGTTTGGGTCCTGGGTTCTTCCAAAGTCGCACGATTTGGGATGAAAGGTGGAGGCTGCGGCCTCTTCTGGGTTACACCAGGACCCCTCCTGGACAGCTGATCTCACGCAGGTTGCGCTAGCCTCCAGGTGCTTCTAGGAGGCGGTGAGTAATCTTCATACCAGGAGGGGAAAGGTGTGCCTACTCGCTCTGGGAAGCCTCACCTTAGGTAACGAGTCAGTCTCGCTTTCCCTCTTCGATCCAAGCTCTTCACCTCGGCCCTCCTGCCCAGACGAATTTGCCGCCACAATCGAATCCTGTACTGTGTAGATAGAAGTGCTGGGAGCGCTAGGCCTGACATCACGGCCCCATCTGCAATGCCTTGGGGGTGACGTTTTGAACCTCTCCTACCTGCTCTTTCACCCCCACAGGACCTACCTAAGCCCTGCCTCCAACACTTCCAGGCCTACGAGTCTTTGGCTCCCCACCCCAAGTGGACTGCGTTTCGGAACCGGTGCGAACCCTGGGGGTCCACTGATCTGGGAGGACTCTAAGCTCTAAAAAGGTGGCGATGGTGGCGAAACCCACTCAAAGCTCCCACCAGCGGCCCCAACAGGCGCACTCTTCATTACAGTCCCCTCAATCCAGATCCCACTGTGCGTGGCTAGCCGGACTCTGGGAGCTCCCCACCGATTTGCTCTCCCTTCTTATCCCATGACGCTCCCTTTCAGAGAAATTGTCTTCCTCCTTCCCTCGCCCATGCCTCTCAACTTCCACCCTGGGCCTGCAACCGCTGGCTGAAGCTATCTCTTCAGTGAGGGGTGGTGGAAAGAACTATGGATCTGTAGTCGGGAGGCTCGGACTTGAGTCTTGGCTCCCATGTTTGCTAGCTCTTTGGCCTTGTGCACTTCTCTCTCAATTTTCCGATTTTTAAAACGGGGACAACGAAGGCTTGCATCAGGTTGTTGAGGGGAAAGCGTTTTACCAGTAAAGCGCTATAGAAACGGGAGATTTTTATGTTGTTCTTTTTAAAATATTTTTTTTCTCCTGCATTTGACACAGGCCCAACCCAAGCTCCCCTGGCCGTGGTCTCCCGTGGGGCTTGGGTGGAGCTGGCATATTTTGGACCCGGGGGAAAAAGGGGCAAAACGAAAAAGAAAAAAAAAAGCAATCTGGCGCTCGGGTCGAATGCAATTCGCGATCAATAGAGGCCCCTAATAAGTGTAATAGGTTTTAATCGAGTAATTATCCGAATTTTGACCCTATAATTTAGATGTTAGCAGAGAGTTTGCAAGGTGTTTGAAAGAGATATGCGCGATTCGATAATGGGATATCGACCGGCCCCGCCGGGCCGGCGCTCCGGGCGCTCCCCCATTATCCGGCCTCTTTACGCTGCTAAGCACATTTTACCTTAAATGTAATCGAAGGAATTTAATTGTTTTTCCAGAGATAACCAGCGTTTTGTGACAATTAGTCTGATTTGCCCTTAAAAAAGAGAGAGGGGGTAGGGAGAAGGAGAGAGGAAAGAGAGGAGAGAGAATTCGAGGGGAACGAGAAAATGGAATGTGTCCGGGGAGAGTTCAGAGTACCCTGCCCAAACCAGGACCTGGAGCAGAGATATTGATGATGATGATGATGATGATGATAACGATTATTGTTATTTACTACTAATAACGACCCCGGGGAAAATTGGATCCTGGCATTGGCCTGGGGAAGGGGAAAGGGGAGTCCGACTAGGAAGGAGACGGACCGCGGGCTCAGACCTCACCAGCTCCCCGCTTCAACTCTGGACAGGCCTCTCAGCACCCCAGGTTCCCCCTCAGCCTCCAGCCACGCTGAAGCTGAGCCTGACCCACATTAGTCTGGCGAGGGCAGAAGATTACAACAGCAGGTCCGGGGCGGTACTCCCGCCGCAACAATCTTTACCCCCTTCCCCGACCTCCATCTTGACCCCAACCGGCTTAAATTTTGTCCTGAATACCATAAGGTGTCAGGGTCTGCTCGGACAAGGGAGGCTAGGGCATTCTTGGGTAGGTGGGAAAGGGGAGAGGAGGGAGGAAGACCAAAGTGCGGAACACTGGGCTCCTGGCGCGAAGAGCATCACCTTACTACTCCCTCCAGCCCCACTCTGTCCCGGAGGAGCTCCCTTGGGTCGCGAACTTGGCTGGAGTTTCCAAGGCCTTTGCTGAGGAGGGAAGGGGTGCCGAAAGGGCTGGGGTTAGGAGGAGCTGGGCCTCATCTGGGGGCTGGACGTGTGGGGCCGAACTGGGAAGCAGGCGCTGGCTGGGGACGAGTACTTACGGGTCAGATCTGAGGTCTTGGGGCCGCAGGGCTCCAGGACTTCGGCCAGAGTCTTGGCGTCGGGGCCCAAGTCCGGCCCGGGGTCTCGGGCTTTCTCTTGGCCAGTCAGTCCGTAGTCTGCTGCCGCTGCTGTTCCGGCTCCGGCTCCAGCTCCGGCTTCTGGCCCTGCTCCGGATCCCGGGCCCAGGCCCGCCGGAGCTGCTTGGGCAGTTGGGTAGAGCAAAGCGCAGCGGCGCCTTCGGCTGTTGAATTTGTTAGGGTCCAAGATGTCGAGGACAGAGAAGGAAGTGGGGCGGGAAGCAGCTGGCACCGCTGCCCCAGCAGCCTCGGGCCCCGCAGGAGTGTTGCTGGGGGCTTGCTCCGGGGCCCCTGGGCGCTCGCGCCCGCCCGGGCACGGGTACAGAGGCAGCTCCCCGTGACTGTCCATGCTGTCCCGGGACCGGCCGCAGGCGCCCGGAGCCCCAGGCGGGCCGGTCGCTGCAGCCGCCGCCGCCGCCACAGTCACAGCTGAGGGAATGGAGATGTCAACCAGCGCAGCCTTGGTGCTCACATTCATGACTCTGGGGAGACCCCCCTCCCCCTTTCCCCTCCCCTCGACCCCTGGCGCCTAGCTCTCTCCTCTTCTTTTCTCTCCTCTGCTCTCTTCTCTTTTCCTCCCTTCACTTCCTCTTCCTCTTCTCGGCCCCCCCTTCTCTCCTTTTCCTCTCCTCTTCCCTACACCCTTCTTTCACCTTGCCTCTTCACCACTCCTTTACCTAAAGGAATACTCTCCCGTCCTCCTCTTTTCGCCTCTCTCCTCTTCCTCACTCCCCTCCCTCTCTTCTCCCTTGTCTACCTTCCCCTCTCTCCCTCCTTTCTTTTCTTTTTTCTCTTCTATTTCCTCTTCTCTTCCCTTCTGCTCTGTTCTTTTTTTATCGTTTGCTCTGCTCTCCTCACTTCTCCTATCCCCCACCCCTCTCTCTCCCTTTCTCTTACCTCTCTCCTCTCTTTTCCTTTCCTGCCCTCTCCTGCCCTTTCCCCTTCCCTTCTTTCCTCCTCTCCTCTCTTCTCTCCTCTCAACTTCAGCTTTGGGCCCAATGGCAGAAAAAGACGCGGGAACTAGTAGCTCTTTAGTCAGAATTCAGTTAAAATGGTCTTCAGAAAAAAAGTAAAAAGCTCAAACAAAACCCCAGGTCCTGGTTGCTGTGGGATCTCTGTGGGCACCGCCAGTGAGACTGATGTGGCAACTCCCAGACTCCGGCTGAGGCTCCTTCTTCCTCAGGCGTCAGGGCTCCCCCCGCATTGATGGGCAGTCAGGCTGGCAGACAGGCACACAGAGCTCACAGGCTGACACACTCATTGACACACTCACATTCACACTCACACCCACACGGGGGGACGCTTGCAGATGGAGGCCCTTAGGGATACATATTTAGCAGTGGATCATAATTGGCTACAAATTAATCCCCTGCCCATGATAGTCTGTGATCTCTAGGAAAGACAGAGATAGAAAGAACAGAGACACAGAAGACAGAACTACTGAGAAACACAGACAGCAAGGGATAAAAAGAAAAAGGGAGAGAGAGAGAGAAGAGAGAGAGAGAGAGAGAGAGAGAGAGAGAGAAGAGTTCGGGGGTGTGAGAGGCTTGCAAGGAGCGAGCCAAGCGGTGAGCGATGGGGTGCGGGTGATATACTTGGTTGTCGGCTCTGTTTCAGTACACCTCCACTCATCTGGAAAACATCGAAATGACCTTATTTGGAGAAGTGGGAGGAGATAGGACTTTCTTTTAAATAATTGTAGGATCAATAGAGAGGAGATATTATGCCCACACACAACGCAGCAACTTAAGCCCTGGCTCATTCTAATAGTTGGTTATGGGATCAAAAGATTAAGAAAGGCATTTATTCGTGTTCAAGATGAAAAAAAAAAAAGCTGTCGAGCTCAGCGCCTAGTCCCCTACTCTCTCTTTTCTATGTCCCCTTCCTCTTTCTCTTTCTCTGTTTTTCTTCTTCTGTTTCTTTTCCTTTCTCTCTGCTTCTATTAAATTTTTTTAATCGCTGTGGCACTCTCTGTTTCACTCTGCCTCAGTCTTTCTTCTCTCGTATTCTGTTTTTCTTTCCGTTTATTTGTGCCTTTGGCTCTCTTTCTATTCTTTTTTTCCCTTCTGTCTTTCTGTCTTCCTTTTTCTCTTCTCCCCCCCCCCCCCGCTATTTTTAAATGAGGTCGTTAGAGTAGGAGAGCTGGAAATAGAAATCATTCGGAAAGAAATTAAATCACAGTCGCTGAGAACTCTTCCCCCCCTCCCCTCCCCCCCAACAGAGGGGGCAGGCTCAGGCAGTGGAAATGGGCGGACACATTTCCCCAGCTAAACCCTGGAGAGGGGTATGTCCTCTGACCCGGGACTGATGTTTATCTCACCCAGAAATAACCTAGCCAACTGAAGCCGGGCTCAGCTCTTGCTTCTGGGAAGAGTAGAGTGCCCTTTGTCCACAAAGTATCTCCGGGGCTTTGGGAAGACGCGGGAGGCTTAGGATGAGCGGTCCAGGCTTTGGGCTGTCAGAGCCTGGGCCCTTTGCTAGAACTCAGTATTGGGTTTGGCGCCAGTCAGTCCCTCATTCCGTCTGTCCCAAGGGGGCCACTGGGCGGGGACGTCCTGGTTCTGCGTCCTCTGGCACTTGGGGAAAAGTGTTTGGAAAATAGAATACAAGACTGTGCGTCCGTGTTCGTGCCTGGGTCACTGTACGTGTAAGAGTGAGCCTATTTGTACGTCTTCTGGTATTTACATCCTTATCTGTGTGTTTCAATGTCCATGTGTTTGTGTACGCATATGTGTATTCCGCGCAAGTGTAAGATTCTCTGTATGTGCTTATGTGTGCATGTGTGTATTTTCGTGCGTATGTGCATATATGTGTTTTTGAGCCTGTGTGTACTCGAGTGCGTGTGCGGCCCTCTGTGTGTCTGGGAGCCGTGACGCCTACAGGGACAGGTCCCTGACAATTACCGCGGGCAATGATCCTTTGGAAAGCAGAAATTAAAAGTTGGGAAAAATAATGGGTAAAACAATCAGCTGTAATTTGGGCCCGGGGCTCGGACATGCTGAGCCACCAGGAGGCTGGGACTCAGGGGAGATTCGATGTTTCCCCCGCCTCCGCCTTCCCCCACTCCTTCCCAGCCCCTTGGTCCTGGTCTCCCCCGATCCCTAGCTCAGCCACTGCTGGGAGCATCCACAATCTTGCATTCACTGTCTTCTGCCAACAGCCGCCCCGCCCCTCGACTCCATTAGATTTTATCTTCAAATTCAAACTCTTCTCTGGGACAAGGTCCATCCCCCAACCTCTGACAGTACAGAAGTATTTATTTACCGTGAATCTGCACCGCCCCCACCCCCCCGACTTTCTCCAGGCCAGCTAGCCTCACACCAGCAGCCAGAGGAGGGCAGGCAGTCTAGTGCAAAGAACACTGGGGTTCAGACAGAAGCCCTGGGTTCAAGTCCTGATTCGGCTGTTTACAGTAGGCACAAACGTTTGTTTTATTTTACCTTGGGCAAATCACATTCTTTTTGTCTTTGGGCCTCAAATCCCCTCACCTGTAAAATGAGTGGATTGAACTGATTATCTGGGGTCCCTGACAGATTCGTTGGAAGTTCTATGTCTGCCCCATAGTCTCTGTCGTATCCCCAACCCCCCACACCCACTCCAGGCTCCTTCTTGAATCTCAATACCTGGGCACTTTTTTGTATCCTTGGTAGCTTCCTGAGTTTTTATTGATGCTGAGCGGGTGGTTCTGAGAACACACCCAGATACATATTGGTGTTGCTTCCTACATACTTCAGCCACTCCATCCTCCACTCTGAGCCCCGACTTACTGGGAGTTTGAGGGGCTCTTGAAATCTGTCTTCACTGCCTCTCTCCTAAAGGCCTGCCCCGCACCTAGAGGTGGAGTAGGGGCAGAGGAGAGTGGAAGGAGAAAGGTATGGAAGAGAAGACACAGGTTTGTGTGTGTGTGTGTGTGTGTGGTGTGTGTGTGTGTGTGTGTGTGTGTTGGGGTGTCACGACCAGGCAGCTCTTCCCTGAAGAGGACAGGACAGAGGAGGGTAAGGCACTTGGAATCAGAAGGCCCAGCTCCAGAGGTAGCCACCAGACCAGGTCAGACTGGGGCTGAGGCTGGGATCCATGCAGGGGTAGGTTAGAGCAAGAACTACCAGGCAAATGTAGATAGATGGAATGTATTGGCATAGAAGATTACTTGGCCTAATAATCTAGCCAGAAGTGGATAGAATATATCAGTAGTACAAGGAGTATAGCTATAGAAAAGGAGAGTGTGTTTATTCTCATAGAGCATACAGATAATGGGGGCAGGGTGGCTGGAAACTGGGACTGAACATGTGATTTCACTGGAATGTGAGCTCCCAAATGTAATACAGAACAGCACTTTCTCTGGCACTTATGATCACAGAGAGCTGTCCAGACAGCCAGTATATGTCACTGGTGGGACTTGAAACCATGTCTGCCTGGCTCCAAGACCAGCTCTATCTATCTCTGACAAATCTCTACTGATAAAATACATTTTTTGCTTCATACACAGAGAATACACAGGGGGAAAGCACTCTGTTGTTGGAGAACCAATTCGACAGAATTCAATTAGCATTTCTGAAGATTTGCTTCCTGTGAGGCCAGGTACTAGGCACTTGAGAGAAACACAAAAGATAGACAAAATGAATATAGTCCCTGCCCACAAAGAACTTACAAGGTAACATATGAATAGAACGTACAGTGTATGTGAATGTATGTGAATTGAGTGCATGGGTTTTCAAGAATCTACCTACAATGCTACATAGATACGGATGGAATTCATCCACTCATATGCCCACCCTATATTCAGATAGTAAGAATAGATGCATAGTAACAATGTATATGGATAGTGTATTGGCTTACGTACAGCTAGTAATTAACTCTATGAAAATTTTCTGAATATCTTTTTGGAGTATGGTGTTTCAGGGATCCTGCAGAATAAGGAGACCCCCATCCTTAACAGGTTTAATATGTTTATACACCCATTTATATACACAGAATCTACATACATATTTGGTACACCTGTTCACACACAGGGTATACAACTAGCACATCTGGATGGCATGGATCTGTTTATTATATTCCTGCTTGCATTTGCCAGATGAATGCACTAAGAATTGTAAAGTAAGGTGTTTGACAGCCTTCCCTATATATATATACATGCCATTAGTATTCACTTAAATAGAGTATAACTATATAAATATTAACACAGGGACAAAGGCACAAACATGGAGACACATACATTTGGCCCCCTTAAGTTGCTGTCTTGGATGAGTAAGACCCAGAAAGCATCAAGAGAAAGGACGGGGAGGAGTGGGATATCTGAGAGAGTTCCAAGAGCCTTCCCTCACTCCCCCACTTCCTCCCCCACCTCAAGTCCAAGCCTGGGTTGGCTGGAGGTGAGGCAGGGCTTCCAATTTATGTGGAGGGAACGGAGAGGCAGGAGGCAGAGGGCATGGGAGAACAGAGTAGGGGGTGGTTTAAGTTGAACCAGGGGAGGGAATGCGCTGGGGTGGGCATGGTAGTGGGCTTCATCATCTGCCATGGGCTGCTTTCTCAGGAGAAAAATGATAGAGAGGGGAGAGAGATTTAGAGCTGGGAGTGGTCTTAGTGATCATCTAGTTCAACCCCCACATTGTCCAGAAGAGGAAGTTGAGAATTAGAGAGGTTAAGAGGGAAGAAGAGAAGAGTGGGGAGCTGAGGAAAGGGGGAAAGATAAGGTGAGGGAGTAACTAGGAGAAAAAAAAGACAGGAGAGATGAAAGGAAGAAATGAGGGAAGAAAAAAAGAAATGAGTGAGAGAGGAGAGATGGGGGAAAGATAAGAGATTAGGCTAACCATTAAAGGACAGAAATCATCTCTTCTACCCCCACTCCCTAGCCCCAGTCTTCCAGGTCCTAAGGGACATTCTGTTCCCACCTCCAGCCCCTCCCTCAGCCCCAAGTCTCTGCCTGGTGATGTCCAGGCTATAAAGACATCTCCTTGCTCCTAATCACAATTGATTGTCAATTAGGGCCTCATTTGGCCAATCCCCGTCCATCTGCCATCTCTGGTTATCTGCTTGCCGCTTGCGCCAGCTTCATCTGGGCCGGCCCAAAGCCCAGAGGATGCTGACAGGTATTCTGAGTTTCTGAGGGTTGGACGTGTGAGTGTGTGTGTGTGTGTGTGTGTGTGTGTGTGTGTGTGTATATTAGACCATGTGTGGGATGGTCTAGGCCTCTCCATACCATCCAGTAAGAATCTGTACCTCAGGAAGAGGTCCTGTGTACAGACTGGGCTGAGCTGTATTTGGCTTCGAGCTTAGGGATCAGGAAAAGTTTGGAGGCCCAATTCAGTGGAGGGAAAGCAGGAAGGGAAAGGTTCAAGAAGGAAGTCAAAAGGGAAGGAAGGAATTAGAAGGCCAAGCTGGTAAAGGTGGAGTAAGGCTGATGTTTCCACTACCCATCCCCCTCATCTCCCTTCTCTTCCTTTCTCCTCCCCACTCTCCCCTAGCCACCAGGAGCCTGGAAGCACTTAGGTCTTCACTGGAATTCTGGCTGGCATCCTTCCTACCTATGTGACCATGGACGCATCTGTGAATTGAACAGGCTCTTCTTAGCACTTCCTGCCTCATGGGAACATAGCAAAGAAAGTGCTTTGTCAACCTTTAAAGTACTATAAAAATGAGAGGTAAGATTATGTTAAAGTACATTTTGCAGCTCTCTAAGTCTTGTGCATTGTTTCACCCCCTCAGGGTCCCCCTTCTATTTCCCTTGCACTTTATGTATGTGTGTCAGCGTCAGATTGTAAGACTCTGCACACAGTAGTGGCTTCATAAAGCTGGTGTCAGTGAGGTGTAGAATACTAAATATTGCTATCTTTATTTAGTAGAGAAGATTGAGGCTCAGAAATTGTAAGTGCAGAAGGGAATAACAATCAGTTAGGTATAGAAATCTAACTTGCCCTATAGGCAGTAGGAGGGAAAAGGGGGAAGAAAAGGGAGGGGGGAATAGAAAGGAGGGAAGAAGCAGTAAGGCTAACAGGGAAGGAAAGGGAAAGGGAAGGAGGGACTGAGGGAGGCAGTGGTCAAAGCAAAACACCAGTGAGAATTTGTACTTACAACTTCACTAATGTGAAGGTATGTTTAATAGGGATGTAAATGTATAGCATATATCAGATTGCGCGCCGTCTAGGGGAGGGTGGTGGGGAGGAAGGGGGAGAAAAATTTTAATCTCAAAAGCATATGGAAGTGATTCTTGATAAATCAAAATAAATTAATAAAATAATTAAAAAAAAAAAAAGAAATTGTAAGTGCAGCATGTAATGGAAGGACATCTTCATCACAGACAAGTCATGCAGCCAGAATTCAGTGAAGGAGGGACAGCTCCAGTGTGGCAAGATTAGGTCATGAAATTTAAAACAAACAAATAAAAACCTGAAATGAAGGTCTCCAGTGAATCTCCATGGATCTTCTCTAATAGATTTATGGAAATTCATGGATAAGAGTTACACAAATGAGAAGGTATGATGGAAATGTGATTTACATTAATGGAAGGAGTATTCACACCAAGCATCTTTTGAAGGCTTTACAAAGAAGATTGAGGTCCAGAAGTAACTTTCCTGAAGCTCTTGCCAACTATTGTGTCTAAGATGAAACTCAGAAAGTCTTTTGTGTTCTTTCTACTTTTGGGAGTGTGAATCTTATTGGTAGTGGTTACCCTGAGGCCCTTGATCTCCTGCAAACTTTGCCCAGGAGCCTCTTAGGGATGTACTCGGGTGGAGTCATTTCCTACTACCAAATGTACAACCAACTTACAAATTGGAATTGAGAAGGCTTGGCATATTGAAATGAAGAGTTGGGATCACTGGGACTTCTGCATTACTAAGAAACTGCTTAGACCTCATAGGGGCAGCTAGGTGACACAGTGGATAGAATAGTAGGCCTGGAATTAGGAAGATCTGAGATCAAATTCAGCCTAAGACACTTACTAGCTGTGTGACTTTGGGCAAGTCACAAGTTTGTTTCAGTTTCCTCATCTGTAAAATGAGCTAGAGAGGGAAATAGCAAACCACTCCAATATCTGCCAAGAAAATCCCAAATGGGGTCACAAAGAGTCAGACATGGCTGAACAATAACAATAACAATAACAACAATAACAAAATTTGTCTCTTACACCCTATAGATTCAGTGTAAGGGCTTGAAAGGACTTTAAAGACCAGCTTTTCCAACCCCCTAGTTTTATGGGTGATGAGACAGACAGGAGAAGAGCCTTGCCAAAGGTCACAAACCAATTAGTGGCAGAGACTTGAATCCAGCCTCCTGACTCCAAATCTCTTTCCACTACTCCCCTGTTCCTCCCCTAAAGACTTTCATTCTTTGTTTTATTCCTTGTTCCCTCTCCTGGGAATTTCGGTTAAAATGCAGTTGACATCTCCATTCTTATTATTGTTGTCAGCAATCCTTATCTCTCAGTCTATCAGGTTTCCCAATCTGCTGGGAGGGCTTGTTCTGGATCCTCTCTGTCCAGACCCTTAACCTCCTGGGCTTAGAAGGAGTTCAGCACTGCGGACAGCTCTTTGCTCCTTCATAAGCTCTTAGGAGAATAGTTTTAGATTTGTAAGGGACCCCAGAGGCCATGGAATCCAACTCCTTCATTTTACAAATGAGGGAAATGAGGCACAGAGAACTTAAATGACTTGCCCAGAGTCATTCAATTAGTAAATCTAAGGCAGGATTTTCTCTTTCAGTGGGCTACCCTGATCTCTAGCTGTTGAGTCATGGTATATGGGAGCTGGAAGGGATTTCAGAGGTTCCCTATTCCAACTCCAACATTTACCAGTAAGTGATCACTTACCTGTGATTGTAGACCTTTAAGGATGGAGAACTCACCACTCTTCAAGGCAACCCATTCCACCTTTCAACAATTCTGATTGTTGAGAAGTTTTTCCTTACATGGGACCCAAATCTGTCCTTTCTGCACCTTCCTCTCACTGCTCCATGTTATGCTCTATAGGGCCAAGTAGAACAAATCCCATCTCTCTTCCACATAACAGTTATTCCAATGCTTAATAACAGTGCTCATGTTCTACATGTTTCTTCTCTTTGCCAGCTAAGTGCCCCCAGGTCCTTCAAAGGAGCCTACTCTGGATAACTTGAGCTTGTCAATATTCTTCCTACTACATGGCTCCAGAGCTAAACATAATAATTCAAATGGGTTCTGGCCAGGCCTGAGGATAGGGCAATGATCTTAGTCAGGACACCATGTTTTTATTAATGCACCTGACATTTGGCACAAGTGATTGTTTCTTTGCCCTAATGCTCCCCGGGTACCTGTCTTGATCTTCTTCCTCACTGGAATGAGACTGAAGCAGTTTAGGAGAATTGAAGCAACATGGTGTATTAGAAAGGATCCTGCCTGGATTTGGAGTCTGGAAACTTAGGTTCTAACTGCCAACTCTGCCACGGAGAGCTTTGTGAACTTGGACTAGTCACTTCTCTCTGAGCCTCAGTTTACCTGTATGTAGCAGGACATAACAGTATAGCTGTTGTGAATCTCAACAAGACAATGGATGTAAAAAGTTTTTGTCTCTATAAGGGACAAAAGTATGGGATTATTATTGTGAAAGAGAGGTAGGATTCATTTAATCAACCATCAAGCAGTTATTAAACCCTCACCATATACAAATGTATTACTGTATATTGTGGGATTGTGGTTACCCAATGTATTGGGCCTATTTTCAAATAAGCAGAAAGGACCTGTGGATTCAAAGATGAAAAAGAAGAGGTAGAAGGGGAAGAGGGAAAGTATCCAGCTCGGGGGCATAGTGCAGAAGTTCAGAGGAGCGCATGCAGTCAGAAAAAGAAGATGGATGTCCTGGGTGCCCTTTTAAAACGGACATTCTGGGAGAAGCTCTCCAACCTCCATTCACAGGGAAGGGCCACAGGAGTAGGAGGTACTGATGAGGTGTGTGTTCTAAGGCTGAATTGATCTTGCTGGATGAAGAGGCCACTTTCCATCTCTGGGCTCAGTTTCTTCATCTATAAAATGGTGATTCAAATGATCACATTACTGATTTCCTAGAACTATTTTGAGGATTCAGTGAGATAGTGTCTAAAAAAGGTTTGGTAATTGTAAAATGATATAGATAAATGTCCGTAAGATTCACTTGATGGCATATAACTATATACCACCTGTATTATTACTTGGTATTATTATTTCTCTCTACTGAGGTGTTCCTTTGGTGCTCAAACATGGTGTATTTCTTGAAGTTTGTGTCAGGGAAACAAAAGAGATTCAGGAGGTCTTACCAATCCAGAAAGGTTTGAAGTATGGCCCTCATATGAGGACTTGTGTGGCCATGTAAGAGGGCTGTTATGGAAAGGTGAATGTTTTTGGCTGACAAGGTATGCAATATTCCAAAATGTTGCCTCCTCACCTCCTCGTTACTAATAATCCCTTCATTTTACAGATAATTCAGGGACCAAGAGAATTTCAATAACTTTCCCAAAGACACAAAGCTAGTCAGCATCAGAACAGGGGTTTAAACCCAAATCCCCTGATTCCAGATTCAAAGATATCATACAGCATGGGATGATCAGAAATCCAGATTCTAATCCCATCTCTGACAATTCTTTTTTTAAAAATTAATTTTTTTTAATTTTTAGGCAATTGGGGTTAAGTGACTTGCCTAAGGTCACACAGCTAGTACATTTCAAGTGGTTGGTCCGAAGCTGGATTTGAACTCAGGTCTTCCTGATTTCAGGGCTGGTGCTCTATTCTCTGCCCCACCTAGCTGCCCCTCTGACAATTCTTAAAACAGCTGACATTTCTATAGCACCATAAATGTGGCAAAGCACTTTTACATGCATCTCACTGAGGTATCACCAAAAAAACCCTATAAGGAAGGTGTTCGGGCTAGAGGCTTGACAGGGGCAGGTCCTGTGATTTCATTAATATAGCAACTCCCAGCTGAGGAAAGTCTCTGAGTCAATGCAGGTAAGCACCTTCTCTGCATCTGGGAATCTTACAGAGCTGCCTAGAGTAGATGTGTTAAAGGAGTGACTGAGGCCTAAACCAGATTAAAATGTGATTGGGAAATAGTCAACAAAATGAATAAAACTACAATAGAACAGCATTCACGTGTGGTTTTCTAAGTCAATACGTAGCTGTGTTGGGGTGCTTGGGTGCCTGTGCTTGGACCCCAATTTCTCCCTGGCCTCAGAAACACTATCCTTGGCAGTTTCCCACCAGCCCAAGGACCCTACCTCTGGCAATAAGTCATGAGTGGGCCCAGTGAGGCAAACTATCTCTCCCTGTTACAACAACAAGCTGACCTCTGTAGAATTTCCCTTGTATGAACAGGACTATCTTGTACCAGCAGAACTATCAAGGACTGATGCCCACATTACCATATACAATCCAGAGGTCAAGCTATAGACGTCATCTCCTGAAACTATCTTGTTACAGACAGACCAGACCAAAAATAGACCCTTTAGGAACCCCTTCTACCCTCTTCCCCTGTTTCTGGTAGTGAATGACACCTGTGGCCAAGGTTGTATGTTATCACCTAATTAGTATAATTGGCACGTAATTCACTACTTTTCCTATATAAGCTTTAGCATCATTCCTGTTAGGTTGTAAGTTCCCTAAGGAGCTCTGCCCGCCATGGTAGAATCCAGCCTCGGACCAACCACTTGACATGTACTAGCTGTGTGACCTTAGGCAAGTCACTTAACCCCAATTGCCTAAAAATTAAAAAAAATAATTTTTAAAAAAAGAATTGTCAGAGATGGGATTAGAATCTGGATTTCTGATCATCCCATGCTGTATGATATCTTTGAATCTGGAATCAGGGGGTTTGGGTTTAAACCCCTGTTCTGATGCTGACTAGCTTTGTGTCTTTGGGAAAGTTATTGAAATTCTCTTGGTCCCTGAATTATCTGTAAAATGAAGGGATTATTAGTAACGAGCAGGTGAGGAGGCAACATTTTGGAATATTGCATACCTTGTCAGCCAAAAACATTCACCTTTCCACAACAGCCCTCTTACTTGGCCACACAAGTCCTCATATGAGGGCCATACTTCAAACCTTTCTGGATTGGTAAGACCTGCTGAATCTCTTTTGTTTCCCTGACACAAACCTCAGGAAATATACCATGTTTGAGCACCAAAGGAACACCTCAGTAGAGAGAAATAATAATACCAAGTAATATCAGCACATATATGCTATATGCTGTGTAGCATAACAATAAATCTTTGCCACCTTGACTTAAAGAATTCTAGAGTCTATGAATTCACTCCAGATGACCCTGTCCTATACTCTGGTCCTTGAGGGGTCTCTAAATCTCTCAGAAAGCAACAGCTGCAGGCATCCTTAGTTCATCCCATTCCCTCCTTTCTATATGAGTTTGACACCATTGACCTGGAGCACCTAATAGTTAAGTGACCTGCTCTGGTTCACACAGCCAGTATGTGTCCCAGAGGTGCAGTCTTAGGTAGGTGTTATTACTCCCATTTTCCAAAGGAAGAAACTAAGGCTTACAGAGATTGAGCAGTTTACTCAGCCATATAGCTAATATGTATAAAAGGTGGGATTTGAATCCATATATTCTTGGCTCAAAGTTCAGAACTCTACTATGTCATACTATGTCACATGGTAGTTTTGTGACTATTAGCTCATCAGCTAACCTCTCTGAATCTCAGTTTCTTCATCTCTGTAAAGTGAAGATACTATACCTGTAGTACCTACCTTTGAGAGTTGTAAGAATTGAGATATTTCAAAAACATTCTTCAGAACATATATAAATGCCAACTATTGTTGTTTATTTCATGTTGCCTGAGGTTTTGAATGTAAAGATCCATAGTTCTTGTCTCATTTGTTCCCAAAGCAGATATTCTATCTTTTTTTTCCAAGGGATTTTGAAGGTTGTTTAGAGTTGTAGACCAGCTCTGCTGTTGAACAGAGGAGGAAACTGAAGGTCAAGAGGGGAAGTGGCTTGCTCAGAGTCACATGAGGACTGGGGTTTGCCTCCAAATCTCAGCATGTTTTGCTCACTCTGCCTACTCTCTGGGCCCGGACAGCAGGTGTGCTTTCCTGAGGAGAGAAGATAGTGAATGGGTAAGGAAGAAGAGAGGTTATAGGGGTCAAAGGATAAAGGAGAAGGTGGGAGAGGGCACTGGCAGAATGAAGTAGGGAAATAGGGAGGGGCTGAGTAGTATGGGAAGATGATGTGCGATTTAGACAAATTTCCTATGGGCAAAGCCCACTCTGCTAAACTGGCAGAAAGGTTGCTGGCTCTGGGTCAGAAAAGAAGGGAAGCCAAGCCGTCCCCCTTCCCTCCCCCTTCCCTCCCCCTTCCCTGCGGGGACAATAATAACAGCTTCATGGAAACAGAGAGAGCTGGGAAAGAGAGACTCTGAGGCTGAGGCTGGAAGAAAGGCCTCACTAGCTGGGGATGCTTCAGCTCCTTCCTGCCCAGGCTATTCCATCTCTGCCTTACTTTGTCTGTCTTTCCATATCTTCATTTATCTATCCTGTGTCTTTCCATCTGTTTGTCTGCCCATCTCTCCATCCATCAGCCCACCTATCCATCTGTTTGTCTCTTCAGCTCTCCACATGCACGTCGGGCCACCTCTCCATTTATCTATCTCTCTAATTGCCTATCTATTCATCCATCCATTCATCTATCCATCCATCTATCCATCCATCTATCATTTTCCTTCTATCTAGTCTATCGAACTTTTTATCTGCCTCCTTCCCTCCCTTTCCCATTTCCCCAAAGAACAGGAATCTTTTCCCTTGGTGTTCTCTAAGGGCTTTCTGACTCAAGGCCCACTCCTTGAGCAAGTGGCTAGAGATGGGAGAGGGGAAATAAAAGGGGGAAGGAGCAGCGAGCCCAGGCTTTTTTTTTTTCCCTGTGTAAGGCTGGAAGTGCAGGGGCATGAATGAAGCCTGCCCAGGAGGAGGGAGGTAAGAGGCAGGAGGCAGGAGAGAAGAGGCCAAAGGGCAGGGAGGACGCACTTACTTAGGAGTCAGGGTCGGGCAGCCTTGGCCCCCAGAGTCCCCCTCCCTCCGCCCCAGCACCGCAGCCTCCCTCCCTAATGAGCTTAATTGAGGTTAATGCTTCCTGCACAGCTCCTTGATTATTAAATTAATATTATCACACCCATGAATCATAATTAGAAGTTTAAATAAGGCTGCGGGGGAATCCTCCCAGGATCCATTAAAGCCGTAGTTCCCCCGCTGCCTACTTTCCCCCGAACGTTGTCCCCTCCCCCCCAAGGGGCTCAGCCATGCTGCCAATTAAGTTGGAACTGGGGGTGGGTAGGGAGGAGGCAGGTCGTTTTCAGGTGTGCAGGAGTGCAGGAGCAAAACCCTCTGTGTCTGAAGGTTTGCATGTGAGCAAAACTGTGTATGTGTGTGCAAGAGTGTGCATGTAGGTGCTCAATGTTGTATCTGGGAGTGGAGCATGAGTATGTGAGCCAGATATATATGGGTGGGTGTGGGAGCAAAAATGTTCAGGGTATACCAGAATGTGCATCCCTTTGAGTAAAAATATATGTGAGCATTTCTGAGTGTGTGTGTGTGTACTCGAATGTGTTTGAGTGTGCATGCGCATGTGTACAAATGACCTAATGTACATCAGAGTGTGTCTGGGTGTGTGCTCCCAGGGAGGATGTGTGTCCCTCCTCTCCTCCTCCTCCTCTCAGAGCCGCAGCTGCTGACTTTGGCACGATGTGTGAGGTCCTGAGTGCCCAGGGCCCAGAGCCTTCAAGGCCATGGAAATCTGCTTGGGTTGGTCTGTGCTGTCTGAGGTCTGAGGAGTGGGGGGCTCGGGGGAATGAAGAACACAAGGCCTTCACCTCCATTCTTTCCCTTTTTGCCCTCTACTTCCACTGGGGGTATTTTCCTTGCCACTTTCTCCAGTCCTTTTCCCACCCCAGACTGCCTTGGATGGGGTCCTAAATTAAGACAGCTGGAAAGCCTTTCCTAATACCTTTTTCTGAAGTCACAGGACAGTCAGATTAGGAACATGTATCAGAGTATGTCTGATTGCATGAGTATCTCAGTGTGTCTCTGGATCTGTGTGAGTGGTACTCTAGTCAAGGTCTGTCTATGGACGTGTGTATCACTCGATGTCTGTCGGTATAAGTGTGTGGGTTTCTGAATATGGGAAAAACTTCAGAAGGGGAGAGAAAAGACAGCCGGAAAGCCTGTTCTCCCTTTCTCAGTAGCTGAAGGCTGAACCAGCAGAAACTCCAAACCCAATTCAGAAGCCTGAAGCCTGGGAAACAGAGGAGGCAAAGGTCACCTGGAAACACCAAATAACAATAGCAATGACACTGCCCTCCCATCTCTCTCCCTTCGTGCTATACTCTGGGCTCCAGGCTCCAGTCCTGTTGGTTCAGCTGGCAGGCCTGAAAGACATCTCCTTAAGATCCCCTCAGTTTCAGCATGGACAGAACTCCTGCTAAAAACATGGAGACCCACATAGACAGTGATACACACACACACATATCCATAGACGAAACACTGAGGACTCCTAGAGACCACACACAGACACACAGAAACCACATGCCCTGGAAGGAGCCCTGCCCTTCGAGTCTGGAGACTGGTGTTCTAGTTCTGGCTCCAATTTTGACCTTGGACAAGTCACTTTCTATCCAGAGGGCTCAGTTTCCTTGTCTGTAAAACGAAGAGACTGGAAATAGACAAGCTTTAACGTCTCTCTCAGCCCTGATACTATATATTCTAAGGCCTCCTTCAGTTATAATGTGCTGTAATACAAACACAAAGAGGAATGGGGAAGTCTCCAGCATCCAAAAGTCCCCTCTTTCTGCTCTGGAGCAAAGGCCCACTATAAAAAGTCCCACTTAGGCCCCTTCCATAATCTCAGTCTCTCTCTCTCTCTCTCTCTCTCTCTCTCTCTCTCTCTCTCTCTCTCTCTCTCTCTCTCTCTCTCTCTCTTCTCTCTCTCTCTCTCTCTCCCCTCTTCTCCTTTATCTTTTGTTCTCTCTCTTACTTCATCTCTGTTTCTCTATCTCCTTTCTTTTCTCTTTCTGGCTCTCCTATCTCTCCTCTCTCGCCTTATCTTCTCTTTCGTCTCACTATTTATCTCCTAGCTTCGCTCTTACTTTATTTTGTTCTCTTTTTCTATTTCCCCTTCTTCTATTCTCCATCCCTCCCCCTCTCTCCTCTCTCTTTCCCTTTCCCTTTTCCTCTCTCTTTTTCTGTCTCTCCCTTCTATTTATTTTTTTTTCTCTGTTGTTGAAACATATTGAAGGGGGAGAAAAAGGAAACATTAAGATCAGCTGTGAGTGGTGCGGGCGGTTTAACGATTTCAAATGAGCTCTGACTCTGGTTAGAATCTGACAATTACCCATCAGGATGGCAGATGATGGTTAAAATTACCCGAAATCAATATTCTCACCGGGTGTCCCTGCCTGATAAGGGCGACCAAGACAATGTTGACTATTAAAGTCGACAGCTTGAGATATTACACTATTAGTTATGCTATTTTTAATAATCTATAATATTTGGGCTATAATTAATTAATTATACGGGTCAGATAATATCTGGGGCTGGAATGAGGTCTGAAGGGCCTATTACGATTGGTAATGAGAAAGGAGAAATCTAATCTAAGGACAAGGAGCCATGAAGGCACAAATATACAACAGGCTTCAGACAGGGAGAAGACTCGTGAACAGCCCAGGACACACACCTTCACTTCTGCCACCCCCGTTGCTCTGATGTTTGTTTGTTTGTTTGTTTGTTTCCCTCCTCAGAGAAGAGGATTCATTTTCCTACGACATAGAAAAGGCTCCTCTTACCTAATAGGCATGTCTGCATTTTCCCGACAAGATGTCAATTCCCCAGGGCCAGGCTTGATGCTACACACAGCTACTATTTAGGGGAAAGAGCACTGGATGTAGAATGAGGACACTTGTTAGCTGGGTGATGCTGAGCAAGCCACTGCTCTCTGAATCTCAGTTTTCCCGATATCAAATGAGGATAATAATACATGCCCTGCCTTCTTTGTAAGGAAAGTACTTTGTAAAACAAAACAAAACAAAACACATCTTTAAAGACCATAGATATGGCAGCTATTTTTTGTCTCAAGGTCCCTTAAACCCATGATCCTGTCAATTTTGTATTCTCCAAGTTTTTACTTTTGATTAATTAGCTCTTTATTGTCAGTTATCTTAAATATTACATAAGATTCTCCAATCACAGCAACCCCATTTATCATGAAAAGCCTGAGTCAATTATCAAACTTTGATTGAAGGGAGTACCTTAAGAACTTTCATTTCCAGTGGACATTGGTATCTTTCAGTGTGGTAGAAATGCTTTTTTTTTTTTAAGATGCAATGACAAGTTGGCAGAAAACATTTTTTTTGTTTGTTTTTTTGGTGAGGCAATTGAGGTTAAGTGACTTGCCCAGGGTCACACAGAACAGTATTTCTTAGAATCCTAGAATCCCAGTGCTAAGAATGGTCTTGGAAATGATATGTTTCAACCTATTAACCAATGTCATTTTACAAGTGAGGAAATTAGAGCCCTGAAAAGGGAAGGGACTTAGCATTAGTATGCAAGCTTCTTGAAGGCAAGGATCATTTTGGTTTTGTCTTTATATCCCCAGACCTAATACAATGCCTAATCCACAGTAAATGCTTAATAAATGGTTGGACCCTTTCCCAAATCTTATCCTTTTGGACCTCTTTGCAATCATTGACATTGTCAACCACACTCTTTTCCTTGACATTCTCTTCTTTCTGGGTTTCTGTGACACTACTTTCTCCCTATTCTCTTCCTGCTTATTAGACCACTCCTTCTAGTCTCCTTTGTTGTATGATCATCCTGGTCACACAAGCTAACTGTGGGTGTCCTGAAAGGCTCTGTCCTGGCCCGTCTTCTCTTTTCCCTCCATATTCTCTTGGTGATCTCATCAGTTCCCATAGATTCAATTGTCATCTCTGTGTTGATGGTTTTCAGATTTACTTATTCAGCCCTAACTTCACGTCACCAGCTGCCTATTAGACACCTCAAAGTGAATGTCCTGTAGACATTTTACATTCAACATGTCCAAAACAGCTCCTTTTCTTGTCTCCTAAATCTACTCCATTTCTGAACTTTCCCATCACTGTAGAGAATACCACCATCCTCCCAGACACCCAGATTCACAATTTAGATGTGCTCATTGACTTCTCAGCCTCTCTCACCCCTTATATCTTAAGTCCTCTTAATTTTAGCTTTGTAACATCTCTCACACCCACCCCCTTTTCTCCTTTGCCATTGTCACTGCTGTGGTACATGGCTCATCACCTTGCACTTGGATAATTGTAATAGGCTTCAGATAGCCTCCCTGCCTTCTCAGAGTCTCTTCCCATTCCAGTCCACCCTCCACTTATCTGTCAAACGATTTTTCTAAAGTGCAGGTCCGACCACATCATTCCCTTAGTCTATAAGCTCCAGCAGCTCCCTCTTTTCCCCAGGATCAAATGTAAAATCTCCCATTTACCATTCAAAGCCTTTCATGACCTGGTCCCTCCTACCTTTCCAGCTATGATCCAATGACCCTGGCCTCCTTGCTGTTCCTTGCTCAAGGTATTCCATCTCCAGACTCCAGGCATTTCACTGTTTTCCATGCCTGGAATTCTCTCTCTTCTTATTTCCACGTCTTAGCAGCCATGGCTTTTTGTTGTTGTTGTTGAGTTGTTTTTTAGTTGTTTCTGACACTTTATGACCTCTTTGGGGGTTTTCTTGGCAAAGATACTGGAGTGGTTTGCCATTTCCTTCTCCAGCTCATTTTACAGATGAGGAAACTAAGGCAAACAGGGTTAAGTGACTTGCCCTGGGTCACACAGCTAGTAAATGTCTGAAGCCAGAATTGAGCTCAGGAAAATGAGTGCTTCTGACTCCAGGCCTGATACTTTATCCACTGTGCCACCCAGCTTCCTTTAAGTCCCAGTTAAAATCCAACCTTTTATAGGAAACCTTGTCTGATCTCCCTTAATTCTAGTATCTCCCCTCTGCTGATTATCTTCAACTCTCCCTGCTTATATATCTTAATTGTACACAGTTGCATGTGTATCTCCCATTATACTGTGAGCTTCTTTGTTTTTGTTTGTTTGTTTTTGTTTTTTGATTGGGCCGTGGGGGTTAAGTGACTTGCCCAGGGTCACACAGCTAGTAAGTGTTATGTGTCTGAGGCCGCATTTGAACTCAGGTCCTCCTGAATCCAGGGCCGGTGCTTTATCTACTGCGCCACCTAGCTGCCCCAGCTTCTTTGTATTCTTAATGCTTAGCACAGTGCCTGGCACACAGTGGGCACTTTGTAAATGCTAATGGACTGACTGCCCTAGAATACACAGTGAATCAATGGCAGAGCCCTGTCTTCTAACTAGGTAACATCTGGGGTCCATATAATTCTTTATTTAATGATCCCATGATCATAGTCCAGGGCTCTTTCCATGTTACATCAAGGCTGCCCCAATCCCAAAGCAGAATGAGCAGCTACTAATTGATATAAAGGAAAGAGTCTTGGCCTGGGAGCCCTGAAATACTCGTGGACCTCTGTCCTGGCTCTGTTGATAATTCACTGTGTGACCTTGGGCAATTAATTTTCTCTTTCTGTGCTTTAATTTCTCTACAAAATGAAAGGGTTACATGAAATGCTGTCTAAGACTCCTTCCATCTCTAATATTCCACGTTTCTACTTGGGTTATATAAATATCTCCCCTTCCCTTGTCAATTCATTTCACTTAAATTTAATAGGCATTTATTAAGCACTATATACAAAGGCTAGGTTCTGGGCATATAAACACAAAATTCTAAATGAGGAGCTTCCTTTCTTCTGGATATCATGTTTTGGGAAGGACATTGACAAACGGTATTGTGTCCAGGGAAGGGAAAACAGGAGGGTGGGAGAACAGGCCAGAGACCATATCTTCCAAGGATCATTTGAAGTAACTTGAGAAGTTTAGCCTGGAAAAAAGAAGATTTAGGGCAGGACAAGATTACTGTCATCAACTACTTGATGGGCTCAGACAGGGAAGGGGGCATTCTAATTGTTCTGCTTGGCCACAGGGGATAGAACTAAGAGCACTGAGTCTTCGTTCCTGAGAGGCTGATTCCAGCTCAACATAAGGAAAAACTGTGCAACCAGAGCTGTCCACAAGTCCCTTCAGACTGCCTGAAGAGGTAGTGAGTTCCCTGTTGGAAGTTTTTAAGCAGAATCAATATAATCTCTCTCTCTCTCTCTCTCTCTCTCTCTCTCTCTCTCTCTCTCTCTCTCTCTCTCTCTCTCACACACACACACACACACACACACACACACACACACACACACACACACATGTTGTGGAATGGTTTCCTCTATGGCCACTGGTTGGACTGAGATCCTTTCTAATCCTAGGTTTCTATGATTCACACACATGCCCTAGAACAATGACTGTCTTTTAACAATGAGTTAGAAAAGATCATTACCAAAGAAATATTATTTCATTTGGTTGGATTTTCCTAAAGTTGCAATCTAACCATGTTACTGTTCTACCCAATAAACTCCAGTGACTCCTTATTGCCTTTAGCATCAAATATAAACTTTTTTTTTTGAGGTAATATGGGTTAAGTGACTTGCCCAGAGTCACATAGCCAGTAAGTGTCTGATTTGAACTCAGGTCCTCCTGACTCCAGGACCAATACTCTATCCACTGCACATCTACTGCCCTACTGTTTAAAGTTCTTAACAATCTGCCTCCACTTCACTCTTCTCCTGGATAATCGTAGTAGTCCCCATTTGGTCTCTCTGTATCAAGTCTTTCCCCTCTTTATAAATCCTCCTGGGAGTCAGGGGGACTGGGTTTGAGTCTCAGATTCACCCGCTATCTTTTGGGATGTTGTGAAAGGCATTTAGCTTATTCAAGCTTCAGTTTCTGCATCTGTAAAATGGGGATAAGAATGCTTGCATGATCTTCCTCAGTTGCCAAGTCTATTGATTTGACCACAGCAATAGCTTTTGCAATTGTCTCCTCCCCACTCACATGGTTATCACCCTAGTTCAGGTGCTTATCATTTCTTGCTCAGACTATTGTTAATAACCTGATAATTGGTCTCCCTGCTCCCTACCCCTCAATACATGCTCCATACAGCTATGAGAATGGTCTTCCTAAGGCCATGCCACTCGCCCACTCAGGAAGCTTCCAGGGCTCCCCAGAGCCTCAAGGTTAAAATACATATAAGCTAGCATGTGAGACCCTTTTACGATCTGGCTTTAGGCTGCCTTTTCAGTATTATTTCTTATTACTCCCCATCACATTCTTGAGCCAGACTGGACTACTATTTGTTACCCAAACTTGGTATTCTCCTGCTGCTTCTAAGCATAAGATATCCCTAATACCTCAAATACACATCTTCCTCATCTCTACCTTTCAGAATTGTTATCTTCCTTTAAGGCTTATTTCAGGTACCACTTCTTCATGCAACCTTCCTTGATTATCCCAATAGCTTGTTAGTGTTTTCTTCCCCAAATAACACTTGTATTATACTTAGATGTCAACATGTTGTATTCTGCATACCCAATAGAACTTAAGCCCCTAGAGGGCAGAGACTATTTTGTGTTTTTCTTTGTATATCAAGTGACTAGCACAGTGCCTCCTGAGGAGCAGGAGCTTAATCAATGTTTGTTGAATTGAAAATCAAATGAGATAATGAACTTGAAAGCACTCTGTAAATTGCGAAGTACCATAGCCACGTGAATAAATATTGTTATGATTATTGTCATGAAGTTGGTGAAACTTGACCTAAAATCACAGGATTTTCTAGTTGGACCTTTGAGATCCAGAGTAATCAAAGAGCTGGAGTAGAGATAATCTAGTCTCACCTCCTCCTTTTAAAAAGGAGGAAATTAAAACTCAGAGAAGTCAAATCATTTGTCCAAAGTCACATGGCAGAGCCAATTTCCTGACTACAAATCTGGTGCTCTTTCTATTAAATACATTGACTTCATTGTGTCTTACTTCCCATAACTGAATCCTGGTCCATAACTAAGGTGGATTGACTGGAGCTTTGCCCTAGGGTGCCAAATATGAGGAGGAAATGACAGCATTTACAGTCTTTCAGCAGAAACAGAAACAAACAAGCTTAACACCTAATCAAGAACAATAATCATTTAAAATAGGAGGCTGCCAGATGGTCGTTTCCTCTTCCCCCTTGTCTATACCCAAGGGAGCTCCTCCTCCTGCCCTGCCCTGCTCTCCCTCCATCCATATCTCACTGTGTCCCACAGTTTCCCTACCTCCAATGGAATTTGTACCAAATAGTTTTATCCTGCTTGTCCCAGTTGCAAAAATGGCTAGTTATGGCTCTGATTACACCTTTGCTCCCTTCTCAGCACTCACTCCTTCAAGGAAAATGATTTCTAGGCTGGCAAGAACAGCACAAAAATAGATCATAGAGTGTTCAAACCTGCTATTGCCATAGACTCTGCAAAATGCCTTGCTGAAATCCAGGTTTCCGTTCCTTCTATCTACCAGCTTAGTAACTTTATTTAAAACGTGTAATGCATTTAGTCTGGCATGATCTGGCCTTGATGAACCCATGCTGGCTTTTGGTGCTCATCATTTCCCTTTCTACATATTCAGAAACTACCCCTTTAATAATAAGTTGTGCATTTATTAACAAAAAAGTAAGGTAAAAAATATCAAGACTATTGGTTTTTGGATGTGAACTCACAATACGTGCCTCAATTCAGCCCCAGGCTCTTATGACAGTATGACAAATACAAATATCCTTTCATTGGGGGGGCAGCTAGATGGTGCAGTGGATAGAGCACTGGCCCTGCATTCAGGAGGACCTGAGTTCAAATTCAGCCTCAGACACATAACACTTACTAGCTGTGTGACCCCGGGCAAGTCACCTAACCCCCATTGCCCAACCTTTAAAAAAATATCCATTTATTTGAGACAGAAAGAGTTTAAGAATTTCTCAAGGAACAAAAAGCAAGCTCACTAGCCTTTAGTTTGAAAATTTTGCTTTCATTCCCTTTTTGAAGAGTGGAATAAAGTCTGCCCGTCTTCAGCACTGCTCCCCCTCGGTTTTCCCAAGTTCACAGAGAGTGGCTCAGCAATGACCCCGTAGTTCTTTCAGTATTCTGGGACTGAGTTGGTCAGGGGATTTTGGGGCTCTTTTAAGGGCTGCTGGGTGCTCTCTTAGCAGCTTGGCATTTACCTTAGGTTAAAAGTCCCCTCGAACTATTTCTGAACATTATATTTCCAGTCTGAATATAGTTTTCTTTAGAAGACAAAATGGAAATGAAGCAAGATTTGAATTATTTTGTCTTCTCTCCATCACCCATTTTCACCATCCTGTTCACCCTTGGCAGGGGTCCTGCCTGCCTCCAAACTAGTTTTATTTTAAAAATCGGGTTTGGTTGATGAGTGCCCTTTGTACCCACTTTGGTCTCCTTACTCATCTCTGGGTTTTTTCCTTCACTAGATCTTAATATCTGCCCTTCTAGTACGTCCTCTTGAGCCTTGGGCTCTATTGCTATTTGACCTGCCATCGCATGGTAAGGACTTTGGCGTCCTGCCATCTGCATTGCCCAAGGACCACCCATTTACTATGCAGCTGAACTGGCCTATTTCTGTTGTCAACGCTAATTAGAACATGAACTCCTTGAGAACCCAGACTGATTCATACTCTTTTTGGGCCTTCAGCACTTAGAACAGTGCTTAATATATAGTAGGTGCTTAATAAATGTTTTAATTCATTTATCTGAACCATTTGCGTTTGTGTTGGCAGAATTGCATGTCTGAGAGTATCTCATCCCTTTTGAATTGACTTTCCTTGAAGGACCTTGGACCACAAGATCCTATCACTCCTTTCTCTGAATACTTTAAAATCCATTGTCCCCAGATGAACTGGCATTTATATAGCCCTTTAAGGTTTGCAAAGCTTGTGCATATATTATCACATTTGATCCTCACAACAACCCTGTAAGGTATTATTATAACCATTTTACATATGAGAAAATTGAGGCTGAAAGAGATTAAGTGGCTTACTCAGGGTCACACAGCTGGCAAGTGTCTGTGCCACATAAGTTGCCTCAAATATAGGATGCATTTCAAACTTTGCCTAGCTCCTTGTTTATCCTTATGTAACACAAACTCTAAGATGTCATGGCCATTTCCTCTCAAAATTCCTATAATTTCTACTTCAGCAAACATTCGTCCTTTGGTATTTCAGAACAAGATTTGTATTTCTTGCACACACCTTAAAAGATGGAAACAATGGGCGCTTTGGCAAGGATGACGCACACCTAATGAGGACTGATAAAATACATATTTATTTGGAGAGTAGTGGATCTGATCAAGAGGGCTTTATGTTGAAAAGAGAGGCAAGAGAGGAAACTGTCTCTATATATCTGCCAAACTGTATACCTTAGAGAATAGCAACTGCAACACAGGGAGAATGGCAGAAGGGAGGATTGGTAAAACAGAGGAGACAATATTCGGGAAAAGAGGCAGCAATAAAACTCATGGCCTCAGATGTCAATATATAAAATCACAAAGTATGGATAATAAATACACTCAATGAGAGATTCTAATCCAAGGAGGCAAATCACTAAGATTTGGTGGGATGGGATTGATAGCCACAACATAACTATGGAAGAATATGCCCAATCCAAAGGTAACAGAATAGATGAAAGGGGAGGTAGACTTACATTGTATGTTAAATAGATACATTCACATGTGGTAATCTTTGGATTATGAACTGAAAGGGAGAAGCAGGTAGAGGACATCTGAGTGATGATTAAAGGATGGAGAAACAGAAGCAATATATTATTGGGATATACTACAGACCATCTGGACATAAGGAGGTAAAAGATGATGAGATTAGAAAACATTACAAACCTGTCAAGTGTAGGGGAGGGGAATGCCCCTTCAACCTCAGTTATTGTAGTTACAGAAGGTCCCTAATGTAATAACGATATATTAATGAGGTGTCAAACTAACTACCCAAAATGTAACTCTGCCAGCTAATTGTTGGCTGATTGTTAATGGGAAGCACACCAGTGGGGGCTTCTGGTCTGTAGTGTTAGGAGTGTAGCCCCACAGGGTTACGCCTAGAATCTGAGGTACCAGTTGCCTTCTGGGGAACCAACTTGGCAGCATTAGGGTGAATTTGAGTTCAAGTTGGAGGTATAGCCCAGAAAGGGTGTTTCATAAGAATACATACAGACATCTGTTGGAAATCTCTCTCTGTCAAAAGCAGAACAGTGAAGTTATTTTCGGTGTTGTTCATTTGATTCATGTTAGTCTGATGGTTCAGGTTTGAGATTAGAATGAAATGAGATACTTGCCAACCACCTAATAGACCACAAAAGTAAGTTTATTTAGCTACAGCTTGGGAAGGATATTTATGATAGAAAGATTGTTAATTCAGTTGAGTTCAGCTTCCTTGCTATTTGCCATGGTGGCATGTTAGTGTCAAAAGAAGAACTGCTTGCCCAAGCATAAAGTCAGAGTTGAAGTTTGAATTGGGGTCTCCTGATTCTTCATCCAACATTTTTGCATTGCACCTTCAGGGTCTCAGAGTCCAAGATTCTGCTGGGAAAGCATGTTCAAGAGAGATTGAAAACTCAATACTGAAATTCTGAAAATTCAACCAGAAACAGTTCTCGTGAAGAAGGGGGGAAAAGCTATATAAAGACAACAAAGCAGATGCATAAGGAACTCATTAACCAACTTAAATTTTTAGAAGTCACATATAGAAGATGGAAGAACAAGTAACTGCAGAAAACATGAAAATAGTATGGTCCTGTCCGAATAGGGTCAGGAAGCACTCACACTCAGAATGAGCTGAGGCTGTCTTGGAATTCTTTCTTTTTCTCTTTTTTTTTTATCCCTCCCCCCATCCCAAGACGGCATGCATTCTGAATATCCCTTCCCCTAGTCTGTCCTCTCCTGTATCTCTCCCCCTCTTCTCTTATCCCCTTTCCCTCCTATTTTCCTGTAGGGCAGGATAGACTTTCGTACCCCTTTTCCTGTATTTTTAATTTCCCAGTATCATGTGAAAACATTTTTTTAAAACATATGTTTTTAAAACTTTAGGTTTCAAATTTTCTCCCTTCCTCCCTCCCCACCCAGCCTCATTGAAGAGGCAAGCAACTCGATACAGGCCATACATGTGCAGTTATGCAAAACATTTCCATAGTAGACATGTTGTGAAAAACTAACTCTATTCCCTTAACCCTATCCTGCCCTTTCATTTCTTCTGTTCTTTCTTTTGACCCTGTCCCTCCTCAGAAGTATTTGCTTCTGATTATCCCCTCCTCTCTATCTGCCCTCCTCTCTATCATCCCCCTGCTCTCTTGTCCCCTTCTCCCCCATTTTCCTGTAGGGTAAGGCTGTCTTTGAATTTTGAGAAAAACAAAAATCCTCTTAAAAAAAAAGCTATCTTGAGAAATGAGCCAAGAGTATGAAGAAGCAGTACAGTAATCCAGCCAGCTCTCCCCAACAACTACTCCAACACAGACCAAGAAAGAGAACCCAACCAAGACATGACTGGGAAATCCAAAGAAGAAAATCACAGTGAGTGCTTAATCTAGCCCGAGTCTGGATAGGGAGACAGACAGAGAGGTCTGTGTGCACTGGGGACAGGGTCTAGCCGATTAGGTATCTTGCAGACTCCTAGCTCAAAGACTAGATGGGGTCTGTGTGTAGGAGGGCAAGTTTTAAAATACTTGACATCTCATTTGAGATTTGATGGTTTGAGTTTCACTGTTCTGTGGTGTAGGTACTACAGGTATTATTATGCACATTTTTATTATTCAGTCATTTTTCAGGTGTGTCTGACTCTTCATGACCCCATCTGGGGTTTTCTTGGCAAAGATACTTGGCTTACCATTTCCTTCCCCAGCTCATGTTACAGATGAGGAAACTGAGGCAAACAGGATTAAATGACTTGTCTAGTGTCACACAGCTAGTAAATGTCTGAGGCCAGATTTGAACTCAGGAAGATGAGTCTTCCTGGCTCCAGACTTGGGCTACCTATTGTGCCACCTAGCTGCCCTATACTCATTTTACAAATTAGGAAATTGAAGCTCATAGACTCAGAGAGAGGTGACTTATCCTAAGTCACACAATCTGATCCTAGGTCTTTCTGACTCCAAGTCTAGAACATTTCCCATGGGACCTGGGATTTCACTGACATAGAGATTCTTTCTCCCCCTTAGTCCACCCCCTCTGCCTTTAGAAATGGTTTTATTTCTCTGTTTCCCCATTTGAAGCACCACTTTTATTCTTTTTAGCTTTAATTCTCCCAGATATGTTTAAGATCAGAGAGTTGGCCCTCCAGCCCTCTTGCGTTCTGTTCTAGCTCAGAGACCAACTTGCATTTTGTGCACGTCTTGGCATTGGCAGAAATCCAAACAGAGCGCATTCTGTGCAGGTGATGAGAATGTTTCCCTTGCCTTCTGTGCTTGCTGAAATCCTCAGTTCTCTATCACTCTTGCTTCTAACTCAACTCACTAACTTCTGAGGCACATGGGAAGTGTTCACGTCATTGGGTGTGACATCCCTATGAGCTCCTACATGTGTCTGGCTTTCTGCCTCTTTCTGGGGCCTTCCTATCTTTTCTCCTTACCTGGTATTGCTTAAGTGATCATAGGAGCACAGGTCTAGAGCTGGAAAGGCCTCACCATTCAACCTCCCTATTTTACCGAGGAGGAAACTGAGACCGGGGAGGTCAAGTGATTTGCCTAAGGTCACACAGGAAGGATTTGATCTGCAATGAGTGGATTCCTGTAATATTAGTCCTGATAGGAACAGTAACTGCTTCGGAGAGGAAGATCTGTGGAAATTCAGCCTCTTACTACTTTCCCCCTCTTCCTTTGGGAGTAAGGAAAGTTTAAATCCTTCACTTGTCCAAGGAGAGAGGGAACCCAAAGTGAGGACCAAGACCAAAGGGAGCCATGTTGAGAGGCAGTCCATCTTAGACTGCCATCCTAGAGATTTCCCATGGTTTGGCTGGCATGATAGTAGTATACGACAGAGCATTTAGAGTCAGGAGAGTTGGGTTTGAATCCTGCCTCTACCACATACTAACTGACCTTGGGTAAGCCTTTACTTTTCTCTGGGATCGGGATCTGTCAAAGGAGAGGCTTCTATTGGTTCCTTCCATTGCCTGTATTTTACACTCCCATGACAGCCAGAGCCTCACCCTCTTCCTTTTGAGGAACCGATCACATTTAAGTCATGCAGCTCCCTATAAATTGGAGCCTTATTTCTGCTCCAAAGGGCACGTATGGGCCCATATATCTCAGGCCCTTTTTTGAAGGATGTGCAATAGGCTGAAGGAATATTTACAAGGCGCCCTGGTGTCAGCATTAATTCCGAGAGAAATCTCTTTGATTTTGTAGTTACAGAAGAGGACAATAAGTTAGGACAGGATATTGGGGGAAAAACACTGTAATTGATAGACAGATGGAAAGGAGTCAATTTGGAGCCATCAATTACTGGCTGTAGGAGAATTTTAAGTACTTAAGTGGTTATTATTTATTGCTTCTGTAGCAGTGCAATGGCGGGGTATTGATGCCAAGGTCCCCAGGAGCTAACTGGCAAATGTCAGAAGCACTCCAATTGTGTGCCTGCACACAAAAACATACGCACCGTGTGCACAAATGTATGCACATGCATGTACATTCACACTTAGCATGCATACTCATATAATTAACTGATTCTATAAGTATTTATTAAGCACTTAATCAATCAAGCATTTGTTAGTAAGGGCTTGCTATCTGCCAGACCAGTTTCTGGAACTTCTCTAAGATAGCCTTCCACGGACTCTTTATGTATCAAGCATGTATCTATTTTTTACATGTTGTCACCTCCTTTAGAAAGTAAACTCCCTGAAGGCAGGAATTATTTCTAACTTTCTTTGTACTCCCAGAAATTAGCATGGTGGGAACACATAGTAAATGCTTGTTGACTAACTGTATTAGGCATTGAGGATTCGAAAACAAAACATTCCTGTCTTCGGTGAGGTTTTTTGTAAGGGCCAGGGGAATATAGGATCATATATTTAGAGCTTGAAGACCAAGAGCCCTTGGAGACCATCCAATCCAACCTCCTCACTTTCAGATGAGGAAACTGAGGCCCAGAGAGCTTAAGGGATTTGCCCAAGTCCATGCAAGCAGTAAGTGGCAGAAGCAAGATTGGAATCAGTTCTACCATACCACCTTCCATATTCACTGGTAAGAAATTCAGGATATATATAAAATAAGAATACACTGATTGGAAGGAAGCATTGACAATTGGAGGTATCTGGTAAGGCTTCTTGAAGCCTTGAACTGAGTCTTGAGGGGACCAAAGGGTTTAAAGAGCTGGACATGGGAGGGAGAACATTCTAGGCATGGGATGCTTAGCACAGTCTATGCTAAGTAAGGCACAGAGACAGAGGATGGAATGGTGCATATGGAGAGTGACAAGTTGGGCATTTTTACTGGAGGCTAGAGTGTGGGAGGGGGAGTAATGTGTAATGAGGCTGCAAAGGTAGGCTTGCACTGGGCAAGGAACTGGAGATACAAACCCAAACATGTGTATGCACAGAACACATATACACACACATACATCACAGCCACATATGTACATGCACATACAATCTGAAGACTTGCTTATGCATAGACACATATGGGACTAATTAGCCACACTGGACTCTTATCTCTTGTGTTCAGAAAATGTCAGTGGTTGTGCCTTCTCATAGCCTTCTTTGGGGAATAGAATGGACCCCGGGAATTTGAGACCAAACGAGTAACAGATGTGCCAGGTGCTGGGAGTACCAGTGTTTTTGGAGCAAAGGGATTTTTAAAGCCTTATTTTGATGCATTCTTATAAAATGTGTTTTACCCTAACTGCTCAGTTTTCCTGTATGCTAGGATAGGCAATAAGGTAGTGCAATGGATAGAGCGCCAAGCCTGCAGTCAGGAAGATGAGTTAGAATCCAGCTTCAGACACTTATCAGCTGTGTGACCCTGGGCAAGTTACTTTGCCTCTTTCTGCCTCAGTTATAAAATTATAAATTTATCACTATAAAATATAATTATAACATAGAGGCAATAATAGTACCTACCTCACAGGGTTGGCAGGAGGATAAAATAAGAATATTTGTGAAGTATTTAGCATGGTGCCTGGCACAGTGCTATTGTTCAGTCATTTCGGTTGTGTCTGACTCTCTGTGACCCCGTTTGGGGCTTTCTTGGCAAAGGTACTGGAGTGGTTTGCCATTTCCTTCTCTAGCTCATTTTACAGGTGATGAAACTGAGGCAAACAGGCTGAAGTGACTTGCCCAGGGTCACCCAGATAGTAAGTGTCTGAGGCCAGATTTGAACTGAGGAAGATGAGTCTTCCTGACTCTAGGCCTGGCGCTCTGTCCACTGTCCCAAGGCACATTGTAGATTTTGTATATACATACATACACACATACACACATACACACACACACACACACACACACGTATATATACTTGTTCCTCCTTTCTCCTCCCCCCACCCATTGATGGGCGTTGGCTGGGGGCTGGACTAGTCAACCAATCCAATAGTCTGTTTAACTGGGAGTTACTCTGGATGGGTAACTAGTTTTCCAAATGCTGGACAGTTCAGAGTTTAATTCAATTAGATTTAACTCAATTCAATTCAAATCAGTTCAGGTCAGTTCAGCAAATGTTCATGAAGTTCCTGCTATGTGTAGAACCCTGTTGTGTTGACTGAGAAATTGACTAGCTAGCTTAACTCCTTTTCTGAGGCAAGCTCTTGGACCATTTTTGGAGCCTCAGTTTAATTCATTTTAATAATAAATATTCGTCAAGTACCTGCTATGTCTTGGGTATTGTTCTGGGGATATGAAGACAAAAGATGAAATTGTCTTTGTTCTCTGGGAGCTCACATCCTTATAATGTTCAGCATTTCTTGTATGGGACTAGAGGAAATATGCTGGTGAGTTCACTTTAGGATCTGTGTGAATTTGGGAGAAATTGTGAGTTAGGATTTTTCTCTAAGTACTGGCCCTTGTCCTAGCCCCAACTCAGTTGTTGATTCTGACCTTTCCACTGGAAGCGGTTGTTTTCATAGATGGGACTCAGAGATCGCCTACTTGGGGTGATCTTGCCTCTCCCCCTCCACTGGATGATTACTTCTTGGACTTGAACCCAGATTCAGTTCCTTTCCACTTCAGCATGTGTATAAATAGAATTTACATCATGTCACCAATTCTATTATATTTCACAAACATTTTTCAAATTTCTGCTATTTGCCAGAGCCTATAGAACAGCAAAGATAAAGCAGAGCTTCTGCCCTCAGGAAGCTCCCAATTTAGTAAGAGAGATAATAGAAGGACACATAATTATAATGGAGCTTAGTATGTGATGAGCACAAAAGAGACTTTTTAAGAGCCACCTCTGGAGATGCTAAGCACCTTGCGTATGAGGGCTCTGACCTGCTTCAGCTAGGGGAGGAGCAGGAGGTGACAGAGAAAAGTCAGGCTGATTCTAAGTCAGGACATTACCCCTTACTAGCTGTGCTAACATGTCCCCTTTCTGAATCTCAGTCTCCTCCTGTAAATTGGGAAGAATCGAAGGTGCCAGGGACCTCAGAGGCTCCCCAGTCCAGGGATTCTTAACTCTGTTTTTGATATCATGGACCCCCTTGGCAGCCTGGTGAAGCCTAAGGATACCTTCTCAGCATCATATTTTTAAATGCATAAAACAAAATACATACTATTACAAAGAATACCAATGATGCTGAAATATAATTATCAAACTTTTTTTTTAAAAACCGAGTTCAGTCTCCAGGTTAAGAACCCCCTGCTCTAATCCAAGCCTTCCATCTTACACATGGGAAAACTGAAGCTTGTTGAGAGGGAGGGATGTGCCAAACATCGCACCATCATTTGGAGGCAGATCCAGGACTTGGATACAACTTCCTGGCTCCCAGAGCCGGAGGTCTTTCCACCATGCAAGCGCCATTTTCTAGTGAGGACAGTGGTCCATAGATCTGCAAGTTGTAGAGCTGGAAGGGAGTTTGGAGGGCATCCACTCTACCTACTTCCTCTCTCTTTTATATCTGAGAAAATTGAAGCCTAGAGTTGCAAGTTATTTGTCCAAGATCACACAGATAGATAGGGATGGCAGTTGGGACTAGAATCCAGAAAATTATTCTACTTGGCTGGGACATAGAGGATGTGATGGGGAGTAGTATGAAATAAGGCTAGAAAGTCAGATTGGCAACAGATTGTGAAGGACTTTTTAATGTTTTAAAATAGAGTTTTATTGATACCTTTCCTTTTTTTGGAGGCAATCAGGGGTTAAGTGACTTGCCCAGGGTCACACAGCTGATAAATGTCTGAAGCTAGATTTGAACTCAGGTCCTCCTGACTCCAGGGCTAGTGCTCTATCCACTGAGCCACCTAGTTTCCCATCTTTCATTTTTTCTAAACGTTCACACTTATGCCTATACTTTTCTCTCCTCTCTTTCCTAGAGAGCTCGTTTTTTTAAATAAAGGAAAAAGAAGAAGAAACCCAGTAAAACTAACAACACATCAAAAAGGCTTGTTATATGCAATGTTCCACACCTGTGAACCCCCAAAGGAGTTGGGGGAGGAGTCTTTTTAATCTCTTCTTTGGAGAAAAACTTAGTCATTATAATTTCACAACATTTAGTTTCAGTTGTCCTGTGGTGTTTGGTCTTTCTTTTTAGATTGTTGTAGTCATTGGATATGTTTTCCTGGTTCTGCTTGCTTCACTGTGTATCAATTCATGTACATCTCTCCATGCTTCTCTGTTATTCATCCTTTCTTACAGTATAATAATGTTCCGTTCCTTTCATGTATTACAATTTGCTTAGCCAGTCTCCAATCAAAGGGCATCTACTTTGTTTCCAGTTCTTTGCTGCCACAAAAAAATTCTGCTATAAATATTTTGTTGTATGTGGAGCCCTTCTTTTTGTCAGTGACCTCCTTGGGGGGTATATGCCTAACATTAGAACCTCTAGGTCAAGGGGTTTGGCATCCTAGTCATTTTCTTGGCCTAATTCCAAATCGATTTCAAGAAGGATGTGGAGGATTTTGCATGCCAGGCAGTGTGGCATCATGGACAGCCCCCTGGAGTTAGAAACAGGACCAGGATTGGAAACTTGACTTGGCTTCTTTACTAGGTCTACTTTTATTGCAGTGATCTTTTCACTAGATAATTTTGACTAGCCTATTTGCCTCTTCTCTATCCTCATCTGTCAATTTCCCTTCCCATACCTGCCACAAATGCCCATCTTCAAACATGCCTGGAATCGTGAAGGCTCCATCCAGCTCAGTACAGTGACTCTGGGAATCTGGTGCCATGACTTTATCCCATCCAATGTCTTGGGCTCTGGCCCCATAAGACTCCTCTGAGTCCCGTTTGAGCTCTGAGTCTCTAAAACCTTTCCTCTTGCCAAGCAGAGAATAAATTGTCACAAGCGTCATTTTAATACCCAGACTGCTATTCTCATCGACTACAAACCCCTGAGAACACGAGTTTAATAAAATGGGTTAGTTTGCTTTCTCGTAAATAACATTCCTCAGCCATGCTAGTTCAAAAAGAGAGGAGCAATAAAGAGCAACTTTATTACTGTTGCAATATATAAAATAGAGCAGAGAGAGACTTGGCCGCAGCTTTATCGGGGCCGTGAATTCACTTCTTTCATTGAAGTGTCTGTCACATTAGGGGAAAAATACAGACCCCTCTGAACCCCAACGCTGGTGACAGTTATTACTCAGAGGAATTTTTCCATTCTTTAGCCCTCATTTTTCTCCCCTTTATAGAATCCTCTCTTAAGGAAGTTTGAGGTGAAACCAGCTAGTCTCAGTCTTCCTGAGGACCTTGGTCAGTTACGCTAGTTAAAATAGGGTGGGAAGGGAAGGACATTTCATGTGAAAGGAGAGGAGTAAACAAAGGTGTGTGAGGGCAGCTAGGTGGCACAGTGGATAAAGTATTGGGCCTGGAGTCAGGAAGACTGCTCTTCGTGAGTTCAAATCTGGCTTTAGACACTTACTTGCTGTGTGACCCTGGACAAGTCATTTAACCTTGTTTGTCTCAGTTTCCTAAGCTGTAAAATATATGTAAAATAAGGAAATGGCAAACCATTCCAGTGTCTCTGCAAAGAAAACCCTAAATGACTGAACAACAACAATAAGAAAAGTAGAACTGGTTGCCTCATTTGTAGTATTGGCAGTATTCCAGTTGAAGGTGGATGAAAACATGGGGAAGCTGTATGGGGGATTTCTATTCAGGACCTGGGCAGACGGGAGGTCTGTGAGGTCCTTTTTAGCTCTGAAATTATGAGACTTACTAAAATAATCTGAAAACCTCTTTTTGGTGGTGTTGAGTCATTTTTCAGTCACGTCCAACTCTCCATGACCCCATCTGGGGTTTCCTTGGCAAAGATATTAGAGTGGTTTGTCATTTCCTTCTCCAGCTCACTTGCAAGACCATCACCCTTTATAAAGGACCAAAGTGAAGCTGCCCCAATAACACCAGGGGAACTAGCCTACATTCCTTAATTTTGTTCTGCTCACTCACATACCACTTTATTTTGGTTTTCAATCCCAGTGTTTATTATCCTTCCTTCTCTAAAAGGACCAATGACATCACAAGGGTGATGTCTTAACTTGCTCATTAATTGGATGTAAGTGAAGCAGAGCCTCACTCTTTCCTCCAGGGGCATAGAAATCCAGTGGCAAGACAAAGGTCAAGAAGACTGGTGATGGCCCAGGATGCAGTGGGTGACCTTGGCCTTTCTAAATTAAGGTCTTTCCCAGGTCTCAATCATTCAATGACTAAGGGTTAGGTAAGAGTTAAAAGGAGGGAGAGGAGAATGGTGATCACCAAAACCCATTTCTCTAAGTCTGATATTCTCCCAGGGATGTTGTATGACTAGTAGTCACGAAATGTCATGATGTCAGAAGACTGCTAATTGCTGTGAATGGAGTGACAGATGGTGGATAAGAAGAAGCTACAGCATGTTACTAATAATGTCTTATGCATTAGAGATAGTGCAAAAGATGACATCAAGGACACATATGGATGACTAGAAAAGGAGTCAATCAGTTGCAGAGCAAGAATGAGTAATGAGAGAAGAATAGCCCAAGTGCTGGATGGGTAAACTCCAAGATATTAAAGAAAAAACTCAAGCAGATGAATGTCTTTGGTTGGGTGTATTCTCCATGGAGGACATATGTAAAGACCTGGGCACAGGTCATGGAAGATGAGAAAGTGAGGAGGGGCTGTGATCCGCACCAATGGAAGAATTACCCACAACAATAAGTCCAAAGTAGGGGCACCCTCTTAGCTCTGGAGGATTAACCTTAATAACTTTCCCATCTCTATGTTTTTCTTGCTACAACACCAACTTGTGCACTCTTTTATATGGACATCCTTCCGTTCTGTTGACAGACCAAAGTCAGAAATGGTTAAAATGTTTCCTTGGTACTTTATTAAAAATGTTGAGACATTTTATTCTGAGACAATAGATACTTCTCAACAAACATTCAAACATACCCTATTACAAACTACAGTCCTATCACAAGAGATCGTTTATTAATTGGTAATCAGAAGGGTTAACTTTGATAGTATGGCACCATTTAAACTTTATTTACATTGTAGTTATTGGGTTTATTGTTTTTATGGCTTTGCTTTCTTCACTGTACACTTCATACAAGTTTTCCTATTTTTCTCTGAATTCTTCACATTTGCTATTCTTTATAGTGCAGCAATATTGCATTGCATTCAGATGTCTCGGTTCTGGAGGGCTGGTACATATTTTGCTTCCAGCTTTTTTTGTTGTTGTTACTCAACATTTTGCTATGAACTTTTTTGACTGGTAAATCTTTTTATTTTTCCGGTCATTAATCTCCTTGGGATGCAGTTGCCATTTTTTAATATCTTTGCTTGATGGATGTGAAATGACATCTTGGAGTTGTTTTAATTTGTTAGTGATTTTGAATTTTTTCAGGTGGTTATGAATAGTTTGTATTTATTCTTTTGAAAGCTATTAATATCTATTGGAGAATGGCTCTTAATGTTTGCATCAATTTCCTACAGATTTTGGATATCGGGCATCTCAAGCTATATCTTTTTCTCTGCTTTTAGTTGCACTGATTTTATATTTGAAAAACTTAAATTTTATATAATCATATATATATATGTATAAATATGTATACATATATATGTATAAATCATATAATATATAATTTATTAAAAAAGTATTTCTTCTATCTCTTGTCTGGTTTTAAAATTTTCTATATCCACAATTTTGAAAGATAGAAACTCTTGTTTCTCTATAAATTTTTCATATTGTAACTTTTTATATTTAGATTGTTTATATGGAATTTATTATGGCAGAGGATGTAAGATGTTGAACTAAATCTTTCTTTTCCCCCATCAGATCCTTTTCTAGTGTCACCAGTAATTCTTGTTGAATTGAGTCCTTTACCCAATAGTTTGTGTTTTGGGGATTTTACAACTCTGAGCTGCTCTACACAACTGTTTCTAGGACTTGCCTAATTTGTCTATTCTATAGATTGACTTTTCTAGTTTTTGTCCAGTACAATCTAGTTTTGATAATTAGAGCAGCTAGATAGCACAGTGGATAGAACACTAGGTCTAGAGCAAGGAAGGCCTGAGTTCAAATCCAACCTGACACGCTAGCTGTATGAACCTGTGTTAACCCTGTTTGCCTCAGTTTCCTCATCTGTGAAATGAGCTGGAGAAGAAAATGGCAAACCATTCCAGTATCTTTGCCAAGAAAACCCCAAATGGGCATTTTCTGAAATGATTGTCCTTATTATATATATGTGTGTGTGTGTGTGTGTGTGTGTGTGTGTTTAATAAATACCCTTTGTAAAAACAAGGCTTGGCTGATAACGTGAAACACACTAGCAGTGGCTCACGAGTTACACTCATGAGCACCCTCAAGAATCCTAATGGAGGAGGCATAATCATTCTTTGGGAAGTGAGGTAGTCAATACAAGTAGGAATGAGGAAGTAAGCCCAGATGAAGCACTATGCTGGGGATTTCATCTCGGATAATTTTGGACCCCTCGGCATTTGAAAGGATCTGTTGAAGAGATTCTCCATCACTTGTTCTTGGATACTCCTGTTTTGTTTTCAGGGATTCCTTAGAGAAAAATCAACATTTTTCTCTCTTGTTTTAGATCGTGTTTGGACAGTCTGTCTTGATTTTTCTTTCAAAGTCAAACCAGTTCCTGTGAGATAATTTGCTGGTTTGAATGTTTATGTATTGATATCTGTTGTATTACTATATGCATCATGAGTATTACAGCTAATATCAGCACTATTGATTTTCTGTCCTTAAAATAATGGTGCCTCATAGGTTGCCTAAAGCACCCTATGCTATATGTAAATGTTCACAAATATTATTTTTTTCTTAATTCTTTTAAGTGGGACTAGCTTTATCGTGAAATCCTTAGAAACTGTAGGTTCATAGAAGATTTTCCTATTGCTTGAAAAACCCTGAGAAACCCATCCAGTGTGCCTGATTCCATTTTGCAAACCCCATATCTCTTTGGGACTTTTCTGATTTTGTTTTCTTGTTAAAGTAACCTGCTCATCCTAATGAGGGGTGAGTTAGGAACTTCATGAATTAGTAGAGATCCTTAAGGGAAATTTTGGGATTTCCTATGGTATAGAGATTCAGGGAAATTTTTTCACAGAACATCCAGTGAGATTGCCTATGTGTGAAAAAGATCCTGGAGACATTGTGGGATGCCCTGTATGGTTTTTTAAATAAATGATATTTTCTGCAAATAGAGATAATTTTGTCTCCTCTAAGCCTATGTGTATTCCTTCCATTTCTTTTTCTTGTCTTATTGTTATGTATAGGGATGCCTGGAGATATCTCACCTAGCCCTTGGATTAGATCACCTTGTATGGAGGAGAGATTCATGAGAGTTTTCAGCCAGGACAATTTGGTTTCTCACCTGAGGGTGAGGGGAGTGACTTCCATCCAGTAAATTCTGATTCTCTAATCTCTGTGTGGAGAGCCTTGTGTTTTTTCAGTTGTGTTGGGATCAGACTTTCTGAGAGGAGGATCTTGTTGTTGTTTTTTTTCCTTCGGCTTTTTAAAATTGCCTTTGAATTGGGGAAGACCTCTGACGCATCAAGACAGGAATAAACTATAATAATTTTGTAAAATGGTATGTTTGTTAAGTTGTATCACTATATATTTGGGAACATGAAAAAAGCTTGATTTCCTAATTGATTGTCGATGGAATTTTCCTGTTATCCTTATTTTTTTTTACCATAATGATATAGCATAGGTATAAACTTTCAATAGTTCTCTAATTATTTAGATCTTCTATTTCTTTTTTTAATTTACAATTTCTTCCATATTGTGGACTTAATAGCCATCAGTAAACACAAATATTTCAATATGCAAAGAAGAATGAGAAAGAAGGTTGGATAAGAAATTTTGAGCTTCTTTATGTACGCAAAAATTGCATTGTAGATGAATCGGTTTAAGTCCTGTGCGTGTCTTGGTGAGTTAATTCCCACACATGGAATGCATTTTGTTGTTATTTTAAATAGAATTTCTCTTCCTATCTCTTCTTCCTGGGTTTTGTTAGCATAATACTGAAAAGCTGATGCTTTTTGTGGATTTATTTTATATCCTGTTGCTTTACTGATGCTATTAATTATATAAATTTATTTTCCCATTGATTCTCTAGGGTTTTTTAAGTAAATGATATTCTCTGCAAATAGAGATAATTTTGTCTCCTCTTTGCCTATATGTATTCCTTCCATTTCTTTTTCTTGTCTTATTGTTATGGGTAGTATTGTTAGCATGTCCAATGATAGTGGGCATTCTTATTTTAACTTTTATCTTATTAGGAAAGTTCCTAATATTTCTCCATTATGAACAATGCTAGCTCTTGGGTTTAGGTAGCTATTTTTGATCACATTAAGCAAAGATGTTTTTATTCCTATGATTTTTAGTGTGGTTTTTTTTTAAAGCATAAGTGAACATGGCATTTGGTCAAATACTCTCTCTCCATTTGGTTGCATACTCATTTGATTTGTGTTACATTTGTTATTATTAATATTTTATTTATAGTTTTCCTGGTGTTGAACTATCCTTGGCTTCCTTGTATAAATCGGGCTTGGTCATAATGAATAATTTGTGAATAATTTTCTGTTGCCTCTTTACATTAATAATAATTTTGCATTAACTTTCATTACTGATATTGCTCTCTAGTTTTTATTTTCTGCTTTATTTCTTCCTGCATTTGGCATCAGCAAAGTATTTATCTTAGAGAAACAGTTTGGCAAAGCTATTTGAGAGTTGAATATATTTACAAAACTGTCTTACTCCCTGGATCTCCTGACAGAAAGCATGAACTACAAGGTCAAAATGCATATGAATGTACACACACATAATACACACACATGTATAGATATATGTATTGATATAACATATATATCTATATATATATCTATATATATATATCTATATCTATATGGAGTGTCCCAAAAGACTTAGTGCAGTTTTAAGCTTTAATAATTTCAGAAATATGAATGATGCAAACTTACAAAAAACAGCTTTTGAAAGGTTAATTATTTAAAATAGTGATGTTTCTTATTAAAATTCAATATGCCCAATATATTCAGCTATATATTGCTCTAGGTGATTTTTCAACTTTATAAAAACTTTCATCAGCTGCTTCTTAGTGACTGAAAAGATGGCATTGGTAATCCAAGCTTTAAAATCATTCAAAGAATAAGATTTTGATATGTATATGCCTATTTTGATCCCACAATTACAAGTCTAATGGAGATAGAAGAGGTGACCTAGGTGGCCAAACAAGGGGACCTCCTCTACCGACCATTGGTCTGAGAAAATGTCATCAAGAAATTGTCACACACATAATACATACCAACAGAGTACATTGTCTTGTTAAAATTGAAATTTTGTTATTCAAAAATCATGATGTTATATAAATAGAAAATGCATTTAAATAATTAAGTTTACAATGATTGTTTTTGTAAGTTCATAGCATTTACACTTCCAATGTTTTTAAAACTTAAAACCTCACTAAGACTTTTGGGACACCTTATATATTTGCAAAGCTGTCTTTTTGCCATGTGCCTCTTGACAAAGAAACAGAGTGGATAGCTCTGTGATTTCAGTATCAGACAATGGTGTGACACTCCCGAAAAAAGGTAAAATGACCTTAGACTTAGGGGGATCTTGGTTCCTGTCCTCAAACATTTCAAAAGCTGTCATACAGAAGAGAAATTAGATTATCTTATTTGGCTTCAGAGGGCAGGACAGGAAGCAATTGGTAGCAGTTACTGGGAGGCAGATTTGGGGTCATATAATCATAATACTAGCAGCTAACATTTATATAGCTCATTAAGATTGACAAAGTATTTTGTAAATGTTATTTCATTTGATCCTCGTAACAAACCTGCGAGGTGGATGCTATTATTATCCCCATCTTACAGATGAGGAAAGTAAGGCAGGCAGAGATTAAATGAATCATCCAGGATCACAAAACTATTAATGGTCTGAGGGCAAATATGAATTTAGGTCTTTCTGACTCCAGATCTAGTGTTCTATGCACTAACCCCCCTACCTGCCTTTAAAGAAGATGTTCCCAGGAGTCAGAGCTATCTAAAAGTGAAATAAGTTGACTAGGGAAGTAGTGAGCGCTCCATTCCTGGAGGTCTTGAAGCAAATATTGAATGAACACTTGTATGTAAATTGCTTTGAAAACCTTAAAGAACTGCCTAAATGTGAGCTGTTGTTGTTATTAGTTATATAAATATTTGTGGTTAGGTGCAGGTGAGTTTGGAGGCCCCTGCGATTCTAGGATTCTAGGATTTACAGACTCTCCAGGGTGGTGTTGAAGGGGAGGAGCAAACATTTGTCACCCAGAGATCTCTTAGGGCATAGAAGTCTCTGTCCAGTTCTCTGAGTCCAAATGGTTTCAAATCTAGAACTTTTTCTCCTCAGCTCTTGGAGGAATCTCTCTGGATCTAGGATAAACTTTCTGAGGCCCTCTAGAAGCCAAGTGTTTAGTCCCATCATCTTTCCCTTGGATCTAGGGTTGAGCTTCCCACCTCAAGTCCCCACTGACTCCCAGAACATTTTTCTAACTTCTTCCCTCCTCTTCTCCTCTGACCGTCATCTTCCTTAGAACATAGCGGATGTCAGAACTAGGAGGGACCTTAGAACCAAGACCAAAAAAGGTCAGAGCTAGAGGTCAACTTCAAACATAGAATGTAGAATGTTGGGATTGGAAGGTTACCTTAGAGTTCATTGAGTCTAGCCCCTTAATTTTTACAGAGGACGAAACCAAGGCCCAGAAAGAGATGGGATGTGAGTATGTGGTTCAGACTCAATGAGTGGCCTCTTTTATCCCCAAGAGCCCATTGGAAGCTGTAGCAAAGAAACTTTTTTTTTTTTGAGAAGGCCATTCTCAGGCTTATGGTTCCTAGTCCTTAGCTCCCTGGCCAGGTTGTAGGACCTTATGGGTGGTTGACGGGTATGGGCTTTTAACCTCCCGGGCAGGCAGGCAAGCAGGATATTTGCTGAGTGGCTCTGTGCTGCCCTCTGATTGATGGCTTCATTCCAGGGATGACCTTGTCCCCAAGTAGCTGTAATTGTTCCAGGGGAACATCTGGCTTTAATTATCTTTGGCCTGCTTACATCCGCTGATGGGGCTAGATGGGACTGGATGCACTGGGGCTTTTATTCACTTCCTGGGAGGGGAGGTGAGAAGTGGGGAGGCAGGTGAAGGAGATGAGAGAGCTTGTGTTGAGCTCTTTAGACCCTTAATTGTACACAGCAATTCCTCCTATTGTCCCTAAAGCCAGGCTTAGGCCAGATCGCCCTTTGCCCCTGGGGTTATACCCTAAATTTAAGGTATCCACACCTACTCACTGGGAATGGGAGGGAGGAAAAAGCGGACGGCTGTTATCCTGTTAACACAGAGCTCTGATGCTTGCCACAGACACAAGATGTCTCTGGACCCAGACAGCAGGGGTGATGGGTTTGTGGCACACTCCTGACTGTGCTGAGCATGTACACACCAACCTGGAGAATCCCCACAAACTATCTCATCTCATTAAACCATTACACTGAGGGACTTCCGGGTTCTCCCAATGTGTTTGTTTCCATGAGGAAAAAAAAACAACTTACATGTGTTCATGCTTGTATGGATAAGCATATATCTGTGGGGCAAGTATGTATATGCATGTGCGCGTATATGTCAGTGTGCATGTAGCTGCATATACATGTGTACATGCATGTATGTGCAAAAATGTGCCTATAAGTCTATGTGCATGTGTGGCCCTGTTATATGCTGAATGTATGAATTAGGTGAATAATGATAGCTGAAATATTGAGCTTTAATGTTTGCAAACTGCTTGTCACTTATGTTTTCATTTGGGTCTTTCAACAATCCTGGGACATACATGCTATTAGTATCCATATTTACAGTTGAGAAAACTAGGTAAACAGAGGTTAAATGACTTGCCCGGGGTCACACAGCTAGTGAGCATCTGAGACTGGATTTGAACGCAGGTCTTCCTGTATCCAGACCCAGTGCTCTCTCTTCACTGTGCTACCTAGCCGTCTCATCTCCTCCTGCTAGAATCTGTCTTCTCCTCCAAGGGCCAGATCAGGTGCCAACTCCTCCATGAAGCCTTCCTTGATGATCCCCTTAGCTAGGAGTGATACCTTTCCAACCTCTCACCCTTCTTTGTTTGACTTCTTCCATACACTTGTTCTTCTGCCTTCTGTCATACTCAGCTCTGTACTTTTCTCACTGTTTTTATTAGAATATTAGCTTCTTGAGAGAGTTGAGATGTGTGTGTGTATGTATATATATATACACACACACACACATACATATGACCCCCTATTGCCGAACATAGTGATCTTCCTATTGGTAAGCCAGCACATGAACCCAGGTCTGAGACCCCATACCATGCTTCAAATCCCATCCTATCACGCCTGGACATCTCCTTGCCATCAACACTGCCACTGCTCCCTCTGGACCACTGGTTCTCCTGAGACCGTGCCCAGAGTCACTTAAACCACTTAGCTTGGGAATCATTGCCCTGGGGACATGCCACTGTGAGTGGTGAATCAGTACAAATTCTGGCAAAGGCTAGCCAGCCCCTGCCCCCACAACTATGCTTCACATCTCATCTGACCTTCTATCCTGTCCATCTTGCCATCTGCCCTGGTAATGAGTACATACCCCACCACACCCAGCCAATAATCAGATCAAGGCTATCCTTACTTCTGGAAAATGTGTCAATCAAATCTCTGTACCATCCACGGGGCCTCTCAGGCCCTCAAGCACCCTTCTTTGTGTACCATATAAATAAAAATAAAAATAAAATAATAAAAGTTCAATGATTACAGGAACTGTTTTGCCCTTCATATTTGTATTCTCAGCCCTTAGAACAGTGTTTGGCACAGAGATTGAACTTTTAAAAAATCACTTTTCCTTCATTAATTCTCTCTTATTAGGTTAATTAATAATTATCAATAGTAGGAACTCACTATTTAATGTTAGCATGTTAATTAATATTATCCTATTAATTAATTAATATTATCACAGTAATTAATAATTAATTAACAGTAGATACTTAATAATTTATTTGATGAATCAACTCAGGAAAAATGTTAGGTGTAAAATCTGACCATTCAATCATTCAATGACTTCCATTTGAGAGGGTTTGGGGAATGCTTCACGGAGGAGGGGGCATTTGATCTTGGTTGTGGAATCTATAGCATCCTTGACAAAGAATCATTCAGTCCCTGCTGAACATCTGTTTAGGACAATGAAAAGGATTTTTAAATAAAAATATTGTTGGGGAAAAGAGGAAGACCAGACAAGTGCTAGAAAAGCTGCCAGGAGAGATGGGATGGTGATAATGGATGACCTAGAGAAGGCTGCCCACATCTCATTTTCTTTCTATTTTTTTTTCCTGCTGATGAGAATGATCCTTGGACTGGAAGGGACAGAACAAAAATGGCTGATGGGGAGGACAGTCAGCTGCCTCAGAGATGTTGGGTACTGGAACTGCACCATTGTCAATGATTCTTGAAAGACTATGGCCAGCAGGAGAATCAGAGAAGGGCAAATGCCCTACTATTTTTTAAAGGGAAAAAGAATATGAGATCTACCGGTGCCCTTGCTTTTAATTCCTGGAAGAATTCTTGAATGCACTATTAAAGGCATGGTTAGTGACTATCTAGAAGAGGAAACAGTAGTCACAGCATCAGCATGGCTTCATCAAGAATAGGTAATGGATGAATCTCATTGATGGGGTTACTAGACTAGTTGCTGTGAAGAATGCTCTACCTAAGGATCTTAGGTCAGATGTTGCAGTCAGACTAGCACTGATAAGCTGAGGAGTATGAGTGGAAGATTCTAGGCCATCAGAAGCCAGGAGTGATGCTTCCTTTGGAGTTGAACTTGGGAGGATCAATGCTGTGTAGGAACTGACTGGCTAAATTGTGACCCTAATTTTTCCCCCTTCCCAAGACTGTGTGTGTGGGGAATTGTGTCCCTGATGTATTAGGAAGAAAGGTTTGTATGTTGGTTCTTGCTATAGCTAGAAGGTAAATATTCCTTTGTAAAAGACAATATATGTTCAGTGGTACAATGTAACCGGAGTGCTAGGCACTAGCACCATAAAAATAAGGGACGCAGCTGATGGGGGCTTGAGCTGATGTCAGAGAAAAGAGACATCCTGGCTACTGGAAAACGCTGAGGGGGGAGATGAAAGAGGTCTGGCATAGAGAGACGAGGAGGGAGAGCTCACATATTATATGTTCAATTAGATGAAGAGCCATGCAATAAAGAAAGTTCTAGGTTCTGCCACTAATTTACCATATGACCTTGGGTACATCCATTCTCTTGTCCTGACTTCAGTTTCTTCTACTGTAAAATTAAGGTGTTGGATGGGATAGACTTTAAGGTCCCTCCAAACTCCAGCATTCTTCATATTAAGGTCTCTTGCGTCTCTTACATTCCATGTTCTGTGTTCTAAGGACCCCTCCAATGCTTGGCATTCTATTCTATTCTTATTCTATAGAAGCTCTTTCTGTACCATGGGGCATAGAGTACCCAGGGAGCCCCTTAGCCTCCCCAAGTAGAGAGTACAGATGAGGTACCTTGGGTGTCCAGATCATCCATGCAGTCTTGTTAATTACAGCCTTCCTAGAGCATTATGGGAAATTCTTTTCCACCTATAAAGTGAGAAACACTAAAAGACTTCTGTTTTTCCAATCTGCTGTCTCTCCCATCGAGACATAGCCCCCTTCCCTGTGTGTCTCACACACACACACACACACACACACACACACACACACACACACACATTTACTCACCCCCTTACATGCACACACATAACTATTGTTAATTAAGACTGTCTCCATTATGGGGCTAATTAACAATTAGCATAAACATAATTAGCCCCCGTTGACATTTAACTCATTACATTGTTTAAATAATTTTCGGAAATTGCCCTGAGCGGCGTCCTGTCAGCCCGCAATAATGGCACCACTTTGTCATGGAAATTAAATGACATTTGTGTTGTTGCCTTCCTAGCTCATGCGGGGAAGAGATTTTTATGCTCCTGGCATCCGGGCATCTGAGGAAGATGTCTGCAGTTAAGTCCCTTTGCTCTAGTGGGAAGTCCCTTTTGGCAGGTTCCCAGGGTTCTGTTGGACTCAGAGTCAGCTATTGCTCTGAATCCAATTCTTCTCCAGGCTTAGAGGCCCCATCAAAAGAGAGATGCTCCTTTATAATGAGAACTGATGGGCATGGGGCTGTGAGGTTGGCCCATGAGGCTTCCTGGCCCGCTCTCTGATGGACCTCAGGAACTACCCAGCTGAATGCATTATGGCCTCCTGGAACCCCAGAGCTCTTGAACTAGAGAAAATGGTAGTCAGAGCTGGAAGCAAACCTAGCATAAAGAATGATGGATTGTAGAATAACATGTTAGGCCTAGAAGAGATCTTAGAGCCACAACATACCATGTCAGAGCTGGAAGGGAACCTAGAACCTAGAAGGTTGATGCTTCATATGACCTGGAATCAGAGAGGTCAAAAGCAGAAGTTCCTCATAGATTTAGAGCTGTGGGAAACTTAGAGGCAACTGAGTCCAACCTCTTCACCTTATCAGTGAAGAAACTGAGTCTAAGTGACTTGCTCAGGGTCACTCAACTACTAAGTGTCTGAGGCCAGATTTGACTTGGGAAGATGAGTCTTCCCGACTCCAGGCCCAGCACTCTATGCACTATGGCGCCACCTAGCTGCTCTAGGTGAAGCTTAGAGCCACTGAGTTTCTACCTATTCTTTAAAGATCATCTCAAATGCCTCCTTTGTGAAGGATCCCCCTGGTGGTAATGACTTTTCCTCTGGGACTTCCCAGAGGTCTTTGTTTTCATTCCTCTAATGCATTTGTTATGGCCATATGTCTAGAGCTGGAAGGGACCTCAGAAGCCATCCTTTTATTTTACAGTCAGGGAAAATGAGCCCCAGGAAAGTGAAATGACCTATTCAAAGTCAAACAGGTGGTGTCAGGGTGGGATTTGAATCAAAGTCCACTGTCCCAAGCATGTGGTATGTTTTATTGTTATGTGTGTCTTTATGTCTTGCCAAATCTGATAGTTGTTTTCTTGAAGGGCAAGGCAGAAATGTTTAATAAATGTTTATTGAATTGAATTTATTTCATTGGGTGTCCTCTTAATGGGACTTCAAGACTGACTACATCTTAAGGAGCCAGTTGGATTGTCTTCTGAAATTGAGGTGACCCACGGTTCACAGCCATATATCATCGTGCTGACATGAAAAAAGACGGGTTTTGTGTCAGGGACTAGCTTGCAATTGTTAAAAGTACTGTATAGTTTTCCAAATGCAATCTAGCCCATTTTCTTCCTTCTATTTCATTTTGGGCCTGACTCATTGTCTGTCTGTAGTGCCTATTCAAGATATAGGTATTAATGGACTAAGCCAATGGACTGCCCATCCCACTTCACAGCCTGGGCACCCAACATTTTTTGACCATTTGGTTTTTCCTCTGTGGCTTATTAGATTTCTTCTGAGGGGCCACGGATTTTATTCAGGAAGCTCTGGAGTTTGCAGGGCTCAAAGATTTGGATAAATTTCTTTCACCAAAAAGAGCCTATAGGTGTCCTCCCTTTCTTCCCCCCCTCTTTTTGGGCTCTGTGCCCAACAGCCTCCATAACATTGTTAAACTCTTAGGGAGATCAACTATCTGCGAGTTCGATATCAAGGGGCTGCTGAAAAAAGTTATCTCAGCAGCTGTATCTATGAAGCTATCTTAAATAATCTTAACATATGCATTGGAGGTGATTTATTGGAGGAGAGAGAGTAAGACTGATTTTTCGTCTTTACTTGACTAAATTAATCTCTTGTGTTGGTGTTGATACAAGCCTTTATTTAAGCTTTGGAGACTATGTGGCATCACAGACAGCCCCTGGGATTCATTATCAGGGGTTCTGGGTTCTTGTCCTGACTCTGTTTCTTCAATCCATCTTTAATTTCCTAATCTGTCAAATGGGTATCCTGCTACTCGCCTTACTTACTACACAGTAGGGGATTTAAAAATTGTGGACAAGCAGGGAAGCTACACAACGAATCAGCTGTGTATTAAACAATTGCTGTATGCATGTTCCATTGTTCACCACAGTCTGAGATAAAGGGATACACCATATACACAGGTTAGGAGGACAGAGCCCAAGGGAGAATCAGAGAGATGGCTTTCAGCTCTAGGTTACTGGGGAAGGTTTCCAGGAGAAAGTACTCCTGAGCCAGGCCTTGAAGGAAGAGGACTTCAGTGGGCAGAGATAAGGAGAGAGTGTGTTTGAGGAGGGCAATGGCCTGCATGAACAACATGGGTGATAGAAAGTGGGAAGAGGTCAGAGAACACTGACAAATCCAGGTTGGGTAGAGGTGGAGCGCACAGTGTTTTAAGGGAAAAAGTCTAGGTAGTTATGTAGAAATGGGTGGGTTTGGGGAGACACTCTAAGAATGATAGATTTGTGAGGATGAGATGAGGAACTGCATGTGGAAGGATTTTGAAAAATGTGTATATAGGAGGGAACATATTTCCTTAGAGATTCTTAAAGGAACCTCTGTCTTGGTTTATTGCAATAGCCTCCCCTAGCTGATCTCCCTGCTTCCCATATCTCCGTCTTCCAATCTATCCTCCACGCAGCTGCCCAATTAATCTTCCTAACACACAGATCTGACCATGTCACTCCCTTGCTCAAAAACTTTCAGTAGCTCTCTATTTTATGTAGGATAAAAAACCAGTTCCTCAGATGGACTTTTAGAGCCTCCCATGATAGGTCTCCATCTACATGTTCAGTCTCATTTCACACGATTCATCACGCTGTCTACATTCCACTCAAACTGTTACTGTTTCCAGAACTTGGCCTTCTGACTCATCTCATCTCTGCGCTTTTCCACATACCTAGGCTTACCTCAGGGCCCCCTCCATCACAAAGCATTGTTTGTGTTCCCTCTCATCAGACTACCTTGAACTGATGCATCCATGTTCTTGTATCCCTGCAATAGGATGTAAGGTTTATATTTCCCACCTCTGAGCCTTGCATAGGTTGGGCACCATTGTTTAGAATGTTCTTCATTCTCATCATTGGAACCCTCAGCTCACTTCAAGATTCAGATCAAATGTCTCCACCTACAAGAGACCTTTCCTGATTCACTGGTTACTAGTGCTTGGTCTCTGAAATGATTTCATATTTATTCTCTCTGTATGTGTATGTATATACACAGGTATATACATACACACTCATAAGCACATTTATTTTTATGTAAGTATAAACATACATATATACTCATTTATAAGCACATTTACTTCGCCTAATAGAATACAAACTTTTTGTTGTTATGTTTATTTTACATCTAACCATTTTTTTGAGGTGAGAAATTGGGATTAAGTGACTTGCCCAGGGTCACATAGCTAGTAAGTGTCTGAGGCTGGATTTGAACTCAGGTCCTCCTGGCTCCAGGACTGGTGCTGTGGACACTGTGCCACCTAACTGCCCCTAACCATCTATTAAAAAAAATCCTAGAGCCTAGTATAGGGCCTAGTATTTAGGGGGTACTTAATAAATGCCTGTTTAATTGAATTAATTGGGCAGCTAAGTGGCGCAGTGGATAGAATTCTGGGCCTGGTGTCAGAAGGCACTGAAATCAAATCTGGCCTCAGACATTTAGTAGCTGTGTGACTCTTAGTAAGTCACTTAGCCCTTTTTGCCTCAGTTTCCTCATCTGTAAAAATGAGGGAGAAGGAAATGGCAAATCACTCCAGTATCTCTGCCAAGAAAACCCCAAATAAGGCCACAAAGAGTCAGGCACAACTGAGCAATAATAAGACTCTAGAGAGCTTAGGAAGCTCAATCACCTCATTTTACAGAAGGGTAAACTGAGGCCCAGAGAGAGGAAGAGACTTGTCCAAGGTCACACAGCTAGCTCACAGAAGAGCTTGGGTTCAAACCTCTAACTTCCAAGGCCATTGTTCATTCCTCTATACCATGCTCGTGGACCAGAGGTTTCGAGGTCCACCACTGGCTTTCTCCTCCACACCTGCTGGCCTCCTCTTTTTTATTCCCTTGCTGAGCTGGTTATGATAGACCAGACCTGAGGCTGGGAGGAATTACAATAAAAATCACCAAATGAAGCCTCTAACTCAGAAGTGAAGAATGTCATCTTTTGCTTTCCAAGCCAAATGAAGTGGTGCCGAGCCTCTGAGGGCCAAATCCAATGTCCCAGAGAGTTGTTTAGGCCCAATTTTGGCTGTTAAGTGCTTGTCAAAGCCCACAGGCCCCACTCCCGACTCTATAAAATTCAAAAGAATTATAGGAGCTCCAGGGTCACATAATTCACTGCACAGTAGATTTAACCTGGCGGCCAGTAATTCATATTTGTGGCGATAATATTGTTTTCCACTTTCTGAGAGTTATCGCTGTGTCTCCCTTCCAGGTCACTATGGATATCAAAAATCAATTTGGAAAGATGGATACTGTCAGAGAGTAAAGCATGAAGCCAGTGATGCTTTCACTTTTCTCCTTCTCTCTAAATGGATCGGGTGACACAGGGAGACTGTGAGTCTGAACCTTGGCTGCCCACTGATTGCTCTCATGCGGACACTTGACACCCATAATCAAACCGAGTCTGCTCCCATGTAAGGGTCAGTTTTTTACAAGTGGAGCCTTTTCTCCTCCCCCTCCTTCCTTCTCCCTCCTCGTTCCAAATTCAGCCCCAGACAGATCTCTGTGTCTTAGGGCTTAACAAGATCTGTTCTGTTCTCCATCTGCGGGAGACAAGAACACACAGTTCACATGTCTCATTTTTTTTGCCCTCTCCTCTGGAAAATACTTGGCTTGACCTGCTGTTTTTTTTTAAAAACATTTTATTGATGCCTTTTGTGTTTTTATATCATAATCATTTCCAGATAGAATGCCCTGGTGAGTGTTCCCCTGTAACAAAGGAAAAGAAAACCAGTTAAGCAAAAACAACCAATGAAGCAGCCTCTTCTGATAGCATACACCCTATCAGGGTGTGGAACCTGTGGCCTTCTAGGTCCTTGGGTATGGCCTTTTGACTAAGTCCAAGTTTTATGAACAAATCCTTTTATTGGGGATTTGTTCTGTCAAGTTTGGATCCAGTTAAAGGGCTGCACTTGAGGACCTAGAGGGTCACATGTGGTCTGGAGGCTGCAGGTTCCCCACCCCTGTAGTATACCCATAGACTCTCACCTATCCAAAGAATTGAGACAGCTGCATCCCCTTTTCTCTCCTGGGGTCAAGGTTCATCATCAGAGTAACACAGGTTTGTCTCTTTTTATTGTACTATGTTTATTTTGCATGAGTGGTTTTCACCGAGTTCTTGGGACAGCTGTTTGTGATACCTTTAAGTCACATTGCCTGGTCAGCCAGTCAACTAGCCTTTATTAAGCACCTACTAAGTGTCAGCCACTGTCCTGGGTTGGGGGTGGGGTATGGGTGTTCAGGGAAGACTAGTACCTCTGACATGAGGGCTGCCGAGCCCTTTCCAGGGCTGCTCCTCCACCTTTGGTGTCCAACTGGTTACCCAGCTCTCACCTGTGGCTCCAAGTGCTGTCCAAAGTACTTAGGGGTACAAAGAAAGGCAACAAAGCAAAACAAAACCAAACCCCCCAAAATCTCAGTCCTTGCCGTCAAGGAACTCACAATCTAAAGGGGGAGACGAGGCAAACTACTGTATGAACAAGCTATGGATGGAACAAATCATGGGCAGTCTCAGATAAAAGGCACTAGGATTAAGGAGGACTAGGAAAGGCTTGGGGGCAGATAGGTGGTGCAGTGGACAGAGTGTTAGGCCTGGGGTCAGGAAGACCTCTCTTCATGAGCTCAAATCTGGCCTCAGATACTTACTAGCTGTGTGACTTTGGGCAAGTCACTTAACTTGTTTGCCTCAGTTTCCCCACCTCTAAAATGATCTAGAGAAGGAAACAGCAAACCACTCTAGCATCTTTGCCAAGAAAACCCCAAATGGAATCACAAAGAATCAGAAAAAACTAAAGAACAGGAAAGGCTTGAGCTTTACTTTTAAAAATCTACTAGTAATACTAATACTAATGACGATCATAATAGCATTCATATAGTGCTTTAAGGTTCTCAATGTGTTTTATAAATATTTCTCATTTTATCCTCACAACAACCCTTGGAAACAGTTGTTATTATTATCCCTATTATGCAGAGGAAATGAGGCTGCTGAGATGAGGAGATGAGGAAACTGAGGCTGGGTGAAGGTGAGTGACTGTTACTGGTTTAGCAATTTAAAGTTGACAGAATGCTTTATTTTCTATACATTTTCTCAATTGATTTTCGTAATAGCCCTTTAAGGTATGCGCCATAGGCATTATCATTTCTGTTTTACAAATGAGTTATTTTAAAGGTCCTTTTCAGCTCTGACACTGTAATAACTTCTTTGGGTATCTTCCCCTCGCACGCTGAAGAAAGTTCAGAGGTATTGCCTATAACTGAGCCTTTGGCCAGGCCAGCCAAGCACCATGTTTGCCGAGCACCTCTGGGACTCTCAGAAGCACCTGGAGCCTTCCTCCTCCTGATAACCACAGTTGCCAGGCATTCATCCCTACAGGGATCCCTTAGCAAGCTTTTCATTTCAATGTGCAAAATGATCAGAGTTGTTTTCTCCTTGATAAGGTTTACAAGTGTCTGTATATCTTTACCTTTAACAGGGGCCAGTTCAATAGGCAGTTTATGAAGAAGTAGGTCAGGAAGATAGATTGTCTCAGATAGAGGCACAGTAACCATCCACAATCCTCTTGGTGACAATTTAGGCCAGGAGAGAATTTTCAAGTTCATACCCTACTCATCAGAGCACTCGCTATTAAATCCAGCTATGTGTGGAGGGCAGGTAGGTGGCACCATAGTGCACAGAGTTTGGGGCCTGGAATGAGGAAGACACATCTTCCTGAGTTCAAATCCAGCTTCAGACACTTACTAGCTGCGTGACCCTGGGCAAGTCACTTAACCCTGTTTGCCTCAGTTCCTCATCTGTAAAATGAGCTGGAGAAGGAAATGGCAAAATGCTCCATTACCTCAGCCAGGAGAACCCCAAATGGGGTCACAGAGACATGACTGAAATGACTCAACAGCTATGTGTTTGTGCATGTTTTGGGGCTGCACCAGAGTTTAGGTATGCTTGCTGGCATGTTCTGGAGGGTGGGTGTTGAGTTTGTGTGTTTTGGGCTACGTATGTGCTATTGGGATATGGATATGTATTTACACTGGAAAGTATTTCAGCATGTGGTTGGGAATCACTTGTGTGTTGAGCTGTGTGAGTTGATGAGTTAGGATATGTACCTTTTTTTAGGGCATATATTGGCTATATATATAGATATAGGTTTTGGTCTTGGAGTGTTGATTCATATTACTTTGAGATACATATTTTTTGGGGGGAGGTGGGTGTGTTGAGCAAGCCCCTCTCCATTTCTAGACCTCAGTCTCCTCATTTGTTGAATGGTGTGGTTGGGCACTAATGTCCCTTTAAGGTTAAAAAGAATTATGTATTATCTGCCAAAGAAGTATGAGTTATGTGAGTTCAGAGGGACAGATGGGGCAACAGATCTAGGGGTTATAGATCTAGGAGGGAGCTCAGAGGCCATTTTGTCCAACCTCTCATTTTACAGGTAAAAAGTTTAAGTGACTTGTCTAAGTTCACACAGGTAGTAATAGTCAGAAATAATATTGGAACCTAGGTCTTCTGACTTCATGGACAGTATACTCTATTCAATGTGCCACAATACCTCCCTTGGTCAAGATCCCTTAGTGAAATAACTAGTTTTGGAGCTCGGGTCAGCACCTGAGTTTCCTGAGGCCCAGGTCAGGGCCTTTTTCCTGTTCTATACTGTGTCCCTATTCTAATCCTTTATATTTGGAAGATTCATATTTTTGGAAATGCCCTCAAAAGGAAGTAGGGAAGGGATTATTATTATATCCATTTGAAAGAATGCACAAACCAAGGATCAAAGAGAAGAAGTGACTGGGGGTTGGATCAGTGGTCTCAAGTTGGCTCTTGGCCTTTGCCCTCATTTTCCAAATTGAAGGAGTTGGTATGTGATGATCTGTAAGGTCATTTCCAGCTCTAAAATTCCAACTGTTTGATATTCTTTGAGTTGTGCTGTGGAAAAAAGTGGTAGATTACCAGGCAGGAGGCCTGGCTTCTCTTCCTGCCTCCCCCACCAACTATTTGAGTAATCTTGGGTAATAATTAATAATAATAATAATAATAATAACAGCTCACATTTGTATAGTGCTTACTATGTTCTTGGAACCATGCTAAGCATTTTACAATTATTATCTCATATGAGCTTCACAACAACCTTGGGAGGTAGGTGCAACTGTTATCCCTTTTTTTTATGAAATGAGGAAAGTAAAGCAAAAAAACCAAACAAACCACAACAACCTAAGGTTAAATGGCTTGTGTAGGGTCACACAGCTAGTAATAATAATTGTAAAGGTGAAGGTGATTGGATCAGTCAATCACCCCACCTTGATTTAAGTAACTAATACATGGTGTACCCTGATACCTTTATCAGGTGAGAACACTTCCTGTGAATCAATGTTAACCAAAGGCATTAAATGAGGTTTGAGGCGTTTTTGAGGGATTTGGAAGGAGTGAAAGCCATTGGACAAAATAATGTGATGCTGCATGGGAAGCATAGTGAGATTGGCTGAAGAGGTTCAGTTCACACACACACACACACACACACACACACACACACACACACACAATGGCAATTCCATCATTGCAATGGTGAGCCATGAGACAACAGTTTGAGACAACCGCTGCTTGGGGTGGGTGAGAGGTCAGTCTCCTCATCTCCTCCCCTTTACCAGAGGATGATCTTGTCAAATTTGGAAGCCTACCACCGGCTACTTAGCAATGTCCCCAGGACAGCAGTAATTACCAATAATGTCTGTGTTGGGAGCCAAGGAATAAATTCAACACTAAGGAAATGCAGCCGAAGAACTCTACAGGGAGTCCAGCAGAAATACGTATCACACCTCTGGGAAATTTCATGAAGATTCCATAAAGGGAGGTGAGGAGTGGGAAAGGATGATAATCAAAATGACTATTAGGACCTGCAAGTTATCCTCTTTGCCATGTGAATTGTATAGGTTTGAGCCAAATTTTCTCCTGGATTCCTTATATTCTTGTGAGAGAATGTGACACAGACTTTTGGGGAGCTGTTTTGTGCCAACTGCTTTTACTATATCACCTTAGTAAATATTCCCAACTAAAGGCTAATTAAGTCTGGTTAATTAATTGATATCAGTTGATAATCAATGAGGGAAGCACACTGATGGGGGCTTGTGAGCCATAAAGCTTGAAAACCATCTTAAGTCCCTGATATTTTCCTAGAACCCTGAGGGGAGAAGTAGCCAGTTTTGCTCTGAGGTCCTAATCTGCTGGTGCAAGTGAGGGTTGGGAGAGTGAGCCCAGAGCTTGTGCTACCTATCAATTCTCCTTTTTACAGCACACAAAGGTTTACAAAGCACTTTCCTCTCAACATCTGTAGATAGTTCAGACATTATTGTCCTCATTTTACAGATGAGGAAAGTGAAGATTAGGTCACATTAAGCTAGGATGTTTTGAGGTTGAGATTTTAACCCAGGACCACTAATCTCAGTCCTCTGTTCTCTTTGGGTCTCAGTGCACTCAGTACACTCTACACTGTAAAGATGAAGAGGTCTTAAATGCCCCTTTCAACTCAGTGAATGAGCTAAAGCCCCTTCTAGCTGCAGCATTCTAGGTGCCAAGGACTCCCCCAGCTCTGGTATTCTATGTTTATTTCTCTGAGGTTCCTCTTGGCCCTTTCCTATGTGCGTGTTGCATCTTCTAAGTAGAAGGTAAGGTCTTTGAGGGCAGTGATGATTTGGTTTCACTCTTTGTATCCTCACAAAGAAGCATAGTGCTTTGCGCCTTGAAGGTACATAATAAATGTTGGTTAGGCTGAATTTGATTCTATGTTCTAAGGTATATTACAGCTATCATCCTATTTTATGTGTCTAAGGTTCTTCATTTCCAGATCTTGAATCCTATGTTCCTTGTAGAAGCATCTGGAATGTGTTCTATGTTCTAAGGTTTCTTTTATTCTGTCTGTGTTCTGTGGTCTCTCTAGATCTCATATTCTGCATTCTAAAGTCTCTTCCAGCTCTGATATTCTCAGTCCTATGTTCCAAAACCTCTTCTAGCTCTGACATTCTCTGTCCTATGTTCTAACGTCTTTCCAAGTTTTGGCATTTTCTGTTTCTAATTTCTTTCATCTCTGAAATTCTTTGTTTTATGGTTTCCTCTAGCTCTGACATTGTATGTTCTAAGGTCCCTCATACTTTCATGTTCCATGACTCCAGTTCTGTGATTCTTCTCTGAGCTCCACCCTTACCCCTAGTGAGCATGAGGCTGTGTGGTAAATGTTTATTAGCCTGGTTTGTGTGGACAGAAGCAGACATGTGTGCATAAGGGTGTGCAAAATATCATGGTTGAGTGCTAAGACCACTGGTACAGAGAGTCAAGAGACCGAGGTTGGAGTCCTGGCTTTGTCACTACCCCACTATGTGACCTTGGGTAAGTATCTTCCCCTCTATGGACCTCCATTTCCTCAACTGGGAAATAAAAGGTTGGACTAGAGTCCGTCTAGTGACTTTTTCATTTCTGATTCCTATGATCCCATGAATTACCCAAGAGAGTTCTGTATGGGATTGATCCCCTGTATTTGGTCTTGTGGCTGAAGATCTGTGGTGGGGTCTCAGCAGCAGCTCCTGCCCTGATTTTGAATAGAAATTTGGAGTTAGCCAGGAGCCCAATAGTAGAGCTATCTAGGGGAAGCAGAGCTAGAGTGGGAGTGTCAGGACTGCTGATGTGGGGATAGCTCATTATTATAATTGCTGGTTCTGTCTCTGGGCCATTCATCATCAAAACAGCTATGGGAGGTGATCCATAGGAAAACATTATACATGTTTGTTCTCAGAGCAACACAGGACAGGCTCCAATGATGTCGGTGAGTTCTGGGGGGGAAAGTGGGGAGGATGCTTTGAAAATTATCCTTCCAATTGAAAGATTGAGATCTAAAGGATTTCACAAATTTCTACAATAGGAGCCATAAGAAGAGAGAACCCAATTCAAGTCAACAGGTACTGCATACGGGGTCCTGTCCTTGGTGCTGATGATGCAAAGATGAAAAATGACAATCCTGTCCCTAAAGAGCTTGCATTCTAATAGGAAACCCGTGGAATGTGCACAACTATGATACTTGGTAGGAAGTGATAGAGACAAAGGGAAGATCCAGACAAAGTGTTCCAAAAAAATCTGATGAGGGAGATAGCATTTTTGGCTGGATATGTGAATGTATGGGTCAGAGAAGGCTTCATGGAGGAGGTGGCACCTTAGTTGGGCCTTGAAAGAAGAAAAGGATTTCAGCCAGGAGAGATGAGGAAGGAGTGCCTTATAGGCATGAGGGAGCCATCTAGGCTAATGAGGGGAGATGGGAGATGGCAGGATACAATCAGGAAACACCCACCTGTGCTGGAACAGCTCAGGGCATACACTCAACTGCGAGGCTTAGGAAGAGAAGCAGATTCAGAACCACAGAATCCCAGAACTGAAGAGCTGGAAGGGACCTCAGAGGGTGTCTAGTCTAGCTGGCTTCTGAACAATCACCCTCTTTATACCATCCCTGACAAGTGACCATTCAGCCTCTAACAGAAGACCTCCACTGAGGGGTTCATCACTATCTTTTCAAGTAGTCCATTCAATGTGAGGGCAAATCTAGTGATTTTGCTTTTCCTTACATGGAACCAAAAGCAACCTGCTGCAAATCCTGTCCATTGTTATTAGTTCTGCCTTCTGGAGTCTCTGTGATGGTTTTTTCAAATGCATCCCCTACCCTGGACTTCTCTTCTCCAGGATAAATATTCCCATGGCATGCCTCTAGCCCCCTCACCAACCTGTCATCCTCTTCTGGACCTGCTACAGCTTGGCAATATTCTTCCAGCAAGTAGGTGGCACAGTAGATAGACTGTCGGACTTGGAATCAGGAAGAGCTGAGTTCAAATCCAGCCTTAGACACTTTCTAGCTATGTGTGCAAGTCACTTAACCTCTATCTTCCTCAGTTTCATCTGTAACATGAAGACAACAATAGCACCTGCCTTGTAGAAGCAAATGAAATAACATTTGTAAGATGCTTTACAAACCTCAAAGTGTTATATAAATGCTGGTTATTACTATTATTTATTTATTATTATTTTATTATGTCAAGGCCCAGTTCAGGAGCCCCTCCCTTCTTTTGTTGGCATGGTATAGAGGAAGAAAAAGGATTGGGTATGGGACCTTTGCTCCTGAACCACCTGTGTGAGCTTGTATGTGAGACACTTCCCCTCTCTAGGACTCAGTTTCCACATCTATAAAGTGGGGAGGCCCCCTCCAGTTCTGAAATCCTGGGACTTTCCCTGATTCCCCATATGTAAGAGATATATCCTTCCTTGCATCTTCCCAGGCCCCTTGGTTTCTACCTCTCCTCTGCTTTTATCACACTCAATCTTGTATTAATCTAATTTATATCCATATCATATCCTCAGCCTGTCCCCCATTAAAATACAGGCTTCTTGAGGTCAGGGACTCTGTCACTCTCTTGGTTTTTGTATTTTAGTCCAAAGGCACTTAATGAGTTCTGAGCTTCAGATATGTCATTGAATTCTAGAAATTCAAGCACTTGTTATAATTATCATGTGAAAATGCATTGAAAAACTGAGCAAATGATAAGAATGTAGGATATTATCCTTATTATTTAAATTGGAGATAAGGCCTTATCACCTGAGAGGTGATTTGGTATAGTAGATGGAATGCTAGGCTTAGAATGAGGAAGGCTTGGGTTCAAATCCTGCGTCAGACATTTACTAGCTGGATGACCCTGGGTAAGTCGTTTAACCTCTCTGAGACTGGGTTTCCTTAACTATAAAATGAGGTGTTTGGACTGGATGGCGTCTAAGATCCCTTCCTGCCCTAAATCTGTGATCCTTCTGGTTGGGACTTTTGTCTATTTTCAGAATCTTAAACCAAACGAGTTAATGTTTAATGGTGGAATTTCAGGCATTGGGGAAAATTGGCAATGGTAAAAGAAGATATTTTGGGGGTAGATCAACTCTTTCTCCGATCTGGACACATGGCTCATGCGGGTTCTCACCTCCCACCTCAGACCCAAAGGGGGCAGCATTGCCTCCCACCAGAACTCCCCAGGGAGCTTGGGAAGCCGGAGAACACCTTCTTCTCTGAAGGCCAAACAGCACATTTCGGCTCCTGCTGAGGTGTCTAATTGCTGCTCGTCCCCTTGACGAGCTCCAAGCTGCATCCACAAGTCGTTAAGCTCCAGCTCGGTGGGCGCTGGAGAAGACGTCCGATGTCCGATGGCAGCTGAGAGGCTTGGTGGGGGAGGGGCTTCACCGACCTTCGAGAAATTAGCACAGGGAGACCCTCGAGCTCATGCACAGGACGGTGGGAAGCCCTCCAGGCCTTCATGTCTCTCCTTGCCGGGACGAAAAATTAAAGTGTGTTCAACTTAGAAGTACTGATAGGGAGGAGAGAGATCCCTTAACGTGAGGAGGCCAGGGAGTGGAAGGGCCAGAGACAAGAGGGATGGATGAATGTTGGCATGCGCATGTGTGATGCATGGAGCTTTGTGTGTGCAGATACCTGTGTTACTATATGTGTGAATGCGCATTTGTGTTGTGGTGCATGCATGTGTGATGTGTGATTGTATGTACGTGCTTACGTGTAGTATACACATGGATTTGTATATATATATATGATAAACAATGCATGCCTGCACACACATGTACATATGTGCACAATGTGTATATGTATAGAATACACATGTGGCTTGTAAACGGATATTGGTATACATATACATGTACATGCATGCGCTAATGTTGTACATGTGACTATATGTGTATATGTATAGTATATATTTGTGGCATGTAAATGTATATGTGGTATGTACATAAACACATATATACATGCATATACTAATGTGGTGCGTGTGACTTATGCATGTGTATTTGCATAAGATACACATGTGGCTTATGCGTATATGTATGGCATATATACATGCAATGCATGTACACATAAACAAGAGTGTGATACATACAGTTATGTGTGTTTGTGTGTGTGCATATATTTTTATATATGGTACAAATGTTTCCTATATATGTATATATGGGTTGTAATGTATATGTGGCACACACATGCATATGTGTACACGTGTGCATAAATATGTGGTGTGTTCATACACAGCATATGTATAGAATATGCGTGTGGCTTGTACACATATGTTGTATGTATACACACACGTATGAACAGATGTGATGCATGTGATTATATATGTGTATTCACATAAGACACAACATGTGGTTTGTGTGCATATATACATATATATGCATAATATATGCAATAAGTGCACAGATGTGATACATGTGACTATATGTATGTATAGATTTATAGGCTACGCATGTCATTCATAATGTATGTTTGGTATACATATACGTATACATGTACGTCTATGTACAAAATGTGGTACATGGTTTATATACTTGAATATGCATACGCTGTGGCTTCTATACACATATGGTGTGTATATACATATGCATATATACGTAACATATATGTGCGTGTGTATATTGTATCTGTATTGCATATTGTGTATACACAAACACATTTGATAATGAAATTGGGTTGGTTTTTCTCTCCTCTTGTATTCCTGAATTCATCCCCATCATGGGGCTAGACCCAGAAAACTATGTTCAGGCTCCCAGGATCTCTACTTTTTAAATATACATCCATTGTATGTGTATATGTATGGTGCACATATAAGTACACATGTGCACATATGCATTTACACAATGTATACACAAGTAACATTTACAAATATATTTGTATATACATGTGTAAATGCACATTACATATTCACATGTGTATGTATATATGTGTATGTGTACACACACACAAAATGTATGTATATTGAAGAGGCACAGACATATGTGTGTATATACATACACATATAAATTTGCATGAATGCATATGCACAGTATACACAACACAACACATAAACACATGCATACACCATGTATGTACAATCCACACCTGTATCTTATACATGTCCATACAGACACATCACACATGCATATATATGTACATACACAAATATCTATACATATGCAGTGTGAAGTTTCTGTGCATATACCTGCATGTGTAGAGATATGAAGGGTATGGGAGAGCATGTGTGGTATGTTTATACATGTGTATCAATGAGAGTCATCTGTATGGGTGAATCGATAGCTTGGATTGATGTGTCAGGACTCCGTGTAGTCTGTATCTGTGTGGGTGCAGACAGGGCACACATGCTTCTTCAGTGCCTCTGTGCTAACACATTGGTGGGAAAACTTTGTAGAAATCAATCAATCAATCAATGACCATTTATTAAGCATCTACTCTGTGCCAGGCATCCTAGTAAGTGCTGGGGATAAAAAAGGAGGCAAACGAAAGTTCCTCGAGGAGCTCACAGTCTAATGGATATGCTAAGATATGTGATCATTTGAATCTGTATCTGTGACTTCATCCCAGGCCAGGACAGCACAGAGCCAGGAAAAAGGAACCATATGGATGGCTTTCACTTTTCACAAATCCCTGAAACAGTAAATAAATAGAGTATTTTTAAATTGAAGCATGATTATCAAAATGAGGGATCCCCCAGTGGTAATTCTTTTTTAAAGCAAGGAATAATAGGAAAGGACCTTGAAACTCATCTAGCCTGATTCTTAATTTTAAAGGTGGGGAAACTGAGGCACAGATAAAGGAAATGACTTGCTTAAGGTCATTCAGATTTATAGTGACAGAACCAGAACCTGCACTCATGATTTTTCTGACTTTCTGACTCCAACACCCATGCTTTTTTCTCCCCACTACATCATGCATTGTAATGAAAATAATCACTCCTTTCATTACCTTTTCTGGAATTGAGGATTTAGTTTTCAGTTGGGCCTTTCTTCACACAATTGACCCGCTGTCCTTATAAAGTTGAATGTAATAGAATGTTTGCAAATAAAATTCTAATAAGTAAATGTTTTATCTACTACTACTACTAGTACTATTTCTCTTGATTTCTTCAAAGCAACATTCTAAAACTGGTAGTAGAAATCCAACCATCCCTCTTAGCTACTCTCTCAACTGGTATTCAAACCATAAGGTTGGATCTCCAGAGGGCAGTTTTCACCTTGGGTCCCAGGGGTGAATCTGACAGGGCGATCCTCCTAACACTATAGCTCATGAGCTCTTGCTGATACGCTTCCTACCAACAATCGGCCAGTAGGCACACTTAGATCTTAGCAAGGGTATTAGTAAGAATCCAAAGTAAGAACAGTAGCTATAACACACCCCTCAAACTTGGAGCACACTTCCCCACAAGTACTCACATCATCAGAGGAAATAGTGGAACAACCTTAGCGTATGCTGGTGCTATAAGATGCTTTTGTACACACACATCCGTGGCAAAGGCAAGTCACAGCTCCTGATACTGCATGGCTGGGATGTCCTCTGTCTTTTTGTAGAATCCTCCTGTTGTCACCCCCGAGTGCAGCATCTCTGCTACATGAATAGCTCAGGTGAGTTCCCACAGTTCGTACCTCTGATATTTTTCAAATGACTATCTCACTGTATACGTGCGTAGTCGGAGTGTAGGTTTATGCTCCCTCCAATGAACGCAGGGTCTTCTACTCCTCTTCAAAGACACTTTGATGATGGAGGAGGGAGAAGGGACAAATTCTCTCCTTTCTCTCTGCAGGTGTCTCTTCCAAAAGAGCTCTTGATTTTCAACTTCTCTGACTCCCAAACTGCTGGATTTTGTCTAGGGCGTGGCTATTTAAAGCCCACAGAGGAGTGGCTACCTTTTCTGTCACCCAGAAAATGGGAATGATAATACTTGTGTTTCTCAAAGGAGTACTAAACACAGCATAAATATAGGCTATTTAAATAATAGCTTCTGCTCTCATCAGAGCCCTGAGCACGATTTTCTGTCTCTTAATAGGGAGGAATTCAGGAATAGAAGAGAACAGAAAAACAAATACAATTTCATTTTCAAGGGGCTATCATTAAGACAGAATCTGTCCTTATTGACATTATATATTAGGCTTGGGAACTGGATGCTGAATAGAATCACAACTCATGTTTCTGTTTATTTGTTCTTGCTTCTGTACAGACATTAGCTGGCTTTCAGCCCTATATCAGAACACATCCACATCCTCCCAGAAATGCAGAGGACACAGACTGACAGAGGTATGGGTAGGGTCAACAGCCAAAGTGTTGAGCTGGGGTAGCTTGAGCTGTCCTGTCTCATTTTAGTTCAATTAAATTCAATAAGAATTTATTAAGCATGTACTTTATGCAAGCTCCTGTGCTAGACTAGAGGGAACAAAGCTGAATGATACAAATGCACACACACATACCCCTTATTGGATTTTTAAGAAATTGGAACGCAAACAGAATTGGGAAACTAGACAACCAAAGCACAGTTTGGTCCATGCCAAATAAATAATTGTGTTGAACTTCTAACTTTTCCACCAGTTTCCTTTAGATGCCAGGAGGCACGCCAGGGGTATGAGTTCACTTGGCACGTATTAAATGCTTAGTAAATGCTTTTTAATCAATTCATTCGCTGTTATTGACTCCAGAAACATGACTTGCTTTAGGTAATAAAACAATAAACTCATAAAGATTTGGGTCCCTCTGAAACTTCATTTTTAGAGCACGCATAGAGAGTTGGAATGTCAGAGCTTGGAGGGCTCTTGGATAATGAATCTAATCATCCCATTTTACAGATGGGGAAACTGAGGCCTAGAGAGATAAAGTGATTTTCCTGAAGGTGACTCAGTGACAGTGGAATCATTTGAAGTCAGGAGATTTGGAAGCATCCAGCTGCTGACTCTGACAGTGGCTTTGTGACTGTAGGCAAGCTGTTTCCCCTTTCTGAGACTTGCTTTTGGTATTTTAGGGATAGGGACCCAACTTGTGATTTCACTGATATAAAGGCTTCCTTTAACATCATCTGTTAGAGAGCTACCGGGAGCACTAAGAGAGGTTAGGGGAATTGTCAGGATCATACAACCAGGTTGTGTTCAGCAGCAGGATTTGAACCCAGGTCTTCCTATCTCCAAGGCCATCTCTCTGTCCATTAAGTCAGACAGAATGGGGGAGAACATAACTATGCCTTTACTACCCACCACATGGAGGGAAAGGCTTCTCCGTAAATCTTAAAAGAAATGGCTTCCTTCAAGGATCTGTGATTTCATCCACGATGTTTTCCCTGCTGCTGCTGATCTCATCTCTTTCATGCCTCAGTTGATGGTCTTCATGAGTTGTTGTAGCCCAAACCTTCCACTTGCCAGTGAGCAAGCAGTGAATGAGCTACTCTTGCCTCTGAGAGGTCCAGCATTCCAGTCTGTTGCCAAGGTCGTAATGGAAGCCTTTTTCCTTAAGGACCCAGTAGAGATCGTCCTCTCTGGGCTTAGTATCTGAGAATTCAAAGGCAGCTCTGCACCTCCAGGAAGTACTAGAAGAAAATGTTGGTGGATGATTATTATTTTTACTTGTGTGAATCTTGTCATCCCAATCAGACTGGAAACTCCCTGAAGGCAGGGTAGGCAGCGGTGTAGTAAGAGGAGTAGTGGATGTGGCATCCCTCTTTTCCCAGCTACTACTGATGTGACCTTGAGCAAGTCACTTAACTTTTCTGGACCTCAGGTTCTTCATCTGTAAAATGGAGAGAGGGAATGGACTAAATGCCCTCTGAGGTCTTTTCCAGCTTAAAAATCTATGGTTTTGCCCTCTTCCTCCTTCTTCTGTGTTCTGCATCATGAAGCTTAGCATGGTAAAAGCCACAATGACTTAAATGCAGTTGAAAAAAAAGTATTTTCCAGTTTAGGATATATATCACAAGAATCAGGTTGTTGTCATGAAGAAAATGTAATTTCCCAGGAAAACTGAGTATTGAATGGAACGGAGTGTTCTGTTCGGCCCCTAAGGACCTATAGGTGGAAGATGCAAAGAGACCGATTTCAGTGTGATGTCAAGTAACCATTGGCTGACACTTGGAGCTGTCTAAATACAGAATGAGCTGCCTCGGGAAATGGTGCCTTGCACCTCCTTGGAGATCCCCTTGTTGGGTATGCTATGGTGGGGACTGCTTTTATGCATGGGCTAGATTAGATAGCCGCTGGTATGTGGCTGAGTTCTCTAATTCTGGGATTTGGAGTGAATAAAGAGAGTCCTGGAGTCTAGTTGAAGGGTAACTCCAGAGAGACAGCAGGAGTAGTGGAAAGTGCACAGTATTAGGAATGGCAGGACTGAATTCAAATTCTAGCTCTGCTACTGCACTGCCAGAGTATCCTTGGGCAAATAACCTCTCCAATCCCATTTCCTCATCTGTGAAAATGGATGAGAGGGAGGTGGGCTAGAGCCTCAATGATCTCCAGGTCCCTTCCAGCCCTATATGATCCTCTGATCCCTCAATATGGTTCTTCCTCAGTCACTTCAGCCAGAGGTGTTGAACTTGTTCCATTAAGTAGAGACACAGAAGACCTCAGCAGAATTTAGTTATTGGGGGAAATGTGCCATGACTGCCTCTTTCTGTTCCTCTCCCTACCTAGGCCTCTTCATATCAATCAATCGATAAACATTTATTAGGTACCTACTATGTGCCAGGCACTGTGTTAAGTACTGGCCAAATCTGGACAGAAGTATGTGGGGAGAATCTGCAAGTTTATCTGGGTAATTCATTTGTCTCCCTAGCTGTGACAAAGCATTGATTTTCATGAGCTGAGTAGGGCTGACTAACTCCTGGGGCCAGGGGGTGGCAGGGTCATGCTGCCACTGGTTTTCACCAGCCAGAAGGAGTAAATGTGAATTGTTGATGGTGATTTCTCCTTGGTCATGGTGGGAGTCATGGGGAGCTCTTGGAGGCTTTATTTATGCTGCTGGTTCCAACGCCTCAGCTCAGCACCCACCGACCCATTCAGCAGAATTCCCTTGGCACTAGAAGGAACCCTTGCTCTATGGGGGCCCTACTTCCTTCCCTGTTTTAGTCAGACCTTATTAATTTGGACGTGGTTAACTCAGAATCCTTCTGCTTTGGATAAGAGCTGGCTGAGCTGGGCTTTTGAGTTTCTAGGAACAAAATATTAAAGTGTCATAAGATTTAGAAACACATGGGACTTTAGATATTCCCCAATCTAGAACCCTAATAGAAATGGGACCGAGGACCAGGGAGATTTGTGACTTCTCCAAATAAGCCAAAGATACAAAGTTTGCAAGCAGTTCTACCACCTCTATATCCATTGTTTCTATTTACCATATTGTGGAGACTTCCTGAGGAAATGAAGAATGCAAACAAGATTGTAGGAGGAATGTTTAACCTTCTTTAGGGAACGAACTTTTTGAGCACTTAGCAGGGCTCTCTTGCACATGAATAAGTGAATCTTATATTTTAGAATCACAGAATCTCGGAGGTGGAAGGGTCCTGAGACCATTTAATCTAACTGAATTCAACAAGCATCCCCTCTCTAGCATCACCAGTGAGTGGTTATTTGACTTTTTCTTGGAGGTTTCTTGGATAGCTTTAATTGTCAACAAATTTCCTCTTTTTTACTGGGCCTGAAATCTGCATCTCTCCAACTTCTAGCCATTGCTTCTGCCTCCTACTAATTCCTCTCCCTCATGACAACCCTTCAGTCCTTTAAAAAACTATCAGGGAGCAGCTAGATGGTGCAGTGGATAGAACACTGGCCCTGGACTCAGAAGGCCCTGAGTTCAAATTTGACCTCAAGCAATTGCTATCTATGTGACTCTGGACAAGTCACTTAACCCTGATTGCCTAAAAAATCATTTGAGAGAGCGAGCGAGCTATCATGTCCCTCCTAAGTCTTCTTTCCAACAGATTAAACATTCCTGACTCTTCAGACCATTCCTCAAACAACACAGCTTCGAAGTCCTTCACTAGTCTGGTGGCTCTTCCCTAAATTATCTCCAGTTTTTCAACATCCTACCCAATGGCCAGAAGTACACACTACCCTTTAGTCTGGATGAATTCTGAGGAGGGCTGACTATAGTGGAACTATAACCCCCCTATTTCTGGGTGCTGTGTCCAAGAGAGTAGTAGCTTCTCTGACTGCTACGTTACATCTCAGTCTCTAGTGAGCTTGTAGTCCATTAGAATCCCCAGATCTTTTTCAGAAAACTGCTTTCTCTTCACCTGTCCGCAATCTTATACTTGTGAGAGTATAAAATGTCTAGTGCTAAGACTACATTTATCCCTCCTGAATTTCATCTTAATCGGGTTTAGCCTAATTGGCTTGAATTTGGTGAGACCACTTTGGATTCTGACTCTGTGCTTCAGTGTGTTCGCTGTCCCTCCCAGGTTTGTATCTTCCACACATCTGAGGATCATGCTATCTGTGCCTCTATCCAAATCATTGTTAAAAAAATGTTAAACCGAACAAGGCACAAGGCCAGACACTGATCCCTGGAGTCCACCACTAGACACCTTTTGCTGCTTTGATACTGAACCGGTAACAACTACTTTCTGGACCAGCCATTCCACCATGAATTTATCTGATGGTATTACTACCTAACCTGTTTTTCCATTTTCTCCATGAGAATAGTATGAGATGCTTTACCAAAAGCTTTCATTTTTCACTTGTGTGACCCCATTTGGGATTTTCTTGGTAAAGTTGCTGGAGCAGTTTGCCATTTACTTCTCCAGATCATTTTCCAATGAGAAAACTGAGACAATCAGGGTTAGGTGACTTGCCCTGGGTCACACAACTAGTGAATGTCAGAGGCAAGATTTGAATGCCAGCTGAGTCTTCCTGATTCCAAGCCCAGTGTTCTATCCACTGCACTACCCAGCTGTCCCTGCTAAAATCTAGGTAAATTATATTGATGATATTCCCCTCATTTATTAGTTTTGTAGTTCATTCATTAGTTCAATAGCAGACTGGGTTACCTTGATGAGTAGTGATCACTCTGTCACTAGAGAAACCCAAGTGGGAATAGATGACTGTCTGCCTCTCATGGAAGTTGTACAGAAGATTCCTATATGACGAGAACAGTTGGGTGAGACATTGTGATATAGTAGAAGGAACACTGGATGTGAGTCAAGAGACATGGGTTTTAGTCCCAGCTCTGCTCCTCACTACCTGGTACAAAATGGATATAATAATAGTTGCATTACCTACTGCAAGAAGTTCTCAGGAAAGTGCTTTGAAAACTTCAAAGGACTATAGAAATGGAAATTACTGCTAGATTTTGTGATCTCTTTCTCTTCAAATATTCTTCAATCACTTTGTCTGATCTCTCCTTTGCTCCCGATATACTCTACCCCAGATCTACCCTTAGAGGGTAGAGCTGCATTATTCATGGTATTTGTATCTCTTCCTAAGACACTAAGCACATTATAGAAGATTACTAAAGGTTAATTGAATTCATATATAACATTCAATTCAACAAAACTTTGTTGAGCTGGGCATGGTGGCACACACCAGTAATCTCTGCTATGCTGGGGGTAGTCTGAGGCTCACGGTGGATCACTGGAGTTCAGGAATTCTGAGCTGCAGCAGGGCTAAAGCTGGCCAAGTGTCCATACTGGTTCTGAAAGGGGGGTGGAGGACACTCCAGGCTGCCTAAAGAGAGGTGGAAAGGAAATGGAGCAGGTCAACGCTTCCATGCTCATCAGTGTTCGGTCTGAGCCTGTGAGTGGCTGCTTCTAAGGTCGGTGAGGTAAGGAGACCTAGTCTAAAAAAAAAAACCCCAACAAGAAAAATGAGAAAACCTCACCAAAAACTTTATTAAACACTTGCACAACAAGACCCTGTGCAGAGTGCTGTGGATGGAAACAAAACTACAAAACAAAAGAAACCCAAATCCTGTTCTTCCCCTCAGTTCCTAAAGTCATTTCCCTGATGGGATACTCTAAGGTGGTCATAGAATTTCAGAGTTTGGGAGGGATCTCAGAGCACAAAACTTAGACTGTTAAATGTAGAAAGAAACTTAGAGACAGACCTACTAGTTGTATAGATGGGGAAACTGAGACCCAGGGAGGGAGGATGCCTTCCCACAGATGCCAAAAGAGGTCTTCTGACTGCATGTCCATATACTACTTCTACCTCTGGAAGCTAGTCCATGCTTCCCCTCCCCCTTCCCAGGGAAGATAGATGGAGTCTTTGCCTTCCCATGACCTTAGGGAGGGTGGCCAAGGTTCTTTGTGGGACCTGGGAGCTGTTTCCCAAGGACAAAGATCGGGATTAGAGAGAGACCAAGGAGGGGGTGGGGTGAGTGAGAGGCAGTAGGAGGGGGGTAGGAAGCGGGCAGATCAGTGGTGGTCAGAGTGGTCCAGCGTTTTTGGGGAGAAGGGAGGGCTGGCAGGGAAAGGGATTGTTTATTCTCTCTGACCCCCATCCCCACCCCCTCCCCCCACTGGAAGGCCTGGGCTTCGTTTGTTTGTCTTACAGTTCTAAGCTCGGAGGGCGCAGGGTGTTGATGAGGTTAAAGAGATCACTGACGAAGAGCCTATTGATTTTAATTACCCAGAAACAGCCCACAGGGACAAAGGACTTTGGCGATCAGTGTGTGGGGAGTGGTGGAGGTGGGGGGAGCCAGGCTGCAGTTCTGGGGAAGGACAGATTAAATCAACATCCCTCATTACTTCCATAGAATTGGGGTGGGGCAGGGCGAGACGTGGAAATAGCTCACTTTGGCTTATTTTTATTTTTAAAGTAATAACCTCCACACCTGCCCCTCCATCCCAATCATGGAAGGTTTGAGGAACAAGGCACAATTACCTATTGTCAATATTAATTCAATTACATCCAGGTTATTTATTAGGTATCATGGAAAAGCAATTCCTGCCCTTGGTGGGGAGGGAGGTTTTGAAATCCTGTTCCTCCTTCTCCCCCAGGAAAATTCTTCACTGATCAGAATTATAGGCAAATGAAAGAACATTGGATTCTGGGAAAGAGAACCTGGCTTCAATCTCAGTTTTATTACTTTACAACTGTGTGACATTGGCTGAGTCAGATGGACTCTCTGGGCCTCAGTTTTTTTTTATCTGCAAAATGAGTAGTTTGGACCAAATGAACGCTAAGGACCCTCCCAACCGTAAACAGATGCATTCTGTGGCAGTCAGGGAGGGAGAGGGTGGTGGAGGGGGAGGGGAGAAGCAATGAATAACTTGCAAAACGGGTGCTTGGATAGAAATGCTGATGGGCCCCTTACTGTGCCCTGGTTCAGATCCAGCCTGGAACTCCCTCTATCCTCACTTCTGCCAGTTGAAAGGTCATTTCTTCTGCAGCCTGGCTCAGCTGTCACTTTCTCCCATTGACTTGTCCATGGCCATTGACCCATCAGTGTATCTGGCTAAGTTGCAAGTAGACATCTTTGGCACACCTAGCTTGGACCAGCCATTTATCTAAACATCTGCTGAGTGCCTACTGTATGTCTTGTGCTGGCCCATGAGAAGAAGAGAGATAAATAAGGCATGGTCCCTATCTTCAGGTCCTTCTCAGTCTAGTAGGGTAGTTAAGACAGGGTCCTAGGCATCGTGTAGAGTGCTGGAGATACAAATACAAAAGAGTCCTTGTCTTCAGAGAGTTTACATTCTAATAGTGGTTACAACCAGTATAAGAGAGTGTTTTAGGATGCGTTGGTTTGTTATTTTGCTTCTGCCCTCCCTCTCTTCTCCAAAGCCACTTTGCACTCAAGGTACCAGAAACTTCCCCCTAATTCTGATGTCCTTCCCTGCTGAAGGCCCATATTAGAGCCAGGAGTTCCTACTGGTCTCTAATTTATTCTCCTTCTGGGCTTAATCAAATTACCCCTTATACATTGGGAGAATAGGTAGGGAAGAGAAAGCCCTGCTCTCAGCATGTCTTAAAATGTGCCAGCTCCCAGGACCAATTCCAGGAATTTTTCTGAGTTACCGTAAGCTCCAGACAGAACTCTGAGAATGGCAGAAGATTAATGCTGATCCTTGCTGTAGACTAGGCCTGGAAGGATCTTTGACCCTAACCCTACCCTGAGGTCAAATCGACTTACTATGGATCCCAAATGACCTTCAAATATAGTGAACCCTGGACTAGATGCTGTCCAGATGATAATAAAGGCACCTATTTCTAAAGCACTTTAGTTTTCAAATCACTTTCCTCAAAAGTTCTCTGTGAGGTCAGGAGCACAAATAGTATCAATCCAAATTTACATCTGGGGAAACTGAGGCTGAGGGAATAGAAATGACTGGATAGAGAAGTCAAGACCACTGACTCTGACTTTTCTATGGCACCATAGTCCCTGTGACTGAGTGGCAGAGACATTTTATAAATGAAATCTCCAAAGTGGGGAGCTGTGAAATTAGTCATGCCTAATCCACTCCATTCTAAATAATAACTTCTCATCTGGGTAATGGTTCCCTTCACTTACATGGATTGCAGTCTTTACTTTTTAGTAGACTGTCTTTGTGAATTGCTAGGGCCAAAACCCCAATTCGTCCCTTGGTTATCCCATTCGCCGTGAAGATGCTTCACAGAAATCTTCTGCCGTGTTTCTGGACTCTTCTGATCCTAGTTTCTACCCTGGGGTTATGTGGTCCTGATGGTGGGATCACCCAAGCCTCAGAGAAGAGACTCGTCCAAGTTCTCACAGTTAGCATATCAGTGGAGAGATCTGAACTGAGGTCCTCTGACTCAAAATCCAACTCTTTCCCTATACCGGAGACCCAGAAAGGGATGGAATTCAAGATGACATGGCTAGCAAGGGGCAGAGCAAAGGCTTGTATGTAACCTGGGCCTTCAGACTCTGAGTTTAGGGTTCTATTCTCCAATAAAAAGATTGAAGGCATATGGGGTACACCTCTAGTATGAGGGCTGCTGAGCCCTTCTCGGGGCTGCTCATCCACTTTGGCGTCCACCTTATTCACCCAGCTCTTATCTGTGACTCAGAGAAGCTGTAGCACGTGCAGTGGCCACCCTCTGGTAAGTCATTTTGGCAGACAGGCTAAACCAGGTTGAGGGTAACCGACGGGCCTCACACCCATCGGTGAGTTAGGGGGGCGTCTACCCCAAATGTGTGAAGATTTCCCCTGGTAGAATGGGTGGATGAGAACAATTTATTCCAATGACCCTGAAGGCCACTGAAGCAGGTGCTGTGGAGTGCTTAGAGCTTGGTCAGACATTGAAGATGCCAGAATCATTTACTGCATCCCAGCCATCGCCAGTCATCTAGACTTCTGTCCTGCCACTGGACTTTGATGACTCTGGAAGACAGAGTGAGGCTGATGACTTTGTGAAACTCTGCCTCATTTAAATCCAATTCGTGGGCAAGTCAAGACTTCAGCCCATGACATCACTGGTCCTCTTTGAGAACAAAGGATGAACAACAACATTAATAAAAATTGACTTCTCTAATAGCGCTTTAAAACTGGAAAAGTGATTTACATATGCTAACTCATTTGAGGCTCACAATAACCCTGAGGGGTGGGTATTGCAGGTATTATTATCCCCATTTTGTAGATGAATAACGTGAGACTCAGAAAGTCTTAATCCTAAACCTCCTTATTTGCAAGGCCAGACCTCTATCCACATGCCAAGCTGCCTCTAATGTCTTGTTAGTGACCTATAAATAAGTAGAGGAAACTGCTTGTGTCTCACAAAAACAATATTTTTCACTTTGGAAACCCATGATTTCATTGGGTGGGTATAGATTGCAATCCTTAGTAGACAGTCTTTGTGAATTGCTGTGGCCAAATAAACACTAATCATGCCTTGGTCACTCAGTTGGCCTCAGAGGCATGTATAGGGGAGAAACAATTAAGGACAAATTAAGGTGCCTTGTTAAATTTTTCACCTTACAGAAAATGCTACTACATGCAGGAAATACACAGCCTGGGTAATATCAGACTGGTAATGTTCACCCTGATCCAACTTTTTGTCAATGGTGGAAACCAGTTCAAAGAGGAGAGGGTCAAGTTGGTGGTCCTGACTGCTGGGTGAACTTTGGTGAGGCTAGATCTTGGTGAGAACCTTAGCACAAAGGAGAGCTTTCAGAGAGGAGGCACCCTAGTCAGGCTGGGGAATAGGGAAACTGAAACACTCCTCCACAGTACTCAGACAGCCGACTTTTCCTTTTCCTCTGGGAAAGGCAATAATTGACGCTCCTAGTTGGGAAGCTATGGAGAATTACAGGAAGAAGGATGGGAGTGATTTTCTGGGAGCTACAGAGAACTATAGTAGGCACTGTGCAATGACTTTGAGAAGTCAGCCTGCTGAAGATACACCCAGTGCACAGCTATAAGTGATTGAAGTTATACAGGACTCCAGGAAAGGGTTGTCCATTGGCAAATTTTGCAATTTTCCATGAGCTCCTTTGGTTTCCTCCAACTTGTAAATAATTATTTTTCTCCCTTAGCTTCGAGAACGATGCGCTTATAAGAAGAGTTGGTGACAACCACTGCTTGGTTTGTGTAGTGATGGGGTCCATGGGTCCCCCTCAGTGGACCTTCATGGATTAGGGCAGCATGCTACTCAGCTCCTGACAGAGAGGTGATAGACTCAGAATGCACATTGAGACATACATTTTTTGGGTCATGTCCAATGTGGGAATTAGTTTTGCTTGACTACACACATTTGTTACAAAGGTTTTGTTTTCCTTTTTTTTTTTCCTTTTCCAGTGAGAGGTGGGGAGATGAGAAGGACAGAATATAAATGCAAGGGGGCAAGAAGGCAATCTTCCTTTCATAGCCACTGGTGAAAAGAATTATACTTGCATAGACATCCTCTCTCCAGCAAAAGGAAAGATCAGGATGCTCTCCACAGGTTCAACCCACTCTCTGATAAGCTGCTGGCTATAGTGAAATTCCCGTATTCCCTGAGAATGGGTAAACAAGTCAGAGATGTGAGACATTCTCTAAAGAACTACATCTACCTTCCTGTCATGAGAGAGCATTTCATAGCTTACACAGTTATTTATTTCCTCACAATAACTTTGAGAGAAGGGCCAGGCAAGTATTATGAATGCCATTTGACAGATGAGGAAACTGAGGCTCAGAGTTGAGAAGTGTGACTTAAACCAGTGAGTCACGCTCAGCCAGTATTGTCCCATGTCTGGATACTTCCAATCAAGGCTGGAGCTGACTGACAAATACATAGCTGTTTGGGAGCTGAAGCCAAAACTGTCAGTAAATTCCTGGATTTGCTAATTGTCCTTCTTCTGCTGCTGTGGCTGGGAGCCATGGGTACGTTTTTGATGCCAGAGGTTAGAAGTTCTTTCCGTTTCCCCAGCAGCTCCGCTGCCTTCAAGCTCACAAGGCGGGCTCCCCATACAATCTCACTCTCTACTCCGGTCAGAGACCAACCATGTCTAACTGAATGAAATTGACCTGTTTAAGGTCTCTCCACTCCAGCTAAATTATTTGATCATAGGCACAGACATCTGTTTGGGTCAGTAATTGGTTGTTTAGAAGAGCTGGGAGCCGTTCTTCATGCGGGAGCAGCGGGGGTCGGAGGGGGAGACAAGGAAGGGTTGGCCAGTAGAGGAGGGCAGGGAGCCAGGTGCCGACAAGAGCCCTGTCTGCCTCAGATAAGCCATGCAGATTAACTGCTGGCTCTCTATCTCCCTTCTGGGGCCCAGTAATCCCCTTTAGCGGTTTCACTCCCAGGGATAGAGCCCAGGGCAGCAAGGAACCTCGTCCCTCTCTGCTGTCTTCAAATACCCCTCTGCCCATACCCTTTCTGGAATCTTGTAGATTTCCACCATACAATTAGTTTTAAATGTCAATTTCACACTGGCTCAAGTTGAGAAAAAAGGAAAACCAGTAGGCACTAGGAGCCTGTTGCAAATGAGTGGTAGGAAGAGGCTGGGGCTGCTTTCCTCCATATCTCAGCTGATGATGATAATGATAATAATATTACCAAGAATCATGTATATTTCTGTAGCTCTTTAAGGTTTACAAACCACTTTTTTTTTTCCAACAATCTCGGAAAGGGGGTGGTGTATCCTCACTCTTTCCAGGAAAGAAAACTAGGTGACCGGGCAAGTTATGCTCTCTCTCTGAGCCTCAGTTTCCTCACTTGTAAAATGGGGAATGATAATGATACTTGCATTGTCTACCACATAAATGAACCCTCAAGGGGGCTGTTGTGAAAATCAAAGGAGAACACTTAACATTGGATGCAAGAAAGACATTTCACGGGGGGGGGGGATCATGTCCATAGGAAAAGAGTGGGGTAGTGAGTGAGGGTAATGCTATATGAGGGTTATTTGAAGGACCTGGTGTTGCCTTGGGGTAGGAAGTAGGATAAGATAGCAGTCTTCCTATATGGTTAGAGGGCTGAGTCTGAAGTCAGGAAGACCTGAGTTTGAATCTGACTTCAGACACTTACTAGCTGTGTGACTCTGGGCAATCACTTAACCTCTGTCTACCCCCTGTTACCTTAACTGTAAAATGGAGATAATAATAGTAGCTACCTCCTCAGGTTATTGTGAAGATAAAATGAGTAATATTTGAGCACAGTGCCTGGTGGGTGCTAATAAATGCTTGTTCTCCTCCCCTTCTTTCTTCAGTTAGGTGAAGGCTGTTTTGTGAAGCCGGATTAACATCGTTCTACTTGGCCTCAAAGGGCAGAACTAACAACAATGGGCAGAAGTGTCTGAGATACAGATTTCAGCCCCATATCGGGAGATATTTCCAAATAGCTAGAAACGTCCAAAAATGGAGCGGGCTATCTCCGGAGCCCGGCACTAAAGGTCGTTTACATTTTTTAAATTTAATTTTCATTTGTGTTATGAACCCAGTCACCTATGAGCATGAACATTTTGTTATACAAAGAAGAGCAAAAAAGAGAATTGTATACGAAACCATGAACGCCTGTGAGATATACATGTAGTTTCAGAAGTGTTGAAGGAGAGTATGGGTGATAGTTGGCATTTATAAAGCTAGCATTTATATTTAGAGCTTTAACGTTTGCAAAACCTTATGCCTTGCACTTTGCTATTATTATTTCCATTACAGGGGAGGAAACTGAGGCATAGAGAGGTTAAGTGACCAAACTAGGGTCACACAGTTAGTATTTGAGGTTAGATTTGAACTCAGGTCTTCTTGACACCAAAGCTCTATCTATTTGTGCCACCTAGTGGCCTCTGAGGTGCCTTAATTCTGTGATTCTATGACCCCTTGGAAAGCAAAACACTCACCTTAGTAATGCTACAAGGTGACTTTCTTCTTGGAGGTGTTTTTTTTTTTTACCAATTTCAAGATTTTATTGAAAAATTTCAAATTAACAACCATCAAGCAGCCAGAGAAGCCCATGGTCCATAATTCTCTAATGGTTAGGCTCTGTTCCTCCTTTCTAATGAGATTGGAGCCAGGATGTTCAATTTACAGCATTTATTAGAAGACATAAACCTTCATGAGCCCAAACTCCTCCAGTTCATGGCCCTCAGGGCTGCCGGACTTTTATCCCTTCTTAGCTTCTCCCTACCCAGGGATCTGGGGTTCAGTTGGGAGACTTCAGATGCTGTAGATTCAGTAGGGAGGCTTCAAGGGAAGGGCTGTCTCAGAGCAGAACCAGCAATACCTGTGTCACTCAGCCTAGTTACTGCCCTTTAGTTGGAGCCAAGTTCTGATTCTTGTACCCTCTAGCTGTTTGACATTGGACAGATTATATCACCTCTCTAGGTTTCAGTTTTCTCACCTGTAAAATGGGGATAATAATAGCACCTACCTTTCAGGGTTATTCTGAGGATCAAATTAGATCATTTTTGTTAAATGTTTAGTGTAGTACCTGGCACAGATTAGGTGATTAATAAATGCTCCCCTCTCCCTTCCTTCTTTTCTTTATATATGTATATATAGATATATACATGTATATCTATCACACATAAAATAATTATGTGTAAATAAATAAACATATTTTTATTTTATTTTTTAAATATATATATATTTATGAAAAAAGTATATATAAATATACATGGATAGTTACATATACTTATTTTCATATTGTGAGAGACAACATGGTACGTTGGATAGAGAGCTGACCTTTGATACAGGAAGACCTGGGTTTAAGTTTCATCTACTATATATGATCATTAGCATTTGGAAAACTCTACATTTATTATCTCATTTGACCCTCACAAAAACTCTGCTTTGTTGTGCTTGTGTTACTGATAAGGAAACAGAGACAAAGCAACGTTAAGGTCCCACAGATGTCTGAGGCAGGATTTGAACTAGCTCTTCCTGACTCTCACTTGAACACTCCATCTGCAGCAGCACCCAGTCGTCTCACGTACGTAGTGGTTATGTGACCTTAGGAAAGTCATAGGTGCCAGCAAGAGGATGGACACCACAACTCCGGTATGTCCAGACCCAGCAAACATCTCTGGAATGTCAGCACGATTGGGACCAACTCCAGCTGACTCAAAGTTTTGCCAGAGTGTTTCAGGTACCATGGAGCAGTGAAGAGAGGGCCAGCCTCAGAGCCAGGAAGAACTGGATTCAAGTCCAGTATCTGACAAATGCTGGACAAATCACTTAACCTCTCAGTTCTCTAGGCAACTCTCTGAGACTGTGATTTTGGGCAGAAGGTGCTAACCTGCATTGGTGGAGGAAGTTTCTTCACCTGGGAGCTCCCTAGAGACAACAAAATCACAGGTCAGTCCAGCTCCTGCCCTATCTGATTATACACTTGCATGTAAAACTGTTATATAAGTTGTGCCCTCCTTGAACAGGAGGGTCTTGGGGGGAGGCATTGTTTGGGTTTTGTCCTTGCACTAGCATGGTGCACTTAAAGCTTGTTGATTGACTGAAGATGTGAAAGGTAGAATAATTTACCAAGCTATTAGCTTCTGAGCGTCATAGGAACTTCACTGATCTAGACACAGTGCTGAGGTAGGGTTGACTGTGGTCAGAAGTCAGTTTGAGGCTGGGGTCCTACTCAGGCTGCCCAGGGGCTCAGTCTGGGGCAGGGTCAAGGGACCAATCTGGTATAGGATCAGAGAGTTGAATCTGGGCCTCGGACAATATTCAGTTTAGGGTCAAGGCTTAACCTGGGGATGGGGAGCAGAACTTTTTGGAAAATTAAACCTAATTGGCCCACGTGGGCCTTTGACCGATGGTCTTTTTCTCATTAGTCTTTCATGCTACATGTAATGTGAGATGTGGCTGAGAAAATGCTGTTTCCATACAATGATGATTCACTAGCTGAGCCCCTAGCACATGTCCAGCAAATGACCTGCCTTAAGAAAGCCCATGTCTAATGAACACAGGATTAGGGGACCTGCTCTACTAATTAAAGGGATCTGACCTAGGTGGTCTGTCCTCCATCTGCAGAGATTACAGCAAAGCCCACTTCAGGAAACCCATGACTGTGGCCACAGCATTACTCAATTTGGAGATTGGATGCAGCCAACGGAGAGCTAACATGAAGAGGCTGTTCCCAGTCTCCACGCTCACATTGTGCCCTCGGGAAATCAGTTGGTAGCTTACTATCCACCCTCCTCTCTTCCCCACCTCTAAGGAAGGCCACACCAAGGATAGCTTGTGTACTGACAAGAACCAGGACTGGGGGTCAGGAGACCCGGACTGGTGACCCAGCACATACTATATATTAGCTGTGTGACAGTAAGTTAGTTTGTCCTCAGTTTTATGCTTTGTGACTCTATAAGGACAAATTCTTGGTTACCTCTGCCCTATCCCCATCCAAATCTATGGCCCTGCCCTCTGGTTCAAACAATGAGGTTTCGTGCTAAGACTCTTGTGGGACCCTTTAAGCTGTGCACTAAAAGACTAGCAGAGCTTTGAGGGGACTCAGAGCACCAGATGTCAGAGCTTGGAGGGGCCTTAGAGATCATCTGGGCTCCATTTGATAGATGAGGAAGATAAGACCCAAAGGGAAGGGATCGCCCCATGAGCTAGGCGGTGAAGGGAAGGGGATAAGAAGGCAGTTGGAGCTGTAGATGGGCTCAAACACTCTGAGTTTGTGAGTATTACATCCGTTTCTTGACTGTTGACTAGGTAGATACATGGCTTATGGTCCTGTTTCATAGACTTAGAACCCATCAGACACTCCTTTGGCACAACCCAGTACAATGACAAAAATACTGCAATTGGGAGGGTGTGGTAGTGTCTCTCTAACAAAGAACTCTGGGGGCTGAAATAGGATTCTTTTCTGTTGTCTTGTTTCTGTTTTAAGGTTATGCCTTTTCTCTACAGACTATAAGTTCCCTGAGGGATTTGTTCCTTCCTACTTTTTTCCCTCAAGACTGTGAAATCCCTAAGGAAAGAAATACGTCTTTATCCCATTTATGCCAAGAGGGAAGCACAGGAATGGTACCTTCTAAAGGAAGCCCCTGTTGAATGAATTAAGGGAGGAAAGAGGGGGCCTGAGGATGGCGATGGTGGTATTGGCATGGATCATAGAGATGGACAGAATTAGCAGAATGTAAACTTCAGTAGACAGTAAGCTCCTTGAAGGCAGGGGTTGTCTCATTTTTTTTTGTCTTTTTGTCTACAGCATCTAGCTTAATGCCCTTGTATGTAGTAGGTGCTTAGTAAATATTTGGTGAATAGAAGTTAAAGTAAGGTAGATTTCAACTCAATTTAAAAAAATCTGAACCCAAACTTCCTAATAATCAGAGATGTCCAAAAGTGGAGTGAGCTACCTTGAGATCAATCTAGCAATAAATATTTATGAAGCGCCCACTATGTGTCAGACACTTTGCTAAGTACTGAAGATACAAAAAAGGCAAAAGGCAGTCCTTGTCCTCAAGAAGCTTACAATCTAATGGGAGAGACAAGATGCAAACCAATATATATTCAAAGCAAGCTATGTACAGGATGGATAGGGAATTGTTGTTTGTCAATGACAGCAGGAAGGTGATGTCTTGACTTGCAAGTGAATTGGATTTAAATGAGTCAAGGCTGTGAAAGTTCACCAGTCTCACTCCTTCAGAGTCATCTGGGTCCAGTGGCAAGACATAGGTCAGGGCGACTGGAGAGGACCCTGGATGCAGTGGGAGACCTTGGCTTTTTTAAGTTAAGGTCTTTCCCGGGTCTCAGTTTGTCTGAGGAAACACCCATTCAGTGATTTAAGGCTAGGTAAGAAATGAGGCAAAAGATGGCCTCTTTTACTTACTTAAAAAATTGATCTGGGTTGGGGGGAAGATCCTCAGGGTTTTTGGCCAGAACAGAAACAATTGCTATTTACACTAACTCTAAGCCAACAAAACTCAAACAATGACCAACTGAGGCTTGGGCTGGGACTTATTATTGGAAATAATGATGAATAAGAAATAATTAATAGAAGGGAGGTATTGAGAAGGGTTGGGAAAGGCTCCTTGTAAATGGTGGGATTTTAGTTAGGACTTAGAGTAAGCCAGGTGAGTCAGTAGGTGAAGTTGAGGAGGCAGGACATTTCAGGCATAGGCTAAAGAAAATGCCCAAAGCTCGTGAGCAATCCATCGCTGGAATTTTTTTTAATAGAAATTTATTTATTTTTAGTTTTCAACATTCACTCCCACAAGTTTTTGAATTTCAAATTTTCACCCCATCTCCCCCCTCCCCCCACCCCAAGATGGCATGCATTCTGAATATCCCTTCCCCTAGTCTGTCTTCTCTTCTATCTCTCTTCCCTTCTCTTATCCCCTTCCCCTTCTAGTTTCCTATAGGGCAGGATAGACTTCTGTACCCCATTTCCTGTATTTCTTATTTCCCATCACTGGAATTCTTTCATGGGAGGCTGGATTAACCCTTGCTGGGGATGATGTGATGTGGTCCCTTGGAGATCTTTCTCAAATTTTAACATTCCTTAAACGTGGAAATGGGAGAGCACACTGATGAGAGCATATCAAAATGTTCACATCTCTCTACTATGGTCTCTGGAAGGCCAATCCTTTCTTCCCATCCAGCTCAAGCATCAGCAGCATCATCATCATCATCAAATCACGCTCCTTCAAGGCTGAGTGTTTTCCTCACAACATCATGAAGTTGGTAGGATAGATATTAGTATCCCTATTTTACTGATAAGAAAAAAGGTTCAGAGAGATTTTTTAAAGTGTATTTTTTCAACTAACAAGCATTTGCCATCTCTTTCTCCCACTATTCCCACTTAATTGCAAGGAAGAAAAACAAAGCCATTGTAACAAATATTCAGTCAAGCAAAAAACATTCCCATATAAGTCATGTTCAAAACCTCATTTTATTTTACAATTTAAATCTGTCAGCCCCTCTCAAGAGGAAAGTAGTATGCTTTCTCATCCATCCCTTGGAACTGTCACTGATCATTTCATTGATCAGAGTTTCTAAGACTTTCAGAGCTATTTATCCTTACGACATTGTTGTTACTGTACAAACTATTCCGATTCTGCTCGTTTCCCTCTGCATCAGCTTATACAAGTCTTCCCAGGTTTCGTCTTTATTTCTTGCAGTATTCCATCACATTCACATACCATAGTTTGCTCAGCCATTCCCCAGTTGATGGGTATTCCTTCACTTTCCACTTCTTTGACATCCCCAAAAGAGTTGCTATAAATATTTGTGTACATAGAGGTCTTTTCCCTCTTTCTTTGATCTCTTTGGGGGTAGAGGCCAAATGGTGTTTCTGGATCAGAGGGCGTGCATGATTTAGTGACTTTTGTGGCAGAGTCCCAAAGTGTCAGAGAAGCTAAGTCAGAAAGGTGAGGTGATTTCCCAGAGTCACGTAACTAGTAAGTGCCTGAGTCAGGTCTTCTGATGAAGACAAATACTCTTTCCATCATACCACAAAACTTTTCAAAATTTAGCCCACTGAAGGCCTCATCATTCCCATGTTGGCCATAGGCTTGGGTAGATATGAGTAGGGAACAACTCTCACGCCTCTTCCTTGTATTCTCTTATTAACATGCTTTTGGTTACCCCCTCCCCTTATCCTCCCACCCCTCCCCCACCATTGCACTGTCTATATTACAGTCTGTGTCTCTAGTCCTGATTTCAGTGGAATAGGTGCTAAGTGCCACAGAGGTTTTCAAAAAAGGAAATATCAATTAATCTCTGGAAGGAGGAGGGAACAGTGGGGAAGTCAGCCTACCTGGATTGGAGGGAGGGGTCATGTTGTGCTGGGAGAACAGTATTTTAATCACTGAAGCTGTCTGAAAATGGACTAGCTGCTTTGTTAGGTAGTGAGCAGCCTGTTACTGGAGGTGTTCAAACCAAGGCTAAATATCTGCCTGTGAGGGATGCTGGCGAGGAGAGTATTATAGCAGGTGGGAGATTAGACTAGATTAGACCCTTTGGCTTTGACAACCTGTGCTTCTGCCATTTTATGATTTTCACTGGGCAATACCTGCCGATGTTTAAATTGTTTTCCTTTTGTCTTCTCAGTTGATTGTGAGTTTCTCCAAGGCAGGGATTTGTCCTTGGGTGTAGGTAGGGCTGGGTAGAGTCTGTAGCTGGAATCAAGGCTCATTCTGGGGACAGTGTCAAAGCTTAATTTAGGCCTTAATTTAGGGTTCATTGTGAGGTAAGGGGTAAGTCTGAGGTTCAGGATCAGGAATTTATATGGGGCTCTACTCAGAGTTTGGTCTGGGACAGGGAGTAGAGTTCAATCTGGAGTCAGGTGAGGGTTCAGTGTGTGGTGCAGTCTGCGACCTGAGGTTAGAATCCATGTCAGGGACAGGGGTCTATAAGAGACTGTGGTTAAGATTTGTTCTGTGTCTACAGTCAGTTCAAGACTCCATCTGGGGCTGAGGGGCATGGTTTTTTAATCTGGATCAGACTTCTATTTGGGACTGGGGTCAAGATTCAGTATGTGGTACAAGTAGATTTGAGTCAGGCTCAGACTCATCCTGGATCTGGGGTTAGGGTTCATTCTGTGATCTGGGTCAGAGCTCAGTGTAGGGCTGGGGTCAGGGTTCATTCTGTGATCTGGGTCAGAGCTCAGTCTGGGGCTAAGGTCAGAGTCCATTCTGTGATTTGGATCAGACCTCATTCTGGGTCTGGAGTTAAGATTCAGTGTGTGGTAAGGGTTCAGTTTAGGGTTAGGGTCAGGGCTCAGTCTAGGGCTGGGGTCAGGGTTCATTCTGTGATCTAGGTCAGAGCTCAGTCTAGGGCTGGGGTCAGGGTCCATTCTGTGATCTGGATCAGACCTCATTCTGGGGCTGGAGTCAAGATTCAGTGTGTGGTAAGGGTTCAGTTTAGGGTTAGGGTCAGGGCTCAGTCTAGGGCATGGGTTAGACTTTGCTCTAGTGGCTGGAGTCAGATTGAAGCTCAGTCTGGGATCCAAGGTCAGGGTCAGAACTAGGGTCAGAGTTCATTTTGGGGGCTAAAGTCAGTACCCAGGCTGGGACCAAGGTCAGGGCTCAGTCTGAGGGTCACCTTCTGGATCTTCTCTTCCTGTGATTCCAGCCATAGTCTCACTGACTCTGAGAACTTTTACCCCTTGAAAAGCAGAGGCTTTTCCTGGTTCTGTTTCTGGATCCCCTCTTGCCTTGCTCAGGGCCTGCTGCTCTGGAATGCTTTGTCGATGGAACAACAGAAACGAATGAGCAGAACCCAAGAGCCAACTCGGGAAGAATATTCATTTGTTTTACAAGCAAACCTATTCTTATCAGCCACTACCCAAATGCGAAAGTGTATTTGTCTGCCTGGGATGAAATATAATATTGATGTCACTTTCCAAGAAATATACCATCTGTCCGCCGCCTGGCTGTTGGCTCCCTCGCTGGGTGTTTTCCACCTTTGCCACTCTGTGTAAACATGCCGACGTTGGCCTGACACCCAGCATCATCAACATCATGGCGGCAACCACGCGCCCCAACACTTACCCCTGCAGCTGCCAAGGAAGTGGAGGCAATTTATCTCCGTCTCACCTCTCTTAAAACACTTTTATCAAAACTGGCGGTCAAACAGCGCTGAACCATGGTGGCCTCAATCTTAAATGCGGCCTCGCAGATTTTAATTTGGGAAAGATTAATGTACTCTCGAGTGTGGCGGCTGCAGCCCTCCGTTATCTAACCTGATGGCTGTCAGCTAATTTCTGCCCTGCGATTGCATAGCCCAGCCTGCATGTTGATGTCTGGGAGCCGGTCACCCGCAGGGAGATAATGGAGAGGGGGAATGGAACTATTTTCTCAAATTTCTTTTAAATTAGAAGATGTTTCCCTGTCTTTGCAAAGCGGCACTCCTGAGTCAATCTCCACCCCGACCCCCCTTCTGCTTTTCTCCTCCCCAGTAGATGTTCTGTGACATAGTAAACATTTCACTTAAAGGGACAGGGCAAGCTTCAAAAGATACCAATATTCCATTAAGGTCACTTTTAGATGGGTGACAACTAAATGTCCGGAGCAAATATGGACCCTCTTAGGCAGCTAGATAGCTCTTGCAAGGGCTCAGCTAGAAAGAAACGAGTCTTCAAGGCCACCTCCGTCTCCAAGAGACATTTCCACCACTCTATGTCCTAGGATCATCGGATTGAGAGCTAGAAGGAAACTGAGAGATTGTTTTAGAGACAAGGAGTATTCATTAAGTGCCTGCTATGTCCTAGGGTATCACCATAATGCCCAGTGTGCTGGGTGCTGGGGGTACAAAGACAAAGAATGAAACAATCTCCACTCTTCATTAGGAAGCTGAGGTTCAAGGTTGCATTCTAGTAGAAGTTAAGCACAGTCAGGATTTGAATTGGGCCTTTTTCCCATGTACCAATCTGCTCTTATGATTCCTTAGAACTGGTCTTATTAGTAGACAGGATAGGTGGCATCCTGCATAATACTATTTGGGGGGCACCAGAAAGGCACCTGAATCTCCTCTGCTGGCCTGCAGCAATGCCTGAAATCCCATCATTAGGGATTCATTTTGGGGGTTAAGGCCTTACCCTTTCTAGGAGCCCTCTGTCCAAATGTCAATACTTTTGGGATAGGTAAATGACACTTGACTACTTAGAGAGATCTGTGAATTCCTCAATGGGTTTTCCATCCACCAATGCAGCCAGAAGTGCTTCCATCCCTGTGTAACTCGTCTTCTTGAGTTGTTTTAGTCCATCTTCTGGTGAGAAATTCCTCTGCCCTGGGTGGGGTTGGTCCTTTCACAACAGACAGTCTGTTTTCTGGCTTGTACCCCCAAACCATCCCAGACTGGGGGAACCTACAAGAGCTTACTCTCCATTGTCATAGTCTTGGGGAGTCTGGCATCATACTAAGCTACTCACGATGAGGCATTGGAGAAGGATTGTAGAGGAAAGAGACAGGAATCATATTAATAGAAATGTAAAGTTGTAGAGCTGGGAGAAAGCCTAGAGATCATTCATTCCATCTCATTCAATTTACAGGCAAGGAAACTGAGTCCCAGAGAAGGAACACGACTTGCTCGAAGTCAGATGGTAAATTCAGAGCAAAGTTGGGAATATAATCCAGATGTTCTGCTTTCATTGTTCAGGCCACTAAACCACAGCTGTCTCTCATTAAGCTGTCATCAGTCATTAACACCTTAATATGAATTTGTTGTCAGGTGGTTTTCTCGGGGAAGACAACTGCAGGTAGAGTTTGAGGAAAGGGAAATACCAGTACAGGTGGTGGGGAGGAAGAAGAGGGTGCATCTTGGGGCACTGATGATGTTGGGGGAGTCATTGTGAAAATGAGGAGCTGGGGAGAAAAAAAGATATGAAGGTGCTGAGGACACGAGAGAAGGACTCTGAAAAGATAGGATGCATCAAAGACTAACTTTGCCAATCAATTTCACTCTCGATGAACACTTTTGAGAAGCAACATAGTAAAGAGAAAATAATGTTGGATTTAGAATTAGGGACCTGGGTTCAGATTCTAGCTCTGCTCTTTATTTTATGAGTGACTATGGCCAAACTATTTAACCATTCTGCACTGGTTTCCTCATCGGTAAAATGGGGTGAGTGGTTGGATTGCAGAGGTGTCAAACATGCCCCAGTGGTCAGGAACCAGACAATAGAATAGGCATAATGTTAATATGAGGTTTTCTAAATCAATATGTGGCCATCAGGGATCCTCATGTATGGTTTAATGGTCCCATTTCTTTCTGAATTCAATGCCACTGGATAAGATGAGCTCCAAGGACCCTTCCAGCTCCACATGAAGGATACTGTGAGACAACTGAAGTGGCTAGCTTCCCAGCTTAGTCCTGGCTAGTGAGAAGCACAACCACTGGTGATCTGGCTTCCCACTCCTTCTTGAGAGCACACCTTTCATGTGGTAGTAAATGAAGGACTGAAATTGGGAGAATGAAGTCAAAATCTACTGAGAGTTAGGCCCAGTAACTGAGATGGATGGTAATGAAGGTTTGTTCTAGAGTACAGGCAGTGCGAATATAGAAGAGAGGATGATAGGAAGACCAGATGGAAAAAAAAAACTATTCAATTCAATTAAAAATATTTATAAGTGCCTATTATGTCGGAGGCCTTCAATAGTAAAGTTAGTTAAACTTCCTAAAGGTTGTATCCTTTTGCTGAAGGTGGGTAATAATCCTCAGGCTCAATGCACAGGAAAAGATAAAAAGAAATGGATCAGTCTCTCTATATGACCTGGCGGGTGGGATGGAATCCTTGTCAACTTCACTAATAGAGCCAGGACTGACTAGAAGGGTTTTTGGCTTCAGTCTACCCCTGAGGGGTGGGGGGAGGGAGGTCAGTTGCTCAGATTTCTCTCCCTACACCCCTACCCCAGTTTTTCCTAGTTCCTTGGGGGTGGGGTAAGGGAGGGGGAACAGCATTCTGTGACTTACAGGCCACTGGCCATGTGGCTCAGGCTAAGCTCAACAAAGACGCCTTCTAATGGTTTCCCAACCCCCAGCTGGACTCAATAAATAAGATAATAGGCCCAGTGTCCCTGGGAGAGACAATCTAGGCAGCTGATTGGCCAGCATGCTGGCAATTAATTCTCCAGGAATCTTTTGTACATACTAATTGAAAGTACATCACCCATAACAAAATCTATACAATGTTTTAAGTGTTTTTTTTTTCTTTTTGGTGGTTGTTTTCAAACTTATAATGTCAGGCCTTAGTAAAGGGGGTTGGGGCAGACTGGGGCTAAGGATTCTTGGTGGGAGTCAGGTTCAGGTCTAAGGGGAAAGAGATTTTTTTTGGGAGGGAGAGGGAAGGCTTTCCCAGCTCCCCTTAGATACCACTCCTAAGATTCCCATATACTTTGCCTCTTTATCCTCTCTTGTCTCAAGAAACCATGGATTACAACTATAGGGCCTGAGTCGGAGGACCCTGTGGCAGTAAGTAGGCATGGGGTTTCAGGGAAGAGCTCCATAGCTCCTGCTCTTGCATGGTAGAAGGAAGAGGGACAACAGGACCAGGCTGCTCATGAGAACTCTGCCTTGGGTCTGGCCTCTTGGGGGGGGGTTTCCTGATCTAAATGGAGGGAGCAGCACCAATTGGGTCAGGGGACGGCTCTTAGAGCAATAGGGGCTTGGAGTGGCAGAGTTGGAAGGGACCCTTAAGACCTTCAAGACCGACCTCTCATTTATAGAGGGAGAGAATGAGGCCCAGAAACAGAAAGGGATTCAGCCCAAGATTCCACAGCCAGTTATGGGCAGAGCTGAGATTAAAACTGGATCTTCTGAGTCCAGGCTAAAGGGAAGGACCCTCTGTCTTATGTCCAGTATCACCTGAGATCTCCTCTTACTTCATATGCAACAGATCATGGATCATAGGTTATTGGTTTGGAGCTAGCTCAGGCATCATGGTGCATTTTGCAAACAAGGCAATGGAGGCCGAGAAAAATTAAATAATTAAGTGACTTTCACAAGGATGCACAGCTCAGGTGCCCCTTGTTCCATGCAGCTCCCATGATGTCCCCAGCGATCTTCCCTGAGCTTTCCGCCTCAAACATTCCAATAGTTTTTTGTCCTTGATTCTGTCACTCACTTCCTTGTATCATGGTGATTTGTAGACATATCAATATCCTTCTCCCCCCAAAAGAATGTAACCTTCTTGAGGGCAGAGATCGCACCATTTTCACCTGTGTACACTCAGTTATCATTACAAGGAAATAAGCATTTATTAAGTGCCTACTATGTGCCAGGCACAATGCTAAGCCCTTTACAAATATCTCATTTAATCCTTGCAACAATCCTCAGAGATGGGTACTATTATTTATCCCCATTTTACAGGTGAGGAAACTGAGGCAGACAGAAATGAAATTATTTGCCCAGTATCACATAGCTAATAAGTGAAATCCATTGAGGGGCCCAGTATAGAGTAGTAAACATTTGTTGGCAGCTAGGTGGTACAGTGGATAGAGTGCCAGGCCTGGAACCAGGACGACTAATCTTCCTGAGTTCAAACATGGCCTTAGATACTCACTAGCTGTATGATCCAGGGCAAGTCACTAAACCCTGTTTGCCTCAGTTTCCTCATCTATAAAATGAGCTGTAAAAGGAAATAGCAAATCACTCGAGTATCTTTGCCGAGAAAATCCCAAATGGGATCATGAAGAACTGAACACAACTGAACTGGAATTTTATTGGATTTAATTGAAGTGAGGCCTCTCTGGGACTAAGCTGTCCTCTGTCCCGATTAGGCCTCATGTAGGATGCCATTTGTGGCCCGTGGCCTTTAGAAAGGACGTTGACAAGCCGGCAAACACCCAGAGGATGACTCCTTACAACCATGCCATTAGAGAACTGTTTGAAGGAACTTGGGGATGTTTAGCCAGGAGAAGGGAAGACTTTGGGTAAAACCCAACAGCCTTGTGTATTCGAATGGCTCTGCTGGCAGGACAGATGATTCTTGTTCTGCTTGATCAGAGGTCAGCAGAGGAGCCATATGTGAAAGTTACAGAAGCAGATTTAAGCTTGGCATAAGGCAGAAAAACCTTCCTACTAATCAGGGCAGTGTAACAGAGTGCCTTGAGAGGCAGTGAGTTCCCTGTCTCAGGAGGTCTTCAAGGGGAGAGTGGACAGCTATTTGAGCCTCTCAGGCTTTTTAGAGTCTTCTATACTTGAGCCTGATTCACTTTATAGAAAAGTAAGAGTAGAAAAAAAAGAGCTTGACTGGGTGGGAGTCAGAAGAGCTGGGGTCTAGGACCAGCCCTGCCACCAACTCACTGTATGAACTAGGCTGAGCCCTCTCCCTTCTTTTGGATTCATTTCCCTGATCTGTATGATGAGAAGGTTGGAAGAGGTGATTGCTAAGTTCCCTTCCACACCTGCTTGATGTTCTAGGGTATCCAGCTCCTTTTAACAGTTCTCTGCATCTTGTGGATGGGAAGCATTTCAGCTAAGGCAAGGAGCAGAAGTGCCTAACTCTCCCTGATGGATTGATGGGAGGACAGCTTCTGTTTGAGTTGGCCCTCTTTGACTTCTTTGTCCTGTTCACCTCCCAGTTTCCCAAAGTCCTTCCTAAAATGTCATGCCCATGGTTGAATATAATCCCCTAGACAGTCTATCATCAGGGTGTGGGAAAAGGGAGATAAGCAGGCCTATGAGAAAAACAAGATGAATTGCTAGATTGAAGAGGCCTTGGAAGATGTTCAGGGGAGTGAAGAGTAGTGGGGATCATGAAGGCTTCCTGGAGGAGGAAGAATAGAAGTTGGGCCTTACAGGACCGGTAGGATTTGAATGGGGGAGAAGAGGGCATTTCACATGATGGGATTTCTGTGACCAATGTTGAAGAGGGAGGAGTGTCCTTCTCTGCTTGGAGGCCCAGCCACCCTGTGACAAAAGGGGCATATGTAGAATGGAGGTCAAGAGATAAGGCTGGATAGGGAAATCTGGGCTAGATTACAAGAGATCTTCCTTGGAGTCTCCCCAACACAGAGTAGGAATGCAAAGGTGTCGAGGGCTGGGACAGACCCCTCACTTTGAAGGGTTTTGTTTTGCTTGTGTGACCACTTGGTAAGGAATAAGGGGAAGAGAACAAGTTTTTGGAGTTAAGACCTAAGTTCAAATCCTGAGCCCAACATCTACTAGCTACGAGAACTTGAACACTCAATCTTTTCGAGGTTGAGTTTTCTCATCTGTAAAATAGGCCTGGCTAACAATATCTGCACTCTGGGGGCAACACAGTGAAAAGAGGCTGGCGTACTAATCCTAGTTCTGCTGCTTAATATCACTTCTGGGATTCCATTTCCTCAACTGCCAATGGGGTACTTGAACCAGACCTGAGATTCTTAGCTCTTTTAGTGTTGTGGACCCCTCTGGCCATCTGATGGAGTCTATGGACCTTTTCTCAGAATTGGATTTTTAAATTTATAAAATACATAGAATTACAGAGGAAATCAATTATATTGGAATTCATAGTTATGAAAATATATTTTTAAAACACGCGTGGGCTCTGCATTAAGAGCCCCCGAGCCAAAGGATCTCTAAGGTCCCTTAGCACTTGGTGTCAGGAGTTGAATCCAGGCCTCCTTCCTCCAATACCCTGCTGTTCTAGGTCCTCCCTTTCATGGCTGTTTTGAAGATCAAATGATATCCTGGTCAAGGAAAGGGAGGAAGTGTGCTGGGACCCTAAAAACCCACCTAACTTTGAGTTATAAAATGTGGAAACCCAGCCACCTTTCCTAAGGCTTATTCCTAGTCCCTGTCATTCAAGTTTCAGAACCAAACTGCCATGTTTGCTGCCAAGCTAAATAGAGGCTTCCTAGACTGGAGATGGCCCTGACCTGGGCTGGGCTGGAGGGCTTTGAAAATGGGAGCCTGGGGTGCCCCAGAGTGAAATGGTTGTTTTTCACATTGGAGGAATTAGAGTGTGGCCTAATTGGGCTCGGTGAAATGAATTCAGCATCTTTCAGAGGACAAAATCATTGAGCTTGCAGACTAAATTGAACAGCCTAATAGAAATATGCAGGTGAAGGTACAATTAATTTTAATTACTAGACTTGCCATTGTTAGCTGCACAGCCGTGAGTAAAATTAAAATGGCAATCACAATTAGAAAATTGCAACCTCATTGTGCAACACATTACTCACAAATTAGAAGTCAAGGAACTATTACCCACCCACCCTATTGCTTTATGACCATTACTGCCAGGGTATAGATTTTCTTCTTCACGTGCTACCTTGTCCATCTTCTTAAACCTTATCTTGGGTTAAGATCGTTAATAAGTTCCCAGGGAAGAATACTAGGGACTAAAGCATATTGAAAAGTGTCCTAGCCTTGGAGTTGGGAAAGTTGTATTCTTGTGGTAGCTTGGTGGTATTCTTGGGCAAGTCATTTTACCTGTATGAGACTCAGTTTCCTCCTCTGGTTTTTTTAAATTTAATTTTTTGATTTGTGATTTTATACATGCAGAAAATTCCCCAAATGATAATAACCTCCAGTGAGGCAGACTGATGACTCATCTCTATGACATAGCAGAAAGAATATTGGATTCAGAGTCAGGTTCAAATTCTAGTTCTGTCACCAACTATTTGTATGATGTTGGGTAAGTGACTTAACCCTTTTGGATCTCAGTTTCCTTATCTGTAAAATGAAGGGGTTATGTTAGGTGACCCTTAATGTCCCAACTCTAAATCTATTATCTATGCTAGTGGTCTTCAAACTTTTTGGGGGACTATGTTCCCCATTTGTAAAGAAAAACAAAATGGAACACTCACTCTCAATGTATACATATTTAATTATTTATATATTATAAACACATGCTCTTGTGTGAACAAATATGTACATTCACTACAAGTTACGCAAAATAAAAATTTTTAAAGGATAAAATTAAAGATGAAATAATATTTCACCCTAGTGTCAATAGGAAGCCACAGAGACCGGAAAACCATCTTGGCAGCTAAATGGAGGCTGGATTATAGAGGGGAAGAGGCTGGAGGCAGGGTGACCAGGTAGAAGGCTATTGCAGTAGTCCAGGTATAAGAGGTGATGAGGGTCTGAACTAGGGTGGTAGCTATTTGAAGAGAGTGAAGGGGATGGAAGGAAGGAGGTAGAGGTGGGAATTGGTAACTGATTGGATAAATGGGGTGAGGGAGGGTAAAGAGTCAAAGAGTTCAATAAAAATTGGGGAGTTTGGAGAAGAAATGGCCTTTTTGGGGAAAGAACATAAGATTATAAACCATCCATACCTGCTCCCCTTGTGAGACACACTGTCCCACCCAAAATGAAAATAGAGGGGTAGCTTGTACTCACTGAACACTGGCCCTGGGTGCAGAGTCCCCCACCCCCATACCTGCCATGGCCACAAGGTACTACGAGGGGCAGGTGTAGTGGTGGTGGGGAATTTTTCCCAATGGTACCCATGTAGCTACTGCCATGTGTCCCAGAAGAGGAGAGATGAGAATTTGTACAGTGGAGGGAAGGGGGACTAAATAAAATACTGGAGAAATAGGAGTAGTTGTGGTTGCCTTGGAGATAAGCCCATGATCATCTAGGTAAATGTAACCCATCTTCCTGCCCTATGATTGACTATCATGGGAAATACGGCCTATCTTCCCACCCTCCCAAAGGTTAAATAGATAACATGCTATTCCTCATCTTTGTATCTTTAGTTAATGAGTCAACAAGCATTTATAATGGGCTTCTTCTGTGCTAAGCTGTATACTGAAGATACAAAGAAAGGCAAAAACAGTCCTTGCCCTCAAGGAGCTTATGTTCTGAGTAGACATCACACAAATATGTATGTATGCACATACAACATGTATGCACACCAATATGTACATGTAAGAGGTATACTGCATAAATGGAAGGTAGTCTCAGAGGAAAGGCATTAGGCATGGGAGGGACCCAGAAAGGCCTTTTGTAAAAGGTAGGATTTGAACTGAGTCTTGAAGCCAGGGAAGCCGGAAGGCAGAGGTGAGTTGGGAGAGCATTCCTGGAGTGAAAGCAGCAGTGGAAAATCATGAAGTGCTGTGTGAAAGGAGCAGCATGGAGGTCAATGTTGCTGGATATAGTGTTTTTGGAGGGTAGTAGAGATAGAAGACTTGAAATATAGAAAAAGGGCAGGTTATGAAGGTGATTTTATATTTGATCCTGGAGGTAATAGGGAGCCATTGAATTTATGCGGGGAGGAGGGTAACATGGTCAGGACTGTACTTTAGAAAGATCAATTTGACAGCTGAATGGAGAATGGATTAGAGTGGAGAAAGGCAAGTGGCAGGGGATCTTGAGATAGTCCTGGTGTGAGGTTATGAGGGCTCTCCCAGCAGGTTGGCTATGGGAGTAGAGAGAAGGGGATATATGCAAGAGATGCCATAGAGAAAGAAATGACAAGATCTGACAACAGATTGAATATGCGAGGTGAGTGAGGATGACCCTGAGGCTTCAACCCTAGGTGATTGGGAGAATGGTGGGATTCTAGATGTAGAAAAGTTGGGAAGAGAGAGGACTTTTAGGGGAAATATAATCTGTTCTGGAGGTGATGTTTGAGCTGCTCTGGAGCATCCAATTTGAGATGTCCAAAGGGCACTGAGAACAGGTCCTGGCATATAGGGTAAAGGTGGATGTGGATGCACAGATAAGAATAATACCGATTAGAATATAAGTGCATAAGAGAATAACTAAGGGTTATGGTCTCAGAGGAGAGAGATCAAGGAAAGCTGGCGTGATCAAGGGAAGTTTCATGGACAATATGGTGACATTCAGGTTGAGTCTGGTGGCAGTCTGTGGGATGGATGGCGGTAAGAAAATGACTCTGGAGGGCAATATTTAACTTTAAAGAATGGCTGGATAAAGATTGAATGTCTAGGCTCTTAACAGGCTTTTGGAGTGTGGAGAACTTTCTGTTTGCCCTGTCACCCTGTCATGTGAGTAGGCTTGGGAGATATTAGAGAAAGACCATTAGACTTGGGCTGGAGGTTCACAAAGTCTTCTTCTGGTACATCCCTTCCACCCAGACCCTGGAGTGTTTTGTCTACACTCAGTCCTTCTCGTGGCTGGCAAACTCCCTCATGCTAAGTTAGAGAGGATTGAACATGAGCCCATTCTCCCCCTTCTCCCATTCCCCTACCTCTGGGGGAGTCTGTGTTTTAACAGAGGAGCCAGGAGGTCAGTGTTTGCTTATAGCAAAGGAATGAAGCTTGACCAGTGGACTTTGGAACATGGTGATAGGCTATTGGGAGAGAAGACTTAGAATGGGTTTGGGGAGGAGGCTGACCAAGAGGTTGGGCTAGGTCCATTCCAGTTATGTGGTTCTATGACCTCATCTTTCCTACTGTATTTGGCTGGAAGGCACAATAAAGACCAATTAGTCTAATTCCCTCAATTTACATATAAGTATAGCTCAAGAGAGACCCTTCCCAGGAGGAGCTCTGGTTCTAGACCAGGGATAGGGAACCTGTGGCCTCAAGGCCACATGTAGCCCTCTATGTCCTCAAGTGAGGCCCTTTGACTGAATCCAAACCTCACAGAACAAATCCCCTTAATAAAAAGATTTGTCTCAAGTTTAGAATTTAGAGCCATGTGGTGTCCAAATTTATCCTGGGGTTAAGAATAACTCTCCTAAAGACGAGTGTCAGAATTCTATTATTTCTCTCTGGCTTTTATTTTTTTTGACTCCACTCCAGAGTAATACACATGACTTAGATATGGCTCATAGGGCCACCCCTAAAAGAATGAACAGAGTCCCTTTTAATAAAGATATTCAATATGCCAAATAAAGATATAATATACAAAATATTGAATAGATGATAGATATTTATTTCTACTACCACAAAAGAAATGCTTAAAACATAAAAGGCTCATAGGCATATATTATCAAATACTTAAAACATAAACAATCACGCAGAGGGGGAAGAGAATAAGTCTGTATTAAGCACGTACTATGTACTAGGCACTATTCCAAGTGCTTCACAAATATTATCTCATTGGATCCTCACAACAACTCTAGAAGGTAGGTGAGATCATCATTAGCATTTCACACATAAGAAAAGTGATGGCAGGCTTGCCCAGGGTCATACAGCTAGTAAGTTTCTGAGGCTGGATTTGAATTCAGGTCCAAGTCTGACAGCATATGCAACATTTATCAACCATAATCCTTTGAACTTCTCTAGTGAAGAATGGGAGGTGCATTTTCTCCTTTCTTTTGAGGGGCCAAGCTTGGTCATTATAAACATCCAGGGTTTGGTTTTGTTTTTCTTTCCATTTACACATTTGTAATAATTGTATGTATTGTTTTCTTTGTTTTGCTTGGGTCCTCTGCCTGTGAATCTTTCCATGTTCCTCTGAGTTCTCTGTATTCACTATTTCTTACTATGTGGAAATATTCAGTTATGTTCATGTACCACAATTTATTTAGACAATTCCTAAATAATGGTCACTTACTTTGATTCCAGCTTTTTGCTACCACAAAAAGTGGTGGTGTGGATACTTCGGGATATGTGAGATCTTTTTTTTCCCTTCTATCTTTGACCTCCTTGACTGGAGAGAAATCAGAGAGGCAAGGAGGGCAGCGAGGGGGCTACAGGCAAGAAATGAAGAAAGCCTGAATTTGGCTGGTGGTTGTGTGGGTAGAGAGAAGGGGATAGATAGATAGATAGATAGATAGATAGATAGATAGATAGATAGATAGATAGATAGATGGATAGATGGATAGATGGATGGATAGATGGATAGATAGATAGATGGACAGATAGATAGATAGATGGATAGATAGATAGATAGATAGATAGATGGATAGATAGATGGATAGATAGATAGATAGATAGATAGATAGATAGATAGATAGATAGATAGATAGATAGATAGATGGAAGAGATATGGCTGAGGAAGAAATGACAAGAGCTGATAACTGATTGGCTATATGGGATAGGTGAGAAATTGCCAACCCGGGTGACTGGAAGAACAGTGGTGCCCTGGAGACAAATAACGAAGTTCAGAAGAACCGAAGGTGGATTTTGGGGAAAAAGAGGGTGTAACGAAATCCTGAGAGGGACATCACAGCCCATCCATGCCTGCCCACCCTGTGGCACTCACTCTGTCCCATCCCAAAGAAGGGGCAGGGAGGGACCTCTCCTTGGTTCACTGCCCTGGAGGGCAGAGACCACTCTTCAGGGGCACCTGTGGCAGTTCCTATTGCAGCTGATCTGAGGAGCAGGGTGGGCTGGGGTGGGGGTGGGGAGCGTGCATTTTCCCCCTTGAAATTCCACAGCTGCTGCCATGGGTGCCTAGTAGTTGTTAGGTTAATAACTGACCAGAGGGGCCGACATTAGGGTGAGACGCAGGGAGGTGGGGAGCTTTAGCCCACTAGGTTGGATGGAGAAAGCAACAGTTTAAAAGAGCCTCTGACCCTTTAACAGGAGTGCTACAGGGAGTTCCAGGGGAACGGAAGGGCCTGGCATTAGCTTTCCTGCCTCCTGATTGGCTTCTTCCCTGGGGATGGCTTATTTAAATAGGGAGGGGGATCTCCTATTCCCCAAATGGGGTTGACACAAGGAACTAAAGTTATTCCTTCACTTGGTGGAGAGACTTTTTGCTCCACTTTTTTAAAAAAGATTTTTTCCTTACCCAATTAAATTGTCTATGTTTTCCCCCCTCTTCCCCCAAGGAATACTGTGCGCCTGCTCTGAAGTGATCACCACTTGCAGAAGCCTTCCACACTCTTCATCACTTCTTTTCTTTCCTCCAGGGGCCAGGTAAGCCAGCCATCTGGCTCCTCCTAGGATAAAACAGAAGCAGAGATAAGATCTCATGGTGCTAGGGGAGGATGGGGATCTGGGTGGGGTGAGGAGGCAAAGGATGGATTACTGAGAAGAAAGGGCTATTATGTTATTTGGCTAATTTCAGAGAGACATGGGCCTGAATCATGTTTTCTTTTGAATCCCATTAAACTCTGGGCAAAGGCTTTACTATGTAGATTTATAATTACCTCTCACAGCACTTCTCTCAGACTCTGACCCCTCTGCTTCCCACCCGTGGGGCCTGCTTGTCAGGTTACCGAGAAGGAAGAAGGGCTCTGGAAAGGGGTCCCAGGAGATTTCGATTTAGGACTGGAAGGTACCTAAGGGACCAGTTTCAGTATCTCCCCTTGCTACAAGGCTTTAAGGTTTGCAAACTTCTCTCTTTAGAAGAGCCCCATGAGATAGGGAGGAGAAATCTGATCAGGACCATGAAGAGATTTAGAGCTAGAAGAGACCTCAGAGGCTAGTCCTCATTTACAGATGAGGAAACTGAGGCTCAGGGGAGTAATGAGAGAGAGCATTCCTGGCATGAGGGACAGATAGTACAAAGGATGGAGATGGGAGATAGGATGGCATGTAGGGTTGTCTTGTTTTTGAAGAGGGCCAAAATGACATCACTATGTTGGGGTCAAGACACATTATGCCTGACTGTGGCTGATCAGACCAGTACAAGCTTGGAGGGCTCTACCACAGGTCGGGCTCAAATAGTCCATATGAACATTTGGGGTGGAGATGTCTCTATGTCATATACATGTAAGTAGACCAATCTGACTAGACCATAGGATCAGTAAAGAAGAGAAATGTGTAATAAGCCTACAAAGGTAGTCTGGGGTAACTTACTTCAATAAGTCAAGGATCAGATGTTTCACTCTCCATTCATGAGAAAATGGGAACAAAGTGGATCTTAAAGCCCTGTTTAAATGAGACGGTGACTCTCACCATCTTTGTTGTTATTAACAAAGAATCTGGGATTGCACCTTTCAGCAGTGATGCTCAGTCCAATCCCTCCATGCTTTAGCTGAAAGTCTGGATGAGTTTCTTAGGTCAAACTTTGATGAGCCTCTTCCTGCTTGGTGGAGTTGGTCTGTGGACAAAACATACACAGTCCCAAGAATGGGCCCATTCTTGAGGCCCTTTTGATTTGGTGGGACCTACCAGACCCTCTTCTCCAGTGTCACAGCCTTCAAGAACTCAGGGTCACCTCTATAGTGGGGAGAGATATTCAAAGGTAGAGGGTATATGTGTTTCTGTAAAATAGAGGTAATCTGGAGCTCTGTTAAACTTTGGAGCCTCATTATGATCTTTGGTTCATTTGAGTAATTCTGAGATACTTCCTTATTCCTCTTTCACAGAGGGTCTCATGGTCTTACTCAGCTCTGGGTTAGGGTTAGCGTCTTTCCTTATCTCTTCTTTCCCTCAGAAGCAGGTAGTATGACCCTCTAGATTATCTCTATATGGGAAATGCTATGGTATTCTGAGGTTGGTGGCAAAAACATGCCCCCCTCTCCCCTTCATGAGCACTGGTGAAATCTATGACTTCATGAATCATGCCCTGGCATCTAGAATTACCTTGAGACTTTGATAAGCCATCATTGCAAAGCCCTTGTCTTCCCAACATAGATTTGTATTTAAACCTTTTTTTTAAAAAATGGACTTTTTTCATTTTTATATCATCTATAGCTCCTAATATGTCTCTGCCCCTCCTTCTCCAAGACAGCCATTGCTTGTAATAAAGAATTATCTAAAACTTTTCTAAATGCTTGTCATTTCCCTTGAACCCACTTCCCATGAGAAAACAATTCATAAATCTGCTACCCATAGTGGGAGGTTAGGCCATCAGGCCATCTTTCCAACTCCCAAACTGGCCATGCTGTGGCTCCACTGAGGCCCTAGTACTAACGTTATGAGTCATAAAGACCAAGTATTATGAATTTTTGGTGCTACTTAGCTTGAGTTTGTCGTAGACAAACCTAGACACCGCTAACATTCTATGTTTTGAGGACCCATCTAGCTCCAACACTCTCAGTACTGTTTTCTAAGTAGGCTTTCATGGAGGTTATGGCTGGGTTTGGGAAATCAAAGGAAAGACATTGGGCTGAGCTTAAAAGAAATCAGACTGAGAGCATTGGGCGCTTTATAAAAATAAGATGGGACTCTATGAAAAAGTTTTATTCAAAATGGTGACTTTTCTTCTTTGTGTGACCCAGGTACCACATTAGGCCACTAAGCCTGGGAATTTAAATGTCCTCTTCACAATAACAAGATAAGTATAGAGTGGTCACCTTCTATGTGCATGTGAGCTGATTTTTCTTTCAGACTCTTCTTGCCAATCTCCCAACATCTGCCTGAAGCCATATTGTAGATTAGAAGGAAAAAGAGAATCTAAACCAAACTTTTCATTTTATAGATGAGGCCCAGGAGCAAACGACTTGATAAAGGTCACTCAGCAAGTCAGTGTTGGGGCTGGGACCCAAATCTTGGTCTCCTGATTCCCAGTGCAGGATTCTTTAGTAACACACCATGTTAGTCATGGTGCCTGTGAGAAACAGAGGAAAGCATGGTGAGGGAATCCCATTACATCTGAGGACTGTAGGATCTGAGACCCAGAGCTGGGGGGAGCCTTAGACATCATATGGTCCAATACCCTCATTCTATGGATGAAGAACCTAAGGCCCAGAAAGGTTGTGACCTTCTCAAGGTTCTACAGATAGTAAATGGTAAAGATGGGATTCAAACTCATGTCCTTTGCCTCCAAATTCAATACTCTTTCCTTTCCTCCTTCTGATGGAATGAGTAGCCACAAAAGAGAGATATCCATGATGCAGTGGGAAGAATTCTATAGTGGGAATTAGAGGACCTGGGTTCAAGTCCCAATTTTCCAATTAACTCTGAGTGACCTTCAGCAACTCACAACCTCCCTGAACCTCAGTTTCACCATCTGCAAAATGGGGATGATTTCATGAGTCTCAAACAAGATGAGATTATGGACATAAATAAAGGGTCTTTGAAAAAGTTTGCAATCTACACAAATACCAGGTTCTAGTACTAATTGCTTATTATGCCATTATCATTTTGCTTTCTATGAAAAAGGGATTATAGGAACATTCAAAGGTACCTGGATTTAGAGCCCCAAAGACCTAGGTGATCTTAAGGGCCCCTCAGATAATGGCCCCCATTCCTATGGTGTCCTAGAATTTATACAGCCCTTCCTCCCCCAACAGACCTACGGGATAGGCACAGCAAGACTTAATATTTCCGTTTTGTGAGTGGGGAAACAGATTTGAGAGATGGAGTAACTTGTCCAGGAACGCACAAGTAGTATCAAGGCCAGGCCTGGGATCCAGTTCTCTTTATTCTATTCTACCGCCCTTTCCAACAAACCACTCTATCTCTCTGATAGCAGCTAACATTTATATAGAGCTTTCCATGTTTGCCAAGTGTTTTCAAAGGTGATCTCATTTCATCCTTGTAACAACCCTGGGAGGGAGGTGCTGTTATTATCCTCATTTTACAGATGAGGAAACTGAGTCTGACAGAGTTTAACGGGACTTTTCAGCAGGATGACACAGCTACATACCTGCAGCAGGATTTCAATTCAGGTCTTCTTGGCTCCAAGCCAAAGCCAGCCCTATTTGCCCTGAGCCACTGGAACCAGGTTTAAAGGTGGTGATAAATGCAACCCATTTCTGGGTTGCAAATGGCCTTCTCCACACCTCTAGACCTTACATGAGTGCAATGGGAGACACTAGACAAAGGAAGTCTGAACTTAGGGGTTGGGCCCCTGGAGGGCTAAGGAGGATCAAGAAAGTTTTCTCTTTTCTTGGGAGAATCTATCTATCTATCTATCTATCTATCTATCTATCTATCTATCTATCTATCTATCTATTTAATCTATCTATTCATTTATGTATTCTTTCATCTATTTTTTCTTCCTCTCCCCTTCCTCTCTACTTTTTCTCTCCCCTCCCCTCTCATCTACCTCTCCTCTCCCTCTTTTTTTCCTTTCTTCTTCCCTTCTTCTCTCTCTCTCTTTTTTTTTTTAGGCAATTGGGATTAAGTGACTTGTTCAGGGTCACACAGCTAGTAAGTGTCAAGTGTTTGGTCTGAGGCCGGATCTGAACCCGGGTCCTCCTGACTTCAGGGTTCTATCCATTGCACCACCTCGCTGCCCCTCCTTCTTTTCTTTCTTTTTCCTTTACTCTCCTCCACTCCTCTCCTCTCCCTTTTTTCCTCTCCACCTCCTCTCCCTCTCTCCCTCTCCTCCCTTTCCTTCCCCTCCCCTCTTCTCCCTTCTTCTCTCCTTTCCTCCCCTCCCTCTCCCCTCCTCTCCCCTCTTCTGTATAGAGATCTAGTCTCAGAGTCAAGAAGACCTGACTTGGGGCAGCTAGGTGGCTCAGTGGATAGAGCACTGGCCCTGGAGTCAGGAGGACCTGAGTTCAAATCTGGCCTCAGACCAAACACTTGACACTTACTAGCTGTGTGACCCTGGACAAGTCACTTAACCCAATTGCCTAAAAGCAAAAAAAAAAAAAGACCCTACTTCAAGTCCTTACTCTGACCTGTACTGGCTGTATGTTTCGGTTTCTATGTGTGACCCTGGGTAAGTCACTTCACTTTTCATTGTCCCAGAAACCCCTCTAAGACTTTAATTTGCAGAGAAAGCCTCAGTTTCCTCTCCTTCTATGCAGGAGGTCTGGGCTTGATTCCTGGTCTATGCATAGTTCTGCCCCCTGTCTCTGCTTCCTTCCACGCCTCCCCCCCACCCCTCCCCGAACACTGACTTTGGAGCCTGAAAGCCCTTGTTCAAATCAGCCTCTGTCCCTTACTCCTTGTGTTACCTTGGGCTCAGTGTCTCTACACCCCAGCATCCTCAGACCTGGATGAAGAGGGAATTGGACTTCCTGACCTCTGAGAATCTTCTCACAGCGAAATTTCCAATCCCGTAATCTCTCAGTGTCCCAGAGAATTCTCCAAGACTGAGCAGCAGAGCTGCTGTGGTTTGGCTTTGGAGGAGGGAATTTCCTCACTTGGGAGTTCCCTAAATGGCTGCGTCCTAGGCTTTTCCAAAACGTGGGGCCGACAACTTTGCACAGTGACTCAACGGATCTGATTCCAATCAATGCACTTGCTCAGTGACATCCACCTCTAAGATGTTAACTTTTCACCATAGACAAGATTTCAAAATGATCATGTTAACATTTTCCATTTGTCGTATTTGCCTGACCACCTCAGATGCTCTACCATCCCTTGCAACAGTTCCTAATTTTGTCCCCAAACTTACTTCCATTTCCATAAATAATGTGTCTTAACTAGTCTAACTACTCTCATTATGACTTTCTTCTGGCAGGCAGGGGAGGAATATGGGAGATGACTGTAGTGGTGGGATGCTCACCTCCCCCTCTTCCCAGTATGAACCCCCCCACCCCATACACACACACACACACACACACACACACATACACACACACACACACACACACACACAACTATTTAATTCTGCTCTGGCATGAAATAATAGAGTGCTGTGTATCTATTACAGATGTGAGGAGATTTGGTCGGCCACAGGTTTCTGCAGCACATTCAGAGGCCGAACAAAGCTGGCTATAATCGGCTCTGCTGCCATTATCCATTCAGCTAGGGTAATAAATGAGCCGGGTGCAGCTTGCCATATCCCACCCAGCCCCGATAACAGCTGAAAGGAGAAAATTACATTTTGCTTTTGTTGAAACATTATGATTTATGTATTTGTAATATAGGCTGTGGTGGGCAATTGGAAAAAAAAAGAGAAAAGATTGTTGAGTGTACTCCAGGGTTACTGATTGTCCCATGGGCCACTTAGCGAGCTGGGCATGCGGCTTTCTCGCCTGTAGATTCCTTCATAATGAAAAAAATTACCAATTCCCATTAACCTTTTCATCCACGCTGGCAGGGCCAGCAACTGAAAGGTCCTGGGGAACCAGGATCGTGCAGGAATACCCATGGGCTCCTGGTTCCTAGAGCAATTGGGAGGAGCCCCCATCAGTGAAGAAGTGATGGATACAGGTCAAAAAATCCATCTGTCACTTTGAGTATTTTTAGAACAGTTCTCTGCACATGGGGTGGGCTTCTTACTATATAATGTCTCCTGGCCTGTGACTAGATATTCTGATATCCTCATACAATATCTGAGCCCATAAACATAATTAACTTCTCCCACCTCCAAGATGGAGAACTCAGCCAGGCCAGGAGTGCTGTGCATGGACATTTATAACATTGCAGGCATGGCCCTAATACCGTAATCAGGGCTTTGGTCTTACTGGGTTGTAGAATATAATGAACTTACTTATTCATTCCAGCTTCTAAAAGCAATGCCCACTGTGAGGCACATTGTGTGTCTTCTACTTTCTGATCTTCAGAGAACAGCTAGGTTTCTGGGGTGGTGGTGGTAGAGGGGAGTAGTAGGACTTCCACCTAGGGAATAGACTCTTCAAGGGGTCTATAAGCTTATTCTCTTATAGGAAATGAAAGCATGCATGCACATGTATATGAACAGAAGTCCATATGCACATGCAAACACACATGCACGTTTAGGTACATGTGTATGCACAAACATGTGCACAGTCACGCGATCTCATCATTGGAAGGCAAAGATTTATCAAGCCCCTACTAAGACCTTGGACATACAAAGATAAAAAATGGTACCAGTGCCTGCCCCTGAAGAGCTAAAATTCTACTGGACAGGTCTGGGGTAGGGGCTGGATATGAGTTTTACATAGATGGGTAAAATGCAAGCAAGGGATGATGTGATATAGGAAAGGGAGAGATATAAACAAAGACTAGCTGTGTGACCCTGGACAAGTCGCTTAATCCCATTTGCCTCAGTTTCCTCATCTGTAAAATGAGCTGGAGAAAGAAATGGCAAACCACTCCAGTTGGGAGAATCAGGAAAGGTCTCATCCGGAGGTAATGCTTGGACTGAGCTTTGAAGAAAATAAATGATTCTAAAAGCCAGATCTGAGCAGGGAGTGAACTCTAGTTATCCTCTTCTTCCTCCTCCTTTGGATAGACTTCAGCCTGTCATTCCTGAAATGTGGAACAAACATATGCGCATAGGAGCACATGAAACCACAGCTGTATGCCTACATGCACAATACATATGCACATCTATGAGTTGTTCTTCCATCTCTGTTGGTTTCTGGGAATTCTAGGAGGTAGAATACAGGAAGAAGAGTGTTAGGTTGGAAGCCTCAGGAACACTGGGGTGATCTGACCTTACACAGAAGCAGAAAGGTATGATATGTGGGGTCTTCCTGACCCCAGTACCTCCTCAACTCATTACTTGTAATGCCTTAGTTTTCCATAAGAAAATTTTTTTTTCTCCAAAATGATCTTTTTATTTGGGTTGGGCATTGCCTTATGTGAGATCCTTCTTTAGAATGTATCACCAGCTCCCCGCACCATCTCCCCCTCCCAGCCTGTGTTTCCCCATGGCTAAATTGAATACCTGACTCTTCAAGGAAATTATTGAGAGTCATTCTGGAGAGACCAGGAAGGAAATGCAAGGGCTAGAGTCTGGAACATTGCCTGGTGAAGGCAGGCTAGGGCGGATGCTGCAGTAGCTCTTCTGTCTGGGTCTGCCAAGACAAGAGGAAGGGCACGGAAGGTGGAGGCTGGGTTTATGGAAGACAAACCTCTCAAGTTTGCTGAGGCTTGCTCCAGCTGTAAGGCTGAACCTAGAAGAAAGGAACAATTAGATCAGCTTGATCAGTCTATCAATCAGCTCACAAAAATAGCAACTCCTATTTTTATAGCATTTTAAAATTTACAAAATGTTTTCCTCAACAATGCTGTGAAGAAGTTAGCTTAAGTATCATCACTCCCATTTTATAGATGAGGAACCTGAAGGTCTAAGAAAAGTAGTGAGACCATTGGCAGCCAGTTAGTTATTGTTAGATCTGAGCCTTGAACCCAGGACTTCTAGTGCTCAGTCTAGGTTTTCCTTTGGACACCTAGGGGAAAGAAATAGAACTTGGGGGTTTCATTTCGTGGTGCAATTTATTTAACCATCTACTAATTCAGTAAGATTTTTGTTTGTTTCTGTTTTTTTGGTGAGGCAATTGGGGTTGAGTGACTTGCCCAGGGTCACACAGCCAGTAAGTGTTATGTGTTTGAGGCCAGATTTGAACTCAGATCCTCCTGACTCCAGGGCCAGTGCTCTATCCACTGAGCCACCTAGCTGCCCCTCAATAAGTTTTTATAAAACGCTTTGGGTCTAGGTTTCTGCCAGCTGCATTGGGGGCAAGGTGTGGCAGAATGGGAGGAGAAAGAAGAGGAAGAGGAAGAAGAAGAGAAGAAGAAGGAAACCAGGGCCTTGCTTTGCTTGAATTTGTATTTGCAGAGCTTAGCACAGTGCCTGGCACATAATAATAAATTATTATTTAATTATAAAGGGCTTAATAAGTACTTACTGACTACTGACTGGCTGACTGTCTGCCCTTGGGAGCTAGTAAACTAAAGCAATGCAGCCCCTGATAATGCCCAGGTATAGAAGAGAAACAAAGTAGGAAGGTCTAGGGTGGGTATGATGTCTCTCTGTGTATCTGGATCTCTGGGAATCTTGTAGCATATGTATATTGTTGATGTAGACACTGCTTGTGGATGGCATGGATATATATGATCTGAAGTCTGGTGTACCATTATGGAAAGTAGGAGGAGGTCTGTGCCTGAATCACAAGTATCCTAGCTTGAGAGGGAGAAGACCAAGCAGGACCTTGGACAACTGAGGTTCCTATCTCCACGAGTAGTATCCAGCTAGAATTACATCTACCTGTCATCCCTCAAATATCTCTAATCTAATGGTACTATTTTTAGAGATTCAGAAGGAAAACCATTTTGCTGATAGCCCTTAAGGAAGGAAGGTAGCCTTTAGCTTACACTTACAAGCTTTAGCCCTTCCCCCTACATGTTGGTTACATAAAAGTCCAAATAGGGAATAGTGAATGAGCCTATTTATCCAAGCAAAATGGCAAACAGAAATTAGAGCAGTCCTGCAGATTAGAGTAGGGCAAAGAATACACAAGAGCAAATGAAGTCTTCAGTTGGGAGCGTGATAAGATCTCAGCTGGAACAAGGAGAAAGAGAATGATCTTGCCCCAGGGAGGTCCCTTCCCAGCAGCCTCGAGAGGTACAAGCCCTGGAAGGAATGCGAGTAGGATGTCCCCAGCCTTAGGAGCATCCATCTGCCATTCCAAAATTCACAGAATACAAAATACAAAATACAACCTATCTGAAAGTTTTAACTTCAAGTGTCTCTGCAACTAACTCAAATGTGTCCCTTAAGGCAGGTGTGCATTGTCCCACTCAGCATTATCCTAGCTAATCAGGACACATCTTCCTTCAAGTAATGACAATTACAATAATGATAGCAATAATAATAATAATGATAGCTGATATTTATAGACAATACTTACTATGTGCTAGGCATGGCACTAAATGCTTTACTATATTATTCCATTTAATTCTCACTCATTCTCATTTAATACCCCTCAGAGCAGGTGCTATTATTATCCCCATTTTACAGATGAAGAAACTGAGGCAAGCAGGGGCTAAACGATTTGCTCAGGGTCACACAGCTAGTAAGTGTCTGAGGCTAGCTTTGAACTCAGATCTTCCTGACTCCAAAGCTAACACTCTATCCATTGCACCACCTAGTTTTCTCTAAAACCATTATTTGCTGATCATTGTGCATGTTTTCCTGATACTCTTATTTTTGCTGATCTATGTATAAAAATGTACATTCATGTATATACATGTATATCTATTCGATATCAAGTTCAGTAAGCATTTATAGAGCTTCTGTGTTCCAAGCCCCATGAGTAACAGTGGACATATAAAGAGAGCTGCAACACAGATTTCACCCATCAATCAAATGGGCCAGTGTGTCTTTATCTATCCTATACCACCATCACATTTCTGTAGTACTTTAAAGTTTGCAAAACACTTTAATTCCAACAACCCTGAAAGGTAGTAAGCACAAATATTATTATCATCCCCATTTTACAGATGAAGAAACTGCAGCCCAGAGAACTTAAATGACTTGCCTATAGTCAATCGGCTTGTATCAGAGTTGATTTAAATCCAGATCTATTGTCTCCAAGTCTAGTGCTTTTCCTACTACTCTAGATTCATCCCCTCCTCTCTTCTTCACTCTCCTCCTCCCCCTTCTCTTCCTCCTTCTCTTCTTTGTCCTCCTCCTCCTCCTACTTTTCCTCTTCCTCCTTCCTTCTTCTCTTCTTCCTCATCCTCCTTCTTCTCCTCCTCCCCATCCTCCTTCTTCATTCTTCTCTTCTTCTTCCTTCTCCTTTTCCTTCTTCTCCACTTTCTCTCTCTCCTCTTTCTCTTCCTCCTCTTTGATTTCTAACTCAATCCTACAAGCATTCATTAAGTGACTGTTGCCTGAAGAGCACTCTGCTGCATAATATGGGGAGATACACAGTTGTGAATCCTATAGTCTAGAGAAGGTTAGGGTTAGACACAAAAACAGATAACTAGACTGATATGCAACAAATGTAGGAGAAAGGTGCTCCATGAGATCTAAGAGTGAAAAAAAGGCTGGGATTCTGGCAAACCTTCCTGGGGGAGATAGTATTTGAGTTGAGCTTTAAAGGAAGGGTGGGAATTTGGCAAGTATTCAGAGGAGGTCTGAGGGTGGGGGGAGAAGGGACATTCCAGTGAAAGGGAATGGCGTGACCAAATCATAGAGGTAGGTGGATGAAGGACAAGTTGAGGGGGCAAAGTTGTCCATTTTGACTGGAGTAATAAGAGGCAAGGCTGGGAAAGTGATCTGGTGCCAGATTATAAGGGGCCTTGAATGCCAGGCTAAGAAGTATGAACTTCACTAGCTAGGTAATAGGGAGCCACTGAAGATTTTTTGAGCAGAAGAGTGATCAGAGCAATGAGTGCCTAAGGAAGGTGACTTTGGCAGCTGCATGAGGGGTGTATTAGAGAGAGCAGAGGCAGGAAGACTGCTCAGGATCCTACCCCAATTGCCCAGGTTTATAGTGATGAGAGCTTGTACCGGGCCGGTGACAGTGTGATAGAAAGGAGGAGACTAATAGAAGAGATTTCATAGAAATAGGATCCATAGAATTTAGAAACTAAATATGAGAAAGAAGGAATGGGGAAGGGTCAAAGATGACCCCAAGGTTTCGATTCCTGGGAGGCTGAGTGAATGTGATACCATGGGCATAAATAGTCATATCAGAAAGAAAAGCAAATTTACAGGCAATGAAAATAAACTTGATTTTGGTTGATTTGAGCAGTGGGTGTGACGTTCAGGTAAGGATGGCTTAAAAGGAAGGAGAAGCAACAAGCATTTATTAAGCACCTGCTGTGTGCCAGACACTATGCCAAGAAGCTCTTTACAAATATTATCTTATTTGGTCTTCACAAATCCTAGAAGGTAGGTGATGTTATTCCCCACCTTTTACAGTTGAGGAAACTGAGATGGTGGTTCGTTGGCCGACTTGCCCAGGGTCACAAACCAGTAAATGTCTAGTCTGGATTCAAGAGAAGAAGTCAGGCTTAGAGATATAAATTTGGATATTATCTACATAGAAGTTGACACTGAAGAGTGGGTCAGTGATTGAAGTTACCAAGAAAATAGAAGATCTAGGTTCCGTCTGTCTCACGTAGGCTGAATGTGTAGTGGTCATTTATGGGCCTGACCCAGCCACACACTGGCATGTGACCTTTGATCTGCAAGGTTGCCAGCCTAGGCCAGCTCACCCTCCTTAGACAACCTGTTCCTCTCCTCTCTTCCCCTCCCCTCCAATCCCCCTCCCTCCCCTGCTTCTGGGGTTCATCATGTTTGTACCAGACTTAGGGTGGTCACCTGATCGGCTTTAACCCTCTTACAACTCAGAACTCCCAAACTTGAGCGATCCATCAGCCTCAACCTCCCCAGTCACAGGAATTCCAAATATGTGCCATCACAACTGTGTTCAAGTATTTGAAAGGCCGTCCACCCCAGAGGACAGTCAGATTTACTCTGTCCTCAGAGGGCAGAATTAGGAGCGAGGAGTGGAAATTGCTGAGACAAGTTGAGAGTTGATACATGGAGGAGATTGTGTCCTCTCCTTCTCACCAATGCCACTGGCTGGCTGAGCTACCGATCAGCAGCAAGCCAAGCAGGGAGGGGTTAAGTGAACATTTCTGCCATCTCTGATTGACCCTATGGTGATTGTCATCTTAGGGCACCATGATGGAAGATTTAAGTCAAGATCACAGGATTATTGATTCAGAAAGAGGAGGCACCCTAGAGGTCATCTAGCCCTACCCCTTCATTTAATGGAGGTTTAGAATGGCTACATAGCTGGGACAAGGCCCCAGATCACAAGGCTGAGAGACAGAGCTATGATTGGAACTCATGTCCTTTGACTCCCAAGTCGAGCAGTGCCTCAACATCCCCTGGGCTGCTTAGAGGCCTGTCAAGAACCCCCAAAGCCATAGAATCGTGGGATTATAGGTTTGGGACTAACAGAGACTTTAAAAACAACATAGTCTATTTTCCCCAGCTACCCCTAATTTACAAAGAAGGTAACTGAGGCCCTGTGGTTAAGTGATTTGCTCAAGGTCTCACAGGTAGTAAGTACTAGAGCTAAGGTTTGATGCCTCTCAGACATTTCTAACTGGATGTCTGATAAACATTTTAAACTCAATGTATCCAAAATGGAACTCATTATCTTTCCCCCAAACCCTCTCCCATTCCTACTATTCCTATTGCTGTAGAGGGCAACACCATCCTCCCAGTCCCTCAGACTCAAAACCTAGGCGTCATCCTGGATTTCTCACTATCTCTCATGCCGCCATATGTAGTCTATTGCCTGAATATTTCACCTTTGCAACATCTTTTGAATATACCCCTTTCTCTCCTCTGACACTGTTACTACCTTGGTGCAGGCCCTCTACCTCATACCTGGATGATTTGCAATAGCTTGCTGGTGGGTCTACCTGTCTCAAGTCTCTACTCACTCTGGTTCATCCTCCATTCAGTAACCACAGTGATTTTCCTAAGGCACAGGTTGGACCATGTCTCCCGCGCCCCCTACCCCCCAACTTCATAAACTCCAGTGGCTCCCTATTGCCTGCAGGAGCAAATAAAAAATCCTAGGTCTGGGATTCAAAGCCTTTCACAAGCTCCCACCCTCCTACCTTTCCAGTCTTCTTATACCTTACTCTCCACCATGTATATTTTCATCCAGTGACATTGGCCTCCTGGCTGGTACAAAAACAAGATACTCCATCTCTTAGCTCCAGGCATTTTCTCTGACTGTGGAATGCTCTCTCTCTCATCTCCTGTGTCCCAGCTTCCTTTACACCCCAGCTAAAATCTCACCTTCTATAAGAAGTCTCTCCCAATCCCTTTCAATTCTAGTGCCTTTCCTCTGGGAGCTATCATCTGTTTATCCTGCATGTATCTCATTTGTATACATTTTGTTGACTCCTCCATTAGACTGTGAGCTCCTTGAGGGCAGGGACTGTCTTTTGCCTCTCTTTGTATCCCCAGTGCTTAGCACAGTACCCAGCATATAGTAGGTTCTTAATAAATATTGACTAAGTTTCAAACTAAAATTTTTTTCACTATAAAAATTTTGACAAGTCTGCTATATCTGAGACAGTGCTAGGAATCTGGACCTGAATGTGGAATCTTTTGGCAGGAGTTTTAGAAACACAACCATCTGCTGGGTGGGTAGTATGTGATGAGAGGGTATTAAGGATAGTAGAGCGTCCTTGCTTTTCAAAGTCCTTTCCCATCTAGTCCCATTCTATTCTCCCCTTAAAGACCAAGGGGTGTGTGTGTGTGTGTGTGTGTGTGTGTGTGTGTGTGTGTGTGTGTGTGTGTGTGTGGTGAGGAAAGAAATCATTGGCCCCATTATAATGAAGATGACACTGAGGTCTAGAAAGACCTGCCCATAGTCACACAGTGACTCAGGGCAGAGTTGAGGCCAGAACTTGGGTGTCCTAACTTTCAGCTCTGGGTTTGTCCTGCCTGGCCAGGCTCAATTGGGGGAGCCTGTGCTTTGGGGGAGTCCTGGGAGCCTAAAGTTTGGGGGAGGAGAGTCTAAGGTCTTCCGTGAGCTTCCCTGAGATTACTCAATGACACATCTTCTGGCTAGGGAGTCTCTCCTCCTGGCTCTGTCCAGAGTGGGAGGGAGAGGGCCCTCTGGGGTTCTATTTATGGCCATCTTGTTTGAAAGGCCTAGAGATTCTATGATCTATTGGACCAATGCTGCAGCAACTTTATCAGAGGCGGCCAGCGTAAATCTGGGGATAACCTCCTTGTACAGTCAATTCATTCCTTTAGCAGGTCTATTCCTTTATCAGGTACGGGGGAAGCTTCACCATAAGGAAAGCAGAGACATAATTTGCTTGGGGGCAGATGTATTTGTTTCACTGGGTTATTATTTTAACAGTCTGATAATCATTATGTGGAGGTTGCTTCTGTGTGTGTGTGTGTGTGTGTGTGTGTGTGTGTGTGCGCGCGTGTGCTTGAGAGTGTTACCTGCATATCTTTGCCTAAATGCATGTGTATGTCTTGTATGCACATGGTCATGCATTTCATATACACATGTGTGGATTTCTATGTATACGTTTTGCATAAGCATGGGCGCATTGTGCCAGGACTTGCACACACTGGAGACGTTAGTATAACACACATGTGTATGCATGCATGTTTTCCACAAGTGTGAGCACACATACAAGCTTTGATGTACATGCAGAGCACAACTATGTTTTGCACATGTCTGCGCACGTAGTGGTGCCTGTGCGTGCACAAGCATGTGTGAGCCATTGTTGGCGGCTTCCTTTTTTTCTTCCCTGAATAGTTTCATTCCCTTATCAGCGCCCATTGTGAGGAGGGTTACTGCACGTTGGCCTGTTGGCTGGGCTGGAGTACAGTAATTTTATTAAGAGATTTATTCCATGTCAGCTCCTTATTGCTCTGGGTACTCAGTAGTACAATCACACCCTCCAGGGCTCACCTGTCCTAGCCCCCTCCTTCCTCATCCCTTGCAGGGTTTGTTATAAACAAGGGACAGCCGGCTTCTCTCTCTCCCCTTGGCTCAGTTCCTTTCTCCTGCCAGGAGCAAGGGATCACTTTCTCACCTTAAGCAGAGAATAGGCGTGATTTGAGCAGAGAGGGACAGGTTCCCCAGGCCCACCTTGAAAAGCCTTTCACCTGCCATGGTTCCTGGGATCCTACCATTACAGCTCCATTCCTTTGAATAGGTGTGAGTAGGCATTGCCTTCTCTGGACCAGCAGAGCATCAGGGTGTCATCCTGTCTTATTGGGTCTCTTCCACAACTAGGGCAGGGGTTATAGGGTCTTGGCCAGGCCATTTTGCCCTGAAAAATGCCACATAAATATTAGTGATGGTGAGCATGGGGATGATGAGAATCCAGACCACACTGAGCCATGTGGTCTAGTGGAACAGCAAGATGCTCATTAGGCTTGTAGCCAATGGGTTTGTGTTCAAGTCTCAACTGTTTTACTAGCTGTGTGTTCTTGGGCAAGTCACTGAGTGTTTCTCTCATCTACCAAATGGAAACTATAATACACCCCGGGGTGGAGTGAGGTGAAAGCACCAAGCCTTCTCTGCTAGCTGAGATCCGTGAGAGTCCAAAGGGGCTCTCCCTTCAGAAGTGAGAATAAAGAGTTGTGCCAAACAGAAAAAGAGAGTCTGTTCTAAGTGATCCCCTGTAGAAATATTTGCAAGGAATTGGATAAAACTTGTTTTCGTTGGTGCGGAGAGCAGGATTAAGAATGATGAGAGGAGGTGAGAAAGGCAGATTTTAACTCTAGACTTCCTCATACTCAGAAGTGTCTCACAGTGGACAAGGCTGCCTGGGGAGGTGGTGAATTCCCTGGAAGTCTTAGGATTGCAGGATCCAGAATTGTAAGGGACTTCCGTCTAAGCAATGTGCTCCCATTTTACAGAGGAGAGAATTAGGTCACAAAGAAGGGTAACTAACTTGCCCAGGGGTCCATAGGTAGTAAGTAGTAATAACTGAATGTTGGCGATATTGTGGAGGGCATGTCACCAGGGAGGTTCCTTCCAGTCCTGAAGTTGCGGGAATCATCCTGGGACCATCTTCCAAGTTACTGGGCTGCCCACCCTTCTGGCAGACATCTTTGGCATGCTCAACCCATAACCCTCAACTGAATTTGCCTTAGCCCCAGTTTTGGATGGTTACTGCTCTGATGAAGAGGGTTGGTGCAAGAAGGATCAGATCCTCCCAGACAGTGTAGAGCTTGGCCATCTGTCTCCACTTTGTGTTTTTTCATCTCTTACACAGAGGTTCTGTGGCCTCCTCCTGGTCCACAGGGACATCCTATGCTATGAAGTGCATATCCATCTCTAGGCAGATCTCCTTCCCCATCCAGAGGTTGGAGCCGAGGAGGAAGGAAGTTGGACGGGAGCAGTGGCTCTCGCTGAGTGGTGGTATTTTATTCTAATGGAGCCACTGGAAAACTGGAATTGTGTTATCAATAGGAAAGCACAGCTATTGATGGGGTTGCAAAAGAAAATCAACACTTGTCTTTAAACCATGCTGCCCATTGACGAAGTGCAATCCTCTTCCCCATGATAGCCCCATAGGTACTTGGAGATATCACTCATCTTTTCACACACACCCCCTCCTCAAGTCTTCTCTTCTACAGGCTAAACATTCATCTGAAACTTCAATAATGATAGCTAGCATTCGCATAGTGCTTTAAGGTATGCAAAGCACTTCACAAGCATTATCTCCTTTGGTACTCACAATTATGCTGAGAGATAGGTGTTCTTTACCCATTTTATAGATGATGAAATTGAGTCAGACAAAGGTAAAGTGACTTGTTTGGGGTCACATGCCTAGTAAGTGTTCTGGGGCAGCCTTTGAGCTTTTTATCTACTGTGGCACACTGACTGTCAGTGCCTTGGATTATTACTTCTCTTTCCAGGTGATAAACAGCCTAGCTGTGTGGCAAGGGGATTGGACTTAGAGCTGGAGACTTGAGTTAGATTCTTGTTTTTGCTGTTAATATTTGTCTATAAACCATGTTGCCATGCTATGAAGTTTAATCCCTCTTCCCCATGATTTGGGGATGATCTTCAGGCACTTGAAGATGGCAATGATGTTCTCTTCCACCCCCCCCAAGTCTTAGAAAAGTCAGGTCACCTCTCTGACCCTCTGGTTCCTGCTCTGTTAAATAAGGGAAAATAATATCTCCCAAGTGAGATAAGAAGAGTACTTTGTAAGCTGGACAAACCGATAGGAATGTGAGCTGCTGGTGGTGCTGCTGCTGGTGGTGTTACTGCTGGTGGTAGTGGTTGTGTGGTGGTAATGCTGCTGCTGCTGCTGTTGAGGTTTTCTGTCTCTCACCACCTGGCCCAGCAACTTAGAGATCTGTTTTCTAGGGCATAGAAGGTTTGCTGTGTGCTTCTATAGAGACAGAGCAGCTACACTGATAAAACCCCAGATTTTAGGATCATGGATTCAGAGCTGGAAGGGACCTTCAGTATCACCTTTATTTCACAGGTAGGAAACTGAGGCCCAGAGAGGTTAACTCATGGTTATATTGGGGCAAAGCAAGGATTTAAATCTAGGTCTTCTGATCCCATATCCAATTCACTTTCTACTGTCTCCTGTTTCCCCACTTGTTCTACGTGACTCCATGAGCAGGTACAGGGAGGACTGGGAGTGGGCTGGGGAGAAGAGAATGAGCATTTATATAGCACCCACTATGTGCCAGGGACTATGCAAAGAGCTTTTTACAAATATTATCCTATTTGATCCTCACAACAACACAGGGAAGTAGGTGCTGCTATTATCCCCACTTTACAGTTGGAGAAACTAAGGCAAACGGAGGTTAAGTGACTTACCCAGTGAGTGACTGAGGCTGAATTTAAACTCAGATCTTCCTGACTCCAGGTTTAGTGCTCTATGCACTGATCACCAGCTGCACAAACAGGTCTGTGTGTGAGAGAAACGTGGATCAGAGAAAGTGAAAGGTCAAGAGTCCTAAGTCCTTAGGAACATAAAATCACTGATCTGCAGCTGGGAGGGATCTCAGGGGCCACCTATATTTTAAGCTTCTTAACTTTACAGGTATGGAAACTGAGGTCACACAGGAAGCCAATGTCAGAGGAAGGATCAGAAAACAGGTTCTCTGACTAGACACAGGGCTCTTTCTAACTCCATCTGTATAATTTTGCTGAGAGTCAACCTTGGGCAGCAGCATCTTACAAGATACTAAAAGCCAGGAGAACTCAGGCACCGCCTGGCCCCCCTCCAGCTCTCCGACTTCTCAGTGCCAAAACCTCTCCTGCGGACATTTGACTTTCCTATCAGGTGACACCATCACATCCTTCCCTCCGTTATAATTTTGAATGTTTTATGGTGGGTGCTTCATCCTTTTTCTTTTTATCGGGAATCACTGCCTGAACGTCACATTATTCTGACATTATTGTTCTTTTCATCAAAGATTAAAAAGAATATAGACTTTGCTGATGGGAAAAGTGTCATCAGAAGGCAGCAGGAGGATGATTTCAGGCACGCAGGCTGTTAATGGAATTTAATATAAATAAACCCTCACATTCTTAGGGAATGAGACACCTCCAGTGAATTGGGGTTAGAACACTTTGCCCTGAATTTATGATGCAATGTAACTTCAGCCCAAGGCAGTGGACCATGGTGGGAAGCATACCGGCCTGGGAGCCAGAGAATCATAGATATGAAGCTGGGAGGGCTGTTACACACTGTTTAATTCAATCCTTTCATTTTACTGATGAGAAAACTGAGGCCCATAGAGGTTTAGTGACTTACTCAAGGTCAGATATGTAGTTAGTGTACATATTTGATTAATTTTTATGTGCATACATATCGTGGTCTTCTCTTTCCCCTCTCCCCTCCATCATGGAATGTAAACTGCTAGAAAGCATGAACATTTTTGTTTTTGTACATCTAGTATATCAATCAGCAAACATTTGTTAAACACCTACTATGTGCTAGTACATAGTAGGTGTTTAATAAATATATGTCAGAGGTAAGGACTTGAACCCAGATCTGTCTTGGTCCTGAGCCAGCTGTCTGTCTACTAGGTGACACTGCTTGTCCTTTCACAGATATTAAATCTTATTTTTATTTGTATAATTATTATTATCTGTATCTGAGTTGGTTAGTCAATCTTTTGAGGAAAATAATGATTAGAGTTGGAAATCATTTAGTGAATCCAGGTAATTTCACAGATAGGGAAACTAAGGCTGGAGAGGGGGAGAAACTTGCAGTCATGGAGCTCATCATAGCACCTAATTCCTAGGGTTGTTGAGAAGATAAAATGAGATATCACTTCTACAGCTCTTAGTAAACCTTAAAGCACTACACGAATGTTGTTATTCTTGTCCATCATCATCATTAGCAGGGGAATAAGATAAAAAAGCAAAGACCTTTCTTTGTTGGGTTTGTGATTTCACTGATATAGGCACCTTCCCTAAGGACAGAAATTGACACATACCTGCCCATCCTCTGTGATTGGCCTATGTGTTCCCATAAATCTAAGGTCCACTCAATGTGCTGGGGGGTAGGGCTTGGGCTCTTCTTCAACATGTCTTGACCTCATGTAGATATCAATGCAGCAATGTGGGCTGTCCATTGGTCATACCAGGCTCTCCTTACAGGATGAGCCTTACCTTATTCTAATAAAGGAGACAATATGTAATTAAATGGGTGCATGCCAGATTTATACAAAGTACCTGGAAATTAATCTTAGAGGGGAAGATACTCACAGCTGAGGGGACTGATAAAGCCTGCTGTAGAAGATGGGATTTGACCTTGAAGGAAGCCAGGGACCCTAAGAGACAGAGGAAGCATTGCAGGTCTGGGAGACAGCCAGGGCAAAGGCATGGAGATTATCTAGTCCTAACCCCTTATTTGACAGATGACGTTCACAAGGTCTTAGATTGAATAGTTTGGATGTAGCCCAGGTGGGGATTTTCATTTCAACTCTTTCCCTGCAAATCTCATGCTTTTTACACCACAGTAGATATGGCCTGCAGTTGTTTGCTTTCCTCCAAGTTTTTTCCATATTAGTAATTAGGATTTGGGGCTAGAAGGGAACTTTCAGATCAAAAGACCTAGGTTCCATCAGGACTATGCTACTTATTACATGTGACTTTGGCCAAATCACTTCTCTGGGCCTCAGTTTACTTATTTGTAAAAAGAAGACAATGGACTTTCCAGCTCTCAGTCCTAGGGGGCTATGAAGTGTTTCCATGTATGGACCCTGCCTGTCACTTACCACCATTGTACTTCGTGACCAATTAAGCAGAATGTGTCTAATCTCTCTGCTTCATAACAGCCATTCAAACAGAAAGTCAAAATGTTCCCTATCCCTATTTAAATCTCTACTCAGACAAGAAGTCAATTTCTTCGGGTATTTCCCCCTCGTCCCTGTTACCTGCAGATGTGGGCTTCTGTGTCCGGTCACTGTATTATTGTCATCTCCCATATGAGGGTGAGAGACTGTGCATTATCCAAACTTTGTCTCTCCCCTGGCACCTAGCCCGGGCTCAGCACCCAGTAGGTGCTTAGGACCATAGATCATGGCATTTAACACAGTGCCTATCACATAGTAGGTGCTTACTACATGTTTATGGACCGATGGACTGACAGATGACGAGCTGGAAGAGCCCTCAAAGACCTCATTTGAGAGGTGACAACACTGAGTCTTGGGGAGATTAAGTAAGTGACTTTGCCAGATTCACCCAAGTAGCCAGTGACTGTGAGAGATGACTTGAATTCAGGTGATCTGACCCCGGAACCAACCTGCCTCTAAAGTAACTGCTGTCCTGGACTTACTCTCAGCTGGGACTTAGAGTAGAAAAGGATGATGGCAGTCACCTGGTTAAGCTCCCTCCTTTTACCTGAGAGATAGGGACAGGTCACATTGTCAGTAAGTGGCACAGATGGTCTGGTGTTTGCGGGACACTCAGATAGATAAATAAGGGTAATTGAAAAGCTATAGGAATTTGAAGATTCTTCTGAAGGCCACATGGGGCAGGGAGGTTGGGGGCTTCAGGATGCTCTTAAAGCCTAGAGCTGGGCATTGTGGGGAATTTGGGAGAGAGAAGTAACAAATTCCAGACTAAAAACTATGAAATTTATCTAAAAACATTTTCTCATCTCTATCACCCTGGGACGTACCCATCAGGTTTCAAGGCTGCTAGGCTTAAGATCTGAGTTCTGTGTGAAAGCATTTAGGATGTCAGAGGAGCAGAGGGAACAGGTTCAATGGGATCTTGGAATGGTCCAGGCCTTAGGTTTCTGATTTAATCATCAGAACCATCATTTTAATAGAGGCTTTTAAAAGAAGATATTCTGTACTGGAAAACACCTGATGCCTGGGACAAACTTGGTGAAAAGTCCCACATCTCTGATGGTGCTGGCCTTGAAGAAAGGAAGGCAGGGAATGAGCATTTATTAAGTATCCACTATAGGCCAGGCTGTATGCTAAGTACTTTACAAATATTATCTCATTTATTCCTCACAACAACCCTGGGAGGTGGATTTTGTTATTATTATTATTATTAATTTATCATTTTTTCAGTTGAGGAAATTGAGGCAGAGATGTTAAGTGACTTGCCCAGGGTCACACAGCTAGTAAGTGTCTGAAGTTGGATTTGAATTCAGGTCCTCTTGACTCCAGAAATCTATCCACTGTGCCATCTAGTGGCTTGTAAGACTTAAAACTCAGCGTGAAGTGAGGTATAATGCATACCTTAATAAATGCAGACATGTTCTCCCACCTTTGACTTTGTTATAACAAATATATATAACACATATATAACAATGGGATTCCCCATTGTACCCCTGCCATTTATATTCCTTTCAGCAGAAAGCAGGCACGCACCAGCAGGCAGTTTCAAGTTCAGTGTTGTAAATTTGATATGTAATTTGGTTTTGCAAGTTACTCAGAATATTATATAGGCAACTAGATGGCAGAGTGGATGGAACAATGGACTTAGAGTCAAGAAGAACTGAGTTCAAATCCAGCCTCAAACACTAGCTGTGTGACCCTAGGCAAGTCACTTAACCTCTGTCTGCCTCAAATGTAAAATGAGAGTTATGACACCTACCTCCCCTTGTTGTGAGGAACAAATTAAATAATATTTAATATTGTTTAGCACATTATTAAATAATGTACATGTAAATAATATTTAGCACAATGCCTAGCACCTAGTAGATGCTTAATAAATGTTTGTTCTCTTCCTCTTTGTGGCTTACCATCACAAGCCAAGCTAACACGCTTCCCCCTGCCCCCATATAGTCCTTACTCCTAGGGTAATTTAATTTAAAATGACACATTGATATGAATATAGAATGCACTTTCCCCTTTAAATGGCTGGTACAAAAGCCTGAAGACAGCTTATATAATTCCTCTCCAATTGGGTTTTGTCTGTCCCCTTTCTTTTAGCCTTCCAAAGTAAGAGGCAAGGTCTGAGTGTGGAATTTTCAGTATATCTGCCTTTTTGGGGAAAGGAAAATGGCACCCTCCCTTTTTTCTTCCCCTGAATATGGGTCTGTGAATTAAAAAATGAAGGCTACCCGATCACACCTCTACAGATGAAGAAACTGAGGCTTAACATAGGGAAACTGCCAGGCTACCTGTTGATGGGCTAAGGGATGCTCTGAAGGTCCAAGGCAGTTTGGCTTTCCTCTACGAGCTATGCGTTAGGATAGACCCAATGATGTATCATTACTGCACCTGCTGCTTGGGTACAGGTCAGTTTCCTTTGTGACCCAGTAGGGACAACAGTCAATTCTCTGGTTTCTTCCCTGAGAGAGGAGCCTTTGCTAATCACCACAGGTCTTTTATCTTCTGGTCTTGGCTCTATCTCTGACTTACTGTGTGACCTTCTATAAGTCAATTTCCTCAGTTTCCTCATTTCCTAATCTTCACCTGATCTCTAGAGTGAAAGCCTGAAACTAGATGGTCTTTCAGTTTCTAGGAGAGAGTGACTGATTCCTTTAGCTCCTTCTATCCAACTGTATCTACCACAGTGCCTGGCACATAGTAGGAGCTTAACAGATGCTTGTTGATTGATTGAAGGTGATCAATTTCCATTTCAAGTAGCCAGGTGGTAGGGCGCACAGAGTCTTGGACTTGGAATCAGGATGAGCTTAGTTTCAGTCTGCATTCAGACCCTTACTAGCTGTGTGATCTTGGGCAAGCGACTTAACTTCTCTCAGCCTCAGTCTCCTCATTTGTAAAATGGACATAATAATGAGAATCAAATGATATAACACAAGCTGCTATGTAAATGTCAGCTCTTATTATTGGCAAAGATTTATTAAATGATTGTCAGGTACAAGGCACTATGCTAGGTTCTGGGGACATGAAAATCAAGATGAAATTGTTCCTGCCTTTGAGGAACTTACAGTCTACTGAGCTATCCAGATAGGCAGTGATTTGAGGAGGAAAGAGAACGCTAATGACCCGGATCAAGGAGGAGCTGAGTCCCTAAGAGAGATGAGGAAGGTATCAAGACCGACAGTTGGGTCCAACCTCTGATTTCTCAGCAAGCAGGAAAAACTGATTTTTGTCCTGATGTGATTTGTGGGGTTTTATTGTGCCTTATCAGATAATGGTAACACTCTTGACCATGGATGCAACATTTAATCACCAGGAAGGGAAAAGCGTGTATAGTGGTGAATAGTATCACTTTGCAAAAATGTGTCTGGCCTTGGCCCTGTTCTTACTGAGCTGAGTGAAAGCATCAGTCCTCACCAACCCTGAGTACACCTAGCCCAGGAGTCTTGCATTACACATTTTGGCTCAGACCCATCAGGATGCCCCAAGGCCCTCCTTATGACATGCGCCAGACACCTGCCCTTCCTTTTCTGCCCCTTTTTACCTCTAATTCTGGAAGCAGTAATCAAATCAGCACCACCTTTCCTGGAAAGGTCTCTCTATTATCCTAAGACTCCACTCACTGTCCTTATGACTTCCCAGACAAAACATTCCTCCTTGGCGATCAATCTCTCTCTTTTTATGTGTTGTCTTTCCCTCTTACAATGTAGGCTTCTTGAGGGTAACGACTATCTTACTTTCTGTATTTGTACCCAGAGATATGCCTAGAACATAGCTATTCTACAATGAGACATGGAGAAATGGAGATTTCCTAACTTCAGGCATTTTTTTCTGGCTGTCCGCCATGCCTGGGGTGTTCTTTGCCTTCGTCTCTGCCTCCTGGCTTTCCTGGATTCCTTCAAGTCTCAGCTAAAATCCCACCTTCTCCAAAAGCCCATCCCAATCTCTCTTAATTCCAACGCCTTCGCCCTCAGGGAGGGATAGGGCAGAGATTTAGCTAGGAAGTTAGCCCCAAGATTCTTCTCCGTAGAGGATTGGGGGCTGCCAGAAGCTTCTTGACTTCCCCAGTGACTAGAAGAGTTGAAGGATTAGCACCTTGTTGATCTGTGGTGCTTCTCAGTCAGAAAAGGGGCTGGATAGTCACTTCCCTGGCAGAGGGCAGGGTGGTGGTAGCAGGCAGCAAGGAGCACACCTTCCTGGCAAATGGAGAAAGCAATGCTGGACTGAATACAGATCTTGAGAATGCTCACTTATCAGAGAAGCTGATGAGAGAGGGATTCCTCCTCAGGTACCAGTTAGATTGGGCGATCTCGGAGATTCTTTGTTCATTTCTTTGTGGACTTCCAGTTGGGGGAGAGGGTGTATCTGGGAAGCCTCGTGCACGGCAGGCACTCTCCTGGCCTTTATACAGGCTGTTCCCCATTGCCTGTGATGCACTCCTTCCTCACCTCTACCTACCTCTTCACCTCCCTAGTTACCTTCAAAGCTGAGCTCCAACTCTGCTTCTTACAAGAAACCTTTCTAGATTCCCTCAGCTACAAGTGCCTCCCCCCTTGAAATTCCCTTGTACATAGATAAAAACAAGGAAGTGGGGTATAATATCTAGTTGGAAAACCTAGGTCTCTCAAACACCTTGGCTGTGTGACCCTGGGCAAGTCCTTTTGCCTTTTTTGTGCTCCAGGCAATCCAGACTATAAACCATGCCTGTTTCAGGTGCTCATCTCAGCATTTGGTAGAAGGAATTTCCTCAGTGAGAGTTCCCTATAATCAATGAAATTACAGGTTGTGAACCTGCTGCAACTACACTCCCTCTCCATATATATATATATATATATACATATATATATATACATATATATAATGTGTGCGTATGTGTGTGTGTATTTTATATTATTATTAATAATATTATATAATATATATTTCTATGTATACATGTCCCTAGTGATAGAATCTAAGCTAGTTGAGGGCAGAGATTATTTTATTCTTTGTCTTTGTACTCCCAGTGCCTAGCTCAGTGCAAAAATGCTTGGTACCACAAATTGTGATGTATAAATATAATAGAATATTACTGGAATAAGAAATGGCAATGGACAATTTCAGAAGAAACTGGGTAAACCTTTAGGAGCTGAAGCAGAGCAAAATGAACAAAATTAGGAAGACAATTTGTGCGATAATCACATCATCCAGAAAACCAACTTTGAGTGACTTTAGAACTGATCAATGCAATGATGAGCCACGAATCCAAAGGAATGAATGCGAAACACACCATTTGTTTCCCGACAGAGGTGATGAACTCAAGATGGAGAAATGGACATTCTTTTGTAGATATGGCGAATGTGGGGATTTGTTTTTCTGAACTATGTAGATATGTTTTTAAAATTTTAAATAAAAACATTGCTCAATGGGGAAAGAGGGCAGAGGGGAGACAGACTTATCAAAAATATTTGCCCAACTTCTTTATTTTGCAAAGGAGGAAAGAGGCCCAGAGAGTAGAAGGATCCGCCAAGATCCTAATAACAAGTTGGCAGCAGAATTCAGACAAGACCCTAGGTCTTTTGACTCCCAGTCTGCTAACTTCACTGTCATGCTCTGTAAGGGGTCATGCGCAAAATTTAAGGGAATTATATCTCAATGTTGCACACATTCAGAAACAAACCTGAATATGAAAGGTGCTTAGTATGGAAAATATTGCTTCTCCATGATCAAAAAAAGGCAAGATGACAGTCAAGTAATCCCTGCACTGGGGAGTCAAGAGACCTGCATTCACATTTTCAATCTTCTTGGCTGTATGACCTTGGGCAAATAATTTCCTGTGCCAAGCTTCAGTTTCTTCACCTGTAAAATGGGATTAATAATGACCCTTCAATCTACCTCATGGGAGTGGTGTGAAGATTGTACGGGATAATGATGGCAAAGTGTCACGTAACCATTAAATGCTATATAAACGTCAGCTGTTATTATTATCATCACTGAGGCCTGTGGATTATACAAGCTGGGAAAGCCTATCCCTGGCTAATCCTTCGATTGTGTAACTAATATGATAAATATGTCTCCTGTCCAATGCAGGCAAGTAATGAGGGAGTTAATGAGTGAAGCAAGGAGAGATAGAAAGTGAAAATAAGAAACCATGGAAACGAACTCACTAATCCCAGCCAAGTGCCAGGAGACTAATGAAGATAGACGGGAGAGTGAAAGGGATAATAAAAGCCCCAGAAAACTTGGAGGAGGAGGAGGAGGAGGAGAAAGGGAAGCCCCTAAGGTAAGGAGAGCCTGTGTCTTTAAGGGAATTCATGGTCCTGGCCCTTATTTTAATCCCAAACTTCCTTTCTTTGCTCTAGTGGGAGCTAACTGCCTTCCCTCCAGAATTATCAGAATCACAGAGCTGCAGAGTTGGAAGGCACCTGAGAAGATATCTAGTCCAAATAGCAGAGGATAGGGACTGATTTCATCAATACAGGGAACTTGCAGATGGGCGAACTCCCTCTACCAACACAGGGCAGTAGCTTCTTTGAAATTTATAGTCTTAGAATTTTCTAGAGCACTGAGAGTTTAATGACTTGCTCAGGGTCAAACAGACAATATAATGTGGGAGACAAGACTTGAACCCAGGTCCTCAAAGACTCTCAGAAGCAGAAGGGAATAAAGAGCATGCAATCTAACCCCACCTGAGTAAGAAACCCCTCTACAAGTGGTCCTTTGAATACCTCAGGGGGAATTCATCACTTCTAAGGCAGCTCTTCCATTCCAGGACCGCTCTCATTGTTGGGCACCTCATATTTCTATGGAACTAAAATCCACCTACTGGTAACTTTCCATCTAGGATGAAGCAAGAAAAGAGTAAGGAGAAGGGCTCACTCAAAGTCATAGCCAATTAGTGGGAGGGATTTGACTCTTTACAGAAAATGGGATAAAATAGTAGAAGAGGTACCAGGAGACCTCACTTCTAATTCTAGTTCTACCCTCCAGCTTCACTGTGCCTTGGTTTCCTCCATCATTAACACAGGTATAGAATTTGTGGAGGAAGCTTTATTTCCAATAAGATGAAACTTCATAGGGTAACATTATCTGATGGCAACTAACATTTTGGATGCCATAATCAGGATATAAAAGTAGCATCTAGTATTTCTAGAGCATTTGCAAAGTACTTTACAAATAATAGTTTTATCCTCACACCAACCCTGGGAGGTAGATGCCATTATTATCCTCATCTTATAGATGAGGAAACTAAGGCAGATGATGGTTGAGCAACTAGTCCAGGGTCCACACTGCTTGTAAGGGTCTGAGGTACAATTTGAACTCAGGTCTTCACTCCTGGTCCAATGCATTATTCACTGAGCCACCAAGCTTCCTGTTTAAACATTTTCTCAATAGGGTAGAATGATTAGCTAAATTAGCTGAAATTTAAAAGAGATTAATGTAAAATCCTACACTTGGGTTCCAAAAATCAATTGCACAATGTGTCATAAAGGAGATTTCACTAGACAAAAGTTTCTGTCAAAAGAGTAATAATAATTCCCATTTCTATAGAACTTTATAATTTACAAAGCAATTTTCTCATAACAACCCTGTAAGGTAGACAGAACAATTATTATGATAGCCATTGTAGAGATGAATAAACTGAGGCTTACCTAATCACACTAATCTAATTAGTGGCATGCCTCAGATTTTAACATAGGTATTTCCTGACTGCCAACCCAGTATTTTTTTTTTGGGTGGACTTCCAGTTCAATATCAGTTAGTAGCCTGCTGGGTCAGTTAAACAAACTTAGGCCACACAAATAGAAACAGAGTGTCCAGAAAGAAGGATGGGATGTAGTGAGGCTTAGTGATGTAGTCAACAGAACCTTGGACCTTGAGTTAGACAACTTGAGTCGGAATCCTGGCTCATCCACTATACTCAACCTTTCTCTGGATCTCAGTTTCCCATCTGAAAGTAAAGGGCTTAAACAAGGCAATCTCTAATACCTTTTTTCTCTAAATGCCATCATAACTCTGCTTTCTTTTTTTTCTAATATATATTTATTTTTAGTTTTTAACATTTACTTCCACAAGATTTTGAGTTCCTAATTTTCACCCCATCTCTCCCCTCCCCCACCCCAAGATGGCATGCATTCTGAATATCCCTTCTCCTAGTCTGCCCTCTCTTCTGTCTCTCCCTGCCCTTCTCTTATCTCCTTCCCCTTCTATTTTCCTGTAGGGCAGGATAGACTTCTGTACTCTATTTCCTGTATTTCTTATTTCCCAGTTGCATGTGAAAATATTTTTTTAAACATATGTTTTTAAAACTTTGGGTTCCAAATTTTCTCCCTTCCTCCCTCTCTACCTACCCTCACTGAAAAGCAAGCAACTCAACATAGGTTATACATGTGCAGTTATGCAAAATGCTTCCATAGTAGACATGTTGTGAAAAACTAACTCTATTTCCCTTAATCTTATCCTGCCCCTCAATTTATTCTATTCTTTCTTTTGACCCTGTCCCTCCTCAGAAGTATTTCCTTCTGATTACCCCCTTTCCCAATCCCTTCCTTCCTCTCTGTCATCCCCCTGCTCTCTTGTCCCCTTCTCCCCCTATTTACCTGTAGGGTAAGACAGATTTCCATACCCAATTGAATGTATATGTTATTCCCTCCTTAAGCCAAATCCTATGAGAATAAGATTCACTCATTCCCTCTCATCTGCCCCCATCTCCCCTCCACTGTAAGAGCCTTTTCTTTTCTGTTTTTTTTTGTGAGATAATTTACCCTGTTCTACCTCTCACTTTCTTCTTTTCCTAGTATAATCCTTTCTCATCCCTTAATTTTATTCTCCAGATATGACCCCTTCATCTTCAACTCACCCTGTGCCCTCTATCTATACATACATATATATAATTTTTCCCTCCAACTAGCCTAATACTGACAAAGGTGTCATGAGTTATAAATATCATCTTTCCATGCAGGAATATAAACAGTCCAACCTTAATAAGTCTTTTACGATTTCTCTTTCCTGTTTACCTCTTCATGTTCCACTTGAGTCTTGTATTTGAAAGTCAAATTTTCTATTCAGCTCTGGTCTTTTCATCAAGAATGCTTGAAAGTCCTCTATTTTACTGAATGACCATTTTTTTCCCTTGAAGGATTATACTCAGTTTTGATGGGTAGGTGATTCTTGGCTGTAATCCTATCTCCTTTGTCCTCTGGAATATTATATTCCATGCCCTGTGGTCCTTTAATGTAGAAGCTGCTAAATCTTGTGTTATCCTGATTGTGTTTCCACAATACTTGAATTGTTTCTTTCTGGCAGCTTGTAATATTTTCTCCTTGACTTGGGAACTCTGGAATTTGGCTACAATATTCCTAGGAGTTTTCCTTTGAGGATCTCTTTAAGGAGGAGATTGGTGGATTCTTTCAATTTCTATTTTGCCCTCTGGTTCTAAAATATCAGGGCAGTTTTCCTTGATAATTTCTTGAAAGATGATGTCTAGGCTCTTTTTTTGATCATGGCTTTCAGATAGTCCAATAATTTTTAAATTCCTCTCCTGGATCTATTTTCCAGGTCAGTTGTTTTTCCAATGAGATATTTCACATTGTCTTCTATTTTTGCATTCTTTTGGATTTGTTTTATAGTGTCTTGATTTCTCATAAAGTCACTAGCTTCCAATTGCTGTATTCTAATTTTTAAGGAAGTATTTTCTTCAGTAATCTTTTGGACTTTATTCTCCATTTGGCCAATTTTTCTTTTTAGGGCATTTTCTTGCTCATTGGCTATTTGGATCTTTTTGCCATTTGGGTTAAGCTACTTTTTAAGGTGTTATTTTCTTCAGTATTTTTTTGGATCTCCCTTAGCAAGCTGTTGACTTGTTTTTCATGATTATCTTGCATCACTCTCATTTCTCTTCCCTGTTTTTCCTCTACTTCTCTTACTTGCTTCTCAAAATCCCTTTTGAGCTCTTCCAAGTCCTGGGACTGATTCATATTTTTCTTGGAGGCTTTGGATGTAGGAGCCTTGACTTTGTTGTCTTCTTATGGTTGTATGTTTTGATCTTCTTTGTCACCAAAGTAAGATAATATAGTCTGACTCTTTTTGCGCTGCTTGCTCATGATCCTGGCCAATTACTTGAGTTTTAAACTCTTTGTTAAGGTAAGAGTCTGCTTCCAATGTGGAGAATGTACGGCTGTTTTCAGAGATACTTGTAGGGACCTGTAAATTTTCAGTTCTTGCAAGGTGGTATGATTAGGGACGAGGTGTTTATTCCTTTCTTGGCCTGTGTTCTAGTCTATTAGTGACCACAAGCACTCTTTTCTGTCCTGGAACTGTGAGGAGGGTTTTCTCTGCACAGCCACTACAAGCTCCACCACACCAGCGCTCTTCCTTGCCCCAGGACCACTGCCCAGAACTGTGACCCAGATCCAAGCACAGGCAAAACAAGAGATTCCTGCCTCAGCACTGGCAAAGAGATCCCTGAAGTGCTGCTCTGATCAGCCACTTGATTTCCCCTCAGTCTGTGGGCCAGAAGCTCAGGACGCAGCCACCACCCAGGGGCCCACGCTCAGCGCTCTATGCTCTGGAAGTGGCTCTGAGACCTAGCTTCTCTCTTACCGCAGAAACAGACTTTTCCCACTGACCTTCTAAGTTGTCTTTGGCATTTGTGGGTTGAGAAGTCTGGAAACTGCCACAGCTGCCCATGGTTCAGTCCTATGAGGCCTGCTCCAGGTTCGCTGAGGTCTGTGTGCCCATGCCGCACTGCACTTCTCCCAGCCCCCGCACGATATACCTTTCTGATCAACCATCTAGGTTGTCTTGAGCTGGAAATTTGCTTCACTCTGTCTTTTTGTGGGTTCTGCTGCTTCAGAATTTGTTTAGAGCTATTTTTTATAGGTATTTGGAGGGGTTTGGGGGAAAGCTGAAGCAAGTCACTGCTTTCACTCTTCCATCTTGGCTCTGCCCCTCAATTCTGCTCTCTTCTAACCTGGTCAGATCATGCCTGAAGTGCCATGTTCAGTAGCTGGGTACCATGTTTTGAAGGGGCATTGAAGAGCTAGATCTTGCCCAGAGAGGAGAGTGATCAAAATGGTGGGCAGACTGAACTGGTTGAAAGAGCAGGAGATTGAACTGAATGATCTAGCGGCTTTAATGCTTTAAGGATCTGTGATTTCTCATGTTTGTTTTCTTTCTTTTTAAAAAAAATTCAATTTTATTTTATTTTCATTTTTGAATTCTATCCCTCCATGCCCCAACCATTGAGAAGGCAAGACAAACAAAACTCATTAAAGTATGTGTAGTCATGCAAAATAAAGTTCCATGTTAGCCATGTTCCAAAAAGAAAATAGAGAGAAAGAAGAAATATGCTTCAGCCTTAACTCTGAGTCCATCAGCTCAGTATCTGGAAATAAATACCAGGTTTCACCATGAATCCTTTGGAATTGTGCTAGGTCATTGCATTGATCAGAGTTCTTAAATCTTTCCAAGTTGTTGGATGATTATTTTCTACAACTTGTAGTCTTAAAGCATTGCCTAGAGCACTGAGAGAGTGTTCAGTGACTTATCCAGGGTCATACAGCCAGTATCTGTTAGGCATAACTTGAACCTAGGTCTTCTGGCTCTGAGGTCAGCACTCTATCCACTATGCAATTCTGAAACACTGTCTGTCTATCTATCTAATCTATCCATCCATCCTTCTATCCATTTATCCACATATTTATCTATCTTAACATCAGATTATTTATCTACGCACATGGCACTCCATGTTGTATTTGTTGTCCTGCCTAGTTTTAACTCTCCAGAACAAGATGCCCTGCCCGGGATAAGCCCAATATCTTCCTTTATAGAGGGCAGAAAATGGACTCTCAGATTACTCCACTTCACATCTCCTGCCCTGCTTGGTTTCAACTCCACAGAACAAGAAGTCCCTAGCCAGGTACTCCCAATACCCTGTCCCCACTCCCATTTCCTATCTTCTTTTGTGTGTTGTTTCCCCATTTAGATTGTAAGCTCATCGAGGGCGGGGACTATCTTTCTGTTTATTAATTGTATCCCCAACACTTAGCACAGTGCCTCACATGTTGCAGGTGCTTAATAGCTGTTTATTGGAAGGGACTGGTATTTCTCCCAGTAGAATGTACGCTGCTTGAGGGCAGGTATTATTTCATTTTTTTTCTTTGTGTCCACAATGTCTAGCCCACTGACTGGTATATAATAGGTACTTGATAAATGCTTACTGGATTGAATTGAAACTAGGAACAATTGGGAGAAGAGAGCCTCAACATAAGGGAAAAAAAACTTCCTACTTCAGAGATGTTCTTAAGTAGAATGGGTTGCTTTAGGGGGAGGAGGCATAGTGAGTTCCAAATTATTGGAATAGTGGAATTATTGGAATCTTCAAATGGACCTTTGTCTAGGATATCATAAATGTTGGTGTGGGTTAGAGTAGTTGACCTCTGAGGTCCATTCCAGCTCTGAGATCTCACAATTCCATAATCATAAGGAAAATATTAGCTTCTTGAGCACAGGGACTACTTGCTTCATTTTCATCTTTGTATCCCAGGGTCTAGTCCAGCATCTCGCATATAGTAAGTAATTTGCTTAATAAATGTTTGTTGAATCGAATTGATTTTCTGAGTCTATTAACTGAGCTGAGCATCGTGGAGAGAATGATTTGGTTGGGCATAAGGGTAGATGGTGGCATTCTTTGTGGGAGTAACAGTGTAAGCAAAGGCTTTGGGGTGGTAAAGAAACATAGTACAAAGGACATGGTACTGACAGCCAAAAGGGCTGAGTGCCAGGCCTACCCACCTCTGTCACTTATTGGTGACTTTGGGCAAGTCTCTTCCCTTTCTTTGGGTTTCCTCGTCCATAAATAAAAGATTATACTCCATAGTTCCTAAGGTCTAATTTCCACTCTTGCATTCTGGGTTCTGTGTGTTAGCATTTCTTCCAGTTCTAACATTTTACGTTCTAAGGGCCCACCCAGCTCTGACATTCTATGTTCTCAGATTCCCTCCAGCTTTGACTTTTCTATGGTATATATCCTCATGACCTTCCAGCTCTCACATTATGGGCTTTATGTTCTAGCATATCTTCTAGCTCTAACATTTTATGTTCTAAGGCCTGTTCTAAGCTCTGACATTCTGTGTTCTAAAAGCCCTTCCAGCTCAAACATTGTATAGTTCTATTATTCTATAAACAGTAGGGGGACAGTTTCTTCTCTCAAAGTACGAAGGATACACCTTGCCCATGAGAATTCCTAGCTCCCTCCTTGCCCTGAGGTCTCCCCATCATTTCATTTCATTTTCAGGGCCAAGATGTTTAAAGTATGACTTTTCTGTATGTGCAGAAATGGTGCTTTAAGGCTGGTCTAAACATGAATTCCTATGATGGACTATAAGGACTTGAAAGGGGTGTCTAATGATGCGTGTTTCTAAATGGTTTCAATTCATATCTACATGACAGTCTGTAATGACTTCAAGGCCACATTTCCATGAGGGAATATTTTTTCAGAAGATTTGGTTCCCCAAACCGAAACTCTCTCATTAAAAGACATGAGCCTATTTGGGGCCCATGAAGGTGACCCTTAGGTGTGCTTTTTCACTCAAAAAACATTTGGGGGGGTTTGTTTTGTGCAAGGTCCTAGGCTCTATAAGTAGGAGGAGTCAGAGATAAGCAAGATACAATTCCTGCCTTCCTGAACCTTATTATCTTGTAAAGCACAGGACTAGAGATATAAGGAACCTCAGAGATGAGCTGATCCTGATTTTTCATTTGCAGTTGGGGAAACTGAGGCCTTGAGAAGTGGCTTGAAAGTAGTAAGTAGCAGAACCGACATTCAAATCCAAGTCTGCCTTGCTGTCCAGTGATCTTTCCATGACCAACGAAAAGATGGAAGAAAGAATTGGATGTTGGGGAAAATAATTGGGAAGAGTGTAACAGAAGAAACTTTCTTAGGAGAGCCTTGAATACATTTATGAATCATCTCATCCAATTCCCCTAAGATTCCATGAAAGAAAAGGGGGGACTACAAGTTCAAGTTGTGCTAGCTGTGTACTATGGGAACCCTGAAGCCTGATGTAATCTGATGCTTCATGTGTAGAAACATACTGTCTGCAATGCTTGAAGTAAGAGTCCCTGAGTCTTCTATCTAGATCATCCCAGCTGGAGCAGTCTGTCCATATCTGGCAGTATTTTAGGGAGCACGCTGGCATTGGAGCATATCTGAAGGGGATGGGGAGGGGAGGAACTGGGACTGTGCCATCCCAGGATCGGTTGAAAGGTCTAGAGAAGTTTAGCCTGGAGAAATGAATATTGTCAGTATCTGAAGGACTGTCAAATGGAAGAGGTCAGCTTGGCCCCAGAGGGCAGAATTATGGGTAATGGGGGAAGTTATAGAGAAGCAGACTTTGGCTCAATATGAGGAAGAACATTCTAATAATTAGATTTTTTTAAATGATGCAATTCTCAAGAAGGAGTGACATCCTTATCCTTGGGCATGTCGAATCAGAGGCTAGAATATTCCCTCTTTCAGGGATGCTATATAAAGGATTTCTGTATGGGGTAGGAGGTCGGATTTCCAAGATACTTCCTGTCCAGTGGTACCATAAACCAGTCTGTGAGTTATGCTCACAAAATCAAAGTCATACAATTCTTATATATAATCATTCTACTGATCTTCTCTTGCTCTCTTCTCCTTGGGCTTTCTTCCTGTCTCTCTAAATCCTGCCTGTTGTACAAGGCACAGCTCAAATCTTTCTCTTTCAGGAAAACATCCTTGACCACTCCAACCCAAATGGATCTCTGTTTCTTCTGACTTCCTATAACACTTGGTGCAGTATCATGGTACAATGGGATGAATGCTACATTTGGAGTCTGAGGACCTACGTTTGTATTCTAGATCTGCTACTTACTCCCAGTATGACCTTGGGTAAGTCATAGCACCTCTGTAGGTCCCCATTTCTTCATCTGTAAAGTGAGGGGGTTGGATTTTGATGGCCTATAAGTCTCCTTCTATCTAAATTTAGGATTCCAGGAATCTCAGTCGCAGAACCTCAGAATGTATCCACTATCATAGGTTTATAGTTCACAGTATCATAGATTTAGAGGTGGAAGGGAACTTAGAGACTTTCTAGTCCAACCCCTTCCCTTTACAGATGGCACAACTGAGCCCCAGAGACATTTAATGACTTGTCCAAGGCAGCAAATTGGCAACCTAAGATTAGAACTCAGGCCCAGTGTCTCCAAAGCCAAGGCTCCTTTACTGTACAGAAATGCTTCTGGTATAGTCTAGACTTGAGCAAAAATCTCTCTAAAGCATCCTTTACAAGTGGTCAGCTCTTGAAGACTTCCCACGATGATGAAATCATTCCTGAGGTGGTGCATTCCACATAGTCTAGCAATTGCATAATTCTCCAGTTGCTTATTATGCTCAAGAAACTATACTCTTAGCTCCCAGAGAGCAAGGATGGGATATACTCATTCTCCCATTCCTCCCCTACCATGTAACTGGATCCAGAGGAGGAGAGTAGTCAATAATTGGTGGTGACTCAACTAGGAAAACTTATTGCCTAAACTCTGAATGGGAACATGATGGAATGAAAAGAGCCCTAGAATTGGAATCAGAGGTCATGGGTTTGAATGTTGGCACTGTTACTATCTGTGTCACCTTGGGCAAGTCATTTTCTTTCTCTGGGTCTCACTTTCCTCAGCTATTAAATGTTAGATTGGATGCTCTCTAAGGTCCTTTCTGACTCTAAATTCTTTAATCTCTGCACTCAAACAAGATGGGAGGTGAGAGCAGCAATCTGAAATACCTTCCTTCTCCTGTGAGACAAGAGGATAGTAGAGTCACAGGACTGCTGGGTGGTATGATAGGTAAAGCTCAAGACTTGAAGTGAGGAAGACATGAACTTGGATCCTGCCACAGACACATATGTGTGACCCTGGACAAGTCACTTAACCTCTGTCTGCCTCAGTTTTCTCATCTGTAAAATGGAGCTAGCAACAGAGCCTGCCTTATAGAGTTGTTGTAAGGATCAACTGAGTTAACACACATAAATTTATTTGCAAACCTTAAAGTGCTGTATAAATGTGTTCTCTTATTATAGACTCAGAGATATAGAGCTAAGAGCCCATCCAATTCAACTCCCTCATTTTAGAAAGCTATGTCAAAGGGCATCAGTTACAGAGGGACAGAGTTTGGCTCAATACAAGGAAGGACTTTGCAGTAAATGTAATTGTCCAATAACAAAATGGGCTGCCTTGAGAATTAATGAGCTTCCAATAATGGGAAGTAATCAAGAAGAAGCTAGGTGTCCAAAGGGGCAGTGCTACATGGTAGAAAGGGAAATGAGAGCAAGTGGTGGATCTAAGATTCGAACCCAGGTCCTCCTTTCTCTGTATCCATACTACCTCTAGTTCAACCTCAAACCTGGGCTGACTGGCCCCAGGACACACAATAGTACACTTCAGGGGAGGGATTTGGACCTGATTCCTCTGAGTCTTGAGCCATTTGAGTCTTGACATGACCTCCCAGGTCTCTGGTTTCACTCGGGAGACTGAACTCCCCATCTAAACATCCAACTGGTTTAAAGGTCAGCCGCTAAATAAAGTAATCAGAACCAAGAAAATGATGACCGGTTTTGTAGAGGAAAACACATTGAAAGACAGCTGAATCTGATCAATGCAGCAGCCACTCTTGACTTCAGAAGGCTGATGCCTGTCTCCCTCCTTTTAGCCCAGAGTTAGTAGACTGCAGTTGCAGAATGAGCATACATTGTAAGATATGGCCAACATACTGGCTTGTTTTGTGCAATTGTACTTTATTTTGTGGAAGGTTCTATTGAAAACAGGGTGGTGGGTAATGGGAGTGGTTGGGATGTCATTGGGAAGTGACAGAAGTATGTTTTTTAAAAAGCATCAATTTTTAAAAAATGATCTGGATCCAAATTCTGCATTTATGGAGGCCTTGAAATTATTATTATTATTATTATTATTATTATTATTATTATTATTATCTAAAACAATAATTGAAAAAGGTCATCTCTCACTACTTTGGGAAGTTCTAGAGAGTTTAGACTCTGCAGATGTCCACCTCTGTGCTAGGCTATACTGTGACAGAACTTGAAGAAAGATGAGCCCCACTCTCAGTCTGAGTGTTAACAGGAGGAGCATATAGAAACTTCATCTGTTTCCAGGAAGCTCAAAATTTTGTGTGTACAGTTAGTCAATCAACCAACAAGCATTTATTAAGTGCCTACTTGGTGTCTGGTACTGTGCTGAGTGCTGGGAATACACAGAAAGGCAAAAACCATAGTCCCTGCTTCAAGAAGCTCACAGTCTAATAGGATGCTTTTTACAGAATATAGAGAAGGAACAACATATTTGGCTCATACCCCAGGAGAACTCACAACCTTGTGGGGAGACAAAGAAGGAGAAGATCCAGGCTATGCCCCCATGGCGCTCAGGGTCTTGGTTAGACAGGGTTACCTTCACCAAAACAGCTGAGTAACAATGGAAGGAAGACATTATTCTGTACTCTTGCATTCTGAGTGACAGGTTGAGGTCCATGTTGGGTTGGGAGTATGGTAAATGTGGCACAAGAAAGAGATATGGAAAAACCTTTGTTGTAAGGGATGATAACTCTGGGAAGGGAGGAAAAGAAAGGCTGGCAGTGTGAAAACAAAAGATGCCACCGTATAAAGTTTTAAAAAGAGAGAATTGGACTTGGCATCAAACAAGATTTGGGCTTAAATCCTGCTTTCTGGTAGTCCTGGGTAAGTTGTTCCAATTCTATCAGTCTCAGTTTCCCTATGTGCAAAATGAGGGTTTGGGGCTTGCTAATCTGGGTGTCAGCTGTAAAATGAGGGGGGGTGGGTTGAGATGGTCTCTGAGGTCCCTTCCAGCTCTAGATCTGAGACCTTATGATAATATGACCTCTGTAAGGTCCTTTCTTAATTCATTAGAGTATAAGCTCCTTGAGGGCAAGGACTGTTTTTTTTTTTTACTTTCTTTCTATTTCCAGAGTTACACAGGGGCTTAATAAATGCTAGTTGACTGATTTGGCTGGTCCCATGATTCTCTCCATCAGATCTTTTCCAAACTTAGGCTTGGCTCTAGGAGGAGAGAAAGGAAGGACTAGTTTCTGCCATATGATCAATAATCCTTGCTGAGTTATGACCAGAGGAAGCTGTAGTAGAGATGAGGATTGTGGGGAGGCTTAGGTAGCATGGTGTGTTGCAGAGTCCCCCCTTGAGTTGAGGGGGAAGGTCAAATGAAACTGACTACTGAGTGGCTCACAAAGTTTCCTGGCCTTAGAATTGGGCTACCTGGATATGATTCCCAGAGCCAACTGATGTTAATGAGCTACTCAAACTTGGGGGAAGGCATTTAAATTTACTGAGCCTTGGTTTCCTTATTTGTATAATGGGGATACCAGTTCCAACTGCCTGCCTCAAAGGGTTCCTGTGATAATTCTGTACTTGAAATGGCTTCCTTTGCAATCTTCATCTGGAGAATTCTTATCTGTCCTTTTGGAGGCCCAGATTAAATGCTGCCTTCTTAGGGAAGCTCAGATCTCCCTGAACACTTTGTTTTATACACATGATATTATCCTGAGATGTGAATGTAGGGGGAAGAACACTGGATTTGGAATAGAAAACCAAACACATCTGAGTCTAAATCCTAGTTCTTGTCTTTACTACTACTTGTGTGACCCTGAGTGGTCATTTTCCTTCCTGATCTATAAAATGAGTGAGTTAAATATGTGCTCTCAAAGATTCCTACCAGTTCTAAATTGAATTGTGTAATTATTATTTGTTATCATTACGTTGCCCATATCTGTGGTTTCATCAATGGGGATGGGGTGCCCCAATGTTGAAACTCCCTCGTGCAATGCAGGTCCAAAACCTTTCTACAACTTACAGTTGTAGAGGATTACTCAAGGACTGCTGAGTGGTTCATTGATTTTCCCAGAGCTGTACAGTCAGTATATAGCCAAGGGAAGATTTGAATCCATATTTGAATTGAATCTAGATTCAAATTGAAGATTTGAATCTGGAGACAGAGACTAGTTCTTCATCCCTGCTCCATGTTGCCTCACAGATTCTACTGTTGGATGATGGTTCTACATCTTGTTATTACTGGACTACTAGATTCTGAGCACCATAAGAATAAATTGTTTAGTCTGTGCTAGCCATTGTGCTAAGGTATATACATGAAAGTATATAATGTAGTCCCTGACTTCAAGGAGCTTATATTCTAATGAGACACATAAAGGGGTGTTGGAAAGCTGGGGCTGGTAGTGGTGGTGCCATGATAAGGATGAGAGCAAAGACTCTCTTATCTCAATTTTATATCTCCTCCAGTCCCCATTATGGGGCTCTGTATGTTAAATAAAGAAATACTTGTGAAATTGAATTAAATACAAGAGAGTGGATATGACAATGCTTTGTAAATTGTGAAGTGCTGTGCGAGTTAGAGACTGTCAGTATATTTATCAATATCTCTGTATGTGCCAGGGACAAACATCCTTATTAGATGAGGAGGGGGCTTGATGAGTTTTGATGTCCTGTGACGGGGCCCTAATGATTATGAGAACAGAGAAAAAGAGATGGGTAAGTGAAAGGTTATCTTTACTCTTTCCACACGTCCCTCAGATAGGACAGCTTTCCAGGGGCCAGGAAAGGAAAGGCGATTGACAATTTTGTAAGCCCTTCTCATTCCACATCTGGTTCTCTTTGCCTGCTCTCTAAGCCCAGCTGGGGAGGAATGGAAAGACTCCCTTGTGGAGGAGGAGCTGGATGGCTCCCTCTGTCAGAGACCCTTTAATTGACTAGCTGGGACAAGGTAGTGAAGAATTGTCTGAGTGAACAGGGCTCAACTTACCTCTCTATATAAGCCACTATATGGCTTATATTGGGAGAGGGGCTGGGCAGGGTCCTCTTCAGCCCCTAATTATCTTTCTTATCCTCTACTTCACTCCCTCCATGGGATATAAAATCCTGCTCTTATAACAAGAACTCATTTTTCTTGAAGACTTTGCATACCATTTCCCCAGCAATTTTCCAAGGATCGTAGGTTTAGAGCAGAAGAGAGCTTTTGTTGTTGTTATTCAGTCGTGTCCAACTCTTCATGACCCCATTTTGGGGGTTTTCTTGGCAAAGATATTGAAGTAGTTTAGCATTTCTTTCTCCAGCTCATTTTACAGATGAGGACCTGAGGCATACAGAACTGTGACTTTCCAGAGGCACAGTACCTGTTACACAGTAGGCACTTAACGTTTATTGGCTGACTGACAAACTGAAGCATGTCTAGATGGGAGTGATCAGGATGGAGAATGGACCATGCCATGGGAGGATCAGTAAGATGATGTTAAGTTTAGAGATCAGAAGGCTTGGGAAGGAACGAGGGGCACCATATCAAACTATAAATATTTCAAGGATTGTGACAGAGAAGAAGGATTTGATTTGTTCTTCTTGGCCCTGGAGGGTAAAATGAGAGGCAATGGGTAAAAGTCACAAAGAGGCAGATCTTGATTCTATATAAGGAAAAATTTCCTTGAAATCAGAGTTGCAAAGTTGAATGTGCTCCCTCAGGCATTTTGCTGGAGAAATTGCCTCAAGCAGAGGAAGGATGACCGTTATTAGGATATTGTATAAAGGAGTCTTGCTCAGGTCTGTTGGATGAGCTGCTTTCAAGGTCCCTTTCAACTCTGAGTTTCTGTGATTCTCTGACACAGTTAAAGTCACACAGCTAGTTGATGATAGAGATGGGAGCTAAACTCGGGTCCTTTGATCTGAACTCTAGTGTTCTATCCACCATACCACGTTATCCCTTTAAAACATTCCTGACTGATGGTTATCTAACTTCTTGAATGATTCCAAAGTAGCCCTTTACATTGTTGGATAGCTCTGATCTCAAAAAAGTTCTTTGTATTCAGCCAAACCCTACCTCTGTGTAACTATCACCTCCTCACCTAACTCCAGAATCTTTCCTTCTCTCTTAATACAGGTTCTGTTTCAAAAGTGGGAATTAGACAAATAGACTGCAGGTGGTGGTGGTCTAGTGCTTGCATTGTGTGGCTAGGTCTAGTTTTCTTTGAATATCTAAATGAAAGTTTGACTCTGAGGCCATCAATTATTGTTGTTAATAGCAGCTTACCTAAAAAAAGCACTTTATAGGTCAAAAGGAGTCTCCCCCCCCCAACAACCATACAAGGTAGGTATTGGAAATATTATTATTTCTACCCCACCAGCCCTAGAAATCTTGCCCCGAATTCCAGATATGTTGATTAGTGAGAGTATCACCTAGCCTATTCTCTTTAACTGGCTCCAACCATACTTCACATTCCACCCCAGCCATCTTCTTGCCATCTATGCTGCTTCCTGATGCATTCTCTGAATGACTTGAACTTGCCGCTGCCACAAACCTCCTCTCTTTGCTCCCATCTCCACTTTCCAGGTCTGGAACTGGAATTAAATCAGTGTCACCATTGCTACTGTAAAAAAGTGTGTCGATCAGTGCTCCTATGGCTCCACTCATCATCCTTGTGACTTCCAAACCAAAACATTGCTCCCTGGTTGCCATTCCCCTACATTTGCTATGTCCTCTTATTAGATAGAGGGATAGATAGATGCATTAGATAGACAAACAGACAGATAGATAGAGCATTGATTAAGCACATTACACATGCCGGGTCCTATACTAAGCACTGACAATGCAAATACAAGCAAGGAAAGTAGTCCTTGCCTTTGAGGTGCTTACATTGTAGTGGGGAGGAGGGAGACAACACGTAAAGCAGAGATGGAAAGGAGAGTGGTATGCCTATGGCAGCATGTTATGGAGATGACCAGGAAGTGGCACAGTTACCAGCAGGATAAGGGGAAAACTCACCTATCACAACTGGGAGAACCAAAGACAACGCCCAAGTTTTCAATGGGGGTCGATGACGTTGATGGTCTGAGTGGAGACAACATTTTGAGGATATGGCCAGAGAGTAGTTTGGAGGCAAAACAACATGAAAGCCACTTATTAGAATGTAAGACTATGGTGGACAGGGATGTCTTGCTTTTGTATTTATACACCCAGTGTTTAACACACTGCTCGACTTGTAAACATCAAACAAGTGCTCATGGATTCATTTATTCCACTTTACAGGTGAGGAAATAAAACCCAGAGACATTTAGTGACTTCATCCAGGTTTCCCGACTAGTAATTCTTATATACCATTATCTTTACCTCTCTCTTGTTGCTCCTATTTCCCCTGATTTCTCTGTTTTTCTAAATCTTACTTGGTCTTCAAGGACCAACACAAATTCCATCTCTTCCAGGAAGGCTTCCTGGGGCACTCTAGCCCAAACTGATCTCTTTCTTTTCTGAACACCCATAGCAATTAGAAGAAGCACACACCCAGCTATTTCATTACTTTCTAAGTGTTTCTTGTTCTCAAGTAATCAACCAGCAGCTCCCCAAGGGCAGAGATGATATGTTCTTATTCTTTTCTCTTCCCCTTGGTGTTATACAGGGCTGAGTAGCCAGTGGGTTGGCTTGCTTCCCACAGATCGATTATAGATCAATCTATTGGCTGAATGCAGATCCGTGACCGAAGATCCATTAATCAATCAATTTATGGAGCACTTTTTGCATTCTAAGACCTGAGTCCCCAAACCTGGGGAGACCCCCACTCCATCCTGTGCTGTCTCCTGGGCCCTTTAAATTGGTCCTGGATGAGAAAAAGAAGTACATTTATAATTTAGCTCGTCTTGGCCGAGAGCTCTCCTCCGTGGGAGCACCCTCTTCAATTACAACTTCCCTGTAATAAGATGAGGGATGAACGGGTGAGAGGCCTGCTGGAATGAGACATGATAAATCAGCTGGCTCAGGCAGCAGTGGGTGAGGCCCCAGCTCTCTGCCCGCCTACCTCTTGCTATCTTTCTTATTTCAATAAGGGAGTCTGAGAAAGAAATTTTAATTGCATGTGATGAGGTGGCTGTCCATGTGCCATGGTGGATCTCATGAAGCCTGCATTAGTTCATCCTTTCTCCTCTTGTTTGAGATACCACCAGAGGAACATGCAAGGATATACCCTTTCCCCTCCTACCCCTTCTTTTCTTCTCATTTGTTTGAAAGCTGTATATTTGAAGCTGTTTCCCAAGCCCCCTCTGGGCTCACGTGGCTCTGGGTGTGTTACTCGGCAGCCGGGGAGTCCGAGGGAAACATGCCAATTTCTGAGGTGCCTTTGGTCAAGGGTGACTGAGTGTCAGCCAGCAATTATATGATTTCAGTGTAACTCATTGGGGGTGGGAGGGGGAAGCCCGGCCTCTGTAGTCCGCCTGCCTTAAAAAGATTGGCGTTGCCATCTGATTGATTTCCAAACTTTGGAAGCCCTCACTGCTGCTGCCCGAGATGGAGACACGACACTGACATTTCCGGCCTTGCCGGCGGGCGGCTTTATAATTGAAGTCCTGGGCTCTGGGGGGACGACCACGGTACCATGTCTTTGTCTGTCTTTCCTCCTTCCCTTATTACTATGCACACACACTGCTTGCTGTATCCTCTCTGTACCCCTCTCTCAGGCAGCAGGGTGTAGGGGAAAGAAGCTTGGATTCCATTCCACATTGTGTGACCTTAGGCAAATCATTACCTAGGTTACCCAGCCTATCAAATGAGAACAGTGTCCCCCAGCCCACCTCCTATAAAGAGTTTTTGTGAGCATCCAAAGAGAGGGTCTGCGGGGTAACAGGGAACAGCAGCACTAGAATAGGACACAGAAAACCCGAGTTCAAATCCCAGCTTTGCCTCTTACTACCTCTATAAAATCAAAAGAGCTATCCTTATTCAATTAATGGTTCCCAAAAGATACATAATTTTTGACATCACAATGATTCCAATCAGAAATTCATATTCTGTAAAATTAAAAAATGAATGGAAGGTTAAACATAACAAGTTAATATCTGTTTCTCTTTCAAAAATTCATTAGCCAATACATAACAACAAAAAACAAAGCAGTAAAAATAATATCTATAATGTCCTTGTAAAAACTGCAAAAAGATTGCCGACAAGCAGCCCCTTCTAGGTTAATAGTAGGAAAATGTCCTAGGTTTGGAGTCAGAAGACTTGAGTCCAAATCCCTGTGTGACTTTGAACAAGGAACCTCCCTACTCCAGGTCTCACTTTCCTCCTCTGTCAAATAAGGGGAATGGTTGAGATGATCTCTAAGGGCACTTATGCCTCTAAAAGACTATATAGACTCAGTCCAGGGCTGGGAAGTCTAATGTGTCAGCAAACTCAGAAGGAGGCTTTAATCAGAAGTAGCCAGAGAATGATTCCATGATTCTCAATGACAAGAATCTATAGCTGTACTGTAGCTTTTACTGGGTGTGGGGGGCAGGAGAAGAAGGGGTGCCTGGAGGAGGGGGTGTGATTTGGAATTGTGGAGTGAGGAGTTCCAGCATCTGTAGCTTCAGCTCTTGGACAGCACCCCCAGGTCCGCACTAATTTAAAGTGTAATCAGCCCTCAGTTGTTGACCAGTGTGTGCAATAAGAGCTTCAGAGATGTTTTCACGGGTGGCAATCCAATGAAACTTTGCAGGGATTAGTTGGTGCTAATGTGGGTGCAGGGTAAAAAACACAGAACAAATGTCTTCTTCTCATTGGTTCTTAATTTCCTTTTCTCATCTCTATAATGAAGAGTTTGCCCAAAGAAATTAAAGCAAAAGAAAGGTTGTAAGTGTGTGCATATATATGTACACACAAACACATTTGAAATACATATATATATATATATATATACACACACATATATTACATATGTGTGTATGTAGTTTTTAGCTTTCACAAACAAGTCAACTTCTTTTATATTAAATAGAATTATTATTTTAATAATAAGACATTTTTATAGTATTATCAGATGTACGTATATGACCTCTTTCTTATTTTCTCTGTCTCTCTACCTCTTTGTTTCTGTCTCTGTCTCTATCTCTGTTTCTCTTTCTCTCTTTCAATATATAGATATTAAAAACTTTCTTTGTGTATATATATTATAGGGTGTCCCCAAAGTCTTAGTGATGTTTTAAGCTATTAATATCTAAAATAGGACTGAAACTTTTAGAATATCCCATGTTTGCATGTATATGTGCATGCATATACATATATGCACATGTAAGTCTATATACACATACACTTATGTATGCATGCATATGCATATACATACACAATCATATGTAATATACTTATATGAGGGAGACTGTATGTGTGATTTCTTTGGCATAAGGAACTCCCAATGAAGAAGTACCCTCTATCAACACATATCCTCATTTGCTCTACAGCTCCAAGTTACCTAGGATATAAAATGACTTCCCTAGGACCTGCCACTATGTATTTAGAGGCAAGGCTTAAACCCAAGTTTTTCTGACTCCAAGGCCAGCTCCCTATGTACCACATTTCTCAAAATATTCATAGCAGCATCATATTTCTTTGTAGAAAAATCCACCAAACTGAAAATAAAGTGGGTATCCATTGATCGGGGAAAGACTATACAATTGTGCTATATGAACATAATGCAATATTATTGTGAAAAATCCAGAGAAATGAAAGACTTGTATGAATTGATACAGAGTGAAGAATAAAAATGTAAATGAAAAGAACACTGAAAGGAAAGCCAAATTGAGTAACTGTCATATCAATAAGCATTTTTTATGATCTATTCTGTGCCAGACACTAAAAATGACTGTAAAATGACCAATCTTGGTCCCAGAGAACAGACATGTGAAACATTCATAGAGAGGTGAGGGGCTATGGATATGCAATGCTGCAAGCATGGTCAAACATCATGATTATGTTGGTTGGTTTTGCTTAACTTTTTTCTTTTTACAAAAGAGAATGCTGTGGTAGATGAGAATGGGCATAGCTGGTGACCACTGCGATGTAGAAACCAAAGGCAGTAATAAAATCATTTGAAATGTTTTCAGGGGTTCTTAATCTTTTTTGTGTCATAGACCCCTTAGGCAGTTGGATGAAACCTATGGGCCTTGGCTCAGAATATCCTTTAGATACATCAGATAAAATGCATAGGATTACAAAGGAAGTTGATTATATTGAAATAAAGTTACCAAAATGTTTTTCAAAAGTTCACGGACTCCAAGTTAAGAATGCTTGGAGATGATTCTACTGTATTTTTCCAGCTCTATGAGTCTATGATACAAGGCAATTATTGTGTTGACACCCACCACCCCCATACAAGTGAAAAGTGAACATTTTAGCTAAGCCAATCTGATAATAAACATCTAGACATTTCCATATGCCTGAACTTTGTTTTCCTCAGGTAATTTTGGTGACACATATGCACAGCTTTTGTCCACACTCTTGCCTCACCATGTCTTACACTCCTCAGCTTCAGGGATCTTCATCTTCCCTGAATCTTACCCAACCCAGAAGCCTGACTGCCCCTTAAAATCACAGCCTCTCAACAATTGGAAGGACTTAGGAGGACATCTAATATAACTTCTCCTTCATGACCCCAAACAATGTTAGAACCCTCTCTAGAGCATCCACAACAGCTGATTATACTGTCTTGGCTTGAATACCTTTAGTGATGGGAAACTCACTACCTTTCAAGGAAGCTTGTACTATTGTTGCACATCAATGGATGTTAGGAAGTTCTTCCTTATATTGAGTTGAAATTTACCTCCATATAACTCCCATCTATTACTTCTAGTTTCACCCTCTGGGGCCAAGCTGAGCAAAACCTAATCTTTCTGCTACAAGATAGCCACCTTAGATATTTAAAGGCAGTAATCATATCACTTCCACCCCCAAAGTCCTCTATTTTCCAGGCTAAAGACTCTTGCTCTACCCTACCTCTGGTTAGTCTTGACCTAAATAAGATACATGAGGGAGAAGTTTACTGCTTTCTTGGTGTTCTTCATAGTTATTCCTCTTACTCTTTCAATTCACACTGTGCCCTGAAGGTAGAGGTGTATTTATAGGAGACTCAATAAAATGGGGGAAACAAGACTTGTAATACTCACCTCCCAGGGTTATGACAAATGTGCTTTGAGAACTTGAAAGTGCAATATGAATGCAAGTTGTTATAAATAGTCTTCTGAGTAGGCTCACTCCCTAGAATTGCCTTCTTGGTGCACCATTCTGATCATATCATGCCTCTGCTTAAGAGCCTTCAATGCCTCCCCATTGCTTACAGTGCAAGTTAGAACTCTTCAGTCAATCATTCAACGGCCTTCTCAGTCTGTCCCCATCCTGTCTTTCCAGCCCTCTCCCCTGTTTTACCCGTGTACACTTGCCAAGCTGGGTTACTTGTTTCTAGAACTTAGCATCCAGTGAACCCCAGTGTCTGTGGGGAGCCAGGGATTGGGAAGGCAGGTAGAATTACGAGCAGCAAAACCCCAGTGATATCATATCCTCTCCCCAGCACATAGCAACTTTTGGGTCTGACATTCATCTTCCCTGGTGGAAGGTGGAGGGGAAAGAAGAGATAACTTATGTGTGGCTGTGCGTGAATGTTCTCTTCCTGCACTCATGAAGACAGATGTCAGAAAGGGGTGGAAGTCTTTGTGCTGTCCACATCCATATTGAAACTGTTCTTTGCAAATGGGAATAAATCTGTGTTTGTTCCAGGTATATGTATCTTGTGTGTGTTCTTGCCTGGAACCTTGGCAGGAGGGAAGAAAATGGGGATGCTGGCCCATGATCAGGAGGATATAGGGGGAGGAGCACTGGACTGGGAGTTAGGATACCTGGGTTCTATTCTGCAATCCAAGCCTGTGTACAGATGGGGCTCAAGTCACATGTATGGTTCCCATTACAGAGCAGGTATAGTGTCACTATTTTCTTATTATCAGTGGAGTCTCTAACCCTCACTAAACCATGACCCTAACAGGTGTTAGGCTCCTCTTAGGTCACAGAAAGACCAAGTAAATTCATGGAGACAATACCTTGCCCAAATAAGTGACTCAAATGGTAGGGATTTCTATACATGGAAGAGGGAGATATTTGGGGGGGGCAATGTTCTAGAGTATTCACTGTATATTTTTAATCTCAATCTGTTTTACCTCTTCCATTCAAGGCCCTTTGAGACTTCTTTTTTCCCTATTCCCATACAATAAAAACAAACAAAACCACTTTCTTTGAGGCCCAAAGCACAAATCACTTAGTAGACTGCAAAGCTAAACATTAGTGTTTTTTTTTTATTCATTGTCTTTGACTACTTGTCCCAGAATCATAGTATAATAGAATTTCAAAACCGGGAGGGATCAAAGGAACCATTTAGTCCAAATTGTAACTGATCAGAGCCTTTCTCTAATATTCCCAACAAGCAGTCATCTAATCTTTTGAATGCCATGTCACAATGTTGTTTTATATTCTGGGATTCTATGTGTCAGCAGTTGTTAAGACCTTCAGATCTTTTTCACTTGAATAACTGTTTGGCTACACTTCTCCTATTTTATACCCATGAAGTTGAGTCTCTAAACCTAAGTGTAGACTTTATGTTTGTCTCCATTAAATTTCATTTTATTGATCTTTCTTCTGACTGTTAATAGATTTATTGTCTTTATTTCATATTTTAACACTTAGTTATATCATCATCAGCATAATCATCATCATTTCCATCATCTCTTTGACTCTCAGAGCTGGAAGAGACCTTAGAGGTGATGTAGTCTAGTCTTTTATTAAATTCAAGAAATTTCTCTATAACATCCTGGGGAAAATATAGATATAATCTGTCTATCTAATATCTAATATATGTGATTGTAATTCACTACTCCATAAGGAAGTCCATTCCAGGTTACAGTCAACTTGTGACTATTTAAAACCCTTAGATCTTTTAAATTTTATATTTCACCTCATCCAATTTAACAAACATTTATTAACCATCTGTAGGTACGTGACACTATACTCAATTTAGGGATTACACAAAGGTATGAAATCATACTGGACTCTATCCTCTAAGAGGTGGTGTGGTGGAGCAGGTAGAATCCTGAGGTCTTGCAGTCGGGAAGACTTGGGTTCAAATCTTACTTCTAACACTTACTAGTTGTGTGACCCTCAGTGAGTTTTTTAACCTCACTCTTTTAGCCTCAATTTCCTCATCTGTAAAATAAGTTTAATAATAGCACCTACCTCACAGGATTTTTGAGGGGACCAAATGAAATAGCACATGTAAGGTGCTTTCCAAACCTTAAAGCTCTTTACAATTGCTTTCCACAGACTTTGAGGTCCCATGGGAAAGCAATTAGATCCTATTCTTTTCATGTCTCCTTCACAGCAGTTGGCACAGATCCAGGCACATGATGATAGCAGTGGTGGTTGAGCCAGGAAATACTTGTTGAATTAAATAAAATCAGAGAAGACCCCTATGCATTTGTTTCTTTCCATTAATACCATCATGGAGACAAAATAGTTGGATTGCTTTGAATAGGGCCATGAAAGCATGGAGAATAGAAGTGACCTTTAGTGGTGGTGGTGGCTGTAGGAGCTCACAGTCCTCAGTGATTCAGGGGGTCTTCCCAGATCTTCCTTAACAATTTTAGTACAAAACACTTCCTCTCTTGGGGCCCCAGTTTTTGCCTCTGTAAATTGGGAGGGTTGACCTTGATAGTCTCTAAAGTTCTTCCCATCTCTAACATTCTAGTTTCTATGTTTAAAGATCCCTACCAGTTTTGATCTTCTGCTTTCTAAAATATTAGGTCCCTGATAGCTTTGAGGTTCTATGTTCTAAGCTCTCTTCTACCTCTGAAGTTCTATGCTTCACATTTTAGAACCCTTTGTAGTTCCTTTGACGTTCTGTATTTGAAGGTCCTTCTTAACTCTGACATCTGTTGTCTGCTTTCTAAAATAATTTCCAGCTGTGACATTTCTATATTTTTTTAAAGGTTTTTTTTTAATTTTTAGGCAATTGGGGTTAAGTGACTTGCCCAGGGTCATATATTAGTAAGTGTCAAGTGTTTAGTCTGAGGCCGGATTTGAACTCAGGTCCTCCTGACTTCAGGGCCAGTGCTCTAAACACTGCACCACCTAGCTGCCTCAACGTTTCTATATTCTAACGTCCTTTCTATCTGTAGCATTCTATGAGTCAATGGTTCCATGATGCAAATAACTATAATATAAAATAGTTAGAAAAGTTTCCTGGAAAGCTTCAAAGTGCTATGTCTTAGCTCTGTGAAGGGGAAGAAAACTGGATCCCTTGTGCACCTTCCCTCCAGAATTTTGGGTTTCTGTGCCTGGTAGAGAAAAAGAAAAATTTCCCACAGGGGGAGTTCAGCAGGGAGAGGTCCATCTCTTTGGGCTTCAAGATTCTCTTCTAGAGAATGGGGATAATAACATCTTTAGTAGTTACCACATACTTTTTTTTTGGTGAGGCTCAAGTGACAGTGTATAAAACACCATATAAATACCAGTTGTTATTACTGCACAGGTGAATAGAAGCCTTACCTTTCTTCAGGAAGAAAATTCCTCCTCTTCCTCCTTCTCCCCCTCCTCCTTCCCTTCCTTCTCCTCCTTCTTTCTTCTTTCTTCTTCCTTCTTTCTTCTTCTTTTTCTTCTTCTTCTACTTCTTCTTCTTCTTCTTCTTCTTCTTCTTCTTCTTCTTCTTCTTCTTCTTCTTCTTCTTCTCCTTCTTCTCCTTCTCCTTCTCCTCCTTCTTCCTTCTCCTTCTCCTTCTCCTTCTCCTTCTCCTTCTCCTTCTCCTTCTCCTTCTCCTTCTCCTTCTCCTTCTCCTTCTCCTTCTCCTTCTCCTTCTCCTTCTTCTCCTTCTCCTTCTCCTCCTTCTCCTTCTTCTTATTCTCCTTCTTCTCCTTCTCCTCCTCCTCTGCCTCCTCCTTCTTCCTATTGTTGTTATTATTATTGCTGTTGGAAATGGCCCTTCCAAATGATCTGAAAACATGGCCTATGGTCAACATACGGCCTATTTTGACCACTGTAATGATCCCCACACTGAGCCTAAAATTAAGCTATATTCCATGCATGCTGAAGATGCTATCAGTATGCCCTCATGAAACTGTTCAATAGGATATATCTCCATCAATAGGAATGGTCTGCTCTGAGTTATCCATACTCACTCACCTAGGGTTTCTGAGGCCCATGATACAAATTTGTATGGCAGCTCGCAGGTGCTCAATCTGTGACCAAGCCTGAGGCTATAGCTGGGTGTCAGTGTGCGGACTGGGACCAGAGTAAGGGCTCAGGCTCAGAACAGGATCAAGGCTAAGTCTGGGGTCAAGTGTTAAGGTCATTGTTAGGGATCAGTCTGTGACCAGGATCAGGAGTCTGGAGTCAGACTGGTCATGGGTCAGGCTGTGGTCAATGTCAGAGGTCAGTCTATGACAAGGGTCAAGGGTCAGTGTAGGCTCAGGGGTTAAGGTTATAGGTTGATCTGTAGCCATTGCCAAACATCAGCCTATTGTCTGGGCTTTGGCTCAGACTATACCTGAAATCAGGGCTTAGTCTACGACCTGAGTCAGTGTTTAGCCAGGGGTTGAGGACAAGGCTCAGTATGGGCTCTAGGTCACAGGTCAGTTTGTGGTTATTATCAGAGGTCAATTTGTGGTCAGGGTCATGGCTGAATCTGGGGCTAAGGTAAGGGCAGACTGGGGCTGAGGTCAGGGGTCAGCACGAGGTTGAGTTCAGAACTCAGTCCTTCTACCTTTGACATTTTAATTCTAAGATTCCCCCAAGTTCAGACATCCTGGGTTCTCTGCTTCTAAGATCCATCAAACACCATCCCAGGCTGGTCTGCTACTAGGGGCTATCTAACACTGAGAGATTGTGGCCATGCTTGGCTCTTGCCCAGCTCAGTGGCTGGGTCTCCTGGAACTGGATTGGCCCAGTCTCCACAAAGATGTCTGTTGAAGGGTTTCCCCTGTCTAGGTCTTTCCTAACACCATGTACGACACAAGCTGTTGGTGGGTGGGGGCTGATTGGGGGGAAGGGATTCCTTTGTCGCCAGCTCCTCTCTGGGCCTGGGGATTTTGCAAGCCCAGGGAGAGGGGACACAGTCCCTGCGGCCACGGCAGCCTATTTAAATGCTCCATTGGAGAGGGATTAAGGTTTATGCAAGGTCACTGGGGATGTGATAATTATAATCACAGGTTTTTGGCTTCGCAATGACAGCCATTTGTTATTTTCGCTCGAGTAATTCCCCGCCGCTGGAGCTGTTGACAAGCGTGCACTGATTTACTGGCCTCAGCCCCCCTCCCGCCATCCTCCCCCTCTACCAGGTCCCCAGGCAGCAGCAGCTCTGAAGGCTGACATCTCCCAGTGGCCCGAAACTCCCAGTGTCTTTTCTGTTGGTGAGTCCACAGGGGAGCACTGCACTTAGTTTATAATGGGATCTAGGGAGAGAGAGAGAGAGAGAGAGAGAGAGAGAGAGAGAGAGAGAGAGAGAGAGAGAGAGAGAGAGAGAGAGAGAGAGACTGTAGAGAAGCAGCCTGGGGTGGTGGAAAATGCCTTGGACACCAGGAATTAGGAGGTTTAGCTTCTTTTCAGAGCTCTGCCACTAATTTATTGGGTGACCCTGTGTATCCAAATAACCCCCTCTGAACCTCAGTTTCTTCATCTATACAATGGGAGTGATAACACCTGGCTAGCCAGCCTCAAAAAGATTGTCTTGAGTATCAAACAAGATAATGTGTATAATATCTTATATGTACACATATAAGATATTACTATGTTTTGTTATACTAGAGCATCTCATTATCAGAAGGCTAACCTCAATGATACATTACTGTCTACTATGGCAGAGGAGGCTATGATCTGATCTGACTTAGGCGTGGTGTGTCCCCATGGATTAAATCACAGGTTCTTATAAAATAAATGGAGTTACTGTATTGCTGTTGAATCATGACTGTCCTGAGAGTCAGAAGACTGGAGTCCAGTCCCCCTCTGTTACAATCTAACTGTGTGACTTTGGGTAAGTCACTTCCCCCACTTTAAGTTTCAGTTTCCCCATGTGTAGAATGAGTAGTTTGGACCATATGGTCTCTGATGCTCCTCCTAGCTCTGAAAGTCTATGTTTTAATGTTCTGTGTTCCGTACCTTTCCATTTGTGGCATTCCCTCTTCAATGCCTACCACATAGTAGGACTTTATGAATGTCTGTTGAATGTCTCTCTCAGCTCTAAATTTCTGTATTCTATGTTCTAAGAACCCTTGTAGTCCTGTTGGTATGTATGCTGTAATTGAAGGTCCAGTTCAGATTTGGCAGTGTGTGCCTTATGTTCTAAGGCCCCTTCCATCCCTATGACTTCTAGTATTTTCTTTATAAAGTGTAAATCCTTACGAAAATGTAAAATGATTATTTTCCCCACAGATGAAATTTTGAGTTATTGGTGTCTTATAACTTGTCTTAATACAAAGCTTCCCTGCTTCAGCACCTCCCCATGCCTGGACAGCTCCCACCCTCAGCCAGGACAGAGAGATGGTCACTGTGTTAGCCATGCCTGGAATGGCTCTCCATTTTGGTGGCTCTGATGAATGGCTGTGGTAAATTTCATCAGGCTGAGCAAAGGCATCAGAGAAGGAAAAAATTTAAAAATGGAAAGAAAAATCCCTATTCCTCCCCTTGATGGCTCCTCCTCCCCATGATCTCTCTGTTTGTCTGTCTCCTCACATGCCTGTTGCCTCTCTTTCCTGATGGATGTGCCTTTATTTTGTTTGTTTTCCCAATCAGAGGTAAGCACCCTTTAATATATATTAAATGGTGATAAATAGAGAATACTTGATGGTTTTGGCCTGACGTGACATTTGTCTTTAAGGGAGAGGAGATTGATAACTCCTGGGCAGAGCAAAAAGCAGGCAGAATCCCCTAAGAGAGGAATCTGCTTTGGGGGGGAGCCAGATTTCTTTGTGTATATACTTGGGGGGTCCCATTACCTTTGACTTATTTTATCTCTCTGAGTTTTGCCCTGTGGAAATTCTGGTCTCTGAGATGTGAACCTGTATCCCCTAAAACACCGCCCACCAAATCTAGGCTTTATATTATCTCCCCTTTCCCCCTGATTAGCAATGCTCTGCCCCCAGTTCCTGCTCTGGGATATGTTTTAAGTAGGTGGGTGGGAAAGTGGAGAATCACAAAATCGTATCATTTTTTTTAAAAGTTGGAATGGACTTTGCTCATTCATTCAATGAACATCAGATTAAAGTGTTGGCACTTTATCCTGTAGGCAATGAGGAGCTGCTGAAGATATTCGATTTGTCATACGATGTGAGCAGATCTGTGTATTAGTAAGGTACAAACTGTGTGAAACTATGTTAAGGGGGTTTTGGAGTAGGAGGAACTAGAGGCAAGAAGACCAACTAGGAGGTATTATAATAGTTCAGGCAGGAGGCTGATGAGAGACTGAATGAGAATGTCAGCTAGGTGAGTGGAGAGAAGGGCAAAGCTAATGCAGTTGAAAAACATCCTGAATTTGAAGTTAGAGGACCTGTTTGAATCCCAACCTTGCTACATATAATCTGTGTGACTGTGGGCAAATCACTTAACCTCTCAGTCTTGGTTTCTTCCTCCATAAAGAAGGGACTAGACTTGGTGCTCTCTAAGGTTCCTACTAGCTCTAAATCTATGATATAAGAACCCTGGGAAGGCAGGGGAATCAACAGGTTTGGATGTGGGGGGAATGAGGGGGAAGAGTCAAAGGTGACTCAGAACTTAAACCTAAATGGGGGAGAGGATGATAGAGCCATTCACAGAAATGAGAAAGTCAAGAGGAGTAGGCCTAGTGGGGATGGAACTGAAGGCAGAGTTTCCAGCCTTGAAGAATCCATGTTCCAGTTAAGGAAGGCATAGCCCAACCTACTTCTGAAACAGATTAGTACAAGTCATGATAGTATGTAAGTAAGTCCCGGAATAATAATGGGTACAGATAATGAGCAGTTAGGTGGCGCAGTGGATAGAGTGCTGGGCTTGGAGTCAGGAGAACTCCTTTTCCTGAGTTCAAATCTGGCCTAAGACATTTACTAGCTGGGTGACCCGAGGCAAGTCACTTACCCCAATTTGCCACAGTTGTTCATCTGTAAAATGAGCTGGAAAAGGAAATGGCAAACTGTTCTGGTATCTTTGCCCAGAAAACCCCAAATAGGGTAATGAAGAGTTGGACATGACTAAAAAATGACTGAACAACAACAAAATAGCGAGTGCTGCAGGTGGTTAGTAGAGACAGGGAGAGATCCCAGTATCATAGATTTTTTTATAGATGAAGAAACTGAGACTCACGGAGGTTAAGTAACTTTGCCCAAAACCTTGTGGTCAGTAAAATTGCAAGGCCAGGACATGACCCCAGACCCTCTGACTCCAAATCTGGCACAATTTGGTGCAGGAAAGGCAGGGTTTCCTGGAGAAGGGGGCAATTGGGCTAAGCTTTAAAGAATGGGAAAATTTGGAAAGGAATCAATAAACAGAGAGGACCCTCCAGAAAGGGGACAAAGGCTTGGAGGCTGGAACAAGGCTGGCTGTGAGCCAAAGAGAAAGAGAGCTAAATGATGTTGCGCACCTTGAATTGTCATTATTCTGGCCCTGAGCTCCATCTCCCAAGTGTGTCATGGCTGAATAGTGTGGGATGGACAAATGAGCTCTGGTGTCTTGTTCTGTCTGGCTTCACTCCATTGAGCCAAAAACCCTGGACCCACCCACCACTCAGGCACTAGGAATATCAGTCCACAAATCAGTAAGAGCCCTCAATGAGTCCCTCTGCACTCCTAGGTGCCCAGCTCTGGTGAGGAGACTGGATAAAGAAGAGACAGAATCTCTTCCCTCGGGGAGCATCAGAAAATAGCCTAGACTATAGTTGGAAGATAACTTAGGATTCCTCTAGCTTGGCCCTTTCATTTTTCAGAAGGAGAAACCAAGGCCTGGAGAAGGGGAATGACTTGCATAATATCACACAGGTCATTAATGACAGAGTTGGGATTTTGTTTGGGTGTCCTGCATCCTAGCCCAAGGTGTTTCTTGCACATTTGCACACATTCACACACATATGTGTTTGTGAACACACATGCACAAATAAAGAGTCAGACTCCTGCGAGCCCAAGACCAGCTTGTCCAAGTTCTGGGAGATCCTTCCAGGGGTCTGAGTCTGGGTCCAATAGTAAGCTCTGTTCTGGCTTCTGAGACCCAGCTTGGGGGGGTGGGATGGGGAGAAGCCACACCCAAGGCCAGCTATGGAGCCTGGCTGCCTTTCTTCACTGAACTGCATGAAATGAAGAATTAGAGAGGCTGTGACTTACATCAACAGAGGGAACACCTGTGTGGGTGACATCACAGGTCTTTGGAAGTATCAAGGAGTCCCCAGTCATGGTTTTTTCCCATCATTGATAGGAGTAGAGGGTTTCATGGTGAAATGTCAACTCATGATTAAAAACTCAGGACACTCCGATGTTCAGGAAGCTAAGCAAAAACTCATCAAAAGCTATAAAAGCCAAACCAAACAGAGACCAACCAGTCATCGTAGTCTGGCTACAGAACCTAATCATTGCCCACCAACCCACCCACCACCACTACACTTCTCTGGCTCCAGGGGCTCTGATCTCATTGCCGGTGTTCTCTGCATCTCATGGTAAGCTCTTGCTCCCTATAGGCTGTCCCATTCTCTAATATTTTGAAGTATGTGAGTCTAATTCCTGCCTCCCACTGCCACCAAACTGGACTGGGAATTGAACAAAGAGCTTTGAGTTAGGATGCAAGGGACCTGAGCAGGAGCAGATAGATGTTTATATCTTATTATGTATATGACTACGTGTGTAAGTGCACGTATATGTAGATACTGGCCTGTGAATTATATGTATATGTGTGTTTATACACAAGTGTTTATGAGGGTGGACATGTGAGTATTTGTGTATATATTCTATGTGAATGTGTGTACGTATATGTGTGTGTACATGTTTATACATAAGTGTGTGTTAGAATGTGACTGTGAGCATGCGTGTGGGTGTGTCTATTATGTTTATATTTAGATATAAATATATACATATATGTGTCTAACAGTGTGTATGAGTATGGGTATGATTGAATATATATATATATACACACACACACATAAATGTATACATACACACATATATCAATATCCATTCATTAACTTGATGAATGAGTGTGCATGTGTGTTGTTGTTGTTATTTTTCAGTCATGTCTAACTCTTCATAACCACATCTGGGAATTTCTTTTGTTTTTTTTTTTTGTGAGGCAATTGGGGTTAAATGACTTGCCCAGGGTCACACAGCTACTAAGTGTCAAGTGTCTGGTCTGAGGCCAAATTTGAACTCAGGTCCTCATGATTCCAGCCTCGGTGCTTTATCCACGGCACCACCCAGCTGCCACATATATGTGTATAGGGTCAGAAAATTATCCATTGGGCACGCTGATCCTAAAAGATCTGGTCTTGAGTCCTTTTCATAAAAGAAAGAACGGGGCCCATCATTCAGTCTTTACCTCCATCCCAACCCCCTGTCTTTCTCCATCTATCTGTTTCTCTGTCTCTGTATGTCTGTCTGTCTCTGAACCATGAATGAACCATGACCAGACTGACTAATGGGGCAGTACCCCAGCATAAGAGCCAACACTCTAAACAGCTGTGACATCTCAGGGGTTTGTCTCTCTCATCTGCGAACGTTCCTTGTCAATGACTCTCTTCTGCTCTCTGCTCTCTCTCACCCAAGCCTTAGTCTTTCCCGGCCCCTGTCAGCAGGGAATAAAACACCAGAGAAAGATACGTGGTTGAGTCTCTAATGGTGGAATGTTAGGTACTACGTACCACCCGAAACTCGCAAGTTGTGCATTTTGCACAAGGAGGGATTTTGGGGAAGTGCCTTTCTAGAATTCTTTTCTTCTCACTGGCCCAGTGATGTCTTACTCTGTTTCTAAGTGAGGCTGGGTTTGGTCATGGCCCAGAGCTGATAATGCTTGCATTTTCCTGACTTGATATCTGAAATTACAGAATACCAGAACTTAGAGACCGTCTAGTCCACATTCCTCCTTTGTGCAGATGGAGAAATTGAGGCACAGAGCATGGAAGTGATTTGCTCCAGGTCATGCAGCTGAAATGTGGTAGAGCTTGGACTTTGAACCCAGATTTTGTAGCTTTGAGTCTGGAGTTACTTCTCTTCCATCACTACCCTAGGGTCTTATTTTCAGTAATAGAATAATAGAACGAAGCAGACTGCCATTTTATGTTAAGCACTGGTCCGGTCAACAATAGCAATGTTTTCAAAATGCTCTTAGACTGAACTTTTCTAAATTGAATCATACCCCAGCCAGAACTCACTGATCAAAAGAAACCTGCAGATACAATGAAGAAGAGTCATTTTGCAAAGGACCATCTGCCGGGCAAGTTTGAGTTTTCTTAAAGCAACTCCACTCCCCAGGAGTGAGAGGCAGCATGGTGTTATTAAAAAAAAAAAAAGAAGAAAGGAAAGAAAAAAGAGCACTTGTTGGAATCAAGAGATCTGAGTTCAAGTCCAGACTTAGCCATTTAATAGCTATGTGACTCTTGGCAAGTCCTTGTTCTCCTTGGAGCCTTGATTTCCTCAGATGTAAAAGGGGGATAAAAAATGCTTGCACTCTCTACCTCACAGGACCAGTGTGAGGAAAGTACTTTGTAAACCTTCAAGCTGATTTTCCTAGTGCCACACAGTCCCACTCCAGTGGGAGCGGGGCAAAGGGAAGATATTGAACTAAAATGGCTCCAGGAAAGCAACTCCCACTCAGGCAAAAGCAGGATGGATTGTTTTGGCAAGAGAGATGCCTCTGAGCTGACTGACTTCCTTACCTCCCTCAATCAGTAAAGCTCCCAGCTCACTGGAAGGTCGTTGATGGACGGATAGGTGGCATCAAATATGTAAATGCCAAGTGTTCACTCCTGTTATCGACATGACAAACCTCTATGGTTGCCGTCCAAGAAAAATACCCCTGCCAGGGCTGGTAATAGATAGATGCCAGCCAGTCCTTTCTTGGGATGGTGAAATTGACATCCGAGCAACAGAGAAATTGAATGCCACTGGGAAAATATGTTGGGATCTTCTCTCATTTAATCAAATAAAATGCGTTTTAGTAAAAAAAATCCACAGGAAGCTTATCTATGGCTCCTTCCTGTTACTCCCCTCCCCCCAACCCCCCAAAGAAACAAACAGAAGAGTTCCTAATGTATGAGGCAGGTGAATTCATCCCAGAGACACATTACTAGTTTTTTTCTGTAACTGAACTGTAGCTTCTGACATAAAAGAATCTGTTTATTTCATGCACTAGGTGAAGATTCAAACTTGTGATTCCGTACTCCATTTCTTTGCAGTTTTTTCTCTGCCAACTTTGGTAGGGACATACTTACCTAATGAGACTTTGTGTGGGATGTAGCTTTGTTGTAGGGGACTCCATTTACAGAGTGGGATAAGCTGGATGTGGAAAGAGAAAAACCAGATTTGAGTCCAGATCCTGCCCTCAGTTCTTTGGATCGCAGACATTGAGATGGAAGGAACCTCAGAGGTCATTGAGCATAACAGCTCCCCCCCCCCGCCCCATTTAACAGATGCAGAAATTGAGGTCCAGCGATGTTCAATGACTTCTTCAAGGTTTTGCAGGAAGTAAATCTAGCAGTGTGACTGGAATCCAGGTCCTTCTGACTCCAGAGACTGCTCTTTTCACATACAGTGGCCTCTTCACTGTGTCATCTGGGGCAAATCACTTTGTTCTCTGAGCCACAGCCTCTTCATCTGTAAAATGGGATGATGATATTTCTGTGACCTACCTCACAGGTATTGTGAAGATCAAATTAGGGAATTTATGGAAAAATTTTAAAACTCTGAAATGACATGGAAATTGGGAAGAATAATAACTATACTATCAATACTATCATATTTTTATTACTGTTTTTTTAGGTCTGGGAAACTTCAGACTTTGGAGTTCCCAAAGCATTTAATCATTATTGTGATTTGATTACTGGGGATTATACTTGGTAAATGAGACATGGGAAAGAATAGCTGCATCTTAGAAAACTCCATTATCATTTACAATGTCTGTACTGGAAAGAATAAAGAAGGATTTCCTGACAATTAGAAGCACCTCAAACCTTGTGAGATAGGGAGCTCTTTATTAACGGAGGGGAAGTAAAGGCTGGTTGATTGCTTACCAGGATTCCACCACAGGTATGAATTGGAGTAGCTAGGGATTTGGGATTTGCCTTTGGAAGGGGGCTGGCCTAGGTAACCTAGGTAACCCCTTGAGATCTGAGATTCTTTGAAAACTCAAGACAAGCACCTTTGCTTAGTAATGTGAAGGTTAATTTATGGAGAAAAATCCAAATTGGTTGGAAATTTAATTGTTCTTTCTCTCTCTCATTCCATTTAGAAATAAATAATAGCCCATATTTCCATAGTGCTTTAAGGTACACAAAGCACTTTCCTCACTACACAAATCGGTGGTAGTAGGCATTGCAAGTAGAATTATCCCCATTTTACAGATGAGGAAGCTGAGGCTCAGAGTCATGATATTCAAAGGACACAGTGACAGAGCCAAATCTAATATACACATATGTACATACACTCACATATATATGTTAATTAAAATAAAATCCTTGTTAATTAAAATAAAGACACATATTATTTTAATTAACAAGTATTTTTTCTTCCCATCCCTCCTCCTGGGGGGAAAAACAAACAAAACAACCCTTGTAGCAAATACATTTAGTTAAATAAAACAAATTTCTACATTGGCCACGTCTGAAAAATATAGGTCTCATTCTGCTCCCTGAGGCCATTTCCTTTGTCATCATCAGTCTCCTGGAATTGGGGTTGTACATCAAATTGATCAGAATCTTTAAGTCTTTCAAAGTTATTTGTCTTTACAACATTATTGTCACTGTATAAATTGTTTTCTTGATTCTGCTCACATCTATCAGCATCAGTTCATGCAAGTCTTCCAAGGATTCTCTGAAACCTGAGGAGTATAAGATGGAACTTCATTGCTTTATTTTGCATTTCTCTAATTGCTAGTGATTCAGATAATTTTTTTTTCATGTGGTTTATTGATAGCTAGGATTTCTTCCTCTGAAATCTGCCTGTTCATATCCTTTGGAAACGGCAGATGTAGGTCTATGAATTCCAAGTTCAGTGCTCTTTCTATAATATCCTGCTGTTGTTGTTACAAGCACTTAGCCAGTGAATTAGCATTTATTAAGCATCTACTATGTTCCAGATTCTGCACTGATCACTGGATATACAAAGAAAAAAGTCCCCTACCCCTAACCAAAAAAGTAAAAAACCCAGCCTCTTCTCTCAAAAGGCTCATAGCCTAATGGGGGAGATAACATGCAAACAATTATGTGCAAACAAGAGATATGCAAGATAAATACACCAAACATAGTGCTAGGTACTAGAGATACAAAGAAGAATGAAATAAACTTGCCCTCTAGGAGCTTACGTTCTCCTTAGGAGAAACTGTACATTCATGGTGAAGAGTATAGACTTGCTTATTTGATTAGACAGGCAATATGGAGCCATTGGAGGTGATTTATCAACCAATACTGGGTGCAGAAGAGGCATTTAAAAATCATGGAATCCTAGAATTTCAGCATTCAAAGGGACCCAATTGTGGTCTAAGTGATGCCTGAGCAAAAATCCCTGTTATGCACTCCCAACAAGTATTTGTCTACTTAAAGCTTCTCTGATGCTACACTTATAGACAGAGAGCATGTTCCCTACCCCTCAACCCACCCCTTCCCCCAGAATTCTCTCCTCTAGACTTTACATTCCAACTTCCTTTAACTGTTCCCCCTATCCCATTTCTTCTCTGACCATCCTGGACACCTCCCTTTTACCTGATAAGTCTCAGTATGTCAACGACCTTCCTTAGATACGGCACCAGAACTGAGACCTGAACAGATTCCTACCATTAGGGCCTAGCCAAGGAAGTGCTCATTCCTCCCAGATGCTCCTGCTCTCTTAGCACAGTCTAAAAGTATGCTGCTGACTAATGATGAGCTTGCAGTCCACTAAAGTCCTCAATTCAGCCTAGCCCTGCCTCCTTCTCCTTCATTGTGCCCTTGAGTATTTGACCTTTTGAGTCCAATTCTAGAAATTGACATTTGTATAACAGAGAGAGGACTGAATTTGGCACCTGGAGACCTGCTTCAGTTTGAGTTTCGGTGCTGCCATGGAAGGTCACTTAATAATAATAAAATCTAGTATTTATATGGGGCTCTAACATTTGTGAATCATTTTACATATGCTCTCTCATTTAGTCTTTACAATAGCCCTGGGAGGTAAATGCTATTATTACCTACATTTTATAGATGAAGAAACCGAGGCTGGAAAAGGTCAAGTGACTTAGCCAGGGTCATATGGCAAGTGTCTGAGTCAGGATTTGAACTCAGGTCTTCCTTCTTCCTTCCAAGTTCAGCACTCCATGCACCCAATCTCCTAGCTGCCTACACCCTTTCTCTGTGCCTATTTTCTCAACTATATAATCAAAAGGTTAATAATAGTGAGCATTTATATAGTGCTTTCAAATTTACATTATCTTCTTTGATCCTCACAACAACTTTATGAGGTAGGCACTATTAATAATCCCATTTTACAACGAAGAAACTGAGGCTGAGAGAGGTCAAGTGATTTACCTAGGGTTGCATAGCTAGTGTCTGAGGTGAGATTTGAACTCAGGCTTTCCTGACTCCAGATCTGGTCTTCTTACCTTTTCTAGCTCTACAATCCTATAAACCATGATTTGCCTTCAACAAATCTCATTAGCACATTCATCCAGGTTATTAAGATGTTTGGGATCTCTGTATTTCCACAACATCATGCTGCTAAACCCTAACCCTCTCCCTTCAGCTCCATTGGCCTAAATTCCTTCATTTATACTTCTGCCAGCTGCCCCTGGGAGCGTCCTGTTCTTGTCAGGCTGGCTAAGCTCTCTCACCCCAACTCAGCGGGCTACTGTCCGCACAGTGATTTGGATGCAGGATGCTGGGTTTGGGTGATACAGTGAACTCTCGGTGAAAGGTGCTATATAAATGTAAATTTCATTTCATTCATTCACTCATTCATTCAACAAGCTATCAACACAACCCTGTCATTTCGATTTTTCACACTCAGGGAGTGTGTGTGTGTGTGTGTGTGTGTGTGTGTGTGTGTGTGTGGGGTGGGTGGGTGCTTGATCTTAGTGAAGTCTCATTTCCTAGGGGCTGGTACTGGAACAAAGTTAAGTGTTAGAAACAGAAAGCTGTGGGTGGTGATGATGAAATGGGTGCAACAGTGTTGGCCAGCCTTTGGGAAGAAAAGGTAAGATCTCTCAGGGAGGGAGGGAAGGAGAAGGACTAGAAGTTGGCAAGGACTCCCCCATAATGTCTCAGTTCCTAGAACTCAGTGGCCATATGGGTACTCCAGAAGATCCTAAAGGACTGGGAGACCAGAGGGAATGTGTGTGTGTATGTGTGTGTATGCATGCGTGTGTGTGTGTGTGTGTGTGTGTGTGTGTGTGTGTGTGTGTGTGTGTGTGTGTGTGTACTCTGTGGGATTTGACTTGAGATTCCAGAATTTAAACTCACGTCTCTGGTTAGATAGGCTGTTCCCGAGGTGGGGTGGGCTTGCACTTTCTGGGTCAGGGTATGGGTGGAGTGGAGGGAGGGAAGAGACTGAGAGATAGCTAGAGAGAGAGAGCCATAAAAGGTAGAATCCTAAGCTAGGAGTCCTGAAAGTGGATCATCTAGTCCAGCATTTTAATTTTACAGATAAGGAAACTGAGGCACAGAGAATTTAAGGAAGCTGACTAAAGTCACAGAGAGCATAGAAGATGGACAGAAGAAGGAGGGTGAAAAGGGAAGGAGGAGGAGAGAGACACACAGAGAAAGAAGAAATAGATGGAAAAAGAAAAATGGAGATGGAAAAGAAAGGAGGGGGAGAGACACACACAGACACAGAAAAGGGTGAGCTGGAAGAGAGAAAGAGAGGGAAACACGAAGAACAGGTAATATGTGGTTGGACAACTTTGAAGTCTGGAGTCCTCCCTTCCTTCCCAACATTATATGAATCCATCCTATTACCTCAGATAGATCACTTACCCTCTTTGCCTCAGCAGTGCAGCACAGAGTGTGACCACAGGATTTAGATGAAAGTGTCCTGGACTGGAACAATACAAAGGCCTGGGTAACTAGTTTCAGTTCTGCCACTAATTGAATCACTGTGTGTCTATGGGAAGCTGCTCCTGCCAAAGATAGTTTTCAACTCCTCAAACATCTCCCACAGACAGGCTCTCCTTTGACCTTCACAATAGCGCAAGCAGGGAGGTGGGATGGAAGTGAGTATTTCTGTTTTACAGAAGGGGAAGTTGAGATCCAGTGACTTAGTGACAGAGTTAGGGGTAGAGCTCAGGTCACCAGGCAAAGGTCCTTTCTTCCTTCCTTCCTCCCTTCCTTCCTTCCTTCCTTCCTTCCTTCCTTCCTCTTCCTTCCTTCCTTCCTTCCTTCCTTCCTTCCTTCCTTCCCTCCTCTCCCTCACTTCCTCCCTCCCTCTCTTCTCCCCTCCTGCCTTCCTTCCCTCCTTCCCTCCCTCCCCCCTCACTTTCTTCCCTCCCTCCCTCCTTCCTTCTCTTTCTCCTTTTTTCCTCCCTTCCTTCCTCCCCTCCCACCAGTACCATTGAGGAAAGGAGTACATTTTCTCAACTCCCTTCCAAGGCCAGGCCTACACATTAAAATTATATAGCTTATTGTAATTGTTCTTTCTGTTTACATTTGATAGCAAACATTTATGTGTCTCCTTAAGGTTTACAAAGTAGTTTACACGGCTTAACTCCTTTGAGTAGTAAAGTGTATTATGTTCCTAGTTGTACTCACATCCCTCTACATCAGTTCATATGTCTTCCTATAATTCTCTGATTTCTTCATGTTTATTGTTTTCTTTTTAAAATAAATTTTATTGCTGTCTTTTGTTTTTATCACTTAAAATTCCCAGTGCATCTCTCCATACCAGACTATGGCCCCAAACTCCAACTGCCAGGAGCAATACCTTATAACAATGAATTTTTTTTAAAGGAGAAAGCAATTTAGCAAAATCATCAACATACTGAACAAACATGGCATTTCATGCAGTTACACATCCAAGAGGCAGCTAGGCGGTGCGGTGGATAAAATTCCAGGACTGAAGTCAGGGAGATTCCTCTTCCTGAGTTCAAATCTGGCCTCTGACACTTACTAGCTGGGTGATCCTGAGCAAGTCACTTAACCCTGTTTGCCTCAATTTCCTCATCTGTAAAATGAACTGGAGAAGGAAATAGCAAACCACTTTAGTATTTTTGCCAAGAAAACCCCAAATGGGGTCACAAAGAGTTGGATACAACTGAAAATTGACTGAACAACAACATATATCCACAGTCCCCTATCTCTGCAAAGAAAAGAGGAAGAAAAAGAGGGGCCAATTTTGTTTCAATTATTTTTGCTGTTATTATTCTTTCCATTTTCATTACTGTAGACATTGTACATATTTTTTCTGGTTCTGCTTACTTTATTTTGCATAAAAGCTAGCATTTATAGAGGGCCTTAAGGATTCAAAATGCTTTACAAATATTATGTCATCTGATCCTCACAATAACCCTAGGAGGCAAGTAGTGTTAGTATCCCCATTTTACAGAAGATGAAAGGTGAAGTGACTTGCCCAGGGTCACACAGCTAGTAAGTATCTGAAGCTGGCTTTGAACTAGGTTTTCCTGACCCCATGTCCAGTTCTTTGTTCATGTTAGCCTTCCCATGCTTTTCTGCCTTCATTGTTTCTTATGGTACATTAATATTCCTTTATGTTCATGAAATACAACTTGTCTAGTCATTCACAATCAATGGATATACACTTTGCTTCCAACTCTTTGCTGCTATACAAGTGCTACTATAAGTATTTGGACATATGTAGAACTCTTCTTTTGGTCATTAACTTCTTTGGAGTATATATGCCTAGCAGTCAGATATCTGAGTCAAAGGCTACAAACGTTTTTGATAACTTTCGGAAACATAATTTCACATTGTTTTTCAGAATTATTGTACCAATTTACAGCTCCACCAACAATACATTAGTAGCCCACAGTCCTTGAAACACTATTTCTATTTTTGTAATTTTTAATAATTTTCTAGGTGTGATATAAAACCTTGATAAGTTTTAATTTGCATAGCCTTATTATGTTTATTAATAATTTGCCATATTTCTTTTGTGGATTATTTGTTCATAGCCTGTGATCACTTATCCATCGAGAAATGCTTGTGGTCTTACATATTTGTGTCATTACCATATATCTATATCTATAACCATATTGATAGCTATTTATCTATATCTAGAGCTATATCTGTCTATCTATCTATCTATCTATCTATCTATTATATATATAGGCTGTCAGGCTTTTATTCTAACTATTGATCTTGTTTGTACAAAAGTTTTTCTGCTTCACATAATTGAAATGAACAGCTTTTATCTTCTGTGATCTCTCTCCTTTGGTTATGAATTCTCCCCCTAGCCATAGTAGGGAGGGTAACCTATTATATTCAGGGTCAGTATCCATTATGAGTTTACTGTGATTGAATGCCCTAATTTTATAGAGGGGGAAATTTGAAGATCCGAGAGAGTAAGTGACTTATCTGAGGTCACACAGCTAGTAAGTGGCAGAGGCAGGATTTAATCCAATTCCTCTGACTCTGAATCCCATGATCTTTTCACTATGCCACACTGCCTCCAGATAATAATATGCCTCCTGGCTCATAGGTCTCTTATGAGCAAAGCACGAGAACTATCCCTCCTCCTCCCCTTCCTCCTCTTCATCATCATCATTCTCCTCCTCCTCCTCCTCCTCATCCTCAGTTATCATTTCTCTCCCTTGTCGTGGTATGGCTGCTTCTTCCCTGAATTCTTCCTCCTTGGCAAACTTGGCCACCATCTCTCCCATGTGATTCTCTCCCTCAGGCTCTCCTCAGCTTCTTCCATCATCTTCCTTATTGCTCTTTTTACACTCTCTTAACTTCCCCCTGTAATCTCGCTAGTCCTCCTCTCTACCTAATGTTTTATAGTTTGCATATGCCTCTTTCTTAACCTTAATTACTTTTTGCACTTCCTCCTTGGTGTATTTATTGCTTGATAGCACACACACAAGCCTGGGGCAGAGATTCATTTATCTTCGAACACTTCTCATTTTCCAGCCGTTCAGGCAGTGGGTGGTGGGTTTCTCGCTGTTAGATGGAGGTTTAGAGATTCCAAGACCAAAGGACCTCACACTACCACTCTACTGTGGGTAGGTGGGTGGGGGCAGATGAGGGCCAAGGTGGGGGGAGGAGGCTGAGGGGAGTCAGGCAAATGGGGTGGATGACCTCTCCAGAGAACCTCTATATTGAATATTTCCAGTACAGGGAACTAGCTACCTTATTTCACAAAAATATTTACTTATCCTGTTATCTATCTAGCTATCTACCCATCTATTTGTTTACTTATTCATTCATCCAACAAGCATTATTAAGCATCTTTTACGTACAGAACCTTGTGCCCAGTATGGAGAGGGAAACAGCATTTAGATAAGAATTCATGCTCCCTGCCCTTATAGGGCTTACAGTCTAGAACTGAGGTGGGTCAATTCTATTTTGGAACAGTTTTAACAATTAGGAAGTTTATTATTCTATTGATCCAAAATTTTCCTTCCTGTAACTTTCCTCCAAATTCAGAGCTTGTGACAATGTTCAACTTGTTGGCTTCATTCCCTATGAAGAAAGAATTTGGGGAAACCATAAGAGTATGACCAAAGTTTCAAGATGAATTTTGCTTAAGAGAGCTTTATATCATGGAAAAAGACTCCAGCAGAGCAGGAGAAGTAGGAACAAGGCTGGAGTCCTGCCCAGGCAGGGTCAGCTACAATACCCTATAGATGGAGGCCAGTGGAGCTGTGAGTATAAAGGGAGGTGGCAAATAATGAGCATGGTAGCTAGTAACTTTGTACTGCCCAGTTTTGGCCTTTTCTCTTTAGCTTTTCCCTCTTGTGCAACCAATTCCCAAACAGTAGCAGAAGAAAACCTCTGCTGGTAGCCTATGGATCGGGACCATGTGAGAATACCCCTCTTTGTATTTGTCAGGTGCCGTATTTGTACCTAACCTGGAACTGTTATCCCCAGGTAATCTCTAGGCCCTAGGGATTCCTTTTATGATTTAATTTGTGTACCTTTGTAGATCCTGGGCTGTTAGCCTGGCTCCAAGAAAGACCTCCATTTATGTTTCTCTCATGGTGAGCAAGTCTTTTATTGGTCATCTCTCTATCTCATGGACAGAGGTCGAAGCCAGGGATGAAAAGGGATGTAGTTAGATGACTTCAGGTGAGATAGTGGTAAACACCTGGTTGCAGATCCCACTGGTGAGTATGTCTCTGACAGGGTGTTTCTCAGACACTCTTGATCCTCTGGTCCAGGAATATTTCTCATCTTGTGTGTGTGTGTGTGTGTGTGTGTGTGTGCGCGCGTGCACATGTCTGATGGACCCTCCTTTGGCAGTGTGGTTAAGCCTATGGATCCCTTCTCTGAATAATGTTGGTTGCCTACATTCATAATTGAAGGAAACTCTAAATTTCAATGAAAAGATATTTAAAAATAAGGTTGTAATTTTTCCCAACCAAGTCCATGGACCTCCTGAAATTTATCCATGGACTTGAGGTTAAGGTGCCTTTACTCTAGCCCATACTAGGAGAAATGAGCAACTTCTTTGCACTTAGGAAGCACTTGTATACACAGAAGCAATTGGCCTTCCAGATTTCTCATGTCTATTCATTAAAGTAGGTATCTTAAGAAAAGATGTGAGGTTCAAGGTAACAGATGGGAGGAGATAGCAGAAAGTGGATACTTGTTATCTCTAATGATCTCTAATGATCTCTAAAGCTGAAAGTCAGAAGCCCAAGAGGGCTAGCATGTCATATAGACCAACTAGACAAATCTAAGAATAAGAGCCTGTTAGAGACTGACCTTAGAACATAAAATGTCAGAGCTGAGAGAGACCTCAGAATGCAGAACATAGAACATCAGAACTGGGAGGGACCTAAGAACATAGAATATCAGAGCTGGAGGGATCTTGGAACTTAGAACGGTAATCTGGAAAGAAATTTGGTGATCATTTAGTTCAGTCCACTCATTTTTACAGATGAGGAAACTGAGGCCTAGAGAGATTGCTGCACACTGCCTTTTATCACTACCTTCTCTAGAGTTCTTTTCCCCATTTTCATTCCCCAGAGGAGAAGGCTGACATTCTAACCTCTCACAATGAGTTTTTGTCAGATAGGCTTCAACGACTCTCAGCTCCTCATGCCCTCTGTATTCCCAGTGGTAGTAATTACATCAAAGAATTCTGTCCTATGCTTTCTGCCTACCCCATCTTTCTTTCTAAAGTGATACCTTTTCCCTTTCCTTGTTTAACTGTTTCCAAGATGGCAGCCAGTTTTCTTTCTGTCTTTTGTATTGGCTCAATCATTTTACCCAAGATTAGACTTCGGTTTCCTAGACATCTGTTTCCAGATGTGCTTCACAGACAGCTGTTTCCACCTGTGTTCTGCTCACTATCTTGGAAGCTGGGGGCCTGATTTATCAGTTCCCCCAGGGCTCTAATAAGCTCCCAACTCAAAGATAAGCTCCCAGCTAGCTAGCCTCCTTTCTTCACCCAAACGTTCATCCATTTATTGATCTCAGGGGTGTCAGAGCTGGAAGGGATATGACAGAACCCCTAGTCCATCTGCCACCTTGTACAGAGAAGGAAACTAAGGCCCAGAGAGAGGAACCCAACATCACTCAGCAAGTGATTGAGACAACTTAGCTGGGACTAGAACCCAGGTTTCTCAGCTTTCAGTCCAGGGCATCGTAATTTTCTGGTTGACTCTCAGTTTCAAATAGAGACAAATGAAGGATTGACTCCCCAGGGCATACTTTGCAGGTGAGGACTTCAGAATCATGGAGTCAGAGAGTTAAGAGACCATAAAGCATTCAGCATGGCTCCATGGAAAATGTGCTGGCCTGGGGGACAGGACATCTGGCTTCTAGGCTTTGTTTTGTGACCCTGTTGAAAATAATTATCCTCTTAGGGTTTCAGCTAGTTCATGGCATTACAGAATCACAGAATTTGAGAAGCTGGAAGGGCCATCTAATCCAACCCATACACAAAAGGAACTTCTGCATCTCTTTTGGAAAATAAGGAGATTGAACTGAATGATCTAGCAGCTTCAATGCTTTAAGGATCTGTGATTTCTCATGTCATGGCACCCCCTCCATTGACACATATGGTGCAGTTGAATGAATGTTGAATTGGAAGTCAGAGGGTCTCTACCTATGTGACACTGGGCAAGTCAACTAATTCCTTGAGGCCTTGGTTTGCTCATCTGTAAAGTGATGGAGGTGGACTCAATAGTCTCTATGGCCTCCTATAGCCCTAAATCAGCTGCTACAATCATATGGGCCTGCATCACCAATTTCCCTAGGTAAAAAGATCACTGGCCCTGAACATATCATTGGAATTGGTGGAGAAAATTTGGGCAGTCCTATTAATTCTTAGCAATCACATAATTTACCTCCTCCCATTTTACAGAAGCTGGCATTTCTATGTCACTGCACCATTTACAAAGCATTCCATAGATGCATGGCATTTGCTTCTTTTGACCTGGCACAGGCATGGTTACAGATGAGGAAACAGAGGTTCAGAATGGCCATATATTTGGAAAACTGTCATGCAAAAGAGGGATTTGACTCATTCTTCTTGACCCCTGAAGGCAGTACAAGAAGCACTGGGTGGAAATGGAAGAAAGGCAAATTTAGGCTGGACACAAGAAAAAAATGCCTTAAAAGTGAGAAATGTCCCAAAGGGAAATAAAATGGAGATGCATCCCTTTGGGATGCATCAGGAAGTAGTGAATAGCCAATCAGAAGAGATCTTCAGGGAGATGCCAGGATCCCTCTGTGCCTTTGTAGATAATCTTCCTGAGTTACTCTGGACAAAAAATTTGTCACCTTGCAAGCAAGTACCTATTTGCACATGGTTCGGCTGGTCCTCTAACAACAAATGTAAGGCCTACAGTCGGTTCACAGCTGGGTGGGAGCTCTCGGAGCTTGGGCTCCATTGGCAGATCTTTCAAGGGCCAGGGTCACCTATCCTCTTAACTGATGAGTCCCTGGGGGAGGATGTTAGCAAAATTATAAGAACAGTGGGAGCAGTAGCAATAATGATAATGATAAATCACATTTCTACAGTGCTTTAAGATTTGACTAGGTCATCTCTTCCAACCTTTGCCTGAAGCAAGGTCTCCCTCTAGGATATCTCCTTAAGCAATAACAGGTATCAGGGACTGATGGTTTAACAGAGATGGTGTGTGTGAGTGTGTGTGTGTGTGTGTGTGTGTGTGTGAGAGAGAGAGAGAGAGAGAGAGAGAGAGAGAGAGAGAGAGAGAGAGGAAGGAGGAGGGAGAGAGAAAGGGAGATGAGAGAAAATGCTGATTTGGAAGACTACTGTGCTGAACCTGATTTATACATTGTCTTGCTCCAAGCAATTTGCTTTCTCAGAGGCTGAAATCTAATTGCTCTTAGAAGAAGGAAAAAAATACACAAATATAAAGCAGTTAATCGCAATCAAGCGGTTCCTCTAATGATCAGCTCCTTATCTGGCCTTGAAGTTGACCACATGTGTGTAATTACAAAAGCCAAGGGGACTGGGCTGGGCGTCCTGGGGCCCCGGGCAGGATGTGGGTGTGAGTGGAGCTGTCCACCCCCGTGAAGGGCCTCTCCAGGTCAGCCTCCTCATTGCTGATCTTGTGCAGAGTTGAGGGCAATTCAAAGGTTAAGTCTCTCACCAAAGGGCTATTTCTGGTTAGGCTCGTAATTAGAATAACAAAGTCAATATATGTCCTTGGTCTAGGGGACATAATCTTCATTTGATCTCTCCAGGCCACAGATTAATTAAGTGTTATCAATTAATGGCCTGGTAAAAAGGGAACACCCTGTTAGTCACTTTTACAAATGGTGGCAGTTCCAGGCAAGGCCCTGTGGGGGTTGATGGGGGCTGGTAAATCTTGCTCCACTTCCAGAGTTATCTTCTAGGAGGAGTGAATTCTGCAGAGAAGCTATTAGAATCGTTGTTGTTGTGGTCTTCATCACCATCATCATCATTGTCACCATAATCGTCATTGTCGTCATCATCATCATCATCATCATCATCATCATTGTCATTGTCATCATCATCATTGTCATCATCATCATTGTCATTGTAACCACAGGCTAACAGGAGACAGAGCTGGAAGGGGCCTTGTATTAAAACTTATGTGTATGCCATAATGGGGCAAGCAGGATAGTGGCTAAAGGGGGGGATGGGCAAGTGTTTTAGGAGCCTTCCTAGCCACAGCCATCCTTGGCAATATCAAAAAAAATAAGCATGTAGAAAGATCATTCACTATAGAATTGGAGGACCTGGGTTCAATTCCTGGCTTTCACAATATATTGCTTTAAACATGTGACTTCTGTGGGCTTTGGTTTCTTCATCTGAAAAATGACCGAGTTAGATTAAATGACTTCCAAGGTCCTTTCCAGCTCTAAATCTGTGTTCCTGTGACCAAACTATTTCTAACTGACTGGAATGGGGATGGGGTGGATGGAGTATGAAGTTTTAGCCATTGACCATTTTAGCTAGATCAACATTTGAGGGTGACCAGATGGATGGGTCAGCAGCCTTCTGTTTATAAACAGGACAGGCTCTCCTTGATTCAAAACTGTGGTCCACAACAAGCTATGTTGATGAAATTGACAATGGCAATGATGATGATGATGATGATGATGACAATGACGATTATGGTGACGATGATGATGATGGTGATGAAGACCACAACAATAATGATTCTAATAGCTTCTCTGCAGAATTCACTCCTCCTAGAAGATAACTCTGGAAGTGGAGCAAGGACACTCTTGATTAAAAACTGGCTGCTTGCTCTCTCTGCCCCCAGAATGCAAGCTCTTTGAGGATGAAGACTTTTTTGCTTGTATATTTGTATTTCCCTGCACGTAGCACAGTTCCTGACACATATTTGTTGTTGTTCAGTCTTTTCAGTTGTGTCCAGCTCTTTGTGACCCCATTTGGGTTTTCTTTGCAAAGATACAGGAGTGGTTTGCCATTTCCTTCTCCAGCTCATTTGACAGATGAGTAAACTGAGGCAAACAGGGTTAAGTGACTTGCCTGGGTCACACAGCTAATCAGCATTTGGGGTCAGATTTGAACTCAAGAAGAGGAGTCTCCCTCACTCCAGGCTGGGCACACTATCCACTGTGCCACCTACCTGCCCTGGACACATCTACTAGTGTAGATGCTTAATATATGCCCCCTGATATATAGTTGATTCCTTGGGAAGCAAGGGCTCCCTGACTGAGAAACCAGACTCAGGGACAGTACACTCACTGGTTAGGATTGACATTTAAACCAGGATGTTAGGATTCAGTGTTGAAAGGGACCTTAGAGATCATTGAATTTAACTGCCTTATTTTTCCACAGAAGGATACTGAGTCCTGGAGAGGGTGGAGAGACTTACTTAAGGTCACTTAAGTAGTAAGGAATAGAATCAGAACCTCAACCAAGGCCCATTGAGTTTCAATCCAAGGTTCTTTCTACTACATTATTCAGCATATTCATTAGGCTACCATCCAGTCACACACCAATATGCAAAGAGAAATACATAAAAATATGTCTATCTACTTAGAATTTCCCATATCTCTTTTGTTTGCTTATCCATCCATGTCTTTGTCTTCTATTAATCCTGTCATACACACATAGCCACATTCATTTACACTCCCAAATGCTCAGAAATACATACAAGTCCAAAACAACTATCTCGTTCTGCCTTTCCCTCTAACTTTCCATTATCTGTCTGTCCAGCCAATAAAACCAACCTCTACTAAGCACCCACCGTGTGCAGGGTGTTGCATATATCTCAGAATCACAGAAAACAAAGATGAACTCTTGCCCTCATGAGCTTATATTCTCATATTGCCATACAGTGTGTACACAAATAAGCATAGAGTGAGGAAAATCAAAGAGGGAGTGGGCACTGACAGTTGAGGGATCCAGGAAGGCTTCATGGAGGAAGTAACACCTGAGCTGAACCTTGAAGGAAGATATGCTTCCTAAGAGGTATGCATTCCAGGCATGAGGCACAGCCTGCACAAAGATAAAGAGACGAGTGATGTTGTGTTGGGCTTGGGAGCAGCTAGCAGTCCCAGTTGGGTGGCATGTGGACTTTCAAGCCCCAGGATAAAATAACATAGGTAGTTTCTACATAGAACATAGGTATAGCTCATAGGCAGTAACTAGATGGTGGAAAGTTGTATGTGCCAGGCTGACAAATGCGTATTTATTTTTTATCTTAGATATGTAGTTGCAGAAAGTTTTTGACCTAGAAATGACAAGATTAGACGAGGCAGCTATGTGGGGGATGGATTGGAGAGGAGAGAGGAAGCAGTGAGGTCAGTTAGAAGGCTATGGTAGTAGTCTAGGCAGGAGATGCTGAGGGCCTCAGCCAGGGTGGTGACTGTGTGATTGGAGAGAAGGGAAATGGCTGGGGAGATGATATGGAGGTAGATTTGATGGGGTTTGGTGACTGATTGGATATGAGGGGTGTGAAAGAGGAAATGAACCCAAGTGACTGGGATTGGTGATCTCAATAGGACTAGGATAGGAGAAGGGAAGTTTGGAAGAGAAACTGGTTTGATGTAGGGGAGGGGTCAGGTAACCAGCACACAGTAAGTGTTTCATAAATATTTGTTGACCTGATTGACTTGGTTTAGATATTTTGAATTTGAGATTTGAGGGAAGTGTAGTCCAGAAGGGAAATATCAAGTAGCCAGCTGATGATGCCAGACCATAGCTCAGGAAAAAGGCCAGGCTGGATATATAGATTTGGGTGTCATTTGCATTGAGATGATGCTTGAAGCCATGGGAATAGATAAGATGACTAAGGGAGTTGAGAGAGAGAGAAAGAAGAGATGAGGGCTCAGCCCAGATACCTTGGGGACATCCATATGTAGACAGAAGGACACAGATGATTAGGCAAAGGCGATACAGATAGAGCAGTCAAAAGAGGAGTTTCAGGAGACAGCAATGTCTTGGAAACCACAGAGTTTCCAGAAGGAGTGGGTTGTCAACTGTGTCAAAAGCTGCACAAATGTCAGAGGATGAAGACTGAGAAAAGACCATTATGGTTTGGGTTTTTTTGTTGTTTTTGTTTTTGGTTAGGCAATGGGGTGAAGTGACTTGCCCAGGGTCACACAGCTAGGACGTGTTATGTGTCTGAGGTCGGATCTGAACTCCCGTCTTCCTGAATCCAGGGCATGTGCTCTACGTGCTGTGCCGTCTAGCTGCTCCTAAAAGATCATTATGTTTAGCAATAAAGAGACCACTCGCAACCTTGAACAGAGCAGTTTTTGCCTACTATTGGTGTTAGAAGCCAGATTTCAGGGGATCTGCTTAACTTATCTACCCATTTCTCTATCCAGCTACCTGTCTATCTGTCCTTCATGCATCCATTTACCTATCTGTCTATCCACCCATCTATCCATCCATCCACCTATCTATCTATCTATCTATCTATCTATCTATCTATCTATCTATCTATCTATCTATCTATCTATCATGTCCACTTTTCTTTCTATCTAATTTGTCACACTGTTTCCACTATCAGGACGCAAGGCAGTTGAGCTGTAGGGACAGGAAGGTATCATCTGTTACCAACATCCATAATTTGGGAACTGTCTTTTTAATGATAATAATGATGACAATAATCACTGTTAATTACATATAAGGTTTGCAAAGCACTTTAAATTTAAGATTTCATGTGGTTCTCACAACAATCCTGTGAGGTAGATGCTATTACCACCTCCATTTTGAAAATAAACAATGACTCACAGAAGATCAGAAGATCACGGATCTAGAGGGCTCTCAGAGGTCATCTGGTACACCCCCCTTCATTTTGCATATGAAGAAATTGAGACCTTTAGAGATTAAGCGACTTATTGAATCTGTTTGCTCTCCCCCACCCCCACTTGGAAAGTATGTCTCCAATCTTTCCTCCAATTAGAAATCAGATTATCTAATTTTGCATCCTGATTAATGATTTTCTTTTAACTGATTGGTCTTATTTGCTTAATTGTTTTAATGCATAAAAGTCTATCTCCCCCTGTTCTGGGTCCAGCCTTAAGCTGAGGAGGTCTGGTCCCCATCTGTTAGGCAATTGACAGGCATTGCTTAATAAGCTGACATGCTTGAAGCTCAAACTTTTGTTTCCTCAATCATTTCATCTTTCACCCACCCCAGTTTTTGGCCACATGGTCACACAGCTAGTAAGTATCTGGAGAAAAAAATATGAGCCTGGCTCTTCCTGATTCTAGGTCTACCCTCTATCCATTCTGCTATCTGAGCCTGTCTGTAGCCAGGAAAGATGACCTCATCTTCTGGGTTACTGTTCCTAAACTAGGAAGCATGCTACAAAGGTGATTATGTTGATGGGAAGGATAAGAGAACCTGGAAAAGGGTTCTGTGAGCCATGTGGATAGTTCTAGGGAGTCTGACTACCTGAGTAGTAGTCGTTGTGTGTCTGTTTGTGTTTCCTTATGTCGTGTCTTTCCCTGAGAAAGTTCCACATGCTGGATCGTTCATGAGACGTTGTTGCTGTTGTTCAGTTGTTTCAGTCGTGTCCAACTCTTCATGACTCCACTTATGGTTTTCTTGGCAAAGATACTGGAATGGTTTGCCATTTCCTTCTCCAACTCATTTTACAGATGAGGAAACTGAGGAAAACGGAGTGAAGTCACACAGATAGTAAGTGTCTGAGGCCAGATTTGAACTCAGGAAGATGAGTCTTCCTGACCTCAGGCCTGGTGCTCTACCCACTGTACCACCTAGCTGCCCTCTATGAGGTCTTAGGCAGGTAATTAATGAAACAGTTTTAGCAAAGATAACTCCATTCAGCTAGGCATAATGGTACACATCTTTAATCCTGCTACGGTGGGGTGGCTGAGGTTGTCAGATCTCTCAATCCTGGGAGTTTTGAGCCACAGTAGGCTAAGACAATCAGCTGTCCACACTAAACTTGGCATCAATAAAGAGAGTTTCTGGAAGTGAAGGACTACCTCTGGCCTTATGTAAGGAGGAATTAATTAATAATTAATTAATTAATTAACCAGATCAAAAATGGAGTAGGTCAAAGCTCTAATAACAATCTGTAATGGCATTGAGCCCATGAGTAGGCCATGTACTTTCAGGAGATAAGAAGACTTAGATTATATACATACATACATACATACATACATACATACACACACACATATGCATGCATACATAATACACACAAAATTAATACATACATACACATTATACACAAATGTATACTCATGTGTGCATGTGTGCATTTATAGATTTATACGTATGTGTGTATGCATTTATATACACACATATTTTTTATGCTGTGTATATGCACACATATATGCATATATACATGCACAAGTATATAGACATACACGCATATACATGGGTGCATTTGCACTGTATAAGCATGTGTGTACACTTGTGTGTATATATGTGTTGTATATCTATATCCACGTCATAAGGTTAGCTACAGCTTGGCATCTTCTGACCCCTCCCTTATTCCCTTGGACAGGCACAAATCAGAGGCCGAGGGAACCCAGCAATTGATAGTGACAGAAGCTTGACACACCGTCATGCATAAGGACATACATTCACAGTATAATTACAAACAAAATAATAGACACATCTACTCACAATACATCTACATACACGTGGACAAACTCCTCCACTCATACTCGTTTATAGTTACAAGAATGCGACGTCCAAGCGATGGATCCAGGTGTGTGCATTGCTCAAATAGCTCAGTTGCAGACTATCAATAAAAATAGGGCTAACCTTAAGGACAGCAGAGAAGATCTGGGACAGATTTTACCTTTGGAGGTAAAGGAACAGAAATTCCCAGGCTGTGGTTGCTGAGCTTTGCTATTGGCCTTTTTTCCATCCGCAGGTTAACCCCCTCTGAATTTGGTTCCTGATCATGCCCGTGATGCTTTGCAGTTTCCCCAAAGCTACTAGGCTGAATGACACTGACATGAGCAAGTCTAGGTTTCAGACATGACCCCTGAGGACTGAATTCCTAAGCCTCTTTTCTCTACACCTGTCACTTTTTCTCTTCACTGCCATTCTGCCCACCTGTCCCCCTTCCCCAGAATGCTATCGCTCCTGGCATCTATGGAAAGGCCAATTTCATCTGAAAACTGGAAAGGAATTCTAGATGAGCAGGTTGGCTCACCACAATGTGCTCGCCTTCACATTAACTTCTCTGCTGAGTCAGGTCCCCGTTCCCCAGCCCATTTTATCAGTGATAAATGCCAAAGCTGAGGAGAGAGGATTGGAGAGAGGAAGGGAGATGGGTGAGGGGAGACAGAAGGAAGTGGAGGTGAGTGTGTCAGCCATGGCATCTGTCTATGCTGGATGGGATTGGCTGAGCTCAAACCTGGCATTATTCTGATTCACTGAGGCCTGTCTGTGGGCATGATGGAAATCTTTCATAGAATTTAGGGCTGGACTAGACCTTGCCCCAAGTCCTTTAATTTATTCAGGGAATACAAGGATGAAAAAAATATAGTCCCTGCCCTCAAGAACCTTACAGTCTAATGGAGAGGGCACAACATGTATACAAATAAATATAAAATGAGGTTGAATGTAATTGGAGCCAACGAGAGATCCCGATGAAGGGTCTACAAAAAATTTTAAAAATATCAATTCGGCATCAGAGATGGGTTAAAGTGAGAGAAGTCTAAATGGGGGAGGAGGCCCCTGAAGTCGGCCTAAAATGAAGATGATGATTCTAAAAGATGGGGTAATGAAGAACATCATTGCCAGCATTGCCTACATCAAGCCAGCATGAAGGCATGGAGGCTAGAGAGTGCAGGCCGGAATCTGAGATGCAATTAGTACAACTGGGCTGGAAGTCGGTGCTTGGACAGGATCCGTGAGAGATATGGCCAGGCAAAGTGGGCTGGAGCCCAAATGTCTTCGAGCCAAGGAAAGGCACAGTCAGACCTGGGCATGAAGGCATAGTCTCTGCCTTAAGGAACTTAGAAACAAACTAGGGAATTACGACCTGTGCAGAGGACTATAATTCGGATTTGAGTGGTATAGAGGAAAGCATGTTGGTTGGGTTTGGAGTAAGAGGACCCTGGCTTCAAATTACTTACTCCCTGTGTGACCTTGGGCAGGTCACTAACTTTTCTGGGCTTCAGTTCTTTATCTGTTACAAGGGCCTCTAGAACTCTGTGTAACTCCACGAGCCCAAGAATCTAAGGGCATAAAATCAGATGGAAAGCTCACTTCCACCTGGAGATAATCAGTGAGGCTCAGGGGTGGAGGCCCAATGGCACCCGAGGAGGGACGGTTTCCTATGGATAGAACAACCTCACCCCTCCAATATCTCTGACTCCTTCCTGCTCAACTCTTAATAAATTCTTCTCCTAACAACCCCGGAGTTTCAGTCTTTGTTTGCTGAGGAATGAACACAGTTCACCATAATTTCCCAGACGCTGCCTGATGGGACAGTTTGTAATAAAATTGCTTCTAAAAACATATTTGCAAGTCGCAACCATATTTTTCCAGCAGAACAATCTTTTTTTCCCCCCCACTGGTTCTCTGTCTCTGTGATTAAGCAGCAGAGTTTATTACATATATTTTGTTTTAGGCGGCTTAACCTCAGTGAAGAGAGCTCTCTCTGCCTGCAAGCCTCACTTTAAAAAAATATATTTTGATGTGTGATTTACTGAAGTTATCTGATGAATTTCAAAACAAATATATGTCTCTCCGCCTTCCCATAATACTGGGTGTAATGGCTCTGACAGCCTGGGCATCTCCACTTGATAAAATGAGCAATGGGGCCTTCCCGGGCCTCCATCAGTTATTTCCAGCTCTAGGACAATAACCAATTTGGTCTCTTCCTCTACCCTAGAATATTGACAGCGACTCCTCCCTACCTCTTTCCCTTATTGTTTGGAATACTGAATGTTTCGGCACAGGTGCCAACTGTTCAGGTTGGGGGTGATGAAAAAGTATGCTTTGATCCTTCCCCACCTACTCCTTCTCCCAAGGTACCCATCAGTAGTCCAGTTTGTGGTTTTTAGACTGTCAGAGCTGGAAGGGGTCCTAGGTCATAGAATGTCAGTTCTAAAAGGGATCTTAGAACATAGACCAAAGGTTCTTAACTTGGAATCCATCGACCCCCAAAGGATCCAAGAATAGATTTCAAGCATCAATGAATTTGGATGGGGAAAAAAATCACCTCTGATTTCACTAGCCTCTACTTGAAATCTAGTATTTCCTTCAATTATTTAAATGTGTCATTCTGAGAAAGGGTCCACAGGCTTTAGCAGAATGCCAAAGGGGTTTATGATATAGAAAAGGTTAAGAATCCTGGGGCAGCTAGATGGCACAGTGGATAGAGCTCTGGCCTTGGAATCAGGAGGACCTGAATTCAAATCTGGCCTCAGATACTTGACACTTACTAGCTATGTAACCCTGGGCAAGTCACTTAACCCTGATTGCCTCACCAAAAACCAAAAAAAAAAAAAAAGAATCTCAGCAAAGGAATATCAGCTCTAGGAGAATAAGGACTGTTAGAACTGGGAGGGTCTTAGGATCTTAGGTTTAGGGCTAGATGGGATCTCAGAGGTCTTCAAGTCCAACTCTCTAATCTTGCAGGTAGGTGACGCCATGGATAGAGCCCTGAGCCCGGAGTCAGGATGACTAGAATTTAGATTTACCCTCAGACACTAGCTGTGTGAACCTGGGTGAATCATTTAACTTCTGCCTCAGTTTTTTCATCTGTAAAATGGAAATTATAATAGAACCTACTTCCCAGGGTTGTTGTTAGGATCAAATAAATATTTGTAAAATACTTTGCATGATGCGTGACACATGGCAGGTGTTTAATAAATGCTCATTTCCTCCTTTCTTTATAGATGAAGAAAATGAAGTTCACAGTAGTTAGTGATTTGCCTACAGTTACAAAGCTAGTAAATATCTCAGCAGGATCTGCAGTCTAATCTTCATGATTCCAAGTCCATTATTCTATCTGATATGTCACTTCATCCAACTCCATTATTTTACGGAGGAGGAAACTGAGGCCCAGAAAGCTTAGAATTATAGAATTTTTTAGAAAGGTTGTGCTTTCTTGGTTGGCATTGAGGGGTATCCCGGGTGAAGCCTGAAGTATGGTCTTAGCAGTGACACTCCCTTCTGCTTCAAATTCTATTTTCTAATTAATACTTGCGTAATGAATAAAGGCCTAGAGAAAATCACTTTGTCCCTTCATGAATGAATTAATCAGTGAGGGAGACCCTTTCTATGCACATGCTCATTCAGTCAACAAATATCTATCAAACACCTATCACGTGCTAGGCACTGTGCTAAGCTCAGTGGTCCTCTTGAAAGTGCCTGTACCAACTGCCCACCCCCACTCCACTTCAGATGTCTGCTCAAGGATACTTTTGCTGACCTGAGTTCAATATTAATCAAAGATTAATATGAAATGAGGCTCCAGATTATTGGAGAATTTCAGGAAAACCTCTGACTCTGCTCCCACCCTACATCTGGGCTCTCCTTTTTCTTGTCACACTCCTGTCCTCCCATTCACAGGACTCAGGTACTCAATATACTATGATCCCATGGTTTATCTAATACAGCAAAATGCAAAGAAGTTATTAAGTACTTTCCTCAGGAAAGACTAATTTCTGTTGTCTCTGAGTGCCTCATCCCACAGCCTCCTCCTAGTTTTCCCTCAAAGGATGTTGGAAGGACTGTTCTGAAATCCCTGCCCCACCTTCTACAGGTCATGAGAAAGATCAAGAATGTGGGGTTGCGTCCTTGCTGAGACCTGACTGGAGTCAAGGTGAAGCTCCCAGCCTTCTCTACAGCTGCTCTAGTGAGCTACCAGACCTGAAGGCAATCTGATCTTGGCTCTCTCGTGCACTGCTGAGTCCCTGTCCATCTCTGTCTCATCCGCTGGTCTCAGCCCTGGCTCTGGGCCTAATCTGAGCTCTCCCACTATGGCTCAGAGTAAAGATAACAGTGGTAACAGTCACTAGCAATGGCCACAGCCTTGGTCACCTGCAGAAGCATTTCTCTCTCTTTCTGCCTGGAACACAGAGGCCTCCAGGACTGGGAAAGGGGCAGCCCCAAGCCTCCTAGTAATGGAGAAAAAGGAAACATGACAATGGCTAGCAACACTCCACTGTCCTTCCCTCTGCTCCCAAATTGCCACCATTGTGGACCCTGGAACAGAAGACAATCTCTAGAAGGGATGAATGGATGTGCCCTGGTCCTCTGGCATGGGCACTGATTCTATATTGGATCTTAGGATCATAGAAAAACAGCCATGGGTTGTATAAACATAGAAGGTCAGTGCTAGAAGATAATTGACACCTTCTCTAACTCCCAGATTTTAATAACTCACATTTTTCTCCAGCAGTGATATGTTGAGCCCATTTTACAGTTGAGAAAGTTCACCGGATTATAGATTTAGAGTTGGAAGGAACTTTAACCTTTAACAATCAAGAGCTGGGGGAGTCGCATCCAATTTTCCCTTGACTTCAAGTCTTAGCACTTTTCCTTTGTTATAGGATTGATGTGTGCTCCCATCTTGCTAGCACAGATCTGTGCCTCTCTCCCTCTGACACAGATCATCAGATCCTGGGAATTAGAGCTGAAACAGGCCATGGAAGTCATGTAATTGCCAAACTAAGTAGAAAAGTAGGATCTGAACACAGGTCCTAGTGAGCCCAAATCCATCACTCTTTATAGGATCTTGGATTTAAGGTCAGGAGGGACCTCAGAATCTATCTAATCCAAGCCCTTCTTCTGACAGAAAACGGAACTCAGGCCAAGGAAAAGTGATCTGCTCAAGTTAACAAATGTAGGAAACAGCTGGAGTAGGATTTGAATACAGGTCCTCCGCTTCTCAAATGAGCACCAAATGTCAGACCTTTTTGAATTTGTCTCTTGACTCCCAACCCAGCACTCTGTCCATTACACATTATTCCATAGGCAGGCATGGGCTGGCTCCATCTTATGTCATTACTCAGTGGTGGTACCATGTCCTTTCCTAAGCAACTGTTCCACATTTATGGAAGAAAGGGTTCTGGGTTCAAGCTTTTAACATATTCCAACTTTCAGATGAGTTAGTGTTTGAACTCAGAATGACTCACTCTCAAAGGAGGCAACCATGTCTGAGCCTGATTGGATTTTGAGATAAGTGAAGGAATAGACCACTATGCAATTTGCACACAAAGTGGCCAGAATTGATCTAAAACAAACCTTTAACTTTCCAACTGGTTTAAATGGGGGAAAGACCACAGGATAATTACATCATTTAACACATCGATTGTCCGGGAGTCAATTCTAATGATCTTAGAAATAGAGGGCATTGTGCCCAGGCTCATTTTTAAGGGAAGGGTTTTGTTCTGTCCAGGGGAGTAAATGGTGGATTTTTTAAAGGAGACAATGCAGGAGGACCAGAGAAACAAAAGTTTCATTATGGCAAACAGGGCTTATTTCACAAAAGCAAGAAATCAATGGGCTGTGGTGAAAGGAGGTGCATTTCCTTTACAGGACAGCACTGTCAAAGGAAGTGGAATGACTTTGGCATGTTTAGGATGGGTAATTAAAGGGGATGTTGGTGGCTGAGCTGCCAGGACATACACTCAGTTCTATTCTGCACTGACTCATTTTGTTGACTTGACCAGAGTAAATATGTGGGTGTGCTGGTTTTAATCAAAGTCACAAAAACAAGCAATTCCCTCCTGGCCCTGTTGGACTTAGTAATGTTAGCACCATCAGAGCAGCAGGGCAGCTAAACCTTGGGGGCAGGAAAGTAGTCATTGTTCCTAATATTCTAGAGAGGTCACTGACCTCTCTACTAGTCTGAGTCTGTCTATAGGCAACAGTTAAGAGCAGGGAGAGACAGAATCTTTGGGATGGCATTTGCTGGTCCATTATACTACAGTGACAGAGCTGCGTGTGTGGGAAGGAAGGAGAGCAAGAGTCGTGTGAAACATCTTCATGAGGACAGCACAGCTCTAGGGAGTCTCGTTACCTGATTGTCTTTGGCTGCTTGGCTGCATCTTCATTTCTTTGTGTTGTGTAGGTGAGGATTGTATGCTGTGAATTTCCTGAGGTCTTGGGCAAAAAAAAAAAAAAACTAACTAAAAAGTTAGGTCATGACAATCCACATCAACAATAATGACATTCTTGTCAACACCTTTGGAGCCCTCCTTCTTCTTTCAGGGGAGTCTGGGTCAGAGGTAGTGGGATTCTGGCAGTTAAAAATTTGGGGATCTTAATAAGCAGATTAGACAGAGGTTAGATTCAGGCTTGGTAATTTTGGGAGCCCTGAGCAGATCTTGGTTTTGCCAGCTCCAGGAAAAGAAGAATGAGATAGAAAGAAACCTTTCCATAAAGTTTGTTCCTCTGGGCACTATCTCCTTACCTTGGTATTACAGGCTTTTTACAACCTGACCCCAGCCTACCTTTGTAGGCTTATCTAACACTATTCAACTTCAAGTGCTTGTTCACTATTAAAGAACCCATCCCCCTTTCTGGCCTCTTTACCTTCACCAAAATCACTTCCCGTCCCTGGAATCCCTTTACCCCTCACTCTTGCCCTTCAGCTGAAATCCTCACATCCTTTGAGGCCCAGCTTAAATTCCTATTCCTTCATGAAACCTTCATCCTATCCATATTGTAATGATGTTTCCTTCTTCTGCCCTGGGATAGCACGTCCCTTATGAACATGTCACATCTTATTTTCATAGAAAAGAACCACAGAAGAGTCTACCTGGGAGGGAGTCTCAGAACGAATATAGTCCAACCTATATCTGACCACAAATTCCTTCTACAACATACCCTCTTGGTATGTTGGTATGGTACAGCTTCAATTTAAAGAACTTTAGGGACAGGGAACTCACTACCTCCCAAGGCAGTCCTTCCATGGCTGGACAATTCTAATTTTCAGGAATTTTTTTTCCTTAGGTTGACCCAAAATTTGCCTTTCTTTAATTTCTCCCCATTGGATTTAGTTCTGCCCTTCAGGGATAAATCAGAACAAATTTAGTCCATTTTCTAACTAAATCTAAGCCAGCCTACAAACCATATGACAATCCTTCATATGATGTTGCCTCTCCCCGAGTCTTCCTTTCTCCAGACTAAGTATCCCAATTCTTTGTGCCGATCCTTTTATGACAAAGCCTCCAGTCCACCACCATTGTGCTTAAACCTTCTTTGGAACATGCTCCAGATGTCAATGTCTCCTAAAATGCGGTTTTTCAGGAGTGGACATGCTATTCCAGATGTATTTTGACCAAGGTAGAAGATGCCTTGCATTATGTTTCTCTGTGTTCCTATCATATTCCTCTTATTGGACTGCAGACTCTATGAAGGAAACAACCCTGTTTTCTTTATTTCTATATCCGTCATTGTGCCCAGCACATAGTAGGTATTCAGTAAATATTTGATGAGAATATTTTGCAAACCTTAAGACACCACATAAAGGTTAAGTTATTGTTTCTATTGTAATTGTTGAATTGAATTGACACCAGCATTCCAGAAATAGGAATGGTAACTCTGAGCCCAGTCATGCAAGTGAAATCATGAAGGTTTCATAAAGGATTAGGAATTTAGGCTGGACCTCAAAGGATGTGAGGATTTCAGCTGAAGGGCAAGAATGAGGGGTGAATGCACATCTAGGTGATAACAAGAGAAGGTCTTTCCAGGTCTCAAACAAATTAGACCACCCTAAGAAAAGTCAGTTTGTGGGGAGCTGTGAAGAAATTCAATAGGTGAACAGCTCAATTCACCAGATCACTAACTAGGGTAAGGCAATTGAGGACTGGTCCTAAGGTGCTAAAATTTAAAGGCAAAAGGACTAGACTCTAAAAACAAAAATCAGACCACATCATAAAAGAAATCAGTTTGGGGTGAATTATGTAGAATTCACCAGAGGCATAACTAGGGTAGGGTGGGAAGGTCTAGGGCACTAAAATGTAAAGGACTCTGATTACATTTATACTCATGAAACATGCAGATAGCTGAAATTAGTCCTTAATTAGCAAGAATTATTAGTTCATATAGGAAGCTACCAGATGATGAACATGTCCCCTCCCTGGCTACCATACCTCAGGTGAACCCCTATGTGTGTCAGAGGACCTCATTGTGTCCTAAGAGCTCCTTTTCCCTAGAAGAACTTGTCTTGAAGAGTTAATTTGAGAACCCATTTTGTGAAACTTACCCATAGTGTGCACACACACACACACACACACACACACACACAAAATGCTACTTATGGCATCACAACTTGGCAGTGTCCAGTGTTGGGAACTTCAGGCTTCATCTGATCCATAGTGGCAGAAAAAACATTCATTTCTCTCTCTATAGCATGGGAGGACATCTTCCTTGCTTATAACCTAATGTGTGTATCATTGGCTGTAATATGGAGAAGCACCTTTTTCTATAGCATGGATACATATCTCTCTCACTAAAACATAATAGCACCTTTCTTAATATAATATGAACATGTGTCTTTCCTTGTGATTACACATATGTGTATCTCTTTCACCATAATGCATCCATGATTAAAGAGTGAAAGAGATGTTTGAAACTATGCCTCAAAGTTACTAAACTATGCCTATACCTTATGGCTCTCTGATATCACTACCAGACCTATACCCCAAAGAGATCAGAGAAAGAGGAAAAGGTCCCATGTGTTCAAAAATATTTAAAATAGGTCTTTGTGTAGTGGCAAATAAAGTAGGTACTCATCACCTGAATGGCTGAGCAAATGATGTTATAGAAATATAACAATATTATTGGGCCATAAGAAATGAGAAAGAGGGTTAGTTTCAGAGAAAACTGGGAAGACATGAACAGATGCAAAGAGATGGGAGCAGAACCAAGAGAACAATTTATCCAATAAAAACATTATGAAGACCAACAATTTTAAAAGCCTTAAGACAATGCAATGACCAACCACAATTCTAGAATGCCTATGATGAAGCATGTTACCCACTTCTTGACACAGATGTTGGACTGAAAGTATAATCCAAAACATCCTTTTTTTTTTTTTGACGTGGACAATTTGTTTTACTTGGCTATTCATATTTGTTACAAGGAGTTTGTTTTTTCTCTTTCTAATAGAGGAAGGGAGAGAACATAGTATTTTGCTAACTACTAACCCAAAAAGAATTGAGTGTAAAGAAGAAATAACCTTCTCTTGTTATAATTTCAGTGTATATTTCTCCTATATGATTTTGGTTTTTTTGTTACAATGTGACTGTGACTATCACTATAAATATGTTTCCTTCATTGCAATAATGGCTAACATTAAATATTGCTTTAAGTTTTGCAAAATACTTTTTATTATAACTTTTATTTATCTAGATTGCTTTTTATTATTATATTACCTCATTTGATCCTAACAACAACCCTAAGGTAGGTGCTATTATTATCAGTATTTTACAGATGAGGAAATTGTGATAGATAGAGGTTAAATAACTTACACAAATACCTAGTAAGTATTTAAGTCAGAATTTGAACTCAGATCTTCCTGACTCCAGGCTCAGCACTGTATCCGCACTGCCACCTAGCTGCCTCCACCATGACTCTGAATTTTTCTCACTATAATACCTTGAAGCACATCTTTCTTTGAAACACAGGCATTTTTCTCCCTCCTTGTGACAAATGTAAGTACACATCTCTCACTCTTGCTTTAAGAGGTAAAGGAAAAAGCATTTGTTAAGCCCCTATTGTGTTCTAAACACTTTACACATAATATCTCATTTGACAATGAGATGTGTCTCCTTTTTGACAACACGGACTTACTTCTCTGCCTCTCCTTTGCTGTAATAACAGCTACAATAGAAAAACCAGCTCCTATTTCTATGACACTTTAAGCTATACAAAGGGCTTGCCTCACAACCTTTCCATGGAATAATAATGTAAATTATTACTATTGTCCCCATTTCACAGATGAATAGAGTGAGGCTCAGGAAAATAACGTGATTTGCCCAGAGTCACACAGCTAGTAAATGCCAGTACTATCATGCCCAAATATTCTACTCTTAAGTTGAGTACTTTTCCCACTATGGTCCAACAGGACCCTAGATTTAGAGCCAGGAGGGTACTCAGAAGTCATCTGTCTAACTCTACCATTTTACAGATGAGGAACTAAGGCTCAGAGAGGCGTAGCCTGCTCAAAGTCCCATAGCTGCTACATGGCAGAGTAGGGACTTGCATCTAATTCCTTTGGTTCCTAATCCAACATACTTTCCACTGTATGACATGTGAAGTGTATGTCTTTCCTGCTATAATCCCTTTCTCTCTAAGACAGTCTTCCCCTCCCTCCTCTCTCCCTATCTCTCTGTCTTTCCCTTTTCTCCCTCTTTTTGTCCTTCCTTCCCCCTTTCTCTTTCTCTCTCTCCCTATTCTGTTTCTTTCTCTCTCTCCCCATTTCTCCTCCCTTTCTTACCCCCTCCTTCTCTCTCCTTGTCTTTCTTTCTCTGTCTTTTTCTGTCTCTGTCTGTCTTGTCTCCTTCTGTCCTTCCCTCCTTCTCCTTTACCTCTTTGTTTGTCTCTCTCAGTCTCTGACTCTCTCTGTCTGTCTCTCTCCTTCCCTCCCATCCTCCCTCCTACCTCTCTGTCTCTGTTTCTGTTTGTCTGTCTCTCTGTTTCTCTCCCCTTTCTTGCTTCCTCCCTCCCTTTACCTCTCTCTCTGTCTCTCCTTCTCTCTCTGTCTCTCTCACCATCTCTTCCTCTCTCCTTCCCTTTTACTTCTCTCTGTCCTTCCGTCTGTCTCTTTCTCTGTCTCCTCCCACTCTCTCTCTTCCTCTTTCTCTGTCTCTCTTTCTCACTCTGTCTCTCTCCTCCTGTCTTCCTCCCTCCCCCCCCCTCTCTCTCTCTGTCTCTCTCTCTCTCTTTCTCCCCAATAGAATAGGGCTAGAAGGAGCCACTGAGATCATTTAGTCCAGCCCCTCCAGGGAAGGGGCTCCCCCAGTATCACAGAGGTGATAAATAGTAGAGATGGGGTTTAAACAGAGCTGTTGGGTTCTGCTGCCTCTTCCCACTAGACCACGAGCTATACATCCCCATTTGCTATAGCACAGATGTAGTCGCTTCACAGCAGCCCAGCTTTGTGTCTCCTACTTCATAGAACAGCCAGGCATCTCCCTCTTTCCGAAAGCTCACCTCTCCATCTCTCTTTCTCGAACACTGATCTTCCTAACCCTCTCTCTGCATCTCTTGTATGCATTCTTCTACCGTAACTCTCGATATCACACGGCTATGAATCCCACTCACTAGAACCTATATATAGGCCTAGACCAGCCCAAGCAGAGCACTAATCCATTTTGAATCAGGAAGCAGATTTTCCACAGAGCCCATAGAGGCTTGGGGCACTGTTTGTCTTTTCCAAGTGGTCTCTGACAGCAGACCCTGCCTGCCTAGGTTGGGCGAGGGACCTTTGGACCACAGCCGGCCCAGGCTAGCAGTGAGTCCCTCTGGGAGCTGGGGTTGGGCTCGTTCAACTGCCCATCTCACTGCTCCCACGCCTGGCCCTTCTAAGTGGCAGGGTTCGGGCTAATCCAGGAGAGGGGAGCTGCTTGAGAATTAATATCCATCAGCTTGTGTGTCCATCGTGGAGTGGAACCCGTGATATCTGCGATCAGACCACAGCAGGCTAGAAATGGTTAGAGATATATTAATTATATTTCTCGCCCTTAATGGGCTACTTACTTTGTGATGCGGGGACACAAAAGTAAATTTTAAAATCAATTATACAATTACATATGTAGCAATAACGGAGTACACAGCTAATCTCTTTTGGGTCAGGACTATAACCTCCTGATAATTCAGGTTTCATTAGGGAAAGGTCTATTATTGCCAAGAATTACAGAAATAATGGGAGTGGGTGTATTCAGTGTGGAATAACAAATGAGGGGCCTCTCTAGATAAGCGGGGGCTGTTTGCTGGCTGTGGTGTGATAGCGGCCCTCTCAGTGTATGTAAATTGGTAGGGTCAACTTTCTGCTGTGTGCATTATACATTGTACAAGAATTAATTTTAGCTACTTCCTGGGGACTGGCAGCCAGGCCGGGGCCTTCCAATTACCAGGCAACCACAGAGTCATACACCGGCCGCAGCTCCTGGGGGAGACTGAGGGACTGGCCCCAGCAAAGAGCCATTGTGCTTGCAGAAGGCCACCTTTGGCCCCTGAGAATCTTCAGGCTACCGGACTGGATAAAATCGTGGTTCTGGGACTGGTTTTCCCAGAATAGTATTGATTCAGTGTGATTCAATTCCACAAATGCTTATTAAGTCCCTACTAAGAACAAGGCCTGTGCTCCATACTGAGAATCAAAGCCCTATGCTCGATGGGTTTATGATTTGATTGGCGGTGGCCCTGGACACATGGACACAAATTACTCTACCATAAAGGGCAAAGAGACAGCCGCACTATGAGAAGTATGAGGCAGGAGAGAGTCCTTTCCCTAGGAAATGGGCCAAGGCAGTGGTAGTGAGGGCTGGTGATGTAGTCAGGGAAGGCTTCATGAAGGAGAGCAACGTCTAAGTTGGGCCTTGAAAAGAAAGGTCTAAATTCAACAGATAGAGCTGGAGTGGAAGGTGGCAGTGATGAGCTTCTGTTTGTTATGGAAGGTGGCAAGGTAGGGAGGGGGTGGCATTGGAAAAGGGGCAAAGATGGGAGAGGGCAGGACTAGAATAGGGATGAAAGGATCCAGAGGCAGCCTGAGAGGATGGAGAGTAGTATAAGCTGGCTGGAAGGTTAGCATGAGGAGGGCAGTGTGTGAAGTCAGAATGGACAAGCTTTGGGAAGCCACATTATGCATGGCCTTCGGTGTCAGGATCAGGAATTCATGCTTTATTTGTTGGACAATAGGAGCCATGGGAGTACCTTTAAAATAGTGTTCTAAAAATGGATCACACCAGTTCAGAGCTGGGATGAGACATTTGTGTACCCCAGGCATGGCTTCAAAACTCTTTCACTGGCCAATGTATTGAATTATTTTGCTTGACTACTCTTATTTTCTATAAGGGAGGGTTCCTATTGGGGGTGGGGGAATTAGTGGTTAGTGACAGGGATGCAAAGGAAAGGAAAGATCATAAAAACATTTAAGGAGTACATGAAAGAAAACAAAAATTGACATGACAATTTTGTTATTACTATGTTCAATTTAATAAACTTAAAAATCAGAATGTACTTAACAGAGGTTGAATTTTATATACAGTGTTCCTTTTTGCTCTTTGTATACTGAAATGTTCACAACGTTGGTAATTGTTAGGTTTACAAGAAAATTTTAAAATAGCTAATAATAATATAAAATTATATATAAGTACAATATTAATATGTAATAAATATATTGAAATAATAAAATAATATAAAAACAAACTCATGCCCTGCTATGGTGAGACAGTTCAGAGGCAGATCTAGCAGCCTTCCTGAGCTTCACTTCCAGTGGGGAGGCACTGTATCTTCAGTGCTCCAACTCAAGGGTTGGAGCACTCTAGGTCCTGGAGAATAGAATTTTATGGTCTGTTTATATAAACTAATTCTGTCTTTTTCTGGTGCTTCCCAATTTTACTCTTACACAAAAGGAATCCTCACAACAATCTGCCTGACAAATGGTCCTCTGGCCTTTGCTTGAAAAATCTCCAAGGAGATTATGGCCCACCCCACTTTGGGGCAGGTCTAATTGTTAGGAAAATTTTATGTTGAAATGTGCCTCTTTGCATCTTTCATCCACTGTTACTGGTTCAGCCTTCTGGGGCTAAACAGAATCTCTAATACCTTTTCCATATGGTAGACTTACAAAAACTTGAAAATAGTAATCCTCCCCCGTTCTCTCCCCCAGTCTTCTCAGATATGGGCTAAACAACACTGGAGAGTAGATATGACCCCGGCTCTGCTAATGGAGCACAAGCCCTGGCATGTTCTACTGAGCTGGGAAGGCTTTTATCGTGGGCTTGAGGATGGACTGTGTGACTATTCCCCAAGGACTAGCCCTATTGAGTGCATAGGGATCTATTACTAGAGAGCTAGTCATTAGGGGATATATGTTCCAGGTCCTAGTATGGCATGAACACCAGTTACTGAGGTGGTGGTAGGAATTGGGAGTACAGCAAGGGTAGGAATGGAATCCACCTCAATAGACCAGACATCTACAGCAGTGGAATCATGGCTCTGAAATATTAATGCATAAAAACAAATGTGAAAAAGTATCCCTTAGAGTTCCCTCTGTGCTGACTGCTGACCTTGTCTATCTCTAGTCCTGGCTATGCCTGCTACCCTACCTTCTTAAATAGACTGGAGCCCATCATCACAAACATTCATTACTGGACTAAAATTCATTAGTGTCCTCAGAAGCCAGTGAAGTCTACAGGGTTGTTCAACCTTACAGTTCCCATTGTAACTGTATGTAAAGTACAAGTCATTAGGTTCTGAATGAAGGTCTGAAGTTTCTCTTATGAATTAAATGCAAGGGCTTTGTGATAACTATTCTAATGGTTCAAAGGCTTTTTTGGATTTTTTGCAATTTTTTGTATGAATCCCAGATAGGGAAGTTATTATTTTATTAAGGCTAATAACAATCAATAGTATTTTCCTTTTGCTAAAAGAAAAATAGAAACTAAAGGTTTTGAGAGATCAAACTGAACCAACAGAAGCTTGATTTTCCCTAAGCATGACACATTGAGCATAAAGGCTATCAAAGGAACAAACTGTAGCTGTGTATGTCAAGAGACCCATTGGCATCCTGAAATCAAAGCTGAATGGGAAGGACACATTTAAAGTAACTAATAGTTGATTGATAACTACCTTAATGTCCAATGTAAAATGGGCAGTAAACTATTTGGAAAATATCTTAACAAAAGCCTGTGTAATATTAATAGAACCTAGAGTCCATCACTTTTCTGTAGGTATAGCAAGATAACACTTTCTTCATCAAAAAGGGGGAAGATTAATAAATGTTTTCAAAGCATATGATAAAAAAAAAGTTAAAATTTACAGAAATACTTTTGGAACAAGCAGATATCACTTTACTTAGCCAAAATAAAGAAACACAATAAGTATAAACTATAAGATCTTTTGAGTATAACCCAGAATGGTTTGCTCACCTTTGAATGGATTCCATGCAGGTTTAATAGCAAAGTAAAAAGTCTGTCCTCGCAAACCATGGATGACACCAACCTGAACTTAAGCAAAAATAAATCCATAAAAATGTGTTGAACAAATTGCTGCTATGTAGACTTTTAAAAACAGAAACAAATGATGATAATCCTTTATGATACAAATTCAGGGTATTATCACTACCAGAAATTACAGAAGAGTTATCTCTAAGTAGCCCAAACTTATACAAGGAAATGGTATGAAATGTATGACACTACTTCAGGTTGCAAAATTTTAACATTTACAGAGTACCTGGTAAGACATAAACTGGTGGCTGGAATTATAGATCAGAACTTACTGTCTTTCACAAACTGACAACAATACTGGTACTTTCCTCTCTAAGTTCCCCCCCCCATTTATCCTGTCTCTACCTTGTTATTCATAGCTGTTCACATGTTATTTCTTCTGTTAGACTCTGAGTTCCTCAAGAGCAGGGACTATTTTTTTTGGCACTTCTTTGTATCCTCAGAACTTAGCACAGTTGTTGTTTTGTGTCCAACTGTCCATGACCCCATTTGGAGTTTTCTTGGTAAAGATACTACAGTGGTTTGCCATTTCCTTCTCTAGCTTATTTTACAGATGAGAAAACTGAGGCAAACAGGGTTAAGTGTCTTGCTCAGGGTCAAGCTGTAAGTGTCTGAGGCTGAGCTTGAACTTAGGAAGACTCATCTTCCTGACTGCAGGCCCAGTACTCTATCTACTGCACCACCCAGCTGCCCACTTAGCACAGTATCTGGCACATAGTAAACACTTATTGACTATTTGACTCTATATATGACATATATAATGACATATGATATTGATGACAAAATAATGGCACATAATGTTGACTATTTGATAATAATGCTTTTTGACTATTTGACTGCTACAAATATGGGCCTCAAAATATCCTTCAAAATTTAATAATGACTAGTATTTATATAGTACTTTAAAGTTTGCGAAGAGTTTTACATATGTTTTGTCTTTTTATCTTGACATCAACCTTGTGAGTTAGGTATCAGCATTTTATAGATGAGGACATTGAGGCTGATAGAGTGACTTCTTGAGCATGGAAATCACCTGATTCAATCCTTGCTTTGCAGATCTCATTTTGGCAACTCTATGGAGGATGGGTTGTAGAAAGGAGAGATTTATACAGGTAGACTGTTGTAATAGTCCTATCAAGAAGTGATGAAAGCCTGGCCAAGGGTGGACATGGTTTGAAACGAGAGAAAGGGACAGATATGAGATGTCTAGGAGGTGGAATCAATGAGACTACAAATGATTGGCTATGGAGATAAAGGAGAATGAAGAGCTGAGGATGACTCTTAGGTTGAAAATCTGGGTGGTTCTCAATAGAAATAGAGAAGTTAGGAATATGGGAGCATTTGGGAAGAAATATGAATTCTATTTTAGACATGTTGAATTTGAGGTGCTTATATCTCTATGCAGATAACTTCCAGATCTATATATCTGCTTCAGCTGCTCTACTGAATTCCCATACTGCATCAGCAACTGCCTACTGTATATCTGGCCTTCTTACTATTCCTCATACATGGTATACTATGACCTATTTCTTTGCCTTTGATTGCTTAGATTCCACATCTGTTTCTATTCTTTTTTTATTTTTAGACAATTGGGGTTAAGCGACTTGCCCAGGGTCACACAGCTAGTAAGTGTCTCGTGTTTTGTCTAGGCCGGATTTGAACTCAGGTCTTCTTGACTTCAGGGCCAGTGTTTTATCCACTGCAACACCTAGCTGCCCCTAGATCCCTCATCTGGAATATTCTCCTTCCTCACCTTCATCACTCAGAATGTTTGCTTCAGAATTCAGATCAGGCACCACCTTTTACATCAGGTCTTTTCTGATGCACCCAGCTATTAATCCATTTTCCTCAAATTATGTTGTGTATATTTATATGGATACAGAATGTCCCAAAAGCAGTGGTGCAGTTTTAGGCTTTAATAGCTTAATATGTATTTGGCAGCTAGGTGGCGCAGTGGATAGAGTGCTGAGCCTGCAGTCAGGAAGACTCAATCACTGAAAACACTATCTCCCAACTTCATGTTTTTGTAATAGCTGTCCCCAAGCCTGGAATGCACTCCCTCTTCCCCGCCTTCCCTCTCTCCCATACAGTCCTTCTCTTCATCTCAAGCGCCATCTTAGAATGTAGAACGTTAGAAACCAGATATGCTTTTAGAATGCGAAACATTGAATATCAGGGTTAGACACAGATAGAGCACATAGAATCTAGAATTTCAGAGCTGGGAAAAACATTACGACACAACAAGTGAGAACTAGAAGGACCCTTAAAATACAGAACATAGAATGTCAGAACCAAGAGGAACCCTTGAACCCAGCATGCTAGAGAGGGGAGCAACTTTGGAGTATAAAACACAGATCATTGGATCTGGAAAAGAGAGCAGTCTCACCCCTTCACTTTACAGCTAGGGGTAGACAAGCCAGGCCTTGAATCTATGACTCCTGACTCCCAGTCCTGGGCTTCGGTGGACAGAGCAGACCACCTGCAGCGAAGGATAATGGATCTTTGTTCCATTGTGGACAGAGACACTCAACATCAGCTCTCCACGATTTAAACAACCTCACTCCTGTGGATTGGTCACAGGTCCCTAACCTTCCTTGAAGATACAAGCTGGATTTTTGCCCAGATGCCACCTAGTGTGACTGCTATATGCTTAAATCAGCTTTGATGCCCAGTTATAGGATGCCCAGGTAGAAATCTTTGAAATGTTTTTTTGACCTTTCCTGAGAATTGTCTTCTTTCCTTTCCTTTCCCTTTCTTTTTCTTTTCTTTTCTTTCTTTCTCTTCCTTCCTTCCTTCCTTCCTTCCTTCCTTCCTTCCTTCCTTCCTTCCTTCCTTCCTTCCTTCCCTCCCTCCCTCCCTCCTTCCTCTCTCTCTCTCTCTCTCTCTCTCTCTCTCTCTCTCTTTCTTTTTCTTGGTAGAGTAGGTGGCTAGGAAGGGAAATAATTCAAGACACAGGGGGTGGATGCATTTCCAAGCCTGATTTTTCTCTTTCTAATGTTCTATTAGGAGGAAAGTTGTTTTCTCCAAGGCCTTAACCATAGTCCCCCTCACTGCAGCAGCTGCTGACAGGCCCATTCAGCCTGGCCAGGCTGATGGAGAGTGGAGATTGGAGAGTAAAGAATTACAGGAGGGGTGATTTAATCCCAAAGTCATTACCTAAATGCCCAGATCACTGGGGATTACCACCAATGTAAATGAGATACAGGACAGCCAATGGATCATGGGACCTTTTCTTTAGGACTTTAGCAAATAGAGTCCGATAAGGAAATCTTTGTAATTACATGGAGCTACACTGGTCAATTCTGACTTTTAAATACCCGCCGGGCTGCAGAAAAGAGAGAGGAAAAAAAAACCTGCTCTACATATGTTATTTCAGGGTAGTATTAAGTAATTCCTTTTTAATTCTATACAATCAATAGGAGAACAGGAGACCACATGAAAAGATGAGGGCTGACGCTGCGTCCTTTTGTGACTGGTATCACTCCATCATTTTGGGTAATATCATTTCCAAATTAAATTTTATGGTCCATTACTTAGCAGCTCAAACACTTTTCTAATGGAATCTTAAATGGAACTGACTTGCTTTGCGTGGGGTTTGTCTCTCAGTTAAGACGTTATTTAGTTCTAATTATCAGATAATGAACTCAGGAAATTTAATTTTTAATATTTATATGTCAAAAGTCCATTGTACTTTGGTGAGAAGCTTTAAATTAAAAGTTAACATGGGCAGAATACTAATAGCAAAAATATCCCGTTCCAGAGAGGGAGAAATTAGTGAAGCTTCTCACGGTAGGTGATTCTAGGCTAGGGCTATTTACTTAGGAACTTGTTTACCGGGTCAGGAGACATGCGGCCAGATGATGTTACAAAAACCTGAGAGTCCTAGCAGCTACAAGCTCAATGTGAATTCAAGGTGAGATATGGTAGTTAGAATAGCTAACATGATCTTGGGCCACATTAAGAGAGGAAGAGTGTCCAGAGTAAGAGAGCGTGACCCTGCTGTGCTCTATCCTGCTCAGACCCCATCTAGAGTACTAACTTCAATGCTGAGTGTATCACCAGGAGAGGAATATTTTTTAAAATGCTGCATGTCCATAGGAGGACAATGAGGATTGAGAGGATTAGAGATTGTGTCATAGCAGGTCAGGAGAAGGAACAAGAGATGTTTAACTTGGAAAAGAGAACACTTTGATGAGGTCTCAGGCATCTTTTCTGTTTCAAGGATTTGAAGGGAATTAAGCTTGTTTTGCTTGGCCTCTGAAAACAGAACAGGAAGCAAAGGATGGAAGGTGCTTAGAGGTAGATTTTGGATCAGCCTTAGAACAAGCTTCTTAAAATCAGAGCTGTCCCAAAGTGCAGTGGATATCCTTGAGGAGTCAATGAGCATCTCATCAGTGTATGAAACTAAGGGTAGGCAATGCAGGCAGTTGCTTATGGTACGATACCCAGGGAGGCGCACTGAAGAATGTTTTTAATATATCTTTTTATGAATGCATGTAATCTGAATGCCAGGAAAATCTTGTTTTTCAGGGTGCATAGGGACATATGTTGTCATTCAAGTCTCTTGTGTAAGAATTAGAAGGCTTAAAACCTCTAAGGGCCAATAGCACACAATTTTGAGACTTTGCCAAGGGTACATGACTGTCTTGTCCTGGCTATGATTCATGTCGACAGAGATGTCCAAACAGTGGAGGAACATTTTACTGGGGAGTCTGTAATGGCTGTCAGGAAGCCCTGTCAGGGAGTCTGTAGTGTGCATCAGGTTCTAGGAGCTGGGCTAGATGAATTTTGGGATCCCTTTCACCTCTGGGGTTGGATGATCAGGGAGAATCAGGGAGCCCCCAAATGAAGTAGCATTATGGAGTCAAAAGAGCACTGGGTTTGGAGTAAGAATATCTAGGTTCAAATCCCAGTTCTATGATTTACTAGTTATGTGAGGGTAATATTATTTGTTACTACCCACCTAACAAAATTGTTTGTTAAATAAACATGATTAACACATGTAGGATGAGAAGGGAAATAGTTGAACAGGAAAATGTTTGTATCAGATTTCTCAGATAAGGATTGAGTATCCAAAAGACATAAACAATTAACACATATGTGTGCATAACATATTTATCACCAAAAACCATCCCTTTTAGATAATTTGCCAAAGGATGTGAATAAGTGGTTCTCAAAAGAAGAATTGCAAGCTATTAACAACAACAAAAAAATGTGTTCCCAATCACTAATAATAAGAGAAATGCAAATCAAAACAATCCTGAGGTTTCACCTCACACCCTGCAAATTGGCAAAGATGTCAAAACATGAGAATAGTCAATGTTGGAGAGATTGTGGGAAGACAGAAACACTAGTGTATTGGAGGGAAAGCTATAAATCAGTATAACCATTTTGGAAATCAATTTGGAATTATGCAAATAAAGTGGCTACAATGTCCATACCCTTTGACTCAGAGATTTCATTACTGGGCTTATACCCCAAGGAGGCCATTGATAATAAGAAAGTCCCCACATACATAAAAATATTTACAGCAGCATTTTTTGTGATAGCAAAGAATTGAAAACAAAGTAGATGCCCGTCGATTGGGGAATAACTAAACAAATTATGGCACATGGATTGTAATGAAATATTACTATGCTGTATGAAATGATGAATGTGATAAATATAGTGAAGCCTGGAAAGATCTGTATGAACTGATGCGAAGTGAAGTAAGCAGAGCCAAGAAAACATTATACTCAATGACTACAACAATGGAAATGAAAAGAACAAACACAAAAGAATTCAATGTGAATGTTACAAAATTACAAAGAACAAGCTTAGCTTGAAAGAAGAAACATGAGAACACAGCCTACTCCATCCCTTTGCAGAGGTAGGAAGTCCACAAATGTTGCGCATTGCAAACATTTCTAGACTTTTTGTATGTATGGATCAGTTATGCTGATTTTCTTCTTTATCTTTTTTGTTATATAGGATGACTCTGGGAGGGGAGGGTGAGGGATACTGAAGGAAATTATGGTGATGTTAAAGAAAGACAGAAGTAAAATTTTATTTTTAAAAAGTCCTTTGTAAATCTAAAAGTATTATCAAAACAGGAGACATTTTTATTACTGATTGCAAGCATCTGCTGGATTGAGGGTTTGTCAGGGAATTGAAGATTTAGAGTGGTAAGGGAATTCAGAGACATCTAGTTCAAGGATCTTAATCTGTGAACCTGTTTTAAAATATTTTGATAAATATATACATATATAATCTTTTTTTAGTCCTATGCATTTTATTTTATACATGTAAAGCCACAATTCTGAGAAGAGCTCCATTGCTTCACCAGACTGCCAAAGGAATCCATGACATAAACACAAAAGCTAAGAACCTCTGATCTCATCATTTTTTAGAAGAAGAGACTGAAGCCAAGAGATGAGAAGGGACCTACACAAGGTCACTCAGATACTAAATGACTGGGTTCAGGTTCAAACCTAGGTGTCCTTAATCCAAATCCCGAATTCTTCTCAGGTCACCATGTTGCCTCTCAACCGAAGGTCTACTTGCTAATGAGGCTTCCCTGGATCACATTCCTGCTCTGGCTTTTTGGGCTAAGGTCAATTCCAAAGGTGAAGAGGAATTGGCAAAGGAACTGACTCCTTCTGTGTACTCCAGGAAGAAAAGCAAAAAGCCCCCACTAGACTTTTTGGCAATTACCTCTTGACTCTCAGGACTGTGTGATTTGTGCCATTGTGTTCCCAGGGGTTTCAGGGGTCAAAATTCATCTTGTCGCAAAACTATAAAGAAATGGCCATTCTCTCTTTCCACTATGGCTCCTTTCTTTGACCTCAGTCTGACCAGGGAATTATCTACATAATGACTGGCAAAAAAAAATTTGAAAAAAGAAAATTTCAGTGTAACTAGTCATTTTTGCATCAAAGGGTCCCCTAAGTCCTACAAAGCATAGACTTTAAAATTTTCAGACTCTCAGAGATAGTAAGAACCTTAAGAGAGCATCTAATTCAACCCACACCTGATGCATGAAAGACCCCTATGATGTCCCACATTAGGTAGTGCAATGGTTAGAGCACAGTACCTAGAGATAAGCAGAACTGAGTTCAAATCCAACCTCAGACATTTACTAGCTGTGTGACTCTGGATGAGTGACTTAACCTCTTTGCCTCAGTTTCTTCATCTGTAAAATGAGAATAATTATAGCACTTCCCTCCTAGAGTTGTTCTCAGAATCAAATGAGATAACTTTGTAAAGTGCTTTGTACACCTTAAAGTGCTATATAAATGCTAGCTATTGTTCAAATCTGGCCTTAGACACTTACTAACAGTGTGACCCTGGACAAGTAATTTAACCTGTTTGCCTCAGTTTCCTCATCTGCAAAATGGTGATCATAATAACATCTACCTTCTGAGGTTTGAATGAGGAGGAAATGAGATAATATTTGTAAAGAGGTTAGCTCAGTGCCTGGTACATAGAAAGCACTTAAAAATGCTTATTTCCTTCCTTCATATGACTCTCGGTAAGTCATGTAATCTCTGACTGCTTCAGTTTCTTCATCTGCAAAATGTGGAAAACAAGGACTTCTACTTATCAGGGTTGTTTTGAGAATAAAATGAGATAATATTTGTGAAGCATTTTGCAAAGCTTAAAGTGCTTTATAAATGCTAGCTCTCATTATTGTGAAACATAAATAAATTTAAAAATCTATGCAAAGTAATTTGGTGGGGAGCACTGGGGGAGAAGGGGAGATTAGAAAAGGTACCTTGAAGGGTGCAATACTTGAGCTGACTCTTGAAGGGAGCTAGAGATTGCAAGGGGTAAATAAAGAGCATTACAGATACAGGAAATAACCTAGGCAAAGGCCATGGAAATACAGTGTCTGAGAAACAGGTATCATATCTGAAGATGATGCAGAGCTGGAAAAGTTAACAGATTGATTGGGTGACAGACAGGACCAAAAAAAGACCTCAACAGACTAGAATGATGGGCTCATTTTATCAAGATGCAATTTAATAGTCATAAATGTAAAGGCTTGAAGTAGCCAATTCCATTGCTGGACAGCTCCTATTGTTAGAAAGTTCTTCCTAATATTGAATTGACATCTGCAGTCTTGTAACTTACATTATTTTTTCTAGCTCTGCCTTCTAGGGTTAAACAAGCCAAGATGAGTCCCTCCTTCTTCATGATACCCCTCTAGAGATTTTAAGACATCAGGCAAGTCCTTCTAAGTCTTCTCTCCAGGCTAAATATTCCTGATTCCTTCAACCAGTCTTTATATGACAAGTTCTCCAGGTTCCTCCCCAGAGGCTATTCTCCTCAATATACTCTCTAGCCTATCAGAGTCTCTCCCAAATGGGAAAGAATACTCCAGATGGTGCTACAACTTCTAGGTACTAAGTGTATATTTTCTTCTCCCAAAGAAATCTTTCCTTCCCAATGAAAAGAAATGTACTTATTTTGTCCTAGAAAATATTAAATGTGCTTTATTTTTCTTTATGATTTTTATACTAACAAAAATTTCTTTTATCTTTATCTCATCTTCTCCTCTCTCCCTGCCAAATGAGAAAATAATAAAAATAAAATCCTTGTAACAAATATACACAGTCAAGCAAAACAAACCTCTGCGTTGGCCATGAAGCCTCTTACCCACCTCCTAACCAAGGGGTAAGAGACTTAAGGTGCAGAATGAGACATATTTTTGGACATGGCCAATTTTTGTTCATATGGTCCCCTTCCTTCTTTCCTTTGATTTTTGGACTTTATCTTAAAAGGGGGGAAACCCAGAGATGAATCCAAAATGAATGTAACCCTCCCCAGTGTTTTTCAGTGTATTCTTATGACTAAGCCAGGAGTGGCTGTGGTTACTGTGTGCTTAGCTCTGACTCTCCACTTCTCCCTTTCTTCAGGTTACCTGGGAATTAAAGCAGCCTCATTGCCCACCCATGCCTTGGTCAGCAGGCTGCTCTGATAATGTCTTTGGGATAGAGTTTCCTCTAGCAGTAGCTATGAAAGCTGCTCTGTGAAGGAGGCAGAGGGATGGGGATTCCAAGGTCATCTCAGGAGGCAGTGATGGAGAATCTCTGTATCATCCAAGATATCTGTGGGAGAGGAATAAAGGAGAAAGATCTGGCTATAACTCTTGTGAGCTCGAGGTTTAAGCTGCAAGGAATTTGCTAGACTAAGGATTGGCTTCCAAAGACAGCCTGGAAGCCAAATGCCCTTCCATGTCCACCTGGGCTTTTTGAGAGTTTCCTTGTGCTGGTGATCACCATGAGGATGACATTAATCATTGTATACAGTGTGCTGAGGTTTTTACACTGAATTTCCCTGCCATTACCCTATGAGTACAGCTAATGCTAATATTCTCCCCCTCTTAAAGCTGAAGGAACTGAGGTTCAGAGAGATGGAGTAATGATGATCACTCACATTTATATGAAAGTCAACAACCCAAGTCAACAAGCATTTATTAAGCACCTGCTGTGTGCCAGGCACTGTGCTGAGTTCTGGGGATACAAAAAAAGACAGAAACAGTCCCTGTTCTCAAGGAGCTCACTTGTAATAAGACTTATGGAGGAGACAACATGCAAACAACTATGCAGAAGGAAAATACAGACTGGATAATAAGTTTTAGAGAGTACAGGGCACTTGTATACCCTTGACTTCGTTTAATAGACATAGCTAGCATTTATAAAATGCTTTAAAGCTTGCAAAGCACTTTACAAATGTGAAAGTCACAATAAGCCTGAAAATAGATCTCCATTTTACAGATGAAAAAACTGAGGCAGAGAGAGGTTAAGTGACTTGCCCAGGGTCACATAGCTAATAAGTGTCTGCAGCTGGCTTTGAACTCAGATCTGTCTGACTCCAGGCCTAGCACTCTGTCCACTGTGCCACTAGATGACAGGAACCATTTGACTTTTACCACAACCCTGTGAGTAGAGAGTAGAATTATTATTATTCTTTCTTTCTGTGAACCAAACATTCAGAAAACAATGGACTTAGAGCTAGGAAGACCTTAGAGAAAGAGCTCCCCTTTTCACAGATGAGGGAACTGTTTTTCTCACTGCCAACCTAGGCCTTGGTTATACCAGCAATGTGGCTCTGGGGTTACTTAATCTGTCTTAGTTTTGCCATTTACAAAAATAAGATAATTATATCTACCTCAGGTGATCAAACGAATTAATATATGTAGCACACCTTCCAGTCCTTAAAGCATTATGTAAATTATACATATATATGTATATTATATATTATAAAATATATTATATATTATAATATATTATATTATATATTTAATATAATTATAATGTATTATATATTATATTATTTAATATATCACATATATAATATATAGTATATATGTAATATACTTTGTAGTTCTTAAAGCATTATGCAAATTATATGTAATATTTAATATAATTATAGATGGTGTGTTACATATCATTATATATAATTACATAATTACACAGTATATAATATATTATGTTATATATAATCTAATATTACATGATATATATTACCATCTTGGTAATTATTATTATACTGTACAGCTGAATAAATGTTCAATCTAATGATACCATCTTTCCATAGATCTATCACAACAGGCTCTTAGGCCAGAGATAGGGACTGCACCTATGATTTCATTGGTAGAGGGAACATCCAGATGAGCAAAATCTCTATGTAGTTTAGCACCTTCTCAGTGACTTACAGAAAAAGAGAGCTGCCCAGGGCACTGAAAGGTTAGGTGATTTGTCCAGGGTCATACAGTATGAATTGAACTTGAACTCAAGTCTTCTTGGCTTTGATATTGACTTTCTAGTCCCCTACACCACACTGCCTCTGTAATCAAATCATGGCATTGCTTTTTCTCACAAAACCCCCAGACCAAGAGTGACAGAAAGATGTAATAGTAGTATGTGGAGCCAGTTAAGAGCTGTGTTCAAATCCTACCTCTGAAACTTAAAGCTATATGACCCTGAACAAGTCACTTAACATCTTAGAGCCTCAGTTTCCTCATCTGTAAAATGTGATTGGTTAGATGGATTCTAAGGTCTCTTCTAGCTCTCAGCCTATGAACTTATGATCCTCTCAGGCTATATCCATACAGAAGACTCACAAATTCTGCACCCCACCTCACACCTACAAATGGTTCACATAGAAAACCTGGGAGTCTGTGTCCATTAAAATGCTTTCTAAATGTTCATTTCAGCCCTGACCAGTAACCTCCAGCTGCTTTGTCTGCCTAGTTTTACTGGTCAAGCCCAAATCCTTTCATGAGTTTCCCTCTCCTCTAGCCTGGATTTCCATACTTGCAATCTCATTGATGCTTCAAGTCAATTTAAGTCAACAAGCCTCTATTAAGCCTTTCCTGTGCTAAAGGCTAGGGATACAAAGAAAAGAAAAACCAGTCCGCCCTCCAGAAGCTGAAAACATATAAATAACTAGGTGCAATCAAGAAAAATACAGAATTGGAGGGGAAGGCACTAACAACTGAGGGGACCAGGAAGGTGTGATTGAGGTGGGTCTTGAAGGAAACAAGAAAAGCTAAAAGGCATGGGTGGGGGGGAGAGCATTCCCAGCATGGGGCTCAACCATATGTGAGGAACAGCAAGGAGGACAGTGTTGCTGGATTGAGGAGGATATCCAGGCAGTGCTTCAGCAAGCAGTCTTATCTCCCCTTTACAGAAGAGGAAACTGAAGGACAGAGTGGTGATAGGACTCGGGTAGAGTAACAATGTGAATAGTAGCAAAGACAGGACTTTTAACTGGCTCTCCCAATTTGGATAAGACCAGATTCCTTCCCTTCTGGAGCCTACAGACTAGGAGTGGAATAAAGCATAGACACAGAGAACAATCATTCAGCCTTATTGGCTAATGGCTGGAATGGATCAGCTGGTCAGATAATGCCATACAGTACTTGGGATGAATGCCTTGGGATTTGTAATTAGAAATGATCCCTGAATCTTAGAATCATGGAGTTGGAAGGGACCCTCAGCAGTTCAATCCAATAATAACTTAGTAAGCCGAGCCCTGTACTGATTGCCAAGGGAGACATAAAGTTTAGACAAGACACAGCCCCTTCATATTCTTAGGAGAAAGGTAACACACACAGATATGTAGATAGAAAGATATAGATTAATAGATATAGATGGATAGATACATTGATATAGATATAAACAATAATGAATGAAAATGAATTTATTAAGCTCCTACTATGTGCCAAGCACTGTGCTCAGTGAGGGAAGTTTTGGCCTGGAAAATCACAGGACTGGAGAGTAGAGCCATAATGCAACTGATTGGGCTGTAAACCATCTACAGGTTGACAAACTCAGATCCTCAGGTTGGCTCCAGCCCACTGCCTGTTTTTGTATGGACTGCAAACTAAAAATGATGCTTACATTTTTGTAGTTTTTTTCTATTCTTAACTTCAGAGCTATACAAAACAATGTAGCTGGCCAAATTTGGCCCAAAGGCCATAGTCTGCCAGCCTTTGACCTATGCCATTGAATTGCAAAATCCAGTTCTCATTGGTTTCCTAACAAAATAAATAATAACCAGTGCATCAGAGAGGGGCAAAATTCTGTGTGAGTTTGGAGGCAGAAGATCATCTTTAACTTAGAAAAGTGAAGGAAAGCTTTCTGAAGGAGGTGGCATTCACATTATATTTTAAAGTGGGCAGGAATTTAACAGGCCAAGAAAGAGACTTAGGTTAGGCTTCTGGGTCTTCAATGATTGAGAGCATTTCTAGGCATAGAATGCTCACATTTTCCTAGCTCTTTAAAGCTTGCATCTGTTTGCATCTATTTGTCTAGGGTCACAGCTCTATGAGGTCAGTAATACAAACGTCATCACCTCAATTTTACAGATGAGAAGATGAGTCTCAAATAGGTTAAGTGACTTGCTTATGATTCTAAAGCCAGTAATATTTGAGGCTGGGGTTGGAGCTCAGTCTGCTCTGAATCGTAATATTCTTTTTTTCTGTACCAGTTAGGTATTTCTCTATAGCTGTTGGGACTCACAGTCCCAGGAGAAGATGTCCCTTGTACCCTTAGTCACAGATGTAGGGTTTTATAAACCATCCTGTGGAGCTGCAAATGCACTTCTCCCTGATTTCATAACAAAGCTCCAAGTGGGCTGTAGAAGAGGGTGTGGCTTCCCCTGTCACAAGGTCACATTGCCAGTTTTAATGCCTGGGTGCCCATCCCTCCTTCAATGGCCCTTCCAAGTGATGAATGGCTCTGGGGCTCCAAAGCCAGTCTATATAAACAAGCTTATCTCGGACCATGGTCTTCCATGAAAAATGAGTCGTGAGTATCATTGTTAATCATGGTAATTGTTAATGTTAAGAGGGCTGGTATTAGAAATTTTCCTATTAGGCTTGCAATTCGTTATGTTAAACGAGCAATCTTGTTACCATCTCCAGCATTCGAATTTTAATTATCTATCTGCCAACACAGGCCTCCGAGGCCTCGGGGCTGTCTAGCAGCTCAAACCCTAGTCCTTGACATTGTTTGAACTGCAACTACACTCCTCCCCCCACTTTTAGGTCTTAAGTCACTAGGGGCCTATAAGAATCCATGCCTACACAAGTCATTTAGATGGGAGACTCTGTCCATTTGTCTGCTCTGGAGTGTGCCAACCCACATTTCACCTCTAGCTGATTACACAGAAATGAGAGACCTGTATGTTGATAGATAAGACTGTCCTTTGGAGAGCAAGTAAGTGGTCATCTCCATGAGATGATCTCCATGACACTTAGCCTGGCTTCTAGCAAACAGTCATGGAAGCACAAAAAATCAGAGCTGACAGGGACCTTACAACAACCATGGACTGCAAGTGGCCCAAAGTATGACCTGAACTGGATGAAAATGTAATTGGGAAATGTTTTATAGAATAAATACAAATATTTTATTTATTATTTATTATAAAAACATAGATAATATTAGTTTATGGTTTTTTGAAGTCCCTATGTGACCTGCAGGGCTCTTTCTATTTTGGCTTGACACAAATGCCTTACAATATATGACAGAACATTAGATCAAGAAAGAATTTTGAAACATAGAATATCAGAGCTGGAAAAGCCCTGAGAACATAGAATGTCAAATCTATAACGACTCTTGTAGAATATAGAACGTTAGAATGAGAAAAGACTCTTAGAACATAGAATGTCAGAGCTGAAAAGTCCCTTAGAACATAGAATGTCAAATCTATAATGGATCTTGTAGAACATAGAAGGTAAAATACAGTTTTGGAGTTGGAAAGGATTTCAGAAATCATCTAGTCCAATCTCTTCATTTTACAAATGGAGAAACAGAGGACCAGAAAGGGAAAAGTTTGGGGTATCTAGCACAGTGGATAGAGCACAGGCCCTGGAGTCAGGAGGACCAGAGTCCAAATCTGGCCTCAGATACTTGCTAGTTGTGTGACCCTAGGCAAGTCACTTACCCCGAATTGCCTACCGCCATCCCCCCAAAAGAGTAAAGATCACATAGGTAGTAATTGCTTCATTTATAAAATGTAGATGACCGTTAAGCTTTCTTTCAGCTCTAAAGATCTGAGTCTAAATTTTAGGGCCAGGATTTGAACTTAGCTCTTCTGATTCCAAATCCAGTGGCGCAAATCATAGAAACATAGATAATTTCATCAAAGATAATGACAACAATGAGATAACATGACAAATTTTGGGGGGTACAGTTAAAACAGTCCTTGGGGGGGGAATTTATATCTCTATAAATTTTAAACTTTCATCAACAAAAAAGAGAAAGAAGAGATCTGTTAATTGGGCACCTAACTAAAGAAACTAGAAAACTAACAAATTTTTAAAGACCAATTAAACATCAAGTTATAAATTCTGAAGATTAGAGATAAATAAAATCAAAAGCAAAAAAATATGAATCAATAAATAAAACTAGGATTTAAAAAAATAAAATGGAGAAGTCATTAGTTAAATTTATTTTTTTAAAGAGAAAAACTATATCTAGTGAACTCATACTGTCTCCCAAATTTAGCTGGGCATTTAGGGTTTGCTGGCTCCAGTGTACCAGGTTGGTACAGTTGAAAGAAAACTGGCTGTGGAATCAGAGGACTTGACTTCACACTCTGCCTCTGTCACTTAACTACCTGTGTTGACTTTGATCAAGTTACTGAATCTCCTTGGGCCTCAGTTTCCTCAAATGTAAAATGAGAGGGTTTAGCTAGATGGCCTCAAAAGTCTCTTCCAATTCTAAATTTGCAATCCTGCCAAACACGTTGTATGTCCCAGCCAGACCAGACCATTCTCTGGCCCCCAAACAAGTCTCCTGTTTACTCCATTTTTGTTTATGTTCCCAGTACTTGGAATATAACCCTCTGCCACCTTGCCCACTGTATTTGCCTGTTGAGATCCTTTCCATCCTTCAAGGCCCCGGCTCAGATGTCATTTCTTCCATGAAGCCTTTCATGGCTATCCAGTCTAGAAGAGATCTGACATCTAATCTGCTAGCACAACCTTCTCCTCTCTGTCCCCTCACTGAGTTTTAATATATCAGGCAGTTACCCCTTTGTCTTCTCTTTCCCATTGGCCTTGGTTAATTACCAAATCATTGAAGGCAAAAACCACATCTTATTTATCTTGGCATCTCCAGTGCTGAATACAGAGCTTTGAATATAGAAGACACCTGATCAATGTTTGTTGAACAAATAAAAAGTCTTCTTTCGTGGAATGATCACTTCGTAGGGGCAGGAGCCTTTGCATATCTTGTGAGGAGGGGACATGTTCTACAAATTGGAGGCAAAAGTTTCCCTCTTGATCAATAACAATAACAACAACTAACATTCATATAGCACTTGCCAGGTACCACAGATCTAAAGTTATTCCTTACAACATCCCTAGGAGGCAGGTACTATTATTATCGCCATCTAACAGATGAAGAAACTGAGGCAAATAGAAGTTAAATGACTGAACCAGGGTCACACAGCTAGTGTCTGAGGATGGATTGGAACTTTGGTCTCCTGACACCAAGCCCAGCATTCTATCCACTGTGCCATCTAGCTGTCCCAAGCAGATCTTATGCTTATAAATCTTTTCTTAGTGTTCCTTCTCCAACCAATGAGATCACTTACAACCTTCACTTATTCACATTGTTGGAGAAATCTAAATTCAACATTTGAATAAGAATTTATTAAATATATGCTATGCCCTGGGCACTGTGCTAGGTGCTGAGAATATTTGAAATGTTGCAAATTAACATTCCACAGAGGGAAATAGAGAGGCCCAGAGAAGTTCAAGCAGATTGTAATATATAACCAGTGAGACAGATAGATAGGTAGTTTGATAGGTGGATAGATGACAGATGAATGGATGGATTAATTGATGAATAGATAAATAGTTGAGAGATTGGTTGATAGAAGGTGGATAGATAGATGATAGATGGATGGATAAATGGATAGGTGAATAAATAAATAGATGACAGATTGATTGATAGAAGGATGGAGAGATCTTATTTTTAGGCACTTTCTATGTTATAGGAACTATGCCAAGTTTTTGGGATGAGGAACGTAAAAAGAACAGGAGTAAAATATGTCATCAGGGAAATATCTTGTGGAAAGGGAAGATGGGCCAGTCATATGGCAAGGGTAAAGGATGGCAGGTAGCTAGCCAGAGGGCACCACTGGTACATTACTGATGCCAGGAGAAATCGAGGAAGGCTACTTGAACCCAGGTCCTCCTGACTGAGACCAGCTTTCTCTCCAGTACTCAACACTGTCTCTCTCAGGTGTCAGAGGAGGACTTTAATGGAGAAAATGGAGTGGGGATTTTTTAAAGAGAAATGAGCCTAGCAGTAAGCAGACGAAGCTGGGAGCAGGGAATATGGAGAGTAAAGGATCAGGCAGAAGGGACAGTCAGACCCTGGACACTACAATGGGATGTCTTTGGCCATCTGCTATTCAACATGATTATCAATGACTTGGATGAAGGCAGAGGTGGTATGTTCATCAAATTTACAGATGACCCAAAGCTGAGAGGGAGGGTTAATAAGCACAATGACTGTCAGGATCCAGAAAGCTCTCACCAGGACAAAATCTGGGGCTAAGTCTAATACGATGAGGACAAAAAAAAAACTCCAATGGCATAAATACAGAATTGTTGAGGCAGAGCTAGACAGTTCATGTGAAAAAGTCTTGAGGGTTTTAACAAACTACAAGTTCGATATGGGTCAACAGTGCGGCATGTTAGCCATATGTAGCAAAAGTAAGCCTAAGGAACTTTTAAGTAGCATAAAGAGAATGAGGGAGGTGAGATCTCCATTGACCTCAGCCCTGGCCAGAGCTCATCTGGAGGAGGATAATCACTTCGGAGAGCTGCATTTTAGGAAGGCAGCTAGAGAGGATGACCAGGGTGGTTTAAGGACTGGAAACTGTCTGATATAAGGACAAATCAAAGGAATGGGAGATGATTAGTTGGAAGAGGGGGTGGGGCATGATCACTGCCTTTAAATCTCTGAAGGGCTGTCATGTGGAAGAAGGAATAGATTAATTGTGTTTGGACCTAGAGGGCAGAAATTGGAGAAATGTGTGAGGTGGGGGGAGGGAGGCAGATTGCAGCTCGATATAAGAAGGGGCATCTTAACAATCAGATCTGTCCCCAAGTGGGACACCACCTTGGGAAGAGAGCAGACCCCATTACTAGAGGTCTTTAAGCAGAGGCAGGGGATCCTCTTATTGGGGATGTTCTAGAAAGCACTCTGGCTCAGGTAAAGGTTGGACCAGATGACTTCTGAGTTACCTTCTGACACTGAACATATGACTTTTCAGCAAGAGAATCAGCTTAGGGAGAGTGAAGCAGTAGTGCTATGGGGGCTGTAGTAGAAGAACCTTGAGGTCTGGAGTCAGAAGATCTAGTGTTAAGCCCCAGCTCTGCCACTTAACCACCATTGAATCCTTAGACAGGACACTTCTGAGCCTTAGATTCCTTGCTTGTATGAAGGAGCTAATAATACCTGCACTACCTGCCTAGCCCCAGGATATTTTGAGGATTAAATGAGATGTCAGCAAAAAATTTTTATACCATGTAAATTATAAATATAATATACAGTCAGTAGGATGTTGCTTGGGGATTATTTTTCTGTCAGTTGAGATGGTTTATACTAAACCATCCACACTCTCTTACTTAGTGCCCTTAGGGAACAGTGGTCTCCAATAACCTGGGCACCATTGGTCCGTGGATGTTAGAGGATAGTCTTTGACCAGGATAGAATTCATTCTGTGGCCAGAATTAGGGATCAGTCTGTGCCCAAGACTGCATCTAGGGTTAGAGTTAGGCCTATGATGACAGCAAGGATTCAGCTTGAGAATTAGAGATAAGCTTTCCCTATTCATGTCAAATCAGGTGTATTGTTTTCCTTTCTGGGCATCACAGTTTAGAAAGGACATGGATAATCTGGAAGTCGTCCAGAGAAAAGCAAAGAAGATGGTGGAAGGCCTTGAGTTCATGCTATATGAATTGGCACAAATAACTTGGGACATTTAGCTCTGAGTGAGCAGCAGGGAGGGGTATGTTATGATAGCTGTTTCAGATACTCAAAGGGTATCAATACTCAATGGGCTGACATGGAAAAGAAATTAGACTTGTTCTGTTCAATCCCAGAGGGAAGAAACAGAACAACGGAGAGAGGTTACAGAAAGGAAGAACTTCCTTGCAACTAGGGCTGTCCAAAAGTGGAAAGGTATGCCTTGAGAGGCAGGATATGTTTGTCTCCTTTGGAGATCCTTGAGTAGAACTGGATTACCATTTACTGTCAGTCAGCCCGTAACTATTTATTAATTGCCTCCTATGTGTCAGACATTGTGCTAAGCTTGGCTACTGAATATGTTGCAGTAGAGATTTGTTTTCAGCTATGGATGGGTTGGATTGAACGGTCCCTGAGGTTTTTTCCAACTCTGAAATTCTGTGGTTCTGTTAGTTTAGGGCCAGAGAACTGATTCCCATAGGACTTGAATTCATAATCTTGTCTTCCTCTATACTACACATTCCCCGATTCTACAAAACAATGTGTCAATTGGCATATGCAGATTTGAAAGGGGTCAACTTCATTTGGCCAATCCCGTCGGAATTTGGACAGTCCAAAAATAGGTTTTTGAAATCCATTCACGGGCCCAGATATAGCTTTTCTTTTCTGTACCAAATGGGGAAATACATATCCTTTCTGTATTCTGGAGTAAGCAGAAGCTGTGACCCCCCACCTTCTTGGGGGCCCTGATCCCTAAGCTCTTGGAGGACTTCAGGCTCCTGATAGAACAAAACTGGAAGAATATTGCAATATTTTACTGCTGCCTGCATTACAATTATGATGTTAATTAATTATCCGTCTGGCAGTTAACCCCAGCCAGAGCCCCAGTTTCAGTCGACTTCACGCTGTTTTGCCAGCTGTGAGTAATTAACCTCTCCTCTTCTTATGGATCTGAGACAAGATGAGCATCGCCTTGATGATATAATTATTATTAATTTGGTTTCTGCATTTCGTTGACATTGTTAATTACTTGTCAGTAATCAGCTAATGTTTAATCTTCCTCTTTGGATAGTGTCTCCAAAATCTGCAAGGCTGGTAGTGGGTCAGGTCTCCATCTTGGGTTCCCTTTGCTTTGTTTTTAAATCTTGGCCATGCTAATTAGTACTTGCGTGACCTTGGGTAAGTCACTTCCCTTCTTTGAATTTTTATTTCCTGCACTGTAAAAAGGAATGGTTGGAGAAGATAGACTCTAAGGTCCCTTCCAACTCTATATTCTATGACCCTATAACATCCATGCCATTGGGTGGTAGTCATAAGGGCCTTTCTGAGAATGAATGGTTGTCTTTGCTTGGAATGGATCTGATTGGCTCTCTGTAGCCTCTGCCATAAGAATGTCACCAATAAATAAGGAAGACAAGTTGTGGAAGTGGGTAAGGCTGTGCATGTGTGTGGAGGTGGGTGAATGTGCACGTGTTTGTGTGTGCGCATGTGTGCTCCTGAGCCACCTTTATATATTGATCACACTTAGAGACTTGTCAATATCATTTAAAGAGGAAAACATAATTCACCAGATGTTGATCATCTTTGGGAGGCTGTGGTTGATTTTAGGGAAGTTAGTAATTCTTTCCTGGTCAGAGCATTTTCACTTGAGCAACATTACTATCTGCTTTCCCTGATTCTCATCCCAGAGCAAAAATACAAACAAACAAACCCCCCACACACACACAATTCTTCCTAGAGCTGAGACTCTGAACTGACTAGATTATTCTAATGATGACATTATTGCCTTCTGAAACAGCCTGTCCCATTGATGGCAAACCGCTCTAGTATCTTTGGAAGAAAACCCTAAATGGGGCCAAGAAGAGTGGGAAACAACAACAGCAAAGCTTGCATTTACATAATGCTTTAAGGTTTTGCACAGTACTCATAACAACCTTGCCCATTTTCCAGCTGAGAAAACTGAGACTTAGAGAGGTTAAATGACTTGACTAGAGTCTCCACAGTTAGTAAGTCTGAGAAGAGTTATAAAACCAGGTCTTCCTAATACCCTCAGTTGCTAATACTCTTCCTCCAAAACCATCTTGTAGCTAACTGCTTTGTATTTACTAGCATGAATTCTCTCTATATTTATTCTGTATATATTTAGATATGTACTTGTCTTCCTGATTAGAATATAAGCTCCTCAAGAGTAAGGATTGTTTCATTCTTTGTCTATATATTGCACGTATATCCCCAACACTTAGCATAGCAAGTACCTGGCATGCAGTGGGTGCCAAATAAATTCTTGCTGATTGATTGATTCCTACCTCCAAGTCTAGCGCTAACCTCTATGCCTTTCATTGGTTGTTCAGAAAGCCTGGCTCTATCACTGACCATCATTGTAAACTATCCCATAACACAGGGGGCTCCTGACCCAGGAATGAGCAAGAAGGTACAAAAGGAAGCATGGGGTTGTGGAAAAGTGTTGGTTTGGAGCAAGGAAGCCTGACCTCTGGCACTAGCTGACTGTGCTCACACTCGAGCCACAGAGACTCTCTGAAAGTCAGTTTTCTCACATGTAGCATAGCTACTTGTCCTGGCTGCCTCACTAGCTCAGTTTGAGCAGGAATTTCTTCTGCTGGAAAATAAAGGTATTGGTCTTGGGATCTTTTGAGCCTAGGAATTTAAGAGGAGGTTATTTGTGATTGGCCAATCTGGTCTCATGTCAGGGATAATTCATCAGAGAGGGCTTCAGCCCACCTATGGAGAGCAGTGATCCCCACTAGTTAAGGAATGATACAATCACAGACTCTCAGAACTAGAATGGAGTTCTAGAATGGAACTAGTCCAACCTACCTCCAAGGCTACACAACCTCTTCCATAGCCTCTCTGAGCAAGAGTCATCCATCCATCCCGAGAGTAATGGGGAGCTCACTACCTTTTGAGGCAGCCTCTCCCAGTTCTTCAAAAGAACTTTATAAAAGGTGGTATTGCTTGGTCTAGATGTCATCTGAAGTCTTTCTGGTCTCTGAGATTCTGTGAATTCTTAACACAGAAAGGTTTGGGTAGATTACTACCTGTCAAGAAGGTTGGCAAAGGAATTCCTTTAGACAGGGGATGGCCCAGGTGACTGTTCAGGATTTTTTTGGTACTTAAAACTTTATGATTCTTTTAGTCCATGAGTTAATATCAAGGACCACAAGGCACCTCCTCACTCCCAGAATCATAATGGAGTCACCTCAGTTATGATCTTGAAGCTCTCATCCAGTATTCTTCATCTATGAAATGAAGACGGTAAATTGATATATCCCAGTGCTTAGAAAATGAGGTGCGTTATCATGAGCAGCCTTGGGAACAAGACCACGTTCAGGACAGAAAGGCAATTCATATTGTTCTCCCCTATTACCAGAGCATGGGTTTGTAAAAAATGAACCAGACCCAAGCTGCATGTTCAGTGATATCACCTTTATGGGAAACTTCGGGGATAAAAAATCACCTCTTTCCCTCTTCAACCTTAATACTCTGCCTTACGCAGTCCAGGCATCTAGCATCCTATTGGAGGGACAGCTGTCCTATCCTCATTGTTTTGGGCTGTCCTGTCTGATATCTATAGACTATCTGGACTGAAAGAGGCCTCCCAGGGCATCTCAACCAGTCCCTATCAGAGTAGAGATGCCCTCTATTGCCCCTCTGGCTTGTTACCTTTCAGCCTCTACTGGGTCATTTCTCATGATCTGAAATGCATCACCATCCCAGGCAATTCCTTCATTCCATTGTTAGACAGTTCTGATTGTTAGAGTTCTAACAATGCAGCAAACAGTAGGTGCTTAATAAATGCTCATTGGCTAGTTGATTCTTTATATTGAACCCAAATCTGCCTCCGTGGATGGATCTGGGATGTCATTGGTGTTGATCTTCCCGTAGGCCAGGTCCCATCCCCTCCACACTCTCTAAACTGGTCTGGTTTTTTTATGTATAATTTTAAAATATTTTATTGATATCTTGTTTTTATGTCATCTTCATTTTCAAATATATCCTTTCCTTTCCCAACCCCTAGAGAACTACCTCTTGTCACAAAGGATAAAAAGAGAGGGGGGAAAAGCAGTTCACCAAAACTAACCAGTGAATAAATAAAATAAATTAATAAATCAGCTGAATTGGACAGTATATACAATGCTCTACACGCCTAGTCCCCTACATCTTTGAAGAAAAGGAAGGAGAGTAATTTTAATTTCTCTTCTTCAGGAATAAGCTTGGTCATTATAATTCTTAATCATATGATTTCTTTTTTCTGTTGTTCTTTCCATTTACATTGTTGTAGTGATTGTGTATCTTGTTTTCCTTCTTGTTTCCCTTTGTATTGGTTCCTCGAAGTCTTCCCATACTCATCTCTAGCCTTTATTTTCATTGTTTCCAATGGCACAATAATATTCCATTATATTTATGTACCATAATTTGCTTAACTATTCCTCCAGTTAATAGGCTTTTACTTTGCCTCCACTGCTTTGCTATTACAAAAGTGCTGATATAACTATTTTTGGCATGTGTGAGAATTTTTTTCTATCTTTGACCTCCTTGGTGTATTTGCCTAGCAATGAAATCTCTGTGTCAAAGGGTATGGACAATTTAGTCACTTTTTTACCATAGTTCCATGTTGCTTCTTAGAACGGTTGGACTACTCACAGGTCCACCAACAATGTATTAGTGTGTCCATCTTTCTACCACCACCTCTCCAACCTTGACTATTCCTATTTTTAGTCATCTTTGCCAGTTTGTTGGATTTGAGATGAATCCCCAAAGTTGTTTTGGTTTGCATTTTTCTTATTGTTAGTTATATGGTGCACTCTTTCATATGGTCTTTTCTACTTTGCAATTCCTCTTTGCGAATTATTTCTTTATATCCTTTGATTGCATGTTCATGGGAGAATGGATCTTGGTCTCACACATTTGTTAGTTCTTGATATAGCTTGCATGTAATATCCTTTTCAGATATATGTGATGCAAATATTTTCCTAGTACACAGCTTCCCTTATTATTCTTGTTGCATTGATTTATTAATTAATTATTTTCAGTTTCACATAATTGAAATTATCTATTTTATCTTTTGCTAGCTCCTCTATCCCTTGTTTGGTTAAGAATTCTCCATTGTCACAGTCATAAAAAGTAACTGATCTGATTCTCTCTGATTTATTTTTTAATGATCTGGTTTTCTCCTCCTTTAAAGGTCATACAACTGATAAGTTGAAGAACCACTAACTAGCTTGCTAAAGTAAAGGGGTCTGGCCTCAAAGGTCCCTTCTCTCTGAGATTCTGTGATTAATCAATCAACAAACATCTTTTAAGCATTTACTGCATGACTTTCATATTCAGAGCCCATATACATTTTGAGCTTATTGTGGACCATGGTCTAAGGTGTTTTATCCATCACATTCTGTAAATACTTTCTCATCTACAAAATTAGGAGGTTGGACAAGTTGGGTCCTTAAGGTTCATTACAGCTCTAAATCCTTCAGTCTTAGGGGAGCTACCAAATGCCCAGGGAAACTTCCTCTGGTTCTTTTAATGCCTCATGGATACCAGGACAATATCACTTGCCCCTTCTGTTATTTCACACTTTTCACTCCAAGACCAGCCCACCTTCTCTCTGACTATGCATGCATTGGTGGTCTCCTTTATGTTATTTCTCATGTATAAGGTATTATTGGTAATAAGTTTCAGCCAACTTATACTTAGCATGAGTCTTCCAACTGTCCCTTGGCTTGTGGAGGACACAAAAATGGATGAGACAATCTCATCTGCCCTTGAGGAGCTTACATTTTAGTGATGCAGGATAAGACCTACACTCATAACTACTTTTTAGACAAGGCAGTAATGAGCTCCGTAGGGCAAGTGGAAAAGCACCAGGTCTTAGTATTGTCTGTGCCATTAAACCACTTTATGACCTTAGTCAAATCCTTTCCCTTGCTTGGACCTGGTTTCTCTTTCTGTAAAATGAAGGCATTGGATTAGATGGTGTCTTAGACTTCCTCCAGCTCTACCATTCTATGTTCTAAGATCCTTCCCAGCTCTAACATGCATTCTAAACACCCATCTAGCTTTGACATTCTGTATTCAGTTAGGGGGGAAGCTAGATGGCTCAGTGGGTAGAGTGTTGGGCCTGCAATCAGGAAGATTCATCTTCCTGAATTAAAATCTGACCTCAAACATTTGCTAACAGTGTGACCCTGGGCAAGTCACTTCACCTTGTTTGCCTCAGTTTCCTTATCCTTTAAGTTTTCCTTCAAATGAGCTGGAGAAGGAAATGGCAAACCATCCCAGTATCTTTGCCAAGGTACCTTGCCAAGTATCTTTGTCACGAGTCTGGCATGACTGAAAACAAACAACAATAAGTTTAGAGTTAATCTCTAACTTTGACATTTTTTTTCTCCTCTAAGGTTCCTTTCTAGTCTCACCTTTGGCATTCTATGAAGTTATAAACCTATGGATCTAGTCTTCCATGATTGTAGATGATTTAAAAAAGAAGAGGGTCTCATTTACATCTCTAATATCTATATATATATGTACATCATCAGGTTAACTTCTATCACCTCCCCTTGTACGTGATCAAGGATTAGCCAGTGTTATTCAACAACTTTTTAAATGATTACACGTAGGACATTTAACATATATCTGATTTATTGATGTCATAATCATACTGTATGTGTTTTACATATGTAAAGTGCATGTATTGTGTGTACTCGTTTGTTGCTCATCTTTCATTTTTGAAGAGGACCAATGACATCATGAGATGATGTCTTGACTTGCACATGAATTGGATTGAAGTGAGGCAGAGCTGCACAAAGTCTTCAGCCTCACTCTAAGTAAGCTCATTGAGAGGAGGGATTGTTTCTCTCCACTTGCAGCCACAGTACCTAGCACAGTGTCTTACAGATAGGCAATAATACCTGTTGATTGGTTGATTGCCTTCTAAGCTTTCTTTGAAGGACATCAAGGAAGGAGGAGTGAGGAATATGGAGAAGGATTATGTGAGTGCCCTGCCCACATTCCTAATCTGAGCCATCATCCAGCAGACTCAGGTGGTTACTGATGTTAGAGTCCAAAGGTACAGACATTCAGGGCTAGAAGTGTCTTCAGAGAGTATTTAGGCCAATGGTGTCAAACTCAAATAGAAATGAGGGCCACTAAACCATACATAAAAATCTCTGCAGGCCATATACAATATTACCTTAGAAAACCACATATTAACATTATCTATGTTTTAATATTTTATTTATTTTGTTAAATATTTCCAAATTACACTTTAATCTGATTCAGGCTGCACTTGGGAGTGTTGGGGACCACACAGGGCCAGCAGGCCAAGTGTTTGACATCTCTGATATGGCCCATTCCCCCTAACTCATGAGGCAGGTAGGGCGTGATGGTATATTTGAACAAAGAGAGCTGTTGAGTCATTTTGCAGTCACGTTTAACTCTTTGTGACCCCATTTGGGGTTTTCTTGGCAAAGATACTGGAATGGTTTGCCATTTCCATCTCCAGCACATTTTACAGATGAGAAAACTGAGGCAAACAGGGTTAAGAACTTGAGTTTCAATCTTGGCATGGCTATATACCACCTATATGACCTCTGTTCTGTGGGCCACAGTTTCCTTTTTTGTAGAATGAGGGGGTTGTATGAGAATAACTCTATGTTACATTTCCACACTAAATCCCCTCTGGGCTTCCTTATTAGGTCATTCATACACTTACAGTAATGTAGCATGACATTACATTAAAAGGGCACGAACCAGGTTTCAGCTCCTCTGTTGACCTGTTGACTTATACAAAAGTTATGGTCACTAAAACTCCTAGCCCCACCTTTTTTTTAACACAAACTGTCAAATAGCACCTTCCCCATCCTCTATTTGACTGTGATTTATTTTTGAATCCCAGTAGAGAATTTTTTTTTCCCTATCATATTTCATCCTGTTGTGAAAACTCAACATTCTGACCTGCGGAGATCTTTGCGGATCTTGGCTGTCTTCCATTGTGTTAGTTAGCTCTTTAGGGCTGTGTCACCTACTTGTTGGATAAGCCAGCCATCTGCATCTCTACTTAAAGTAATTGGAATTAGGCTCAAAAGATTCAGAATGGCAAAAGACCTTAAAGACCTCTACTGATGAGGAAACTGAGAGTGTAGACAATCTGTCCCAGGTACCCCGGCTGGTGTGTGCAAGAGTCAAGACTTCCATCCAGGCCCTCTAACTGCAACATCAGTGCAATTGCTCTGCTAATACAGAGAACAGCCCAGGATATGGACCTGTGAAGCTTCCACCTGACCCAAAGATATGAATAGGAGGTGATGTAGGAGAGGGAAAACTGGGCTTATGTTCTAATCCCAGCTCTACCACCGACTAGCTTACAGTCACACAGATTAGGGGCCAATCACTTAACCTCACTAAGCCTCAGCTTCTGATTCTGTAAAATGGGGATAATAATACTTCTGTTACCTCACAGAGTTGTTTGAAGTATTGCGTGTCAACCAAATAAGGCTATGTAAATATCAAATATTATTAAGCTCTTTGGGCCCCAGTTTCTTTTTTCTAAAATAAGGGGTTCAGTCTCCAGGGGTACTCCTCTCTGAAGTTCTGTGATCAATCAATCTGCAAGCATTATCAAGCACCTTCTATGTGCCTGTCACTGAGAATATAGATACAAAGAAGAAAACAATCCACACACTGAAGAAGCTTATTTTCTATCAGGGGAGGGGGCAGCACACACACACACACACACACACACACACACACACACACACACACAGAATAAATAGAAAATAAATAAGAGCTAGCTAAATGCAAGGTAATTGGGGAGGGAGGGCACTAGCCACTGGAGCAATGAGGAAAGGCTTCATTCAAGGTGGTGCTTGACTTGGGTCTTACGGTTCTTAGGTTTACACAGAATAAAGTCATGAATTCATAAGAATTAGTATTATCTCAGGGTCATTGTTTATTCTTTAGGCTCTTGTTAGAAGACTGTTTTAGTAACTAGAAATCAAAATTCTACTTTCTACTATTTTCTGTGTGTGTGTGTGTGTGTGTGTGTGTGTCTCTCTCTCTCTGTCTCTGTCTCTCCCACGCATCTCAACCTCTGTCTCTCTGCCTCTCTCTTTCCCTCTCTCCCCCCTTTCTTCCCCCCTACTTCTTCCTCCTTTTCTTCCTCTCCATCCCCTCCACTCCCACTTCTTTATAATAACCCCCCTGTCACACCAGCCCAGGAAAATTTTTCTTCAATTTTCCAATCTGCCTTGTCTGAAGAAGTGGGGTGACATTTGGGATACTGATGCTTTTCTACCCTTATCATGACCCCCTCAAAGCTAGACTTTCAAAGATGACAGAGAAATGGAATTGGCAAAAGGTCATGCTTACAAACAATCTCCCATGGGGCTCTGGGTCCAGCTCTGGGTCCAGCTCCAGCTCTAGTTTGTTTATCTTGCATCCATGGCCACATTCCCACCCCGATCTTTGTTTTCCCCAAAGCCCATGGGGGCCTTCAGTGTTTTGGGAATTTTAGGTGGGAGCCACTTACCTGAAAACATGTTCCCACTTGCCTGCTTTGATCCTTAGGATGGTGCCTGGGCAGGCAGGACAATAGGAGCCCACTGAGAGACACCAGTAGGTTTTCACTAGACTGACTTCCAATTCCTCCTGATAATAAAGATGATGAGAACAAATCCCTCCCCTAAGCACAGGGTCTCAGAGCTAGAAGGAGCCTCAGAGACCGTCTGGTGCAACCCACAGCTGAGCAGGAATCCCTTTTGCACCATTCTTGACAAGTGGTCATCCAGATTCTGCTGGAGCAATTCAAGTGATGGGAGCTCACTTCCTCCTAAAGTGGCCCGGCCAATCTGAGAATAGACAGCTCTTGTTGAGAAGCCTTTCTTTATACTGAGCTGGATTCTTCCCTTGTAACTTCCACCCACTGCTCCTCGTGCTGCCCTTTGGGACCAGGCAGAACAAAGTCAAACCCTCTTCCTCATATCAGTCCTTCAAATGCCTGAAGATAGCTATACTAAGATCATGACTTAGAGAGCTGGCAGGGATCTTCATGATCATCTCATTCAATGTGCTTCATTTTATAGATGAGGAAATTGAAGTCTAGAGACGAAGATCACAGAATAGCAATGATGGGATTTGAACCCAGGTCTGATTCCAAATCCAAGGCTCTTTCTACTATACCATGTTCAAGCACCCCATCTCCCTTTTTATAGCACTTTGAGCATTCCTCATCAAGTCTTTGAGGTAGGGAGTACAAATATTATTCCCACTTTACAGATGTGGAAACTGAGGCTCAAAGAGTTACAATCATTTTCTTGGTGTCACAGAGCTAATAAATGTCTGAGATGGGGCTCAAACTCAGGCATCCTAATTTCCATGGCAGCCTTCTTTCACCACAACAGGCTGCCCTAAATGAAATCTCTCCAAAGGCAGACATAACCATTCTCATATTGTGGTTCTTATAGCTGCAAAAGACCCCTGTGCAGAATTGCCTGCCCACCAACGCTTGGAAAAGCTATGGATAATTTGGTACCAATAGGGAGTAAATCTGGAAAGTTACAGGGATTTAGTGGCTTAGCTCTATATTCTTTCCTGGGTGGCTCAGGAAGGGTCAGTAAGCCCATGAAAGGATTGGGAGCTCCTTACATCACCATATCATTATCTCACAAAGGGTGAGGGTGGTCATTGAGTCATGAGACCTGGCTCATAACAGCTCAGAAGAGAAGCTTTGTGTGTGTGTGTGTGTGTTGTGTGTGTGTGTGTGTGTGTGTGTGTTGTAGTGGTAATAATAGTAGAAAAAAAAGCACTGAATGTGGCCTCAGAGGACTGGACTTAGATACCAGATCTATAACTTGCTATGTGTGTTTCCTTGGGCAAGTTATTTAACTACCTTGGGCCTCAGGCTCCTGATCTGTAGAATGGGGCAAAGGAAGTTGGACTCCATAGACTTTAAAGTCTCTTCCAACTCTAAATTCATGGTCCTGGGATCACTAAGATATTTTCTAAGTCTAAGTCCCATTATCTCAGTCTAGTACATAGAGTAATGGGTGTGACCCTAGCCCTATATTTTGTCTGCTTCTTCACACCACATTTTAGGAAGGTTATTGATAAACCAGAATTCATTCAAGCCAGGTCTTCCCAAGATGGCAAGAGACCTGGAAGCCATAGCATACAAAGACTGGTGGAAGGAACTGGACATGATTAGCCTGGAGAAGAGAAAACAGGGTAGGGGAGGAAGGAAACAACATGATCTCTGTCTTCAAGTATCTAAAAAGCTTCCATTTAGCACCGTCTATTAAACACCTACAATGTGCACAGCACTGTATTCTGTGTGGGGAAGGAGACAGCATTTAAATAAACCATACCCTTACTCTTTAGGAGCCTATAGTCTAGAGCAGGGATTTCCTACCTGGAGTATATTTATGTACTCCTGGGGGGTACAAGAAGCTTGACAGGGGGCATGAGGAGTATTTAGTAAATAACAATGTAATGCTATTGAAACCAACTAGTCTAGGTTCTATTGATCATGGTTTTGGCCATATTTATTATGACCATAGAGATGGGACCTGGATCTATTTCAGCAATGTAGGGGAACTCCTGGATGAGGGCATTCTCTCTACCAGTGCAAGTCTGTAATGTCTTTGCAATTTATACTCTTGGAGAGGTCCCTAGAATATAGAGAAATTAAATGACTTTCCCAGGGTCACCTAGACAATATATATCAAAGGCAGGTCTTGAATACATGTCTTACTGAGTTTGGGGCCACTATGCTAAGCTTGCCTTTCTTCTTACATGGTCATGTATGTTAAACTCTAAAATTTATTTTCTTTCCTATTGGGTAGGAGGTAATGGAAGTGGTATGGAGACCAGAAAACCAAGGGGTATGGAGACTAGAAAAGATTGGAACCCCCTGGTCTAGGGCCCTAGGGAGAAAGACTAAACTTCTTGTTTTTGCCCTTAGAGGAGAGAAGTGGGAACAACAGTAAGGCAGAAAGAGGGGGCTGTTACTGAGAGGCAGATTTCAGATCCTCTAAGGAAGAAACTTCTTTACAAGGAGAGCCATCCAAAGGTGAAATGGGCTGAGTTCAATGAGCTGGGAATTCTAGTGGAATGGATGGATGGATAAATGGATGGATGGATGGATGGATGGATGGATGGATGGATGAATGAACTAACAAACATTTATTAAGTACTTGTTATGTGCAAGGCATTGTGTTAAGTTCTGGAGATACAAAGAGAAGACTGACAGTCCCTGACCTCAAGAAGCTTACATTCTAATGAGGGAGGGGGATAACACATAATAGGAGGTTTCAGCTACAGATTAAATGGAAAGGTCCCATGGTCCTTAGGGTGCAGCAGCAAAGCAGATGGGAATGACTCTTCTTTAAGGGAGGCTGGGTGACCGCCTGTCAGGAATAATGATGATTACAACTGCTGCCCTTTATCAAGGATCAAGTATAGAGCTAGGTATCAGGAAGACGTGGCTTCAAAGGCTACCTCAGATGTTGTATTAGCTAGGAGATCCTGGGGCAATCACCTAACATCTCTTAGCCTCAGTTTCCTCATCTGTAAAATAGAGCTGACAATAGTTACTCCCTTACAGAGTTGTGAAGTTCCTTGAAGACAGGGGCTATGTTTTTCACTTTCTTTGCACCCCAAACACTTAGCACAGCGCCTGGCATATATTAAGTGCTTAATAAATGTTTATAGACTCACTAACTTTACAAACCTTAGAGCATCATATAAGGGCTGGCTATTTTTATACTAATAATGCCATATAAAGTTTACAAAGCACTTCCCTCACCATAACCCTGATGTTCTGTAGGGAATTCTTGCTGAAATTTGGGTAGTCTAGGTGTTCTCAGAGGTCTCATCCAAACTTGAGAATCTGTGATTCTAACATTCATGACTGTAGTCAGTCAATATCTATTCCTTCCCAGCCCCTTTCCCCCAAGAGGCCACAAGTCAGCCTCAGAAGGGGTAATTAAGGGCAAAACTACCAATCCTTTGGCCAGCCTCCAGGTCTGCTGGAGAAATACCAGCTGCTCTGGCTTCATAATGACTTTCCTAGAAGCCACATCTCAGCTTGGTAATAACAGAAACTTTAATTCCGCGAATGTTCCCGGGTGCTCCCCCGAACACCCACCTTATCTAAGCACTCATATTTGTGTCCTTAATTGCAATCAATACACTCAAAAACAATTTGATTCCTGTCGGAGGCTATATTATCTGCTCTAAGAAGAATAAACTCTAGCACAGATTATGCAAATGCCATTTTATAACCCAGAGCATTATTACCGCGTCCACCGTATTATATATCAATGCACCCTTGCAATTAAACAGTCTGGCGTAGCCACCACAATTACCCTCCTAAATTATCACAAGCCATCCACCACCCATCCTCTTCGTAAATCACTTTCTTATTGCGTCTGCCCTATCTGTGTTCTGGTTCTTATTCTAAGAGCAGTATTGCTCGTCACCTAAATTCAGTGCCACGTGATTTATGGACCATACTTTACCCATATTGAAACTACTGTCTGCTTACAAGGAAACATAAACTTTGAATAACTCTGCCAGGCTGATTTTAACTACACTAATTTATGGCCGATGGGCTTGAGCGCCCCCTTTCCACGGCAAATTCCTCCCCTCTCCAGGGGAGTCAACCACACGTCTATGATGGCGTGGTGTCGGAGATAAGGCAGACGACAACAGCAACAGCAAAGACTCCCAGACGGGCCCCAGAAAAGAAAGAAAGGGAGAAAGGGGGGAAACCACGCCACATAATTTTTAGAGGATTTATTTCCGAATTAAACACTTCAGCCTGTATGTGGAAACCTATTCATTTTTAAAATCAGCTTTCTTCCTCAGTTGTAAACAGGCTCTCTCTAAAACTTGTGCATGATTTTAATTACAGATAAGTTTCTCTTTAAAGGCCAGTGCATTCATGCCTAGGTTGCTAAGCTGAATTCAATACATCTCTATGTTAAAGGTAGCAAGCTAATGTGTAAACAGGCGAAATATTGGAACCAATTGCAGTTAATTTGGTTTTGATCAATTCACATTGACTTCACTTTCCACGCAAATGAGAGGTGTGCTTGAGGTGTCCCAGGACTGACTCCCATCAGAAACAGGACAGCCTGGTGGAGTGGGCCTGGTGTAACTTAGAAGGAGCTAGGGTCTGCTCCTGACTTCATTGGGAACTTCCTGTAAGTCCCTGAGCAAGTCAGTTCCCCATCGGAAGCCTCCTTTTTCTTGTCTTTAAACTGTCGTGATTAGAGTGGTATATAACAGGGGATCCATGAATGGATTTCAGAGGATCTTGGAAGTAGGATGGGAAAAAATACTACATCTTTATTTTCACTTAATGTCCGCTGAAATTTAGCATTTCCTTCAATTATGAATGTAAGTAATGAACCACATTAGAATTAAGTTTCACCAGACTGCCAATGGGGACTGTGATGTAAGAAGCATTAAGAACCTCTAGTCCATAAGATACCTTCTGGGTTTGACATTTTGCATTCTAACAACCTTCTGTGTTCTGAAGTTTTCCCCAAGTATGACACTGTGGTCTTTGTTCTAAGGTTCCTTCCAGTTATAAGGCTGTGTTTTGTCTGTCTCACAATCTGTATTTTACATTATAAAATTTTGTGTTTTAAGAACCTTCTTCTAGGTTTCCTTCCCACATTGACGTTTGCTGTTCTGTGTTCTAGGGTCCTAATCACCTCTGCCATCTTCTGTTCTAAGCCACATTTTAGCTCTCATACTCTTACATTCTAAGATCCCCTCCAGCTCTGAGGCACTCCGATGCTAGTACCCTGACACATTTTGTAGATGTCTCAGAGCCCAACCAAATGGGCTGGAGCAGGGAGTTCCACAGCGTCTCTTCTTGAAAGCACCAGGATATGGTGTTAAGAGCCTATGGGACCTGGCAGGTGCCAGGAAGTCAGTATAAAGATGTACTGCTATAAAGAGATGCAGACCTTAACTATTAGTGAACATTTAACATGCATAACCACTTCTTACAGGTACCTGATTTGCCGGCATTTTGGGCTCTGATGAGATTAGCTGTGGTACTTGGTTATGACAGATTGATTCACGAGCTGGCAGCCACTGGGCCTGCTCGGGCCCGGAGAGAAGAGAAAAACAATTCATGTTTAAGTCATGAAATGCTTGTGGTGCAAATGACAGATAAAGAGCAAGGCCATTTGGAGTTAATGCAGAGATTTCATCCGGGGTTGGCCCTGGGCTGCCTTAGCAAACTGAGATCATAGGACTTCTAGCCAACATGGCGAGTTTAGTGTGGTCAACTAGGCCCAGCCCTGCTGCTCATTCATTCTTAGGCAAGTTACTCACTCTTGCAAAGTCTTAGTTTCTCCATTTGTCAAATGCGATGGCATCAGATGATCCAAAATGTTGGTTATAGCCCTGGCATTCTAGGATCCTAATGAAGGAGCAGTTAGGAATCGTGCTTTGGATCATGGGACTGAAAGAGACCTGAGAGGTCATCTACTCCAAACCCCTCCAAAATGAAGGCTGGAGAAGTGACTTACCCCAAATCACACAGGTAGCAACAGAGCCTGGATTAGAACTAGGGTTCTGTAAGTCCAAGTTATTTCTACTTATATAGGATAGAGAATACTTGGAGTACTCTTTCATTTAATGGGCTAATGCCAAATATTTTTTGATCAGCAAGTCAGTTAATCAGCAAGCATTTATTAAGCACCTTTGGCCAGGCATTGTGTCAGGCATTCAAAAGCAAAAACATAAAAGTGAAAAAATGAAACAATCTCTGCCTTTCAGTTTTCAAAGGAGGAAATCCAAGCTATCAACCACTAAATGAAAAAAAAATCAAAATTTGCATTAGAGAAACACAAATTAAAGTAATGCTGAGGTTCCATTTCACTCCCTTCAGATTGGCAAAGTTGACAAAAAATATAAATGAGGAATGTTGGAGGGGTTGTGTGAAAACAGGCACATTAATGTGCCCATGGTGGAGCTATGAATTGGTTTGGCCACTCGGAAAGGCAATTTGTAACTATGCCCCCAAAGTCACTAAACTGTGCATAGCCTTTCTTTACCCAGTAAGCCTCTACCCTGAAGAAATAAAAGAAAGATGAAAAGACACATGTCAACAAAATTGTTTATAGCAGCTCTTTTCGTAGCGGCAAAGAACTGAAAACTAAGTGGGTGATCATCAGTTAAGGAATGGCTACACAAATCGTAGTATATGAATGTAATGGAATACTACTGTGCGTAAAGAAATGATGCTGGGGAAGTTTCAGAGAAAACTAAGAAGGCTTATATGAACTGATGCAGAGTGAAGTGAGCAGAACTAAGAGAGCATTTTATATAATAACAATAACTCTAAAAAATTCAAAAGTTTTGATCAATACAATGAACAGTTATGATTCCAGAGGATTGAGGGAACATTCTACCAAATCTCCTGAGAGAGAGGTGAGGAATTCGAGGTATAGAACAAGACACCTTTTAGACACGGCCCAATGCAAGGATTTATTTTGTTTGACTATGTATATTTGTTACAAGGGTATTGATTTTCTTTCTAATTTGGAGGAGGTAGAAATTAAATTTATGTTAATTAAAACAAAATAATCCCCTCCCTCAAGGGGTTTACATTCCATTGGGAAGAGCTTACATAATACTAATTACATGAATTTTCCTTGTTTCTGTTCTTTTTAGTCTGGGTTTGTGATTTCATTCACATAGGGAACTCCCTAGTGAAGGATTCCTTCTATTAATGCAGATTTGTACCTACCCTGTAACTCATAGTCTTAGAGCGTTTCCTGGGGGCGATAGGAGGTTAATTAATTTACCCAGGATCATATAGCCAGTATGTGCCAAAAGCAAGACTTGACCTCTTGTCTTCCTGATTATGAGGCCAGCTCTCTAAATAACATACCACGCTGCCCCTCTGAAATCATAATTCTCTGGCTTTTGGTAGCCAATCTATCCCATATGGACTACTAGACTCATCTCTACTTTGGTGGCAAAACTTTGATGGCTTTCCATTGTTTGTAGCATTAAGTCCAAGAACATTATATTAAGTCCAAGTCAGAGGAGCTGAGCTTGAATTCCACCTCTACCATTTGTTAACTCCTTAACCTCTCTGAGCCTTTGCTTTTTTTTATTGGCAAAATGAATAGGTTGGAATAGATGATCTCAGAGCGCCCTTCACATCAAAACTCTGGCATTCAATTCTAAAAGTGACATTCAAGGCCATCTATAATCTGCCTTGACCTTCCTAGGCAGATTTTAACCTCTGTTTTATTCACTCTTCACTTCCTTGAGTATAGGACTCACTGTCCCGACTACATCTTTGCTAATCCTGTTTTCCTCCCTTAGAATGTTCCACATTTTTCTTGCTGTGTATCCAACTCCTGTCTTGTAACTATATCTTTTTTTTTGGGGGGGGTGGCTAGGCAATTGGGTTTAAGTGACTTGCCCAGAGTCACACAGCTAGTAAATATCAAGTGTCTGATGCTGAATTTGAACTCAGGTCCTCCTGACTCTGGGGCCGGTGCTCGGTGCTCTATTCACTGCGCCACCTAGCTGCCCCACTTTGTAACCATATCACTTAGCACAGTACCTGGCATGTAGCAAACAATTAATCAGTGTTTGTTCACTGACTGACATTTTCCATGAGCCAGTTGATAAACCACATCCTCCAAGAAGCCTTCCTTGACCCTTCCAATCTTCATCAAGCTCTTCTTAATTGATTTACTGTCCTATACTCCACAGCAGTCCTTCAAACCTTCACTCTTCCCAAACCTCACATGGCATCCCATTCCTCCACTCTCTTGTCCCATACTTCACCAAAAATCTTCCTCTTCTCTCCTCTTCATTTTGCAACCTTTGGAAATCTTTTCCTATTATCTCCTCTTTCAATCCAGTATCAGATGAAGAGATAGCTCTTCTCCTTGCCAAGGTTCAGCTCTCTACATCTACCCTTGATCCCATTCTTTCGCATATTCTCCATCAGATTGCCACTGCTATTAATCATTCTCTCCCTCTCTCTCTCTCTCTCTCTCTCTCTCTCTCTCTCTCTCTCTCTCTCTCTCTCCTTATCTGCTGGATCCTTCTCTTCTGCCTACAAATACTCCTATGTCTTCTCTATTATTAAAAACCCCAACTCATTGATTGTACCATTTCCACTAGCTATCATCCTTTTTTCCTTGTTGGTCAAATTCCTTAAAAAAGCTATCTATACTTGGTGCTTCCATTTCTTCTCACTCCCTTCAAAAACCTCTAAAATTGGGTTTCCAATCCCATCATTCAGCTCAAACTGGTGTCTCTGAAACTGTCACTGATCCCATAATTGCCAAGTCTAGTGTCCTTTTCTCAATCCTCAATGCTTCTTGACTTCCCTGCAAACTTTGACATTGTTGATCACTTTCTCCTTCTCTGCCTGGATATTCTCCAGGCTTTCATGAGACTACTCTCTCATTATTCTTCTCCTGAATGTCTGGTCACTCCTTCTTAATCTTTTATTCATTCTTCATCTACGTCATTCCCATTAATACTATCCCCCAAGGTGCTGTTCTTGGTCATCTTCTCTTATCCCTCTCTCACTTGGTGACCTCATCAATTCCCACAGGTTTAATTATCATCTCAGTGAAGATGATTCCAAATTCTATATATTAGCCCTAGTATCTCTTCTTCACCACAATCCCACATCACCACGTCATCTGCATTTGGATGCCCTATAGGCATCTCAAATTCAACATGTCCCTAACTGAATTTATTATCTTTCTTCCCAAACCTTTCCCTCTTGCAAACTTCCCAATTACTGTTGAAGATACCACCATTCTCCCAGTCACTCAAGTTTCTACCTTGGTGTCATACTTGACTCTTCACTGTCACCCTCCTCTCATAGCCAAATCTTGTCATTTCTATATTCACATTCTCTTGTATATATCCCCTTCACTCCATTCCCACAATCACCATCCTAGCTCAGGCTCTCATCACTTGGATCAAGGCAGTTGTCTTCTAATTGGTCTGACCCTTCAGCAGATAAGAACCTTTGCCCTCAAAGATTGCACAGAACATGGTTTGCACCTTGGATGTACTAACCACATTATATTCATGCCTTAGACAACTACTAGACTGTGAATTCCACAAAGATAAGGAGTATTTCTCACCAAATTTTTGCATCATTCCTACAGTTCATCATAGTGGTGCAGTGAATAGCAATTGCTTAATCAGTTTGGTGTTTGTTTTGAGAGACCTTATTGAGAGAATTCCATCTCCCCTTTCTACACCTTTGCATAAATGGTCCTTCCTCACTAGAATGCTTTCCCCCTCCACCTCCCCAGATCTGCCACATGGAACCCCCAGCTACCAAGATTTATGTCAAGTGCCACCTGCTACAAGAAGCCCTTCTTGATTGCCCACCCCCATTGTTAGGGATCCCTTGACTTACTTTGTGTCTGTTTTGTATTCATTTACTTTTGTTTCTTTCCCTTACCCCTCCCTTGAGAATGTAAAATCCTTGAGGTCAGAACTCCTTTGTGGTTTTCATGTCTCCAGCACCCAGAACAGTATAGACATGTAATAAATGTTTGTTGAATCAAATCGAATTGAATAGCAGCAGAAGAAATGATTACAAAGGTACAAATTTTACAAAGATTACAAATCTTTCCTCAATGGCCACGGGTGAATTTTCTTCATCTAGCAGGTCAGGAAAGTGATAGGCCTTCTAGAGGCTGGAGCCATGGAAACTTCTAGGAGACTTAGTCCAAGACACTGGGGATCCTCAGAAAGAATTATTCAGTCCAGGCCAAGAAGGGTTTTGCCCCTTTCCATACACATGTAAAAGATGAGACCAGGAAACAAGTTCCTGGTGTAGTGGAAAGAGTCTGTATTGGAGTGAGTTTGGGGTTTTAATCCCAGCTCTAATGCTGCTACATTTGTGGCCAAAGACCAGTCACTTCCTCTCTCCAGGCCTCATTTTCCCCATCTGAAAAATGGAGATAATAATCTCTGCCCTATCTACTTCAAAGGCTTGTTATGAAGAATCTACTCTTTCAAAGACCTGTAAAGCACTGCAATCAGAAGATCCATGGAAGGGATCTTTGTGATCATGGAATTCATCTAGCCCCTTCATTTTACTGCTAAATGGAAGAGCAGAGAGGTTAGATGAGTAGTCCAATGCCACCCAGAGAGGAAGTTGTAGGGCTGGGATTCAAAAGTGGATTCTCTGACTCTAGACATGGTACTCATCCTGCTCTACCATGATTAAAAGTGATCTAGTATTGTCAGGAGGGATTCAGAACTCCAATGGTCTGAAAAACAATCTCAGTCACGAGGAGGTTGAGAATTGGTAGTAGTCTCTAGCTCATTCTTCATCCAAGTCATCTGATTCCAAAGACAAGGACAAAGGAAGGGAGCCAGGACAAAAGAAGGGAGCCATTATAAAGTCCCTTCTACCTTTAAATTCTAAGATGCTGGGGTTGAGTCTGTCTCTGCCACTTCTAGCTGTGCAGTCTTGGGCAAGTGACTGCCCATCTCTGAGCCTTTGATTTTTTGTCTGCATCTTGATACTTCTATGGACCTGCAATCCTTTTGATGGGAGCATTCCCTCCATTTGTGCAGATTGCAGCCATGTCATGCTTTCCTATCCTGTGTTACTTTCATCCATGTCCTCTGTAAATCTCTGTCACAAAGAACCCACCCTACATGCTGAACATATTCTTCTAAGTTGTTTTGCATTCTGGAGGAGTCAGAAAGAATCACTGAGGTTGTCAATTTGCCACCCCTTGCATTGCCACTTCCCACAGGAAAACTATGCTGATTCCCTAGTGCTCTCCTCCTGTAAATTAGAATTCTTTTGTTCAATTACATTGAATTATATTGAATTTTCTATGCACATGTGGTTTCCTTCCAATAGAATATAAGCTCATTGAGGGTAGAGGTTGTTTCATTTTTGTCTTCATAGCTCCAGTACCTAGAAGAGTCCTTGACACATAGTAGGTGCTTAATAAATGCTTGTTGATTGATTGACATTGTAGAAAGGATTAATGCTTCAATGAAGGATTGGTCTAGATCAATGGTTCTCAAACCTTTGGGTCTCAGGACTAATACACTAATAAAATTATTCAGGACCCCTAAGAACTTTTGCACATATGGATTATATCTTTCTATATTTGCTGTATTAGAAATTTTGAAAAGTTTGTTTATCCATTTAAAAATAACCATAATAAACCCAATTACATGTGAAGATAAAAAATATTTAGAAAATAACTGTATTTTCCAAAATGAGACAATTTAGTGAGAAGAGAAGCATACTTTTTTATACTTTTGCAAGTCTCTCATGTCTGCTTAATAGCAGACAACTGGATCCTCCTATCTGTTTCTGTATTCAACCTGTTGTGATATATTGTTTTGTTGGAAGTATCTGAAGAAAATTTAGCCTTATGCAAATGTGTAGTTGCAAAAAAATGCAGAAGCATTTAATAGGAAAACAAAATCTCAGTAGTATCATAAACATAGTTTTGACCTTTGGGACCCCCTAAAAGGATCTCAGGGTTCCCAGGGGTCTACAGACCACATTTTGAAAACTGATGGTCTGGATGACCCTGAAGGTCCCTACCAACTCTATGGCATGAGATAATCATGGGGTAGAATTTAAGGACATAGAGTGTCAAAGCTGAAAGAGGTCTTAGAACACGAGTCATAGAATTCCAAGTATGGAAAAGACCTTGCAACCCAGAATCTAGAGTATCGGGGCTGGAAATGATAATAATTACACTACTACTAATAATAGCTCAAATTTCTGTAGCACAGTAAGGCTTTATGAAACCCTTAGTATTATTTTCATTTTACAGAAGAAAAAACTGAAATTCAGGTTAGGACAATGACTTCTCTGTCAAGGGAGCCTGAGAAGCTATTCTGACATTGGAAAATAGGTTGGAAAGCATCCCCTTTTGTCTCTTCCAACTCTGGAAATATTTTCTTCTAATTTTCATCTTCATCACCATCATCTCCATCATTATCATCTTCTTCTTCATCATCACCATCATCATCTTAGTGCTTTCTTCTATAGGACTTTTCAGTTTTTAAAGTAATTGTTCACAAAAGCATGTCTTATGGTGAGTCATGAATTTGGAGTCAGAGGAGCTGGTTTTAAACATAGGCTCTGCTGTATGACTAACTGTATGACCTTGGCCAGTTCCTTTGCCTTTTCTTGCTATCAGTTTCTCCATAAATTGAGGATATATACTCAATTATTTCTAATATTGGCCCTGGAGCTTATGATCTTCTGAACCAGGGTGGTAGAGATCTAAGGAATTAGGGACTAATAATAGAATTTCAGGCAGGCCAGTGTGTTATTTTGGAAGCAATGTATGTTTTATCAGTGCCTGAAATCTTATCAAACTATCATGGTTTACCACAAGTAAGGGGGGGGGGGGCCTAGTGGCAATTACTAAGGTCAGACCATCAATGCAACTCTATGGTGAGGACCAGTGTCCATGCTTAGCACAGAGCAGGTATGAAATCAATACTAATGGTTTCGTGAGGAGATACCCCTGGGCTTAGAGTTAGAAACCTGTGTTTGGCATCCAACTCCATAATATAAGTGCTCTGTGACACTGGAGTAATTACTAGCCCTTTCTGAGCCTGATTTTCCTTATCTGTAAAACAGGGAAATCACCCCTGCCCTATTTTCCCCATTGAACTGTTGTGAGGATCAAATTAAATAATGATTGAATAACTCTTTCTAAACTTTAAAATGTCAGACTTCTGCTTCCGGGAGCCAAGATAGAGGAGTAAAAAGGTAGTCGCTCTCACTCTCCCCATCAACCTCTGAAAACCCAGAAAATATCACCCCAGAAAAAAAGCCCTGGAACACCTGAACTAGAAGAAAGACAGGGGGGGGCAGCAGTGCAGCAGCCCAGCAAACCAGTCTCCCAGTGCCTCAGCAAAAATAAGGGAAGCAGCACTACAAAAGGCCCCAGGCAGATAAGTACCCTTCAGCATTCATCTGAAAAGAGCTGAAGAGAGCAACCTAAAGTCTTCCTAAAGTTCGAGCCTGGCTAATTCCAGCCCAACACCAGGTAAGCTGTCAGAACCTCCAACTGTCAACCAGGAAGACATCCTGAAGCCCAGGTGGTAGAGCAGGCAAACACCAACACCTGGACCTCTGAGTGCCTCAGTGAGGGCAGGAGGAACTGGTGGAAACCAGCTCAGAAAACCACCAGGTCCTCAGCATTCTACTAAAAAGGAATCTCCCAATGCATTAGCAGAAACAAGGGAGACAGCACTGCAAGGGGCACCAGGCAGATAAACACCCTGCAGCACCCATCTAAAAGGAGCTGAAGAAAGCTAAAGGAAAGGAAAAGCAGGCAACCTAGAATTGCCTGAAAGTTCCAGCCTTGCTGATTCCAGCCCAACACAGGTAAGCTGCCAGAACCTACAGCCTCCAATTGCCAACATAAGAGGCCCCAGCACACAAAGCCAGTGAGACCTAGGCTCCCAACACAAGAAGCTTGGGTCAGTGCCCTCTGTTCCCCAGCAGGAGAGCTCAATCTCTTTAAAGGCCAGGGAATAAAGAAACACCATGAAAAAAACATACCATAGATTCATATTATGAGAAGAGTGAAGATCAAGACAGAAATTCTGAAGAGGACAACATTGTCAACAAACCCACATCTGCAACATCAAAAGGGAATATGAACTGGTCTGAAGCCCAAAAAGCCTTTTAGAAGAGCTCAAGAAGGATTTTAAAAGTCTAATGAGAGACATAGAAGAGTCCTTAAAAAATACAATTGGCCAATTGGAAAAAAAGTACACTGAAGAAAACAAGTCCCTAAAAAACACAATTGGCAAACTGGAAAAAAAGTACACTGAAGAAAACAAATCCCTTAAAAATACAATTGGCCAATTGAAGAAGGAAGTACAAAAACTAACAGAAGCAATCTGTTAAAAACTAGAATTGGACAAATGGAAACTAATGACTCTATGAGAGAGCAAGAATCAGTCAAACAGAAACAAAAAAATGAAAAAATGGATGAAAACATAAAATACCTCATTGGTAAAACAACCGACCTGGAAAATCGATCCAGGAGAGACAATTTAAAAATCATTGGACTACCTGAAAATCATGATGAAAAAAAGAGCCTGGACAGTATCTTTCAGGAAATCATAAAGGAAAACTGCCCTGAAGTCCTAGAACCAGAAGGGAAAATAACCATAGAAAGAATACACTGCTCACCACCTGAAAGAGATCCCAAATTGACAACGCCAAGGAATATAATAGCAAAATTCCAAAATTACCAGATGAAAGAGAAGGTGCTGCAAGCAGCCAGAAAGAAACAATTTAAATATCATGGAAACAGTCATTACACAGGACCTTGCAGCTTCTACATTAAAAGACTGCAGGGCATGGAACATGATATTCTGTAAGGCAAAGGAGCTTGGATTGCAGCCAAGGATCAACTACCCTGCAAAAATGAGCATGATTTTTCAAGGGAGGAGATGGATATTCAACAAAATAGGGACTTCCAAAACCTCATAAAAAGACCAGAGCTCAACAAAAAATTTGATCTTCAAGTACAAGATTCAAGAAAGACATAAAAAGGTAAATGGGACAGAAAGATACAAAATGTTGTTAATAAGGGTGGACTGTTTACATCCCTACAAGGGAAGATGACACTTGCAACTCTTGAGAACTGTATTGTTATTACACCATGTTAAAGGAGTATACATAAAGGGGTGGATATTAGTTGACTTTGATGTAATGATAAAAAAAAATCTAATCAAGTGGGTTAAATGGATCCAAGTAAGTGGATTAGTCTGATCTTAGAAAATGTACTGAGAAAGGAGGAGGCAGACAAGGGTAAATTACATTACAGGAAAAGACAGAAAATCCTATTACAGCAGAGGGAAAGAAGGGGGGGGTGAGCATTGTTTGAACCTTGCTCTCATCAGATTTGACTCAAGAAGAGGGAATAACATAATCAGTTAGGTATGGAAATCTAACTTGCCCTATGGGCAGTAGGAGGGAAAAGGGGAAAGAAAAGGGAGGGGGATGGAAGAGAGGGAAGAAGTGGTGGGGGTGAAGGGGGAGAGGGGGAGGGGGATAATAGAAGGGAGGAGAGACTGAAGGAGGCGGTGGTTAAAAGCAAAGTACTGGTGGGGGGAAGGGACAGAGGAGAAAGAAAAGCATAAACGGCTGGGAAGGGGGGAGAAAAAGACACAGATAGTAATCATAACTGTGAAATTTGCATCTCTATCTTTTTTGTTTTTCTCTTCTGTTGAGTTTTGTTTCCTCTTTCTGATGGCTCCTCCTATTGGTTTTAATTTTTACTTACAACTTCACTAATATGAAAATATGTTTAATAGGAATGTAAATGTATAGCCTATATCACATCGTGCACTCTCTTGGGAAGGGTGGTGGGGAGGAAGGGGGAGAAAAATTTTAAACTCAAAAGCATATGGAAATGATTGTTGATAAATCAAAATAAATTAATAAAATATGCAAAAAAAACCTTTGAAATGTCACATGGGCTTGATTTATTGTTATTAGTTAGACAAATTTTAGGATTTGTGAGTAAGACTTTCAGTCTTCAGTTTCACTTTGTAGAGTTGGCGAATATGAAGTTATTGAGTCATAGAAAACATCATAATGGGGAGGGAATCATAGAATAGAGGATGCGGGTGTTGGAAAGGACCTTAGAAAATAGAATATAAAACATTAGAACTGGGAGAGACCATAGCACACATAAGGTCAGGCTGCAAGGGATCTATTAGAGCACAGACTATAGAATATCAGAGCTGGGCAGGACCTTAGAACACACATCATACTGTGAGGACCTTAGAACATAGAACAGAAAACATCAGAGAAGGAAGGGATCTTAGAACACAGACTACAGAATGCCATAGATGAGGTGAGAAGTGGGAAGACTTCCAGGGCTAAGATGGACCCTAGAACTATAGGATGTCAGAGCTGGGAGGGACCTTGGAACATGGAATGTAAAACTTCAGAGATGGGAAAGACTTTAGAACACAGACTATAGAATGTCAGAGCTGGGGTAGGGGAGAGAGTCATGGACCTTAGAATGCAGACTGATAGAGGAGCATTTAGTACTGGAAAGGACCTGGATAGCCATCTAATCTAGTCACCTCATTTTGCAAATGAGAAAATTAAGTTTCAGAGAGGTTTAAGTGACTCGCCCCACCAAGGCCACACTGACTTGCTTGGATTCTATCCAAAACTAGCACTTTTTTTCACTGCCCAAAGTTGGAATAGCTCTTAAATGATACAGAACTAGGAGGGAAATTAAAACATCTGAATTTTAAAGTTGAAAGGGCTTTTAGCTCACAGAATATAGAATATAAGGGATCTTAGAGCTCATTGCACCACTACCCTTATTTTACAGTTGGGGAAACTGAGGCCACAGAGAATAAATGACTGACCATAGGTCACACAGCTAGGAATTGTCAGAGTTAAGGTTTGAACCCAGGTCTCCTGAGTACTAGTTGAGTTCAGGTCATACCCATTGCCCTGCCTCCCTTGCCTTGCTAAGGTTTGTCCTAGTATTTGGTTCACCCAGGCTTTAGAGAAATTCTATTTTACTAATAGAAGAAGGGATGACAACCCAACTTGAGCCACAAATCATTTCTGCCCAGCCATCAGAAAAATGTCAGTGCCAGGCCTTGAAGATCTTTTCTCCGGGTTTTTTTCCCTTCAGTATCTCAGCTGTGGCCCTGTGATTTTTCACTGGTAAATGGAACTGCCAAGAACTTACTCTATGTTACTACGGCCTCTCCTGTAATAACTTTAAATCCCATTATGATCATCTCATTTTACAACAAGCTTTGGTCCTAGGATCAATATATCAAGAGAATGGAGTGCCAATTACCAGCCTTGGACAGAGAGATTTCAGGAGAAGCAGCGCAGCCGGAGGCAACCTCAGATGGAACAGGGAGAGGCTAGTTAAGGCCCAAGGGAGACCTGAGCCCACATAGTCCTGAGGGAGGCAGTGCTGGAAATCCAATTTGCTTGACATCTCCCTGGCCTCTTAGGTAGAATGAGCCCCAGAAGACAGAAACACAGAAAGCCCAGAGAGGGGGAAGCCCACTGGAGGGAAATCAGCAACCAAATATGGCCTGTTTGGGAATTGGAATGATCAGGAATAAATACATAAATCAATAGTATTCTCAGGGCTTTAAAATTCTCTTAGTGTTAAAGCAGAATGGAAGGAATACTTGTTTTAAGTCAGAAGCAGGGGTTTAAGTACTGGCTGAGACACTGAGTAGCTGTGTGACCATGGGCTAGTTACTTCATGTAGCTTAGTGCCTCAGTTTCCTTGTCTGTAAAATGGCTATACTAGCAATAGTCTACTCTATAAAGTTGTGAGGAATAAATGATATATTGCCTATTATCTTCTAAATTTTTAAACCCTTAATTTACTTTGTAAATGCTAACATTTTTATAAAGATTTGGGGGTGGGAGGAAGGTGTGGGTTTTTCACCAGTATAGGGTTCTTCCAGTACAGAAAGTCCCTCTACTGATACAGACAGGCAACTGGTTGCTGTTACTCGTGTTTAGTAGTTTTCAGTTGTGTCCAACTATCCATGACCCCATTTGGGGTTTTCTTGGCAAAGATACTAGAGTGGTTTGCCATTTCCTTCTCTAGCTCAACTGGTGCATAATTTATAGTTTTAGAGAGTTACCTGACATGATTATTTTGAGCAACTTATATATTAAAATAAAATTATTTTTTCAACATCAAAGATATTTCCAATATTTCTAGGCTAATAGCCCCTATTTCAGCAGTTCTCTATCATTTACAAAGATCTTTCATCCCAATGCCTGGGAGAAGTAGGCAGTGTGAGCATTATCACATCTATTGTTCAGGAGAAGAAGCCAGTTGTCAGTGAAGGGGAATGACTCCCTCAAAGTCCCACAGCAGGTCCGTGACCTGCACTCGGGGCTGTTGGGAGGAGAGCCCTTCATAAATTGAAGTCATTTCCCACTATTTGTTAGATGTTGCTGCTGCCTAAAGGCAGACCTGTCCTAAGCTTTAATCCTCAGGCTCTGGCGTAGCCCATGAGGAGTCTGATAACATTTCCATCCAATTGTGTTTTGTGGGCTGCCCAAAGGATCCTGCTCCCTCAAAACCAGGGAGTTGGTCCTTATCCCTCCACATCCCTCCCATCCCTCCCATCCTTTGAGAGGTAAATCTGAAATTCCTGATACACTCACAATCAAATTGAGTCCTTCATCCTTCCCTCTAGCTCTGCCCCTCCTCCAGATTTTTTTCCATCTGTTAAGCCTTCCACCCAAGCTCAAAATTTCAGGACTCTTCCCTTTCTTTCAACTTCTCCACCCCACATCCTATTGTACATGAAGTCCTATTGATTCTATCTCTGTAATATCTCTCCTGGCCATCCTCTTCTGTCTGCTCTTAAGACCACCGCTCCCTCGTCACCTCAGGTCTGGATTCTCTTAATAACTCCTTACTTAGCCTCTCTGGCTCTAGGTGCTCAGAACTGGAAAGAACCTGAGAGTCTGTGTAAACCAATGACCCTATCAATATAGGAATCCCATCTATAGTAGCCCTGAGAAATAGTTGTCTAGCCTCTTCTCATATAATTCCAGTGATATGGCACTCCCACCCTCCTGAGGTGGCCCATTCTGTTTCTGGACAACTCCGATTATTGAGTTTTTCCCTTATCTTAAAGCTAAATCTATCTCTGAGTTTTCTTGGTTGCTTATAGTTCTGCCCTCTGGGGCTAAGCCCAACACTTCTTCCTTATAATAACAGCCCTTCAGATAATTAAAGACAGTGATGATGCCCCTACTGTAGTAAGTGTCTTCTTATGCAGGAGGACAAGCATTAAATTTCTTATAACATTTTTTTCTTGGCCTCTCTTACATCTGTTTCTCAATTATTCTTATCTCTACATATACTTATGTAAATATATGCCTTAAACCCTGTAATAATCTGTAAGTTCCTTGAGGACAAGAACAGTTGATTTTTTTTTTCATTATTATATTCCCACTGCCTTCACAGGGCACTGAATTAAAAATTAGCTGCTCCCCATAGGTCAGGGCTTCAGTTCCCTCACCACCTTCTGTAGGGTGTAGTTGCAAGTGATGATCCTGGGCAACCAGGACATAGTGAGAAAGGACACTGGATTTGGAATCACATAATGATTAATAGTAATAATTATAACTAACATGTACATAGTGCTTTAAGGCTGGCAAACTGCTTTACAACTATTATTTCATTTGATCTTCACAACAACCCTTCAAGGTAGGTGCTATTATTATCCCCATTTTACAGATAGAGAAACCAAGGTACACAAAGGTGAAGTGACTTGGCCAGCAAGAAATTTACAGCAAGTAAATTTCTGAGGCAGGATTTCAATACGAGGCTTCCAGACGACAAGTCCAGTATTCAGTCCACTATGTGGATATTTATTTTAATGCCATTGTGCCATAAGAAACAGCACTATGTGGAAGTTAGAGAACCATGGGAAGACGTGTCTGAACTGATGCAGAGCAAAGTAATCAGAAACTAGAGAACAATGTATACAGTGACTATAAGACTAAGAAGCTTAGAAAGGCAGATCAAGTGCAATGACCAATCTCAACCCCAGAAAACAGATGATGAAATACCCCTCCTTTCCTTTGGTAGAGAGGTGGGGGGCTATGGGTATAGAATGCTATATATGTTTTCAGATGTGGTTCTTTTGTCATTCAGTTTTACTTAAATGTTTTTCTTTGTGATGAGGGAAAGCTAAAAGGGTAGAAGTATACTGGAAAATAATCATGGCGTAAAAAAATAAAAGGCATTGATAAATCTTGAAAAGACAAGAAATCATTCTTGATTGATTGAATGAATGATCTGGAAGCATTCTCTAGAATCTTCATATCTTGGGAGAGAAACTATCCAATTAATCATTTAGCATTTAATAAATAGTATTTATATAGTACTTTGAGGTTTGCAAAGAACTTACAAGTATTACCTTATTTCATACTTACAACAACCCTGGTAGGTGCCATAATTATTCCCATTTTATACATGAGGAAACTGAGACAGACAGAGGTTAAGTGACTTGCCCAAAGTTACACAGCTAGGAGATGTCTGAGGCAGGATTTGAACTCAGGTCTTCCTGACTCCAGGTCCAGTGCTCTATGCCCTGGACCACCTGGTTTCCTCTAATGCTTATTATTTATTAAGTTCTGACGACGTGCCAGGCCCTGTGAGTCTCCACTGGCCTCCAGTCCAATTCCATTTCATTTGGCCAGAATTTCCAACCATTGTATCCGAGGACAGTCTTGCTTTCCACTTGATTTAATATCCATTTTCATGCCTGCAGCCTTCCACCGGGCTTCCTTGTTTGGGCAGTGATCATGAAGAAACAGAAGGAGAGCATTTGTCCCAGGCAGGCCACTGGTGACTGATTTTTGCAATTTGTCTGTAGAAGATGTGACCAGGAAGAGGCTGGTCAAATCAGCTAGATTAAAGGATGAGGCTTTGGTTCTGGCCTTGGAGATCTCTCCCTAGACATGGTTTGAAGGCATGTTCTTTGCCCAGTGTTTAACAACTGGCTTTCTGAGACAAACTTTTTAATTTAACTTGCATTAATAACATTTTCTCTATTATTTTTTAAAGTCTAGACAATGAACAAAACAATTCATCAAGCCCAGATTTGCAGTGTTTGCCAATTTCTGAAGCATAAATCCCTACACTGAAAATTTAACAATTTGCTCAAGGGAGAGTCCTGATGAACTGACTCCATCATGCCCCTGGGTCTTTCTCTGGAAGGTGCCGGATATCAGGATCAGTGAGAGCGCCAGGAACAGGCAGTGGGGCCCTCAAAGTCACCTGTGTGGGAAGCTCAAGGACTCAATTTCTCTGCAACCTACCTGGACTGCCGCTGGAGCAGTCCTATGGGAAATCCTTTTAGCCAATTTAGATATTACCTATTTTTTAGGATCTTCTATTAACCCAAGACCCACAGACACCCCATTCCCCCTGCTATGTAATCTATGGATAAATTTCAAGGTATCAATGGGAAACATATTTTAATAACTTAAATATAACTGGCTTCTTTCGTGCTCATATATTTTGTTTTGTGTGTTTAAAAACCTCCTTCTGAGAAGCGGTTTGTAGGTTTCACCAGATGGCCAAAGGGGTTGATAACACACACATAAAAAGTTATTAACTCCTGACCCAGTTCAAACCCTTAATTGTCACAAATCAAGAGATGAGGGCCAGGGAGCTGATGTGACTTGATCACAGTCACACAGTTAAGTTAATGACAAGGTTGGGGACATAAATCCAGGTCCTTTGAGATCAAATCTAGCTCTTTTCCTATAGGCTTCCAACAGAACCATGGGCTCTCTGAGCTGGAGAAGACTTTAGAGCTTTTATTTAGCCTGATTCAGATGGAAATTAAGGCTTAGAAAGGGGAAGTGATTTCCTCAAGGTCACTCCAGGGGATGAGCAGTAGAGATGGATTCAAATTCAGGGTTTCCCTCTCCAGAGCCAATGTGGTTTCCGTTGTGCCACATGGCCCTGTGTTAAGACAAGTGAGCAGCTGTTGGCCAGCCATTGAGCCTGGAGATACCAGTCCATGAACTACCAAGGCCTTGCTGTATGTTTTACTCTTGGTTATCTGGATGACCCTTTCTCTCCTCCACAAGTTCCACATAAACAGCTTGTGTTTGACAAACACACCAGGGCCAATTCTTGGCCATAATGAGAAGGTTAAAAATTTCTCAAAATGCCATTAAATGCTTATTTTCTCCCATTTCTGAGGTGCTGCAAAAACCGTGCTTTCTGAGTGTCTTGTTAGTGTATGTGGAGAAATGGATCAAAATAATCTAATCAGGCATCTGTCCATATCTAATACCCACGCAGGGAGTCTTCACTTTGGTTTCCATTTAGGCATTCTCACCCTCCTAATGCTTAAAGAGCTGGGAGTCCTTAATAGTTGTCTGCCCAGGATGTGGTCTCAGCCGCACTCAGCCCAGCCAGCACCCGCTGGCTGTCAGAGGGCAGGCTGGGTAAATGGATGATTTAGCCCCCATTTTAATACAATATACGCCGTGTATGGATTTCCCAGGTGGTCTGGGGATGGTTCCCAATGACCTGTGAATGTTAAATTAAACTGAGCGATTTGGCTTTGTCCCGGCATAATTCCACAAAGCACGAAGCCATTTTTTTACCGCAGCATGGGGCCAATGCTGAATCCTGTGCCAGGCCAGGCAGAAAAAGACAAGCCCCAGGAAAGGTGACTGCCTCTTGGGCTCAAAAAGAACATGCCTAGAAAGTCTTATCGAGCTCTTCGAGTAGAGTGTTCCAGGAATATTTCATTCCTAGGGAGGTAGGTCTCTTCACTAAAGAGTAGAGGATTTGGAGTCATAGGACCTGATTTCTAAGTGTCTCTTGGCATTAGTAACTGTGTGACACTGGGGCAGCTGGGTGGTGAAATGGATAGAGCGCTGGAGTGGATAGGGCTTAGCATCAGGAAAACTCATCTTGAGTTCAAATCTGGCCTCAGATACTTACTGGCTGTGTGACCCCGGGCAAGTCACCTAACCCTGTTTGCCTCAGTTTACTCATCTGTAAAATGAGCTGGAGAATGAAATGGCAAATCACTCCAATATTTTTGCTAAGAAAAGCCCAAATGGGCTTACAAAGAGTCTGACACACCACTGAACAACAACAATAACACTGATTAAGTCCTGTTTCCTCTCCACCTCAGTTTCCTCATCTGTAAAATGAAAGGGTTAGAACAGATAGGGTCCTTTCTAACTCTAAATTGCATGGTAAAATGACATTGGGCAAGTCCCTTTCTCCTCTCCTTCACTGTAAGTTACTTAAATTAAACAAATATTAATCAAGTGCATTCTGTGTGCAAAGGCTTCTGCTTGGCACTGGGAATACACAGATAGATAGAACACAGACTATGCCCTTAAGGAGCTTAGAGTCCAATTAAGAGGTGCACAGATAACTGGACTACAAAGGAGTGAATGAAGAGGTCTTTATTAAGTGATACGATGTGATAAGCAGAAGGGGGACAAATAGGAGAAGCTAGATGGATCTGGTTGTCAGGTAGCTTACACTCTAATGGAAAGAGACAACAACGAAAAGAAAGTCAGGCGTGAGATGAGGCCAAAGAAGAGCCCGGGTAGTTAGGAGATTTGTCTGATGCGGCAGAGATGATCTTCAGAGGGATCAAGGAAGAAGCCTTCCTGGAGGAAGTGACAGCTGAGCTGGGCCTTGAGAGAAGGGAGAAGCTTAAGGATGAGGGCAAATGGAAGCAGCTGGTTCTTGCCCCATATACAGCAGATTAGAACTAGATATAGAATATCTACACATGATCCACAGTTTCTACAACATACTTGTATTCCACGGCCTCAGGAGTCTCTAGGAAGCGCATCTCCTATGGGGAATTTGTATCAGTCAAACATGCTAATGCATGGGGCAGCTAGGTGGTGCAGTGGATAGAGCACTGGCCCTGAAGTCAGGAGGACCTGAATTCAAATCCAGCCTCAGACCAAACACTTGACACTTACTAGCTGTGTGACCCTGGACAAGTCACTTAATTCCAATTGCCAAACCCCCCCCCAAAAAAAAACCAAACATGTTAATGCATTCTGCTCATGTGCCAGTCTCCTGTTTCAAAGTCCCTTCCAGTTCTAATGTTCTATGTTCTACAGTCCCTTCCATCTCTGACATTCTAGACCCTTCCAGCTCTGATGTTCTATGTTCTATGGTTCCTTCCAGCTCTGACATTCTGTGTTCTAAGGGCCCTTCCAGCTCTGACGTTCTATGTTCTAAGGGCCCTTCCAACTTTGATGTTCCATGTTCTGTGGTCCCTTCTAGCTTTGATGTTCTATGTTCTGTGGTCCCTTCTAGCTCTGATATTTTATATACTTGGGTCCCTTCCAACTCTGATATTTGATGTTTTATGCAGTGGCTGTGTTGATACTTCTCCATCAGACAGTAAGGACAGAAGGATAGATACACTATCTTTTTTCTTCCTTGTGTCTTTCCCCAGCCACAGGAGCACATCTCCTTCTTCCTCACCCCTCCACACATCTCCCTGCCCTCATGTATGTTTCAGTTTAATTAGAAAAGGTGGGCCCTCTGCCACTAGGGCTCAGGGCAGCCTTACAAATCGAGCAGGACTGCCTTATTATTGCAGAGATACACAAGGTCAGGGGCAAAGGCTTCATAAAGGTGACATGTGTCAGTGCTCTGCCTGTCTTCCGGACACCTGTGCTCCCATGCAGTCTGACAGAGCTGAATTCCTGGGCCCTTCCCCAGAGAGGGCAGAGCTTAACACAAACTATGTCATGTTGATCTTTGCATGCCAAGCATCGTTCACAGTACTTTTGCAAATTGAAGGACCTCAGTGTTTGTTGAATTAAGAGCATTTATTAAGCACCTCCTATGAGCCAGGCACTGTGCTAGGTACTAGGGGTACAAAGACATATGAAGAAGTCTCTGCCCTCAAGGAGATTACATTTTATAGTGAAAGCCAACATGTAAACAAATAAGTCAAAGGCCTCCCCCAAGGGAATTGCCATGGAGATTAGATGGAATGAAAATGGTAAGCATGCATACTAAATAAATAAAAAGGCATACCAAATAAATACATGGTATTTGGGGATGGAGGAGGCACTACCAGACCCTCACTTTACAGGGGAGAAAATTGAGACCAAGACAAGGGAAACGAGTTATCTAAGGTCACCCAGGGTAGTAAATAGCAGAACCAGTATTTGGACCCAGGTATTTTGACTACAAATCTGACTTCATTCTAGGACTACCCTAGGAAAGTATGGTGTGATGAAAATATTGTGGGATTTGAAGTTAAAGCACATGGCTGAGTACCCAGAGTTTAACCCAATTTATTCCACATTTGAAGGATTGGGTTCTGCCAACAATGACTCCTCAAAACTCAATCTTAGAATTGTAGGGGACTTCAGAGGGCATCTAGCACAACCTACGACTGATAGACAATCCCTTCTACCATCTCCTAACAGTGGTGCCCAAGCCTCCACTTAACTTCTCAAGAAGCCTGTTCCATTTCCACATCACCTTAATGGTTAGGGAATTTTTCCCAATATCAGGCCTAAATTTGCCTCTTAGCTACTTCCAGCCTTTGCTCTCCTTCCAATCACCAAGCAGAACAATCAATCAAACAACAGCAAGTATTTATTACATCCCTACTCTGTACCATGCAATGCACTGGTTGTTGGGGATACAAAAAAAAAAAGAAAAAAGAAAGAGTTCCTACTTGTAAGGTGTTTACATTTTAATCAAGGAGGCAACAAGGGCATAAAAATATATACGGCACAAACATAAAGTGAATAAATACAACCTTATGCAAAGTAGCTAAATACAAGCCAGTCTGAGGGAGAGGATACCAGAATTTGTGGGATCAGGAATGGCTTTATGAAGAAGATGATGCTTTAGGTTCATCTTAAAGAAAGAACTGGAAAAGAGTACGGCAGAAACTAGGTATAGACCAAAATCTTACACCATATAGCAAAATAAAGTCAAAATGGGTTCATGATTTGGATATAAAGGCTGATACTATAAGCTAACTGGGAAAGCAACGAATAATTCACCTGTCAGATTTATGGAAAACAGAAGAATTTATGACCAAACAGGAGATAGAGAACATTATGAAACACAAAATGGATAATTTTGCTTATATTAAATTGAAAATGTTTTGCACAAACAAAGCCAATGGAACTAAGATTAGGAGGGGAGCAGAAAACCAGGAAAGAATTTTTACAAAGAAAGAAAGGGATGCTGAGGCAGCATGGAAAGAGGGCATTCCAGGCATGGGGATTGCCAGCACAAAGGCAAGGAGATAGAATATCATGTGTGAGAAACCAAGAGAAGACCATATTGCCAAGGTGAAGAATGCAGGAGGGAGAGTAATGTTCAAGGAGGCTGGAAAGAGAGGTTGGGTCAATGTAGGAAGGTCTTTAACAGAGGGAAACAGAGGAGGTGATATTTTGTCCTAGAGGCAAGATCCCACTAGAGTTGATTGAGTAGGGGATTCACATGGTCAGATCTGTGTTTAAAGAAAATTACTGTAGTAGCAGCTTATAGCATGGACTGGAAGGAAGGAGAGCAATTAGGAGGTTATTGCAGTCTTCTAGGCAAATGGTGATAAGGGTTTGAACAAAGGTGAGTGGAGAGAAGAGGTCAGATGCAAGAAATGTTGTGAAGATAGAAATGGCAAAATTGGGTGACTGATTATATTTGTGTGGTGAAGGAGAACATGGAATTCAGGATAATGCCAAAACAAAAACCTGGAAAACTGGAAGGATGATATGCTTTCAACAGAAATTGTGATGTTTGGAAAAGGGGAAGGTTGGGGAGGAAAGACATTTTTGGATTGTTGAGTCTAAGATGTCCATTTGAATATCCATTTGAAACATCCAGTAGGCAACTGGTGATGCAACACAAAAAAACTTGTGGTAGAGACTGAGGTTGGATTTACAAGTCTTCATTTATAATTCATCTTCATGGAGCTGGTAATTAAACCCATGAGAGTTGATTCAGCTACTGAAAGAGAGTATGTAGAGAGAAAAGACAGCCCAGGTTAGAACCTTGGGGGGACCTGCAGTTAGGGGGCTTGGTGTGGATGTTGAATCAGCAATGGCGACTGATAAAATGTGGTCAGACAGGTAGGAGGTTAAGTGGGAGAGATTAATGTCACAAAAACCCATCAGGAAGAGAGAGCATCCAAGAAGAGAGGGTGGTTAGAAATGTGAAATCCAGCATAGGGGTTGAGGAGTAGTTAGTGGCATAATTATGATGTGAACTTAGGTCCTGACTCTATAGCCAGTAATTTTTCCACTGAACCTCACTACTTCCTCTTGCTATCTTGGTCACAATCCTCTATGTTAAGGTCTTTTTTGGAGCCTGGTGAAGCCTATGGACCCTTTCTCAGAGCAATGATTTTAAATGCACAAAATGCATAAGATTAAAAAGGAAACCCATTATACTGTAATACAGTTATTAAAATATTTTTTAAAAAAATAAGTTCCCTGACCCCTAGTCAAGAATCCGTAATATGTCAATTGTCATTGTCCCTCCTAAAATATGGTGTCCTGGGGCCATTGAAAGAGTGTTGGATTAGGAGTTTGGGGAGGTTAGTTTCATTTCTGTCTATGCTACTTGCTATCTATGTGATTTGGGGAAAAGATTCCTGATCTCTCTAAGCCTCTGCTTCCCCATTTCTAAAATCGAAGGGATTGGACTAGATGATCTCTAAGGTTCCTTCCAGGAATCTTAGTCTACCACCTAAAAGAATATCCTTTTGTGGCTCCACATTCCCTAATTTGCTCATCAACAAATCGATTTTATAAAGGTAGGCTCTTGTAGCCATTTGATGAAAATATCCACTTGCCAAACCTGCAAGCCTCCCAAGCTATAGGATGGAGCACCAGGCTGCTCCCTCCCTCCCTCTGTCACTCCAACTGTCTCCTCCCCAGGCTGGTGTTTTGTTTTGTTTTTTTTTTTTGTTATCAGGCTGCCATCATCACTGATTTGGAAGTGTAGAAAATAGTATTATAAGGGAACAGATGCGAACAAAAGGGGTGAAATTGAATGTATTAGTATTCAGTGGCCTCTCTTTGATTACCTCTGACTGGAAAATGTTTGGAAACCACCAGGGTCCCCTCAAGTGTTATGATTTGGTAAATTCAGCCCTCGTGAGCTGAGACCCAGGCTCCCTTATTGAAATTGAATTGATATTTTGTAAACTTCATTTGTGAATAATGTGATCTGACAGGGACAAATGTGACGGAGAATTGTTTTCAAACCTCCTCCAAATGAAACTTATTATTGGGTAAATACGGATTTCTTTGTCTCTTTCCTCTCCCTTTCTCTCTATCCTGGGTGTCTTCATGGCCTGAATATGTATCAACTTTTCCAAGGTAATTGAATTGATGCAATCATGTGTGGGCACGAGAATAAATTCCCGATTCCGGGGAGAGATTGGAAAAGAAAGAAAGAGAGGGAGTGGGGTTGTGGCTGTTGATGTCTCCTCCAGCCTGGGGCCTGGTAGGTCAGGCCACTATCTCAGGTTGGGAGATGGGCAGAAGCTCTTCTCTGATTACCAGGTTGGGGCCATTCTCTGGCTCAATAAGAGGACCCTGCTATAAGGCCAGTTTCCAATTTTGCTGGCCGGCAGCAGGCCTCAGATGTCTTACATATTCATTTCCCTTTGCAGAAAATTTGCCGGGCTTTAGCTCAAATTCAGTTAGCGGGGATTGATGAAAGTGGCGAGAGGAGACGACGGATACTGATTCTGCCTTTTCACCTTTGATTAGTTCAACCGGTGAATTATTCCTGCCCTGTCAGAGCACCATTAAGGAAGCTAGGGCCAGGGTTGCAAGTTCACACTTTCTGATGTCACAGAGACAAAATAGGTTGAGCCGTGATTGGTCTGACAGAGACCTAGGATTATTTCAATGCTGTGTGGCATTATTCTAACAGGTCAAACCTCAGCAAATAGAGGAAGACAGAGAGAGGGAGACAGAGGAGACAGAGAGAGAGAGATAGATAGATAGATAGATAGAGAGAGAGAGAGAGAGAGAGAGAGAGAGAGAGAGAGAGAGAGAGATACAGAGACAGAGAGAGGGAGGGAGGGAGGGAGGGAGGAGACAGAAAAGAAATGGAGACAGAGAGACAGAGACAGAGACAGAGAAAGACAGAGAGAGACAGAGAGAAGCCAGTTAGAGGATAAGAGGAAGGAAAAAGTCATCTTCTCACCTGTCGTAATGATGGTCAACACTGGAGAGTGGAAAGCTCCTTGGATTTGGAATCCAAAGAGAACTATGTTCAAATCTTTATTCTTTTACTTATTAGCTCTGTGACCAACTGCTGGCAAGTCACTTACCATTTCTGAGCCTCAGTTTCCCTATCCATTAAAATGGTGATGATAGTTTTCGCATGGGAAATGCAGTATAGTAGAGGGCAGACCTTGGAAAAAAGTTTAAAGTAACTTCAAGTCTCATCTCTGACACTTACTGGCTGTGTGGCTCTGGAAAAGTCACTTCAGCTGTCAGTGCCTTATGCAAACCCTCAAAGACTAGAGTAAGTGTCTACCTTCATTGTTGGAAGGAATTTCCTTGCTGGGAATTCCCTGTATCAATGATATCACAAGCTTGTTCTCAAATCTAAATCTGTCAACCACCTACCTCATAATGCTGTTGTGTGGAAAGTATTTTGTGAATGGCAGTTGCTGTTCCTGACAGATCTCTAAGGATGCTTGCCAATCACTAGTAATCAGTCAACTAGCATACGTTAAGTACTCACTATATGCCAGTCACTATCCTAGGTATGGGGAATACATATTGAGGCAAAACCAAAGTCCCCACCCTTAAGAGACAGGACACTAACTTCACATTGACCACAGGCAGCCATAGCTCATGTGTCAATTATGTGGAAGGGTGAGAATTCACAAGAATAATATCTCAGAGTTGGAAGGAACCATCAGTACCTAAGTACGCCTCTACAACCTTATAATAACAAAAGCCAATTTTATAGAGAATTGAAGGTTTGCAAAGTATTTTCCATATATCTCATCTGTCAGTTAATTATCTAGCATTTCTTAAGTGCCAGGCACTGTGATAAACCCTGGTTAAGGACACAAAGAAGGGTGAAATACAGTCCGCTCTCTCAAGTAGCTCACAGTCTAAGGGGGGAGGGGAACGATATGCAGACAACTATGTACACACAGGAGAGAGGCAGGATAAATTGAGGCAATCTCAGAGGAAAAGCACTAAGATTAAGAAACACTGGGAAAGGCTTCTTGCAGGAGGTAAACCTTTAAGCTGAGAATTGAAGGAAGCCAGAGAATTCAGGAGGTGGAGACAAGAAGAGAGAGAGATAATTCTAGGCATGGGGGATAGCCTGTGAAAACAGAGTCAGGAGACGGAGGGTCTTTCTCAAGGAACAAACAGCACAGAGGTCAGTCTCACTGGATCACAAAGTACATGGACTGGAGGAAGATGTAAGAAGACTGGAAAAGTAAGAAGGGGAAAGGCTATAGAGGGTTTTAAAAATGAAATGGAAGATTTTTATGTTTGATCCTAGAAATAACAGAGAGTTACTGGAGTTTATTGAATGGGGATGGGGGGACTGCATATGTGATGAGGTTAGACCTGCATTTTAGGAAGATCAATTTGACAGCTAAACATGGATGTTCACAACAATTCTAGGAGGTGGGTGCTATTATTATCCCCATTTTACAGATGAGGAAGTTGGGAGTGACAGTGACACATAGCTAGTGAATATCTGAGCGGGATTTGAATTCAGGTCTTCCTGACCCTAAGTGCAGCATTCTATCTGCTACCCCATCTCCCTACCCTTCATCAACATGGGGCCATCCAGCCTTTTATTGAATAGCTCCCCAAACATGTTCATTATACTTTGAGGGGAACTGATTGTTATGGAATATTTCCTTCTGTTGCTCCCAAATCATCTTCTCTGGAACTTCTACCCAATTTAGTACAATTCAAGAAAATGTTAAGTGCCAAACATATGCAGAGAACCTAAGCTAGGTGCTAGGAAAGTTTAGCTAAGATATAGTACCTGACCTCATTGATAAGAGGCATGTAGGCAGAGATACATAATGAAAAATGCTAAGTGTATGTAATGATGATGGTTGATAGTGATCATGATAATGGCGGTCATGATGATGATGGTGGTGGTATCATTATGTACATGATAATAATAATGGTCATCACGATAATACTAGTGAGGATGCTAGCGGTGGTGATGATTGTGCTATGTGATAGTGATCTGACGGTGATAATGAAGATGGTGATATAGCTGATGACAAAATGATGGCCTTGGCACTGCTGCTGCTGCTCACGCTGATGTCCCAGACAAATTCAGTTGAAGCACAACTTGTATTCAACAAGACTAAGATGGCCAAGCAGTTTTTTTAAATCAACAGAGTTCCCTTTGATTTAGTTTCTTGCCTTTGGGAGGCAATGTGGTAGAATAGAAAGAGTACTGAGCATAAGGTTCAAACCCAGGTTATAATACTAATTTCAATGTGATCTCATGTAAGACTCCCCTTCCTTGGCCTTCAATTTCTCTCTTTGTGAAATATATGACTGTAGCTAAGGTCCCATCCAGTTCTGACACTGCATGATTCTATTCTGGGGTAGTGGGTGAAATTGATTTAACAAGTATGGCAAACCCAGCCAGGGTTGCTCTTGATAAAAAGTAGTTTGGGAGCCACATAAAGTCTGGGGATAAACCTTGAGCATCCTCCATCATGCAGTGACTGTATGGACAACGACTTGCCTAGGATGTTCTAGAAGGAATCCCTATTCCAATACAGTTTGGATGAGATTCCTTCTAACTCTTGCCTTCAAGCACTCCCACCTATTCCCATCAGAGTTCACAACTTCCCCAGAGCCCAAGAAATTTAGACCACTCACTCCTAGGTCTACCTATCAAAATGTTTCCTTGTTTTTGCAAACACTCACATTGTGTTTATTCAAATTGGTGCCACAAAATTGCCTTTGGGCCAAGTACTGATACCCATGGCTCCGTGTAAATGCAGCCTTGGTTTTCACAATGATGGATGTGCTGAGAGAGCTCCTTTTGGTAAGCAGAGTTCTTCTCTCTTCACCGTGCATCATGTCTCCAACCTACAGAAGCCCTTCCTCTGATTTCTCGTGTACAGAGACCACTAAAACCACCCACCGTTGATAATGAGACCTGGCTTTCTTGCCTCTGAAAATTACATTGATTTCACATCCATCCTGCAAGTTTCTCAGTCAAAATATTAGGCACCAGGGGTGCTCATCATTATTTAAATTATTTATTTGTAGAGTTCCCCCAAAAAAAGATATGCTTTGATCCCAGGGATGGTAGATATTCTCTGAGGCTTGCGCCCCAGCCTGCTGACTCTCATGGACAGGACAAATGCATGTCTCGGTTATAAATGGTCTCCACTTTCACTTCATGGCTTAGAGCTGAATAAACACAGACTCTGTGAACTGGACTCAATAGCTCTATTTATACTGTATTTGGTTAGAGTCTGACATAAATCTCTGGTGCTTTTGATTGACTGTGCCCAGGCCTGAGCAAGATTAAAATAATGAGAGGTTTGTTAACGGATCTGACACTCTTTCCCCCAAGCCCATTTAGCTTAATCGGCAGTGCCCTGGTGAAGATGAGCATTTATTTGTTATACATACATTTTATAAAAGAGAGATGTTCTGAGGCAAGGGGGGTCATTTTTCACACCCCACCTCGAGATAGGAAGTAATTAAAAACAAGGCGGAAAACTGATCCTGAAAGAAGGAGGCAGCCATTGTTTAGCGTTGGAGAGAACTGTACAAAAAAGATCATTAAATTCCATTCATCACTTTAAATTGATGCAAAAGGCTGGTCCCCACCCCACCCAGGCAAGAATAGAAGCAAGAACCACACAAAATCTGTCTTGATGGCTTGGGAAACACAATATTCAGCAAGTTGGAGAATAATATGCCAGATAAGGAGATAGCGTAGTGCACTGGGAAGAACACTGAATTTGGAATTAGAGGGCCTGAGCTTGAATCCCAGTTTGGCCACTTTATTGGCTATGTGACTGAGTAAGTTTCAAACTCTCTGAGTTTAAGGGACTCTCTGGGCTTCAGTTCCTCATCAATAAATTGAGGGGGTTGGACTAAGGTGACCCTTCCAGACCTAAATCTATGGTCTTCTGGTAGAAAAACCATACCCTAAGGAGCTCTGACACATGATGATCGTCTGAAAAAATTACTGAGACACAAGAGTGTCAGGGGAATGTGGTAGAAAAAGAGTGTAGAGACAGGGAGTTGAGGTTTAATCCCTGCTCTACCACTGACTCACTGTGGCAAGTTTCTTATGTTCCCTGGGTCTTTGCATATGGGTTTCTTTCTCTATAAAACTAGAAAGTTGAATTAGAGGATGTTGAATGCCCCTTCCATTTCCAAAATGGCCTTCCTTCCTTCCTTTTTTCCTTCCTTCCATTCATCTATCCATCCACACCCTTCACCTTCATTGGTAAGATAGGATACAAAACCCTTCTGTCTCCTTCATTGGAAGGAATCAATGAAGTGATACGTATGAAAGTTATATAGGCCTATAAAGTGATATGTAAATGTGGACTGTCATCATTGACACTCTTATCTCCCAGTAGACACAATCATAGCCAAAATCAAAATTTCCAATGATCTAGGAATGGTTCTGTGGCATGTGGCTACCCAACACAAACCAGTTTGAAGAAGAGAGACCATCTTAAGAAGTTGGTAAGGGTGTCATCCCAAGCTTGGGATTCAGGCTCAGGTCCTCTGACTCCAAATTCAGTGTTCTTCCCACTGGTATAGATCCAGCCTTCCTATATCACCTGAGCCCTGATCCCCTTTTAAAATCTTCCTGTTGAGAGCTGCAAGCACTAGGCATTTTGCCTTTTTTTGTGCTGCATTATCAATTGGGAAACTAATGACTTAGGAAATTGTGAGATAATAAAATATTTTTAAAGTGCACTTTAAGCTGGAACTTTATGTTCAATATTTGGACCATGCAGTGAAGATGCTTGAGAAGTGCAGTGGGGCTTTGGAAGAGACTTGGGGCCACTTGCTATAACAGCTGAACCGTCTGTGAGCACGTGCAGATGGATGCTAATTAACTGATTTGAGCACAGCTATTTCCTCCGGGCATCGAGAGGATACAATGATGACGGCCATAAAAATTGACTTCTGTTTGTTACACACAGTTCTACCAAAGTCATAAAAATTATCCCCAGCCTTCATGTGGCCATGTCCCTACAAACCTCCATTAACTTACCACCTTGTCATAAAATTTTAATTGCTTATTGACTTGGCCACAGTATTTGGCTCCACTAGCACCACTGGACACTGAGTTTGAAGTCAAGAGAAATGTGACACTGGCCATTCCCAGAAGGATTTTCCATGTGCAGGACGTTGGTGCCACTCATGAGTGCCAGTGGATTGGGCTCCAGGCCACTGGGAAGCTTGTATGCCCAAGGTCCCATTAGCAGTAATGGGGAAGTGGATATGTGTGCTGAAGAGAGAAATGACTCAATAGCTTGTTCATTAGCAGGATAAACAACTAGTTTATCTTATTAACCCATTTAATTTCCAGCTGAGTCTCTGGAGTTTTATAATATATTAGTGGAATAGTTAGCAATGAGGGAGGAGAGCTATTTTTTTTTAAAATGGATCATATAAAAGCTCCCTGTGGCCTATGGAAATAGGTGAGGCATGGCGGAATAATTCTAGGAAATGACATTAACCCCTGCAAGGCACAGAGCATTGAACTGCAGGGCTGGGACAGTTTTTGCACAGGTGACCAGACTGGACAAGTTGTCTAAGCTAACTGGACTTCAATCCTCCCTCCATAGATTTATTTGTGTGGAAAAGGTGGAGTCCGTGTGGAGACAGATAAAGGGAGAAGACTTAGTTTTGAATATTGGCTCTTACATTAACTACTTTTGTGACCTTGGGCAACCTAATTTAACACACATTTATTAAACACCTACTGTATACAAAGCTAGTACCCACCCTTCTCATCTCTCCCTTCCCTTCCTTCCTCTTCTCTATTCTTCCTTCTCTCTCTTTCTCATTTTAATTTTTCTTTCTCTTTCTTATAGTCTAATTAATATTTCTTATTTATACCTTTTTTAAAACATCAGGATGATTTCCCAATATGTCCTCCCCACCACTACCACCAAGTCTTCCTCTGGGTCTGTGTGTCTGCCTCATAGTAAGTACTTACTAATTCCTTTGTCTAGCTTTATAACAGAAAATTTAGACCAAAATTAACCAACAAAGCAAACTTACTTGACAGTATATGCACTGTATTGTACCAAAGTCATTCATATCTCTAATGAGAGGAGGAAGGATAAGCATGGGAAGACTGTGGGTTAAGTGTGCCTGGGTGTTCTATCTTACCTGGCCCATACTCTATACCAGGCCTGCACAACATCATGGGCTGCTTATGGGCCACGTACCTCTTGAGGCCTGCCAAAGGATTTCCTGGGGCCTGCAAAAATGCAAATCCCTCAGCAAAGCTGACTGTGCAAAGTTCCCTTAGGGCAGGCCTGTACATAGGTCCACCTATGCCTGTGAAAGGATTTCAGGTGGCCCTCAAAAAATATAGAGAATGTAAAACAGGCCTGCACAACTTCTGGCCCACTGGCTGCCATGTTGTACAGGTCTGCTCTATACATTCCTCTTCTTTTCTCTAGGACAAAAAATGGCCAATGTAATTAGTCTGAATTCTGTAATACATCAGCACTGGTTTCTTCTATTATGGTAGTCAATGTGTGTGTGTGTGTGTGTGTGTGTGTGTGTGTGTGTGTATTCTCATTGGTTCTACTCTCTTTGTTCCACACTGGTCATGTAAGCCTTCTCAAGTTTCTCTGAATTCTTCATATTCTTTCTTTTTTTAAATACCATAATTGTTACATTCATATACCACAGTTGGTTCCACCATTCCCCAGTCTATGGGCACTGACTTTGCTTCTGGGTTGGGTTTTTTGTTTTTTTGCTATCTGTAATATATAGGTCCCCCATTTTTGTTATGAGAAGCAACATAGCCTAGTAAATGTAGAGCTGGACGTGGAATCAGGAGGGCCTGGATTCAAATCCCATCTTTGATACTTACTAGTCTATGTGACTGTGGGCCAGCTGCTTAACTTCTCTTAGCCTCAGTTTCTTTATCTGTAAAATGGTGATAATAAATATTGGTAGTACCCATCTTGTGAGAGCATGAAATTCAAACGATGTAATATATGTAAAATGTTTTACAAACTTTAAAGCATTATACAAATGTCAGTTATTATTATATTGTTACATTTCCAAATCCTGTCCCAGATAATCATACTGGCTATGAGATCACAGGTAAGTTACTCAACTTTTCAACGTCCCAGGCAACTCTTTGAGACTATGAGTTACAAATAAGTTGCCAAAACTGCATTGATGGAGAGAGTTTCCACAATGGAAATTCAGCACACAAATGCAATCAGAGGTCTGATGTGCTTGTTCTCTCTCTCTCTTTCTGTCTCTCTCTCCCTCCCTCCCTCTCTCTCTCTCTCTCTCTCTCTCTCTCTCTCTCTCTCTCCACAAATATATATGTATGCATATAGATATATGTACACACACATATATATACATACACACATTTGTACATGAGTGTATATATAATAGCTAATAACAGCTAACATTTATGCACTTTAAGGTTTGTATAGCCATTTACATATATTATCTAATTTGACCCTTTTAACATCCATAGGTAGTAGATGCTATTATTATCCCCATTTTACATATAAGAAAATTAATCAGGCAGAGGTTGATCTACTTGCCCAGGGTTACACAGCCAGTAAGTGTCCAAGGCTAGATTAGAACTCAGGTCTTCCTAACTCCAAGTCCAGTTCTCTATCCACTGTGCCATCCAGCTGCCTCAATACACACACATTCACATATTATGTGTGTATACATTACATATGTTTGTGTTTGTATTATTATATGTATTATCATTATTAACTCTTTGAATTGCCTGCCTACTGGTGGGCAAAACATATGAATGGTTTAGCACCATTTTTGGCATAATTCCAAATTGTTTTCCAGAATGATTGGACTAGTTCACAGTCAGAATGAATAAACCAACAGTGTAGTAGTGGATATTTTTCCTCACAACCCCAATATTGCCTTCTTTAATCATTTCTGCTAATTTGATGAAGATGAGGTGAAATCTCAGAGTTATCTGAATTCACATTTCTTTTCTTATTACAGATTTGGAGCAATTTTACCTATAGCTATTAATAGTTTTCATTTCTTCTTTTAAGAACTCCTTGTGGCTAGGTGGCGCAGTGAATAGAGCTCTGGCCTCCGAGTCAGGAGGAACTGAGTTCAAATCTGGCCTCAGACACTTAACACTTACTAGCTGTGTGACCCTGGGCAAGTCACTTAACCCCAATTGCCTCACTAAAAAGCAAAAAGCAAAACAAAACAAAACAAAAAGAAAAAACTCCTTGTTAAATTCATTGGCCACTTATCCTCCAGGGAGTGGGTCTTGGTTTTACAAATTTCTGTAAATTCCCTGAATTATTTGGGATGTTGAACTTTGATCAAAGCTATTTCCTGCAAAAAAAAAAATTTCCCCTCAATATTTAAGTAGTTGATAGTCTAACGGGATTTGGTGGCATGAGATACGTACACAAATACCTTGACCTCGGTGGATTTGTTTCATTGCCTATAAAATAAAGGGGATCTCCAAGTTTCCTCCCAGTTCTAAATCCTGTGAGAGTCTGAGAAAAAGAGTTTTGAGAGTTGGAAAGTCTATAGAGATCATACAATTTAACTTTCTTTCTCAAAAGGAATCTCAAAGATTATCTAGTTCTTTATATAGTTATACTATACTATACTATGGAAAGTTCTTTATACAGATGACTAAAAGTCCACACAGGGGCAGTGACTTCCAAGGTCATACTTGAGCAAATCAGTGTCAGAGTGTCTTCTCTGGGTATGGTGAACTGGATGCTAGACTTATGCTCAATAGAGGCTTGATTCTGACAGTAAGTGGCCGGTATGACCCTGGGCATGTCAGTGAAAAAAATATAAATATAAAAGTGTCATGATCTGTACAATGAGACTAATAATCCATTCTTTAACTATCTCACAGGGCTGCTATGAGAAAATCCTCAAAAGTGGTGAGGTGTTTAAACTTCAAAGTATCAAAGAAATGTGAGTACTTATTCTATAGCTCCCTTTACAAAGAATTCTTCCGACAATAATTCCATGAGATAGGGCAAATATTACTGCCATTTTACAGATGAGAAAACTGAGTCTCAGAGAGGAAATGATTTGGCCAAGGCCACATAACTCATGAGTGTGAGAGATCAGAGTCTTAGAGGGGGTGATGGGGAGTCTCTCTCTTTTTTTCTTTTTTTAGACAATCAATATTAATTCAACAGACCTTCACTTGCAGATGTCAAAGATTAGAGCTTGGGTTTAGTGCTGAGTAAGGGGAGAGGTGATACCAAGATACACCTTTTGCCACAAGGACATCAAAAATCATAGTGAAGTGGAGGAGAGACATGGGCATGATGCAGTTGGTAGAGCAGTGAGCATGGAGTCAGAAAGACCTGAATTCAAATCTGGCTTCAGATACTTACTAGCTGTGTAACTCTGAGCAAGTCACAACCTCTGTTTGCCTCGGTTTTCTCACCTGTAAAATAAGGATGATAATAGCCCCTGTATCCCAAGATTGTGTGAGAATAAGATGAGATATAAAATGAGGGAAGGCACTTAGGAAACCTTAAATGCTATATCAATACTAGCTACTAGTGTATTATTATAAAACAGCTCTTTCCCAAACTCATGACATCTCTTGACATTCTTCCCTAAGTAGCACAGTGGATAGAGCATTGGACTTGGAGTCAAGAAGACTTGAGTTCAAATTCCACCTCTGAGGCTCAATTCCTATGTGATCCTGGACAGACTATTTAAAGTCTCCAGACCTAGGTTACTCAATGACCTCTAAGGTCCCTTCTAGCTCGAAATCCTTGAACCTGGAAAGCTGGCTGCTCTTTCTCTCCTGTCCCCAACACAGAGAAGCAGGAGTTAGGATATTCCTGCTTACCCATTGCCACTTTCATATGCTATCTCTGGCACCATCACTCAGCAATGACCTCTGTTCCTTTTCAAGTCCATTCCATCCCAGCTAGATGCTGGTTGTTTGTCATTCATGGTCCTCTAGGTTATTCTGCTTCCTCCTTGCTAAAGTCAGTACTGGGCTCACGGTCTTCTGCACCCCAAACACTGCTTCCTTCCAACACCTTGGACTCAATCTCAGCTTCCCACGTCCTCTGTCTGTGCTATAACACACAGAAAAGGTCAGACCTTAGACATGCCCTTCCCTGCCCCTTCTCCAACTGAATTTGCCCCTTGTACTAGAATTCCTCATTACAGTTCTACAACATGCAATGGAATTAGAAGAAGGAGAGATCCAGAGATGGCAGATAGACATAACGTATTCTATTCTCTCCTCATATGTACAGGAGGAAATAGAAACTCAGAAGGGTTCCTCCCAGCTAATGAGGAGGGTGGGGCATGGAAGGTGCCATAGAAGAAGATCTGGGCTCTAAGGATGGATAAAATGGCATCTCTCCATAAAAGGGCATGCCACGTGTGAGCAAAGGTAAAGGGGAAGGAGAGCCCAGGGAACATTTGGAGGACAGTTAAATGGTCTTCTTATGATGGAGCATAGAGTACATGAGACAGAGCAGTCACAAGCAAGGGAACGAAGGTATATTGCAGGTTCTTGAATACCTTACATTAAGCAGGTGGTCACTTGCTTAGCCTATGGATGCTGTCAGCTCTGTAGGCTGAGCAGCCTTTCACTTGTTTTATAAGTTAAGAGATGAACCAAAGTTATCTATATGGGCAGCTGGATGACTCAGTGGGTAGAGTGCTTGGCCCGGAGTCAAGAAGACCTGAATTAAAATCTGGCCTCAGATACTTAACAAGTCGAGTGACCCTGGGCAAGTCACTTAATTTGTTTGCCTCAGCTTCCTCATCTGTAGAATGGAGATCATAATAGCACCTACTTCCCAGGGTTATTGTGAGGATTAAACGAGATGATAATTGTAAAGCACCTAGCTCAGTGCCTGGCACATGGGAAACACTATATAAATCTTAGTTATTATTATCATTATTGTTATTGTTATTTAATATTCACTCATTCAGTAGTCATTATTAGGTACTTACAGAGAAGCAGTGTGGATTAGTGGATGAAGAGCTGACCTCAAAGCCAGAAAGACCAGGGTTCAAGTCTTGACTCTGACACGTACTGGCTTACGGGACTTTGGACAAGTCGCTTCATCTTTCAACGTTTTAGGCAACCCTCTAAGACCCTAAATTGCAGAGGAAGTACCAACATGCATTAGTAAAGGGAATTTCCTCACCTGGAAGTTCCCAATACTAATAAAAATGCAAAGTCCAACCTCCAGTCCTCTACTCATGAGCTCACATTTTTAAAACATTTAAGGTTACAAAGAACTTTCAGAGAGTACGAAGATTAGTACTTCTCCCCTAAGGCCTCAGAGTGCCCTATGCTGGCACCTCCCTTAAGCACTTAGCATATTGTGTGTTGTAGCTATCTGCATTTATGCATTATCTCCCTACTTGACTGGAAGTTCCATGAGGACAGGGACTATGCCATCTAAACTTTGCATCTCCTATAGCTCCAAACACAGGTCTCTGTCCATGGTAGGCATTTAATAAATAATTATTGAACTGAGTCATTAAATTATTCTTATTTTACACATCAAGAGGCTGAGGCTCAAAATGTATGAGTAATTACTCACATAGCTAGTAAGTATCACAGTCAGGACTTGAACCCAGGTCTTCTGACTTTGAATGCAGTGCACTTTCTATACCACCCTAGGCACCCCAATAAACTGTGCCATACACAGGAAGAGATGCAAAGGTAATGAGAACTTGAGCTTTAACATCCTGGAGCTTATAGTTTAGCAGGGAGCAATGGATGACACAAGCTAGTAACAATACTTGGTAACTTCGGGCAGCTAGGTTGCATAGTGGATAGAGAGATCCAGGCCAGGACTCAGGAAGACCTGGGTTCAAATGCAAGCCCAGACACTAGCTATGTGACCATGGGTAAGTCACTTAACCTTATTTGCCTCAGTTTCCTCATCTGTAAAATGAGCTGGAGAAGGAAATGAAAACCACTCCAGTATCTTTGCCAAAACCCCAATAGGGTCACAAAGAGTTGGACATGACTGAAATGACTGAATAATAACAACAGCAACAAATCGTGGTAACTAGAGTGCAGAGTCATCCCATAGCATTGTCTCCCAATGCAGGTAAAACTGACCCTGGGCTCTTCAAAGCTCTGCTAGAAAAGGAAACACTCCAGGAGCTCCCATCCCACCAAGCCAGAAAGTTTCCATGCACTATAGCTACATAAGCTAAGGTAAGTACAGAGAAGCTCAGTGCCAGAAAGTTAACCACAGCGACTTATGGTCAACTCTTTTTGTAAGTATTTGAAGAATCACAGCATGTTAGAGGTGAAAGGGACCTTAGACAGCACTTAGTCTAGCCCCCCTGATTTTAAAGATGAAGAAACTGAGATCCACAGAGATTTTGCTCAATGTCAGTCACAAACCTAGCAAGAAGATAGTATAAAATGAAATCGAATGAGAGAGAGATTTTTTTGGGGGGGAGGGTACAGGGCACAAAGTGCTGTGTAAAGTCAGAGGAAGAAGAGATGTTTCTACCTGGGAAGAGCAATGGAAGGAATTTGTGGAAGAGGTGGCATTTGGGCTGGTACTTGTAAGATGGAGATGATTTTGTTTTAAACTTCCAGCTTCTGACACTATACCTAGACAATGTTCCATCTACCATGCTTCCTAATTAAATCCCTGATATCCACCCCCCACCAACTATCTCTCTCTCAGGGCTGCATTCAAGTCCCATGAATGGTTCCCTAAAGCCAAATCTATACTTTTTATTGTTATGTGAATATTCTGTTGGAACGAGATATTACACTTTTACTTCCCATTCAATAAATATCCAGGGCGTTCAGCAGAGCAGTGGGTATTAGCCTGTCAAAGCCTGAATTTATGGCTGAAATAGTGCAATATCAATAGCTGTATGGATCAAAAATGCATAAATATTAAAGTTCATCGGCCAGGGAAACTCTGTCTAAACTCCCAGTCACTTGTAAAATTTACTAAGTTCTATCTCATTTTTCATTGCTAAAGCTGATTTCAAAGGTCAAACAATTTATGATCTTTGGATCCTTTCCATTTGATGGTTATTCTTAGACTCCTGATTTCTGGATTTCCACTGATGGTTCTGCTATCCTTCTAGGCACCAGGCACATAAGCTCTTGCCCCTCCCTCATCCCAGCCTTCTCATCCAATCAATTACCAAGTCATACTGATTCCATCTCTAAAACAATTCTCACAGCAGTCCCCTTCCTTTCTATGACCACTGCCACTGTCCTAGTTCAGCTCCTTACCCATCTTGCTGGACAATTGTAACAGGTCTTCTGGCCTCCGCTTTTCCTCCCATCCATCTTTATACATCCTTCACACTCACTGCCTCAGTGATCTGCCTTAGGCTCCACTCAGACCAGGTCATCCTGCTGTTCAAAAACTGTACCTGACTCTTTGCCAAATAAAGTCGAAAGTCTTTAGCCTGGCATTTAAGGCCTTCCATCACATAGCCTCACTCTAACACTCCAAACTTTTCTGCTCAACTCTCCTTCATGTACTGTGTTTCAGCCACACTCGAACATGCTTTGACTCTGGTTCTCATCTTATCTTATCCCTTCTTTGTTTAGTCGTCCAGGCCTGGAACAGTCACCCTCTCCCTGCCCCTCCAATTTCACATCTCTTAGAAACGTTCTTTTCCATAATGATGATAATAATGATAATAATAACAAAAACAAAACAGCAACTAACATTGATAGTTTTAAGGTTTGCAAAGTTCTATATAAATATATATATAAAATATATGTATGTATACGTGTATGTGCATATGTACACACATGTATACATATATGTATGTGCACACACACATACACACATGTATATAAAATCTCATTAGATCCTCACAACTAATCTTGTAAGATAGATGCTGTTATTATCTTCATAAGGAAATGTTGGTTGAGAAAGATGAAGCCACCTGTCCAGGGTCATAGAGCTAGTAAATGCCTGAGGCAAGATTTGAACCCAGGTCTTCCTGACTGACTCCCAAGTTCAGTGTTGCTGTCTGCTGCACCTTTTCTATGAAGCCTTCCCTGAGCTCTCCTAGCTAAAAGTGATTGCTGCTCCTTTATATCTCTCACAGCATTTTGGTCCTTTCTTTTCACACTTTGTAATGGTTGTGTTTCTGTCACTGTTTTTGTGTGCTTGTCTTTTCTTGGGCGCTCTGCCTGATTTCATCTTTGTGTCCACAGTACCTTGCACAGACTATGCATCAACTAACATTTATTAAGTGCCTCTATGGGCCAAGCACAGTGCTAAGCACTGGGTATGTTAATAAAGGCAAAAGAAAATGGTTCCCTTCTCTCAAGTTGCTCATAGACTAATGGAAGAGACAGCATCCAAACAGCTATGTCTGTGCAAGTCATATTAAGGATGAATTGTGAGTAGACTCAGAGGGAAGGCACTAGAATTAAGGGGCATTGAGAAAGGCTTCTTACAGAAGGTGGGACTTAAAGGCAGCCAGGAAAGCTAGGAGGTTGTGATGATGAGGGAGAGAGTTCCAAGAATGGGGGACAGCACAACTCAAGAGTTGTGAGTGTCCTGTGTGAGAAGCAGCAAGGAGTCATTGGGTGGAAGAGTATGTGGAGAGTGGATGGTGTAAGGTGTATGAAAACTGGAAAGGTAGGAAGGGGTCAGGTTACAGAGGGCTTTAAAAGCCAAGGGATTTTATATTTGATCCTAGAGGCATCCCAGAGACATTGCAGTTTGTTGAGTGGGGGTGGGAATGACACAGTTAGACATGCACTCCAGGTGTGTGCTGTAGGTGGAAGAGCCCTAGATTTGACATCAGAAAACCTGAATTCTAGTACCAGTCTGGCCACTTACTAGCTATGTGGCCTCAGGAAATCTCTCTAGACCTCACTTTTCTCTCCTGCAAACCAAAATAGTTGGTATGAGATATTCTGAAAGGTGCTTTCTAACTCTAAAAATCCTATGAATCTTAGGAGTCCATCATTAGCCTATAAACTAAACTGACCAAACAGGATGGAAAAAGTGAGGAGGCTTCCCTTCAGTTGATGAGCATGGGAATGTATCCTGTTACCTGCCTAAGAAGACAGCTGAAGATGAAGGTTCCGGCCGACTGTCTCCCTGAACGATGCTAGTTCTCCTGGCAGTTCATTTAGGGAGTGTCATGGTACTGGAGGCTTTAAAGGGGTTAATGAGGTATTTATTCCATTATTGTTATTGGAAATTACAGTGTCTGGAATACTTACATGAGGAGATTAAAGAGAGATGCCTTCACCCACTTTCCAGAATCTGATAGGCCATTATTTTCTGGTTCATAACACAAAATAGTACTTTTCATCAAGAAACTCATATTCTCCCGATGATTCAAAAATTCACAGAGCAAAACCAATGCCAAGTATTATGTTCCCAATACTTTGTTTTTTAACCCCAAACAAGTTTCAGTGTGAAGGTTTGAACTCCATCTTGGAAGTCTCTTCCAGCTTTAGTGTTTGAGTCTGTGAAATGGAAAGGGAGGAGGTTCAAGAGGGATGCAGAGAAGGTCTGATCCTGAGGATTTTTGTTAACTGATCACAGGGATCAGAATCATCATCTCTTTGTACTCCATTTCCTCTTCCCTTAAATGAGGGATTGAAATAGATAGTTGCTAAAGTCCTTTCCAGTTCTAATGTTCCCTGACTCTGTTTCCATAATTCTACAAATGAAAGATTCTATAATTTAGTGATTTTGTTACTCTAAAATTCTATAATTCAGTGAGGTTATGAATAAAATTCTACAATTTTAAGATTGGAAACTTATAATTTTAAAATTCTAAGATACTGTAACAACCTACTATTCTAAAAACCTTTGATTCTATGATTGCATAATTCCATGATTGTTGTTCCAAGGTTCTATTGATTCTAAGGTTCCATAATTCGGTAATTTTATGGCTGTCATTTTAAGAGAATTATGTGTTACTCTATAATTCAGCGAGTCTATAATTTTGAGAGTCTAAGATTCTGTAAGTTAATGCTTCTGATATTCTAAGATTCTTTTTCTAAGACCAATTCAGTGATTCTATAATTTTAGGATTCTAAGAATTTTCTAGTTTAAGGTCTGCCATTCTAAGATTCTGATAAAAATTCTATAATTCAGTAATTCTCTCACCTTGGGATTCTGTATGTGTATTGTTTTAGGATTCTAAGGTTTGCAATTATTCTAAGATTCTATGGTCCAAAAGAGAGAAGGGTGGAGGAGGAGTGGAGCAGGGCACAGTGGTTAATGTGTAGTCTTTAACAGGAAGCCTCAAAGAAAATCAAATATCATAAATACAATAATTGGAAAGTCAGGGTTACTTGTACTTAGATGATACTGATATATAGCATATCAGGCCTGGAAGGTTTTCAAATGACCTTCTACACAGTGCAAAAAAAAGAATATCGACCTTGTTTCTTTCTTTGAGAGAAAAAAAAAAGAAATGAAAGCTATTTCCACATAGGCAAAAAGAAGTAGATGATTCAGGCAATTATTAAAATCACTCAGGCACAATGAAGTAGGGAATTGAGGCAATTATCCAGATAATTTAGGTCTCCCATGATGCTTTTGCCTGAACCATCCAGATAATTGAGGCTAAAGTGGGTATGGTGTCTGAATTATCTGAATAACTGATTGCCTCAATCCTCTATATCACGTTACTTGTGTAGACCCAGCCATAGCTTTTTTTTTCCCTTCAAAGTTCCTTAGGTCCATTTCAATATAAGACATTTATTTAACAACCACATATTAAATACTTCTATGTGCAAAACATTGTGCTGTGTGCAAAGCACTGAGGGAATGATATAGAAAATAAATACATTATTCCTGTCCTTACGGAGTTTATTATTGACCATGTACCAAAATACCAGATCATCTACATATAAAACTGCTGGGATATGTGCATCTGTTATCAGTAGGAAGAGAGTTTACACAAGAAGTCTATAGGTGGCTAAGAAAGTCATGTTTAGTCATAGTACCCTTTCAGAAGGCAGCACTTACTTCACAGGAATCCCAATTCAATGTGATCCTTGGTCATGAAGATGAGAACTTTCATGATAGTGCAGTGGTATTCCACTTCTAAATTGGAGAACTATTATATTGGAGGCAGACAACCTCAGTTCAAATCTCACTCCTCTTATTTACTACACATGTGACCTTTGGCAAGTCACTCAACTCTCTGAGCCTCAGTTTCCTCAACTGCAAAATGAAGAGGTTGGATGAAATTATCTACAAGGTCCCTCCTAATCCTAAAACTGTGACCTTACAGTCTTTTCAAAATGAAAGAATCTTAGATTCCCAAATTGTCAGAACCTGGAGCAATCTTTGAACACAGAAAGTCATAGTTGGAAGAGACTTTAGAAATCCTCATACCCAATCTGTCAATTGAGACAGGTGGGGAAACTCAAAATCTAGGAAATGGAAGGGAGTTTCCCAAGGTCACACAGCAAGTTAGATTTTGTTCCCTTTCCAAACACTATCCAGCCTAGGGCACAAGATGCTTCCCTTTCAGAAAATCAAGCTTAACATTCACATGTGTGAGTATATACGGACCGATATTACACTTGTCAAAAAAGTTGCTCTTGGAGGCATCCCTGGTTTTTTCATTTATAAAGTTGAGAGAGGTTATAAATCAGAAAAGTATTTATAGAAGATACACAGCTAGCAATAACAGTTTGGAGTGGCCAGTGCGTCTGTGTGACTATTTCATCTTCCACGGTAACTTAAACACAAGAAAAAAAGCTTTTACAGTTCAGGGGCGCTGCTGCATGGCGAGCTGAGATTGAGTGGGTTTGTAATAATTCATAGACTGCTCACTTTCGCTTCTCCACTGCTGAGGAATTACATTCTGCGATTAAAATGGCGCAGGGAATTGGCTGGCAGAGTGTATCTACTCTTCTGGTCTCAGCAAGAAGATAGAACACTGGAATGTGTGGTTGGCCATAATGCCAAGGAGTGGAGAGGAAGCACCCAGACAAAAGAAGAGATCTTGGTGGGGTTGCTTCTTTTTCTTTCTTTGATTATAGGTAAGCTGAAGCTCAATGCCTAGAGTACACCCATAAAGAAGCAAGAACTCAGCAGTATGAATTTCTATTATCTTAAAAGGGCATTTTCCTTATCAAAGCCCCAAAGGCAGGAAAGGAAAGTTTGGTTCCCATTTGATAGATGAGCAAACTAAGAAGTATAGAAATGAAGAGACTTGTCTAGAGTCATATAATGGCAAATTTTAGCACTGGATTTTGAGCCCAGGTCAGGCTTTCAGCTAACTATATTGCATGACAACTGAGGTTTTTAAGACTATCAATGAAGAATTGTTATGATGGTGTCCATTCCTCAAGCCCAGCTTTTACCCATCCTTTGAGAGGCAATTTAGGTCCCAGTTCTGTCACAGAATTTTTCTGGCAGGATTAGAAAATCAGAGAGTGGGCATGGCCCTTGGCATAGGTAACAGATAGGGCACTGGACTTGGAGTCTGAGTCAGAAGAGACCTCAGCAGCCATATGGTTCAATCGTTATGTGAAAAGAATCCCCAGCCTAACACACATAAGTGGTTCTCTGCTTGAAGACTCCAAGGAGGAGGAACCCAGCACCTCTCAAGGCCACCCATTCCCCTTTGGGGCAGTTCCAAGTGTTGCAATGATTTTTCCTTATTCACGACCTAAATTTGTTTTTTCCAATTTCTACCCACACTTCTACTTCTATCCTCTAGTGATAGACAAAACATTTAATTCCCCTTGCACAGAACAGTCTTTCCAAAGAATTGAAGGCAGCTTTCATGCTCCTCCAAAGCCTTCTCTTCTCCAAGATGCACAATTCTAGTTCTTTTAGATGATCATCATATGAAATTAATTCTAGGTCCTTCATCATTATGGCCGGCCTCCTATAGATGTTCCCCAGTTCAGCAATGTCCTTCCAAAATTATGGTACATAGAACTGGATGTAATACCCCTTGTTTAGTCTGCTCAGGTCAAAGCACAATAGGACCATCACTTTCTCATTCCTGGAATCTCTTCCTTTCTTAAGCTGGCTCAAGATCTTATCCACTTTTTTTTGCTGCTGTATGTTGACTGACATGGTGAGTCAACATATGCCATATGTCGAATTTATAGTCTACTAAAACCTCTGGATCTTTTCCAGACAACCTTATATCTAACCATGGTGAATCCATCTCATACCCTAGGGCTTGAAGTTAGAAAGAAAAGGTCCTGGTACTTTTTCTGGCTGTGCCAGAGAGAAGGGGAATGTTGTGAACACCAGCTGCTGAGACAGAGCGATCTCTTTAGTCCTCTCAGCCCACAGTTCTTAAGCTTTTGGGTCTGAGGACCCTTTCACAGTCTTAAAAATTGCTGATGAACCCAAAGAGCTCTTGTTTATCAGGGTTATATCTATTGACATTTACCATATTAAAAATTAAAACTGCTTATTTAAAAATATGTATTTCTTAATTCATTTAAAAATAACAATGATAAATTCATTACGTGTTAATATAAAAATATTTTAATGTAAAAAAACTCTACATTTATCAGAACACAAAAATAGTGAGGAGTGGCAGTATTTTATATATCTTTGCAAATCTCTTCAATATCCAGCTTAATAGAAAACAGCTAAATTCTCTCCATAGGCAATTATGTATTCTCCTTATACAATAATGTGGAAGAGGGTCTGCTACTGTGTTAAATCTATTGTGATATATTATTTTGGTTGTAGGTGAAGAACATCTGGACTCACAACAAAAATGTGCTTGAAAAAGGAGTGTTTCACTAAGTAAATAATGTCTGAGTATTATTATGAAAAGTTTTTTACTTTGATGACCCACTGAAAAGGTCTTAAGGCCCCTAGGGGTCTGTGGACCCTGCTCTGAGAACTGCTACCCCAGATGATTCTCCCACTAGGAAAAATGGCTTAATTAGCCAAATGGGCCATTCCAAAGTCATGCAACCATGGTCCTCTTGATGCAAGCAATGCCATTTGACGTCTTGAAGAGCCATGCCACAATTAAGCCATTACCAGAATTCCTATGGCTGGTTAATAATTCAGTTCAGTAAATATTTATGAAGCCTGCATTGAACTGTATGTAAAAGTTCCAGTACATGGTACACCTAAATGAAAATGGGTTCTTACAATGTGTAAGAAGGAGAAAAATCTCATTGACCTCCACCATCCTAAGCCTGCAATTTGGCACCATTCCACATTTCCAGCCTTATAGAGTCCCTTCCACATAATCAAGCAAGTAAGTATTTATTAAACACCGTTTATGTGCAGGGAATATATGTGTGTGAAGTCATTGTGGAGAAGGGGGTCTACCTTCCTCATCTCTACCAGAAACAACTGCTAAATAACTGCCACCAATCAATAGGCACAGGAGTTGTGAGAATGGTAGCATGCCCAGACCATCCCTCGCAGCCATCATCTGGGGAATTAGCTCTCTTGGAGAAGGAACCAGTCACCACTACCAACTTCCAATCAACTACAACTCTCAGACAGGCAAGCCAGCCTTTCTGAAAGAGGAAGGCCTTTGAAGGAGAGCCAGGAAGCAGCGTGTGCCAAGCAAGTCAAACCATCACCACTACCACCTTGACCACCAGCTCCCCTCAGACCCTGGCAGAGACAGCCCAGGACCTTGGACCCACAAGCCTTTGGAATAGCAAGGCTTTCTGCCCATGTCAAATGGTTCAACGGCAGAAACTGATGTGGTTTTAGCAGTGGAAATGACATTTTAAAAGTTGTCATCTGCTTTGATACTGCACCCTAAGGATCCCATGGGACCTTTCCAGCTGGCTTGCAATTGGAACCTTCCATCTGCGTGGTGTTTCCTATTAAAATGTGAGCTCCTGGAAGGAGAGTAATGTGTAATAAGGTGTTCTTCAAACTAGATGATTTTTTGTGTCCAATGTGCCCTAGACTTTCTGACTTGTATGTCTTTGCTCCTTATCCCTGGAATGTCCTATCTCCCCATCTCCCACGTTTAATCTGATCAATGTCACTTATCTTTTAAAACTCAAATGCCATTTCCTCCAAGGAGCCTTCCTGGATCATCCCAGTCATTTCTTCCTTTTGCACATACCTATTATTTTAAAATTGTGTGTTATCCCCCTTGATATCTCCATTTGGGATTTTCTTAGCAAAGATACTGGAGTGGTTTGCTATTTCTTTCTTCAGCTCATTTTACAGATGAGAAAACTGAGGCAAACAGGGTTAAGTGACTTGCCCAAGGTCACATAGCCATTAAGTTTCTGAAGCCAAATTTGAACTTAGGAAGATGAGTTCTCAGGTAGATTTTTTGGGGAAATATAGTGTAATGAACACCAGGAGTAGCTAGGTGGCATAATGGATGGAGCTCCAGGTCTGGAGTTAGGAAGACCTAAGTTCAAATTAAGCCTTAGACACTTACTATCTCTGTCACCTTGGTCAATTCATTTAATCCTGTTTGCCTCAGTTTCTTCATGTGTAAAATGAGCTGGAGAAGGAAATGGCAAACCACTCCAGTATCTCTGCCAAGAAAATCCCAAATGAGATCATGAAAAGTCAGATATGACAGAAAAATGACTGAACAACAACAATTATCCGCCTCCTAGATTTAGCTCTACAAGGACAGAGACAATGTCAAATCAAATTTCCTTATCCCTCTGAGCTGGAACAGGACTGCACACAGTAGATGCTTTTAAAATGTTCATGGAATTTACTCAAACCTGGAACCCAGCTTGGCCCTTTGTAGAAACATAAGTTTTAGACTCGACACTTCATTTCCAACTGCCATCTTCATTCTCCTGCTCCCTTCCCAGATTATGAATTGCACGTCACCTAGTATGAGGTTACTGAAGGGGGAAGGAGGAGAGGTTGATCAAATCAGCTCTGAGTTCTTCCATATCAACACACATCACTAGGAACTAGAAGAAATGGGGAGAAGAGTTTTTTGAGTATCTGACAAGATGGAGCCTGAATATTCCCCCTAAGCTGAATCTGAAAGGTGCCATGTTCTGGTCCACTGGGGTCTCTCTCCTTAGCTAATGCAGAACTCAGAGGGTCATCATCCCCTTCTTTCTAATAATCATAACTCACACTTATTTACAATGCTCTGTGAAGTTTGCAAAATTCCTGTGACAACCCTGTGAAGCAGGTGGTGCAAATATTTTTCTCTTCCTTTTAATCAGTCAGTCAACAGGCATTGATTAGGTGCGTGTTAGAGGCCAGGCATGTGCTAGACTCTAGGCATACAAAGGCAAAACAGTTCCTGCCCTCGAGGGTCTAGCATCTTATTGGGGAGAAAACATGCACATCTATAGCTAAATGCAAAATAGGACAAGGTGATTTGGATGGGAGGTTAGCAGCAGCTGGAGGGAATTTGGACAGGCTTCATGGAGGCTTCTTTGAGCCGAATCTGAAAGAAACTATGGACCCTGAGAGATAATGGTAAGGGGAAGGGAAAGAGGGAGGGCATGCAGTCCCAGCAGTGGGAAACAGCCACTGCAAAGGCCTGGAGACAGGAAATGGGTGACCATGTATGAGGAATAGTAAGGCAGAAAATGTGGACGATACAGTATGTGAAGGAAAGATCCACAGAGATAGAAAGATAGATAAAATATATGTGCATGTGTATATATTGTGTATGTGTATATATCTATATCTTATCTTTGGCATTTAAAGCCCTTTAACCTGGCTAGATAGATAGGTAGAGATACATATTATACATACACACACACACACACACACACATACGCACACACACATACACACACACATATATATACACACACACACATATACACATATCTATATGCAAACACAGATATATACATTACACCTTTTATGTGTGTGTATGTATGTATATGTATATCCTATCTTTGGCATTTACAACCTGGACCAATATGTCTTTATGCATACATATACCTCTCTATATGTATCTATACATGTGTGTGTATGTATATATATATAATATATACCTCATACCTATATGTATGTATGCACACACAGATACACACATATGCACATACATCATGACTTTTTATGTGTGTATATGTATGTATATGTATATCCTATCTCTGGCATTTAAAGCTCTTTACAGTCTAGCCCAATATACCTTTTACACATATACACATTTCTCTCTCTCTCTCTCTCTCTCTCTCTCTCTCTCTCTCTCTCTCTCTCTCTCTGTATATGTGTGTGTGTGTGTTGTGTGTACCTATGCATATATGTATGCATGTATGTTCGGATACTGGAGGCAATAGAGAATCACTAGAGTTTAATGACTGGGAGGATCATGGTCAAACCTGTGCTTTAAGAAAATCATTCTGGGGGTAGCTAGGTGGCGCAGTGGATAGAGCTCCAGCCTTGGAGTCAGGAGGATCTGAGTTCAAATCCGGCCTCAGACACATAACACTTATTAGCTGTGTGACCCTGGGCAAGTCACTTAACCCCATTGCCTAACCAAAAAAAAGAAAAAAAGAAAATCGATCTGGATAGCGGCATGGAAGATGAATTGCAGTAGGAAGAAACTTGAGGTTTAAAGAAAAAGATAAGGAGGCTTAGGCTTCAAGACTTGTAGTGGCTTGCCCAGGGTCACAAAGCTAGAAGTGGTAGAATCAGAATCAGAACCTAGATTTTCTAACTCCAAAGTACTAAGTGGAAAGTCCAGGATTTGAACCTGCTCCCTCCTACTCCAAATCCAGCCCTTTCTCTGATGGGCCACACTGGTCAAAGGCTTCAGTCAAGGTCATATGGCTGTAAGAAGAGGAGCTGGAGTTTAGATCCAGATTCCTGACCCACTTCCAGCGCTTTTCCATTACACTAGACACACATACACAGAGAAAAAGATATTAGGGTGAGTGATATTTCCTCTTCCAAGAAGGGATGCAGGAAGAATACAGAGCTAGCCACTTGTGGAGATGGGGAAAAATAGACATTAAATACCTATTATGTGCCAGGATTGTGCTAAGAACTGGGTCCCTTCATATAGAAGAAGCTGCTCAAGCAACATCTTTTACATAAAGTCACAGAGCTGTAAGGGACCTTAGGGGCCATCCAGTATGAACCCCTCATTTTATAGATGTGGAAACTGAGATCCAGAGATGTTAAGTGACTTATCCACACTGACTTCTTCTCTAGTGATGGAAAGCTTACTACCTCACAGCAAACTTGTGAGAAGCATGAACAGTTGATTAGATCTTGTCTTAGCCTCACCAATTAACTGAATTGTAAAAACCATTTTCAGTTTGGTTGAAGGAATTCATTTCACTTCAGTAACACACACCATTATCCACAATTGTTTCACTTTTCATAATCAAAATAACTGGCATTCCTCTACCTAACCATAACTTATCATTCTCTCTCCTCCATGCCTCCTCTTCAGCCTCATCCCAACCTCTAATTCCTTTCCCCAGAACTTTCTCAGGCCACTTTATTCATATTCCTTTCAAATCTTCACTGCATGGGTAGCCAGTTCAGCCCTATACTAGCCTTGACTCTCAATATTTTGTCCTCTTGTCCCATCACAACTCATTCCTTGCCAAATCTCAGCCCATTTGACTCCTCTGCTCCTACTAAGGTGCTGTTGAGTGGAGCTATAGGAAATCACAACCATACTCACCAGATACATTCAATAAATTCGTGTTATTACTTTACTTGTCATTTCAGTTGGGCTCTCCCTCCTGCAAGGCAATTCATTTCTGTCTCCTTAATTGATTCTCTATTTGGAGTAAAAGCCTAAAGGCCAACACCTTTACCCATTTCTTCAATCCTATGCCCTTCCATATTTTCCAAAAATTGCATCTATGCTCACCAACCCTCCCTCCACCACCAGTCTTTAATCATTCCCTATCTACTGATTGCTTCCATATTGCCTTAATACATGCCCACATCTCCCCCATCCTTAAAAACTTTCACTAAATCCTATTATCCCTTTTATACTACATCTCTCTTCTCTTTCTCAGCCCAACTCCTAAAACAAAGCTGTCTACATTCACTGCCTTCACTTCCTTTCCTCTCACTTCCTTCTCAACCAATAAGTTTCTGACTTCAGGGCTCAATTAAAACTGCTCTCTCAAAATTAACAATCATGCTTTTTTTATTTTTTAATACACACTTATTTTCTCTTTCTCTCACTTCTTCCCACTGGGGGGAAAAATCCTTATAAGAACTGTGCAGCCATCTCTTAATTGCCCAATCTGATGAACTCTTTCATAGTCCTTATCCTTCTCAATCTATCAGTTACATTTGGCACTGTTGACTACTCTCTACAACCTAGCCCTAACCTATCCATCCAGGCTCATAGCTCAGCCTTTAGTCTTCCCTCCTGTACTCTTTAATCCACCAAAGCTGACCTTCTCATTCTTCCTCATCAATAGTACTTCATTTCCCATCTCCAAGTATTTGCCCTAGATTGTACCCCTATTCACTTCTAGCTCATAGACTCTTCTTTCAAGGTCAATCAATTAAACACCTATCATGTGCCAGGACTGTGCTAAGAACTGGGTCTCTTCATGTAGAAGAGGCAGCTCAAGCAATATCTTTTACATGAAGCCTTTCCTGATCCCCTGACCTACAAGTGCTCTCTCTCCCAAACTATCGTGTATTTAACCACTTTCTGTGTATTTGTACTTATTCTCTCAATATTTATTATGTATAGACATAAATATACTTATCTCCCCAACTCGCAAACCCCTTGAGGCAGAAATGATTTTGGTCTTGCTTTTGAACCCCCAGTGCCTAGCACCGTGCTTGGCACATTGGAGATGCTTTATGAAACAATTTAATTCAACAAGCATTTATTAAGCATCCACTTAGTAGATGGTCTACAAGACACTGTAATTCCTGTCCTTGGGAGTTTACTTTGTTAGGGACCTAAGCCAATCCTATTTCATTCTTCTCTCAGCTCTGTTTCTGACTCTCAGGACTTTGCCTCACACTCCCTTGTGGGTACCTTCCTCCTCTACCACCCCCACCACTTGTCACTTCCTTTCTATGTGTGTCTTCTCTCATTAGAATGTAAGTTCATTGAGGGTAGGGACTATCTTTTTTTATTGCCTGAATTTGTATCCCTATTTCTTAGCATACAGCCTGGCACATTAGTATATGCTTAATAAATGCCTGTTGTCTGATTGACTGAGGAACATGTACACAAATGTGTATATGTGAACATACACACAGAATAAATACAGAGTAATTTCAGGTGGACCACTTAGAAAAGTCTTCCTATAGAAAGGGGCCATTGAGTAGAGCCTTGAAGGGAGCTAAAGATTCTAAGAAGTGGAGGTGAGGATGGAATGCATTTCAGGAAGAAGGGACAGCCTATACAAAGGTATGGCAATGGGAAATGAAATGTCATATACAGGTCACAGTAAATAGGTTATAAGAGTTTGTGTGAGGGAATAATGTGTAATCAACCTGGAAAAATAGATTGGAGTTAAATTTTTGATAGGAATCTGACACAGCAGGTATGGTATTCAGTCCTTCTAGGATCCATGATTTAATCTGCATGGGTCCTTGCTTTCCTGACACTCATTATGCTCCATGTTCTGGTTGATAGTCTTCATGAGTTGCTGTAGCTGAAAAAAATATATCTCTTGATGGCCAGCCCTCAGTCAAGCTTCTCAGAATTTAACCAGTCCTTGGAAAATAGACATACACACCTGTCCCCAGAGCATTTCAATCTTAGGTGGACCTTCCAGAATCTGGGCTTTGTTCAAGAACATTTTCATTCCACAATGAAGGGCTTTAGTAGAGGTCAGTCTTTATCATTTATCCCATTAACTTGCCCAATCTGAAACCCTGACCATTCCCAGGACCACGTTATAAGATCAGAGAAAGCTGCCTGCCTCCTTCAGATTTCCAATGTAAATGGAAACTTGGCAGGTCAGAGAGGGAAAAGACAAAAGCATACTAGGTCCATGATCCCTACAGAGAGAGTGATAAGCTGGGAAGATGCAATGGCTCCAGATCCGTCCATCCCATCTCTCCTGTTTCTGTTCAGCTTCCACAGCTGTCTAACGCAGTGGGCTTAGAATAAGCACATTAGCAAGAGCCAATCTGTGCATTTCCTTCCAGTGTGATAACAGGAGCACAGACAGGGAGATTGATAGTGATAGCTGCCGGCTCACTTGGTAATAGGAGGGAGGCAGATATCTCCTGTATCGCTCTATGCTGCAGCTTCCCGGGCAAGGCTCAACGCAAAGCAGGAACATGCCAAGAGCCTTCAGGCCTCCACTGCATGAGGCATGAATGACAGATGCACTATGTTTATCTGCTTTGGTTTGGATAGAGAAGCTATCTCAGTCCACACTGATGTTCTGATTGGATGAGAAAAGAAAGAAAAACCTTGTTCCACCACCTCCACTTTGAACTCAGAAGTCTTGGTTTAAAAAAAAAAAGATCCAAAAAGGCTTAGGTTCCTTTCAAGTTGGAAACGAGGTCATCAGTGAGCAGGACATGACAGTCAGGCTTCTACAGCAAATTTCCTAATGATTCCTCCCAAGGAGTCCCTGGAAGACCCTTATCACTGGCATCTGTGAATACGGTTTCCCATGTACCAAATCAGATTCTTTAGGGAAAACAACACTGACTCCTGGAATTTGTCAGGGCTCCACTTACAGAACCCTTCTGGGGTATCTAATCTTGTCCTGGATATAAGTGAAGATACACCACAAGCAAACTTCACTTTAAATGATCCCAATATATGAAAATCCAAATTCAAGTATTTGTTATACACTGGCTATATGCAAGATCCCATGCTAGTCTTTGGGCTATGAAAGGAAATATGTTCCTTACCCTCAGGGAGTTTATGATCTTGGCTACTTCAGTACTCAAATGGATTCAAGAGCTGATTGACATGGGCCCTTCTACCATCAATAATGGTCGCAAGTCCTTCATTCTTTTTTTGTCCTGTGTTATTTCTTGTCCACATCTTCTTATAAATCCTTCTCAGATGCTTCACTCAATACAGTGGAGGACTTCTCAAGGTTCTGTGAATATTTTGAAGATCAATAATTCAACCACTAACAAGCATTTATTAAAGACCCACTATTTATCACACACTGCACTAGCTCTTGGAGATTTTAGGGCAATGAGCTGTCCATCTCCTGTTATTCTTCATTCTTACAACTTGTGTACACTTTCTTTCCCAGCTATACATGTGCCCAGTGTCCTTTATGCCATTTCTTTTATACAACTTGTCACTAGTGACATGTTGCATACTTATTTATACCTATCATGTGTATTTCCTTCCTATGATTTTAATTTTTCTAACTTTGACTTCCGCTTCCAGGAGCCAAGATGGCAGAGTAAAAAGGTAATTGCTCTCACCCTCCCCTATCAACCTCTGAAAACCCAGAAAATATCACCCCAGAAAAAAACCCTGGAACATCTGAAGTAGAAGAAAGACAGGGAACAGCATTGCAGCAGCCCAGCAAACAGATCTCCCAGTGCCTCAGCACAAATAAAGGAAGCGGCACTACAAAGAGACCCAGGTGGATAAGCACCCTGTAGCATTCATCTGAAAGGAGCTGAAGGAAGCAACCTAGAGTCTTCCTAAAGTCCCAGCCTTGCTGATTCCAACCAAATGCCAGGTAAGCTGTCAGAACCCTACAGCCTCCAACTGTCAACCAGGAGGAGGTCCTGAAGCCCAGGTGGTAGAGCAGGCAAACACCAACACCTGGACCTCTGAGTGCCTCAGTGAGGGCAGGAGGAACTGGTGGAAACCAGCTCAGAAAACCACCAGGTCCTCAGCATTCTACTAAAAGGAATCTCCCAATGCATTAGCAGAAACAAGGGAGACAGCACTGCAAGGGGCCCCAGGCAGATAAACACCCTGCAGCACCCATCTAAAAGGAGCTGAAGAAAGCTAAAGGAAAGGAAAAGCAGGCAACCTAGAATTGCCTGAAAGTTCCAGCCTTGCTGATCCCAGCCCAACACCAGGTAAGCTGCCAGAACCCTACAGCTCCAATTGCCAACATGAGAGGCCCCAGCAACAAAGCTAGTGACCAAGACCTAGGCTCCCAACACAAGAAGCTTGGGTCAGTGCCCTCTGTTCCCCAGCAGGAGAGCTCAATCTCTTTAAAGGCCAGGGAATAAAGAAACCATGAGTAAAAAGAAACATACCATAGATTCATATTATGAGAGAGTGAAGATCAAGACAGAAATTCTGAAGAGGACAACATTGTCAACAAACCCACATCTGCAACATCAAAAGGGAATATGAACTGGTCTGAAGCCCAAAAAGCCTTCTTAGAAGAGCTCAAGAAGGATTTTAAAAGTCTAATGAGAGATAGAAGAGTCCTTAACAAATACAATTGGCCAATTGGAAAAAAAGTACACTGAAGAAAACAAGTCCCTAAAAAACACAATTGGCAAACTGGAAAAAAAGTACACTGAAGAAAACAAATCCCTTAAAAATACAATTGGCCAATTGAAGAAGGAAGTACAAAAACTAACAGAAGAAAACAATCTGTTAAAAACTAGAATTGGACAAATGGAAACTAATGACTCTATGAGAGAGCAAGAATCAGTCAAACAGAAACAAAAAAATGAAAAAATGGATGAAAACATAAAATACCTCATCGGTAAAACAACCGACCTGGAAAATCGATCCAGGAGAGACAATTTAAAAATCATTGGACTACCTGAAAATCATGATGAAAAAAAAGCCTGGACAATATCTTTCAGGAAATCATAAAGGAAAACTGCCCAGAAGTCCTAGAACCAGAAGGGAAAATAACCATAAAAAGAATACACTGCTCACCACCTGAAAGAGATCCCAAATTGACAACGCCAAGGAATATAATAGCAAAATTCCAAAATTACCAGATGAAAGAGAAGGTGCTGCAAGCAGCCAGAAAGAAACAATTTAAATATCATGGAACCACAGTCAGGATTACACAGGACCTTGCAGCTTTTACATTAAAAGACTGCAGGGCATGGAACATGATATTCTGTAAGGCAAAGGAGCATGGATTGCAGCCAAGGATCAACTACCCTGCAAAAATGAGCATGATTTTTCAAGGGAGGAGATGGATATTCAACAAAATAGGGGACTTCCAAAACTTCCTCATAAAAAGACCAGAGCTCAACAAAAAATTTGATCTTCAAGTACAAGATTCAAGAAAGACATAAAAAGGTAAATGGGACAGAAAGATACAAAATGTTGTTAATAAGGGTGGACTGTTTACATTCCTACAAGGGAAGATGACACTTGCAACTCTTGAGAACTGTATTGTTATTACACCATGTGAAAGGAGTATACATGAAGGGGGTGGATATTAGTTGACTTTGATGTAATGATAAAAAAAAATCTAATCAAGTGGTTAAATAGATCCAAGTAAGTGGATTAGTCTGATCTTAGAAAATGTACTGAGAAAGGAGGAGGCAGACAAGGGTAAATTACATTACAGGAAAAGACAGAAAATCCTATTACAGCAGAGGGAAAGAAGGGAGGGGGTGAGCATTGTTTGAACCTTGCTCCCATCAGATTTGACTCAAGAAGGGAATAACATAATCAGTTAGGTATGGAAATCTAACTTGCCCTATGGGCAGTAGGAGGGAAAAGGGGAAAGAAAAGGGAGGGGGATGGAGAGGGAAGAAGTGGTGGGGTGAAGGGGAAGAGGGGGAGGGGATAATAGAAGGGAGGAGAGACTGAAGGAGGCGTGGTCAAAAGCAAAGTACTGGTGGGGGGGAAGGGAGAGGAGAAAGAAAAGCATAAACGGGGGAAGGGGAGAAAAAGACACAGATAGTAATCATAACTGTGAAATTTGAATCTCTATCTTTTTTGTTTTTCTCTTCTGTTGAGTTTTGTTTCCTCTTTCTGATGGTTTCTCCTATTGGTTTTAATTTTTACTTACAATTTCACTAATGTGAAAATATGTTTAATAGGAATGTAAATGTATAGCCTATATCAGATTGTGCACCATCTTGGGAAGGGTGGTGGGAGGAAGGGGGAGAAAAATTTTAAACTCAAAGCATATGGAAGTAATTGTTGATAAATCAAGATAAATTAATGAAATTTTTAAAAAAAATTTATAACTTTGTTGTGGTTTGGCTTTACAGCCATGTAACACGAGGGGGAAAATGCAAAAGACAGACCTTTGCAGAAGGCAGAAGTTTGTGATTATCGAAAACTCTGCACAATTTCCCACGTGGGTTCTAGCCTGTTCATTTTTTCTTGTTCTGTTCTGGTCTTAGCTCATCATACCTCTGCAATGTTTGTTCAACATAGTCTCACTCAGTGGGCTGCCCCTCCATTTGTATGAACTTGTCCAGACAACAGGTATTCTTCATCCATCTCATTTGTCCTGTGTGGATAGCCAGGCTAATCTCTTTTTAAAGAGCCAAGGATTTCATTGAGGAGATTAAGTAGTGCTTTAGTACCTGATGCAATCAGCACACTGTCATCTACAAACAGTAGCATCTGAAGAATTCATATAAATTCTTCTTCTATAAAGAATCCCTCTTCCATGTGGATTCCATACAAGAGATTCTCCATGGCTCTGGTGACCTTTATTGGTCCTATAATTTCCCTATCTGATGCCTCATTTGATATTTGTAGAAGACTAGGCCTATAATTTCATTGGTATAATGAATTCCCCTGAAGTGTGTGTGTGTGGGGGGGAGTATTCCCTTTGCCAATATGGGTTGACACCTTCTTTGCAACTTATAATTTGATCATCTCTAAATTCATAGAGTTGCCCAAAGCACTGGATGATTTTCCCAGGGTTATTCAGCTAGTGCATGTCAGAGGTGTGACTGGAGCCCAGGCCTTCTTGGCTTTGAATCCAGCTCTATCACTATTCCATGCTGACTGTGTTGATATTAAGCATCAAAGGAATGTTTAACAAAGATATCTTGTGTGTGCATTTATAATATACTCTTCTATCCTCTTAGCACGTGCATGGGCAGCACCTTTGTAGAGACAACTATTCACTTTACAATACGAGTCCTTGCTTTTGTAAAAGAGATTACCACGATATTGCTCTACCCTAGCACCTTTAAAATAGGATTCAATTTACAAAAATATGACTTATACCAGAAATTTAAAGGGAATGAAATGTCTTCTTAGGTTCAGTTTGAAGAATATTGTGATGTTCTGGGTTGATTCTGATTTAATACTTTCAGAAAATATGGAGGGTTGATTCTGGTTTGAACTGTTTCTCTCTAGGAGTTACTTTGGGGAAAAAAAATATTGTTTCAGTTCATGGTCCAATAACAGAATAATATCAACAAAATAATATTAAGGTTCAGTTTGGAGACAGCAAATAAGTGTTTATTTTTTTGTCCTAGTTCCCATTTCAGTTCAAAACTTGCCTTACTCAGCTTTTTCAGGAACCTATCCACCTTGCAAAGTGAGATTTATTCACACCATACCACCAGTCTCTTCTAGCTAGGAAGTAGTTACAACTCCTTCCTAAGTACGTAACTTGTTACAAAGGCAAGTAAGAAGAATCTGATTGAGGGGCAGCTAGGTGGTGCAGTGAATAGAGCACCGGCCCTGAAGTCAGGAGGACCTGAGTTCAGATCCAGCATCAGACCAACCACTTGACACTTACTAGCTGTGTGACCCTGGGCAAGTCACTTAACCCCAATTGCCTCACTGAAAAAAAAAAAGAATCTGATCGAGTTGGAGTCTAGCCAGCAGTATACATTTTACTGCCACCACCCCCAGACTGCACTGATTATTCGAATGCACAGAGATCCATTGATTAGTCAAGAGAAATTCAATAGAAAGAACACTGGATTTGAAGCCAGAGCATTTCAGTTCAAACGCTGGCCTGGCTACTCACTAAGAGTCCGACCTCAATAGACATCTACACCAGGGTTATTGCACATGTGAACCTTTGGATTTTGTAAGTGAGACCTGGGGCTGGGCTTAGTCAGGGGCTATAGTTACAGGTTCAGTGCTGACAGGACAATTAGCACTGGATAAAGCCCTCCGTAATGTAAATTATTCTAGTCCTAGGTACCAGAAGCAAATGGGAGGTGAACTGAGGGAGAAGTACCTATCAAGCATGAATCTATCATTGTAGTGGAAAGCAGGCTGAGGTCAGAGGCCAAATGTGTAGAAATTAAGGTCAGCAATCCAGGAACATCAGGATCTAGAAGGCAAAAAAGGGAAAGTGCAGCCTTAGGTCAGGCAAAAGCCCAAAGAATTTAATCCAAGTCAAGTCTGTACTTTAGCACTTACTAAGGGCCTCCGTTTCTTCATCTGTGAAATGGAGAGTTGGACTAGATGTTCACTGAGCTCCAAACGGGTACCAAGCATCCTACTTGGTACTTGGGATACAAAGACAAAACCCCCAAAGGATCTGAGCTCATATAAATGGCATTTCCCTCAGTTTGGTTCCTTCAGCATAAGAAATACACCCAAATCCTTTTGAGCCCTACCTAGTGTTTTTTAAGTCCAGTAGGCTCCTCACCTTTCCCCGTCCTCTCTCCTCAATCTTTTGTGAAAGTTTCAGTTGTGGACAGCTCCCAGCTGTGGCTAGCCTTTGTCACATGGGAAACAGTCGAGCTCCCAAGGTGGCAGATCAACACAGTTCCAGTATTCTACAAGGCAATGAATCTAATAGTGTGCTAGATGGAATAAACTCAGATTCCAAATTGCGTGTGTTTTAAAAGAGTTTTAAATGAATTTTTAAATCCCCAAACCCTTTCCAAAACAGAAAGCTCAGTGTTCGAGGACCAGCTGCCCTGGAGCGAGTGATCAGTGAGGCAAGAAGTGTCTTTGAGAAAGAATGGAAGGAACAAAAATAATTTCCTCTCCTCTTCACTCCCCCTGCCCATTCCTCCCACCCCACCAGGCCCATGCCACAAAAATGACAGCAGAGATTGAGGTCCAACTTTCCAATGGAGTTCACCTCTGGCCCTGACACCAGCCATGGCCTGTGGGAGCCTCTGTGGAGGATTTTTCAGAGAGACAAGAAGAGTGTGACAGAAGGTCGGTAATGGAGGCACATTAACCTTAAAAGAAAGTGTTTGCTGCAGAGCCCAGCGACAGAGAGGATGATGGGAGGCTTTGATGTATGGCCTCTCTGGGCCGTGCCCATAGGAAGAACCTCATAAATTTGGTGTGATCCCCCTGTCATGAGAGAGCACACACTGCATGGTGGGGTTCTGGGGCGATTTCTGATTGGATGACCTGTCCTCCTGGCTCCAGACTGTTAACATTTTCAACAAACATGACCTTTTATTTCTAATTGTAGACACCGGAAGTCTTCTTCCTTTCCCTGAGGTCTGCCACTACAGATTGTGAATGATTCCAGCCAATTGTTTAAAACCCAAATCCTTGCACAAGGGACAGTCATTGTTGACATGGTGCCTTCCACCACCAACAACCCAACTCCCATCCTTAGTATCTTATAGTACAAAGAGCCTTCTAAATGGGACACTCAGCTTTGTGGGATTTATACCTGGAACGTATTTTTAAAAACATTGACTATCATATCTAGAAGGCCCCTTAGAGATGGCTCTGGAATGTGAGGACCTGGATTTGTATCCTGGCTCTATCATACACAAGCTGGGTTACCTCAGGCAAGTCATTCTCTGTGCTTTAATTTCCTTGTCTATGAGATATGAGGGTTCAGAACTAAGGTCCCTTCCAGCTCTATGATCCTATAGCCCCCTGATTTTATAGAGAAGGAAACTGAGGCCCAGAAAGAAGTAGCTTGCCCAAGAACACACAGGTAAGAAATAGCAGACCTAGGATTTGAACCAAGATCTTCTAACACCTAGAGCAACTAGGTGGTGCGTGGATAAAGTGCCCAGCCTAGAGTTAGAAAGACCCATCTTCATGGGACCTGACACTTACTAGTATGACGCAGGGCAAGTCACTTAACCCCATTTGCCTCAGTTTCCTCATTTGTAAAATGAGCTGGAGGAAAAAATGGCAAACCACTTCAGTATCTTTACCTGGAAAGCCCCAAATGGGGTCCCAGAGAGTCAGACACAACTGAAATGACCAAACAACAACAACAACAACCATTTAACACCAGCTCTGGTCTTCTTCCCACTGTTCCAGGCCCTTACTCACTATGGGACTAGGGCTATCAGAGGCCCCCCTTAAGTCTTAGTGTACAAAATGTGACTTTTATTGTCTGTCTCACAGGGTTGCTGGGCAGAAAAGGCTTTGTAAATCTTAAAGCCATGGTATTATTATTATTATTATTATTATTATTAAAAACAACTTTCCCAAAAGTGAAATGAATGGCCATTCTCGTGTATGGCAGGCACAAGGAAGCATGGCATGAATGTAATACCTAGTATCCTCACACTGGCAAAGCCCTTGCAGTTAGCCAAGCCCCCCTTCTAATGGGGGACTCACAGAACTTCTATGAGGAAGGCAAGACAGAAATTATTAGCTCTATTTTGTAGATGAGGAAAATGGCAAACAACAGATTCCCTCAAAGTCACTGGTTATTTGAATGCACAGAAATCAGTGGATTAGTGTGAATCAACAGAAAGAACACTAGATTTGAAGCCAGAGCATCAGTCATACAGAAATTAAGGGGATGATACCATATAAGTCTAAGAGTGCTATAGAAACGTGGCTTTTTAAGAGAGGCAGTGGAAAGAACACTGGTCTTGACACTGATGGTTTCAAATCCCGTTTCTATTTTCGTTCTTTGTGTCATATCAGGGGACATCAGTTAACCTACCTGGGCCTCAGTTTTCCCTTCTGTGTAAAATAAGGGCCTTGAACTCATGATCTCTAAAGCTATAAGTCTGTGATGGGACAGCCTCTCACATCTAAAGAAGTTCCTGACTTATCTAACCTCTACTGTATCCAAGAGGTAGCTGAAAGCAGCAGCCCAGCATCTCCTCTTTCTTTTCATTTATGCGCAGCTTCCCTGGACTGAACTCAAAATTCTAAGTTCCAGTGTGAACTTTGCTGCTTCCTGCCTCTGTGACCCTTGGGCAAAGTGCTTAAACCTAACTCCAAAACCCCTCCCAGCTCTAAATCTATGATTGGCTCTACGGTCCTTTCCCTTCTTTGGGCTTCAACATCCTCATCTGTGAAAACGGCAAAAATGCTTCCGACGGTCTTTGGCGACCCTTCCAATCTATAGTTCCTATGGTTCTTTGACATCTTACCTAGTAATTGTCTGGGTAGCTCGCCTTTATCCTTCCCTCCCCTTCTCTCCATGCCTCTGCCCTCCCAGCTGCGGATGCCCAGTCCTGGGGATCTGGAGGAACAAGAGGGCGGACCCCTCGCCCCTTTAGACACAGCCGCTCCGGGGGAAGGAGCTGTCGTTTTGGGCGGATGTGCGGTTTCCGCTCCTGAGTCCCCTGTTAACACAACCTCTTCGTGTAGCTGCTGATTTTCAGAATCATTTTGGAGGGCTCCAGTGGGCTGAAGACATAATTAATGGGGGGCTCTAGGCAGGTGCTAAGTACCTCCACCGGGCCTGGAGATCGGAACAATTGCTTTGTTTCCTCCTTGCCTTATCACCATTAGGTATTTTCGCTGGATAGAGATACAAAAATAACGAGCCTTTACGGGCGGCCATTAAAGTGTCGTTTGTGCAACTGTGCATGAAGAGGCCTCAGATAACGGTCAGTGCTGGAGCAGAACTGAGTTGTTGAATCATAGCTGTCTCTACAGCACTTAAATCACATTCCCCAGTGCAGCCGGGAGGGCTTTCATTAAAGAGGGAAACATTCTCCTAAAGAACTGGATCCCCCGCCCCAACCCCGAGGAAAGGAGAGCCATGGGCTGCCCTGGTGGCCAGCCACCCCTGTGTGGAGTTACTATACAATGGATGAGGTGATCAGGAGGGGGCCACATGAAGACGGAGTTGGATGTCCAGGCTGGGTATATTTTAGAGTTACTTTGTTAAGAGTTGAAAGGCACCTGGGATACTGTTTATTCTTTTTTTTTTGCTTTTTGGTGAAGCAGTCGAGGTTAAGTGACTTGCTCAGGGTCACACAGCTAGTAAGTATCATGTGTCTGAGATTGGATTTGAACTCATGTCCTCCTGACTTCAAGGCCAGAGCTCTATCCACTGCGCCACCTAGCTGCCCCCTACTGTCTATTCTAAACACCACTTTCACCACCACTTTTCAAAAAGGAGGAAAACGAAGAAGCCCAAAAGAATCACATGACTTACTCAAGGTCACACAGTAAATCAGTTGCTCAAGCAAGGATTCAAAAAGCCTCCCTGGGCCTCAGTTTCCTCATCTGTTAAATGAGAGGGATCTAGACAAGATAGGCTCTGAGGTCCCTTCAAGCTCTGGAAATCGATGATCCTATGATCCTTCAAAACCCAGGTCTCTTTCCTCCCTCTCTAGGGCTCTTTCCCCTAGATTTGTATATCCATAATAAACCTGACTAGACACTCATAGACCCATAGAATATCGTGTCCATAATAAACATGATTAGACTCATGCACCCAGGGGATATCAGAGCTGAAAGTAAACTTACAGACCAATGGGGTCAAACTCATGACCCTGGGCCAGCAGCAGAACCAAATTAAAATGTAATTAGAGAAGGTCTAGCAAAAATAAATAAAAATACAATCCAACATGCATAGTGTTAGCATGTGGTTTTTTAAGTCAGTCTGCATCCCTGCAGGGATCTATTTCTGCTGGAGATTGACACCACTGGTCTAGTCCATTCCCCTCATTTGATAGATGGGGAAACTGAGGCACAGAGCTTCTTGAAGGCAGGAACTATTCTTTGTTTTGTATTTGTATCTTCAATACTCGCCTAGCACATTTTTGTGATGGTTATTTCACAAATATAAGATTTCACTAGTACAGGGAATTCATGGTATGGATACATCCTCCAAAATGCAAATTAGCAACTTGTCTGTAACTTAGGGTCTTTGACAGTTGTTGATGGCAGCCAGGCAATGAGAGATTAAGTGACTTGCCCACAACCATACACCTAATGTGTACCAGGGGCAGGTCTTGACCCTTGAAGTCTTCTTGACATCAAGGCTGGCCCTCTTTCCTCTCCACCTTACTCCCTCTCTTAATAAATGTACTTAATGAATACTCTTTGAATTGGATTCTTGGAGCAAGTATTGACAGAGCAAGGTCTAGAACCAGGTCTCGTGACTCCTGACCCATGAAGGTTTCCATCACGCTGGTTTGTGTAACAAGCAGTGACAGGGATTGTAATAATAATGAATCTGGGGAAGGCAACATGAGTCAGAAGACTGTTGGACTTGGAGTCAGAGGACTTGAGTTTTGTGCCAGGCATGCTACCCATTGCCTGTGTGACAGACATCACCTCAGGTTTCTCATCTGTAAAATGAGGGGGTTGGAACAGATCTAAATCTATGACCTATAAAATTTGTTCAGTCATTTCAGTCATGTTTGACTCTTCATGACCCCATTAAGGGTTTTCTTGGCGGAGATACTGGAGTGGTTTGTCATTTCCTTTTCCAGCTACTTTTACAGATAAGGAAAGTGAGGCAAACTGGGTTAAGTGACTTGTACAGGGTCACACAGCTAGTAAGTGTCTGAGGCCAGATTTGAACTTGGGAAGATGAGTCTTCCTGACTTCAGGCCTGGCACTCTATCCACTGAGCCACATAGCTGTGGAACCTATAAAATCAGGGACACTGTCTCCACTGTATCACTCTATTTCAGGGCTGTCACAGAGAAAGAGGGATTAGATTTGCTTTCATAGGTTATAAAAGAGAGGCATTGGAGCAGGTGGGTGGGCAAGTTGTAGAGAGGCAGATTTGGGCTCAGTGTAACTAAGAACTTCCTCAGAACTTCGTTTTCCCCCTTCCTCACTGGAGAAGTTCAGACAGAAGCTGGATGCCTAAGGGACAATGAGAGGATTCCTTCCCTGGGACAAGTCAGACTAAATAAGACTTGAATGAGAAGGGACAGTCTGCGGTCCCTTCCATCTCTAAGAAGCTATGGTTTGCCCAAGGTCAAGACCAATAAGCAGCAGAACAGATATTTTAGCCAAGGAGTTTGGACTTTAAGTCTGGGCCCTTTGCACTCCATCATTCGACCTTCCTAAAAGAAGAACAGAGTCCAACTGTCTTATCTGATCAATGAGAACATGGAAGCCCAAAGAGGTAAATTTGGGGGTCATCATGGTATAATGGAAAGAGCCTGAGATTGGAGTTGGGTTGTTGTTGTTGTCATCGTGTTGAGTCATTTCAGTCATATCCGACTCTTCAACTGTATATGAAGTTTCCTTGACAAAGACACTGGAGTGATTTGCAATTTCTTTCTCCAGCTCATTTTCCAGATGGGGAAACTGAGGCAAACAGGATTAAATGACTTGCCCAGGGTCACACAACTAGTATGTGAGTTCAGATTTGAACTCAGGTCTTCCTGACTGCAGGCCTGGCATTCTATCCACTGTACCACACAACAGGGGAGCTGGATGAAAATCCCAGTTCTGCCATTTTTCTATGTGACCATGAGTTAAGTCATTTAACTTCTCTACTCATTGGTTTCTTCATCTGTAATAATAATAATAACTTCCAAGGACATAGTGCTTTAAGGTCTACCAAATGTTCTTCCATACAACTCCCTAACCCTATGCCACATCGCCTCTATGTGTAAGATTAGCAGGAGTTGGGTCCTTTGGAAGACCCACTGGACTCATTCATTACACTGAGGCCAATCTGATGGTTAGGAAGTTATTAATTACATCTAAGGTCATTTCTAGCTCCAAATTTAGGATCTCATGAACTGAAGCATAAGAAGAAAAGGGTTGTCTTTTATGAACAATACAGGTAATTCACTTCATAGTACCCATATTCCCAAATGGTCCTGTGATCTCACTGATTTAATTGGAAGTTTCCTCCAGTGATGAAGAGGAATCCACGTGTGCCCATCCCATGTGTGACTTATCTGTGTCTTCTCCTGGGATCATCATGAATTTATGAATATGCCAAGGGCTTTTCTTGTTTTCTCTTGAAATGGCCAGGAGATCAATGGAGGGTCCATTGTCCCTCTGCCATACCTCAGCCTCACCCTTGCCACATGACCAGCTCATCTTTTCCTACTTTACTTCTTCAAAGTTCCTCCATGGTTATGTAGAATAGCCTGCTTACAGCCACAATGTGTGTGGAATGTGGTAGTTATGTAGTAAGTGCTTATTGATTTATCAGCTTGCTGGTTTAATGGCATTATTCTTATTTCTGAAGACGTGGGGAAAACTTTGTATGATTATGTGGCACCATGGACAGAGTGCTGGACTTGGCATCAGGAGGACCTGGATTTGAATCCTGCCTCAAACACTAGCCATGTGACCAAGTCATTCAACCTATGGGAACCTCCATTTCCTAAGCTGTAAAATGGACATAATCATAACATTCACCTCCATGTTTGTGAGAATCAAATGAGATAATATGGGTAAAGTGTTTGGCAAACTTTAAAGTGCTTTGTAAATATGAATTATTATCCTTTCACCTAATTTTGACAGAGAGAGAGAGGAGATAATGGCAGAATACACAATAATGTGAAGGGCTGGGGGTGTTATCCACAAGCTGGCCTGTTTATCAGAAAGCTTTCTGACTGAGCTTGAGCTGAGGATAGCAGGATAGACAAATGAACTTAGTCTAGCAGGCCCAAGTGAGTGGGTCTTAAGACTGTTTGGAGGCTCCCCTGATCATGAAGGGGCCATCTTCATTGGGAAGGGGCCTTGGCCCTATGTAGAGTGAATCAGCATAACGAAGGTTTGGCCTGGGGAGCGCAAGTTCAGGATTCCTTCACTATTTACTATTAGTGTGACCTTGGGTGAGTTGCTTCAAGGGTTGACATGGACAATCAGTAACCTTTTGTGGGTCGTGGACCTTTTTTGGCAGTCTGATGAAGTCAATGGACCTCTTCTCAGATGGCAGTTTTTAAATAATTGAAGGAAATCCTAAATTTCAGTTAGAGGTTAGGGAAAATAAAGATGTAATTTTTCCATCCAAGTTCACAGACCGTCCCCCTTTGAAATCTATCCATAGACCCCTCAGGGGCCCGTAGACCCTAGCCCCATCAATAAGATGCCTTCCAGCGCTAAGTCCTGTGAAAAGGGGTGAAAGCTCAAGGGTTCTTCTTGCTCCTCATGGATGTACCCCAGAGCTCTGTCCTGAAGCATAAGAAGAAAAGGGTTGTCTTTTATGATCACTACAGGTAATTCACTTCATAGTACACAAATTCCCATCTATGTGGCTACAGCCACATAGATTCAGGGCTGGAAGAAACCTAAAAGGCCATCCAATCCAACCCCACTATCTCCCATTTTACAGATAAGGAAACTGAGGCAAAAGAAATTAGACAACTTGCTTGCGGTCACACAAATGAGTGTCAGACACAGAATATGAACCCAGCTCCTCTGACTTCATAGACAGTGTTCTTTCCACTGTACCCTGATGGTTCCCAGTTTTCTTGTTGTGTATGTTTGATAACCATCCCTGAGAGTATTTCCAAATCTGTAGATAGTCTCTTATCCCTTGCGAATAAGCCTTTACAAATGCACTTGAGTGGTCTGGCCCATAAGGAGACTAGGGAAAGAAGGAAAAGTGGAGAGTCATTTCTAGAAATGGCCCCCAAGAGACAGTTCCAGAGGCAGAAGAAAGGTGAAGGGAATCAGGGATGGAACGTGTCTGAGCTGAGCCCAGGGAGCAAGGATTCCCTGAGGCCCAAGTGCCCAAGGCTCTGTTCTTCCCACCAAGGTCACACAGTGAATCAATGAAGCTGCCCCGTCTCCTTGCAGCGTGACCTTGGGTCAGCAACCTCAGCTTCCTGGGCCTCATTTCCTTCCACCAGAAAATGAGATGCTCACTCAGGCCCCAAACCCACCTGAGTGGGGCTGCCTGGGTGTAAGACAGGCAATTAAGAGGTCTGAAGGCCTTGGAGAGAGGGGCTGTGCACTCAGCAGCATTAGTGTGCTGATTTCACAGATGATTAAATTGAGACACAAAGAAATTAAATATCCTGCCTGCTGTGGAGGAGAGAGTCAGTGGGTGTGTCTTGGGCTCAGAGATGATGTGGAGTTAAGGATGCAGGCCTTGCAGGCTCTCTGTTCCTAGGGGGCCTTGGGAAAGGGAGCCAATTGGCTTTCTCCTAATAGCCCAGATGTCTATCCCAGTGGGAGTATTCAGGGAAGGTAGGAACCTTCAAAATCTGCTCCATCCCCTTATTTTCAGAGAAGGAGACCAGATCTCAGAGATTTAAGTGACTTGTCTAAAGTCACACAGGTAGAGATGTGTCTCAAACCAATAAGCTTTATACTGCAATGTGACGATCCTCAGGATGGATCAGAGAGGAAAAATCAGTCACCAAAGATTTGCCCTCAGAACATGGAAGGTTGTGGTGGTGGGAAGGCTTATATCTTGCCTTGATTTGGGCTACAGAGGGGATTACAGACTGACTGTTGGTATGAGGCATGACTACAAAAGGAAGAGATGTGTTTTTCTAACAAAGAAACTGGGTCTCACATACCTACCAGAGAGTTTTCTGTCCCCAACAAAGTCTTAGCCCACTCTGACCACAATGAGGCTTGCCTCATGTATACATGTGGACTCCTCTTTGGGAGCACCATTCAGAGTCAGTTGCATGCTCCTTTTTAAAAAAAATTATTTATTTTTGTTAATTTATTTTGATTTATCAACAATCACTTCCATATGCTTTGATTTTAAAATTTTTCTCCCCATTCCTCCCCACCACCCTCCCCAACATGGCACATAATCTGATATAGGCTATACATATACATTCTTATTAAACATATTCTCACATTAGTGATATTGTATGTAAGAATTAGAACCAATAGGAGGAACCACCAGAAAGAGGAAACAAAACTCAACAGAAGAGGAAAAAAAAGCAAATAGTATGCTTAAATCTGCATTCAAATTCCATAGTTCTTTCTTTGGATGTGGATAGCACTTTCCATCACGAGGCCTTTGGAGATGTCTTAGATCCTTGTATTGCTGGTAAGGGTTAAGTCTATCAAAGTTAGTCATCGCACAACGTGGCTGTTATTGTGTTCTCTTGGCTCTGCTTACTTCACTCAGCATCAGACCATACAAGTCTTTCCAGGTTTTTCTGTTCATCATTTCTTATAGCACAATAGTATTCCATTACATTCATATACCACAACTTGTTCAGCCATTCCCCAATTGTTGGGCATCTTCTCAATTTCCAATTCTTTGCTACCACAAAAAGAGCTGCTATGAATATTTCTGTACATGTGAGTCCTTTTCCCATTTGTATGATCTTGTTGGGATATAGCCCTAAAAGTACTATTTGTATGCTCCTTCTGAGGAGTCCCAATGGGAAAAGATCTTTAGCCTTCCATATGAATTTCATTTTTGGAAACAGCCAGAATCCTTCAAAAACTAGTCTGGTGGATATAGTGAAGACCTAATCTCAGTGATGATATCGATAGATGATCCCCCCCCCCCCGCAAATTAGGTTTAATTATAAAACAATTAAGTTGGTATTCTTATGTGATTCACAAACATAATGCAATCTGGCACCATTGGGGGTTCAGCCAGCCCCAGGACATTCTCCTTCCTAGTATCTACCAGTCCTAGATATTTTCCTTTCATTTAGTGTCTGGCTACAGGCCACCTTCTTTCTGCCCTAATACCTGTCATTATGCGTCAATATACAAGTTGATGTGGCCTCAAACATGCTGACCTACTAGTTCATCAGCCTCCTCAGTTCTCATTACCTATGCCTTTACTATTCCTCCACTACAGACAGGAACCATCATACCCTTAATTTCACCATTAATTAGTCCATCAATAAGCATTTATTAAGTGCTTATTATATACCCAGAACCATGCAAAGCACTAGAGGTATAAAGCAAAAAAAACAAAAAACAAAAACAAAAAACCTGCCCTCAAGAACATTTTCTAATGGAGGAGATAACTGGTAAATAACTAGGTACATAGAAGGCATATACAGAGTAGATTAAGATAATCTGAACAAAGAAAAGCCTCTTGCAGAGGTTGGGTTTGAACTGATACTTAAAGGAAGCCAGGGAAACAAATATTTTATTTCCACAATCAAAACATGAAATTACTCTACTAGTCCCCAACCTCCTATCATTCCACCTCTTTCTATACCTCCTAAACATAGTTTTCATTTTAATTGGGAACTCCAGTCTCCACACTGCCCAATGCTCTCCTAGGCCATCATCCCTATTCTCTTCCCTTCCCAGGGTTGAACCTAAAATTATCCAATTCAACTTTACACTGTCATCTATTCTTCAGTCATTCCCTCTGTCATGCCTCATATTACTGCTCATGCCTTGTAAAGCTTGAACCCTGAATGATTCCCCATTTTGTGCCTCCTTTGCTCCCAATCTCAATACTGATCACCAGAACTGGAAGAAGTCATGCAGCTATATTGACTGGGTCTGCTGCAGATTTATGTTATCTAATCTCAATTAAGTCCTCACTGCCAAAAAGTAATCCTTTTTTTGTTGTTGTTCAGTCATTTTTCATCTTATCTGACTTTTTGTGACCCCATGTGAGGTTTTCTTGGTGAAGTTACTGGAATGGTTTATGATTTCCTTCTCCAGCTCATTTTACAAATGAAGAAACTGAGGCAAAAAAGGTTAAATGACTTGCCCAGTATCACACAACTAGTAAGTGTCTGAGGCCAGATTTGAACTCAGGAAGATGTGCCTTCCTGATTCCAAGCCCGGTGCTTTATCTGCGCCCTGAGTGTACCAAAATTTCTTTGCTCTCCTTGAACTTCCCACACAACCACTTCCTCTCCCTCTCCACAGAGGAGCTCACTTAGTATCTATTGAGAAAATAGATACCACTTGCCTCTTCTCTCCTAATTTATATTTCAAAACCTCTTGATACCACCCTGCTCATTCTCTCTTCTGCTCCAGTCTCTGATGAAGAGGTGGCCCTTCTCTTTTCCAGGGCCAACCCCTCTACTTGTAACCTTGATCCTCTCTCTTCCAAAATTCTCTAGCAAATTCTGCCCTTAATTATCCCCCCCCACTTAACTTAACTTAACTTAACTTAACTTAACTTAACTTAACTTAACTTAACTTAACTTAACTTAACTTAAATCTCTCCTTAAATATTGACTTCTTTCATGCCTCTGGCAAATAACCCAGTTCTCTCTCATAAATTTAAAAACCTTCACTTGACTCTTAACAATCCATTGTCCTATAGATCTCTCCTCCCTTTCATGTCAAACTACTAGAGCAAGCTGCCTGGAATTACTGGCTTCACTTTCTCTTCTCTCCCTCACTTCTCAGTCCCTTGCGATCTGGTTTCTGACCTCATCATTTAACTGAAATTACTCTCTCCAAAGTTACCAATGAGGTCTCAACTGCCAAATGTAATGTCTTTTCTCAGTCCTCATCCTTCTTGAACTCTTTGAAGCATTTGACACCGTTGACCATCCTCTCCTGGGTAATGTCTCCTCTATTTTCCATGACACTTCTTTTCTCTTTCTCCTCCTACATGTCTAGCTGTTTCTTTTCAGTCTGTTTTGTTAGACCGAGATCATTGCTCTGCCCCTCTCCCTCCCTGTGGATGTGCCCCAGAACTCTATCCTGGGCCCTCTTGTCATCTGTCTCAAACCCCTCCCTTTCATTTGTCTCATCAGGTCCCTAGGGTTCAATTATTATTTGTATGGAGCTAATTCCCAGATCTATGTATCTAGCTCCAGTCTCTCTCCTGGGCTCCAGTCCCTCATCGCCAACTGCTTGTTGAGTATTTCCAATTGGATATTCTATAGGCATCTCAAACTTAATTGCCAAAATAGTACTTTGTCTTTTACCTCAAACACACACATCTTCCAAGCTCTTCTGTTTCTGCCAGGCAAAGCACCATCTTTCTAGGCACATGATTTCATAATCCTGGAGTCATCTTCAACTCTTCACCCTCCCTCACACCCCACATCCATTCAATTGCTAAATCATGATGATTTTTACCTCACCATACATCTGGAGACTTTTATAAATACAAACACAGTTACAACATGAAAAACATATGAGTCATTTCTTCCAACTATAGATGCCAATTGAACCTGGTGTTAACCATTTTTCTTCAACTATAAAACCCTTTCTTCACCACAGCAGGAAGTGTGAGTGAGGGCTGGAATGAGCAGTAGAGACATCTTAATTTTAGGTGTCTCAAAGAGATTTTGGAGATTGTCATGGATTAGGGTAGATGGATGCATCTACCAAGTCTATCAAATGTCTTTGGAGCTTTTGTCCAGGACTCTAAGATGGTCTAGAACAGGAAGGGACCTTAAGAATCATCCAGTTCAAACCTCTTATTTTACAAATGAGTCAACTGAGGCCCAGAAAGATTAAGTAACTTACCCAAAGTTTCCCAGTTGGTATAGTAAAGTAGGCAAATGTTCTATCCCAAATCAACCCCCCTTTTATGTGACAGAACAGTGGGTCAAAGTGACTTGACATGCGTGGATTTTTTACCTTCCTCTCCTAGAAAAGAACTTGCTTACTAGTAACTAATACAGCAGTAAACAGACCTTTGGTATATGTCTTCCAAATCTGATTTTTGCATGAGGTGTTCCACAAGGATCCTATCCATGAAATTGGCATTTGTTAATGACTTCTTGTTGACTGTTCTAGAATTGAAGGCTGTTGCCTCAATAGAATGTCAATCAGCTATTGGTTAGTTGATAAGATAGAGCTAAAGCTCTATTTGATGGACCCAAACTCAGAGTTTGTTACTCACTGGTCTTGAGTTAGGGACTATTTTAAAATCTTAATTACTATCTCCAGTAATATTTTACTGCTAAGCTCGAGACTAATTAATTAGTTAAATAATGAATCAAACAAACATTTACTAATTGCCTGTTATGTGTCAAACACTATACTGGATACTGAGGATACAAAAACAATAATGAAATATCCCTTGCCTTTGAAAAGCTTATCTTCATCAGTGAAGAAAAACATTTACACAGATAACTAAATATAAAATATACATATTAAGTATTATGGGAAGAAAGGGCGCTAACAATTAAGAAAAGACCTCCTATAGGAGTTGGCATTTGATCTGTGCCTTTAAAGAAGCTAGGGATTCTGGGAACTGAGCTAAAAAGGGAGAGCATTCTAGGCTGGGGTGGGGTGATGGCCTTGCAAAGTCGTAGAGGTGGGAGATGAATGTTGGGTATAGAGAACAAAAAGGGGCTAGTGTGACTGGAGTATAATGTGCAAAAGAGAACAATGTGAAATAAGCAGGAAAGGCTGGTTAGGGCCAGATGGTGAAGAGATTTAAACACTTTACAGATCCCTTTGCATTCAGGCTGCTTCTTCTCTTGTTTGACTTTCAATCAATCAGTCAATCAACCTTTCTTCATGAAGGATGAGGGTACAAAAAGTCTTACACTCTAGAACATAGATGTGAACTAGAAGGGATTTTAAAGGCTATGCAACCCAATCTCTTAATCTTACAGAGTAGGAAATTTGAGAGAATGGATGAGAGAAAGAAATCATTCCTTGTGAAAAATACCTAAAGATAGCTATCATGCCCCTCACAGAGTTTCTCTTCTACAGCCTATCATCCTGATTTTCTTCAACACTTCTTCACAGGACATGAATTCAAGGCCATCCATTTTACCCACCTCTGGACACTCATCAGCTCATCAATACCCTTCCTAACCTGTGTTGCCCAGTATTGAGTATGATCTTTTAGGTGCTGGTGGACCATCACTGCACACAGTATGCACACACTAGATGATCCCTAATGTTTCTTCAAGCCTTAAATCCTATGATTCCAAAGAGCATTAGAAGGAGTCTTCTGCTTTTTACATAAAGTCAGATCTAAACAACCAGAAAAATATGAATTGCTTGTGTGAATCATCTAGTTCAGTGGTGTGCTACTATGTGCAAATTAAAACAACTCTGAAGTACCACCTCACACCTATCAGATTGGCTAATGTGACCAAAAACAAAAATGACAAATGTTGGAGGAGATGTGGGAAAATTTGGATATCAATGCACTGTTGGTTGAGTTGTGAACTGATCCAGCCATTGTGGATAGCAATTTGGAACTTTGCCCAAAGGGCTATCAAACTGGACATATCTGTTGACCCAGCAATACCACTACTAAGTCTGTATCCCAAAGAGATCTAAAATAAAAATGACATACACACACATAATGTATAGCATCTCTTTTTGTGATGGCAAAGAATTGGACATTGAGGACATTAAGGAGATGCCCATCAATTGGGGAATGGCTGAACAAGTTGTGGTATATGAATGCAACGGAATGCTATTGTGCTATAAGAAATGATGAGCAGGTGGACTTCAGAAAAACCTGGAAAGACTTACATGAACTGATTCAGAGTGAAGTTAGTAAAACCAAGAGAACATTGTAAATAGAACAGTAACACTGTACAATGATCAACTGTGAATGACCTAGTTATTCTCAGCAATATAATCATCCAAATAATTCCGAAGGACCTATGATGAAAAATGCTATCCACCACCAGAGAAAGAACTGACACAGTTTGAATATAGATTGAAATATTTTTTAAAATAACTTTATTTTTCTTAGAAGGTTTTTGGTCTGTTTTCTTTCACAACATGACTAATATAGAAATAGGTTTTGCATGACTGAACATGCATAACCTATATCAAATTGCTTGCCTTCTCAATAAGGGGAGAAGAGAGAGAGAGGGAGGGAGAGAAATTGGAACTCACAATTTTGAAAAACGAATGTTAAAATTTGTTTTTACGTGTAATTAGAAAAAAATAATAATAAATTAAGGTTTCTTCTGCCTCCCCATGTCCAATCACTGCCCCTCCCCAAATTATCACCTTTTTTTCTCCAAGAAGCTATGCTTCTATGGATACCACATCACACTGCTAACTAATGTCAGGCCTGCAGTCCACTCAAACACTCATATAGTTTCCAGACAGACTGCTTTATATAATAATGTCATCCTCATATCGTATTTGTGAAGTTGGTTTTTCTTAGCCTAAGTTTAAGACTTTACATTTATCGCTATAAAATCTCATCTTACTAGAATCATCCTACTGCTCCAGACCAGTGGTGCCAAACTTAAATAGAAATGGTGGCCATGAAACCATACATATGGATCCCAGGGAGCTCATATTGCCTTAGAAAACCAGATAGTAATTATTTATGTTCTATTGCATTTCCATTTATTTTAGTAACTATTTCCCAATCGTATTTTAATCTGATTTGGGCTTGTGTGATTGACACTTTTACTTTTAGCTTATCAAAGTCTTTTTGGAACCTGACTGTCATCTTTATGGGGTATTAGTTGAGGTGATCTTAAGAATTATAGGCTTAAAAAGATTGGTTCTAAGAGACTCTCCTCTAATTAGACTATTTGATTGCAAGCTCCTTGAGAACACATCATATCTCCCTTTGTCTTCCCAGCACATGGCCTAGTACATGGTCAACATTTAACAGATGCTTGCTGTAATGACTTGAAGGCCTCTTGGAGGTAGTTGAATTATAGGAGAATACAACCTATGCCTGACAGCTGACCGAGTAGAGAATCACAGACTTGGGATTACTTAATTGCTACTCAACCAGATGGTTCTCTGAGATAGCAATTCAAAAGGAAAATACTAAGAATGACCAAGAACCTGGTACTTACTAGCAGAGTTTTTCTGGTATTCTTTTTTTTTAAAATATAAATTTATTTATTTTTAGTTTTCAACATTCACTTCCACAAGTTTTTGAGTTCCAAATTTTCACCCCATCTCCCCCCTCCCACCCCAAGATGGCATGCATTCTGAATATCCCTTCCCCTAGTCTGTCCTCTCTTCTATCTCTCTTCCCTTCTCTTATCCCCATCCCCTTCTATTTTCCTGTAGGGCAGGATAGACTTCTGTACCCCATTTCCTGTATTTCTTATTTCCCAGTAGCATGTGAAAACATTTTTTTAAACATGTTTTTAAAACTTTAGGTTTCAAATTTTCTCTCTTCCTCCCTCCCCACCCACCCTCATTGAAAAGGCAAGCAACTCAATATAGGTTGTACATGTGCAGTTATGCAAAACATGTCCATAGTAGACATGTTGTGAAAAACTAACTCTATTTCCCTTAATCCTATCCTGCCCTCCCATTTATTCTATTCTTTCTTTTGATCCTGTCCCTCCTCAGAAGTATTTACTTTGATTACCCCTTTCCCAATCTGCCCTCCTCTCTATCATCCCCCTGCTCTCTTGTCCCCTCCCCCTATTTTCCTGTAGGGTAAGACAGATTTCCATACCCAATTGAATGTGTATGTTATTCCCTCCTTAAGCCAAATCCTATGAGAATAAGATTCACTCATTCCCTCTCACCTTCCCCTGTTTCCCCTCCACTGTAAGAGACTTTTCTGTTTTTTTGTGAGATAATTTACCCCATTCTACCTCTCCCTTTCTTCTTCGAGTATAATCCTCTCTCATCCCTTAATTTTATTCTCCAGATATGACCCCTTAATCTTCAGCTCACCCTGTGCCCTCTATCTATCTATCTACATATACATACATATAATTTTTTTCCTCCAACTACCCTAATACTGACAAAGGTCTCATGAGTTATAAATATCATCTTTCCATGCAGGAATGTAAACAGTTCAATCTTAATAAGTCTCTTATGATTTCTCTTTCCTGTTTACCTCTTCATGTTCCACTTGAGTCCTGTATTTGAAAGTCAAATTTTCTATTCAGCTCTGGTCTTTTCATCAAGAATGCTTGAAAGTCCTCTATTTCACTGAATGACCATTTTTTCCCTGAAGGATTATACTCAGTTTTGCTGGGTAGGTGATTCTTGGTTGTAATCCTATCTCTTTGCCCTCCAGAATATTATATTCCATGCCCTGTGCCTTTAATGTAGAAGCTGCTAAATCTTGTGTTATCCTGATTGTGTTTCCACAGTACTTGAACTGTTTTCTTCTGGCAGCTTCTAATATTTTCTCCTTGACCTGGGAACTCTGGAATTTGGCTATAATATTCCTAGGAGTTTTCCTTTGGGGATCTCTTTCAGGAGGAGATCTGTGGATTCTTTCATTTCTATTTTGCCCTCTGGTTCTACTATATCAGGGCAGTTTTCCTTGATAATTTCTTGAAAGATGATGTCTAGGCTCTTTTTTTGATCATGGCTTTCAGATAGTCCAATAATTTTTAAATTCTCTCTCCTGGATCTATTTTCCAGGTCAGTTGTTTTTCCAATGAGATATTTCACATTGTTTTCTAATTTTTCATTCTTTTGGATTTGTTCTACTGTGTCATGATTTCTCATAAAGTCACTATCTTCCAATTGCTCTATTCTAATTTTTAAGGAAGTATTTTCTTCAGTAAGCTTTTGGACTTCCTTTTCCATTTGGCCAATTTTGCTTTTTAGGGCATTTTTCTCCTCATTGGCTTTTTGGACCTCTTTTGCCATTTGGGTTAGGCTATTTTTTAAGGTGTTATTTTCTTCAGTATTTTTTGGGTCTCCTTTAGCATCACTCTCAGTTTTTCCTCTACTTCTCTAACTTGCTTCTCAAAATCGTTTTTGAGCTCTTCCATGGCCTGGGACCAATTCATATTTTTCTTGGAGGCTTTGGATGTAGGAGCTTTGACTTTGTTGTCTTCTTCTGGTTGTATATTTTGGTCTTCTTTTTCACCAAAGTAAGATAATATAGTCTGACTCATTTTGCCCTGCTTGCTCATGATCCCGGCCAATTACTTGAGTTTTAAACTCTTTGTTAAGGTACGAATCTGCTTCCAATGTGGAGAATGTACTGTCCCAAGCTTCAGGGGTTTGTATAGCTGTTTTCAGAGACACTTGTAGGGACCTGTAAATTTTCAGTTCTTCCAAGGTGGTATGATAAGGGGCAAGGTGTTTACTCCTTTCCTTGCCTGCGACTACAAGTACTCCTTTCTGTCCTGTAACTGTGAGGAGGGGTTTTCTCTCCACAACCACTACAAGCTCCACCAAGCCAGCGCTCCTCCTCACCCCAGCACCGCTGCCCAGAACTGTGGCCCAGATCCAAACATGGGCAAAGGAAGAGATTCCTGCCTCAGCACTGGCAAAGAGATCCCTGCAATCCCTCTCTGATCAGCCACTGGATTCCCCCTCAGTCTGTGGGCCGGAAGCTAGGGAAGCAGCTGCCCCCCGACAGGGCCAGGCTCTTGGGGAATGGAGCTGAAACCCCGCCTTCCTTTCTCAGGCACCGACAGAAACAGACTTTTCCCACTGACCTTCTAATTTGTCTTTGGCATTGGTGGATTAAGGAATCTGGAAACCTCCACGGCTGCCCGAGATTCAGTCCTCTGAGGCCTGCTCCAGGTTTGCTGCGGCCTGCGCGCCCAAGCCCTGCTGCGCTGCGCTCCCATCCAGTTTGTCTTGGGCTGGAAATTTGTTTCACTCTGTCTTTATGTGGGTTCTGCTGCTTCAGAATTTGTTTAGAGCCATTTTTTATGAGTATTTGGAGGGGTTTGGAGGAGAGCTCAAGCAAGTCACTGCTTTCACTCCACCATCTTGGCTCCGCCAACTCACTGGTATTCTTGACAAGAAGTAGGTGCTGCCAGTTTAAGCACTTACTAAATCCAACCACAGAGGAGTAAGGAACCACATGATTTTAAACTTGGAAAAACAGAAATCATATATTCCAATACCCAGACTTTACAGATGAGGAAAGTAAAGCCCAAAGAAGGAATATGAGTTAGCAAAGGTCACCTAGGATTTGACCATGTGTCTCCACACCCAGAATCTAGTGCTGTGCCTTGATAGTAATGCTAGAGATGCTACATCTCCTAAAGAGAGAAAAGTCTATCTTTTGTAGAGGAAGGAGCCCTGGATTTAAAATCAAGAATTGGATCGGAATCCTACATAGACTTATTATCTGAGTGACTTTGGGTAAGTCATCTTTACCTCTCTGTGCCCAAGTTTCTCCACCTGTAAAGTGAGAGGTTGGACTAGATCAAGGGTGTGCCTGAGCCAGCTCAAAGTAGCTCATGATAGCCAATTGTTAAATTTTCAGCATGAGCATTTACACCTTAAAAATCTGCAAAATGTAAATCAGGGCTCAATTTATTATTTTGTTGATTGCCTTGATGTAATAAATTGATGGAGAAAATGTTAATAATGCAGATTAAACATAAAAGTTGGTTGCGTATGCTTTTTTTAAAAAAAAGAGCTGGATATTAAATATTTATCAGTATAGCTCTGAACTAGGCCATTCCTAAGGTCCCTGCAAGCTTTAAATCCTATGAATCTACAGAGCATCAGAAGGATTCTTCCTCCTCCCTATCCCACCCCCCTAGCCCCACACCCATCCCAACAAACCAAAATAACAACAGAGGCAGAGAAGTTCCCAAACTGTGCTGGCCCCATCCTTGTGCCTCCTTTCCATCCTGGTGAACCAGCCCAGTTGTATTCTCTGGGAATGGGCAGCTCTTTCGGCCCTGACATTGCTGAGTGGAGGTTCTAACAGACGCCTTTTTCCCTAGGAATGTGTTAAACAGGCCATGAAAAGCCAGCGCGATCAAAAGATGTTCTACAAAGTATTGATATTTTGCTGGTTCTTAGCCTGGGCTTCTCCAGTAATTCACCATATCAGAAATACAATATTTGTAAGGTCTTTTTCATAAAGGTCTTTATGGGTTTGGAAATTTAAACACCACGGAGCCGCAGTTGAATTGGAAACCCAAAGTCTCTAAGCTTGTACATCTTAGAAAAAAAAAATTCAATTAAGTGGGATTTTAGCTGTTTCAATAAAATTGGACTCTCCCTTTTGAAGATAAGGGCCCTATGGAGCCGGAGTCACCTTTCTATGCCAGGAATATCCACTTCTACTAAACGTATAATCCTAGCTCAGGACACAATACACACAACAGGAAATCAATGTATAGTAGAATCCATTTGAAAATATAAAATAAACTAATATATGAGTGGAAAATTGACTTCCTATGGATTAAAAGCAGCCCCAATAGAAGACAAAAATCCAGCTTTTTAGCGGGCGGAGGTGGGGGCTCTAAAAGGGAATGATTAACTCTTCCATATCACTAAGATGTAAGCTCAAAGAAAAAAAACCCGATTCATTGAAGGAATAATTTATTAGAGCTCCTTGCCCTGTGTTTGTCATTGAAAGGATGCAAAGTATGTACAGGGACCTGAGAAAAACACACGGGGATAAGGGGGAGGGAAGCCAAAGAGATATGGGATATATTATTTAATACGTCAGGGGCATAAAACAGAATGGGATTACCATGGCGCATTGCCTGTAGAATTATGAGTGAATGTAAATGTTTCTATTATAACCACTGATTTTGAAGAGTTTATACCTCGACTGTTTTAAAGGGTTGCCATAATGATAATCCCATTACAATTACACATGGGCAAGTCCCCCTCCCAAGAGAGGGTTTTGCCTGCTAGGCAGTTAGTGATGGGTCAGGCCCACAATTGATAGCATAATATACCTCGTCCATCACAGGATTAAGACAGCCTTGAAGATGAGTAGAAGGAATCTACAAGCCCATAAATATTTTTAACTAGCCCATCCTCCTCGCCTCCTCACCTCTCCTGGTCCACAGTGGGGAGGCAGTGTGGCTTGGTGGAAAGAGCCAAGGGCTGGAAATCACATTCTGGAGCAACAACTTACTGTGTGACCTTAGCCAAGTTGTTTTCCTTCTCTGGACTTCAATTTTTCCATCAATAAAATGGGAAGACAGGTAGACTAAGATTCCTTCTAGCCAGACTCCTTTGTTTTATGTTCTAAGGACCCGCCTCCCACCTAGATTTGACATTCTATATTCTAAGGTTCCTTCAGGCTCCAATATTCAATGCTCTAAGGCTGCCAGCTCTAATATTCTATGTTCTAAGGTCCTTTTGATTCTGTGTTTTATTCCAGCTGTCATTCTTTGTTCTATAATAAAGTTCCTTTCAGCTCCTGACATCCTATATTCTAGGTTTAAAGATCCTTTCCAGATCGAACACTGTATATTCTATCTATGTCCTAAGGTCCCTTTCAGTTCTGATATTTTGTATTTTATGCTTGAAAATACCCGAAAAGTCACACCAATGAAATGGAGTTTGTCAAAGCTGGCCCACAACACAGAATTCCTAGTTCTAACCAATAGGGAGCATCATTACCCATGAGGTTGGATTACAGCTGTATGAATCCAGGAATAGCTCCTCAAGCAAGAATGACCATTTGGACATTTGGAAGTGATTGATGGAGTCAGCCAGGGTCTGGAAGTTGGAGCCAGTGACAAATACTGATACTAACTGCTCCCATTTTCCTAATGTTTTATAGTTTACAAAAGGTTGTCCTCACTACAACCCTGAAGGGTAGGCAACACAAGGAGCACTATTGAAGAAGCTGACGTTCCAAGAGGGAGCCCCTGATTCATCCAGGGTCACAAAAGTAATAAAGGGCAGAGCCAGGACTCAGATCCAGTTCTTCTGGCTGCCAGGACACTTCTTCCCAGACTAATGGGAGATTAACATCCCCATTTTACAGAAGTATAAACTGAAGCTGAGACAGGTGGGGTGACTTGTGCCAAGGACAAGAAGAGAGAGGGGGCAAAGGTGAGGCCCATCATCAGATCTCCTGCCTTGCAGTTCCATGTTTCATTTCCTACAAGCTACAAGAGCATCATGTGAATTCAGAAACCTAAGAGACTAGTGCAAAGTCTTAATCAGCCTGGAAGAAGGAACAGAAAGGGAACCTTTCAGAAATAGGGCAAGCAGAAGAGCCTGTTCCTTCTCTGTGGCACTGCTGACTTTGAAATAAGCACCAAAAAATGAGGAAATGGAAGCTCTGTCCTTATCTTAGCCATCCTGTCAGACCCATCAGGATTTCGTTTTCTTTCTCTGATAGATTATAGAATAAGGGAAGGAAGGTGGAGGCTGAGCCTGGCACTTTCTCCTTTATCTGGGCTAACTTCCAGCTATGTTCAGTACTCAAATTGGTAGTAGCCAGCCTCAGTCACACTGATAATGAAGGAGCCCCCATAATGCCAGGTATCGGGGGCATAATGAACAGAACAAGGAAGGTAATAGTCCCATTGTCCTCTGCCTTGATCAGGTCAAAGCTAGAATAATATGTCCAGTTCTAGGTGTCATATTTTAAGAAGGACATTGTCAAGCTGGAACACAGCAAACATTATACCGTTCATTGAGCCGGTATTGGCAGCCCTCAATACAGCCAGTCAGAGGACCTCAACATTACAGACAGCTGCTAGACCTCTCTCCCTGACAAAAGCAATGCAACCAGTATGCTCTTTTCTAAATTTAATTGTGTTATTTTTTCTAAGTAACATTTATTTTCTCTCCCCTCCCCCATTGAACACTTAAAATTAAAAAAAAAAAAAAGCAAACCCTCATTAACAAATACACACAGTCAAGCAAAACAATATGTCTCATTCTGCTCCCTGAGTCCATCACCTTTCTATGAACAGGTGAGTACCATGCTTCATCTTCTGTCCTCCATAATCATTGTTGGTCAATGCATTGATTAATCATGGTGACCTATAAAGTTGTTTTTCTTTTTAATTTTGTTGTCATTTATAAATTTTCCTCCTAGTTCTATTCACTTCACTCTGCATCATTTCAACAAGTTTTCCTGAAATTGCTCCCTTCATCATTTTTTATAGCACACTAGGATTCCATTACATTCACATACCGTAATACATTCAGGCATTTCCCAGTTGATGGGCATCTCCTTAGTTTCTAGTTTTTCTGCCATTTATAAAAAGAGCTGCTATAAACCTTTTTCTACATAGGAACCATTTCCTTCTCCTTTTATCACTTTGAAGTATAGGCCATAGTGGTACCACTGGGTCAAAGGATATGTACAGCTCAGTGGCTTTGGAGGCATAGTTTTGAATTATAAGAGCTGGGACTCAAACCCAGGTCTTCCTGACTCTGAGGGACAGCTCTGGTGCCTCTAGGCACCTCTACTTCTCACTATCCTAGGCTGCATTAAATGCAACATAGCTTATGAACAGAACAGGGAAAGTGATAGTCCCACTGTCTGCCTTGATTGAATACTGTGTGGAGATAGAATGTTGTGTCCAGTTCTGGATACCGTATTTTAAGAAAGACATTGACAAGCTGGAGCAGAGCAAACTAGGAGGTCAAGGGTCCTGGAGACCATGCTAGTTGGCCATCAATTGAAAGAGTCAGGAAAGTTTAGCCTGCAGAAGAGAAGCCTTGGTTGGGGTGGTTAGAGGGAGGAGGAAAGATATGGCCATGGTCTTCCAGTGTTTGAGAGGCTGACTTGGAAGATACTACTTGTTCAACTTGGACCCAGAGGGGAGAACTGGGAGTGATGAGTAGAAATTACAGGGAGACAAATTTCATCTTGGTATTAGTAAAATAAATAAATAAATAAAAATAAATAAATAAAACACAACCTTCCCAACACAGACGTCCAACAATGGAAAAGGCTGCTTAAGGGAGCCAATGGATGCTTCCTCCCTGGAGGTTTTCAAGGGAAAGTTAGATGCCTAGATAACTGCTTGTCAATGAAATTGGAGAAATCATTCTTGTGCAGGTACAGGTTGGATTGAGTGGCCTCTGAGGTTTTCAATTCAATTCAATTCAACATTTATTAAACATCTACTAGTTCTACCTACTGGTGCTGGGGATAAAAAGATGAAGAGGAAACAGTCCTTAAGTTATCATGCTTAGTAAATATTCAATGTGATCTGATTCTGTTTTAAAATACATTGAGCAGAAGCAGTTGGACTCTTGTCTGCTTAAGAGTTTGGGTAAGAGAACTACAAGAGACTTCGGGAGCCAAGATGGCGGCATAAGCAGTACATAGCTGTAATTCCCCCATATTCACCTCCGCACAACCATAAAATAGTGCCCCAAAACAAATCCTGGAACAGCAGAACCAGCAAAAAGACAGGATGAAACAATCTTTTAAACCCAAGAAACTTGGAAGATTGGCAAAAGGTCTGTCTCCCTCAGGTAAAAGGGGACTGCAGTCCAGGGCAGGAAGCATCCCAGCAAGCCCCACCTCAGCAAACCAGCAGGAAATCCTGAGCCCCAGTGCCGTAGAGCAGGCAAACACCAACACCAGGCCCCACCATTGCCTCAGCATAGCCAGGAGAATGGGCAGACTCCAGCTCCCAGGCTAAGTAACTAAGAAAAAGTGAAATGAGCAGAACCAGGAAAACGTTGTATACAGTATCAGCAGCACCATGCGATGATCAGCTATGAATGACTCAGCTCTTCACAGGAATGCAATAATCCAAGACAAGTACAAAGGACTCACGAAGGAGAAAGCTATCCGCATCCAGATAAAGAACTGATGGACTCTGAAAGCAGATTCAAAGCATACTTTTTTCACTTAATTTATTCTTTTTCACGTTTTTTTCTTTTGATTTATTCCTTCTTTCACAACAGTGACTACTACGGAAATACATTTTACATGATAGCACATGTATAACCTCTATCAAATTGCCTACCATTTTAGGAAGTGGGGAGGGAAGGGAGGGAGAAAATTTTTGGAACTCAAAATCTTGTAAAAATGAATGCTAAAAATTGTCTTGACATGTAATTGGGGGGAAAAATAAAGTGCTATTTTAAAAAATAAAATAAAATAACTACCAAAAAATAAAATGCGTTGCACATGTGGGTGGTAATCATCATTAGGAGACCTACTGAGAAGAAGTTCACTGCTTTCTAAGGAAGAACATTCTACTGTTAGTTAAGGCTCACCAGCAGAATATAAGCTCTTTGAGGTCAGAGGCTATATCATCATTTAAAAAAAAATTTTGTGGGAGCAGCTGGATGTTGCAGTGGATAGAGTACCGGCCCTGGAGTCAGGAGCACCTGAGTTCAAATGTGGCCTCAGACACGTAACACTCACTAGCTGTGTGACTCTGGCCAAGTCACTTAATCCCATTGCCTAGCAAATAAATAAAAAACTTTTTTTTTTGGTCTTTGTATTCCTAGCAAAGGAGGGAGCTAGATGGCTCAGTGGATTGAGAGCTGAGTTCTCTCAAGAAGACCTGAGTTCAAATCCAGCCTCAGACGCTTACTAGCTATGTGACCCTGGGCAAGTTACTTAACCTCTGTTTGCCTTAACCTACTGGAGAAGGAAATGGCAAACCACTCTAGTATCTTTGCTAAGAAAACTCCATGGACAGTATAGCCCACAGGGGAGTCACAAAGAGTTGGACACGACTGAATAATTAAACAGCAAATCCCTAGCAAATATCAAAGTGCTTTGCTTATAGTAGGTGCTTAATAAATGTTTGTTCAGGGGCAGCTAGGTAGCACAGTGCCTGGAGTCAGGAGGACTGAGTTCAAATACAGCCTCAGACACATAACACTTACTAGCTGTGTGACCCTAGGCAAGTCACTTAACCCCATTGCCTAACCAAAAAAATAAAAATAAGTGTTTGTTCAATTGAAACCAATTAAGACATTTGTATTTTTATAGTGCCAATATCTCTTTCCCTATGAGTATCATCCAATCATCATAGATCTGCCCTTTGGAGTAAGGGTAAAAGTGTTCAATACTTCTATATGACAACCTTCAGATACTTCTGGACAGAGATCAAGTTCCGCAAGGCTTCTCTTTCTGCAGGCTAAACATCTTAGGTTCTTCCTCTGTTCTCATACAGTGTAGTGTCTAATTCCCTCCCCATCCTGGACATGCTCCAGCTTGTCAGCATCCTACCTAAAATGCAATACCCAGAACTGAAGAAAGACAATTTATAAACATTTGGTAAATAGAAATTAATGGGGCCAGGATGGATTTTAGACTAAATTAAACCATCATGTTTGCCAGCCCTAATGCAGAGGAACAATAGGTAAATTAGTCCTTCATTAAATAATCAGGGGAGAAAATGCATAATCGGCACCAAAGCTCTGAGAAAAATGATGGTTATTTTAAAAACCAGTGCTGTTTGCAAATTCGCGCAAAATTATTTGTTCATAGACGGGTTTTATGGAACTATCAGCACATTGTCTCAGCCGAGAGATTCCTGGCTGTGCATATTAACGAATGCATGGGCTTTAATTGGAAAGTGAATGGGCCAAATTGTAAATATCTTTTCAGTCATTTGTCTCAGGGTCGTCTTTCAGCAGCCTGGAGACCACTGGAAGCTGAGATTTTCTGCATCAGATGAATGTGGTGGACAATGATGGAAATAGTCAGCCTACTGAAAATGGTCAATGTTGCTTCTTGGAACCCAGGTTGATCCAACTGTCCATTAGCATGAGAACCAAATCTTATATGAGCAGAAGTGCTGTAGAAATTGGTCTCTAAGTGGGTCTTAAGTGGCTATAGGTCAGCAAGTGTTTGCAAAGCTACAAATGAGGAGGAACCTTAGCAAGAGCCCACAGCATTTCACAAATGAATACTTTTAATGATATTGCTTGCAGCTGAGCTGGCCGTAAAGGGAGGAAGGCAGATCATGAGGATGGTTATTGAATTCAGGAGACCAGAGAAATACCAGGACATCAGAACGGGCCAAGACAATCACATCCACCTGGAACCCCAGGACCTCAGAGCTGGAAATCCTCCGATCCTCAGACTGTAGATCGCCAGGGATGGAGGGGAGGGGCTGACCATCTCATGAGGCAGCTCATTCCTTTCTTTCACATACTTGATACTTTTTAGATGAGCTGAATGAGGCAGCTAAGGTACAGATAACTGTGCGTCTTTGTTGCTGCTACTGTTCAGTTGCATACAACTCTTTGTAACTCCATTTGAGTTTTTGGCAAGAATACAGGATCGGTTGACCATTCCCTTATCCAGGTCATTTTATAGATGAGGAAACTGAGGTAAGTAAGGTTAAGTGACTTGCCCAGGTTCACACAATTAGTAAGTGTCTGAGGCCAGATTTGAACTGAGGAAGGGTTACTCGTATCTTTTGTTTATGCTTAATCTTCATTTTTAAATATATCCCTCCCTACTTCTCTACTGAGAGAGCTACCCCTTATATCAAAGAATTTTAAATGCAAGAGAATAAAAAAGCAGGTCAACAACCAACTCTTAACCCATACTTCTTTGGAGATTGGCAGTGTATTCAGCATTCCACAGCCCCAGTTCCCATCTCTACAAAGAAGGAGTGAGGTGTATTTTCTTCTAATCAAACAGCTTTCTCGTTCTGGTTTTTGTTCTATTAACATTGTTGTAGTCCTTATGTCCTTCTGCTTACTTCACTTTACATCAATCCATATGAATGTTCCCCAGTTTTCTACATCTTATTATTCAGCCCACAGATTTCCTAGCACTTAGTGGTTTGCTTAGCCTTTCACATCTATTGTTGCCTCATTTGACCATTTTGACACTCCTGGGAGTGAGGTAGAAAACGTATTACTCTCCTCATTTAACCTAGGAGGAAACTCCAGGTTATCCCCAGAACTTCTCCGTGTTGCTCCTAGTCCAGTGCCAAGAGGCTAAACAGAGAGCCTAACCCTTCTTCCTGGTAACAGTCCTGTTATTTTCCTCAGGCAAAGTGATTTGCCTGAGGTCACCCTTGGGTTAGTGATGATGCAGAGACTTGAAGCCAGGTGCTTCACTCTAAGGTACCTCCCAACTGCAGAGGGGCCCAGTAAATTCTTCGTTTATTCTTTCTCTATATAGCTTTTGAATTATCTCTGGGCCATTTGAGGCTAGCGACTATACGATGTTATTAATCCAGGGTTGCGAATTCATCTTTTTAAAATATTTTGATAACTGTATTTCAATATAATTTATTTCCTTTGCAAACCTATGCATTTTATTTTAAGCATTTAAAAACATTATCTTGAAAAGAGATTCATAGGCTTCACTAGACCACCAAAAACCTTTGGAACCTTTGGGTCTTTAGTCTTTGGGGACCCCACCAAAGGGTACATGACACAAAAAGAGCTCCTATGGGATGGCTCAACAGAACTGGACTGGAAAGAGATTTTATGCCTTGGCTGAGAATAACAAACTACAGTTATTAGCTACAGGCATTGTTTAAAAAGGTGGCATGTTATATTGTTTGTTAATTAGTCTCTATAAACTATTATGTTCAATATAAATAATTAGCATTTCAGGGGTTGTTTTCCTCCCCTAAAACCCTGTGAGACCTCATCAAGCTGTGGAAGTGAACTAGGGCTCTTCAAAGTCTGGGAGCGTAAGCTCTTGCAGATGCTATAGGGCTAGAAAGGGTGTAAGCACGAGACTAGCTGTAGTTCAAGTATTATTATTATTAAATGTCTACTGTTGTTGTTGTTTGTTCTTTCATTCTCCAAGAGGACCATGACGTCAGGAAGGTGATGCCATGATTTGCAAGCGAATTGGATTTAAGTGAGGCAGGGCTGTACAAAGTCGCCAGCCTCACTCTCTCCTCCAGAACCATCTGGGTCCAGTGACAAGATATAGATCAAGATGACTGGTATTAAATCCTTACTATGTAAGCAAGTAAAGGACTCAGTGGATATGGTTCTTGGCTTGGGGCTAGGAAGGCTTGACTTCAACTCTTCCCTCCAGCACTCACTAACTATTTTACTCTGGGCAAGACACTTCCATCTGTAAAATGGGGATAATAATAATGCCTCTCTTATAGGATTGTTGTGGAGATCAAATGGGATCACATATATAATGAACTTTGTAAATCTTAAAGTGTTATACAAATACTAGTTATGATAATAATGGTGATGATGATGTGTTGGGCACTGGGGGAAAGGAGAAAAGAAGGAAAGGAAACAAGCATTTATTAAGCACCTCCTATATGCCAGGCACTGTGCTAAGAACCTTATGATTATCATCTAATTTGATCCTAATAACAACCCTGAGAGGTAGGTGTTATTATTATCCCCATTTTATATTTGAGGAAACTGACAAAAAACAGAAATTAAGTGACTTGCCCAGTGGTTACGGCTAGTTTCTGAGGCTAGATTTGAACTCAAGACTTTTTTATTCCAGGCCCAACATTCTATCTACTGTGTCCCTTATTTGCCTACATATCCTTCTGGGGATACAAAAATTAAAAGGAAATAGTTCCTCCACCTTAGGATCTTGCATTCTCCATTAAATAAACATATGTGAAGAGTATGGCAACAGAATGAGTGTACATCACTCAGTGTCCAGTCTAACTAAATTCAAAAAGGTTCATTAACACAGGACTGACAAAGAAGTGATTAATCAATCAATCATTAATAGACATTTGTTAAGTGATTACTATGGGCTAAACTCTGGATATATAAAGAAAAAGTAAAAACAGTTCCCTCAAGGAGCTTACATAGTAATGGAGAAGACTGCACATGCATAAATAGGTAGAATATATTATTGATATATTTAGAATATATTCTTAACATATGAACTGAGGGAAAGTAACTTCACAGCAGATACTTATTAAGTGGTTGAAGAATTGCCGTTTAAGCTGGTGGAGAGAACACCCTTGCTTACAATGTGCATTTTTATGCATGTGTCTGTTTGGGTGAGCTCCATGTTTCAGTTTCTGAGTGCTAAAGAGCTGGCATGGAGTTGAAGCTTGATCACATGTCCCTATTTGTCCAGATGTATCTGCATGTTGTCTGCTAAGGTCCTCCTCTGATGCCTTCTGAGGGTGTACATGTCATTGTTGGTTCTTAAAAGTTCTGCTAGTGGTTTGTTTGTTTGGTTTTTTTTGTAGTGGGTGAGAAGTGAAAACTGAGGGAGTACCAACCAATTGGCAAGTAGCTGAACAAATTATGGTACAGAAATGGAATACCATAAGAAATAATGAAGGGGAAACCCAGGAAGATTTGTATGGACTAATGTAGAGGGAAGTGAGCAGAACCAGGGGAACAATGTGTACTATAACAGACTTTTATAAACTGGTGAAGAATGAAGTAACCAGAACCAGGAGAACAATTTCTTCAATAACATGTTATTACAAACAATTCTGAAGAACTTTAGAATCTTGATCATTGTGTTGACTAACTGTGATTCTAGAAAACTGATGATAAAGCAGACTAACAGGTGATGAACTCAGGGGGCATAATAAGAGACACATTTTTGGACATGACCAAATTTGTTTTGCTTAATTATGCATATTTGTCTATAAGGGTTTTCTTTTTTCTTTTTTTTAATATGAGGCAGGGGAGGTAGGAGGAAGAGAAAATAAAAGCTTGTTACCTTAAAATTAAAATTTAAATTTAAAATTACATTTTTAAAATTAAATTAAAAAAGAAAATTTTAAGTTGTGGTATATGACTATAATGGAATACTATTGTGCTATAAGAAATGATGAGGTGGCTGATTTCAGAAAAATCTGGAAAGACTTATATGAACTGATGCAAAGTGAAGGGAGCAGAACCAGAAGAACATTTTACTTAGTAACAGCAATGTTGTACAATGATCAATGGTGAATGATTTAGCTATTCTCAGCAATGCAATAATCCAAGACAATTCCAAAGGACTGTGATGAAAAGTGCTATCCACATTCAGAGAAAGAACTGATGAAGTATGAATGCATATCAAAGCATACTATTTTCCGTGTGTGTGTGTGTGTGTGTGTGTGTGTGTGTGTGTGTGTGATCCAGGCACTGACTAGCCTTGTGGGTGCTGAGAGGCTGCACATTGGCCATTACCTGCACGTTGGCCACAACCTGAATACATTAATATATTCAGCCATAGCAACTCATGAAGACTGTCTAGGAGATCACATGGTCAAAGTCTTTTGTGCTTTTTACTTTTACAGAGGAGGAAGAAAGGAAATGACTTGCCTAAAGTCATACAACTAGTCAGAAGCCTCACCCTGCCATCAACAAACTGTCCTTCATCTTAGATAGATCTCTTCTTTTCCCACAACTTTGCCATTTCCTTATGCTTCTAGAGGCCTGACTCTTGCGAGGATGCTTTATCTCTGGCTACACTTTCCAGTTCTGGTTGCTTCTTCTCTCCTCCCCTCTGACATATTCCTGCTCCTCACTTCCACAGATAGAGCCTCCCTCTACCACCATTACTCAGTAGCTCTCTTCCTTGGAAACTCAGGTCATCTTGTCTGTACTCTTGAGATAGAGAACCTTGTGAATAACATATCCCTCTCCCTCCTTGCTTACTACGTGCCTCATAGTGTTTCTCTTCAGCCTAATTCCTGTCCTCATACTGGGGGACTTGATATACACAGTGATGCCCCTTCAAACACACTGGCCTCCCAAGACATCAACTTCCTCTATTCCTATGACCTAAAATTTCATTTCACTTCAGCCATGCAGAAGATAGGTTGTTCTTTAATTTGCACTGTCACTGTAACTCTTCCACTTCCATGATTTTCAATACAGCAATCTTTCTCTTTGATCATAGTTCTAAGTCTTCCTTCTGTCCCTCTACCACTTCCAAAACCATTCCTTCATCTTTGCTACAGTCTCCAGTCCTTCCATCTTTCCCAGTTTTCTAAGTCCATCACCCCTGCTCTGGCCTCAGTTTTCTCCCTTCACCACCTTGACAGTGTAATTAATCAATTCCCCTATAAATTGCCCTCCATCTTTCAATCCCTCATCCTGTTGTTCTTGAGCCATTCACATTCTGCTGACATCCAACCCTGGATCACCTCCCCTGTCCAATTTCACTCTCATTCTCCCATGCTATTGCACAATGCCAAAGGGAGCCACAAAAACCTGCTGACTAGGTACCATTCAAATTCTTTGATTTTATTTAATTTTTCTTTCAATGAATGAAAATCTACTTTCTCTCCCTTCCACTTCCACTCCCCCCCTCCACTGGGAAAAAAAATCTCTTGTAAAACACATGCCTAGTCAAGAAAAATAAATTTCTACATTGGCTATGTCAAAAAACAAACAAACCATGTCTCATTTTATATCCTGAGGCCTTCATCTCTCTGCCTCTCACCTTCTGGTGGGTAGCATGTTTCAGCATGAGCCCTCTCAAATTGTGGGTGGTTATTACATTGATTAGAGCTCTTAAATTGTTCCAAGTTTGCTGTCCTTACAATAGTGTTATTGCATAAATTGTTCTCCTGGTTCTACTCACTTCACTCTGCAGCAGTTTGTACAATTCTTCCCAGGTTTCTCTGAAACTGTCCCCTTCCTCATTTATTACAACACACTAACCTTCCATTATATTCATATGCCATGATTGGTTCAGTTGTTCCCCCAAGTGATGGCCACCCCCTTAGTTTGCATTTCTTTGTCATCTGTTACCTAGTCTTAATTGGACTCTCACAACTGCCTTCACCATCCTGGTTGCAGCCCTTTGGGAGACCTCCAGCTTGTCAATGACATTTCTAAAATGTGCCTCCCCAAACTGAATGCAATCCCCCAGATGTGGTCTGATCAGGGAGAAATAAAGTGGACTGGACTATCATCTCCCTCCTTTGGACATGGTTTCTCTAGTAATGCAGCCTAAGGTCCCATTAGCTAGTTGAACAAATTACCAAACCTGAGGAGCTTGGAAATCCCAGTATTAAACTTCACAAGTAATAGTTGTGATTACTACTAGTGAAGTGAATCGTTCCATAGACACATGGAAAGACTTTTCAAGGTAGAACTGTTGATTCATATTGGATAGCTTGTATTCAACCAAAACCCTTGGATATTTTTCTGTTGTACTGCTGTCAAGTTAGACCTCAGTCAACTTGAGACTGGGAAATTTTTCTCGCCCAAACATAGGACTTTACATTCTTACCTATTAGATTTCATCTTATTTGACCTAACTTTAGCTTGTTGAAATATTTTTGTATTGTGTTATCTGTTAGATATTCCATACCCACCACATCTTTGTGTCCTTTGCAAATTTCATAATTACACCATCTATGCATTCACCCAAACTACGGGAAAAAAAATGTTAAAGAGCACAGAGTCAAGGCCCTAAGACCCTGGAATAAAGATAGTCTGACAAGGTAAACCTCAAGTTCAGCTTATGGGCAATAGGGAGCAACTGTAGGCTTGGTTTTTGTCGTTTTCTTTTTATTTTGCAGAAGATTTATGTAGTCAGACATGTTAGGAAGATTTTTCTGGTAATTGCTTTAAAAATGAATTGGATAATGGAGAAATAGGAGGTGGGGAAATAGGTGGAAAATGTTACAATAATCTAGGAGAGAGATGATGTAGGTAGGAACTAGGATGGTGACCATGATCACGAGAAGGAAGAGAAAATGGTGGGCATGAGGCATATTTGGGGAGTAGAATGGTAAATGTTTGACCATGGGGATTTGGGGAGAAGGAAAGTCAATACTGAGCCTACTGGATTAGGAGGAATGAGGTGCTACCAACAGAAATAGAGAAATTGGGAAAATACGCAGGTTTGGGGAGGTGTCAAGTTCAATGCTTGACGTGTTGATGTTGGGCTGATGGCAAGATATCCGCATGGTGGTGCCTAGTAGGTGGTCAAATATGAATTCTGAGCATCTTTTTCCTCATCTGCAAAATGGAGATTATAATAATTGCACTCCCAGGGCCATCAGAAGGAATACACTGATGCAGAACAGACAGTAGCATGAATACTCTTCAAATAATGTGTGCTAGAGGAAGTATTAGCACTTTCCCTCTGTTGATGACCTCCCATTTATCCTGTATGTATCTTGTTTGTACATAACTGTTGGTATGTTGTTTCCTCCATCAGACTGTGAACTGCCTTAAGCAGGGGCTATTTTTTTGCCTTTCCTTCTATCTCCAAAGCTCAGTGTAGTGCCCGGCACATAGCAGGTGCTTAAAAAAGCTGTACTGACATATTGAAACTTAAAAGCTTACAACTTAAACTGGAGCTCTCCCAGGTTACATTATTCCTCAGATCCCATGGAAATGGGTTCACCTGGCTCACAAGTTTGCAACAAGTAGACTCAATCAATCAAAAAATATTTATTAAGTATTCATTGCATGCCAGTCACTGCACTGAATTGGGGGAATACGAAGAAATGCAGAAATATTGCCTGCTCCTCAAGAAGCTTAGAAGGTGCTTCCCTTCTTTGGAAGAACCAATGATTCTAAGAGCATCTCAGGCTTGGAGAGAAGATCATAAAAAACGTGGGGAGAAGAGCTGGAGGGATGTGTGTGAGTAAGAGCCAATAGGACAGTGTGGCTGGTAAAAGGAATGAGTAGAGGGAAGCAAAGTTTAAGAAAGTAGAAAGGGTCCCCCAAATCCTTTCATGTGGCCCCAAATATTTTTTCCTAACCCTTTGAGTCCTAATCCCCATGGAGCTACTCTGACAGATACATCATAAAAAGCATAGTTTCCTGCTGGTTCTCCTCTTGTGTGTGCACAAAGTGATTGAGATTTTTGTATTAGAGCTGCAACTCTCCTGAAGAAAAAAGAAAGATCTTTTGTACATAGGTTTATTTGTTCTGTTTGTTCTTTAGCTACAATGTCCCCCAAATGCTGGATGTGTATCACAGTCCCATGTAAGGTAACTATGCTTGCTTTTCTGAGAGAAATATGGGCATACTCTATCAGGATGAGAGTTAACAAAATGTGCTATTGGCAATGTGGAGATATCCCAGGGCTTAGGAAACTAATTATTCAGGACAACTTGGGGAACAGTCTTGCGGATCATTCTGATGTGGGCAGCACAGGAGAAAGAAATCAATAGAGTGCTATGATCTTCCTCTTCCTTTTCCTTCTGTCCAGAGGAGGTGATCCTGGTTTTTCAAAAGCAGAGTCCAAACTCTGTCATGTCCTACTGAGGCTCCAAGGATGCTCACAGCAACAGAAGGTATATCCAACATCTGAAGACCCAACTTGTAAGTGAAAGAGGCTCCCTGTCAAAGGGCTAGCCATTAGGATATACACATGAAAACTATTTACGAAGACATAGAGGGGCTGTGAGCAAAGACGAAGGGTGAGTCTGCCTGGATTAAACCATCGGTCCTTGTGGTATTGAAGTATTGATCATAACAGTAATTGGTACTGGGCCTTCCCATCTTTGCTGAGCTCTTTGCCACCCGACAAGTCTGCATAGACCTTTAGAGTGTCAGTTCCGCATGACTAACTAATTGATTGCTTCAGCTGGGGTTAATTAATTAATTAGTAGCAGGGCTGCATTAAAGATCGGGTGGCATTCAGAGCTTTCATTAATGGATGTGATCATCAAGAGCTTTATTAGTACATAAAATGAGTGTTTAAAATCCACATGGCAACTAATATGCTCTTGAGGTTTTCATTAAACAAACCTATAAAATTACTTGCCTCATTATGTATTTGGGTTAGTCCCTCCGCATTGTACGATATCTCCTCACCTTCTTCCTTTGCCAGCTGGTTTTAAGTGCCTATTTGAAATCAATTTCTCTAATAATGGGTTTAATGAGCTCATCAATTAAGCCTGCCATAATGGAATGTAACTGTGTGGTTTCAGTTATCAGTTAAACTCTGGAACTAATTTCCTGGCTTCATCTATCAAAAATGATTGGCTAATATTGTTTAGCTCCTGCTGCAGGACGATAGCGAGACCCCCGGCCCTTCTCTCAGAGTGGCCGGAGGCCTGGGTGTCTCCTTGGGAGGGAACAGGAGGAGGGGAGAGGGGAGGAAGGAAAGGAAGAACAATGAGGAGAAGGATCTGGCCCCTACCTGGCCCCCCAAGAGCCATGGGCCTGGGCAGCTGCAACGGCAAGGTAATTAGTAATAATGGATTACATTCTCCCACCTATTAGATAAGAGGGTTCCACATGGAGAATCCCATTACGAGTTTCTTACCCCCCTTCTCTCTCTCTCTCTCTCTCTCTCTCTCTCTCTCTCTCTCTCTCTCTCTCTCTCTCCTTTCCTTCTCTGTTACTTTCTCCTCTTCCCTACTCTTTCCTTCCTTTTACTCTTTTCTACCCCCTTTTTTTTTCATTTTCACCTCTCTTCTCTCTCTCTCTTTCCATCTCTCAGCTCCCTTTCTCTTCCTGCCCCCCCTTTATAACTCCCTTTACCACCATCTCTTTTTCTTTCTGGTGTTCTCTCTTTGTCCCTCTTTCTCTCTCCCCCGTATTTTTCTTTTCTTTCTTCTATTCCTCCCCAAATTTCTCTTTCTCCTTTCTTCTTTCCTAATCTCTAGCTCTTTTTCACTCTTTCTGCTTTATCTCTCCCCTTCTTCTCTCATCTATATCTCTCTTTATCTTCCTTCCCTCCTTCATCTCTATTCCTCTCCCTTAAGCTTTTCTCTTTCCCTGCCTCCTCCCAACATCTCTCTCTCTTTCTCTACACACACACACACACACACATGCACAGATGCACACCTTTAACAGCACAAAGCCAGCACGGATGGACAGAAATGTGGAAATAATAACGCTTGCATCACAGTAGTTACCACAGATGGTAGTTGATCAGGGCATAAGCTGACATGGCTTGTCCTGAAAGGACTCATCTATACACATTCCATTTTCCTCAGGAAAGAAAAAGAAAAAATCTTTTTGATCCACACCACACCTGGCAGCCAGCAATAGATAGTGGTCCAGGCTCCTGGATCCCTGTTTAGGAAATAAAGTCTGGAGCTTCATGGGACATCCTTTAAAAGGAGGCAATGTGGAAGAGTGGAGGTCCTGGTTCTGGCACCATATCCCAGCACTGATGCTTACTACCTGCGTAACTATGAGTGAGTCATTTAATGTCCCTGGGCCTCAGTTTCCTTAACTTTAAAATGAGGGGGTTACACTAGATGGTCCCTTCTTAGAGGTCCCTTCTGCTACTACATCTAGCATCCTCTGACCACCTCCAAGAGGATGGCCTTATATTAAACAAATTAAATACATATTAAATTAAAATGATAAATTAAAATAAAATTTAAAATAAATTCAATATACATTAAAGGTAGAATCAGAGTGTGTTTAAGAGCTATGATGGGAGAGCCCTGGCAGTTTCCTAAATTTGGACCAGCCTCCTGAGGTTGGATGACAACCAAGTATGTTTCTATAACACTTTAAGATCCGTAAAGAGCTTTCCCCACAGTAGCCCTATGAGGAAGGGAAAAGATCCCATTTCCAGCCATGAAGCTTCTGTAGGGGAGAGCAAATGATTATAACTTTTCCATAGTCTGATGAATTCTCTTGACTTATTTGCAAGGCTGATTAGCCAGCTCTGATTACCTGCTCCAATGGAAAGTGAAGTGACAGCATCAATGGGACGAAACAGTGACTAACCAAATAATCATTTCATTTTGACTTTAAGATTTTACTCAGTACAAAGCTTTCCCAGAATGCTCACCTTATCCAGCTGGGTGTTCAGTCAGTATTTTTTAAAAATTATCATTTATTTTTATTAGTTTTCAACATTCACTTTTATAAGATTGTGAGTTCTAAATTTTCCCCCTCCCTCCACTTCCCCCTCCCCAAGAACGTTTGTAATCTGATATAGGTTATACATGTATGATCATATTAAACATATTTCCATATTAGTCATGTTGTAAAAGATGAAGAAGAAAAAAGAGAGAGAGAGAGAATGGTATGCTTCAATCTGCATTCACACTCTATAATTCTTTCTCTGGATGTGGACAGCATTTTCCATCATGAGTCTTTTGGGGTTGTCGATCATTGCATTCCTGAGAAGAGCTAAGTCCATCAAAGCTGGTCATTGTACAGTGTTGCTGTTACTGTGTACAATGTTCTCCTGTTCTGCTCACTTCACTCAGCATCAGTTTGTATAAGTCTTTCCAGGTTTTTCTGAAGTCTGCCTGCTCATTATTTCTTATGGAACAACAGCATTCCATTACATTCATATACCACAACTTGTCCAGCCATTCCCTGATTGATGGGCATCCTCTCATTTTCCAATTCTTTGCTACCACAAAAAGAACTGCTATAAATATTTTCATACATGTGGGTCCTTTTCCCTTTTTTATGATCTCTTTGAGCTACAAACCTAGTAGTGGCATTGCTGGATCAAAAGGTATGCAGAGTTTTATAGCCCTTTGGGTATAGTTCCAAATTGCTTTCCAGAATGGTTGGATCAGTTCACAACTTCACCAACAATTCAGCCAATATTTTTAAAAAGGGTTTCATATTGTAAAGGCATCATAGAATGGAAAGAGAGCTGAATTTGGACTCAGGAAAGACCCAGCTTCCAATCCTGCATCTGATACTTGCTAGCTGTGTGGCACGGAGATGTCTTCTCATCTGTAAAATGGGAACAGAAATACCTGTAATCTCTTAAGGCTGTTGTAAGAATTTAATGAGATTACCCATGTAATAAGATTACACATGTGATGAGATCACACATGTAATGAGATCACACATGTAAGGATTAATGAGATCACCTCACAACACTTAGTGTGTTACAGAGATGTTGCCTATTATTTGTATCCTAAAACCAGTGAGTGACCAAGTGGGGACCTGGACAGTGAGGGGAGACTTCATATAGGATGAAAATGTGTAGCAAAAGACTCACAAATATAGATGAGCAACAGTGTATGGAAATGGAAAAACCCCTGAACTAGAAGCAAGGAGACCTGGGGTTCTTGTCCTGAGTCTGCCACTGATTCCTTATAAGAGCTTGGTGAAACCTCTTCCTTCTCTTCTTTGAATCTTTAGCTTTCCTTGTAAGATGAGGGGGTTATAGTCAACTACCTCTAAGGGCCCTGGCATCTTATGACTAGATCTGCCCCAGACACACAATTGAGACCATACTATATGACCATTTTTTGAACTTACATGAATGCCAATGAGCAGCTGGTCTCAGTCAAATAGTGAAGTTAGTAAAGTTTGTCCTCAGGGCTCCCTGCACCCCCTTTATGAACCCCTTGGGAGTTTCTTTGTTTTACCAAGGGTCAAGCAGCCCTTTGGACCTTTTGGCTCCCCTTCCTCCCATCCAAACTTGCTCTCAGATCTCTCCTGAAAACAGAGGTGTCAGCAATTAAGAACAATTTAAAGTGGACCTACCTGGAGGGATTTGCAGGGAGTTTAGGGGACAAAACTCTGATGGTAGAATTCTAAATGTCAACAAAAATGGGAAAACAGAATGTCTAGGCAGAGGAGTCACCTTTCCCAACTTGAAATATTCATTCATTAATTCAACAAGTATCAGAATAACAGTTAACTTTTATAAACCACTATATTATTTACAAGGCATTTACCTCACAACAACCTCACAACAGACCTCACAACAACCTCACAACAGCCTCACAACGATAGATAATACAAGTCTCACTCCCTTTTTACAAATGAGACTAAAGCACAATCCTGCTTTGCGTCTTAACCCTCAGCACAGCACCTAGAACATGAGAAGTGCTTAACAACATGGTGATGATGAGAAATTAAATGGCTTGCCATAGAGAGGTTAAGTATGTGGAATTAACAACCAAAATTAAAAGTGAATCTTAGATCCTCATTTCCTGACTTTCCATCCTACAGTCTTGCCATCGTGTGTGTGTGTGTGTGTGTGTGTGTGTGTGTGTATGTGTTTAAGTGTGTGTGTAAAGGATGTGTCCATGTGTGTGTGTAAAGGATGTGTCCAGGAAGAATGTGATCAGGGTTAACAATTCCACAGCGAAGACCTGTCATGCAAGGGGAAGAAGGCCCTAAAGGATAGAACAAAGAACATGTGGGGAGAAGTTGCAGAGAGGCAGATTTAGGTAGCTTAATGGATAGAGCTCTGGACCTGGAGTCGGAAAGACCAGAGTTCAAATCTGTCCTCAGATACTTACTAGCTGTGTGATCCTGGGCAAGTCACTTAACCCTGTTTGCCTCAGTTTCCTCATCTGTAAAATTAGCTGGAAAAGGAAATGGCAAACCACTCCAATATCTTTGCTAAGAAAACCCCATGGACAGTCTCGGAGTGCTATGGTCCATGGGGTCACAAAGAGTCGGACACAACTGAACAACAGCAGGGCACAAAATCTAGATTCAGGAGACCTGGTCTTGAATCCTGGCTCTGTCACTTACTAGCTGTGTGACCTTATACAAGACATTTCCCTTCCCTGGACTTCAGTTTCCTCATCTGTAAAATGGGTTGGGTTGAATTAGAATAACTTGTGGTTTCCTTTGAGGTCTGAAACTATGATCCAATGATGTCTAAGGTTCTTTCCATCTCTAAATCTTATCTTTTTTGCTGCTGTTAAGTATTAAATGTTTTGGGAGACAAAAATTCAAAGTAGGTGTTTCATTTCTATCTGGATGGGCCAACTTTGATCATGCTTAATTAGCTCCATTGTCTAAATAGGGTAAAATTAGATACATCTGGGTAAGCTGGGACTGTATTGCTATATGTTATTTGTACAAAGAATTGAGATCATAGAATTTCAGAACCTTCCATGAAATCTGTAGAAGAACTAGAAGAGATTTTAGGGACCCTCTAGTCTAATGCCTTCATTCTATAGAGGGAAAAATAGAGACTCTAAGTGGGGATATGACTTGCCCAAGGTCACACATCTAGCTAATGGCAAAGTCAGACCTGGGCTTGAACCCAGGTCTAACAATAATAAAACTGCAATAATTCAATGGGTTCATGATGTTTTCCATCTGCATTCTCTCTGCAGCAGTGCAAGTCTCAACCCTTCCCTCTCCCTTCATCCTATGTGATTCTATTCCATGTCTTTCCATAAATCTTCCATATAGGTTTTCTACTCAGCTTCCCGGAGACCTTCCTCCACATGTTTTTACTATTTAATGGCTACTAATGCCTACCTCTGGTTGTCCATTTGTTATCCATCCCTTTGGCTGGCTGCATGACTAATCTTCCCCATCTTCTAGTCACGTATGTCAGTCACTCAATAGACATGTATTAAGTACCTACTATGTGCCAGTCATTGGGTATACAAAGCCTTGGTTGGAAGCATCCTTCCTGCTCCTTCCACAAACCTTCCAATGGCCTTCAAGGTCACAGCAACAAGAATGACTGCTCACATATTTGTAGGTTTGGCAGTTCAGAGAAGATCATCATTGGAATGCTGAACTCAAGGTGATGAATTTTTTAGCCAGAGAAACTCATGAAGTATTATCAATGTATTGATAAACCCCCATGGAGGGGGGTTAATCATGCATGTCAACAGAGAAAGCCCTTGAATCAAGACTAATATTGGATCTTTTCAAGCATTGGAAGTATTTCTAGATATCAGAACCTTTATCTCATAGCAACCCTCAAAGGCAGCCAGTGCAAATATCTCTGCTTTACAAATTCAGAAACTGAGGCTCAGAAAGAGGAAATGACTTGCCCAAGGTCACAGGACTACTAAGTACCAGAGCTATGGCTTGAACCTAAGACACCTGACTCCCATTTGTGCATTCTTCCCAATGTTACTTGCTCGCGAGCTAAGTAATTGAATTTTTGAATGTTAAGTCTAATCAATTCGAATCCTTTACAGGTATAACCATGTTAAACAAGAAAATTGATTGAACTTAAGTTTTTGAAAGGTTGAACATAAATTTGTTGGCATTGATTCTAATGGGAAATATTCTATTGTTCTCAAAATCACTTAACTGTTAATGTCAATAGTGGGGGCAAGAGAGTATGACTGAGAAAGTGGTTGAGCTTACTGGCTCATGTGTTACCCTTAATCAGAGATTGCAAAGATGCTTTCTTTGGGGAAATGCAGTATTTATTATTCCTGTGGCATTTGGGGGCCTTCCCCATGTAAAATACAATGGATGGGGGAATGGGAAAGGAGCTGAAGATATTGAAATCCTGTGACTTTGTCCCATGCCCATAGAATGGCACAATTCTTATGGGAAATGGTAAGGAATTGGTGATCCTTAAGTTTTGCTGTTATCGTTACAACAGGAGGATGCATAGTGTATGCAGAAGAGCACAGGATTGGAAGTCAGGAGACCAGGTTTGCTTGCTAGCTATATGAACTTGGTTATGTCCTTTCCTCTTTCTGATCCTCAGTTTCCTCTAGTGTAAAATGGGACTAATAACATTAACATTCTCTACCTGGGAATTCAGAGTTTAAGGACTTTAGTACCTAGCACACAGTGGGTGCTAAATAAATGCTTGTCAAAGACTAGATGCCCGTGGAATGGAGAATGATTAAACAAACTGTTGCATCAATGTGATCAAATAACACATATATGAAGAATATGGAAGGTCATGGGAAGACTTATATGAACTAATGCCAAGTGAAGTAAGCAGAACCAGGGAAAACCATATACATGATGTAAATAGAAAGAACAAGAAGGAAATAAAAACAGAATGCAGCATAATTATAATGACCAGCCTTGGCTCCAAACAAAAGTAATAAATATGCACCTCCCTCTTTTCTTTTTCCCCCTCATGGGCTTAGAACACTGCACATAATGTCAGACTTGGTTGATGCATTGATTATGTAACTAACTTTTCAGAAGAACCACCACAGGCAAAGAGAAACAAGGAGTCTAGTAATATGGGTTTCTGGGTGATGTAGTTCTGGAGAAACAGTGTTTACTTCTTACCCTGAGAGGGGCTGAAACTATCTGGAGTCCTGAGCCAGGCTTGCCCTCAGGAGTGTGAGTGGTGGGGCAGATTTCATCAAAATCAGGACTTTTTAGAGTGATATTGAAGCAGTGACCAGAAGGGTTGGTTCCTTGGCAGCAGCAGAAGCAGTGGTGACCCATTCACTGAGCAAACAAGGAGCTGGAATGGCAGCCAGAACAGGAGACAAGAGACTGAGGAGTTATATTCCGACGCACAGCAGCCTATGCGACTTCAGCTAAGGCATAGAAGAGTTGTCTCCATGGAGGGAGACTGCAACTCCCTTCGGCACCTTCAGCAGCCAGAATGGAATGGTGGCTAATGGGCTTCCATTTCAGAAAATAAGTACCTATAAAACATGGCATCCTCTCTCCTCTTTGATACTCTCTGAGTGGTCAGGTCAGAAGCTGATTTCAAAGATTATTCTCTTCTCTAAAGTTGCATTTCTAATTTCTGTTTAAGTAATTTGGATTTCTTTTTCCAGATAGATGAAACCGATCAATTTGATTTCTGTTCATCTGTGTGTTGCCTTCTTTGTTAACAGTGGGACTATAGCAGAGATGAACAGTGTGTGGGTATTGATATACAGAGATCCAGAAAAGATCAGGGTATGGGACCTGATCCCCCCAAAGTGCCAGGCTTTCTCTTGGTGGAAGGCTGAGCCTTTTTTTTTTGGCTTATTAGTTTGAAAAAGCTTTCCCCAAAAGCAAAACTAAACTAGATCTGTGGTTGTCCTTCTGTTTCCCTGGCTTGCCTCACTTCACTCTCTATCAGTTCATACAAGTCTTTCCAGATTTCTCTGAAACAGTACTTTTCTTCATTTTTTATGGCACAATAGTATGTTATTGAGTTCAAATACCATAATTTGTCCATCAGCTCCCCTAAGATCCTTTCTAACACTATCAGTTCATGTTCTATCCCTTCCAGCTCAGATGTTCTATATTTTTATAGACTTAATGAAATTCAAGATAAATAGGAAATGAATAAGCATGACTTAGGGCCTTGAAAAACTCTCTAATAATGTCTGGCTGTTAGGAACAGTGGGTCCAGTGGAACCTGCTGTTCCAATGACTGAGCTGATCCAATGAGTGAGGAAGACCAGGATAATGGGCAATAATGGGATCCATCTAAAATATGTTGATCCTATAAGACCTAGAGTCTCATATATGTCATAACACCCTAATAGAATACAAGCTCCCTGAGGAGCTTGTTTCATTTCTGACTTCCCAGTGCATAGCACTGTGGCTTGAACATATGAGGCACTGACTAACTGATTTTTTAGTGAATGCCTGATAACTTTGGGGAGAGAGAAGTTAATGAAAAAAAGTGCTTGTTGGTGAGGCTGTCAAGAGTGGAGTGCTTCAGAAGACAGCGAGATTCCAAACCTCAGAGAGGTACAAGTAGCAGTGGAATGAGCACTTATCTAAGACGTTGTAGAGGGAACTTCTGGTAAAGGATTCTGAGAGTCTGAGATTCTGTGAGTGGGGTGTTCAGGTGCTATTCAATTTAGGAAGAGCTTACATTGGTAGATGACATATCTGTTCCAGTAAGATCACATCCCTTGGGTCCATTCAAATAGCCAAGTTTGAGGACTAATTGGAATACTGTGAGAAAAGTACGTTGAATAGGAATCCCTGTAATATATAGGACAATTCACCTAGGGGTCTAGAAAAAATACCTTGAATTCTAGAATCTCAGAGAGGGAAGGGAGACACAGACCATCTAGTCCAATCTCTAGTTCAACAGAAATGCCCTCCACAGCACCTCTGGTGGGGGCTCATTCTGTCTCTTAAGGGAGAACTTGTTCTTTTGAATCAGTGCCCTTCACTTTTGTCCAACAATAAATGTTAGGATGTTTTTTTTCCCTTGAGATTGAATCATAATCTGCCTCTCTGCAACTTCCATCCACTATTCCTAGTTTTACCCCTGAAGCCAAGACAAACAATTTCAAATTCTTTTCCCTGTGACAGCCCTTCATCTACTTGAAGGAAGCTCTCATGCTTTCTGCACTGAAAGCTAATCATTCCCAGGTTCTTCATCCAATCCTCCTAGGGGGACATGCTCCCAACACTCACTTCTCATCATGTTTGCCCTACTCTGGTGAGATTCCCCTCTCAATGCACCCCCCCAAATGTGGAACCTGGAACTGAACATAGCACCCCAGAGTATGATCATGAGAGGGCATGATAGGACTATCAGACATTGCCTCTAGTCATGCAATCTAAGACTGAAGGCTGGTGTTTGTGCCAGAAATCAAGGTCACCATTCACCAGTGTCTAGTCATTGTAGTGTGTGCCAGGAGAGTTGACGGGTTTTCATTTCATTTTTTATCTGAATTGTTTTCTTTTATGGTAGCAGAAAAAAACTCACCATCCCACATCTAAACTACAGTTATCCCTTCCTTACCTCAGGGCTAGGGATGAAGTGCCCTCTCAATCTGGAAAATTTGAGTAAAATTTTTGGCCCTCCCTTTGTACCAAGGAAGAAATCTGAATTTTGTCTCTCTTTTATTGGGTGTTTGCAGTACCTCACTGTAAAATTTGGGTTAAGTATTTGGCCCTAGGCTCTGTGTCATCTACTGGCCTTTGGGTATCATCTGCAGATTCTGCAAAACTCCCAAAAAACACCCATTTAATTTCTTGTGCTGATTTGTGATATATAGAAATCATGATGGGGAAAGTTGCAATGTGAAAGGGATAACTGTACTGTCTCCAGGCAAGCCTATCTCTATTCAAGAGGCATATTCTTAGATACAATGCCAGCAGATATGGGAACATAAGTGGGCTGATTATGCAGCAATATAGGAATAGGACATGTCACTGGTATCCATGGAATATTACAAAAAGCCCATAGAAAAACTTCCAGTCTGAGTTGAGTGGGTCCATTATGGAATGTTTACACAAAGAGAACAGTGAAGAATGAGGGTGTCTGGGGCAGTTGTAATCTGCACTGATGGGTAGTATCTACATCAACAAGATCCCATCCAATAGATCCATTGAAGTAGCCAAGTATGAAGCCAAAAAGAGATCTGGTGAGAAAAGTGCTTAGCAGATCTTGAAGTGATATCGAATTGTGAATTACGACCAAGCAATTAAACAACAGATATTCGGTAAGTGCCTAGAGTAGACCAATGGACTTGCAGTCAGGGAGATATGGATTCAAACTTTTCCTCAGACACTTCTGGGCAAGTCATATAACAGCCTCAGTTGACTTATCCGTAAAATGGGGATAAATACAGCACTTAGCATGATAATTACACTTAACCTCGCTGAGTTGTTCAATAATCATAGCATCATAGATTCTGAGCCGGAAAGAGATCTTTACAAATGAGGAAACTGAAGCTAGAGAGATTAGGTGAATTGCCCTGGGTCATAGAGCTAGTGAGGGTCAAATGAGATAATGTAAGTAAAGAACTTTGCAAACCTTAAAGTTTAGTTGTTATTTTCAGGCACTGGATGTACAAATAAAAAGAATTAAACAGTCCATAGTCTCAGGAAATTGCCTCCCTCTATCATTCCTGTCTCACTATTTTTACCCAGGCAAAAGTCCCAAGGTATTCGTGATTTCCTCCACGTTTTGGAGTCAGATCGCGTACGTATCTGTCTGTCTGCCTGCGTTCCCTTCTGGATCTTCAGGCCCACTCTACCTGTCTGAGCACACACAGGGACATCGATGTGTGCGCTTTGGGGGATGGCTGGGGTGGAGGGGAGGAGTGGATGAGGACACGGACAAAGTCTGCCTGAGGACGCCCAGTCTCTGTGTGGCTCTTTACACCGTCTGAATCCTGGAACAATGGGTGCGGGCTTCCTGGGGCCGGGAGAGCTGAAGCAGGTCAAGTATAATTTCTACAGCTTTTGTTTCCCGATCCCAGGGAGAGAGGGGGGAAGAATTGAGATAAAGAAGTGTTATTAAAATTGTGACATGCGGCTCGGGGAGTACGTTAAGGATAGAAGGGGCCGGGGCAGTCAGGAGAGAAATAATGAAATGCACAAATTCCTCGGACTGACAATTGGGAGACCGTGTAACTGCTTAGCCTGTTGGTCCAGGGCTATTTGTCATAATCAGCGGCACTTTTCTCATTAGCAAAAAGCCATTACCGAGGGACTTTATCAGCAGCTGCGAGTTATCGCGGGGCACACAGCAATCCTTGCGTGCAGCCGTGGAGTGCACACGGGTCCGAGAGCTTTAATAAGCCGCCCACTCCCTCTCCAAGTTCCCAGTCAGGTGTCGCTGCCCGTTCAGTGAGAGCCAGTCGAGTGTGAGGACTCCTAGGCTCCTCCCTGTGGTTAAACTGGAGCCCACTCTACTTCCTTTCCCTGGGATGCCCACCTTTCTTGTAGGCCCTTGTCCAGGGTCAAGGCCAGCCCCTGAGCAGCCAGACAACGCAGTCTATCCCTCGAGTTTGAATTGAAAGGACACTTAGGGTACAGAACAAGTAACAGAACTAAGAGGACTTTAGAACATAGAATGTCAGAGCTGGAAGGGACTTTAGAACATGAAATGTTCTATCTGGGAGGAACCTTAAAACAGAATGTTCTAGCTGGGTGAGACTTTAGAACATAAACTTTCAGAGCTAGAAGGGATTGGAACACAGACCACAGAACATCAAACTTGGAGGAGAACTGAGAACATAGAATGATAGAGCTGGGAGGGACCTTAGAGCATAGACTGTCAGAACCAGAAGAGATTGGAACACAGACCTTTCCCCCTTCCCCTGTCCCCCTCCCCACCTCATCAAGAAGCAGTGTAGAGCAGTGGAAAGAATCATCATGGTCACCACACATCCCTGACACATCCATAAGGGTATTTGCCAAATCTTACCAGCTTTCCTTCTACAATAAGTTCTGCATCCACCCCCTCCTCTTCACTCCCACCGTAACCACCCTCATTCAAGCCCTCATCACTTCTCACTTGGAAATTATATCCTTGGTGGTCTGTTTCCTATCTACGCTTCCGCAATCATCTTTCTAACGAACAGGATTAATGACAGTATTGCTCAGCAATCTTCAATGGTTTCCTATTGCTTATAAGATAAAATACAAGCTCCTTAGCTTGGCATTTAAGACTTTCAGCAGTCTGGTTCTAACCAATGTTTACAGTTTTTATTTCAGTTCGTTTCCCTTCATGATCTTTGTGCTTCAGCCAGACTGGTCTAATAGCTGTTTCCTGGTCTCATGCTTTATTCTCACGATTCTGTACATTGGCACAAGCTATCACCTATTATGAGAAAGTAATCCCAAGGCCGAGCTCAGATGGTACCTTCTCCAATGCCCTTGCCCACTCACCCAGTGCTGAAAGTGATCTCTCTTCTTCCTTAAGTTTTTTCAAAGCACTCTGTCTAAATCTCTCCTCTTCCGTTATCATACTTTACTTGGTGGCAAACTCATTTGTGTCCATGTCATATCTCTCTCCTCTCCCCACTCCACCCCTCACCTCATAACACTGTAACCTCCTTGAGGACAGGGGACATTTCATTTTTCATCCTTATATCCCCAGGGCCCACCAGAAGGGCTTGCCCAAAGCAATACATGTTTATTCAACTGAATTAAAAAGTTGTAAATAAAAATGCTTGAGGAATACCACACCACCAGAATAGATAGAATTGTCAAATTACTGAGAAGGAGAAACAGGCATAGAAAAATGAGTGAAAGAAGTCTCATGGCTGTGATGGGAGATTTGTGAGCTAACACTTCAATAATTCTCAGGATGGTGATTTGGTCTGACCACTTTTCTTCACTTTGATGGACAGTTTATTCAACGTAGTGTCCACCATATTTATACATCTTAATGAGCTATGAGAATTGGGGGAGTTATTTTCCCCCAGCATTATTACCCTGCCTTCTTTTGTCCATTTGTCCAAGTCAGGGTGGCTTCCTTGGAGCCTGCCTATTTAGGGTGGGGTATCTGTGCTTCTAGGTCAGTAAGATGAGCATTAGTTTATGTCTTCTATCTGTGGGAAGTAGGAGGGGCCTAGAGATTTAGTTGTAGCCCACCAAATTAGAAGTTGTTACTGAAGAAACCTAGCTCCAAGTTGACTTTGGTTAAGCTGGCTCTTCTCTAAGAAAGTGCCAACGAGGCAGTCTTTCAAGCTATATTCCTTGTATATACCACCTAGGAGGAAAAAAAAAAAGAAATTGTCCAAGGCCTCACAGCACTGGATGCTTCAATTCGCAGTGTGGGTCACGTTGCCCACATTACCACCACAGCTGAGGCCAGATGAGGGATTTAAATGTTTGCATCTCTCAAAAGCCCCCCCAATCTCCTTTCTGTCCAGCCAGTAGATGAGAAGAGCAAATGCCTGGATTGCCCTGGAAAGAGGGAAAAATTATCTCATTTACAAACTGGCTTGATGAGAATAAGCTTCTGACCTTAGAGCAAATACCAAGCAGCATAATGATCATTAAAACAATTCCACGGTGTTGAAAGTGAGGTCACTGACAGTGAAAATGTGCAGACCATTATATGGCCCATTCTATTTGATAATAGCAGTGGCCTCCCACAGAACATAAGCATCATCATTATTACTTCTATAGTAAGGATCTATTTAGGGTGTTTCAAGGTCCAGCAGGTGGAGATTTGGATGAATAACTTCTGGATAGAGCTCCACAGCTTCAGCCAGCTCCCTCCCCAGAGCTCTTGAGATTTTTTCATCCTAAACCAACAATCCAGGCACAAAGTTTCCACCACGAGGCAGACGCACTTGTTTCCCACGTGGTAAAACAGTCATGGAGGTTGGAAGCTATCTGTAGCTCAAGTTTCTTATGAAGATCGGGTGGGGCAGGGTTAACCACAAACACCAGAGCTCAAAAGAATGCTGTTGTCACTATATGATATTAAATCTCTATCATATTGCTTGCTTTCTTAAGGATAGAGAAAGGATGGGAGAGAATTTAGAACTAAAAATTTTTTTAAATGAATATTAAAAATTTTAAATGTAATTGGGAAATATTTAACAAAATGTGTTTTAACAATTTTTAAAAGATTACTGTGTAAGCAAGTTTAATGGGAAATGCCTAATGGGTGTTTACTGTTCTGCCCCTTTGATCTGCCAGCCTGTACTTCTAGGATATACCTTTTCAATACAAGCATGAGAGTGGAGAAATGAGGACTGAGGCAGGATGGGGAATACACAATATGAAGTCTTTTTCTTTCGATTCCTTGGATTTAAACATAGTCCCACCTGTACCAGACTGCTTTTCCCATGATCATGATGAGCTGGGGGGCAGGAAGGCAACAGATATTTCCAACAGCCTGAGAGAAGAAAGAAACCTTTCTCCCATCTTGAGGCTGCCTTCGGGTGGCAGATAAAAACAAACAGAAGCCAGACATATGTATTAGTGTTCTCTATATTGGCCCTTACACTGTGGATGCAAAATTGTTTGCTTTGACAGAAGAGACCTCTTTTGGAACAGAACAGTGCAGTTCTGGAGAAGCTGGTTACATGGGTTTCTTTCCTTGCATGTCTGTGTTTGTGTTTACCTGTGATGTTTGTGCCCCTGGAAAAGTCTGATGTGTTGAGCCATCCTGTCAACTGCCTTGGTTCATAGGTGTAAAGAACACTAAAGGGTCTGAGTAATAAGGACTTTAGGTTACGAGGTTAATCAATTAGCAAATATTTATTAAGTACCTGCTATGGGTCTGGCACTGCTCGCTGCTGGAGATACAAGTACAAAAAATGAAACAGTTCCTACTCACAGTGAACTTATATTCCAATGGGAGAGATGCAAGTTAGTGATAACCATGTCCTTGGTAATGTTTTTTGGACTGTCTTATTTGTTCTCTCAGGTCAGAGATCACACCTGATATGTGAGCAAAAGATTCTTTTTGGGAAGGCCCTCTTCATCCATTTCCTTCTTCTAGCAGGGTGTTCTCCACACCTTCCACAATATTGCTTCTATTCTTCTATTCTCTGCTGGTCTTCATGCAGGAATTCCCCAAATTATTCTCCTCAAACTCTGGTTTGTGGACTTCTTGACACACAAAATTACTCTAGATTTGTTGTTACCCAACCTGTTCTTTTTGAATAAGGTTCAATATTTCACTTCCATATTCCAGTTACAAATTACTCCCAAATCCACATATTCAGCCCTGATCTCTTTTATGAGCTTTAGTCCCACATTTCCAACTGTCTAGTGGGTATCTTCACCAGAAGGTCCCACCTGCACCTCAAATTCAACAGATCTACAAGTAAATTCATCACTTTACCCCTAGCTTCCCCAAACCACCCCTCCACCTCACTTCTATATCTTCTATTGATGGAAACACCATTCTTTCAGAAACCTAGACTTAAAATCTTGGTTATCTGACTCTTTCCTTTCTCCCACCCCTCCTAGCCAATCAATCCCCAAATCCAGTCAATTCTACCTTCTTATCGTCTCTCTGATATGTCTGTTCCTTTCCTCACCCACTACCACCCTAATTAAGGCCCTCATCACCTTCAGCCTGGACTATTGTATTAGCCTCCTAATTGATTTCACAGCTTCTAAGCTCCCCCTTCTCCTATCAATTCTGAAAAGGTTGCCAAAATAACCTTGCTTCAATGTTCTTCACTGCCTACTAGAAAAAACGAAAGCTCTTTAGCTTGGCATTCAAAGCTTTCAGCAATCTGGTTCCAAGCTACTTTTCCAGACTTACTTCAGAACATTGCTCACCTTTTATGCACTCCGAAGTTCTGTCCATATCAGAACTCTCCACTTTCCTTGTGCCCTCTCTTGTCACCATGATCTCTCACAGAACACCTCCTCCCCTTCCTCCACATCTCTGCCTGTTGAAATCCTTCCAGAACCAGATCAGGTACTGCCAACCAAGAAGTCCTCCCTGATCTCCTTCACTAAAAGCATTCTCTTCTTCCTCAAATTATTCTAGAGTACTTTGAATGAATCTTTCCCTTGCCACTCTCATATTCTACATTTTGGGATACTGCAGCGTGCTATACTGTGGAATATTTATATATGTTTTATAGCCATCCTAGTACACCAAGTAGACCTTGGGGGTAGGGTATGTGACATTTTCATCCTTGTATTCCCAATGCTGAGCACAGAGTCCTATATTCAGCGGATATTTAATAAACACATTGAATTGTCGACATGACTTAATGCCTTGGCTACCTTGGCTATTTTTTGGTGGTCCCAGGGGGCTCTTGTGGTTTGTTTCTCTTGGTCCTACATAGGGTTCCCATCTCTATTCATTTGTTCATTGATTGTGGGGCACTGGACAAGTCATTTAACTTCCCTGCACCTCAGTTTCCTCATCTATAAGATGTGGAGGTTGGAATCTAAGAATTCTAATGTTCAGCCTTGACAGTCTACACATCTCTCTATGTCTGTGCATCTGTATCCCTTCCAGTTATTACCCTTTTCCACATGCTACAGCCCTGCTAAACTGAACCTCTCATTTCTTACATGAAACTACACTTTGTACTGGCTGTCAATAATAATAATAATAATGATAAATAGCATTTATGTAGCATTTTAAGATTTGCCTTTACAGTTTGCCTAGAATACATGCCTTTTTGCCTCTACCTCCTAAAATCCCTTATTTCCACAAAAGCTCAACTCATGTGCCACCTGCAAGAGGCCATCACCAATCCCATATGCTAACACACACACACACACAAAGCAATTACCTTGTATATACTTTGTGTATATGTACATGTTGTCTATCATGATTGATTCTAATCTCTTTGAAAGCAGAGACTATTTCTCTTCTGCCTTTTGTAGGCCCAGCACCTATCATAGTTGGAATTTAATAAATGTTTGTGGATTGAGTGAATGAGTGTCCTTCATCCTGCATCATCGCTTCCTATCCCCCCTTCCAGACTCAACTCCAGCCCCACTTCCTCTGGGAAGCTTTTTCTAAACCATACTGGTCTGTCCTTTCTCTGATCTCCTACAAGTATTCAAGTTCATGCTTTTAGCCCTAATAAAAATTTTTTTTGTGTTTTGAGAGATAATTGGGTTTAAGAGACTTGTCCAGGGTCACACAGATTATAAGTATCTAAAGCCAGATTTGAACTCAGGTCCTCCTGACTCCAGAGCTGGTGCTCTATCCACTGTACCACCATATCCAAAGCCAGGCAGCAATTCAAAAGCAAACTCTGGGGGCAGCTAGGTGGCACAGTGAATAGAGCACCAGCCCTGGATTCAGGAGGACCTGAGTTCAAATCCGGCCTCAGGCACATAACACTTACTAGCTGTGTGACCCTGGGCAAGTCACTTAACCCCATTGTCTAGCCAAAAAACAAAACAAAACCAAAAAAGCAAAGTCTACACCTTGTTCTCAGGGTCAGAACTAGGGGTTCTGAATGAAGACAACCAGCTAGGGGACAATCCATAGTAAGAACTTAGTGAGCATTCATGTGATGAAATGGATAGAACCTTGGATATAAAGTAATAAGACATGGGTTTGAATCTTAGTTTTACCACTTACTAGCTATGTGACTTTGGGAAAGTCACTTAACTGCTCTAAGACTCAGTTTCCTTGTGTGTAAGATGAGTTGTTGGATTGAATGACTGCTAAGAGCCCTTCCTGCTCTAAAGTTCTATGATAAGTCATGTACCCATCTTGGGACCCAAATTTCTTCATCTGTAAAATGACAGGACTTGATTAATGCTCCTTCCACTTGCATATCTAATTTTACAGATGGAATAACTGAGGCTCATGGAAGTTAAATCACTACTTTGACATTCTAGGCTCAGAAGGCCCTTTCAGCTCTACATCTTATCATCACAGGATGACATACATTGATCATATAACTTGCTAACAACAACAACAATAGTAAGTGAAAATGGCTGAAATGTATGAGGCACCTCAAGGGTTCTCGACATTCACTTATCCCCCCTTAGACTGAGGGCTCCTTGAGGGCAGAAACTGTCTTTTGCTTTTCTTTGTACCATCAGTACTTAGCATCATGCCTGACACATAGTAGGGGTGAATTTAATAACTCTTTGTTGGCTGGCTGGTCAACTGACACTGCATTGTTTGATTTTGCTGTGATGTAGGTCCTGCAAGGATTTTTCTTTTTGAAAGACACTCCCAATTAGGAGGCTCCCTCTACCCAAGCAGCTCTTCTTTAGTCTTACAGAGTTGACCCAGGCACTGAGAGGTTAAGTGATTTGCCCAAGGTCACACAGCCAGTAACTTTGGGAATACTTTGAACCCGAGTCTTCCTGACTCCAAGACAAACTCCCTATCCATGATGCTTCCCTGCCTCTCACTCACTACAAGTATTCTTATTCCTATTTTATAGATGATGAAACTGAAGCTCAGAGAGTTGAAATGACCTGTCCAGGGTCACATGGTCTATAATCGAGGTAAGATTTGAAGCCATGTTTCTTCTAACTCCAGGTCTGGCATTCACTTCATTGTGCTATGCTTCCTTTGTTGTAAGACTCATGGGAAACAATATAGGCAAAACACTGCAACTTGATGTACTGTGTAAATGTCAGCTACAGAGGATACAGAGAGAAATGCCCTGAAACCCACTGAAAGGGGAAAAGCCCCACATGAGCCCAAACTGGGGAGAGCCATTGAACAAAGACTTGGCTTCCCTTTCCCCCTTGCTAAAAAGGTTTGTAATGCTGTCTCATGGAACTCTACCCAACCCCAAATAACCTTTTCTAAGTGGGGACTTTAATATAGCATCATGAGAGTAAAGGGATGGCCTGGGGCCCTGGAAAGAGCTCTAGACTAGGCATCAGGAGACTCAGATCGAGGCCAGACCTGCCACTTATTTGCTGTGTGACCTTGAGTAGGCCACTTTCCCCTCTGTGAACCTCCTATAAAATGCAAGGATTGGACTTACTGTTTTCTAAGGTCCCTTTCCACCTTGGAATCCAGCAAACTATGAACTGTAAGTCACCTCCCTTCTGGAAGGCCCTTGAAGGATAAAGATAATTCTTGTCCTGCCTACCTTCTGTGGTTGTTAGGAGGATGCAGTGAGACAATGAACAAGAAAGGCCCTTTGAAACCATAGGGCACTGATCCCACACATAGCATGGTATAATAACAGTAATTATAATAATCAGCATTATTATTATTATTATTTATTATTATTATTATAAACAAATTGCTCTCTTGAGCAAATCCCAGAAGTGATTCCCCAGCAGTGACAGGGTTAAGAGTTGACTGTGTTCTCTCTCTCTCTTTTTTTCCCTCCCTTTTGAAATGGCTCCCTGGTTCCAGAATGACTCTCTGCTTCCCCTCTTAATCTGTATTTTACGAGTGAGAAGCTTTGCATTATGCAAATCGTTAGATAGGAACAGGTGACATTTCAGCAAAGAGCGGTTGCAGCAGTGGGCCAGGCTGGGCCTGGGCGGCTGATTTATACATTAGTATTTGTCACAAGGATTGTAAGGGCTTCCGGCTGCAGCCTGCAATTGGCTTTTTACTCTTTAAGGTGGAAGCTTTGGCAAAACATTTCTAAGGACTTGACTGAGGATTGCCTAAGTCTGTATGCCCAAGACATGGGTAAGGCTTGTTCTGAGTTGTCTATGCTGAACATCACATTCACTTTTCCATTGACTTCACATTCATCAAATCAAAATTGTAGAATCTTAGCATTAATGAATCTTAGAGGCATAGAATTTTTGAGCCTTTAGAATAATAGGATTAGAGCTATAAGAGACCTTTGGAGGTCATCTAGCCCAGCCCCTTCTATTTATGGAGAAGGAAATTGAGAAACAGAGAGGGAAACAGATTTATCTAATACACTCTGGGAGGAAGAGGCAAGGCTGGGATTTCAATCCAGGTCTTCTAGTTCCTATGACAACATCTTTCCTCCAAAAACCTTGGAGTCACAACATCTTAGAGCTAAGAAGGACCTTAGAGATTGTATAATCTATGCATTCTTAACCTTTTTGTACTATGGACTCTTTTGGAAGTCTGGTAAAGCCTAAAAACTCCCCAGAATAATTTTTGTTTATTTGTTTTTAAATTCACAACCAAAAGAAAGGCTAGATTTCAGCTAAAGGCTAGTGAAAATAAAGATGCAATTTTTCCTATCCATATTGATGGACCCCATGAAATCTAACTATGAACCTCTTTAAGGGGTGTCTGTGAACCCCAGGTTCAGATCCTCTTGTCTAGTCTAACCTTCCACCTAAGGCAAGACTCTTCTCTACCTCGTTCCTGTAGAGTGGTCATTGAATGGCCTTTTGGTCATTTCCGGGGGGGGGAAGGGGGAGAGTTCCCTATTATCCAATAGTATGGTGAGGTGGAAAGCGTGCTAGATTTGGAGTCATTGGACTTAACTTAGAATCCTGGTTCTACCACATGCTATGACCTTGGACTAGTCATTGAAACTCTGGGCTTCTGTAAAATGAAGTGGTTGGGCTAAATAGCCTCTAAGATTCTTTCCAGCTTTGAAGTTATGCTCTCTTCCCATCCCCTCCCCAATCTGATGACTCCATTGTCCATCTGCTTTCCTTATGCAAAAGGTTTTCCTTGTATTGAGCCAAAATCCTTTACAGCCTTCTATTCCCCCCACCCCCGACTCACCCAATGCTCCCAGAGTTGCCCTTTGGGACCAAGCAGAACAAGTATAATCCCTCTTCTCTATGTCAGTCCTTCCAAGATTGAAAGATAGTAATAGGGGAAGCTAGATGGTGCAGTAGATAGAGCACTGGCTGTGGAGTTAGGAGGACCTGAGTTCAAACCTGGCCTCAGACACATAATACTCACTAGCTGTGTGACTCTGGGCAAGTCACTTAACCCCAATTGCCTCACCAAAAAAAAAAAAAGATAATAATACCATTCTCTCCCAAGCCTTCTCTTTCTATAAACTGAACAAACCCACACATGTGAATCAAGTGATTCCCCAAAGCCATGGCTAAAATCTGGGACAAACACTTTTGTGTTAGTAATCAGTCCTGCTACAGAATAGCACATCAGCCTCCTGTTTCCATTGGTGATAGTCTGAGGGCAATGGAAGAGAAGAGTTGCCTAGAGCAGCACAAACACTAAACATATTTCTTTAATTTTCTAGTGGCCCAATACATTTCATTGTCTTCTCTTTGGATTCCTTCAGCCATCCCCTGATTGGAATTGAAAACAGAAAAGCATGCCATGAATCCTCTGTGCCTTCCTTGGGCATTAAGCCCTCCCAGCTCCTAACAGCCTGCTTGAGACTCTGACTTCAAGATGCCAAGGCAGGTTTGCTTGGAGACACATTGCATTTCAGAGCTGTCAGGGAGCCTTCAGAAAGTAGCTGGTTTTTCTGGAAATTATTGAGCCCAAATTTGCCAAATGCAGATTGATTGCACAGCCTTATTGAAGTCTTTAGTGGCAATTTCAACCATTATTCCTCTTGTGGACAGTTTTGCTGTGAAGTAAAAGGGGACTGTAGGGAGAAAGATGAGGAGGCTGGCTCCAGGGCTCCATAAGTAGGACTTACAAGAATGATAGACCCTAAGAATGTCAGAGCTGAGCCTTACGGACCATCTAATCCAATCTTCTCATCTGACTGAGGAGGAAACAGAAGTCCAGAAAAGAGACTTATCCAAAGTCAGTAAGTGCTACAGAGAGAATTCAAACCTTCTCCAGTCCTCTGACTCTAGATGCAGTACTCTTTCCACTATGCCATCCTTCCCTCACACCAGTCAGTGCCCACATTCACTCAGGTCTAACTATTTAGACTGAATTGACCAGTCACACACTCCCCCCTACAAGGTCACTTACTGGCTACTAACTAGTAATCGGTTAAAGTGACTAATTTCTTCCATCAGAACCATGGCTTAATTTATGCATTTGGATATGAGACTAAGCCTGTTTTTTAAATAGCCCAAAATAAAGCTTTATTTTCACCAGCTTCTTTTTATCCATATGTCTGTACATCTCATTTTTCTCCTTTGTCATGTGATGGGTAGTGATGGCTATAAAATAGTATAGCTCCATGGTATAATGAAAGAACATGGGATTCAGAGTCAGGAAACCTGGGTTCAAAGTCTAGCATCATTGTATGACTTTGATAAGTTATTTCCCACCTTTGGAACTCAGTTTCCTCTTCTGTCAAATGGGCAGAATAATATGTGCCCTGTCTTATTCCCTCCAAGGGCTTTTGTGAGAATCATATGAGCTAATAAATGTGAATTGCTTTGACATGCATAAAACATTGAACAAATGTTTATTGCTTCACTGGCATGAAGACAGAAAATACCAGTGAAAGCACAAAACCTGTCATCACAAGGGAACAGTGGGAAAAGTAAGTAGAAAAGGGTAATTCTCTCACCATCTGTAAAAAGGGGAGAATAGTCTTTGCCTTAAACATTTCATAGAGAATTCAAGGAAGCTATGGGTTTGAATATGCTTCATATATAATTAAGTACAATGCAAATATGAGATGATGGTGGTGGTGATGAAGATAATGAAGAAGAAAATATTACATTCAAGAGTGAAGTGATAAATTGTTCTACTATGCTATATTCTCCTCTGATGTTTTCATTGTATGAGCAACATGGTTCACTGGAAAGAGTGCTGAATGAGGAGCCAAGAGACCTGGGTTTGAGTATTGGCTCAGCAAGTCTTTTCCCCTGTCTAGGACTCAGTTTAATTCTCTGAAAAATGATTCAGCTAGGTGGCTACATGATTTCTTAGATTCCTTTCAATTCTGAATACTGTGATGTTATGAATCTAATCGTTTCAATTCAGAAGACCTGGGTTGGAGTCTGACTCTACTATTTGCTAATAGTACAACCTCGGACAAGTCTCTTAACCTCTCTGAGCCTTACTTTCCTCTGTAAAATGGGAAGAATAATATTTCCCTTACTACCTCACAAGATTATGTGAGAAAAGTGCTTTGTAAGCCTTAAAACTCTATAGAAATAGGAATTGTTTTACATCTTGAAATCTCTCCGGGGAGTCGGCCACAGATAGAGCCCTCTGCTGGACAGGCTACCTATAGGTGCTGCTGTGTTGCTATCCGTGGTGCTGATCATTTTTTTCCTTACACTATGTCTCTCTGTACACTGGTCCTATTCTACAATGACAGTTTTAAACAAACCAATCTCCTGACTGATTCTGACACCAAAATTCAAGTTGCCATGCATTGTTAGTTCTAATGGGAGTGTCATGGCCACAGACATTGCCCTGATATACTTGTTTCTGTGGGCCTCTGACCCTGGACTCAGATTGCTTGGGTCAAGGTTTCTGAAATAACAGATTCTAGTCCAGGATTCCTCTTCAAAATCAAGCCACTGACTTCACAGCATGGGTCATGTCCAATATTCAGCAATCATGCCTGGGATCAGAGCTAATCTTAAGACTCAGTGGAGTGTTTTGCTGCCTTTAAGGTATTAAATTTGATTTATTTCAGCCCACATCTCCATTCCCAAAATATTTCCCCCACAAGCTTCTCTTCATGCCTAAAATTCCACCATTAAAGTTTCACTTTCTTGAGGCAACTCCTTTTTACAAATAGTTCTTTATTCACTCCACTTCTGGAAGAGAAAAACCTATTTATCATTTTATTTGTTTTCTTTTTGAGAGGCAGATAGGTAGAGCAGAAATAGTGCTAAACTTGGAGTCAAGGAATCTGTATTCAAATCTTGGATCCCACATTTGTTAGCCGTGTGACCTTGCGCAAATCATTTAATTTCTCTCAGTCTGAGTTTATTCACTGTATAATGAAAATAATACTTGTCTTCCCCTGTCTTCAAGGGCTCTTAGGACAAAGTAGCTTTGTAACTTTAAAGTATGATAGAAATGGAAGCTGTTATTATCAAACCACTGCCACCACCCTTGACTATCTCTCCTCAGGCCCTGTTGGAGGCAGTCCAGTATCCTAAGCCCAAGAGCCCTGGTAATAGCAAAACCTCCTGTGCTATTTAACTTGCTTCCATTCTGACCTTTGAAGCCATCACTAAAGGGAGCAACTCTTGTAGAGAAAGGGCTCACCATCACTGCCACCACCAACAAAAATGTGGACCCATTTCCACCGATGACAAACAAACCTAAAAGCCCTGGGGAAAACAGTGCGCACACCCCCCCTCCAGAAACTGGTCCTGATTCCAGCCTGACCCTCTTGGTCATAGTCTATGGAAGCAGATCTCGTGGGGATGCAGCTGGCCACTTCTTCAGCAGATGCTACCTCTTCCATCTTCTTAACAGCTAAAACTCCTGAAATCTTGGAAAAATAAGTTCTCACCACCAAAGTCTTTGGCACTGCCAAATGGTTCAACATCAGAAAACTTTATGGGTTTTTTTTAATGAAAAGTACATCAAAGAAGATGCATTAACATCTGCTTTGCAGCTAGACTGTAAGGACCTTAGGGTTTTTCCAGCTAACTTCCAGCTAAAATTTCCTGCATGTATTGTTCCCCCGTTAGACTGTAAGCTCCTTGAGGGATTTTCTGTGTGAATCTGTTAACAGATAGGATGCACTGAATAAATGTTTTTTTCATTCATTCCTATTCCTGAAAGGAGGTCCTTCCAGTCTGGCTGGTAGTAGAGGGAACTAACTTCATTGGTGTAGAGGGCACAGAAAGCATAGAGGAATGAGAATGGCAAAAACAATTCATTTCTATAGGGTTTTAAAGTTTGTGAGACACTTCTTGTAAAATAGAAAGGGCAACCATTTTCAGATGAAAACTGAGGCTATGCTAGAACCAGAAGGGACCTTAGATACTATCTATTTGAACCCCCTCATTGTCTTTGCAAATGAGGAAACTGAGGCTTAGATAAAGGAAGTGCTTTGCCCTAGTTTACATAGGTAACAAATGTTAGAGTCAGGATTTTAACTCAGGTCTTCTGACTCCAAATCCAGTATTTTTACTAGATAACAGGTCTTTATAGACTGAGCCTAACCCTGACTTACCTCTCCAACTTCCTTCCTGCTGCTCCAATAACCAAGGTAACCAAGATGGCTGGATTTTGCTCCAGCAAGACAAGCCTTCTCATGGCTCCCCAACAATGCCATCAGCATTCCTCTTTCTGATGCTTTACTTATCTTCTATTAACCTCTCCCCTCTATGTTCCACTTTTGTAAATCCTATCTATTCTTCAAGACCTAGTTCAGTCCCTCCATCTACTGGGAAGTCTTTCCTGACTGCCACAGCACATACATATTTATCTCCCTCCCCTTGAGTTCCTGTAGCTCTTATTGTATTGCTTACTAGTTATTTATGACATGCAAATTAATTCTGTTATTTATCTTTTTCTGTATGTCTGTTTGGTCTCTCTAACTAGTCTTTGAGTCCTGCAGAGTAGGGATGCTATATGTCATTATTGTCAAATCTATAGCTGAACATGAAACTGAGAGGGATGGCTAATATGTTGAATGAGAAAATCAGGATCTCAGCAGGCTAGAATGATGGGCTGAATCTAACAAGATGATATTTAATGGGGATAAATGTAAATTCCCTGAATCTGGGCTCAAAAAAATCAACCATATAAGAATAGAATGGAGGAGACATGGCTAAATAGTAGTTTCTGTGAAAAAGATCTTGGGTTTTAGTGGACTGGGAGCTCAGTAGATGTTAGCGGTGCAACATGGCAGCTGGGAAAATTCCTGTTGGCTTAGGCTATATAAAAAGAGGCAGAGATCTTAGAGCAAGAGAAGTGAGAACTCCACCATTTGCTGCCTTGTTCAGAACATATCTGATGGAACAGAGAGGTGATACAGTGGATAGAGTACTGGACCCAGAGTTAGGAAGACCTGAGTTCAAATTTGGCTTGAGACACTTATGAGCTGTGTGACCTTGGTCCAGTCATTTAACCTCTATTTGCTTCAGTTTCCTCAATTTTAAAGTGATAATAATAGTACCTATCTCCCAAAGTTGATTTGAGGACAAAAAAAAAGATGTTATTTCTAAAGTACTTAGCACAGTGCCTGACACATAGTAGGTGCTTTATAAATGCAATTGTTATCATTGTTGTTCTTATTTCTATGTCTGAGTAATGGGAGAATTGGGAAAAGTTACAAGAAAACAGATTTAGACTGACTATAAAGAAGAACTTTAATAGTTTGGGCTAACAATGGAAAGGGCTGCTTCATAAAGTAGTAACTTCCCAATCACTGGAGGTCAAAGAAGCTAGATAACTCCTTTCCTGGAAGGCTGTGGCAGGAGCTCTTGCCTAGAGAGCAAAGTTGGGCTAGATCCCTTCTGAAAATATGGGATCTTTGTGTCCCTTTAGGACCTAGTACAATTTGGGGCATATACTATGTGAAATGAATGTTTTATTGCATAATTAATTGACTAATATTTGAAAAAATCATTCTGAAATCACTCTCCAGCTTTGTTGTTCTTTTGAGAGAAGTTACCCCATTCTTTTAACCTCTTTCTAGAATCATGTTTATAACTCTATTTCACTCTCCCTACCTCCCACCCCATCCTACTTCCTTTATTTCCAAAATCCCACCAGTCATTTTTTCCATTTAGGTTCATTGAGTATTAGGGACATGTGATTCTGTCCTAGAAACCCCACTTTCATCCAATACAATGACCCCCTTCCTGGATCCCTTGCTAGGAACCAGTTGAATGTAAATTTGCATCCTTTAGACTGTGATAACAGCCGCACTTCAGATATTATTTATGATTTGCTGAACTCTGGTATTGTCCTTGGGGTTGGGAAGTCATAGCGGGAAATCATGATCCTTGTCCTGAGGGCTGAGAGACTCCATAAAGCAGGCCCAAGAAGACATAAGAATGTCCAATTCTTGATTTCCATTCCCCATCATCCTCCCACACCTCTCTTCTGCACTTTCATTAACTCAGAGAATGCTGGGACAGCAGGAGGTGAGGTGGGGAGAGGGATGTGCAATGTGCTATATAGAAAGCAGTGGAGTAGGTAAGAGTTCAGAACTACACAAAAATTAATGATTATTTACTTTATTTAATTAAATAATAACTTGTATCTTTATAGCACTTTAAGACTAACAAAGGGCTTTCCTTACAATAACCCTGTCAAGTAGGGAATATAAATTTTATTATCTTCATTTTACAGATGAGGAAACTGAGCTGAGGTGACTTGCCCATGGTTACATGGCTAAAAACTAAAAGAGCCAAGACTCAAACCCAGTCCTTATTCCAAGTCAAGTGAGTCTTCTTTACAACAGACATGTCATCTATTATCTCATTTGACTCAAATGCAAACCTTCTAGGCCCAAGGCAAACCTAGGGCTTTTGCCACTGCAACAGGCAGTCTATCAATCCAATGAGAACAATTAGCCTCTGTTTTCTTCAGGGATTTGTGTGCTAACAGTAGGGATAGAGAGATTTTAAAATAGTGGAGCCTGCTGTCAAGGAACTTACAATTGAATAAGTGGGTTTACTATCTTTGCTGTTGTTCAGTCATTTTAGTCCTGTCTGACTCTCTGTGACCCCATTTGGGATTTTCTTGGCAAAGATACTGGAGTGGTTTGCCATTTCCTTCTCTAGTTCATTTTACAGATGAAGGAACTGAGGCAAACAGGATTAAGTGACTTGCCCAAGGTCACAGGGCTGGTAAGTATCTGAGACTGGATTTGAACTTAGGTCTTCCTGACTCCAGGTCCAGCACTCTATCCACTGTACCACCTACCTGCCCATTAGTTTAATATTCATTTTGTAAATGAGGAAATGGAATCTCGGGAACAGGAAAAGTTTGCCCCAGGCAAGGAAGGGCAAAAAATGAAAACTCAAACCCAACACTTGACTCTATACCCAAGGCTATTTTCACCACAGAATTATGTCTGTCAAACCTAACTACCAAGTACTGTGTCCTTCTAGACCTCGCACTGGCTTTAATTGGTTCCTGGGTCCTGAAGAGAAACAAAGGATTCTGACAACCTCTTGGAATGTGTTGGAAGACATGATTTAGGTAGCTGAATTATTTTTTGTGCAGTTTTTCCCTGAAAATAATCCATGGATGGAAGAGGTATCTTTAAATACAAAAATATTTGATTTTCCTCAGATTAGCTCCCTGAAGACCTCTAAGATTTCCCATATCCAGACACCTGGCCTTTGATCTTATCTCTCTTCCAATGAATACTTTGTTGGACTTCTAACACACAAACTAAAAATTTTTAAATGCCTAGGAGAGGTCAAACAGAAGAACGAGAGTCTAGGGGTGGAGGAAAGAAACTCTTCTAGGTGAAAGGGTCAAAAACGGTCCCATGGAGGTAGTCAATCAATCAATAAGTGTTAATTCGTGCCCACTGTGTGCCAGGCACTGTACGAAGAAATATCATAAATATTTCATGCCCCCAAGGAGCTCACATTCTATTTGTGACAGACAGAATGTAAGTGGTTTTGTTGTTGTTTGGTTATTATTCAATCATGTCTAACTCTTTGTGATCCCTTTTGAGGGTTTTTTGGCAAAGATACTGGAGTTACTTACAAGATATATGAAGCATAGACAGAAGGTCATCTGACAGAGGAAGGCATTAGCAGCTAGGGGAGGCAGGAGAGGTAACTGAAAAAGGTGCCCTGATTTGGTTCTCGAAGGAAGAGAAGGATTTCTGATTTCTTTCTTGAAAAGAGGTATCCTTCGTAATAAACCAAATCCTTCTGGAGCAAAATGCTTTGAAGATATGATGAATGCTCATCTGCTTGTAATTTCTGTGTGATCCTGACCTGAGAGAAGGGACTGGGCTAGATGACCTCTTAAAAAAAAAGGTCCCTCTACCTCTCACCCTTCAGGCCCTGTGATTTCAGGAACCGTTAAAGGAAAAGGATCACCATTTGTGCCCCATGAAAAGGAGCCTGTAAGTCACCTTAGAGTTAAACAGAAGATGTGATAGGTAAAGGGAGAGAACAGGAAAAACAAATGAGGCACAGAGAGGGAAAGAGAACTGCCCAAAGCATCACAGCCAATCAACGGGAACTATGGGACAAAGTTATTACTCTTTTGTAAGAGAGCTCACTCCTTTCAAATGTACATTCTACTCTGCCTAGTGCTGTAATGCTTTGACAATGCCTGTATAGACCAAATAAACTTCCCCGCTCCTCATTTTCCTTGCTGTGAGGAATATGCCTATCACCAGCGAGAGGAAGACGTGTTTCTTTTCAAGAACCCCTTTGCAGGGCCCTGACATTTAAGATGAAAAGAAGAGGAAAATGTTCCTGGCTGCTAATAGTATATGGTTCAGGTACAGAATTAGCATTAGAAAAGGCAACACTTTCTTTCTTATCATTTCCTAGAAGTCCGTGTCCAATGGCGCCTTGCTACCCTTCAAATGCTTCCCATCCCATTGTCTGTTGTCAATAATCACTTACCTTCAGTCTCATAAATGTCACTCTTTGGATGCTCATAAACAGCCCCGTTCCCTTTTTAAATTAGCAAGTAGGAATATTTATGGGTTTCTATTAAGGATAATGGGTGGGGGGAGTAGAGGGAAGGAGAATACAGAACAAGCTGGATATGCAACCAGCCTTTGGGTACAAAGATAATATTCCTGGCACACGGTCAGAGAGAGGTGCCCTTTGAGTTGTGCTTTGCTCTAGCAGTGGGGATAAGCATGCACTGAGACATTCCCATTCTCTTCCTCTGGCCCCTTGTGACAGGGGCACACATTTCAGAAAAGAGTGGATAGCTTTAAAGCTTGGTCTGGAGCCAGGGTCAGGGCCCAGACCAGGACAAGGGTCAGGACTCATTTTGTGACATCCAGTCAGAGATTTCTAGAATATGGTCCTTGTGCCAGGACTTGGCAATAACCTGGGGTCCATGAATTTTGAAAAAAAAAATTGATCTCTGTATTTTAGTTGGTTTCTTTTGTGACTGGGTATATTTAATCTTATGAATTTAAAAGCATTACTCTGAGAGGGGGTCCAAAGACTTCACCAGAAGGGGTCCATAACACAAAGAAATAAGAACCCTGATCTAGAATCATGAACTGTGCTCAGGATTAGGATTCAGTCTAGGCCTAGTCCTCACCAATATTGAACCTGGATCATTGTCATTATTAGTTCTAAACATTTTAAAAATTTTCATGATTTTTTTTCAAGGGGTTGAAGGTTATCACTGTTCCTCTCTGAAAGGAGATTCTCAGATCCTGCAAAACTTCACCTCACCTGGCACTTCTCACAACTTTCACAGGTGTCACCAGACTGAGCCCATGTAGTCCCAAGAGTGGTAAACGTTCAGAACTGGAAAACACTTTAATCTGCACTTCAATGCAGCACACTTTTATTAAGCCCCTCCTATATCAAAGACACTTAGAGTTTCAAAGGCCCTTAGAACATAGAATATCATTACAAAAACAAAGCTTAACCTTTTCTTTCTTCCATGGACCTCTTTGGCAGTCTGGTGAAGCCCGTAGGCCCCTGTTCAGAAGAATAGTTTTAAATGCATAAAATAAAACACATCAGATTGCAAAGGAAACCAATTTCTTTGAAATAAAGATGTCATTTCCCCCTATTCAAGTTCACAGCTCCCCTGACATCTACCTACTACTTCCTAAAAGGTCCAAGGACTCCTGGTTAGGAACCACTGATCCAGACCAGTGCCCTCATTTTATAGAGAGGAAAACTGAGGCTCAAATTGAAAAAGAGGCTCAACCAAGTCCACATAAGGATCATACGGCAGACCTAGTCTAGAACTCAGGTCATCCATCTCTAGTCCAGTGCTTTTTATAATATACCAGCGCTGGCTATGCCCAACCAGGGACTCCTCCCTAGGTTAATGACTGCCAAGCACACTAGAAAACCCATCCTCTCACAGGAAACAGATTGGCAACACTTGATTTCTAAATTGGCTAATATTCTTGCTTGCCAAAGTACATTAGTGGAAACCGCGGTCAAAGAGGATGCAGCTGCAAGTGGGAAAGTGAGAAAAGATATCTAAAGACAATGAAAGAGGTGAAGTCCCACCCCCACCCTAGGCATCCTCACAGCATACCTCAGCCCACTCAGTCATTCCAGGAGTTAGATTCCCTTTCCAATGATGTAATCACAAATGCTGCTCTGATTTCTGGGGCCAACGGAGTTTCTGTTGTCAGTTTTTGCACTGATGCTGGGTATCTGCTACTGCATAGCTATACCTTGGGGGACACAGGGCTGGACTGGGGATCAAGAGACCCAGATTCAAGACCCAGCACTTCCACTTACTCTGTGACCTTGAGAAACCCACTTCACCCTATGAGCATCAATCCCATCGCCTGCAAAATGGGGATAATAACATTTACATCCACCAGCTTCCCAAGGGTATTATAAAAACCCAGTTGGTTAATGGTTTTAATGCATAGAGGAAAGAGCAAGGGACTTGTAGTCCAAAGATCTGGGTTCCATTCCTGTTTCTAGTAATTACTTTGTGACCTTGAGTCAACCACAGAATTGTATTAGCACAGACCCTCAAAGTTGGACAGGACCCTCGGGAGATGGCCCAACCCAAAAAGAAAAGGAATGCCAGCCCCACCCTTCAACTCATCTCTCTTTTCTGAGCCTCTGCCCTCATCTGTAGATGGAGAAGGTGAGAGGAACAAGCATTTGTTGAGCACCAAGAACTGTGCTAAGAGCTTTATAGATATTATCTCATTTGATTGTAGGTGCTATTATGATCTCCTATTTTACAGTTGAGGAAACTGAGGCAGACAGAACAGTCATACCACTAGTAAGTGTCTGAGGCTGCATTTGAACTCAGGCCTCTCTAACTCCAGGCCCAGGGCTCTATCCATTGCACTACTTAGCTGCCTAGGTAACAAGAGGCTTTGCCACCACAGTCCTTGAAAGGCTGATATGAAAAGTACTTTGTAAATTATTGAGTCAGCGTGGTGTAATGGATTTGGTATCAGTAAGTCCTGGGTTTGATCCTGCCTCAGACACTGACTGGCTATATCACGTGCATTTTCTCATAGGCAAAATGAAGGGGTTGGACACAGTGACCTCTAAGGTCCCTTACAGCTCTAAATCTATGACCCTAAGTTCTGCAGAAATATAAGTTGTTGTTATTATTAACAAAGTGCTCCACATTAGTGGATTATCATCATCGTCATCATCATTGTTGTTGTTATGATGGTTATTTACAAGATCTTTGTGGTGAGACCTAATGCATCCGCAGGGGCTGAGGACACGCAGCACAGAGAGCCTCAGCGGGCTCCCAGGACATTGGGCACTGCTTGCCCGCCTCGTTCCATCTTGCAGCCAGGATTAGTTCTTGTAGCTTCCTGGGCTTGCGAAAGTGATTCCACCTTAAATGGGTTTTTATCAAACTGTGCACTGGTGAGCTCATGCTAATATTGGCTCCAATAAAGAGCAAATGAGTGCCGGGCTCGACTTGTCTTATCGCACAGTCAAAACTGATGGCTGCAGAAGTCATAAAGATCCTATTTAATCTCGTGCCTATCTATCACCGGGAACGTCTTTATCCTCTTTGTGCGGGGTAATATCTGCTCATTACGAAAGCAAAACAGATCTGGCATGAATAAAGGCGGAATGAAGTGCTCACTTTGATTTTGACAGCATGATCGGTGGACGCACTAATCTGTGAGAATCAAAGGGCCTAAATTATTCCATACCGGTAATTTGAGGGAACAGCTCAGAGCATCCCCCAGCTGCTTTCAAATATTGTGACGTGTCCTGATAAAACATCCCTCCCAATTTACTTGCTCTGCACTTGACTAATCTGTTAGAGAGCTCACAATGTTTAATCATGGCATCAGCACGCGAGAAGGAGTTCAATTGGAACTCAAATGAAAGGAGATTGGAGAACTATCCTCAATTGAAATTACATTTGTAAATGAGCCATAGTTTCTGTGCCGAGTACGTTATGGTAAATCTGCCCAGAGAAGTCGTTAGCTGGAGGCAGCAGTGAAGCCAGCAGAGGCAAAGGGGCTGCCAGATCTGTGCTCCATCTCCACCAGGTTGGAAGGGATGGCAGTGCCTCGCCCACCTACTCCCACTGGCACCTCAGAGCATGGCCCTGTTTTTAAAGGGAGACACTGAATGTAGAGTTAGGGTGAAATGTCATAACTGTAGCTCCAGGGAAGGGTGAAAGGAAGGATGGGCAGTAGAGCGAAGAGCCGAGAGCTTAATGACCATTGGCCATCAGTCACAAACCAGCAAGGGCTGGATACCCAGTGTTTCTCTGTACACCAGTTGTCAGTGTCCCATGACCTCTGACCCAGCTCCCTCCACTCCACCCCAAGAGAAGGAATAGATTAGAAGCTGGTGTCAAGATGTAGTTGTCACTGACCTTGTGATCAGTGCCAAACCCTCCAGTGTTTTCCCTGCCTAAGAACTCAGACAGCTCCCGGCATAGCCCGGAACTCAAGAATTCCACATAAATACACACAAAACAGGGCAGCAACACAGTCATAGGTATACATGGAAAGCTATCTAGGACTAGGTCCCCAGAGCTGTGCTGCTGTAATATAAAAGTGACCTCATCTGACTTTCTTATTAGAAGTGTGAGCTCTCCTGCTGCCCATAAGCAGTCTCAGAGTAAGAGAAAGGTTGGTGCCCTTATTAGGGCTATTGCCTTCCTTCCCCTGTGGCACTGGGCCACAGGGGGCTTCAACAGTGGTAACAACAATCCTTCCAAATCTGGTGCACCTCATGATCCAGACTTTTCCAAAGTGCCATTCTGGTTTTAAACAACAAGAAAGCTATTCACCGGCTGTGTGACCTTGGGAAAGATCCTACCCATCGCTAGACCCCAGGTTCTAACTGGGTTCAATCAGGGAGCAAGACTAGCCAGTCTCTGAGATGCCTTCCAGCTATGATATCATGTAAGAAAAAGAGTCGACCAAGACTCTTAGCATAAATCAAATTATAAATGCATATGCTTTAGAGATGAAAGGGGCCTTACAGATTGCTGAGGCATGTTCTTCATTGTGTAAATGTAGAAACTGAGTCTCAGAGAAGAGAAAGAATGTGTTGGCAAAGGGAAGAGTAAAAGCTCGACCCCAAGTGTCCTGGTTCTGTCTCCAGAGCTATTTTTAGTCCCAGCGAAAATCCCACCTTCTCTAAGAAGCCTTTTTTGATCCCTTCCCTGTGGATTACTTCCTATTTATCTTGTATTAGCTTGGGCATTGATATTTGTCTGAATGTTGTCTCTGCCATCGCATTGTGAGCTTCTTGAGAGCAAGGATTGTCTTTTGCCTTTCTTTGTATCCCCAGGGCTTAACTCAGGGCCTGGCACAGAGTAGGCACTTAATAAATATTTATTAATCGATTGACAATTATAGCACCTGTCCAAACAAAGCTACTCACAGCCTCTCACTCTGGTTTGAATTGGTTCCCAGTAAGCTGGCCTTAAAAGGAAGGCAGTCCGAAGATACTGTTGCAATTATCCAGATGATTTAGACCCAAATCAATCAATGAATCCATTAACTAACATATATTGGGTCCTTACTGTGCATAAATCCCTGTGCTGGGTGCTTGTGGGCCTGACTCCTCTACTTATTCTTTGTGATTATGGGAAGATTCTTTCCCTCCTGATCTATCATTTTTTCCCTCTGTAATACAGAAAGCAGTGTGTAATGCAATATGCTTGGAGTCAAGAATACTCATTTTCCTGAGTTCAAATCTGGCTTCAGATACTTCCTAGCTATGTGACCCTGGGCAAGTCACTTAACCTTGTCTGCCTCAGTTTCCTCATCTGTAAAATGAGCTGGAGAAGGAAATGGCAGACCACTCCAGTACTTTTGCCAAGAAAACCCCAAATGGGGTCACAAAGAGTCAGATACGACTGAAATAGATGACTCAACAACAACAATATAGGGATTATCACATGTGTACTGCCTTCATCTCAGGATTATGACAAGGAAGGCTCATGATCAGTCTTAAAATTCTAGTTATACAGGAACTGTTATTGTGGTCTATTCTAAAATTGTCCTTTTAGTGATGAACTTAACAGATGGCAACAAATACAGACATTCCAGTCAATGTCCAAAGAAGTGAAAAGAGGACCACATAGGAACCGGGAACTTTTGTTACAGAAAATTTGGTTTTCTTGTTGTTCAGTCATTTCAGTCACGTCCAACTCTTCATGACCCCAACTGAGGTTTTCTTGGCAAAGTTAGTGGAATATCTTCATTTCCTTCTCCAGTTCATTTTTACAGATGAGAAAATTGAGGCAAATGGGGTTAAGTGACTTGCCCAGGATTACACAGCTAGTAAGTGTCTGAGACCAGATTTGAACTCAAGTCTTCCAGTTTTCTTTTACTTTTTAAATGCTGAACTTAAGAAATAAAACAAGCATTTCTATAATAAAATGGAATAGAAAAATAGAGGATTGCATCTGAAACTGCAGATCCGTTATGTACAGCTTGCTATTCCTCTCAAATATGCAATAGTTATCATATATAACTCTTTTTTTTCCCCTCAAACCACCCCCCTGCCCTGCCCCATCTCAAAGATGAATCTTCCAGACTTCAGGCCTGGCACTCTATCTACTGCGCCACCTAGCTGCCCAAAAATTTAGTATATACACTTTTTTAAAAGTGCATATTAAACTTAACACAATAATAACAAAACTGTGTTACTTTTCTGGGTCCCCTTCTGAATTTTCTTCTCTCTTTTGTGTATTATGTTCTAATTTTCCTTAAAAAAAATCCATCCTCTGCTTACCTCTTCTGGAATTTATTGGAATTATTATAACTATTAATTTCATTCTAAAATTATTATCATTATATTAAGGGGCATATTCATACAGTAGAGTGTATCTCTCAGCTGCTTTGACCGTGGGCCAACCTGGCTAAAGCTCTGAGCATGCTCATTTATTTAGGTAACAGATTGATATGATTGTTGTTTTTTAAAATATTTGCCAGATTTTCACCTCCATTCTTCTTAAAGGTGGAGGACTACAGATGTGGAAACTATAGATATCATCCTTTTTTGATGTGTTGTTTTGCTGAACTGTCTCATTTTTAGGGGGCAGCTAGGGGACGCCATAGAGCACAGAACACTGGTCCTGCAGTCAAGAAGACCAGAGTTCAAAAATGGCCTTAGACATTTACTAGCTTTGTGACAAGTAACTTCACCTATTTGCCTCAGTTTCCTCAATTGTAAAATGGGGATAGAAATAGCACCCATCTCTTAGAGTTGTTGTGAGGATGAAATGAATTAATATTTGTAAAGAGGTTAACACAGCACCTGGCACATAGTAGGGGCTATGATAGCTGTTATTAATTATTCCTCTTTTGTATTCTTTGTTATAAGGGATGGCTCTCTGAGTAGAAAAGGGAGTTATACTTTGGGAAATATGGGTGATGTAAAAACAAAAGATATCAATAACAATTTATACTTTTAAAAAATTGCCAGGAAGGAAGCATAACAATTACTATCCCACATTTGCAACAACATATACGCCGAACTCCCAAAATTGGTGTGAGGTCAGATAGGAGCCATTAGTAATCCCAGGTAGTCTCTGAGGGTTACAAGTAACAAGGTACAAGGAAAGGCAACATATACCATAGAATATCAAAGCTGAGAAGAGCTTTGAAAAATAAAACATAGAACATGAGTGTTGGAAGAGACCTTGGAACACAGCACACAGGATGCTGAAGTTGGGATGGAGTTTAGAGGACATCTAGATCGACCCTATAATTTTATAGAGGAAGAAACTGAGGCTTAGAAAGGGAAATGACTTCCCCAAGGTCATGTGGCTAGTAAGGGGTAGCAAGGGGACTTAAATCCCAAGTTTCCTGACCCCCAATGCAGTCTTCATTCAACCATATTACACTGAAGACTGAAAAGGTAGCATGGTCTCAGATCGTGGAGTATTTTTCACTACATAAAGTCTTCAGACTCACATCTGTCTCCCCTATTCATTTTGTCCAAGCCAGTCTACTAATAGTTAAAGCTAGCAAGCACTTACATAATATTTTAATATTATTTTAATTAATTAATTAATAATTAATAATATTTTAAGATTTACAAACCACTTTATATATGCTATCTCATTTGATCTTCACAATAACCCTGTGAAATAGATGCTCTTATATTCTTCAAAGGGAGTGTTATTGTTATTTTGAAAGACTGCTCAAACCTAGGGACTATTTTGGCTCTTTTTTCATCAGGTTCACAGCTGTACCTAGCCAGCATTGTGAAGAACTGCTCAGGTCAAATCTTTTCATTCCGACAACTTCACTCCCTCTCAGTAGGAATATCCAAGGACCACTTGCTATTTAGGTTGGGGTGAGTACATTCCTTTCATCTCCCATCATGCCCCTGGCAGCTAGCTCCAAGACTATTTGAATTATTCTGGAGCTTCAATCAGCAACACCAGAAGGGTGTAACTCATGACCTTTGCCTGCTTTCATGAAGATACATCTCATTCACCATAACATCATACTCTCTACCTCAAATTGTTCTAATTTGGGAGCTGTTGTTCAATTCTACTCAATAGGCTACTATTATTGTCTGGTATTGTCAATGCTCTTTTCATAGAAATCTTCTCTTCCAAATAAAAGGTAAATTTTCTAGGGTCGGGAGCCTGACTTAATAAGAAGAAAAATGATGATGTTAAATTTCCATATCACTTTCCAGCTTACAGAACATTTTCTTCATAGCAATTCTATAAGCTTGGTAATGCAAAGATTATTGTCATCCTGGGGTTCATAAAGGTTAGGTAATGTGCCCAAGATCACCCAAACAACTAGTAAGTGTCAGTAGAAGGACTTTCCATACTGGAAGTTTCCCATACCAATATAATAACGGGTCTACTGAAAATCAGTCACTTACAAAATCATTACGATCAAAGCACTTCATACATTTTTTAAAATATTAATCATTACTATGAATGATAATTAAAGAGGCTGCACACCAGTAGATTCTTCTACCTCCATCATGTGTGTAGATAGTTCATGCCCCCCCAATAGGGAAAGACATAGCCATTATCCTTCTGTTTAGTCTTCTATTTGTAAAGCTAATGGTTTATTTGTCTGGATTTCTGTCAAGATCAGAGATGGTATTTCTATATGAAAGTGAAGATAGTATGAGGGCACAGAAAGAGCATTAGACTGGGAGTCAGAAGACTTGAACTTTAATCTTGCCTATAGATTCATGTAATAAATGAATGAATCTGCCATTTAGTAATAATAGCTAATAATCATCATGGCTAGCATTTATATACTGCTTTAAAGTTTGCAAAATCCTTTATAAATGTTATTTCATTTTGTGCTCCCTTGGAGCACAAACAACAACCCCAAGAAATAGATGTTATTATTATTTTCATTTTACAGATGAAGAAACTGAGGCAAACAGAGGTTAAGTGATTTGTCCAGGGTCACACAGCTCATAAGTGTCTGAGGCTGGATTTGAGCTCAGGCATTCCTGACTACAGGTGCAGTGGTCCATTTGCTGAGCCCACGACGTGCCTTTAATAGCTGTGTGACCTTAGGCAAATTGCTTAATACCTCTGAACCCCAGTTTACTCATCAGAAAAACAGAGATAATAGCATAGGTACTTCCTGTTTCATCAACTTGTGAGAATCAGGTGAGCCAATGTTGGTAAAGAATTTTGGGAACCTTAAGTTACTTTATAGGTGTTAGCTATCATGACAACTATCATCACTTTGGGAGGTAGTGTGGCATAGTGACTAGAAAGCTACTTCAGAAGCAGGAAGACATGAGTTCAAGTCTCATCTCTGATATATACTAGCTGTGTGACCGCAGGCAAGTCACTTAGTCTCTGAACTCTCTAGGCAAACTCTCTAAAACTAAATATTGCAGAGAAGGCACTGACCTGTATTGTTTCCTAACCTGGGAGTTCTCTATATCAACGAAAGCACAGATCCAACCCACATCCTTATCATAGCAATAGTTATCATTATTATATGAAAATTACTGGCTTGGTGTGAAATGAGTCGGGTGAAATTCACACAGGCTAACCAAGATCTATGGACACCACCAGCCCTCCCTCTTCACACACACAGACTCATATCCAGACTATGAGGCCATTATCTTCTCCCCAAATGATCTTTTCCAGGACAGAGACCACAAGGGTCTCAAGAACTATACCAATAAGATATTCATTTCAGCCATAGACTCTTCATCACAGTTTCCCAGACGTTTATTCTGATCCATGAGGGTCAACACTGGTACTGAAAGCCTACAACCCATCTAGTTGCCTAGGGAGTGGCACTTGACTCTACCTGACCCTAGAATTAAGTCTTCATGGCCCTAAGGCTTTGTCTCTGGACAGTCTTCCCCCTGCACATTCACTTCTCAGTATTTTGTTTCTACTCAAATGGATCCAAGTCCTTTTTTCTCTCTAACACTTTCTTACTCACTTATGGTGACTAATCCACGCTCTATCACAAACACTCCCACATCCTCTCTGGAGAAAAAAAGAAAGAAAGAAAGAAAGAAAGAAAGAAAGAAAGAAAGAAAGAAAGAAAGAAAGAAAGAAAGAAAGAAAGAAAGAAAGAAAGAAAGAAAGAAAGAAAGAAAGAAAGAAAGAAAGAAAAGAAGAAAGGAAGGAAAGAAGGAAAGAAAGAAAGAAAGAAAAGAAGAAAGGAAGGAAAGAAGGAAAGAAGGAAAAAAGGAAGAAAAAGAAAATACTGATACTCTCTTATAGCTTAGGAGATCACTAACCATTTCAGACAGCTTAGAGATAATTACCATCTTCCTAGTAGCTTGCTGCCTTCCACTCATTTTCTTAACTTTAACACATACCTGGGGATAATAAGCTGAAAAGGACACAGAGTATGCTTTTGTTTTTGTTTAATGTATGAGTCTTTTATCGAAGACTCATGGAAACTCATAATGACAAGAGTCTCAGAGGTTGCATTTTGCAGCCCACAACACTGAAATGATAGATCAGAATATCCAAGTAAACAAAAAGATTTTATTGATCTCTTAGCTGAAGATAGCACCATACACTTTCAAGCTCTGAACTCTTTTTCTATAGCCAGCTCAAAGTGGCTCCAGAAAGCCAATTGTTAAATTTTCTGTGTAATTGGTAAACACTATATCAGGGCTTGATTTATTATTTTGTTGATTTATTGTTTTGTCTAGACTTAATAAAGTGATGGAAAAAGCATTACTGATGCATATTAACCTTAAAAGAGCACATTTTGCATACATTTCTTTTTTTCATAGAGGTGGTTGTTCATCCTTCACCAGCATATCCCTGTTCCAGAAGAAGACAACCAGAGTGAAGACCACACTATTAAAAAAATCTGTTCAAGTAAATGGCAATTTAAGAATTTAAGAAGACAATTCAATTCAATATTGTCCCAAGTATTTATTATGGGCAAGGCATTTGTGTTAGGTACAAACACAAAAACTAAAAGATCCCTGTCCTCAGGGAGTTTCTCTTCTCCTGGGGGAATACAAGATGTTCACCAATATGGATAGTACAAGAAAAAATTGGAGGTGGAGGAAGAGAATAGCACTAACAAGAAAAAGTCAAGGAGCACATCTTCATTGTCATCTCTCTTCCCTAAGACAGGCTTTCAAATATCTGAAGACAGGTCTTCCAACTCAAATCCATATCACCTGCCCTGCATCTTCCCAGGGGTGAGCACAGAGGAGGTTTTTGGTGTTGGTTGTGTGACCTTTGACAAATCCTTTCCTATCTCTGGACCTCAGTTTCCCTATCTGTAAAATGGAAACAGTGGTTCTACTGCCTACAACAAAGGAGAAACAAAGGCCAAAAAAGGTGATACCTATGGGACAAGTTCAGGATGTTAAGTCACAGAGCAAGCCAAGATTGAGAGATAAGCAAATAAGAAGAAAATCCCAGGAAATCTTACAACAGGTAGGGTATTTAACCAGACATTGTCCTCTCTCATGCAGTCTGTACTGGAGTGGGGTCCAGTAATTCCGCACAAGTTTTTTGTCTTGCCTCCCTGAGTGACCTGAAGCAAACCTTGCTCTTCTTCCGCGCCCATATCCACAGTGAGGATATATATGTGTAAGATGACTATTCATTTGTTTTCAGCCCTGAGATTCTATGTTCTAAGACCCCATTCTGTTCTGATATTCCATGTTCTATGGCCTAAGTTCTGAAATTCTGTGCCCTTGTGTCCGAAGGTCCCCTCTAGTGCTAATATTCTAGATTCTATGTCCTAAGCCTCCTCCAAGATCTGATATTCTATGTCTCATGTCCATCTAGCTCTTGCATCTTACATTCTGCGTTTTAAGATCCCTCCTGGCTCTAATTGTCTATATTTTAAGTTCTAAAGCCCCTTCCAGCCTTGAGAGTCTATGTTCTAAGGTCCCCTCCAGTCCCAACATTCTGTATTCCAAGGTCCCTTCCAACTCAAATGTTCTATGTCTCTCTATTCCACCCTGTTGGAGGCATTGCCCTGTAAGGCCTCTACTAGGCAGGACCCTGCTTCCTGGACCCACTTCAGCCATGCATCCAGAATACCCCTGCCCTTGGGGGATGTCTGGCACAGACCCACCTGCCTGAGGTCACTCATAGCAGCCTCTCCTCTGGGCTTGCCCTACTCCCGACCAAGTCTCAAGGCTCCAAACATACCGTATGTAAATCAAGTGTTAATTACGCCATCTCTGCATTTGTGTGGAATATCATTTTTTTAATTACCAGCTCGGGCTCAGGTTAGGCTGCGTGCCTGTTGTTCAGCCAATGATCATAAATTCCCCTGTAACAATTAACAATATTGGTGCAGAGCTGCATGCATTTTAAATGTTATAATTATGCTCAGCTCTTTTGTTAATTGGCCTATCTGACTCTTTACGTTTTATGCTGCTCATCTGCTCATTACCGCAGCCATTTAATTCAATTAGCACCTTAATTAGAGGAACAGCCACGTCCAATGTCCTAGGGCTTGTCAGGGAACCGGGCTTGATTAGCAGAGACAAACACGCCATGCAAATCAGGCTGTAACATTTGGGGGCGGCAAGGATGGAAGGCGGCCAGCTAGTGAAGCGGAAAGCAGCATGTCTTCATCCCCAGAAAGGTTCCCTAAGAAAAGAGGAATAAAGAAGGCATCCAACTGAGGAAGGAAGCCAGGCGCCCACTGCCCTGTCGCTGAGGGCTGCCTACCTCTCCCCTAGAGCTGGCTAGTGGTATCGCTAGGCAATTCTTGGAGCTGACCACCCCCTCTGCACCCCTGAATCCCACCCCCAAGGGCTCTGGAAGAGACCCCAGGTGGGGAGGGACTGGCTGGAGGTGGGGGAATTCATCTCATTTCTTAAAGTGGCTTCTGACCATCTCAAGAATAACAGCTCTTTATTATTAATGAGCAATTATAATAACAATAGCTTTGGGCAGGGAGAAAGGGCCCAGATTTCCAAGGCACTTACCAGCCATTTTTCTTGGCCATTGCCTCTTCTGTAAATTCACTCACTTGTATTCGGTGGCCTCTCTACCTCTTGAAGCCCTAAATCATGTGAACCTCCATTTTCTATAGTGCTTGACAGTTACAAGATCCTCTGTTATGGACAGGATTCCATTCGATCCCCACAATCCCATGAGGTCATGGGCAGGGATTATGGTCCCCACCTTAGAGAGGGGAAAATTGAAGCTGAGAAAGCTGTTATGACCTTGTGAAGGTCACACAGAGAATATAATGATTCCTAGAGCAATTTCTTCCACAGTAATTCTGTGAGGTTGGTGTGTATTAATAAGTACGTATTATTATCTGTATATTACAGGTGAAAGAACTGAGGTTCACAAACTTGCCCACCATCGTGGTTAGTAAAGCTTGGGGCTGGAAGTCAAAGGATCATGGATTTAGACAGAGCTGGAAATTCTGAGGCCCCTAACCCAACTCGCTGAATTCATAGAGAAGAAAACTGAGGCCCCGGGGAAAGGGCAAAAGGCTAGCTCATGGTCACACACATAGGTAGGAAGGGACAGAGCTCAGTTTCGAACCCAGGTTCTCTGACTCTGTTATGCCACCAAACACGGGTCATCTGACCCTAGGGCAGAAGTCATTGATATAACACACTGCTTCTGAAGTGGTAGGGCTGAGACCAAATCCCAAATCTTCTGGAGGCAACATGGTGAACCACAATGAAGTGTATTGTAGGTCCCAGGCCTGACATTCACTTGCTATGTGACCTTAGGCAAATTTTTCTCCCTCTCTAGGCATCAATTTTCCCATCCATGAAATAAGAGAATAAACAAGATTATCTCTGAGGTCCCTTCCAGTTCTGGCATTCTATATTTCTACAATTCTGTGAGCTTTGAGCCTAACATTCTTTCCATCAGACCACATGGTCTTTCAAGGAAAATATCCAAGATCTCTAGCAGAAAGTCTCTTGAAGATGCCTCTTTCCAATCCAAATGCAGGGTAGAGGAATAGACCTCCTGCTCCTGGCCCACATCCTATGGCTCCTAGAGATGCCTGGCCTGGCAGGGAAGGTCCCCAGGCTGAAGACATGTGAGAAAGGCAGGGAGAAAACATCCCTGCTCCTTGTGCCCAGCTGAGTTCAAGCCTGCGTTTTGTTTGGTGCCAGTCTATTTAAATCTTTATTCCCTGCCTATTAATTCTCCTAATTAGAATTAAATGAAGCAAGCTAAATTGCTAGATTAACCAATAATTAAGCAGCCACAGCACTAAAGCTTAACATCCGAGGGTAGCATTTTCTCCTCAGGGATGATGCTATGTCAGTCAGCTCCTGCTCTTGGTGGGGAGGTGGTGGGGGGGAGTAAGGGGCCAACATCCCCCGCCTCGGCCATGACACTCTGGAGGGAGCAGAGTGCTCTGTCTAGAATCTGATTGATTCTCTCATGGCCACAGGGGTTGGTCCTAGCTTTCTCTGGACCAGCTTCAGCAAAGTATGCCAGGCTGGGCCAAGCACTGAGCTGGGTACTAGGAGATGTGGGCTCTGCTCCAAATTTACTATGTGACCTTGGGCAAATCTCTTCTCCTCTCTGGGCCTCAGTTTCTCCCTTTGTCAAATGTGAAGCTTAGACTCTGTGTTCACAAAGGTCTACCTCTAAGTCCTGTGACGTTATGATCATGTCCTATTTAAAGGACCTCAAAGGTTTTCTAAGCCAAGTAGTTTCAGTTCAGTTACAATTCAACAAAAATATACCAAGCCTTTACTGTGTGCGTGGCCCTGTGTTAGGCACTGGGGAAACAAAGATTGTAAAAAGCACAATGACTTTAAAAAAAGACAGAGAAGAAAAAAAAGAAAGCATCTGTATCTCTGTCCTCAAGGGGTTAACATCTAATAAGGGAAGGCTAATAAAGGGAGCTAGATGGCTCATTGGATAGAGTGCTGGGCTTGAAGTCAGGAAGACCTGAGTTCAAATCCAGCCTCAGACACTTACTAGCTGTGTGACCCTGGGCAAATCATTTAACCCTGTTTGCCTCAGTGTTCTCATCTGTAAAATGAGCTGGAGAAGGAAATGGCAAATCACTCCAGTGTCTTTGCCAAGAAAAACCTACATGGGGTCATGAAGAGTCAGACACAGCTGAATAACAACAAATGGGGAAGATTTACCTCTCTTCATTCATTTCATTAAACTGAACATCCATATTTTGCTTTCTCCGTGTTCACTAGAAATCTTAACTTGATTACTTCAGTAGCAATATGATTTCATCAACAAAGTCTCTCCAGTGGTGCAGAACACAAGCCATCCAAGATGTCTCATCCTGGATGACTGTGATTTTTATCTATATCTTAGCATAAATCCTCCAAAGAAGTCTGTCCAATGGCTTGATGCCTTCCTTTCTATCTCTTCACATTGACATTAAAAAATGAGGTAAAAAAATTTCAAGGTTTCTTTCTTAGTTCTATCTATCTATTCATCTACCTATTCATTCATCCATCTATCCACATATCTATCCCTCTATCTGTCCTTATACCTATCCTATAGATATATCCATAAATAGACAGATAGATAGAGCTACCCCTATATCTATCTGCCTATATCTATCCTTTGGATATATCTGTGGATGTGTCCATAGATAGAGAAATACATCTATATAGATGTATCTTTCTATTTATACAGTATATATGTATGTATATGTATATATATGAATATATCCATAGATATGTAGATAGATAAATAGGTCTATATAGATCTATGTCTATATCTGTCTATCTATCTATATATGTATGTATCCACCCATCCATCCATCCAGTTATCTATCTCTCTATCTCTCCATCTCTATCTCTGTCTCTATCAATCTACTTAGCTATCTATCCATATTGATAGATCCATTTTCTAATGCTATCTTTCTCTATTTCCCTATGTAACTGTCTTTGTGTGTTATTTTCCTTTATTCCTATTCCTCTCTTTGTATGTTTCTTTTTCTTTTCATGTCTCTCTCTCTGTCTGCATACTGCATATCTCTACTTCTGTTTTGTGATGTGTCTCTCTGTCTCTCCCCCATTATTTACATTTCCTTAGAGCAGTTTTACCTTCCCTCACCTACAGATTTCCTCCTAGAGATCCATGGCTAAGATTTCATTTCAAGCACTAAAAAATGAAAGCTCACCAAAAAAGAAAAATAGATCTTCATCTCCCTCCTTTCTTTCCCCCATATTTCCACCATTCAGATCCACTAATGAGCTTTGGAACAAGGGTTTACAAAAACAAAAGATACCAATTAAATATTTTTAAAACAAAAGAAAATGAAGAACCTGGCTGTTATATATGCAATGATTATCATGCTCAGAGAGAGACTAACTATAGTAAGTAGAGAGATGGATGTATATAATCATAAGGGCTTCACATAGCCCTGTCCTTTCAAATCATCCTCACTTCCTTTGCAGAGAAAATGGCTTAACTGGTCCCCAAAAAAAAGACCGAACCTTAGACCAGTCCCTCCCCATGACTGAAGGCTAAGATACAGTGGGATCGTAAGTGAACCCAATCATTTGTCCACCACTTACAGTCCTGGAGGAAATCCCTCTCACCCCAACTGATCCCCCAGCTTAATCCCTGTACTTAGCCCCATGAGCATTCTGGTACTCACTCCCTGTTTGAACTCCTCTTTGGGAAGGGCCCTTTGAATTTTTTCAAGAAGGACAAACCTTTGTCCTTTGTGGGGGAAAAGAACAGAGCCATAACCAACAACTTTCATTTCCAAGGAAGTCCCAAACACACCCCCAGACAAGCAGCAGGAAACTTGCCCACACACCAGTTTTTTTTAAGACAAATTCATTTGTGGGTGAGGGGAGGCACTTTGAAGTACCATCCTATGGGAGTAGAGGGCAAAGACCTAGTGACACTATCAGGTAGGTGGGAAGCAATTTGGGGGGTAGGTAGTTCATTTGATGGGTGGATGCTGAGGGAGGAACCTCTCCATACAGTAGTTTCCTATTTAATTATTCTCCCTAACTAGTGCTATCAACAGCCTCTTCTAAAGTTTGGTGCCCTGGAGCAGAACTCCAGTTGCCCAACCTGGCTATGGCTCTGAAAAAAGGCACTGGATTCTTTCCCCAAATACTGGCTCTGCTACTTATTATTTCCCCAAATACTGGCTAACACTAGGTATGTCACTTAATCTTCTGGACCTCAGGACCCTCATCTGTTAGATGATCTTTAAGACTTCTTCTAGCTCTAAATCCATTGATTCTATAGTGAGATCTTAGGCATAGTTAGGAATTCAACCAACTCCCCAACCCTCTCCCCAGCTCCCCCTGGTATAATGTTTCTCTTCCTTCAAGGCACACCCTGGATGCCACCTCCAGCATGAAGTTTTTCTAACTGACCAGCCAGAACTGATCCTTCCCTCCTCAAATTTCTGATATGACTCTCTTGGATTTCTCCCCTATTCCTAGATTACATTCTAACATGTAAAATAGCTTAATTATTTTTAATCAAAGTGATTTGTGTATATCACAGATCTTTCTAAGAGATTTGAAGCTCATTGAGGTCAAAGACTCTGTCTTATTTCTTTTTTTTTTTGAGACAAACAAGGTTAAGCGGGATTTAGAGCTAGGAATATTAGATATCATTTAAAAGATGAGGGTCCTGAGGTCCAAAAGTTAAGTGATTTATCTAATGTTACCTAGACCTCACACGGCCGTAATGTCTGAGACTGGACTTGAATTCAGATTCTCCTGACGCCAGGGCCAATGCGCTATCCACTGCACCACCAAGCTGTCCCCTTATTCCATTTTTTTTGCCTTTTTTTTTTAGACAATTGGGGTTAAGTGACTTGCCCAGGGTCACACAGCTAGGAAATGTCAAGTGTTTGGTCTGAGCCCGGATTTGAACTCAGGTCCTCCTGACTTCAGGGCCGGTGCTCTGCACCACCTAGCTGCCCCGCCTTATTCCATTTTTAAAGCTGTGATGTAGAACAGCTGGCTGGGAATCTTGAGTTCGGATCTTAACTCTGACCCTTACTAGCTTTGTCTCCTTGAGTAAATCATTTAACCTCTCTGAGAGCTATAAAAAGGGAAGATAAGATCCACACTCCACACCCCCAAAGGGTTGTTGTGGGAGAAGTGCTTTGTAAATGTTGAAGTTGTCTAGAAATGTGAGCTTTATTATATCTGCCTGTGCCCATCACGGAGCTTCCTTCACACATTGTTAGTGTTTTTTATACCTTTTATTGAGTTTAATCGAATTATACTATGGACAGAGTGCATTTGGAGACAGGAAGACCTGAGGCTAAATCTTGCGTCAGGCAGTTACTAGCTATGTGATCCTGGACAAGTAATTTAACTTCTGTCTGCCTCAGTTTCCTTATCTATAAAATGCAGATAATAATAGCACAGGGTTGTTCAGAAAATTGAATGAGATAACAGATATATTGTGCTTTGCAAAGCTTAAAGCTCTATATAAATGATACTAATTGTAATTATTAGGTAAAAAATAGGGTCACAAATGTATCCAAAATGCCCTTTCACCTTCTCTCCACATATGCCCATGTTGTCTAGCCTTCAAGACCCAAGTCAAGCTCTCTGCTTCTTCCAGGAAGGTTTCCATGATTAATCAAACCTTTTTGGAGCTGAGATAGCCCTGTCTAGCATTTGGTGATACTTTGTCCTGCTATGGATTTATTATAGTGATGATAATACCGATGCTAATAATAGCTCACCTCTATCTGAAGTTTTGAGGATTGCCCAGCACTTCCCATACGTTATCTGATTTGATCCTCACAACAACCATGCTCATAAGTGCCATTGTTATCCCCATTTTACAGGTGGGGAAACTGAGGCTCAGAGGGGTCAAATCGCCCGACCAGTATCTGAAATGAAATTTGGTGCTAGAAAACCTGGATTTAAATCCCATATTACCTGTGTGATATTGGGCAGGTCATATTTGACCTCTTTGGCCCTCGGTTTTCTAATCTATAAAATGGAGATGATAATAGCACCTCCTTCTTGGGGTTGTTGTGAGAATAAAGTTGAGATAGCATCTGTGGAGTGCTTTGGAAACCTTATATAAATGCTTGCTATTATTATCACCTACTATGTTCAAGGAACTGCCCCAGGTGCTTGGGACACAAAGAGAATAAAAACACAACAATTTCTCATCTAGTCACTGAAGACTTTGTGGAAAAGATAGACTTTGAAGGAAAGAAGCAATCTAGATTTCTGGCAGAGTGGAAGATGGGCAAAATGTGGGAGAGGGGCTAGAGGAAGAAAGGACCTTATTTCAATTCCTATCTCCCCCACCCCCAAACACACTCACCAAGCCTACCTCTTCCCATCCCTCTACCCAAGCCCTGAGTGGGGAACTGAAGCTGGGTCTTACTCCCAGTCTTCCTTCCACCAGCCATGTGGGTGTCATCAGCATATGAAGCCCAGGCTGCTTCCCCACCCCTCCTCTGCCCCCATCAGACACCAGACTCAGTCACATGCCAGAACCAGCTGTAAACTTCCTCATAACAGCCTGCTCCTGTAACTTGGAGATATTGACTCTGAGAGAAAAACAATGGCATGAATAAAATAAAAATAAAAAAGTTAATTATCCTTTGTGTTTGTAATTTAATTAAAGATGCAATAAAGTTTTACTGTTTTTCCAGGTGATGATGTTTAGGGCCCTGAAAAGCTATTTGTGCTTGGTGAGATTAAAGTGCATTTTAAAATGTTCCCCGAGTACTTTCACATTTGTTGATAGATTTTTAAATTAAACTTTAAATTGTAATCTAAATTACCTCCAACAATTCATGGTCCCTATAATGAACTCCCACCATTCCTGCTGTCATCCGATGATGATATACTGTGAATGGCGGCCGCTGTGCTGGATTTTCCTGAGGAGTGTTTCTATATAACCACACTATATTAGTTGTATACAATCCACACACCAAAATCAAACCCTCAGGGCACAGCTGCCTTAACTTTTGCCCCTTCCCTTCCTGGCCCAAACATGCCAAGCTTGTGGGACTTTTGCTAAGTGGATATCCTTAAAATTGACAATCTTAGCTCCAATGGGATGTTTGTTCCCTGTCTCTGGACCTATAGACATTAATTTTACAGGATCGTAGAATATGAAAGCTGAAAGGGTCCTTGAAACACAGAATGTCAGATCTGGGAGGAACCTTAGAATGTAGAACAAAGAATGTGAGAGCAAGGAGCCCTTAGACTACAAAAATGTCAAAATTGGGAGGGACCTTAGAATACAGAATGTCAGAACTGAAATAAATTTTAGATCATAGAACATAGAATGTCAGACCTGGAAGGTACTTAAGAACAGAGAACAAAGAATGTTAGAAAGCTAGGATTACAAAACATTAATGCATTGCCTCCTGTGATATTCACAAGCCTTGGTATAGGATAGATCTTATTATCCTTACTTTACAGATAAGAAAATGGGGGGAGGGGCAAGTGGGAAAGAGAAGTGATTTACTCCTGAAGCACATACTCAGTAAACCGGAGCGCTAGATTTGAGTCCAGATGCTCTTGACTCTGTCTGATGACGTCCCTAATACATCTTCCTGCCTTTCTTCTTCCTAGCACGAGCTCATAGAAAACTTTATGTTATTATCATATGAGATCATCACCATAGTTCTGCCTGGTGAAGAGGGAAGGAAACATTATGCCCATTTTACAGAGGAGGAAACCAAGGTTCCTAAAACAGGAAATGACATGCTTAAGATCAAACAGCTGGTAAGTAGAAGAATCAGCAGTGAAACCAACACTTTCCTGATGTCTAGTTCACTGACCTTGACATCAAAATAAATATTATAACTAGAAGGGCAATATTCATTCATTCACAAGACCCTGAATCGATTTGATTTAACAAACAGCAATCAAATACCTAATAAGTGGAGGATTCTGTGCCAGGAGGAAGCCGTAGAGTGGTGGGAAGAGGCAGGATGGGATTGGGAGGCAGGAAATTGAATTTCAAACTATCTCTGCCTCTATTACTGACTGTGTGATCATGGAAAAGTCCTCCAGTTCTCTGAACCTGTTTTCCCATCTGTAAAACAAGAAGGTTGAACTAGAAGATTCTAAATAAGAGTTCTTAATCTGGAGTCTGCAAATTTGGTGAGTTTTAAAAGATATTTTGATATCTATTTCCATGGGATTAATTTCCTTTGCAATCCTTTGCACTTTATTTTATGCATTTAAAAACATTCCTCTGTGAATGGGTTTACAGGCTTCACCAGACTGCCAGAGCCACCCATCTCACAAAAAAGATTAAGAACACCTGCTCTAAGGTTCCTTGCAACTTGAAATCTATGACCCTATGGCTACATATATTCTCCAAAGTCCCTCCCAATGCTGACGTTCAATGTTCGGTGATACTAAACCCTAGGAACACAAAGGTAATAGAGACTCAGACTCTGCTTTCAAGGAGCTCATAGTTATAAAGAGGTCTAGGTCAAGCACAGAATTGAAAACAACCCAAAAGAGGCTGTAGGCTCAGGTATCAAAAGTATTCAGCCTATATGGAACTATAAAGACAGAACTATGAAGAATAATGATGAACCATGAGAGAGGAAAAATTCAGAGCAAAGAAACTTTTTAAGAAAATCTCTTGAAGCCTTTGTTGTCACTGGTTTTTTCCCAAAAAGTTGGAGGGAAATAGAAGAAAACAAATAATTCTCCCCAAATTTTGTGCTTATTTTCTGGTCCTATAAATAAGATCCTAAGATTTTATTCTTTGAGATCACCTACCTCAACCCTCTTGTTTTTCCATCTCTATAGAGTAGGTTATATATATAGGTAGATTATATCTATAGACTGATTATAGAGTGTTGGCTCTATAAAGCAAACCAATGCATATACAGTAGTTATGCGACTTCTGTTCTCAAAAAAAAAACTAACTAAAATTGCTGGTCTTCTTTTCAGTGAGTTGGTGATTTCATCAATACTGAGAACTCTCAATGAGGAGCTTCCTCTACCAATATGTACATCTGGCACCTGCCCTGCCATTCAAGAGTCTTACAGCTGCTTTGATCACTGGAAAATGAAAGGACTTGGCCATAATCAGTCAGTCAGTATCAGAGCAGGACTTGAACCTAGGTTTTCTGACATCAGTGTCAGCTCTTTGTCCACTACAACCCTGCTGCTTTTCCCAATCCTGATTCCTCAGGCAGCAGACCAGAGTTAGAATCAACCCTCAGGTCTCTGTTGGTTCAAGAGAAGGATTTCCTCAAATTCATATGAAGCCACCATTTTGTTAAAAGGGGGTGAGGGGAGGCTTATGTTCCTTCTGAGACACCAGAGCAAACTGGAGGCAAAAAGAAGCCATTGCACATGAGAAGCACATGAGAGAAAGGAAATTACATGTGGATACAATGAAATCCTGAAGCTTCAGGAACAAATTCCCAGGAAGCTGTTGACCTAGGCACCATCCCCAGGAGGGTAGGCAGGGGCAGGAATGTTTTTGAGAGGCGCTTGAAAAATTATCTCTGGAATTCTAATGAGACAGTTGCATCTCAACAGACCATGGACTTGTGTACACCTGACAGAACAGAGATGGCAATGCAGTTCTGACTTAAGCTTCAGACATGGCTCTCTACTGCCCACTTTAGAGACAGAAATCTGTGTCAACTCCCACAGAGGGATCAGTGGCCTGGACATGGGCTAGGTCTCAGTAAGGAGCCAGGGGATGAGTACCCAATCACAGATGAATGAGTCTTCACACCGAGGCATTGGTTATTACTACTAGGTATCAGCATTAAACTAGGAGGGGAGAGGGAATGGAGGTCAAAATACTGCCTTGGCATAAAGCCAGAGAAATTGACTTCTTTTTCTCTTAATGACATTATTATTTGTTATTAATCTGTTGATTATTATCGACAATACTAGATAACCTATAGGGGTCTCAGTTTCCACCACTATAAAATGAAAGGGTTAGACTAGATCAGGGTAGGAAACGTGCAGCTTCAAGGCCACATGTGGCCCTCTAGGTCCTCAAATTCGGCCCTTTGACTAAATCCAAACTTCAGAGAAAAAAATCCCCTTTATAAAAGGATTTGTTCTGTAAAACTTGTTCTCAGTCAAAAGGCTGGACCCAAGGACCTAGAAGGCCACATATGGCCTCAAGGCCACAGTTTCCCCACCCCTGGACTAGACATCAGGTCCCTTTAATTTCTTGCACATTATTTTCTAAGGTCCCTTTCAGATCTGATCTTCTGTATTATATGTTCTAAGGCTCTTTCCAGCCCTGCCAGCTTATAATTCTAAAGTCCCTTCCAGATCTGACATTCTAAGGTCCCTTCCAGACCCGACTTTCTATGTTCTATGTAAGAACATTTTATGTTCTAAAATCCTCCCCTCCTCTGACAGTCAATGCTTCTGTAATATTTTTTAACATAAGCATAAAGTCTCAGTACCATATCCAATGTGTATTCACTGTAAATGGTCGCTAAATCATGCTCTAAGTAGGTAAAGCTGATGGGGAATTAGAGATAATTATACCCACAATTATAATGCAATTTAATTTTATAACACTTTGTTTATATAAAGAGTTTTATCTACATCATCAAATTCATCTTTATCGAGCACTTGCTGGTTGTAGAACACTCTCCTAGATGATAATAATCACTTACGGGTATAGGCCCAGAGTGGAGAAATTATTTGTCCCAAGGTCACCCAGAAATCCAGTGACATAGCTAGAACTCAAACCCAGGTATCCTGCCTTCCAGGCCACCAGGAAGACACCTCTCTGCCCAGTCTCTATTCAGAAATAAAAGGAAAATCTAGGTCTTCCTCAAAAGAACCTATACTGAATAAAGTTTTCCATGCCCATTCTCAAGTTGCAAACTGGGTAACTAAGGCAATAAGGTTAGTGTCAGTTAAATATATATATTGCACATATGCACATATTTATAAATGTGCATATATTTAAAGTTCTCTTGTTGTATATCTCTGTTTGGCCACCAATCCTCTGCTGACATATCTTAGATTATTTCATTATTGTCTTAGTACCCCCAGTGCCCAGCACAGTGCCTAACATACAATTGGTACTCAATAAAGACTCAGTGAATTAATAATATATATGTTTTGTCTTGCCTCTTTTCGTGTATGTGTGCGGTCTTCCTCTGTGCCTACTGGAAAATAATAATAGTGTGACCACTCTAGGTATGGGTTGGGTTCTCTTCTGATCTCTCTTCAAGGGCAGGACTGGGGTCTGTGCCTCCCCCCCAAGGCAACAGCTCCCTAGAGACAAAGGTGAATCACCTCTCTCTCCTATGCCTTCCCTAGCACAGACATCTGGTGGAGCGTCAACCTCCTAGATGCCAGAGAGACTCCTGAAGCAGAGGTTGAAGAGCAGCCAAGAAGTCTTAGAATTCTCAGCAAAAAAAAAAAAAAAAGATGCTCTATCTGTCTGCCAGGGCTTACTATGGTGGAAGGTTGTCATCTCTGTCCCTTTGAGCCATTGGATTCATAGGTGGAAGGTCCTGAGGGACCATAGAGCCCATTCTCCTCATCTTATCTCCATTTGAGCCATTGGATTCATAGATGGAAGATACTTAGGGACCATGGAACTGATTCTCCTCATTTTATCTCCATGGGTAACTAAAGCCCAGAGGGTGAAAAGGGGTTTACCTATGGTCATACAAGTAGTAAGTAGAAGAACTGCATCCAGGTCCTTTGCATCAAACATGACTGATAAAGATATATGCTGCATCCAGAACTTCCATCCAGGTCCTCTAACTCAAAATTCAGTGTTCTTTCCACCAAATTGTCACTGTATGCCTCTGTGTTATCATTTTGTGCCTCTTGAGTTCTTGCACTGCTATCATGGCTTTAAGTAACCCAACAAACATTTACAAAGTGTTTACTATGTGTGAGTTACCATGCTAAGCAATGGAAAAACAAAGGAAGGCAAAGAAACAAAGCACAGTCCCTGTGCTCAAGGAGATCTACTAATGGGAGAGACAACATGCAAATAGCTATGGAGAAACAAGATCTAGACAGGATAAATTAGTGACAATCTGAGAGGGAAGGCACTGTGATAGAGTGGGTGGGCACCCAGAGAAGCCTTTTGCAGAAGATGTGGATTTGGAGGAAGCCAGGTGGAGGTGAAAAGGTGGAGGTGAGAAGGGAGGTGTGAAGGGAGAACATTTCAAACACAGAAGACAACCAGTGCAAAATCATGGAATCAGGAGATGGAATGTATTGGGTGAGGAGCAAACAGGATTAGTGTCACTGGAGTGACACTAGTCACTCCAGTCAGGAATGGGCATAGAAAACTTTATTCAGTATAGGTTCTTTTGAGGAAGACCTAGATTTTCCTTTTATTTCTGAATAGAGACTGGGCAGAGAGGTGTCTTCCTGGTGGCCTGGAAGGCAGGAAGTAAAGAGTAAGAAAAATGGAAAGCTAGGAAAGAGTCAGTTTGTGGAGGTCAATAGTTTGTAAAAGCCAAAGAAAGGATGTACAGTTTATTATGCAAGTAATGAGGAGCTACTGGGGTTTATTGAAGTGGGGGGATTTGATGTGGTCAGACCCGTACCTTAGGAAAATCATTTAGGCATGTGGAGGATAGGCCAGAATAGGGATAGACTTGAGGCACAAAGACTAAATTGAAGGCTATTGCAATAATCCAGACATGAGGTAATAAGAATCTGTATCTGGGTGGTAGCTGTGTGAATAGAGAATAGGTAATTATGGTGGATGTTGTGAAGATAAAAATTGCAAAACCTGGGAACAGATAGGTGGAGCAAGTATGAGTGAGAAATGGAGGATGACAGGGGGCAGCTAGGTGGCACAGAGGATAGAGCACTGGCCCTGGATTCAGGAGGACCTGAGTTCAAATCCGGCCTCAGACACATAACACTTACTAGCTGTGTGATCCTGGGCAAGTCACTTAATCCCATTGCCTAGCCAAAAAAAAAAAAAAAAAGAAATGGAGGATAACACTCAGGTTGCAGGCCTGGATGACTGAGAAGGTATTAGTACCATCAACATGGAAGGAAGTTCAAAAGGGAGGGTTTGGAAGTTGTGTTTTGAACATGTTGAGTTCAAACATGTTTGGGACATATATTTTGAAATGTCCTAAGAGCAGTGGGTGATGAGGGACTGCAGTTAGATATATAGAACTGCAACAAAATGTAGTCACATTAAATGCATGGATGTCCACTCCGACAAGAGAAGAAAATGACAAATCATTCCAGTATCTTTTCCAAGAAAACCCCAAAAGGGGTGACGAAGAGTTGGACATGACTGAACAATACCAACATAACCATTCTGACAGCGATGGTTGTACAACCTCAGAGAATGTATCTCCAGTCTTAAGAACTGAATGGAGGTGGGGGGGGGCAGCTAGGTGGTGAAGTAGATAGAGCGCCAGCCTTGGAGTCAGGAGGACCTGAGTTCAAATCTGGCCTCAGACACATAACACTCACTAGCTGTGTGACTCTGAGTAAGTCACTTAACCCCAAATGCCTCACCAAAAAAAAAAAAGAAGAAGAAGTGAATATGGTCTCACCTTGGACCCAGAGATGACTGTGTAGATCAGAATGGCTGTTTGGGGACACATAGGAAATCCATATTGGTCAGCCTATTTCCTAGGATGTCTTGAAGCAAACAAGATAGAGGACTGTGCAGAGGAAGTTGCTGAACTTTAACAGTCTGTCCAAATCAAAGATTTTTTGTCATAAATTCTCTCCCTGCCTCTGTTTCTCCCTAGCCAAAGACATCTGATAAACTTCGGGGATTATTGAAAGCTCCTTTCTCACCAGCACCATTAAAGTTTCATAAATAGAAACAACAGCCTGAGGAGGGAGTTGCTGCTTGTTAAGCAGAATAGTGCCATCTATCTCCACACACTGCAGTTTGCAGAATTTCTTAAACAACCTATTGGAAGACTGTGTGGTAAAGCAAAGATAGTGAGTCAAGACACCTGGGTTTAAGTTGTGGCTCCACTAATCATTCTTTCATTTGATAAACATCAACCACATGCTCACTAAGTACTAGCCACAATGTACAAAACCAAAAATTATATCATTCCTGCCCTCAAGGAGTTTACACACAGGGGGAGGGGTGTGAAATACAAGATATTCAGAGAAAATGACTTCTGGTGGGGCTGGGAGTGTATCTTACAAATGAGCTGAACTTTGAAGGGAGATGGGCTTCTAAGAGGTTAATGTGAAGAAGAAGATCACAAGCACAGGAAAAGCTTGTACAAGGGCATGGAGGCAAGGGCTAGAATATACAGTATGGGAAATGACAACACATCTGTTTGATGGGAGTATAGAGTGTGTGAGGGGGAGTAATGTGGAATCACAATGGCTGTTTTCCTCCTTAAAATGAGGGGATTAGATAAGATGATCTCTTAAAAGGCTTCTGGCTCTGAAATACTATGCTCTTAGATACCTTACAGCTCTGACATCTTACAATCCCTTCTGGCTCAAACATCCTATGACTGATAAAGATACACACTAGACCTATGACTTCATTGGTATAGGAAACTCCCAGGTGAAGAAAGTCCCTCTACCAATGCAGGTCAGCACCTTCTCCACCATATATAGCCTTAGAGAGCTGTCTGGAGCACTTAGAGGTTAAGTGACATGTCGTCAGCATGTGTCAGAAGAAGGAGTTGAACCCAAGACTCCCTGGCTTCAAGGCCATCTCTCTATCCATGACAACACATTGCCTCTTGATTCTATGGAGATCACCTTGAATGATGAAGCTCATGATGAAGTCATCCAAAGGTACCCCTGGAACTCAATCAAATTGAACATTTACAACTACTTCAAATAAGGCACTAACCTGAAAAACTATACCAGTGCATGCCACAGAAATGAAAGAAAGCTGTGTGATGTAGCAGATAGAGCACTTCATATTGAATCAGAGAATCTGACTTCGAATTCCAGTTATTCTATTTGGTTCATGTGTGACCTTGGACCTTGGACAACTCACTTAAACCTCTACGGGCTTTGGTTTCTTCTTCTGTAGGATGAGAGGGCCGGACTAGATAACCTTTGAGGCCAACTCTTCAATTCTATGATTATATGCATGTGGACCTTTTCCTAATCAGTGCTATTTCTAATGCTCTGGTAGAGATCTCAGGACAACAAAGTCAACAAAACACAGATAATGGCCCCCACCAATCTTTGCAGGTTGGGTCACACATGTCTATCCCTACTTAGGCTACAGATAGAGGGTGTTACACTGAAGCTCTGTTTGTGGAGTGAAGCATGTAAATTGCAGATTCTTCCAGAAGGGTCCCAATGGTGGGGAGGGGGTGTCATATGACATCCACCAGAAGGAAGACCGGGAAGACTCACAGACATCACAGGTGCCCAGAGGATGGAAGCAGGGTCTCACTCCTGCATTCCAGCTCACAGGATCTGGGTCACATAAGGCCCAGCATGCAGAATGGCCACGGCCATATCTTCACGTGGAACAACCATTCCCAGAGTGACTTGACGGCAGCTCAGTCTTTATTATTGTTGTTGCTACTTACCAGACCTGTGATTTCTTCACTGTAGGAAGCTCCCAGCAAAGAACTTCCCTCTATGGCACCTGATCTATAACTTGCCAAAGGACATGGAGAGGTTAAGTGAGTCACCCATGGTCACCCAGTCATCATGTGTCTGAGGAAGGACTTAAACTCAGGTCTTTCTGACTTTTGGAATGTCTCCAGTTAAATCTTGAGAAGAATTCCCTCTAAATAATGGGTGCTCAATTTTGTATAATAGATCCCTCCAGAAGCCTGGTAAAGCCCATCTCAGAATAATGTTTTAAATGCACAAAATAAAATACATATGGTTACAAAGGAAACCAGTTATGTGGAAATTTAGTTGTCAAAACACTTTTTGAAACAAGTTTGCAGATCCCATGTTACCACAGTAGAAGCACCAGGCATGTCAATTGCTGAAAAATGTACTTGATTCTTCAAAGTATTCTAAATTCTGGCCCTTCTAGTAAGAGAACCCCCGTTCTAAAGCTATTTAGCTTGTCATACTTCACAAGGGCTCGCCAGCATGACAAAATGAATTACAGACTCTTAGAGCTAGATGTGACTTCAGAGGGCATTTGGGCACCCCTGCCCAAGCAAGAATCTCCTTTAAAATATTACTGATATTTATAACAGCCCCAAAGAAGGCCCTTACCAGGAAGACTGCACCATCACATGTCATAGAAATTAAAGGTCATTCAGCCCCTGATTCAGGGACAAGAAATTCACAGCCTCCTGGGACATGCAATCCATGCTATTTTTAAACAGCTGTGGTGGTAAGGAAGTGTTGTTTCTATTCCATCAGAATCTGCTCTTCTGAAGTTTCTGCCTATTGCTACTATTCTGCCATCTGGGGCCAAGAGACATGAGTTGAATCTATCTTCCATGCAGCAGCCCTTTAGATATTTGAAGGTGGAAATTGTCTTCTCATCTCCCAGTTAAAAATCTTCATCTTATTCAATGATCCTTGTGGGACCTTCTCTATAGCCCCATCACTGTAACACTTTTCTTGTTCTGGACTTACTCGAGCTTATCCATGGCCCACCTAAAATGCAATGTCCAGAATATAACACCATGCTGCAGCTAGAGTTCAATCAGTACCATGGACAGAGCCATCACGTTATGTCTCTCTGAAGGCAGATCCAGATCTTGTCAGCTTCTTTGGATGCTTTGTCCTATGGTCCACACTCAGAATCTTAGTTGCTGCATGAGAAGGCAGCAGGCAAGTTTCTTCAGCATAGTACCTTCTCAAGTGGAGTGTCTTCTGGATGGTCTACCCTAGGGTAATATGGAGACAGATTATCTAAGGGCCCCTCTCTACCACCAATGTTTTTAAATATATATTTTGATTTTATTTTCATTTTCAGTTGCACATTCTCTCCTTCCTCCCATCCCCTCCCCTACCCATGGGAAGGCAAGACATGTAATATCCATTGTATGTGTATGTGCACGTATGTGTGTGTATATGCATATACATATACAGCCATGCAAAGTACATTTCCTCATTAGCCATGTTTATAAGAAAGGCAAGAAAAATAAAGAAAGGGGATAAATGCTTCAGTCTTGACTCTGAGTTCATCAGTTATCTATCTGGAGGTGGATACGATTTTATATCACTAGTCCTTTGGAGTTGTGCTGGATCGCTGCATTGATCAATGTTACTGTTTTTCATCATTTATTTTCCTTGCAAGCAATGCTGTTCTTCTGTAGACGGTTCTGCTCATTTCACTTTGTATTCATTCACAGAGATCTTCCCAGGTTTTTCTGAAACCATCCCTTTCATCATTTCTTACAGCACAATAGTATTCCATCACATCCATGTACCATAACTTGGTCAGCCATTCCCATGATTGTCAGCTAAGGGGTCAAGGTGTTAGGTCTGCTCTAGATGTTGTTTCTGTGATCTAATGATTCTAATCTCTTCACACCCCATAGTTTTTTATGCCTATGGTGTGGTGGAAATAGCACTTCTTTCTCCTTGCTGTTCTCTGTACATGGCATGCTATCTCCAGTAGGCCTTTGCTCCCATGCCTGGCATCCTCTCCTTCCTCACTTCAAGTTCTAGCTATCTCCTATGTGAGTCTCCTCCTGATGCCCCACTCAAACTGTTAGTGTCTCCACCTCCCAAAAGCTTCATATTTACTTTGAATATGTCTTCTGTTTACTCATCTGTGTATGTATATATGGTTTCCCTTCCCCAGAGGGATTTAAGTTTATTGGATGAATGAATGAAAAATCATTTATTAAGCACTTATTATGTATAAAGCACTATGCTAAGTGCTTTGGGGATACAACAGAGAAGTAAGACAGTCTGTGTTCTCAAGGAGTTCACATTATTTAATAGAAGTAGAGAATACATCTAGAAGGTTTCATCTTCAAGTCAGATGGAAAGCCTTGATGGTCCTTGGGATACAATGGCAAAACAGATAGTAATGCTTCTTCTTTAATGTCATTTCTCCTGATAAAATCCTATCTGTTCCTGTTGCAGAACCACTTGACAGTGCCAAGGACATTGGTAACATAAACTTTCTTTTCTGAGTGTTCTGTTGCTTCCCCAGACCAGCTATGGGATCTGGTTAGAAGCACTGCCATTCCCCAAGGCTTTGGAGTTCAAGGTCCATTGTGGTCTGGGAGAAGGAGATGGTTGAGATAGTGATGATGGTTTGACTTGCTTGGCATGTGCTGCCTCCTGTCTTTCCCTCAGGGTGCCTTGCCATTTCAGCTAGGCTGGCTTGCCTGCTCCATAGGTAACTATTAATCAGCAATTGATGGGGATGGCTGCTTGTTTCCATGGATGGTAGCAACATGGGGTCAGACCAATGGTCTGGATGGCACCACCACTCCTAGGGCTCTTGGACTTATCTGTTTGTTGGGGCCGAGTTGGTCAGCATTTGGTGTCACTTGGGAGAGGGACGGGTGGGCCCCTTCTCCACTGTGATTGCTTCCCTCAGTGATGGCTGAAAGAATGGCCAAAGGGGTGTCTTGGGAGGGGGAGAGAATAAGACTACTGTTCTCAGGATTGTAGGGCTCAGACTCCCGGGCATTTTCCTCAGGGTCTCAGGGATAGTGGCACTTAAGATAGTGGCAGTGTTGTGATCTAGCTGGCACAGACCACCTCATGTCTCATTGCTGCTTTTTTGAGGTTAGAGAGTGTTGCACTTTTTTGCCATTGAATCTCCTGTGCTTAGTATGGTATCTTCATATAATTATTTCTCGATAAATGTTTATTGAATTGTTGAATTTAAAGTTAGAGGAACTGGGTTTGAATCCTTACTCTGCTCCTTCCTACCTGTGCAACTCTAAGTCAATCATCTCCCCTCTCTGAGTTTCAGTTTTCTTATCTGCAAGATGGTTTAATAATCTCGTGAGTCCATTCAATCCCCAAATCCTAGAGATCCGTGTTTCTAAGGGGCAACAGGGACCATTGTATTTTCTGAGGGGCTTGCTATAATCTATAGAAGTTCCTTCAGTACAGAAAAATATCTCTAGGCTACAAGTCAAGAGACCTGGGTTTGAGTTCCAGCTCTCTTACCCATTAATTGTGCGACCTTAGAAAAGTTACATCACTATTCTGAGCCTTCATTTCCTTATCTGCAAAATGGGGGTGATAATCTCATCAAGTTGTGACAGATGAGCATAGCAAGCTCTGAAGTGGTGTGTGTCCCAGCACCCAGACTAACAGACTTCAGGACCTTGGAGAAATCCATTAGCTGGCTGAAGCCTCAGCGTTCTTTTGGACAAAGTGGAAGATAACAATACCTGTTCTGCTTGCCTTACTGGAAAATGTTTTGTAGATTGCAAGGTAAGATATAAATATGGAAAAGCAGAGTGGTTGTACTAGATAGAAAGGAAGATCTAGTTTCAAACTCTGCCTCAGACATCAGGTATACACTGCACAAATCTCTACATTTCCACGAGCTTTAGTCTCCTCATCTGTAAAATTAGGGGATTGGACTATTAGGTCCTTTTCCACTCCAAAGCTTCACTTCTATAGTTCTGTCTCTTACAGATCCTGGCTGTGACCTTGGACATGTCTGTTAACTTCTCAGTGCCCTAGGCAACTTTCTATGACAATACATTTCAGAATAGATGCTGATCTGCATTGGTAGTTCCTCACCAAGAACTACCTAAACTGGAGACAGCGAGGTGGTACATTGGATAAAACACTGAACTTGAAGTCAGAAAGACCTGTGTTCAAATCCAACCTCAGACACTTACTAGCTATGTGACCTTGAGTGATCATTCAACCTCACCACAGTTTCTTCAACTAGAAAATGGGCATGATAATAGCACCTACCTCCCAGGGTTGTTGTGAGAGTTCAGTGAAATAGTATTAGTAAAGCTCTTTGAAAACATTAAAGCTCTATATGAATGCTAGCTACTAAACTAATGAAATTATAGGTCTGACCTGGTATTCATATATACACATACATACATACATATACATGCATACATATACATTTTACATATATACACACACACTTTTTACATATATATACACACACTGCTCTGATTATCTTACTGAAGTTAGTACATGTAATGGAAGCCATCACTACTAGCAGTAATGGTACTACTAGTAGTAGTGTATACTCAGTGTGATGGAACATGAAAAAGGTCCTGTCATGTTGAATGGACATGGATTAGAGTCCCACTTGGTGTAGGCATGGCTAAGTTTGAGATCTACATGGATGTAGGCAATGTCCACACAGATGTGGGAATCTTAGGACTGACCAGGCAATAGGAAATAACTTGTGATCCATTTGGATCCAAGGGAAGAATTTGATTTGCAGTCAGACCTCCCCCCTTTTTTTGAGACCACGATCAGAAAAATGTATTTTAAATAGAAAAGGCATTAAATATGGGAGTTAGATTTTTAACTCCAACAATCAATACCCCAGGCCATGGGGAGTAAATTCAGAGCCATCTAGTTGGGATGATAAATGAATGCTGTTTTTAAAGGGAGATGCTGCAAAGATCATTTCTATTTGCTCAGTGTGGCTGTTCCTGTGTGTGTGTGTGTGTGTGTGTGTGTGCTAAAATTCAGCTAGGCCATTGAGCCTAAGTATTAATGCAACTTGCTAAGCGAGATAAAATGGGCAAACAGAGCTCTGAGCCCCCCGATACCATCAAACACCACAAGGGGAAAAATGTTGCCTAATAATCTCAGGCAGGCTTACAAAATTAAGACTAAACAGATGACCCAAGGTGTATCCCTGGAAATCAGGCCAGCCCGACAGGGAGCACCCATCCATTTCCCAGGACCCGGAGTGAAGGCTGTGGTGCTGACACCATCGGAATGAGATCAAGTTACAGAATTTCGTGTCCCACGTGGTCCAGGGCAGCAAACGTGAACTAGGCCAACTGTCACTTGGCTCAGCCAACTTCCCAGGATGGACTTTTAAGGGTGCCAGGGACCACAGATCAGTGGAAGCTATGAATAATCCACAAGACCATTTTTCAGAAAGCACAGCTAAACAGTAGAATTAGGCAATCAATAAGGATTTATTTATCACCTACCAATGCTTAATATTGTTATTCAGCCATTTTTCAGTCATAGATGATTCTTTGTGACCACAATTTGGGGTTTTCTTCATAAAGATACTAAACAAGTTTGCCATTTCTTTTTCCAGCTCATTTTACAGATGGGGAAACTGAGACAAACAGAGTTAAGAGACTTGCCCAGAGTCACACAGCTTGTAAGTGTCTGAGGACAGATTTGAACTCAGCAGGATGAGTTTTCTTGACTCCAGGCCCTGCATTCTACCCACTGGACCACTTAGCTATCCAATGCTTAATAGGTACCATGCTAAGCTCTGGGGATATATTAACAAAAGTGAAACAAGACCTGTCCCTAAGAAGCTTACATTCTAACAGGTACATATATGCAAAATTAATGCAAGGTAACTGAGGAAGGATAGATGCAGTCTATATTTTGTTCATAATTAGTTAACATTATTTTTATTCAGCAAATTAAATCTTTTCAAGGATGAGAGCTATTCTATCACCTGAGAGTCCTCTATGTTGATGAAATCAAAGGTGCTGTTCCTATCCTCTATCCTAGCCATATGGATATACATATACACAACAGCATATGAATTAACTGGAATAAATAATTAACTTTATTGGCTTATACAATTTATAGCTTTTTACATTTTGAAAAAGTTTGAATACGAAATAGGATTCCCCAATAGCTGCTGCATTATCTCTAAAAGTCATTGAAATGTGCTCTTCAAAAGCTACAACTTGTATACATTTCCTGAATTAAAAACACAACAAAATGAGCACTGAACCATGTGTGGCATGAGAAAGAACTAGCCAAAGGTGGGGAAAGCAGCACCACCTAATTCCAGGTGGTCAAGTTTGTATGTTCAAGGTTGGTCTATTGTATTATATCATTATTTTTGTCAAAACTATTATATCATCACATTAAAAGTATTTTTTATCAAATTAACTTACACACTACTGTGTGTATTTATATAGGCAAAAGTGTTTTTTTTTAAATCCAGTAATGGGAGGAGCATTAACTGGACAAACAGATAAGAGGGATTTCTGATGACCATACCAATTGCCCAAACAAAAATGCATACTTCATAAGCACTCAAGGGATGGAAAACAAGTTAGCTCTCAGGTAGTTTTAAAAGTTCCCACTGAAATTCTATTTGTATAATACCTGATTGAAATAAATCTAGAGTACTTTATATATGACTGGTTGTCACATTGTAGAAAGATTGTATCCAGAGAAGTCTGGGTGGTTAAAAGACTGGAAAACTTCAAGGGGTGTGCTGAGGTAGCTTTTACCAGGTTGTGACAGCTGATTATTAGATTGTTAGTGTGAACACTGATGCCTAGGAAATTGTCAAATGCTACAAATCCGGGCTTCATTGATTGTTATTTTGTTGATTGTCTAAAGCAAGGATGGAGAACCTGCTGCCTTGAAGCCACACGTGGCCCTCTAGGTCCTCAAGTGCCCTTTGACTGAGTTCAAACTTCACAGAACAATCCCCTTAATAAAAGCATTTGTTCAGTAAAACTTGTACTCGGTCAAAAGGTTGCACTCAAGGACCTAGAAGGCCACATGTGGCCCAAGGCTGCAGGTTCCCCACCCCATAAGACATAAGAAATTGATGGAGTAAATGTTAACAATGCAAATTAAACTTAAAAACTTTTCAGCTGGGGCCTTGAATACAGTAGATCCTCAATAAGTGCTCTGGCTGGAACGGTTTCCCTCATTTTAGAATGATGATGACATTATTATTACATTGTCATAATAATAAATTGACATTTAAAGTTTACAAAGCAATTCACACTCAGGGTAAGTCTTAGTGTAGTTTTAAGACTTTTGGGACTCCCTGCATATTCATTTATGATCCTCACAGGAACCCTAGGGAGGTGGGTTCTCAGTGGCAATATGGAGGGTGGCGTGCAGTCATAAAATAGCCTTTGATGTGGGAATGAGGAGGCATAGAATCTAGAGACTCACTGTGATCTTAGGCAAGTCCTCCCTCCTTTCCAAGCCTCAGTTTCCCTACCTATCATATCTTCAGGCTGAACTCTTAGGGCTCCAATATGCAATGACTTTGAGTTTGCCTTATTGGCATGCAGTAGAGTATTGGAAGTGCTAAAGCCAATTTCAAGCCTTCTCTGCTGCCCATCAAAGGTAAACAGATCTAGAGTCTAGAGCCAGAAAGAACTTCTGAAGCCTCAAGTCCAAGTGTCTCATTTTACAGATAAAGAAACAAGGCACAGGGTGGCTGTGATTTGAGCAAGGTCATACATGTTAAGTGTCAGAGGTAGGATTTGGACCCAGATCTTCTAAGAGCCATTACTCTTTCCCCCACACTATTGCTTCTATTCTTTACTTCTGTTTCTATGCTTAGGAGTTACAGTATTAGTACTGGTAGTCTCAGTGGTAAGGAGAGAAGGGAGATGAGCCTGGGTATAGCCCAAGAGCAGATCATGTACTCACATGATTGAGAGCTGCCATTTTGCAGACTTTTCATTCTCTCTTACTCCACTCTATATGTGTTGAAATCTTGCCTTCTTCCAAGGCCCAGTTCAGGTGCTACCTCTTTCATGAAGCCTTCCCTGATGCACCCCACCCTTTACACGGACCTGATCATTCTTCATCTCATCACAGTGGATAGAGTGCTTGGCCTGGAGTCAGAAAGATCTGAGTTCAAATCCAGCCTCAGACACTTACTACCTGTGTGACTCTGGGCAAGTTACTTAACCCTGTTTGCCTCAGTTTCCTCATCTATAAAATGATCTAGAGAAGGAAAAGGCAAACCATTCCAGTATCTTTGTCAAGAAAATCCCAAATGGGGTCACAGAGAGTCAGACAAGACTGAAAAATGATTAAAAGTGCTGAAAAGCTCAATGATTGTTATTGAATAAAACCAAGGACAAGTGGACAGCAAGGTCATAGAGAAAGTCAACAGGTACAGCCAGCACCAGAACCCATGTCTTTGGTGCTCTTTCCACAATGCCCTGAATTTCCTCAGAAAGTTTCCAAGCCCCTTGGTCCCAGAACCTGCCAGCAGAAGTTCCCACATACCCTTTCCTGTCGAGCATCTTGATATATATTTCTAAACCCATGTACAAGGGAACACCATCACCTATCGGGTGTCAGCCCCGCCAGAGAGATTTACATCCCAGGCCATCATTTCTAAGCTTTTCCGATGGCCTTGCTCATGTACAGTGGCAGGGGGGTGGTGTGTGAGTGGGGTGGGGGTGGTGCCTCAGCCTCTTCACCCATCACTTTCAAGCAACTGGAGAGGAAAATCAGCAGCTCTCCAAAGAGCTGGGTTCAAATCTCTCAGTTCTGCCTTCCACTGAATGAGATCCCCTGATGGGGGGTGAGGGGGAGGGCCAACACCCAGGACCATTCCCCAGACCCCACCCTCTCTGATGTTCATACTTTAGCTCCATCTTCAGGGAGATCAATAGCTTTGGAAATCTGAAAGGCCTGCCAGAGAGCGAAACAAAGAAGGCAGCTTGTAAGTACCCGGCTTGTATCAGCTGATAAATGGTCCCCTCTTTAAGGAACTTATCTCTTTAGAACTTGCAGGATGAAGAATGGCACCATTTGTACTGTTTTCTGGGCTGGACGAGAGGAGCTGGATCTATTTAAAAGATAGTGAGATACTGTCGACAGCAATAGACAGGGTAATTGGAGAGCGACTGCTGTGGTATAAATTACATCACTCTAAGTGGGGGAATGGCCTGGGGAGTGTGGAAAAATTTCTGACAATTCACTTGTCCCACTGGCCTTTTGACTGCTTATCACTGCTCAGCAGAAGAAAAGAGCTCTGGGTGAAAAAATTAAGTATTGATCAAATTAACAGTTTTTACTGATCTTTTTAAGAGAAAAAGGGAAGAGAACAATTACATGGAGGACACAAAAGACGGGGCAGGATAGCTCTTGACCCCAGTGTGGCAAAGCTTTCTGACGCCAACATGCAGGATGTCCAGCTTGCTGGGGGAAATGAGCTTTCTGATGGAATCACGTGGAGAAACCTGGGGAGTCCTCTGCCCCATGTGGTATCCTTGGCAACACCCCAAATCCCACGCACCCCAACCAATGGCCAGGTTGGACAGAGCAACGCTTGGGAAGGGCTAAGGGGGAATCATGGTTTTTTAGGATTAATATCCACATTTTACAGATGAGAACACTGAGACTCAAGTTACTTGCCCAGGGCCATACAGCTAGCAAATGTCGGAGCCTGGAACTCATTCCAAGCCTCCCAACTGCACTGTATATTCTTTCTAGAACCCCCCTCCCAACCAAACTGCCTTTAATACATTTGCACAAATGAAATTACCCAGGCTCACAAGATTTGAAGCTGGGAGGGACCTTGGGGATCATTTTCTTCATTTTACAGAGGAGGAAACTGATAACCAGAAAGGGGAAGCAGGTTTGCCCTCCCAGTCATACAGGATTCAAAACCATGCCTCTGCTTTCAAATTTGGTGCTTTAGTACTAGAGCTAGCAGAGTGTGATGGAATGGTGAACTTAGAGTCAGAATACCCTGATTCAAGTCCAGATTTGCCACTGACTCCTTGAGCAACCCTAGACAAGTTGATTGCCCCTTCTCTGAGCTGTTTGTTCATTTGTAAATTGCAGATAGCCATATAACCACCACCCATCTCAGAAGGTCATTTTGTTTTGTTTTGTTTTTGTGAGGCAATGGGGTTAAGTGACTTGCCCAGGGTCACACAGCTAGTAAGTGTCAAGTGTCTGAGGCTGGATTTGAACTCAGGTCCTCCTGACTCCAAAGCCAGAGCTTTATCCACTTGTGCCATCTAGGTGCCCCGAAGAAGGTCATTTTGAAGAAAAGGGAATGAAGGCTTTGGACAAGATAACGTCTGAGGTCCTGATTAGTTCTAAAGATCTATTATTCTAAATCCCATCTATGGGTCTGGACCCCAGGGCTCTGTACCTCAGAGCACTGACTCCATTATGATACTGGTCCCTCACTGAAATGCTACCATTTCCCAAGTCTTCAAGACTTGGAAGGGTATTCATAAGTGACCTAAAAAGAGGTTGAGTAGGGGGAATAGGAAGGGCACTGTAACTTCAGTAGATCCGGGTCAATGCCTTCATAGCCATGGGACTATGAGCAAGTCAATCTGTAATCAATCTGTAAAGTGGGGGGTTGACCATATTTATGCTGCAGAAATCCAGAGTTAGAAAGGACCCAAGAGGGCTCCTGTTGGGCAAGTGATCACCTCAACTCTTCTAGAAGCCAACTGCAACAGTGGAAAAGTAGGATGGCTCAAGAATGAAGTCCTCCCTCTGACTGTATGACCCTGGGCAAGTCACTTAACCTCTGAGGGTCTGTTTCTTCATGTGGCAAATGAGGGCTTGGACTACATATGCTGCAAGCTGTCCTTCCAGTTCTCTATGTAGGAGACTGTGACTTCCAGAGAGAGAGAAGCCATTCCCTTCCCAAGCAGTCCATTTCACGTTGGGACAGCTTGAATTGTTAGGAAGTTTTTCCTTACTTCAAACCCAAGTTTTGCCCTTTTCAATTTTGACCCATGCTCCTGATTCTAAGTAGAACAATTTGAATCCCTTTTCCTTGCGACTATGATACCTCACGACCGCTATCATGTCCCTTCTCTTCTGCAGACTAAGCATTTCCATTTCCTTCACCCAACATCTATAAGCCACAAGCTCAAGCTCCCTATAGTGAACATTCACCAGTTCATTCTTCCTGAAATGTAGCAGCCAGGACTAAATGGTGAGGTAGTGAAGTAGATGGAGCATTGGACCTGCAGCCAGGATAGACCTGAGTTCAAATCCCACCTCAGACATCTTAGCTGTGTGGCCTTGGGGAAGTCACTTAAACTTTGTCTGCCTCAGTTTCTTTATCTGTAAAATAGATATAAAAACTGTGCCTATAAAATGAGGTATTTGAAAAGTGCTTATTATTATTACTCTGACTAGGGAATAATTCAAATGGACCACCGCTTCCTGCATTCTGGAAACCATGTCTTTCTTAATGCAGCCTAGGATAGCATTGGCTTTGTTTTGGTTTCCAGATCACACTGTTAACTCATGCTGAGGCTGTTCTCCATTAAACTTATCATCTCTTTCTCATACAAACTGCTGTCTAGACATAGCTGCCTCATCTTCCACTTGTCAAGGGGATTTCATGAGCTCAGAGGTAAGACATCATATTTATATTGATTAATTATGATTGTACTAAGTTTAGTCCAACATTCAAATCAAGATCTTTTAGGATTATCACTGGGAAGGAATAAAATGAAGTCTTACAGCTGAGAGTTGGAAGGGAGACCAGAAGTCAAGGAGCCCAACTTCCTTATTTAACAGATGAGGAAACTGAGGTCCCAGGAAGTAAACTGACCAGCCCAAGGTCATACAGGTAGAAAGCATCATAAAGAGGATTTGAACACAGTGCTCCTTCTCCATGCCATGCTGTCTCTCAAAAGCTGATCTCCCATCAGACCTGATGGCCTGTGATGTTTCTTCCAGCTTTAAATGTATGATCTTAGAATAACAACAAGAATATTATTATCATCATAGTGGGCATGGGCATAGTGCCTCATATACATTATGTTATTTGAGTCTCATATTAGCTCTGTGAGTTAGTCATATAGGTATTATTGCCCCCAATTTATAGGTTGAGAAAACTGAGGCTGAAAATGGTTAAGTGACTTGCCCATGGTTGGAGGCCCCCCCATCTTCCTGATTCCCAATGCTGTATATCAGAGGTAGAAGGGGCCTCAGAATATATAATTTCAGAGCTTGAAGGAACATTAGAACATATACTGCCAGACCTAGAAGGAATATTAAAGCAAAGAATGTCAGTGTTGGAAGTGACTTAGGAATATGAATGTCAGAATTAGAAGAAGCAAGCCTTAGAATATAGAACACAAAATAATAGAGTTAGAATAAGCTTTGGAGCAAAAAAATATTGAAGCAGAAAGGCACCTTGAAACTAAGAATGTTACCTGGAATTGGAACGTAGAATCATAGACTGTCAGAGAGAAAAGGACCTTAGAATATACAACATAGAAGGTCAAAGTTATATTCTAGAATGTAGACTGTCAGAGCTGGAAGGAATCCTAAAATATAAAGTTAGAGTAAGGAGGGACCTTAGGATACTGTAAATAGAAAGTCAGACCTAGAAAGGTCCTTGTAACAGAGAGAGAGAGAGAGAGAGAGAGAGAGAGAGAGAGAGAGAGAGAGAGAGAGAGAGAGAGAGACACAAAGACCTGATTTCAAGTCCAAACTCAGTCACTAACTGTGTGACCCTGGGCCAGTCATTTCATTTGTTTGCCTCAGTTTCCTCATCTATAAAACAGAGATAATAACAGCATCTACCTTGCAGGGTTCTTTTGAGAATCAAATGAGATAATATTTGTAAAGCGCTTAGCAAGTGCTTGACACATAGCTTGACACATTGCTACATAAATATTAGCTACATTACTATTGTTAAATAATAATAATAAATGTTATTATTGATTCAGAGTATCCTAAACATCAGTTCCGTTTTAAGCCTTAAAAGCTTAAAATACACTTCAATCATTTAAAACTGCTCTGAAACTTTTGGGACATGCTGTAAAGAATGTCAGAGCTTGAAAGGATTTCAGAGACTATCTAGTTCATTTTACAGATGAGGAAACTGAGGCCCAGAAAAGAAAAGTGCTGTGTTCAAGGTCACATGGGTAGCTATGTGGCTCGGGCTCCAAATTCCCCACCCCAGCCCTACCAAAAATAGGATCCCTTCCTCTCCTCCACATAATATGTCTTCTTACACAAGTCTATAGATTGAAATTCCTCTATATAAACCCATCAGCTAAATGGATTCTCACCATCATGTCCCCAAATACATTCTTTCTCCTAAGGGACCATTACAATATAAGTTCCTTGAGGTCAGGAACTGTCTTTCTTTCTACTTGTACTAGAATTCCCAGAACTTAGCACAGTCCCTGGTACGTAGTAAGAAATTCATAAAGGCTTGTTGATCCATTGGCAACTGTATTCTAAAAGAAGGCTTTAGAGAAGGCAAGGCTAAACCACGTAAAAGTTATCATGACTAGCCAATGGACAGGACAACCCTAAGTGAAAAACAGTTCAGTCAATTGTCCCCTCCGTCCTTTCCTTCATTCCTTATTTCTTTTTTTCTTCTCTTCATCTTTCCTGAAATGATTCACTATCTCTGTATGAGCCCTGATAAAGCAACATGCTGCTTAAGGTATATTCATTGTGTTCTTTGAGAGGCAGAGTGGGGGTCATGAAGAACCCATTGTACTTAAACTCAAAGAGAATTGGTTTGGAATCTCACCTCTAGAATAGACTAATTAGCTTTGCATCCTCTGCCAAACCTCTGAACCTCAGTTTTCTCATCTGTAAAATGAGAATAGCACTGGTTGTCATATCTAATTTATTCTACTGTGAGGACCAAATGAGAAACTGTCTGAAAAAAATCACTTAATAAAGGTTGATTGATTGTTTGATTGATTGAAAAATGTTTGATAAACCCTAAAGCATTATGTCAATATCTACTATTATTACTGTGATCATCATTACACTTATTAAATTGTTTTGCTTGGAACTTGAATTTGCAACTAGACATTGTATGTAAGTTAATGAAGCTATATCATGAGATTGGTAATTCTAGGGGAGAGTAGGGAATTTGGAAGGTAATGAAATGTCCTTCTAATTGGAAGAAAGACAAGTACAGAGATCCACCATGGTGGAGAGAAGAGAGACTGTAAGACTGTGATTTTTCTCCACCCATTTTTGGAAGAAGAAGCAGGGGAAAGTGGGGGTGGAGATCAAGAAGATGTGGACCTAGTGTCTCTAATTACTGTTTATTAGTACTCATAAAGCAATGGAGCATCATTACGACCATTAGGATTTAGCACTTGAAAAGACTTTGGAGATCATTAAGTCTAGGGGCTCTTGATCTGGAGTTCATGAATTTTTCTTTAATATTTCCATAAATATGTATTTCAACATAATTGGTTTCCTTCATAATCCCATGTATTTTATTTTGTGCATTTCAAAATATTATTCTGAGGAGGGATCCATAGAGTTCACCAGAATGCCAGACACAGAAAAAGCTTTTTAAAAAAACCTTCATCTGCTCCAACCCCTTAATTTTACAGATGAGAAAAATGAGATACAAAGAGGCAGAAAGACTTGCCCAAAATTATGTTGGTAGTAAGTAGCAAATTCTGGGGGGTTTTCTACAACACTGTGCCAAGGTCTTTTGAATCAAAGTGTAGATTCAGAATGAAACGTGCGTTATATTCATTTTAGGACCAAAAAAGCTAGGTTTAAATTAAGCACTGATCAGTAACAGCAAAGATTCAGTGAAAAGGCAGCTCATTTCCCCTTGATATTTATCTTCCTGAAATCTTGTTCTAACTATGCAGCATCTTTTTAAACTATAGTGAATTGTGATCTTAGTTAATAGTCATGCTTATTTGATTTCATGAACTTTTCATTTAACATTTTCCATTCATTGAAATTTTTCATTTCATTTAATGAACTTTTTCCATTTAAAAGCTAATTAAGTAAAGAAAAACTCAAATCTTTTTTTAGTTAACCATGCCCATGAGAAATCAAAGGGTCATAGAATCATAGATTTATAGCTAGATGAGTGAGACCTCAGAAGACAATTAATCCAATCGCTTAATATTACAAATTAGGAAACTGAGGCCCAGAAAAGTTAAGTGAGTTGTCCAAGGTCACAGGGTTAGTAATTAACAGAGATGGGCTCTAACCCAGGTTCCCTGACCCCAAATACAGCACATTTTTCCACTGAGTCATGTTGGAGTTAGGAGACCTGACTCTGAGGCTTAGTAGATGGATCACCCTGGGCAAATCACTTCCTCTCTGAAGTTTCCACATCTGTAATATGAAGATAATGATACTATACTTCTTTTCCCACAGCATTTTGTTTTTTCCAATTACATGTAAAGACAAATTTTAACATTCATTTTTTTAAAAAATTTGAATTCCAAATTTTTTGCCTTTCTCCCTCACTGCCTCCCTTTCTAAGACAGTTAGCAGTTTGATATAGGTTATATATGTGCAATCATGTAAAACATATTTCCATGTTAGTCATGTTACGAAAGAAGAAACAGACCAAAAGGAAAAAAAAACACAAAAAATTAAGAAAGTGAAAAAAAGTATACTTTGATCTGCATTCAAACTCCATCAGTTCTTTCTCTGAAGGTAGGTAGCATTTTCCAATCTGAGTCCTTTGGAATCACCTTGGATCACCAGCATACGATGTTGCTATTACTATGTACAATGTTCCCCTGTTCTCCTCACTTCACTTTGCATCAGTTCATGTAAGTCTTTCCCAGTTTTTCTGAAATCTGCCTCCTAGCTTCCTTCTAAGCCCAGCTCAGGTACAACCTTTGATCTGGAGCCTTACCTAATCCCTACCTCCCACCAACTATTAGCTCTCTAGCTCAAAATTACTTTATATTCACTAATCTGTGTGCATGTTGTTATCCTCTGGTGAGATGTGAATCTCCTTGAGAGCAGGGACTGTTTGATTTCTCTCTTTGTAGTGGCAGGTAGGTAGAGCAGGGGGTACATTGGGTAGAGCAGAGGACTTGGAGACAGGAAGACCTACGTTTGAATCCAGATTCAGACACTTCCTAGTTGTGTATGACTTAAGCAAGTCCTTAACCTTTCTCAGCCTCAGTTTCATCATCTGTAAAATGGGAGTGATAATAGTACTTACCTCATAGACTTGTTGTGAGGATCAAATGAGATAACAGGTAGAAAGCTCTTTGCAAAGATTTAAGCAACATGGAAATGCACAATACTTGTATGGACTGTCCCTGGTGCACATAGTAGATGCTTCATAAAAGTTAATTGAATTGAATCATATTGACTTGCATAAAATTTATTCCTAGTGACTTCCACCCTTTGAGTTTTTGGTGTTCTTTGGCCATTCTTTTCACATGGCTTAAGAAGAGATATGATCAAGCTCTCTTTAAGAAAGATTTCATTTAAAAAAACTTATAGGGCTCTCTCTTCTGGGCAATCTGGTGGGCATTACATGAGACCCCACTCACCTTTTCTCCCCAGCTCTTTCTCTGTCTCTGACTCTCTCTTTTGTCTTTCTCTGTGTCTGTCTCCATGTCTCTCTCTCTTTCTCTTCCTTCTCAATCTCTCTGTCTCTCTCTTTCCTCTCTTTCTCTCTGTTGCTTTCTATCTCTATCTCTTTCTGCCTTTCTGCCTCTGTTTCCCTGTTTCTCTCTATATATATCTGTCTGTCTCTGTCTTTCTCTGTCTCTCTCTGTCTCTGTTCTATATCTGTCTCTGTCTTTGTTCTATATCTGTCTCTCTCTTTCTCTATCTCTGTCTCTCTCTGTCTCTGTCTCTCTGTGTCTCTCTGTCTCTATGTCTCTCTCTGTCTCTCTCCATCTCTCTCTCTGTCTCTCTCTGTGTCTCTCTCTCTATCTTTCTGTCTCTGTCTCTGTCTCTCTCTGAATGTGTGTGTGTGTGTCTCGTTATCAGAGCCCTGTTTCTATGCATCACTGAATTGATTTACATTTTAAATAGCTGTTCTAGGTTGGACTACATTCATTCTGGCTGTGGTAATTAAATCAATGAGACCGGGCCAGACTATAGTCCCTCTTCTGTCACTAGGCACGAGAATACAGAAATGATCCCTCGCCAGCGACTAATAGGAATTAGAAACACTCAGCTCACAAAAGAGTGTTTGGTGGTTGGAGATGATTGAAACAAAGAGTGGTCATGCTAGGCTTCAGGTTAGGGAGGGAGCAGGAGCAGGGAAGGGAAGGGTGTTGGGAAAGGAAGACTCTTAAGTGTTTTTTTTCAAAATCAATAGATATTTAAAATATTCTGACTTGATCAGAAAAAATGAATATTGCCTAATAAAGTCATAGCTAATGATGACTGTTCTTTCCTGATTCGTACTCTAGATTTAATGACAAAAGGGTTCAAATCTAGAATCTGCCACTTACTAACTGTGTAAGCTTGGGGCAAGTCAACACCTCTCTGGACCTCAGTTTCCTCTCTGAAAAATGAGATAACCATACTCAAACTCCTCTCCTCTCTCAGGAAGGGTCATTCTAAGAAAAACTCTAATTATTTTAAAAATCGTTTTAACAGTCAAAGAGACTTTCAAATGGACAGAAACAGGGAAGTCAGAAGGAAAAGGAAATTCAAGGGAAAGAAAGTATCTCATAGAACCATGGATTTAGCATTGAAAGAGACTTTAGAAATGACATTAAGTTTGTGAGGTGATGGCAGGCATCAAGGTGGAAGGGCCCCCAAGCAAATGGAGATACACATCTGGATCTCAGAACAAGGTCGGGATTGAGGCTATCCAAAGCAGACAGGTAAGTGTTGGGTCTGGGAATAGGAAGAACTGGGTTTGAATCCTGACTCAGAGTTTCTAGCTATGTGGCCCTAGGCTAGTTACTTCATCTCTCTGGGCCTCAGTTTCCTCATTTGTAAAAATTAGAGAGTTGGACTTGACAAGCTAGCTCTAACTTCTTGCTCCCATGGTCATTGAAGCTGAGTGGATGCAATTGAAAAGGGGGAGAATAAAGAGAAAAGGACCAAGGACAGCACTGTAGGGACCTTCTGACCTTAAGTTGAGAAGAGGCTCAGAACTCAGGGACAGAGACAAAGAAGGAACAGGTAGACAATCTGGTAGGAAGTGAGCTAGACAGGATGATGGGTGTCTCTGAAGCCAAGAGAGAAAAGGTTCAGGTAGAGAAGGTGGTCAACAGGGTCTCAAATACCATTGGAAGCTCCAAGGGAGGGAAGAATTAAAGAAAGCCCATTGAATTCAGTGACTAAGCCACTAGTAAGCCTTGAGAGAGGTTTCAATAGTGCGAAGATGGTAGAAGCCCCATTTCAAGGGACTGAAGAGGGGGTTAATGTGGGAGTGACTTGTCCAAGGTCACTTTGGGTACCCCCTGTATTCATAATACAATTGCAGAAACACTGGAATGAGTTAAGGGGACTTAAGTTTGAATCCTGTGGATGTCACTGACCTTCTCTGAGCATCAGTCTCCTCTTCTATAAAAGAGGAGCAATAATTTTTGTAAGTATAATAAAGTTATCATGCAACTTTCTTTTTTTTCCTTTTTTACTTCCCTCTCACCCTGGAGATGGCTATATGGAAATGCTTACTTCTTAAATTCAAAATAGAATAAATAAAATTAAAATAATAATAATAATAATAATGTCTATACTACTTATCTCTCAGGGTTGGTTGTGGAGAAAGATCCTTGGAGACCTAAATCAATCAATTAGCATTGACTGATTGTTGTCTATGTGCCAGGCCCTGGAGATGCAAAGACAAAGAGACAGTCACCCTCAAAGAATTTACATTCCATTAGAGGAGATAACAAGTACATTTATAAGCATACATTGAATAGACAGAAAGTAAATGTATAAATACAAAGTAAGATGACAGTGACAGGAAATGTGGTAAGTACTTTACAAACTTTTTCTCATCTGATCCTCCCAAATACCCTGGAAGATAGGTGCTGTTATTTAACCCCATTTTACAGATGAGGAAACTGAGGCAGAGTGACTTGCCCAGATTTACACAGCTAGTAAGTATATGAGAGTGGATTCAAATAATAATAGCTAACATTATATAGTGCCTACTTCATGCCAGGCACTCACAATAACCCTGGGAGGGAGGTGATATTATTCTTCCCCATTTTATAGATGAGGAAACTGAGATAGACAGAGGTTAAGTGAGTTGCCCAGGGTCACATGGGTAGAAAGGGTCTAGGGATAGACTTGAACTTGGATCTTCCTAGCTCTAGACCCAGTTCTCTATTTTCTAGCTGCCTCTAAACACACCGTGAAAATGGAAGTTGCTGAAAAGCAGGAATTATTTCATTTAGTTTTTCTACTCCCCATGCCTACTGCACATAGGTAAGTGTCAGAAGTGAGATTTGAACCCAGGTCTTCTACTCCTGCCCATTGCACCATCTACTATACCATGCTACCTCATAACAAAGTAAGCAAAACTCTGGAACCTTCCTCCACATAGAAGGAGTTCCCCATACCTGGAGGCTTTCATTCAAGCAATGCCTAGTGATGTCATTTGAGGCTCCTGCCACCTCTGAGATGCTACCATTAACCATGAGGCAGGACCTTAATTCAATCAAGCTATTCAGAATATTAAAACCCTCTTTTCCTCAGTATTAGGTTATTTTTGGTGGGGCTATCTGAATAATAACAACCCCCCAAAACAACTCAAAGGGGGAAAATTAATTTAATCAACTAAGGTAGTATCATATAATGAGAAAACAGGACTGATTTCTGCTGCTACTTACCTTTGTGACCTTAAGTAGGCAAGTCCTTGGTTTACCCATCTGTAAAATGAAAGGACTGGGACAGCTAGGTGGCTCAGTAGATAGGCCTGGAGTCAGGAGGGCAAGTCATTTAACCCTGTTTGCCTCAGTTTCCTCATCTGTAAAATGAGCTGGAGAAGGAAATGGCAAACCATTCTAGTATCTTTGCCAAGAAAACCCCAAATGGGGTCATAAAGAGTAGGATATAACTGAAAAACAAGAATAAAAAATTGAGAGGATTAGACTAATAATTTCTCAAGTCCCTCCCAGCTTTGATTGTCCTAAGCTCTATACACTAAGTTCTTTCCAGCTCTGACAATGTGTGTTCTAACGCCTCTCTCTGCTTTGGTGTTCTGTATGCTATATTTTAAATTCCTTCCAGCCCCGTGTAACTTGTTAAAAGATACCTCCCAGCTCTGCCATGCTTTGTTCTATGATGAACATTCTAAATTCCCTTTCAGGTTTGAAACTGTACAAATCAATAATAATAATATCTTACCTTTATATAGTTCTTTGAGGTTTACAAAGCTCTTTCTATACAATATCTCAATTGATGAGGCAGTAAGGTAACGTGGATAGTGAGGCACTTGGAATCAGGAAAACCTGAGCTCAAATGCTGCCTCAGACACTACCCTGGGCAAATCATTTAACTTCTTTCTGCCTCAGTTTCCTCATCTGTAAACCCCTACCTCATGGGATTGCTGTGAAGATCAAATAAGTTAACAAATGCAAAATGCTTTGTAAACCTTAAAGTGCTATGTAAATGCTATTATTGTTATAATTATTATTATTGATCAATAAGCTGCTTAGTTGAAATTATACCTAACACCAGGTTTGACTAGATCAAGACACACACACAAGACACATATAATTGACTGATTTAACTGAATGTGGACTGAGCTTTAAGTCAGGTCTATATCAGCACAATTCCAGAAGACAGAGGAAGCCAATAGCAATAATCTATTTTTATAGCCATTACAATTCCTATTTCCATAGAACTTGTCAGTAAGTCACAAGTAATCTTTCAGCACATCTATGTTCCAGGCACTGTGCTAAGCACTGTGGCTACAAAGAAAGGCAAAAACACAGTCCCTGCCTTCACAGAGCTTACAATCTAATGAGACAAACAATAACTCTGTACATACAAAAATAGATGCAGGGTCAGTTGCAGGGAGAAGATACTAACAGTGAGGAGTACCAGGAAATGCCTCTCATAGAAGGTAGGATTTGAGATGATTGCTGAAGGAAGCCTGGAGGCAGAGGTAAGAAGAGAGAGCATTCTAGGCATGAGAGACAGCCAGGAAAAATGGCCAGAGTCAGGAGATGGGGTCTCTGGTCTAAGGAACAGCAAGGAGGCCAATGTTGTTGGAACCTGGAGTGAATGTAGGGAATCAGGTGTAAGAAGACTGGAAAGTGGGCTCTTTATCATTCTAAACTTTTCCTGGAGAAAAGGAAAGAGACAGAAGACCAGAAAAAAAAAAAAGCCAGACAAGCAGAACAGGTTTGAAAACTATAGGTGGAGATATGTGAATGCATGTATATGTATTGCATGTCCATGTATGTCCTCATACATATATGTACATGTACACACAGATATATGTATTGTACAACATATAAATAATATATGACATTAAAATATGTATCTATGTATGTTTATTTTTTTAAAGCAAGTCTTATGTAACAGAGACCTGCAGTTTCATGTATTTGGGACAGCTAGGTGGCACAGTGGATAGAGTACTGGGCCCAGAGTTAGGACATTTTGCTATTGTTTAGTCATTTTTCAGTCATGTCCAACTCTTTGTGACCCCATTTGGGATTTTCTTGGCAAAGATACTGGAGTAGTTTGCCATTTCCTTCTCTGGTTCATTTTATGGATGAAGAAATAGAGGCAGAGTTAAGTGACTTGTCCAGGGTCACACAGCTAGTAAATATCTGAGGCCATATTTGAACTCAGATTCCTGACTCAAGGCCCAGGTCTCTATCCACTATGCCACTAGAGTCAGGACCTACCTAAATTCAAATCTAGCCTCAGGCATTTTCTAGCTGTGTAGACACAAGGCAAGTCACTTAACCTGTTGACCTTAGTTTCATCATAATAGTCCCTGCCTTCCAGAGTTATTGTAAGGATCAATTGAGAAAATATTGTGTAGCATTCAGCATAGTGCCTGGCAGGTAGTAAGTATTATATAAATGGTAGCTGTTATTATTAGTCCTTTTTTTTCTTACTCTACTGTGTATATGCAAATGCCCATTCCGTTTGGTGCCGGCTAAGGCTGGAATAAAAACAAAATTTAAAAACTCCCTCTCCTCATCACAGTTCCCTGAGGGAAGTAATATAAAATTGGGTGTGTTTTTTTTTAATATTTCATTTTCTTGGATCAAACTGATGACTTCACCGGTATAGGGAGTTCCTGGCAAGGAACTCCTTCTGACAATGTCGATCAGTGCCTGTAGAGTGCACTTGTCATATCTATCTCACAGGTGAGGAGATGGACAAAGAGGGACAGTGTGCCCAAGGTCATACCGGCCAGGAAGTACCCAAAGATGATGCGATGGAAAGGAAGTTGGACAAGGAGTCAGAGGATCTAAGTTCAAGTGCTAGCCAACATTGCTTGCTACCTCTGTGTACTTACTAAAGTGATTTCCTTCCTTTGGGTTTCAGGCCCTCCTCTATAAAATGAGAGGGTTGTAGTGGATGATCTCAAGGCCCCTTCTAGGTCTAAATCCTAAGATCTCCTTTTTCCCTAAAGAAAAATAATAATAAAACTACTCACTTGGTGAGTCACTCAAATCCTTGACTCTTGTTTGCCCAGAGGGTTCAGAGGATAACAGCTGACCCCATGAAGCCCTTCTTAATCAATACTGAGGGTAACAGGGGACCCAGAAGATAACTCACTTGGTACAATTGCTATTTATTTATTTACCAAAATGTTGCTCTGGATTTTATAGGCACTCAGGAGCATGGGGTCTCTCATCCAGCATGATTTTATTCAGGGCCATCGGGGGATAAAATCAAGTGGAGATATGGAAGAAAAATGGCCCCATGAACCCTCTAAAGCAATTGTAAAAACCCAGGAAATCAATAATTTGATAATTACTCTGAGCTCACCGACCTCTGTTTAAAATACAGGGAGCGCTCAGCAGGCACCTGGCAGGTCAGAGCCATAGCATAGCCCACGTCCTAGAAACATCCACTTGTCATTATTTTATTTGAATTATAAGTCACAGACTTGAGTACACTGCGTGGGTTTGGTGAGAACAGATCTGCCTCTTTCCTCCTTCCTGAAGTCACCGAGAGGTTCAAAGCAGTTCATCCCTGCCCGGCTTCTAAAACATAGCATCAAAGAATGCCAGAGCTGTGGGGGATCTTGGAAGTTCATAGAGCCCAACCCCCTCCTTTGACATAGGAGGAAACCAAGGCAAGAAAGGGGAATAAACTTTGCCACAATCTACAGTCTGCTCTTAGTCAATACTGAGATGGAGCCAGAGCCAGAGCCTATATGATTCCCACCTCGTTGACTTGTCTTTTCATAATACCAGGTTTCTTGCTTATGTTTTTCATAGTATATTAGAACTAGAAGGGACCTTGGAGGTAATCTAACCCAACCCTACCATTTTAAGGAAGGAAAAATTAAAGTCTAGAGAGGTCATGTGATTTATCCAAGGTCACACAGGTAGTCAGGTAGAGAGCTGGGATTTAAACTCAAGTCCTAAGACCCCAAAGCCAGTCAACTCTGCCACATACAACTTGCATGACCTTGAACAAGTTTTTTTCCTTTTCTGAGCCTCGGTTTCTTCATTTGTCAAGGAGGGAGCTAAACTATCTGAACCCATTCTAAATTCTACAATCCTATGACTTCTAATTCAAACATCTTCCCACTCAATCACAACAAATGTTTGGATGAATGAATGAATGAATGAATGAGCTAGTTAATTATCTGGCCCACTGTGGGACCAAATGCCAGTGTCAGACTGCCCCGCTCCTAATACTAAGATCTAGGTGGCTTTGCAGTTCTTTCCATCTGAACAGCTGTTCCATCATGCCTATACGCCAAGCCCAAATAAATAAATTAAGAAAACCAGAGAGAAGGAGCAGTCTAAGCTCCCCATCCCTTAAAGGACAATTTTTAAGCATGAAAAATGGCATCGGCTGGATTGTTCTGGAACCCACTGCCGTATGGGCATCAGTTCCTTCTCCCTGCATAGTAATGTGTCTTTAAAAAAAAAAAAGGAAGAAGACGAAGAAGGCACTGATATATGTTACAAGAAGTGTATTCTTTCCCCGAGACAGAACATTTTAATTTCCCGACACCTTTTAGTGATTGCTTCAATTTCCGAAGATTTTGATAAAATCATGTGCTTTAAGAGCGGTAGGATTGAATACTGGGCTCTAGCAGGAACACTTTAATGAAATGCTCTGGTTCTGTACTGTTTCATTTGACATAACCTAGCTCCGAGGTCTAATAAACGCCGTGTGATAAATGTTGGAGCCGCGATTGTAAAAATATACTTGTAATTGGGTTAATATGCCTTAAAATACTACCCATCAGTTATCTTTCTCTTTTCTTTTATGAGCTTCATGCGGGAATCAGCTGTAGGCTCACAGGGCAGTCCCCTTTTTTCTCCCACCCCCTTCTTCATTCTCTCTCCCCACCCTGTTTTCTTCCTTTTTTCCCCTGGTGATGCACTCTCTATCTCTCTCTGAGATTACAAAGCTTAGTCACACAGAATTTACAGCTGGGAGGAACCTTCATCTGGGCAGCCTCCTGCTGTTACAGTGAAATGATCCAACGTCCTCTGTTTGGACCAAACCAAAAGCCAGAGGGTCCAAGGATTTAGAACTGGGCAGGACCTCAAAAGCCACCCCCCCATTTAATAAAGGAGGGAAAACTGAGGTTCAGAGAAGAAATAATATTTATTCAAAGTCACCCAGGTAGGTGGTAGCAAAGTCAGGATTTGAATCTGGACCTCCTCATTCCCTATCCAGAGTTCTCTTTCCACTGCTTTCTTTATTTGGGGGCCACTGACGGTTTGATGCAATATCTGCTCAGATAAGGAGGAATGCATAGTTATCCCTTCCAAATCGCAGAGGTTAGGGGCATGATCTGGAAAATCTGCGTAAAATTTTTTAGCTCTCCATACCAGAGAAGAAGTCTGAATTACAATATTAAAAGATAAAATATGTTGATATTATACAATACTATGCATATATTTTGTACATTTCTGAATTTCTAAACTTTTTCAGTCATCTGCTGACCTCTCTGTGTCATCTGCAGCTTCTGTAAAACTCCCAAAAAATTCTCATTTAATTTCTTATGCCAACCCATGATAGGATGAAATCACAAATGGGGAAAGTCATGATAGGGAAGGCATAATTGCAATGCTCTACAGGCCTGCTCTTAGGGAAGGGAAATTGTTCAAGCTGACAGTAGCCTTCAGTCGCACCCTTGGACAGACAACTCCAGAATACTCAGTGTCACGCTGTGGGAAGGCACTGAATTATTAAGTTATGGGTTCATAGTATTTGGAGTTAGAAGGAATTTTAAAGGCACCAAATCCAGCTCTCTTTTTTTACAGAGGAAAGAGCTGATTCTCAGAGAGGAGAATTGACCACTCCCAAACACAAGATCCAAGATTTAAAAGTGAAGGGACTGTGGATGTCAGCTAGCCCAAGCCCCTCATTTTTTATGGGGAGAAACGCAGGTCCATGAGATCTGCGTGACTTTGGGCAAGGTAAGTGACTGATTCCAAAGCCATTGCTCTTGCCACTTGGCCATCTCTTCTCTTTGGAATCCGTTGAGATTTTTCCTGAGGATGGCAAGTAGGGGGCTCTGGGCATAACCAGTGAGCTACAGCTCATTGCAGATGGACTCCATCCATTGTCCTGTTGCATGGATGGGTACATATATATCGATCATACATGTGCATGTGTGCGTGTGCATGCATAGATGTACATGTGATCACCGCATGCTATGTGAAGGGAGGTATCAAACGCCCCAGAAAAGACAGCACCATGTGCTGATTATGATTATACCCTGGCGGATTCCTTCTTCCTGACCTTCTCTTATCCACCATGCATGAGAAGAACGGACTTAACGCACACATTCTTGACTTGGAGAAGGGTACCTATGCATGGCCAGAAATACGAAAGTGCCCAGAAGAGAGAAGAAAAGATGATTACAGGTGTCAGAAGTCAATGAAAAGTTAGAGGAGGTAGAATTCTCTAAGCCTGGACCACAGACAATCAAGAATAGACATGGTGTCTTTGGTGGTACATCAGGATGGTGACCACCTTCATGAACATCCAGATAGAAGAAACCAAAGTTAATATGTGGTAAAGACAGACTAGGGGCAACAGTTGTTCCTGAAGGAAGATCAGGGGTATTCATTCCTGGAGAGATTTTAAAATTGGTCCAGATACATATTGGGGACATGATATGGGGCTTCCTGCAAAATGGCAGGGATAATAATGATGGCAGCCATTTCTCTAGCACATTAAAGTTGACAAAGTATTCTGTCACACCAATCTGACAAGATAAGGAATGCAGACTATTATTTTGCCCATTTTACAGGCTATAGGATCCTAGGATCTTAAACTGGAAGGAAGATTAGACATCAAAATTGTAGAACAGCTGGAAGAGATCTTAGAGGGCATTTAAAGAATCTCCTTCTACAAAAATGAAAAGAGTCATCTTGGCTTCATATAATGGGTATTTCTTACCCAGTCCTTTGTTACTAAATGGGTGTTGCCTCAGACAAACTGAGGCCTGAAAAAGACCTTAATTAAGAAAGGCCATGGTTATCCATTGCATGGCCATCGCAAGTCATCTTGACTTTGTTTTGCCACTGGACTTCAATGACTCTGGAAGAGAGAGGAAGGCTGACAACTTTGTGCAGCTCTGGCACATTTCAATCCAATTCAGGTGCAAGTCAAGACATCACCCTTGTGATATTACTGGTCCTCTCCAAGAATGAAGGATGAACAACAACAACAACAACAACAAAGACTTCAAGTGATGCGGGTAGGAATGGGGTTGGAACTCACTGCCTCCAGCCAAAGAGCATTCTAATTTTGAATAGCTGTATTTATTAAGAACTTTTTCCTTATATTTACCTCTTTACACCTTTTACCCATTATTCCTAATTCTGCTCTCTAGAGCCAAGAAGAATTAGTGGATAGAGAGCCAGACTTGGAGTCAGGAAGATCCAAGTTCAAATCCTGCTTCAGACACTTTGTAGCTGTGTGAGCCCCAATAAGTGACTTAACCTCTGCCTGCCTCAGTTTCTTCGATTGCAAAATAAGGATAATGATAGTATTTACCTCCAGAGTTGTCATGAGAATAAAATGAAATAGCATTTATGAAGCATTTTACCAATCTATGTAAGTGCTAGCCAGTTCTAATCCCTCTTCCATGTCACATCTCTTCAAATGTTTGAAGACTGCTGTCATGTCTCCCTAAGTGTTCTCTTTTCTAGGCAGTTTGTACAACTGATCCACATGTGACCTTTCATGATTTTAGTCACCTTTTTCTGGTTATTCTCCCCTTAAGCTGTAAGTTCCTTGAGAGCAGCAACTTTCATTTGCTTTTCTTTGTGTCCCTAGCAATTAGCACAATGCCTGGCACATAGTAGGTGCCTAATAATTGTTTATTAGCTAACTGACTACTAATGAAGTTGACCCTTTGAACCAGGTTTAAGACTTTTGCCTTGGTCCATATTAAACTTCATTTCATCCGATTCAGCTCGATATTCAAGCCTGTCAAGATCTCTTTGAATCTTGACTAACCTCAAGTGTACTAGCTATCCCTCCCAAAATTGCATCATCCACAAATTGATAACCCTGCCATCCATATTTTCATCTAAGACTTTGATAAATAGCCCACATCAGACCAGCATAGAGCCCTAGGGCTCTCTATAAGGGACCTCCTTCCCAAATGACGTTGCACCAATAACGGCTCCTCTTTAATTTCGTCTTGTTGACTAGTTCTCAGACCCCCTCATTGTTCTAGCATCCATCTCACACAGCCTTCCCCCACATCCATGTGAATAACATAAGAGATCTGGCCACATGCTTTCCTATAAATTCTAGCTGCAGGAATCCCCTGCTCAGTCTAATGATCTAATGACCCTCTTGAAAAAAGGAAATGAGATCCAGTTGGCATGAATTGCTCTCAATGAAACCAGGCGGGCTTTTTGTGATCATCACTTTCTTAGCGGAATGTTTACTCACCAACTCTTTAATAATATATCATAGAATTTTGCCAGGAACCAAAGTCAACCTCACTGGCCTGTAGTCCCAATCTGTTTGGTTTTATAGGGAAGAAAACTGAGGTCCAGACAGAAGTGACTTACATAAAATTCTCTTCCTCTCTACCGTCCAGCTAGATATGATAACAAGGTCTGAGTCATATCCAGGTCTCTTTCTGAATTGCAGACCCTGATTGTAAGTCCAGCGCCTTGCACACAGTTGGTGCTGAGTTGAATTGAACTATGAAAGTCCCTGTGAATAATAAATAAATTAAAATTAAATAAATTAAAATAAATAAAAATTATTTCAAGTCAGGCTTCAGCTCAACATAAGGAAGTACTTCCAGCAATGGGATGGGCTAACTTGGCCTGTAGTGAGCTCCCTGTCAAACTGGAGATATTTAAGCAAAGGCCACATGGCTTCCTATGTGAAAATGTCACAGAGAAAATTCACATATCAGGTAGCAGTTTTAACAAGACAGCCCTTTCAAGTGGGAAATGCTATAACTCCTAACTGTCCTTTAAAAGCCCTGATTCTCTGAGAAGCCTTCCCCGATTCCCCCAGTGGTGAGGATGTTCCCCTCTCAAGCCTCCTATAATTGTCATGTACTTTTGTGAATCGTAACACTCTTTGTTGGCGTTAAATGCCCTACTAGACTGTAAGCTTCCTGAGGGCAGGGACCAAGTCTAATTGTTCATCTCTCCTAGAGATTGGTCCCAAAGTTTGTACACAATAGGTGCTTAATTAATGTTTGTTGCCATGTCCTGAACTGTACTGCATTGTGTTGTATTACATTATGTGATTCCAGACATGGTAGGAAAATCTATTTGATCAAAATCTCTTAATACAATAGCTGGCATTTATCCACAAAGTGCTTCCCATCCACTACCTCAACTGGTCTTCACAGGACCAGGAAAAGGGGAAGGGGCAGGGAGGGGACGGAGCACACATTTTATTGTCACCATTTCATAGAGAAGGAAAGAGATGTTCAGAGGTGAACCCACATGACCAATATTACAAAGCTAATAAGTGATAGGGCCAAGATTCAAACCAAGGTGCCCTGACTCTAAACCAGAGTCTCTTTCCACCCCTCCACACTCTCTACTAGATAGTCATGAAAGGAATGGAGAGGAAGAATCATTCATTCATTAACCCAAATAATATTGACTGAGCCCCAGCCTAGTGTGGTGGGAAGTTTCGGATGGGGAGGCAGAGCACCCACCTGTGTTCAAAACCTGTTTCTGCCTCTTTCTGCCCATGTGACCTTGGGCTCATCATTTACTTTTTCTGGGGCCCAATTTCCTCCATTGTAAAATGAGGGGGTCAGACTAGGTGACTTCAAATGTCCCCTGTAGCTATGAATTTATAGTTAATTGATGTAGAACTAGAAGGAACACAGGAAGATCATCTATTTTGACTCCTCTCATTTTACAGTGGAGAAAAGAGAGACCTAGAGAGGGGAAAGGACTTTCTCGAGGTCACAGGGAGTCATGATTTAAAGCTAGGTTCTCTTATTCCAAATCAGGCTGTCTTCTCATAGTACCATCTATCGGGGGGAAAAAAAATGCCTGGATGCCCTAAGAAATAAACCATTTCATTCATCCTGTGACCAAAGGGACAGAGAGAAGTAGGGAATAGGGATGATGCTCTGTTATAGTTGAGTTCATCCACATAGGTTCCCAAAGTGGGTGATGTTGCCCTCCGGGGCGGGGGAGGGAGAACAATAGGGGGGATGATAATAGCCTCAGGTGCAATTGGGAGGCATTGAATAAAAATAAAGGGGAGGTAGAAGCATAAGGAAAGAAGAGAAGAGAAGAAAATTTTGGAAAACTCTTCATACATGTTTTATCTGTCATATAACTGAGTTAAAGTAATAGTGATTACATTATTTTCCAAATAAACACACAAAATGCAAGTTATAACCGATCAATGGTTAAGTCCACTGACAGGTCTTAACAAGCAAGTGTGGCAGGTAAGAGTGTTGCTCACTGTCAGGAAGTCCAGCATACATTGGCAGGAATATGCATATATAATGATTTGTTTACAATGTGATACTATGTGGTTACATGACGTAATATTGTGTCATCAAAATTTCAATGCAGGAAAATTTACAATAAATTTGTATTTATTCATATTATTTAATATTTTATTATTTTACTTATTAATTTATTATTAATATGATATATTTAATATATGTGTGTTGTTATAAATAATGAATTTATTGTAATTTTTTTAATTATAAATTTACAATAAATTGTTCAATTTAAGATGCATCATTTTTTAAAAATATTTCATTTTTTTAAATGACACAAATTTTTAAAAATAACTTTTAAAGGCTTAAAGATAGTAGATTTCCAGGGGAATGCTGAGTAATTTTTTTTTAAAAGGGGATGGTAGGCCAAATAAATTTGGGAACCTCTGATCTACACTGACCAAGCCCAATGGACTTGGTCTGTCCAATTATCTGTCTATGACAGTTCATTTAGCAAAAAAATCTAGGTGGAAATTCCATTCATCTACAATCTATGAATTTTTTCCCAGTGGGGAAAGAGAAAGGGGGGGGAGAGAAAGAGAGAGAGGGAGAGAGAGAGAAATAGCTTACATTTCCATAACACTTTAAGAGAGACTCTTAACTTAGGGACCAAAAACTTAAAATAAAAAAAAAATGATAACTGTATTTCAACATAATTGGCTTCCTTTATGATACTTTATATTTTATTTTATTCATTTTAAAATATTATTCTGAGAGGGAGTCCACAGGTTTCACCAGATTGCTAAAGGAGTCCAAGACACCAAAAGAAAAAGGTGAAGAATCCTTGCTTTAAGGTTTACAAGGCACTTTTCCTCACAACCTACCTATAAGAAAGGTGTTATTAAGTCATTTTTCAGTCATTTCCAACTCTCCATTACCCCATTTGGAGTTTTTTTGGCAAAGAGACTGGAATGGTTTGCCATTTTCTTCTCCAGCTCATTTCACAGATGAGGAAACTGAGGAAAACAGGGTTAAATGATTTGCCCAGGGTCACACAACCAGTAAATGTCTAAGGCCAGAACTGAACTCATGAAGACAGATATTTCCAACTCCAGGACCAGTACTCTATCCACTGTGTCATGCAACTGCCCATGAGGAAGGTAGTATGATTATTATCCCCATTTTACAGATGAACAAAATGAGATCCTGAAAGGTGAAGTGATCAACGTTATCCAGCTAGAAAAGCTGAAGTGAGATTCATATCCAACTCTTCTGACAGGTATGATCTAATTCCCACTATACCATCTTGAATCTAATGGAAATCCCCTGGTCACCTGAACATTCTGGATTGATGGCTGATTTTTTTTTAACTTTTCCACCCATGTATTCTGGGTTCATGTAAATACAGTCCACATCTTCACCAGGGTTATAATGCAAAGAACACTTATTTTGGAGTCAAGAGACCTGGGTTCTAATTCTCCATGTCCCATGTGATCTTGAGCTTGTCACTTCAAAGCTCTCTGAACCTTTATGTCCTTGTCTATAAAATAAGCAGGACAACACTTCCTTCATCTTTCTCAAAGACCCATTGGGAAGAAAATGTTTTGTACCTCTTAGAGAACACTTACAGGATAGGAACTTCATTATTATGGCTATTATTATTATTATTGGCATTGTTCTCCCCATTTACAGATTATGAGACTGAGGAATGGCAGAGTAAAGAGATTTATCCAGGGTCTGGTGGCTCAATACTAGATCTAGTTGGCACTTAAGTCCCCCAGGAAGAAAAGGTCTCTCCTGTGATTTCATTGAGTCAATACTACTTAAGAGAAATGGGATAAGGTATGTCCTTACCTTGGGTGGGGGCCAGAAGCCAATTGCCAATTATGTGTATGTGAATTCCAGGTCGTAATGCCAGCTGTTGTCTGAATATCCCCTCCTGCTAACTCCAAACAAGAAGCCAGAGCGGGGTAATTGGATGGTATTATTTTCACATCCGCAGCCATGGGAGAAGGATCAGGGCAATGGGGCTGTGGTCTCCAAAACTCTCTGGAATTGACTCTAAATGCAATTCTGTTTAGGCACATTCCCGACTCCCGATAGGGAAACGAGCCCTGTGATAAGGTGATGGGGGTTCTATCAATTCTCTGTTGCTCAGGCCCCAGAATGAGATTACACAGGCTCTGCCAGGGATGCCGGCCTATCCCCCGCACAAAAGCCCAGCCCTGCGCATGAAATGGTATTTGCCTGTTTATAGGAAGAATGATGAAACTCTAAATGAATCGTTGACCTTTCTTGAATGACATGTGACCTGAGAGATATCTGAGGTGTAGATCACCAGCCGCTCTCTGCAATTGCTGCCTGCTGACTGAAAACAAACAATACAATATCAAATATGGCTTGAAAAAATTGACTTGGTTCAACACTGGACTGGGGTGGGGAGGGGGGCTGTGATGGGGGTGCTGGAGGGGAAAAAAAGTGAATTATTTTGACTCACCGGTCAGAACACATCAATTCATTTCACATCATCTTTCCCCAGGAGTCTGGCGGGGGTGAGGTAGTGGTTCAGAACTGTTTGGGTTGAAGCCATCACTGTATATCTCAAGATTCTCAGTTTATTTTCAGCAAACAGACCTGATAGGGCAGATTGACAGAGAGCTGATGGTTTCAGAAGAAAGATGCAAAACTAAACCAAGAAGCCCCCCTTTCCCATGTAGGCCTTCCACAGGGGGAAGTCCAGGTAAAAACCCAGTAACATCACACCCAACCCCAAGCTCTAAGAAACATGAGAGTGAGGAGAGCTGAGATTTAAGTGGCCGCAATGAAGAGACTGAATTTCTCTGGGTGGATCATGCAAAGGAGCTTGGTAGGTTCGAGCAAGCTGGAAAATGTTAGTCAATCATGGCTCCGTAAGAAGAAGCAGCATGATGGTTTAGTAGGAAGAATGCTGAATGGGCAGTTCTGAGACCTGGTTCTAAATCATACTCCCTAGGTGAGAGGCAACATGGTGTAGTGAGGCAGAGGATGGGGACCGAACTTAGCCAAGAAGACCTGAGTCATGTTCCAGCACCAAGTCTACCATTCATCAAATCACTGGCCTCAGCATCTTCTTTTGTCAAATGAGACGAGAAGGCCTCCAACGTTCCTTCCAACTCTAAAGCTGGAAAACTATGAAACTCTGAGCAAGGCTTCATCTGAAAAATAAGGGAGTCAGAGGCCTTGACTTCTTGGGTTCCTCATAATTCCAAGCCCTCTGATCCTAAGTGATGTAAAAATAAAAAAAAGGAGGGGTGGCTAGGTGGCACAGTGGATAGAGCACCAGCCCTGGAGCCAGGAGGAGCTGAGTTCAGATGTGACCTCAGACACATAAAGCTCACTAGCTGTGTGACTCTGGGCAAGTCACTTAACCCCAATTGCCTCACCACAAAAAGAAAAAAAAAATCTGACCACAAAAAGATGACCTGGCAGACTTGAAGGTGATAAATGTATTGCGCATGTGTGTGTATGTGTGCAATTTACTCTCATTTAACATGTTACATACAGTCTGCTTAGTGTCACAGACACAAAGAGAGCCACAACAGAGATCTGGCACTCAAGTAGTCAGGAAGATTCTGAGTGCAAATTTGACCTTAGATGTTTAGCTGTGTGACTATGGGCAAGTCACTTCTGCTCTCTTTGCCTCAGTTTCCTCAACTGTAAAATGGGGATGTTGATAATAACAACACCTACTCCCAAGATTGTTGCAAATGAGAATTTATTTTTTAAAAAAAGCACTGATCACAATGTGTGATATGCTATATAAATGCTTATTCCTACATAATGGTTGAAGTTGAATTTAAGATTGGGAAAGGAAGGGAACAAGCAATTTTTTTAACAGACACTTGGTTTGTAATTAACTCATTGAGACATACAGAAGGTCCCTAACCTGGTCCTGAGTCATTGGGAATAAGAACACACGTCAGGCAGCCAAACTTTCTATCCCTGAACTGGAATACAATTCCTATTTTTCTACTAGACGAAATAGTCCCAATCCCAATGACCCAATGAGGCGAAGGGATTAGATTTGTGGAAGAGGCTCTCTGGACTGCATCTCCGACCACAAACAAGGGTCAGTGGAATTTAAGAAGACAAGAATGAGGTCTCCTTTTACACTCCCGGGCTTTGCAGAGTACCAGAGTGAAGATGAGCCACTGCGAGGCCTGTAGCTTCCCTGAGAACGGCACGGTTATTGCACGGCCGAGGATGAGACACGTGGAGGGAAGGGCAGCATCTGCCCCAGCAGCTTGAGCTCATGGTGGGCTCCCCCAATCCTTGAGCCTCACTCCTCATCGGTGTCATTCAGAAGCGCTTCCTGAGGGTCAGAACCTGATGTCACCTGTTGGATCCCAAGGCTTTCTTTACCTCTGGATCTCTTCAACCAATTTACCATACCACAAACCAGAGAGAAATCGATGGCTACAATGATCACGGCAGCCACACGGTGCCAGCAGAAACACGTGGTGATAAACATGATGTTATCGTGAGAGAAGGTGGATACAGCACAAAGCCGATCTGCCAGGATCAGGTGCCATGGGCAATAACGAGGCTGGCTCAGAAGAGCTCTAGGACAATACTGTCCCTGAGGAAAACTTCAATGAAGGTGGAAATGGTTCCTGTAACCACCGGAAATAACAGGAGAAGGGGGACGTGCTGGTCCAATGGCGGCCGACCATGGGCATGCTAAGAGAAGAGAATAAATATCTTCAATGATTGCAGCCAACGATATTGGAAGCCGGTCCAGCCTAAGAGGGGTAACAGGGAAGAGGAAAGTGAGCATGTCCATGGGGCCAGAGAGCCCGCAGAGCAGATACCCGGTGCCAGGCTGCCAATTCACCAGTTTTATCCAGTCATGGTCATTGTACAGGTGCAAGGGAGGACCCATCTGGAACAAACTGCTCTGCAAAGATCCCAACTGCAGCAAAGAAGACAGCCCTCCATAGACGATCTCCATCTTTCGATAGCAGTAGTTCAGCTTTCTTCTTTTTCTTTTCTGACTTCTGTGTCAGAGTATTTCGACAACCACCAGATCCCGATGATCAAGAAGAAATTCCCCAGAGGGCATGGCCCTTGAAGTTGGTCATGGTGGTGTCAAGGGACCTGTGCGGTCAGTCTCGGTCTGACTCAGCCTCAGCCAGTGCCCTGCCAGTAGATAGAGAGGGAACAAGTATTATTAAGCACCTACTCTGTGCTAGGCGCTGTCCCAAGTGCTTTACAAATATCATCTCATTGGATCCTCACAACAACCCCAGAGGGAAGGGCTATTATTATGCCCATTTTACAGATGAGGAAATCAAGGCAGATAGTGATGAAGTGATTTGCCCAGGGTGACCCACCAGTAAGTGTCTGAGGCTGGATTCGAATTCAGTTCTTCCTAACTCCAGGGCCAGACCTCCAGGCACTGCCCCGCTCTGCTGCCTCATTTGGAGGAAAGGATCAATGAGTTCAGATTAGACCAGGCGTGGGGAACCTGGGGACTTGAGGCCACATGTGGCCCTCTAGGTCCTCAAGTGTGACCCTTTGACTGAATCCAAACTTCACAGAACAAATAGTTCCCCACCCTTGGACCACACAGTCCCCGATAAGAATACCAGCTCCTCTTCTGAACATTCAAAAACTGAATTTTTACATTTGTATACCTGAGCTGTCTAATCTGAACTCATGGGTCCTTTCCTCCAGGATCCAGAAAATCCACACTGCAGTTTCCTGAACTGCAAAATCCAGATAATAATAGCACTTACGTCATAGAGTTTTTTGTGAGGATTAAATGAGATATTTGTAAAGCATGTATCACTGTGCGTGGCACACAGTAGGTGCTTAATAAATGCCTGTTCCTTTCCCTTCTCAATCCTAAATTCATCCTCAGCCACTTTTAGAGGTCCCTTGATGTCTTAGCAGACTTGGGGTAATATTAAGTTTAAAAATTCCCCCATTTCCCCTCCGCCACAAGAAACCCAAGTTAATACAAAACAGCTACAGAGTTTCTTCTCACCCCAAAACATTCAGAATTTAACACAATCTACAAGGTACCCTAAAATTTTTTAAACGTATCCCTTTCTTTAAAAGTTTTTGAATGGACTCTGTGGACATAGCTTTAGAAATCTTGGGAATAAAAGGATTTGAAGTGGCCTATTTGATAGCTAGGGACAGAGATCTACTTGTCAGGATCATAGGATCTAGGAAGGGTTGGGAGGGACTCTGAGATGAGACCTGAGCTGAGAAGGGCACTGAGGAATGGTTACTCCCTCCTTCTGGACCCCACATGTCTCTTAATGCAGCCTAAGATAGCCCTGGCTGCCCAATCACATTATTAAATCATATTGAGTTTATGGTCCACTAAAAACCCAAGATCTTTTTCACAGAAATTCTGATCTAATCTGTCCTGTGAATTTTGTTTTTGGAGCCCAAATGTAGAACCAAGACAAGTGAACACATATTTGCTTTCTACCCCATCTGCTCTATGGGATTCCTGGCTTCCTTCCCAGTTTCAGATGTTCTCTGTTTCTATATTAGAAAAAGCTCTGCTCTCAGGGTGTTCCAATGTGTGTTCCAATCCCATCTCTGTCACAGGGTAACAATGTGCCAGCCCCCTTTAGTGGCAGCTACGTAGTACAATGGATAGGGCTTGAAGTCAGGAAGATCTGAGTTCAAATCTGATTTCCCAACACCAGCTGTGTGACCCTGGACAAGTCATTTGACTGCCCTATATACCTCAGTTTCCCCACCTGTGAAATGGGAATAATAATAATAGCATCTACCTTCCAGGATTGTTGGGAGTGTCAAATGAGATAATACCCATAAAGTGTTTAGCATGGCACTTGGCACAGAGTAGACATTTAATAAATGCTTGCTTTCTTCTTTCTTTCCTTTCCCTCTTTCCCTCTCTGAACCTCAGTTTTCTCCTCTGTAAAATGGAAGGGTTGCACTAGATGACCTCTTGAGGGCCCCCCATTTTAAATCTCCAGTGTAGGGTGGGAGGGTAGCATGTAGTTATCCCTTCCACATCGTGGGGGTTTGGGGCATGGTACCTCCAGGATCCAGAAAACCCGCATAAAATTTTTTGGCCTTCCCTTCGTATCAGAGAAGAAGTCTGAATTATTATGGTACTAAACAATGAAATGTATCAGTATTATGTAATGCTATACATATATTTTATGCATTTCTGAGTTTCTAAACTTTTCCTGTGTTGTCTGCTGGCCTTCGTGTGGCTTCTGTGGCTTCTGCAAAACTCCCCCAAAATTCCCATTTAATGTTTTATGCCAACCCGTGATATATGGAAACCAAGATGGGGAAAGTCGCAATGTGGAAGAGATACTTTACATTCAACAAAGGCAAATGTTTAGTGATCTTAACTGAAAAACAAAGGGTAATTCAGTGTTCAGAAAAGTCAGAATAATCTGCTTTTTACTTATATGTAACTATCAATAGGAGCAGCTTGGTGGTTAGTCCTGGAGTCAGGAAGACCTGAATTCAAATCCAGCCTCAGACACTTACCAGCTGTATGACCTTGGGCAACTCACTTGACCCTGTTTGCCTCAGTTTCCTCATCCATAAAATGGGCTGGAGAAGAAAATGGCAAACCACTCCAGTATCTTTGTCAAGAAAACTCCACATGGGGTCACGACTGAAACGACTCAGCAACAAGAAGGACCCTCAATTGATATTTTCATTGGTTCTCAGTCAGTGGGTGATCCTCACAATGTAACACCACTGGCTGCAAGGGGATCTATCTGAATAAGCCAACCGCAAAGGAAAGGATGCATCGGTTTCATAGGATTTGGGCTTGGAAGAGACTATTTCAAGACCATCCAGTCCAACCCCCTTGTGAAACAGATGATGAAGCCGAGACTCATAAAGAGAAGTGACTCATGGCTAGGACGGACTCTAGAATGGCAGGGATTCCAATCCAAGACGTGACCCCAGTGCAGTGCCCTTCCTCTGAACATTGGACTTGGCATTGGAGTGCACAGGCCACATCCCTTCTGAGAGATTGCAGCTCCTCATCCATAAAATGAAGTAAACAATCCTGGCACTACCTACCTGAGGAGGTCATTTGTTTGTTTTTTAAAGAGCGCACTGCAGTAGTCTATGAGACAAAGAGCCCAAAGTTTTTATTCCAAAGAACTGGTTTCAAATCCCAGCTCTGACTAATTCAATTTGTAACATTGAACAAGTCACTTCCCTTCCGTATATCTGTAAAACCGAGACTGTAATCTGTATACTACTTGCTTAGAGGGTGCAATGAGGAAAGGGCTTGGTAAAACCTTATGTTCTATACAAATGTGAGCTCAAGATTACAATAGGACAAATGTCCCAATTAAAAAAAAAAAAGACAAGGGGGAAGAGATCAGAGTCTGCAAATTATAGGCCAGTGGGTTTGACTTCAATTCCTGTGGGAAATCAAGAAAGGATAATTAAAGAGATGGCTAATGAACATCTGAAAAAGAAAGCCATGATTACAAAGAGCCAGTATGGTTCCATCAGGAGCAGGACATGCCAGACTAACTCTATTTCCTTTCTTGGCAAGGTTACTAAATGAATAGACCAGAAGAAGCCTGTGGTTATAGTTTAGGTAGACTTTAGCAAAGCATTTGATAGAGAATACTAGTCTTGCAGAGAAGATAGAATGATATGTATTAGAAGATAATAAAATGTCTGAAAATGAATTTGAAACCACTTGAATGACTGGATTTTAATAGTTATTAATGATTGATTATCGACTCGATCTCCAGTGGAATGCCTCGGGATCTGTGCTTGACCTAGAGCTGCTTATCATTTTTATCACTGACTTGGTTAATGACAATTATGGCATATTCATCGAATTTTCAAGTAACACAGAGCCAGGGTGAGGGTCCAAAAGGATCCTCTAGAGTTTGGGGAGGAATTTTATAAGATGAAATTCAATAAAGATAAATGTAAAGTCTTATATTTGGGTTAAAAAAAATAAACTTTACAAATACAGGATGAGGGAAGCATGAGAGTAGAAGAGGGCAGTGAGCTCATTCTGTGTCAGCAGTGTATTATGGCGGCTAAAAAAAGCCAATGGAATCCTGGAGTTCAGTAAAAGAGGTACAACTTTCAGCACCTAGGAAGCAATAGATAGTTCCTCTACACTCTACACTCATCACGCTTTATTGGGAGCATTGTGTACAATCCTGGACACCACAGTCTAAGAAGGATATTGACAAGTTGGGGATAATGTGGAAGATGGCATGTTGAAGGGCCTTGAGTCAATATATCATAAAGATTGGTTAGAGGGACTGGGGATGTTTAGGCAAGAGAACAGAAGGCTCTGGAGGGGCATGATAATCATCTTCAAGAATTTGAAATTTGTCACGTGGAAGAGGGATTGGACTGGCCATGTTTGGTGCAAAGGGCAGATCCGGGAGCCATGGAAGGAAATTGTAAAGAGATGAATTTAAGCTTGATGTCAGGAAAACCAACCAACCAACCAAATTCCTAATAGAGCTATCCAAACGTAGAATGGGCTGCCTCAAAAGGTACTGGTTTCCTTCTTGCTGGAAGTCTGTAAGCAGAGGCCACCAACAGTCAGTAAATCAAGACCAGATGTCTGCCAAGGATTGTTCCAAGTCTCAAAACCTGTGATTCTGTGAAAAAAAAAAAGAGGGACCTTAAATTAATTAATAATGAGAGAGAGAGAGAGAGAGAGAGAGAGAGAGAGAGAGAGAGAGAAGAGAGAGAGAGAGAGAGAGAGAGAGAGAGAGAGAGAGAGAGAGAGAGAGAGAGAGAGAGAGAGAGAGAGAAAGCAGTGAGGAATAACAGTGACTTTTTGGCTTGGTATCACAGTCCTAGAACAATGCCATGCACATATTAGGTACTTAATGTAACTGAATTTAATAAATGACAGTGTAAATGTGAATAATTAATAATAGGGATGATGATAAACTCTAAAGTACTGTGTAAATGTGAGCTACTATTATGAAGTACTATATAAATGTGAACTAAGAAATTATAAGGTGCAATATAATTGTGATCATGTTTGGGGGCAGGGATTCTGCCTGGACCTGTGATTTGATTATTATGGGGAACTCCCAGGTGAGGGCATTCTCTCCACTGTTGCAGACAGGTAACCATTCAACAATTTAGTGTTTCCTTTAGGTACTGAGAATGTCAGGCTTGCTCAGGATCACAAAACCAGAATGAATGGGGTCAGATCTGTGGCTCAAACCTAGGTCTTCCTCACTCTGAGACCAGCTCTCAATTCACTTAATTGTGAATTATTACTAATTAACACTAATTATTGATATTAATTTTATAATAATCACTAATATTAATATCAATGTAATTGATGCTAATTATTACTAATTAATTATGACTTATTACTAATTACTATTATAAATTGCTACTAATAATTGCTATTACTCATTACTAAACTAATTATTATTACTAATAAACTATGAAATGATATGAAAATGTCAACTATTATTAACAAATTATGAAGTATTATAAAAGGGCAGATCATTTCATATGGATCGGGATGGGGGCTGTGATTTCATGAATAGAAGGAATTTCCCAGATGAGAAAACACCCTCTACCAATGCAGGTTGGTACCTCCTCTGCCACCTGGAGTCTTAGAAAGTTGCTTAGAAGGGGCAGCTAGGTGGCTCAGTGGATAGAGCTCTGGCCATGGAGTTAGGGGGACCTGAGCTCAAATCTGACCTCAGACACTTGACACTTAATAGCTGTACGACCCTGGGCAAGTCACTTAACCCCAATTGCCCCCCCAGAAAAAAAGTTGCCTAGAGCAATGAGAGGTTGACTGACTTGTCCTGGGTCTCATGGTCAGCATGATGGGATACACGACCTAAAGCCAGGTCTCCTTCATCTAAGGCCAGCTCTCTAATCACTATGCCATGGCTGCTTATTATTATGATTATAGTTGTTGTTGTTGTTTTGTGTTATTATTAATAATATTATATAATGTTATATATGGCAGCTAGTTATATGGCAGAGTGCAGAGAACACTGGGCCTGGAGTCAGGTCAGGAAGATTCGAGTTCAAATCTGGCCTCAGACACTTACTAGCTGTGTGACCCTTGGCAAGTAACTTAACCCTGTTTGCCTCAGTTTCCTCATCTGTAAAATGAGTTGGAGAAGGAAATGGCAAACCACTCCAGTATCTTTGCCAAGCAAACCTCAAAATGGGGTCGAGAAGAGTCAGACAGGACTGAACAACAACAAGTAAAAACATGTGTTATCTAATGTCAATAACCTGATTTGTTAACAATCAACTGTAAAATGCCACATAAATGTGAATTATTATTACTAATCAACTTTAAAGCAGTAGGTAAAAATGAGCTATCAATAATTCATTCCCAGCCTGCTCCAGCCATACATCTTTTCTGAGCACTTGCACCTCCTTCCTCTTGGTAACCTAGATTCCACCCAGGGTCACTATGTTCCAGTAGGTCACTTTTTGCATTATCCTGCAGGGTTCATGCCTCCAACTTTTGTTTGCTTCTTATCCGAGGCTAATAGCGCTGGTGGCCAGCACACAGCAAGAGGTAGTAAATGCTTTATCTATCTATCTTAATTAATTAATAATAAGTGGTAAAAGTTTTGTGCAAGGCTATCATTAATAAGCTATAAGGCACTATATGACTTGATCAGTTGATATATTAATAATAATGTAGGACATCATTAATATTGATTCAGATAAAGACAAGCTCAGAAGATTCCTCCAGCTGTGCCCTGAGGAGTCGGCTCACCCAAGGATTTGATTTACCGAGCTTATCCCAGTGTCCGGCCATGATCTCGGCGATCGCTCCTACCTGCAGTTACTCACATTCGGAGGGAAAGTTTTCCATCGCATATTACACACTAGAGCAGGCACCAGATTGCTGTAGATTACCCCGACATCCTGGGCCAGTCTGAGAGCAGTAATATCTTCATGTTGGCTGTCAGGAGCCGTCAACCCCACTGACCAACAGGGAAGGCCAGGCAGCCTGCATTACTCAATCAACTCTAAGTGTTATAAATACTGAGGCCATAAAAAAGTACAATGTAATGATCGCTTAAACAAACCCAATTCATCATCCGCGCTGCTCACACATCATTTCCCGCAGGCTGACCGGCCAGCCGACCAGCCAACCAGCTAGCAGCTGGGGAACCAGGGCCACTTTCCCCCTACTTTTTTCTTCATCAATCTGAATTTTGACCACTGTCCTCCCTCCCCTTCAGAGAGAGGGGGTCTTCCGGTGGAAGCGGTCAGGGGAATTCCCCTTTCATATGAACAACCTAATTATGGATGTAGCTGGTCTCTGCTGTCAACGGAGGTTTCTGATTATTCTAGAGAATCATAGACTCTCTGGAAGGGACCTTAGAAGACAGATCACAAAGTTAGAGGTAGAAGGAACCTTAGAAAGTAGAGCGTTGGGACTAGAGAATATAGGTTGTGATAACCTAAAAGGACATTAGAACCTAGTGCTAGAGCTAAGTGGGACCTTACAACGTAGAACATGGAATGCCAACACTTAGAACACAGAATGTCAGAGCAAGAAGGGACTTTAGGAAATAGAACATGGAACGATAGAATTTGAAGGGGGCGTGGGAAACAAGAAAGACAGTAGAACCAGAAGAGACCTGAGAACATAGAACACAAAATCTTAGACCCAGGAGGAATCTCGAAGGTCACCTAATTCATGCTGTGCAGTCGCGTGGTGCAACAGAAAGTGTGCTAGGGTTTGAGTCAGAGGACCAAGGGTTAGATGCCAATGGTGTCCGTTATTCATCATAAAATGGGAGGGGAGGAGATGGGAAACGAACAACCTCTAAACTTAAGGTCCCTTCCGGCCCTAAAGCTGTGATTTTATGATGCTGGGCATTGAATTCCTGCCTGTTCCATTCTCATTTGGAAAATAATAATAATACCAAAAAGAACATTGGGGGGGGGGGGTTTCCTGGAAACTTGGCTTAGAGTAGGGAGTTGAAGGTGGTGAGCTTGGTGAAAAATAACTCATTTTTTACAGATGGGGAAGCTGAAGCCCAGAGATGGAAAGCCAAAGGTCACATAGCAAATGCATCCCACCACTCAGCTCCTTCAACAGGGAGGACCAATGCCCTCTGGAAGGGTCACCTCTGCTTCCCCCCAGGCTCTGGAGCCAAGTGATTATCTCACTACTGTCCTTCACTAGCTGTTAGATGTGTGGCTGTCTGGTTTGTCTGATCTTTTAAAAAGATATGAAACGTAAAATTCCTCGGGCTGAGGGCTTGCTTCAGTCACTTCCCAAATCCAGTCAACACAAATCCAGTTGTTAGGCTAGAATGGGACAGTCACCAACATCAGCAGAGATTATCGGTTAATTGGATTTTTCACCCAGCCCACCACCCTCAATTCCCCAACCTAAGCCAAATTTCCAGGAAAAAAAAAGGTTCTTTTTATTCTTTTTTTATTTTTTCCAAATGAGAATGAAACAGGCAGGAACTCACTGCCCAGGATCATAAAATCATAGATTTAGAGCCGAAAGGGACCTTAAGTTTACAGGTTATTTGTTCACCATCTCCTCCTCTCCCATTTTATAGACAAAGGACTATAGAGGAAACCAATCATATTGAAATACATTTAACATTTTCTAAAAAAAACAAATTCATGAGCCCCAGGTGAAGACCCCCTAAATAAGGTGAGCTCTGAAATCCCTTCCAATTCCAAGATGCCCTAGAGAAGAAATTGACACACCACTCCAGCATCTTTACCAGGAAAACCCCCAATGGGTCACAAAGAGTCAGACAGACTGAAACAATGAAATGACAAGAATGAGGATGATAACAACACCTACCTCGTGGGGTTGTTGTAAGAATCAAATGAGATGATATTTGAAAATGCTTTGCATAATGCCTGGCATATAGTAGCCTCCATAGAAAAGTCAGCTATTATTATTGTTGATATATTAGATCTTTAATAAAGGTTTTTCGAATTGAAATAGAAACTTCTCTGAACCTCAGTTTCTCCATCTGAAAGATGGGGATAATATTTTCACTACCTGCTTTTCTGTGAGACAAGCAAGGGTTATGGAATCACAGGACCATAGGAACATAGATCTAGAATGGAGAAGAACCTCAGAGACAACCTAGTTCAACCCCCTCTTTTTACAGATGAAGAAACTGAGGCCCAAAGAGGTTAAATAACTTGCCCAAGGTCACACAGGGAGGAGGCGTCACAGGTGGGTGAACGGTTATTGCCACTGCTGCTGTTTAGAGAGCAGATAGTGAGACCCATCTTGTGGTTGTGGTCTGTCCTTTGTTCTCAAAAAGGACCATGACATCACAGAGATGATCATGACTGGAGGGGGGAGGGGGGGGAGGGGGAGGGAGGAGGAGGGAGGGGAGAGGGGAGGAGAGAGGGGAGGGAGGAAGGAAAGGGAGGGGGAGAGGGGAGGGGGTGGGAGGGGGGAGGGGAGGGGAAAGGAGGGGAGGGGGGGAGAGGGGAGGGGAGGAGGAGCTAAGTTGCCCAACTGGAACTGGCCAGGATAGAAGTTTTCTCTCATATTTGGTCTGGACCAGTGATCTCATCAGTGTCAGGAATCCCTTCCCTTCCCCTCTTCAACTAAGATAGATGAGCAATTCATCTACAATTTACATCCTTCTTATAAAGAGGATAAGTGATTTGCCCAAGGTAATACAGGTAACAAGTGGCAGTTAGAATTTGAACTCAGGTCTTCCTGTCTCCAAATCCAGCATTCTTTCCTCTGTGCTGAGAATTGCATGAGGCACTAGGAGATTAAGTAACTCGGCCAGGGTCAAACAGCCAGTGTGTTTCAAAAGAAGGGCTTGAATTCAGAGTATTAAGTAGAACTATTTCCTCTCTATATATACTACATATACCTTAATGGAGCTTAAGATACATCTACTTTTTGAACTGGCATCCCAATTAACAGAGTTATTGGTATCCATTTCTTCTCTCCCTTAGAAGTGTAATAGTCTTCATTTTCTACAATTCTTCAAGCTTTACAAAACATTCTTCCTCATGACTCTTTGTTGTGTACTCATCCCATTTTACAGAAAAGAAAACTGAGCTCATAGGGAGGGTTTTGCCCACATACACAGTTAATAAATTTGGACAGCAGCCTACTCGGTGGTTGCCTAGCCCCTGGGTAAAGACATCTAAATGAGGAGACACCCATGATTTCTGATGGACCATTTACACAACTCCAATTGTGAGCTATAAGAGCCTTAGAGCCAAGCTTCCTGATTCCACTGTTTGGTGACCTTTCTGGAATATCACACTGCCTACACCAAGAGTTCTTAACCTTTTTTGTGTGTCCTGGACCCCTCTGGCAGCCTGGTGAAGCCTATGAACCATTCTCAAAATCAGGTTTGTAAATAAATGAAATAAAATTCATGTGATTACAAAGGAAACAATTATGTTGACTTTTTTTACATTCGTGGACTTGTTAGTTATTATGCACATGAACACCTGTAGTTCCCACTAACGATGGGATGAAAATGGTAGTTCACCTGAGCTCAAGAATTCTGAGGTGCAACATGGCTAAAACCAATCAGGTGTCTACACTAAAAACAGTATCAACGTGGTGAACTCCTGGGAGCAGAGGTTCTAGGTGGGAGGAGCTGCCCAAGAAGGGACAAACCAGCCCAGGTCAGAAACGGAGGGAGTCACAGCTCCCATGCAGATTAAGAGTGGGACTGAGCCCCTGTGTGGACACTGTTCTTCCAGCCTTGGGGATAAAGGGAGAGCCAGTCTTTAAAAAAAAAGTTCACGGACCCCAGGCTAAGAACCATTGGTCTAGATTTTGAGTTCTGAGTATGAGTCCAGGAATGTCATTCATTTTTTTTTAATATCCCCACTCCCACTTCCACATCTTCCCACCCTACAGTGCTGGGCACAGGTTATAGGAAGGAGTAAACATTCATGAAACAGTTGTTGAACAAATGACAGGAAGGTTTTTCCTGCCCCCTACTGTCAGTAGGTTCCCCCAATCTATCCCTTCCCCCAGTCCAATAGTGCATAAACAGTTACAGCTCAGGGCAATCCCAGGCAAAATTATCTTAACATCTGCTCTTTGGCTGTATCTTTTACAGAAAAAAAACCAACATAAAGTTTCACCCAACAGGGAACAAGAGACTGTTATTGGAAATGTGAATTGATTAGGTGCTAAAAAGAGGTGGCTAGACACAGAAATGAGAATTTACAGCCAAAGTATCTCCTATGGAGGCCACTTTTATGAGACTGCAGGGGCCTAGCTCTCCTGGAAGGCCAGGCTATTTTTTTCCTCAAAAAGGTATGCTTGGTCCACTCCTGAAGACTAGAAACCATACTTCCCCTTTATTTAAGTAAGAAATTAACACAGAGTTTGAGGGATGACTTGATCTTGATACATTAAAAACATAAGACACCTAGCTGTGGGACCCTAGGTTAGTCATATATCAACTGATTGCAGGATTTAGAGCTAATCACCTGTGAGAATTTTTGAAAGTATATACAATACCTGGAAGAGTGACAATACAGCTTTTTTTCAACCAGCAGCTGTTTATAAGGGGAACTCTGGGTAGGGACAAGATCCACGTACTTGGTATCCAAAGAACTGAGTTAGAATCCTGACTTGAGCAAGGTACCCCCACTCCTCACCCTCAAGCTTCAATTCCACTTTTAAGACGGTAAGAAAAATTCTTGAATGGCTTACCTCATGGGATTGTTGCTTTGTAACCTTAAAGCATATAGAAATGTGAGTTAGCATTTGGAGCAATATTCCAAAATGGAGTTAAGGAATGGTTATGAGGATTGGTTGAAAGAATGTTTAGTCTTGGAGAAGAAAAAACAAGTTTCTGCCTCCTTAGCACCTTCCCTCTAACTCTGCCACCCAGAGAACCATCATATGCATGTATATATACATACATATAATTTTATTTAATCCTCACAACAACCTTACAAGGTAAATGCTATAATTTTACAGATGCAGAAACAAGGTGAGAAAGGTGAAGGGCCTTGTCCAGGGTCACACAGCTAATATTCCTGCCTGAGGCAAGATTCCCACTCAGGTTTTCCTGATACCAAGTCTAGCCTTCTATCCACTGGGCTACCTGGTTGCCTTTAACTGGGATGCTTGTGTTTGCATCTGTCTGTTCTGCTCTTTCTTTGTCTCCTCTGCCAGGTCATCATGCATCTTCCACCTGTAAAATGTGGGTGGCCCCTAAGATTCTATTCTGAGCCCTATTCTCCATCCCCACTAGAGTCTTTCTCTTAATTATCTCCTCTGCTTCTGAGGGTTTAATTGTCTGATCCACAGATCTCTTGCCCACATACCCAAGCCAAATCTCCTGAACTCCAGCAGCACCTTGCTGACTACCTGCTACACTTCTTCACCTGGATGTTCCTGAGGCATCTCAGACTCAGCATGTCCAAAGCAAAACTCATTATCTTGCCCCCTAAACTCACCCCTCCTCCAAATTTCTTTATTTTTTGTTCCAAGGCATCACTATTCCTCTGTTAAGGTTTAGAGGTTTAGGGGTCCTGGGACCCCCAAATCATGACAAGCAGGTCCTGCCCCAATGGCCTTCTTTCAGTCAAAGACAAGGTTTATTAAAGATCAGCCATATTGGCCAGACTCTTAAGGAATCTAAAAGTTGTAATGCTCGAAAAGATGGCCAAGTATGAGGAAATCTCAGCCCCTAAATGACAGCCAGTATGGATCTTATATACAGAAAGACTATGGGAGGGATCTAGGAGTGGCCAAGTAGTTAGGGGTGATTTGAAGGAGGAGTCTGGAAGAAGGGGTATCTTGATGGGAGTGGTCAATACTGGAGGAAGATCTAGGGAGGATCTGGGTGGGAATGACTGGGAGGTTGAATGGGATCTAGATAGGATCAAGGATGGGAAGTAGCTGGGGGGCCATATGACAACTGAGGGCTAGGCTCAACTAGGGTAACAGAGAATTGGGAGGTCGGGAGTAGGCAATAAGGAAAGGTCAATTGACGGGACTATAGCTTCAGGGAATAGCCAGAGACTTCCTTGATCAAGTAAGAGAATTCAAGGACAGTCCAAGGGTTTTCTAGGGCCCATAGACAAATGGGACCCAAATTCTTTTTGGGGTGAGGGGCAAAGGTTGGGCCCATACCCCATTATTCCAGTCATTCAGATTCCCAACCTTGGAATCAGCTCTGCCTCTTCATTTTCTTTTACATTGCTGGTCTATAATCAGTTGCCAAATCTGTTTGTTTCTACCTCTCTCCTACCTATCCTCTTCTCTCCACTTAAGTGGACCCCCTAAGGTAGCTCAGACCCTCATCATCTCTCCACCCAAATGAGTGCAATCACCCCCTAATCAGTTTCCCAGACTCTCACTCCCTTTAGTTCCAGATTCTCCCTTCATCAACCCATCCTCCACATATCTGCCAAGTTACTTTTTCTAAGACACAGGTCTCACTAAGTCACTCCCCTGATTAAATTTAAAAAAAAAATTGTAGCTTCTTATGGCTTCTAGGATAAAATATTAACTCCTCTGCCTGGTATTTCAAGCCCAAACAATCTGGCACTCCCCTGCCTTTCCAGACATTTCACATTACTCCCCTTCACAAACTTTATATGCCAGTCGAACTGGCTTACTAGACACTTCTCACTCCTGAAATCCCATTTCCTAGTTCTGTGACTTTGCTCAAGCTGGAATGCCCTCTCTAGTCAATCACTCCCTCTTCTTAGAATCCCTAGCTCACTTCTTAGAATTCCAAGCTCAGTTCCTGTACCTTTCATCATCCCTTCTACCCACTCAGTTGTCAGTACTACTTTCCTCTTCAAGTTATCTTATGTCCATTTCTCCATATCTGTGTTATAAAACACCACCTCCACCACCCCAGGAGAGGGTAAGCTCCTTGAGGGCAAGGGTTGTTTTGTTGCTGTCTTTTTTTATCCCTAGCATTTAGCACAGTGCCTGGGCCCTGGAGAACACTTACGAAATCATTGATTCAATTAAATCATTGAATGTTACTGAATCTCTCTCCGTACACCTCCACCGTATACCTGCACCAGCCTACAGGAGCACTGACCCAGGCTGGGCAGGAAAATGTCCCTTATCTACCCTGTGAGCCCCTGCCCTGCCTGCTCCATCATCCCACTGAGAACCACAGAACACAGCCTCCCAGCTCATGCACCATTTATCACCTTTGTCCTTCATCAGCCCCCTGCACTTGTAGCCAGCGGCAAAACCATTCGGATCTGCCTGAGCTGAACAATACAATATTTCTGTTCAGCTGTGAAGCTGATTAATAATTTGGAAATGAAATCAATATGGGCATTGAGTCTCACTGTTACAACCTCATCCAGAACAGGGCAGGAGTCCCTGTCTAAAGCCAAGTAGTAGAGAATCTCACAAAAGAAAAGGACCTCCTAGGTTTTCTGACCCAAGCCCTACCTAAGCAGGCCTTCCTTATACAACATCCCCAAGTGATTATCCCAATTCCCCTCGAAGACCTCCAGTGATGGAAAACTCACTCTCTCCTGAGGAAGATCATTTCACTTTTGGACAATTCTTATCATTAGGCAGTTTTTGGTCAACCCCTCTGGGGCCAAGCAAGTCCAGCATAATAGCTCTTTCCTTGTGACAAAATACAAAAGCTACAAGCAGGTCCCTCACGCATAGGTCATTTCTTCTTGAAGCTAAACCTTCCTCTTTTCCTTCCTCTCCCATGATTCGTGTTTTGCTGGATATTCACGACCTTGTCAATATCTCTCTTAAAATGGGACACCTAGAATTGGACACAATACTCCAGTTATGGTCTGATCAATGCAGAGGATTGCAAAACTAAGACCTTACCGGCTCTGGATGTCACAAATCTACGAAAAAAGCCTGCCATGACATACTGTTGACTCACATTGGGTTTGCATTTTCATAGAAACTGTTCTCTAGCCATGCCTTACTTATTTTATATTTGTGAAATTGATTTTTTGGACCTGGGTGTAAGACGTTACATTAACATCTTATTTCATCTTATTAGAATCAATCCACTGTCTTAGCCTGTTAGAAGCTTTTTAATGGATCCTGACTTTATCATTCACCATGTTAGACACCCCTCACAGCTTCATGTTATCCAAAAACTTGACAAACATGCCATCTCTATTTTCATCCAAAACACTGAAAAAAGATTTTTGAATAGCATGGTCTCAAGGCGTATCTTCCTCCAGAGACCTTCTCCAGTTCTGCTTGCAGGGGGAAAGACCAAATACTCTGGAGACATCATATAATTCTTAGGAATAAGAATTAGACATCATTTCAAAGATATTATCTAATCTAATCTCTTCAGTTTTGAGTTTACTCAATAAAACTAATTGTCTGGATACAAGGTGACTCATTTTTCCAATTGTGTAACACAGTTTGGCAACATCCCTCACAATGTCCTTGTGAAAAAGATGGAGGAATGTTGACTGAATGGTACAGTTAGGTCGGTAAAAAAAATGGTCAAATAACATCTAAAGAATAGTGACTAATGAATTTAGCTAGATCAATCTGGAAGAATATCTCTAACATGAGTGACTCAAAGAGTCATAAGATTTAGAACTAGAAAGGACAATGCATAGAAATGAACAAGATGAAATTTAATAATCTTAAAAATATGGTCACAGCTAAGGGACACTGTGGAACAGTGCTCGACCTTACTTCAGTGGGAAAGATGAGGTGTGCTAATTCCCATCTGCTCTGAGCACCTCCAATTAAAAGAGGATGTCCTGCATAACTGTCAAGTTATCTCCATCTCTCACAGAGCTGGCTGCCTCCCTCCTTCCCTTAGCTCTAGGCTTTTATGAGTGCTGTTACCCTTTTCAGGACAGCTATGTGGCACAGTGGATAAAGTGCCAGACCTAAAGTCAAGAAGACTTATTTTCCTGAGTTCAAATCTGGCTCCAGACACTAACCAGCTCTGTGGCCCTGGGCAAGTCACTCAAGCCTGTTTGCCTCAGTTTCCTCATCTGTAAAATGAGCTGAAGAAGGAAATAGTAAACCACTCAAGTATCTTTGCCAAGAAATTCCCAAATGGGGTCGTGAAGAGTCAGACGTGATGTGATTAAACAATAACAAAAAATTACTCTTGTCATTGGTCTAAAATTAGTTTCTGTGGATTACCCAATTACATCTTGGCTTAGCTCTATCCTACTAAAAAAAAAAACCCTTCTTTACAACACTGCGTGCTTCACTGACTCACCTCTCTCCCAAGGACATGTTGAATGAAACTTTGATAAAGCTAGGTATGATGAGGAAAGGGCTGAATTTGGAGGAAAAGGACCTGAGTTCAAGTTCCAGCTCTGACCTTAAGAGCAGTAATACCTTAGGTAGGTCTCTTCACCTTTCCAGCCATTAGTTTGAAGTTGGATGAGATGGGCTAAATAAGCTGAATGAAGTCAGAGGAGGTTCTCAGGTCTCTGCCGGCTCTAAATCTATGTTTCTCTGAGTCTCATTTCATAAACAAGAAAAATGAATGCAATGAAGAAGTCCAGACATGGGTTGAAGCAAAAGCTCTCCCACTTACCACTTATCCAAATAATATTCTAATAAGATGAAATAAGAGATTAATGTAAAGTCTTACACCCAGATCCAAAAAATTAATTTCACAAGTATAAAAAAGCACTTACCCACTTCAGGCGCCACTTATAGAGGCAGCATGGAGTAGTGGGTAAGACAGTGAATTGGGTAGGCAGGGAGACCCCGGGTTCAAACCCCACTTCAGATTCTGACTAGCTAAGGGACCCTGAGAAAATCATTTAACAGCTCAGCCTCAATTTCCTAATCTGTAAAATGAGGATAACAAAAGAACTTTCCTTATAGGGTGGTTGTAAGGATCAAATTGTAAACTTTAAAGCACTATATAAAGTCAGTTGTCTTCATCATCATTATCTCCTTCTTCTCATCTTTTCCAATGCGGTTAAGATGGAAATGGTCCAAGGACAATAATCCCATTATCATTTTTTTAATGTTCTATTGCACTATTGCATGGGTCAAGATTATTATCGTAATTGCACATATATAACCTATATCAAAGTGCTTATCATTTTAGGAAGGGGGAGGGGAGGAAGGGAGGGAGAAAAATTTGGAGCTCAAAGTCTTGTAAAAATGAATGCTAAAAATTGTCTTTGCACATAATTGGAAAACTACCATTAAAAAAGACTATTGTCATAATTATTATTGTTGTTGTTACTATTACTCTTCCTAAGGATCAGTTTCCTTATCTATAAAATGAGCAGTTTGGCCAAGATGATCTCTGCTCCAAGGCCCTCGGATCCTATCATCTCTAAAGTCCCTCCTACATCTCACATACCATGTCGATGACTTGGCCAAGGTCACTGGTTAATTAGTGGTAAAATCGGGGAGTAGACACCCAGGCCACAATCCAGCCTGGTTGACCAAAGCGTGGGGTAGATTATCATGGCCCAGCAGAGACAGGCGATGAAGGGGTAAGGAGTGATTCCCTCCACCACCAACCAGTTCAATGTGAAGTCAAAGTTCATTGACACGTTCTCTGTACTTGGTGTGATGATTGCTTTATATTAGCCATTGACGCAGCCCGCATTGATCCTCCAGAATGTATCGCACAAATCATTTTGCACTAAAGTGCCGAATCGATGGAGAAATCTCCTGGAAAATTTATATTAAAAGTCTCTGTTTGCCTAAATGAGTTCTCTGTGCCCATATTGAATATTTGGCTGATGTATTGAATGAGTTTAAATTTGAACATTGCAGACCCATTAAAGAATGAATTCTTAAATCAACTTCTGTCATTTATGATTGAAATGAGATTTCCTCAGCAATAGGTTAGCTGCTGTATAAATCACTTGTGCATTTTATACTGTACCATAAACAAGATATAATTCTTTTAAATACACAACAGGTGCCTTAAATCTTCTGATGCAGCTTGTATTTATCTGATGTGGATTTTACTGTATTTACACTAGGTAACTAACATGGAATTATAATGGAGTCTCCTCAGTGAAGGTGAAAGAAGCCATATTCCTGGGTTCTCCTTGCACTGGACATTGCTGAGAAACCCACAGTCCATCTGTGCCCAGGACTTTGGCACAGCTGTAACGTGGAGCAAACCAGAAACAAATGGTCCTGTCCAGCCAGTGCATTTACAAAGCCGCTGAAGTGAGACCCTCTGCTTTAGCTGAACACACTTTTCTCCCCCTTTTCCCCATGTTCTGTTCCTCTATCCTGGACCCCAGATCTCCTAATATTCATAGAATTAAAAAAAAAATCTCAGAGCTAGAAGGGACCTCAGAGGGCACCTAGTCCAACCTGTGCCTGAACAGAAACCCCATCTGCAATACCCCTCTGTTTGAAGCCTGCAATAGAAGTCCATACTCCTTTTAGTCAGCTCTAGTCACTAGGAAACTCTTGCTTTGATGGAGCTGAGATCTGTCTCTACAGCTTCCCCAGAACAACCACCACCTCTCCATGACTGCTAGTCATGTGTGTGTGTTGATCTCCCCAACCCCAGATCTTGTCTTCTGTAATTCCTACCCTTGAAACCCACAATCTGGTAGATAAAACAAACAAGCCATGGACAGGCTTAGCACAAATATAAGATGGAATGGGGGGGGAGAAGAAGAAGAAAGAAAGAAGAAGAAGAAGAAGAAGAAGAAGAAGAAGAAGAAGAAGAAGAGGAGGAGGAGGAGGAGGAGGAGGAGGAGGAGGAAGAGCAGCAGGAGGAGGAAGAGGAAGAAGAAGAAGAAGAAGAGGAGGAGGAGGAGGAAGAGCAGCAGGAGGAGGAAGAGGAAGAAGAAGAAGAAGAAGAAGAAGAAGAAGAAGAAGAGGAAGAAGAAGAGGAGGAGGAGGAGGAGGAGGAAGAGCAGCAGGAGGAGGAAGAGGAAGAAGAAGAAGAAGAAGAGGAGGAGGAGGAGGAAGAGCAGCAGGAGGAGGAAGAGGAAGAAGAAGAAGAAGAAGAAGAAGAAGAAGAAGAAGAAGAAGAGGAAGAAGAAGAAGAATTAGAAGCTCATATTTGTGTGGTATGTAAAGATTTGCAAAGCATTTCACATGTTATCAAAGCTCATCCCCCCAATAACCCAGAGAGGTAGTTTCTATTGATTCTCCCCATTTCAAAGAAGAGCAAACTGAGGCTGAGAGAAGGTAATTGACTTGCCCAGAGTCCCACAGGTAGTAAGTATCCAAGACAGGAATTGAACACAGGTCTTCCAAGTCTAGTACTCTATCCACAACCACCCAGTTGCCTCATAAAAGAGATACAAGAAACATGTTCTGAGAGGAGGGAGGGATAGTCCCTAGATAGAGTTATCCTCAAGGGCTTCCTAGAGGAGGTGGCATTTGGGGTAGTTGATAAAGTCTGGAGAGGATTTCAATAGGTGGAGATAGGTTTATGGGGAAGAGGAGAAGAATCACAGGAAGAAGGAATAGGAAGAGCAAAGACAAGGATGTAAGAGCAAAAGGCATCTTCATTTCCCAGCATTGCTTCGTCATTATCATCCTGACCACTCCCTTTCCCCAGGATGAGCTCATGGAGATTGCTTCAGCTTTGGTACTCATACCTCATCAGTAACCTCAGCTGCTTCTGTCCCCCTGAATGGAGGCTGGAGGGAGGAGCAAAAAACAAGCAAAAACCCACCAAAGCTTCCCTTTTAAAGAGGGCACAGAAGATCAGCCAGCTCTTCATTTCCTGCCAGCTACGCTGTTTGGTTTTGACTCTGCCATCATCATGCCCCTTCGTGGTGTACCCTCTGCCCAACCCTGACCTTTTCAGCTTTCTTTTGTGTATTGTCTTCTCTTGTTAGACTGTAAGCTCCTTGAGGGCAGGGACTGTCTTCTTTTTATTATTATTTGTATCACCAGCCTGGCACATAGTAAGTGATTAATTAATGTTTGTCATACTTATTGTACTGCCAGGCAGCAGGAGACAAAGTGGATAGAGCACAGGCCCTGGGGTCAGGAAGACCTGAGTTCAAATCCAGCTTCAGACACTTACTAGCTGTATGATCCTAGGTAAGTCATTTAGCCTCAGTTTCCTCCGTTGTAAAATAGGGATAATAATAGGCCTCAGGGGTGTTAGGAGAATCAAACGAGATTATATTTGTATCTGTAAAAAGTGCTGCGCACATAGTGGGTGCTTCTCTTCCTGGGACCCCTGGCAGATGGGCATAATGTGATAGAACCTTAGAGCTTGAGAAGGAGTTTAGAACTCACAAAGCCCGATTTCTTCTTTTTCACGTATGGAAGGAAACTGAAGCTCTGAAAGCAAAGGTTTATAAGATTTAGAACTGGGCAGGACCAGTCTAACACTTACCTTCTGCAAAGCAGTATGGCCTGGCTTGCTGACTTTGGTTTTTGTTGCCAGGGTACTAGGTGGCGCCATAGTGCACAGAGAGCCAGGCCTAGAGTCAGAAAGACTGATCTTCCCCAGTTCAAATCTGGCCTCAGACACTTACTAGCTATGTGACCCTGGACAAATTACTTAACTTCATTTGCCTCAGTTTCTTCATCTGTAAAATGAGCTGGAGAAGGAAATGGCAAACCACTCCAATATCTTTGCCAAGTAAACTTCAAATGGGGTCACGAATAATTGGACAGGACTGAAAACGACTGAACTCAGAGACCTAGGTTCAAATCCCACCTCTGACACTTACTAGTTATATGATCATGGGCAGACCCCTTGATGCTTCTCAGCCTCAGTTTCCTCATCTGTAAAACCAAGATAACAATAGCACCTTCCTCAGAATAGAACAAAAACCATCAAAATAGGGTTGTTGTAAGGACCAGATGAGATAATGTAAGTTTTACAAATTCTAAATGGCTACATATATTAACTAAATTAAATTCTCCTATTGGCCTGAAGACTCCTTGAGGGCAGGGACTGTCTTCTGCCTTTCTTTGTATCCCAGTGCTTAGCACAGTGCTTGCCTCAATATAAATATCAGCTATTTAATTTACCAAGGAGAAAGACCCTGAGAGGGAGGATGACACCATGGTTACAGTGGAAAGATCCCTGCATTTGGAGTCAGAAGACCTGGGTTCAGTTCTGGTTCTGCCTGTGTGGCCTTAGGCAAGTGACTTAACATCTCTGAAATCCGGGGGGTTAGACCTCTTAGGTGCCTGCTAGCTCTAACTCCATGATCTTGTGACTTATTCAAAGTCACACACGTAGTAAGTAGCAGAAAGGGGATCCCAAGTCAGGCAGCCTCCTCTCTCCCCCCAACCCCCAAGGCTGGCTCAATCACATGGATCCTGTGTCTATCGGCATCCCCAGAAACATTTTTGCTGCCTTTCCCTGATCGTCAGCGGGAGCTCCCAGGAGCTCCGGACATAAGAACACCAGTAAATCACCAGCAGCAGGGAGAAGGGCTGAATCGCTCACTTTAACCAGGCTGTAAAAATCTCCCTCCGATGCCCAGCGCTAGGGAATGTTTCATCCGGGGGAGGCTAATACCTTTACGTCTCTGTGGGCCTCTTGGGGCCAAGGACAACCATCAAGGGTTTTATAACTATCTTATCATTTGGGCTGGAGGAGAACTGGATTTGCCAGGAGATAACAAAGGTGTTATCTCCCCTGGGTAGATGGGAAGGGTATTGGGGAGATAGCATCTAATTGAAGAGTCTATTTTCTCAGCTTGTCAAATTGTTTTGATGTCTAATTGATTTACATAAACTCAAATAGAGCACCGGGCTTGGAAAATGGATACCTGAGTTCAAATCCCTGCTCTGCCTCGGTAAAATCATGGGCAAGTCACTTTCCTTCTGAGAGTCTCAGTTTCCCCATCTGTTAAGTGGGGATAATAATATCCACATAACCTAATTCATAGGACTATATTACACAGTACCAGACAACAAAAAAGTTAGTTGGGGTTTGCTGCTCCCCACCTGGATGCTGATATAGGTAGGAAGGTCAGAGAAGACATAGCTCCTGCTTGAATGTCAATCAAGCCAGGGGTTTGTGTGCCAGGGGTTTCTTCCAAGTGCTAAAAATGCAAAGAAAATGCAAAACAATCCCTACCTTCCAGGAGTGTATATTTTAACAGGGAGACATGTGCCTTAATAGGTACATGCAAGCAATAGGCATAGAGTGGGTAGAACTCACAGTCTGGTGGTGGTGGTGGTGGTGGTGGTGGTGGTGGTAGTAATGGTGGGGGTGGGATGGAGGAAGAAGAAGGAGGGGGAGGCGGAAGAGAAGAAGGGGAAATAATATATAATCACTAACACTTACATAGTGCTTTAAAGTTTGCAAAGCATTTTACAAATATTAATTCATTTAATCCTCATGATGACAACTCTGGTCCCCCTAAGTGTCCAAGGCAAGATTCAAACTCAATTCTTCTTGACTCCAAATCCAGCACTCCAGCTGGATCTGCATCACCCAGCTACTCCATCAATATTAGTGCTAACTATTGAAATCTGTAAAATCAGGTTGTTGTTGTTTGGGGTTTTTTTGGGGGGTGGGTAGAGGGGGTCAGCCATCCCTCAGCTCCTGACTTTTCAACATGTTCTCCCATATGAGGATAAAACCCAAAGAATAAAAGATATCACTACAATATTTAAGAAGGAAAAAAGGAAATGTTTTCCCATACTTGACCACTTCTTGAATTCATGCCTTGGACTAATGATTTCATGGGGCTATTTTGAGGATAAAATGAAATCATGGAGGGAAAATTGTCATGGAACTATTGGTTCATTCAACAAACTTATATTACCTGCATATGGAGCAGAGAGAAAGTGGGATGTCTATCCATAGGGTGATCAAAATGAAAAAAGAAGAAAAATAATAAAAGAGGGTTGTTGAAGCATTTTTGAAGGCACAGAAGAAAACAGAAGGAAGGTCAGTAGGAAACATTCAAAGAAGGTTGGCTTTGAAAAGAATATGTTGGATTTTTGTGTGCGTGGAGGGAGAAACAAGCTGTGTGTGCAGACATCAGCAGCTGCATATACAGTTCCCCTTTCCTATTATGCTTTCTATATGGAAATGTTTGCTGTGTATAATATTGGCTAAATTTGACATTTTAAAATTTTAAGAATAATAATTTTTTTAAACTTTTTTTTAATCCTTGTGCTGAGCACTGACAAAGATAAAGAGTTTAGATTGGGCACAGTGCCCCTTAAAGTATTGGTTGTAATGGTTTGAGAGAGGCAATGTAGTACAGTGGAAAGTGCTAGATTTGGCAGGGAAGGGGGGAGAAATTTGGGGTCACATCTTGTCTCTTGCACTTCCTATCTTTGTGACCTTGGGAAAATCACTTCATGTCTTTAGGCCCATTTTCTCTTCTGAAAAATGAAGCTATTGGACCTGGTGACCTCTAAGATCCTTTCCATTTCTAAATCTATGATATTATGAGTAGACATAAACACAGAAACCTATAATACACAATATTGCTTGATAAGGGCCTTAGATTTTAAGCTCCTGAGGAAATAAGCATTTATATTCTAGCACCTACTATGTGCCAGGCATTGTGCTAAGTGTTTTACACAAGTACAGAGGTCATTCATATTGATCATCATTTACATTTCTACAGCAGTACTATTTTTATTATTTATTATAATTATTATGATTCCCTTTTGTTTTTGAACAGAATCTGGAGGAGAATCACACAGGGATTGGAAAGCTTAGAGATCTCCTAGCTGCAGACCTGGCAGGGATCTTAGAGGCCAACAAGTTCAGCCTCTTCATTTGAGGCTGAGAGGAAAAGTGACTTGCATAGGGTCACACCAGGCTCTATCCACTTTGCCACCCAGCTGCAGTTTGGGAATTCCTACTCATACCCGTGAAGAGGAGGGAACTCCCATCTAAGACCTCTGATTCATCCAAATCTGATCACTCTTGATGGAGAAGCCTAGAACTTTTTTGGAAGAACCGAAATTAGACCAGAGGTATCAAACACATCCTGCTTACAACATTCCTGAGTGCTGCCAAAACCATTTTAAAATGTAATCGGGAAACATTAATCAAAATATTTAAAAATACAATAGAACATAGATGATGTTAGTATGTGTTTTTCTAAGTCAGCATGTGGCCAATAGTTTGACACCTTGCTCTACATGATGACTCAGGGACCCAGCTTTCTTAAAGAAAAATAACAATAATGACTTTCATTTCTCCAGTGTTTGAAGCTTTTCAAAGTGGGCTCCTCCCATCAGCCCACAAACCATGCTAGTTAGACCATGTCCTTTCCCCTAGAGGAGGGGAGTGGGACAGTGTGGCGGGAGGGGGACATGCAGATAAAGCCACCTGGACTGGCCAATGATGCTTCAAAGTGCAGCCCCTGATGTCAAAGTAATTTCACCAACCCCTCAACAAAGGTGCTGATGAGGAATGCCCTACAAGTGATTATCCAGGCTTTCCTGTTGGGTCTGACTCTTCATGACCCCATCCGAGGTTTTCTCATATCTCTCATATGTCATATCTAAAATCTCATATTATCCCATATATACCCAAGTAGAATATCCCTGAAAAAAATCCATGCTGGAAAGCCCTCTGACTCAGTCCACCACTGATAACTACAATCCAAGATGACTTGAATATTCCTAATAATTTAGGAGAAATATGGAATGCTTTCTTGGCTCCTAAGCAAGCAAGGAGTCTCCCTCAAAAGGAAGACACCCTTCTCAGGGTACTGAGGGGACAAGGACAACAAGATCTGCAGTCAGACTATCAGATTCTGTAATTGATAGCTGGGACCCCATGAAGGTGGAAAGTGTCAGGATCTTGCTTCCTAAGCAAGCTTTTGAGAAGCCAGAGGTCAGCAAAAGAAGGAAGGGGGAAGAAATTAGAACTAATTAGTACTAAGTCACTAGGGCTATGATGTGAGATCTTAGGTCTTCCCTCCTGCTAGGAAGAAGACTGAACCCAACCCCTAATGAAGAAGAAATATTGACTCTGGCAGAGACGTGGGCCAAGCCCAAGAACAAGTCTCATGCCATCTGCTGGTAGCTCTTTGAAACTACAAGAAAAGCCCATCAAGAGGGCAATGACCCACATCACCAGCCTGAGAGCAGCTTTGGAAAGAGACTCCAGCTGCAGCAGTGGGGACGGAAGCCATGACATGCTTAAGTGACTAAGGACTCTTTATGGATCTTTGATCAAGTGTTTCTCATTCAATGGTGTCTTTATTTTCCAAGAACTCTGTTGTGCATCCTCTGTCTTTGTTTTTTGTTTGTTTGTTTGTTTGTTTTATTTTGTTTTTAAATCTCCAATCTTTTAATAAAACCTTCTTGTTTTCAAATTGTGCTTGCAAGGGGAGAGAGCCAGTCTCACTGTACTTGGGTGAGATGAAGAGCAAGGTTACTGTGCATATATTTTGCCAGGTTTTTTGTTGGTCCAAGACAGTGAAGAAATCCCCCAGGATACTTCTTTTTTTGGTTTGGCTTTTTTTTTTTTTTGGTGAGGCAATTGGGGTTAAGTGACTTGCCCAGAGTCACACACAGCTAGTGAGTGTTATGTGTCTGAGGCCGGATTTGAACTCAGGTCTTCCTGACTTCAGGGCCGGTACTCTATCCACTGCACCACCTAGCTGCCCCCCAGGATACTTCTTATCGCAATAGAATTTCTGACACAAGGATCATATAATAGTATAATAATAATTGCTAAAATATGAAGGTTGGACTGTTCAGTCATCTTCAGTTGTATCTGACTTTATGACCCCATTTGGCATTTCCCTGGTAAAGATGCTAGAGTGGTTTGCTGTTCCTTCTCCAGTTCATTTTACAGATAAGGAAACTGAGGCAAACAGGGTTAAGTGACTTGCCCAGGGTCACACAGCTAGTAAGTATCTGAGGCCAGATTTGAACTCAGAAGATGTCTTCTTGACTCCAGGCTGGGCACTCTGTCTACTGCACCCACCACCTAGCTGCCCCAAGGTTGGACTAGATTATTTATAAGGTACTGCAGGCTCTTAGATGCTAAAATTATGTGATATGGGTGCTCAGGGGATGGAGAAAGCAAGAACTGGCCTGGCAATGTATGAAAAGATCCAGCCACCCCTACAATCCCTCCACAAATCTAAATCTCACCAGTCCTTCAAGGACTAGCCCAGATCTCATCCAGGAAGAACCCCCCACACACTTCCCCAGCCTATATCAGCCTCTCCATTCTCCAAGCATCTATAGAACTTATTGTCTGACCCACACATGTGGGTGCAGAATCCCAGAGCTGAAAAGGATTACCAAGGACATCTGAATCATCTATACCTGAGAAGAAACTCCCCTGTCATATCTCTGACAAATAGTCATCCAGTCTCTGTTTGAATACTTTCAGGGACAGGGAACTCACTACCTGTTTAGGCAGTCCATGCCACCACTAGACATCTCTGATTGTTAGGAAAATCTTCATACTGAACTAGAATTTCCCTCCCTGCAGTTTCTCCTGATTGCTCCTAGAGCTTCTCACTAAGGCCACAATCTAACCCCTGTCATACTAAGGAGCTAAATATAATTTAGCACAGGATTGTGTCAGGGTTGGGAGGACAGTTATTTACTCATTATTCCCTCAAGCCCTTACCGGGAAGGCTGTAGAGGGGAATCCAGCTCAGGGAACTATTGGATTGGATATAAAATGCTTAACAATCAGTTCTTCAGGTGGGGTTGGGTGGGGTATACAAGATGCACTTTTAAGTTTAATTTACATTATTAAGATTTTCTCCATCATTTTTTTAAGTCTAGACAGTCAATAAAACAATGAATAAAGCCCTGATTTGTAGCATTTGCTGCTTTCTGAGGTGTAAACACCAACACTGAAAATTTAACAGCCGGCTCTCCAGAACCAGCACAGTACTAATCAGACATCACCTAAGACTTCTTCCAATGTGAAGATTCTAGGATTCTCCGTGTATGAATCGAGCATCCTCTCAGACAGTAAACTCCACGAGGAGAGGCCCTGAATCTGCTCATCCTCTGCCTCCCCTTCCAATATATCAGAACTCACAGGTAGCAGCTCTAAATCCTCAGATTGCATTCTTAGAGAATTAACTGCATGTCGTGGTTAAGATGGGAACATCGGGCAGGGCTGGCCGTTTGGGAAAGTATGGCGGAAGCTACAAACATTCTCTGAGCACCTGCTGCTAGGTGCTGGTAGGGGGAGGGGCGGGGGGACAGAGAGGGGGGCAGATGCATAGCCCTGCCCCTTCCCCATAGTAACAGAGACAAGATACACATAAGTGAACAACACCAAGCTGTTTACAGGCGACACCACTTGTTTGTACCATCTGCAGAAGCCTGCTGAGTCAGGAGATTATGGGGTTTTATTGACTAGAGCTGGACCGGGCCGTAGAGGTCATCTGGTCCAACATCTGTTCTAACCTCCTTATTTCCCACATGCATCTATACCTCCCCTTCCCCAAAGCAGGAGAGAAATGAAAGGGGGCAAGACAATTGGTGGTGCATCTCCTAGGCAGAACTGGATTGGACCGACATGCTTGCAGGGCATCTATAATACCAGCCTCAGATCCCCACAGTGGGGCAGGGAATACGCATTTATATAGCACCTGCTATGTGCCAGGCACTGTGCTAAGTGCTTTTACAATTATCATCTCGTTTGATCCTCATAATAACCCTGGAAGGTAGGTGCTTTTATTAACATCCCCATTTTACAGTTGAAGAAACTGAGTTAGACAGAGGTTAAGGGACATAGATAGCAAGTGTCTGAAAAGGCTGGATTTGAACTTGCTGAAGGTGAAAGGAACTTGGAGGAGAGCTGTGGTGCCTGGACCACACCCATGCCCCTACTACTGTTGGCACTAAATTTATTAGAGGCACCCAAGATGCATGAAAGGTGGAGGCTGGCACACAGCCAGCTGAGATGGGGTCTACACCACCCCCACCCCATCCTGGTCCTCCCAGCAAGCTCTCTGGCCAACCTCCTTGCCTAAGGGCCCCAGGGGTCACTCCTTCTATTCAGTCTTGTCCAAGGTTTCCTCAGCTCTTACCCTACCCCATGCTTGCCCAGGGCACCACTATTTGTAGCTCTCACGTAAAACACTTTGAGGGCTGGAAATCGCTAAAGAAATGAGCTGGTGTCCATTTGAAAGGTGCTAAGCTGCCCAGTAATAAAAGCCACAGACACAGTCCTAGGAAGGACAGGACACAGTCCCTGTTCATGACCTAACAGCTCTCCTTCTCCTCCTTCCTCTTCCTCTCCATCCCTTCCCTACCTCCCCCCACAACAAAAATGAATCTGGGCCAGTTGAGGCCTCCCTTAAGCTTCCAGTGGCAACAAGGGCCTTTCAATCACTCTTCCCTTGGCATGTGCAAATGAATGCATGCTTGAAAGACCACATTGGATGCTGGGTGTTTCTAGTGGCCACCTCCCACCAGCATCCCTGGCTGGGCTGGGGCATTGAAGGGTCCCTCTTCCCTCTGCCATTTGGCCTTAGCTGTGGGCTCCTTATACACCTAGGGGGCCTCTCCTACTGTTCCCCTATGGAAGACCAAGCTTATCCCTCCAGGAGAAGGTGCCTAGGGCTCATTTTCCTAGGGCTCCCTTCCCTTAACACTCCTCATTTCTTTTCCCTTTAGGAGAACACTGGTGTATAATTGGGCAGAGGCTTTTAAAATTCACCTTTAAGGGTGGAAAAATACTGTTGAATTGATATGACTTCATTGATTTTAATAAAGCCTCAGAAGATGGGCGAACAAAGAGGTGTATTGGTTCCTTAATTAGGAAAGGATTTATTCAATAAGTTATTGGACAAGTTAATTTACGGGACTTAATTTTGCTATTGAAAGGTTTGCTGGGCTTCCCTCCGAAATTGGGCGGGCTGGGTCCCATACTGCAGAGGTGATGACCTTGAGATAACCTGAGGGCTCCATCAGTCAGTAGGTGTCCTCAGGAGCGCCAGGAACCCTCCCCCCCCCCCACAGCCCCCTCCCGTCAGTGCCAGGCTCCGGCACACGGAGGCAGCTCATCTGTATTCAAATTACCCTCGGTGAAACAGCCGGCCCAGTCCGGGTAATAACTCACCAGCAGGGAGAGGTGGAGGGAGAGGCGCCCAGACCCTTCATGCAGATTGGACATTATCATACATTTCGGAGGTGTTGGACAGGGCTGCTGGAGAGGGCTGTTAATGAAAATATCAATCAAAGACTTCTCCTGACTTAATGGTCAATTTAAATTAATTAATTGGAAAGGGGAAGAGAGAGGGGAAAAAAAAGTTGAGAGGGGCGGGTGCTGATGGGTGCACTTAAAAGGAGCTGGCAGGAGAGGAGGAGGTGCCCAAGAGCATACTGCACCCCCAGGCAGAGGTAACAGGATCCTTCCTGAGTGGGGTCTTCGGGGACAGAGAAGAGGTTTCCCCTCCACCTTGCAAAACCAGCCAGGCTTCCACCATAAGCCCCCATGTCTCTTGGAGCCAGGATTTCTCACAATGATAAGAAGAATTCATAACCTTAACGCTTCTGAAGGACTTTCCCTAAAACCATGTAAGGTAGGGAGTATATGCTACTAATAAGGCCATTTTATATGTGAAATAAATGAGCATCAGAGAGGGGAGGTGACCAATACAGGAACACACAGGCTAGTAAATTTCAGAGTTGGGACTTAAACCCAGGTCTTCTGACTGCTGTCAGTCAGTGAGCATTTATTAAGTGCCTCCTATGTGCCAGACACTATGCTAAGTGCTCAGGATACGAAAGAAAGGGAAAAGCCAGGGTCCCTGCCCTTGAGGAGCTCACAATCTAATGGAGAAGACAATGATGAGTCAGGATAAATAGGAAGTAGCAGACGGAAGGTTCGATTCCAGTAGACTGCCTGGGGCTTGAAGGAAGCCAAGAGGCAGAGATGAGGAGGGAGGACATTCCAGGCAAGGGCAACACGCCCAGAGCGGAGAGAAAGAGTGTCTTGTTCATGGAACAGCCATGAGACCGGCATCACTGGATCAAAATGCCCATGATGGGGATTACAGCGTAAGGAAACTCGAAAAGTGGGAAGGGACTAGGTTATGAAGGGCCTTGAATGCCCAACAGAAGGATCTTGGAGGTGATAGGGAGCCATTGGAGTTTACTGAGCAGGGGAGGTACCCGCAGGACAGAAACATGGTCAGATCTGCACATTAGGAACATCGCTGGGAGGATGGATTAGAATGGGGAGAGACTTGTGGCCCACAGACCCACCAGCACTTTCTAAACTCTATGCTCAGTAAAGAGACAGGGCAGAGCTTTATACCTCCATCTTCAAGATGAGAAAACTGGACCTCAGAAGGAGTAGGGGACTTTGTTGAAGGCTGTCCATAGAGTTAGTGTCAGAGGCAGGATGAAAACCCAGGCATCCTAACTCCTAGTGCATGGCTCTTAACACCAGTTTGCTTCCTTTGTATAGCTGAGGATCAGAGAGGGAAAGCCACTTTCCTAGGATCCCACAGCTAGTAAATCTCAAGGCCAGGAACTGAACCCAGGTCTTCTAAGCCATGCTATCTCTCTGGGGTCTTTAAAGGGGTCTCACCTCTAAAATGAGGATGATAATTTTTGTACTACTATCAGGGCAGCTAGGTGGTGCAGTGGATAGAGTGCTGGGCTTGAAATCAAGAAGACTCATGTTTCTGAGTTCAAATACGACCTCAGACACTTACTAGCTGTGTCACCCTGGCTAAGTCACTTAACCCTGTTTGCTTCAGCTTCCTCACCTGTAAAATGAACTGGAGGAGGAAATGGCCAACCACCCCAGTGCCTTTACCAAGGAAACCCCATAATGGGGTCACAAAGAGTCCAACGTGACTGAAACAATTGGACAGCAACAACATTCAGACAGGATACTAGCTAGAAGGAACCTCAGAGCCCAACTGGTCCAATCACTTCATTGCACAGTTAAGAAAAGGTTGGTCCAGATTAACTTGTCCAATATCACCCAGGGAAGAAGCTTCAGACATGGGAATTAAACCTAGGCCTCCTCCTTCTACTATGCCACACTACCTTTGTGTTGCCTCAGTTTCCTCCTCTGTGAAATGGGGACAATAATCTTTGCATCATTGTCACCTGTCTCACAGAGCTATTGCTGTGCAGGAAGTATTTTGTAAGCTCCATAAGCTCTACAGAAACCAGAGGCTTTTAGCAGTCCCAGTAAAGGGACAGTAGAGTAGAGTTTAGAGCCAGAAGGAACCTCCAACCTCCCAGTTTATAGAATAGAAAATTAAGCCCCAGAGTGGAAAAGTGACCTGTCCAGTGTCCTATAGGTGGGAGATATCAGAGCAAGGACTAACCCAGCTCTCCTGACTTTGAGCCTTCATCTGAAAGTACTTTGGAAACATGAGCTGCTATCAAAATTATTACTATCATTTTTCCATGAACATAAAACCAAGAGTGTAAGTAAGCATGTTGAATTGGGGCTCCCAGAACACAGTTTCAAAATCCACCTTTGTTGCCTCCTCCTTTTGTGACCTTGGACTAGTCTCTTTCCCTCTCTGGGCCTCAGTTTCTTCATCTGCAAAATGAACAGGTTGAAATAGATGATGTCTTAGGGTCCCTTTCAGCTCTGAATCCTGGATCTTCTCTCCTTGTGTGCTGGGTGCAATGGGCTGTGTTGTTCCAGAGTCACTCTCCAGCGTCTCGAGTTACCTTGCTTGACAGAGAATCAATCTTCCATAAAGACTAGCACCTTCCTGCTCTGCCCCAGCCTCTGGTCTATGTGATCACAGGACATCTAAGGCAATGAAAATGACAGTTAAACACCATAAAAAGTATCTAACATGTGCACTATTAACACAATGAACAACAGAACAGTCATGCCAAGAGAAGTGACTAAAACCTGAGTTTTCTGCAAAACAGAGAAGTGGTAAGGTCAGATAAAATCTGCAATTCTTGACTCAAATGCTCCACAGTGAGTGGCACACAAATTGCTAGCAAATCACTTTTCCAGCTTCTTCCAGATGCAAGCCTGATACCACCTTTCTTAACTGAAGACATCACACATCTACTACCAAAAGATGAGAAAAACAGTGACCCCATTAATTAAAGTCTATTGTGTCTTTATATACTTTATATGAAGCATTCACAGCTTGTATCACTAAAAATAAAATCCACAAGCACAAGAAGTATAATGACTGAGAAGCAAAAAAAAAAAAAGATGTGTCAACAACTCCCAGGGATGGAAAGAGCAACAATGAATAGATTTAGTAATTATTGAAAAAGCTGCTCCAAAGTGCCATGACATTTGCAATGGCTGTATTAGGCATTGCAAAGCCTTTGACTCAATTCTGCACTCACGACTTATTCGTGTACTGCAAATACTGAAAATAGAACCACACAGAGGGAGAATGAGCATGAGTACAAGATGGCCACGTGGAAAACTCTTTTCTATTGAAAACACACCACTAACACAAAATGTCAAAGTCAATTGACCTAAAATGTGGCTTGTCCAGGGAAATAGTTTGAGCTCCATCTTTAAATCCATCTTCATCTCTTCTGAACAAAATTAAGTACGGTTTCTATATTAAAGAAGGAATCAGACCAAAACATCTCATCAACCACTTGGTGTATGTGAATGGCACCAAGCTATATGGCTACCAAAAAGCACATTAAAGAGCTCCTTCCTCTTGTCAAATGATATCAAAACATCATTTGGACTCAATAGTCCAATAACAATAGTCAGTGATCATAAATTTCTTACTGTATACCAAGGAAAGATCACATTTGAGCTTGGGTCCTGATGACGAATGGAACCAATTGCCAGAGGTAATGTAAGTAACTTGGTCTCATCCAGGCAAGGCACATCAAGTATATTGCTATTAAAGAGAAAGCTGCTAAGTCTAATAAGTTGAGAGCCTGGCATCCTGAAATCAGATCTAAATGGGAAGAATACATTTAAAACAATTAACACTTATGAATTAAGAGCCTTAATGAATACTTTCAGAACAGTAAAATGGACCCTAACATATTTGGAAAACAGCCTAAAAAAACCTGTACAATATTAACAAAACATACAGCCCCCAAGACAGCTATAGAAAGAGCAACACTTTCTTAACAAAAAAAGTCATTTAACCTATGTCTGCCTCAGTTTCCTAAACTGTAAAATGGGGATAATAATAGCACCTACTTCCCAGACTTCTTGCAAGGATCAGATGAGATGATATTCATAAAGCGATTAGCGCAGTACCTGGCACATAGCAGGCACTATATAAATGTTAGCTATTATTATTATTTATCGTAAAGGTTGAAAATAGGTACATGCCAGAACTATCAAATGTAACTGAAAGCAGTTTACCACTAGAAGGATCCCACAAAATGGGTAATATTTAAGAGTGGACTCATAAAGACCTCCATGGATGATATCCACCTGAACTCACCCAATAATATGTCCACAAAGAAATATCAGATAAATAGCTAAATCAAGGAGATTGGTTTATGGCAGCAAAGGAACTTCTTTTGGCAATTCGGGACCAGGTCATCACCACCAGAAATTGCAGAAGGATTATTATTACGGAGCCCAAATTTGGTGATCAATAAAGATTTTGGAAGAAAGTAGAAGAAATGCATCACTTACATGCTACAAACATTATGTACCTACTAATTACCTTCCAAGACATGACCTGGGGCTAGAATAACACATCAGAAACTTGTTGTCTTTTATGAACTGCCAAATAGCAAATCCCTATGTTACCAATACAGACTATGCTACTATTATGGTCTAGGTTTAAGCTTATTCCTCCCATGGATGCTGTGTGTATCTGTGGGAAGGAGTGAACCAAGCTTTTCGGAAAACATTTTGTAGTAACTGTCTTTACCATGTTATCTAAGAGTAGTAACGGTGTGGTCTAAGGGTGCTGGAAACCCCAAAATTCAAGGGCAAAAAGCATGGGTCTACCTCGAAAGAATTTGACCACTCAAGCCTTCTTTCAGGCAGAGACAAGGTTTGTTAGGTCAACAACTAGAAGCCTGTGGGATTTTAAGAATCTGACTTTTTTTATAGTGAAAAAGATTGTGGGAAGATTTGGATAGGATCAAGGGGTGACCAATAGCCTGGGGTGACCTGGAGGTAACAGAGAAGGGGTCCAGATGGGATTAAAGGTGGGAAATAGCCTAGGGTGGTCCAGAGGTGACAGACAATGAAGAATTGGGGTGGGTCAGAAGTAACAGAGAATGAAAGATTGGAGAGGGGAGGGACAGTTGAAAGGATTATTGAGTATCTAGGTGGGTATGTGTAGGAAGGTTCAGGGGCTGGGTTCTTGAAATTTGTGGGAAAGTTAAAAGGGGAGGGCCAGAGCCCATACCCTGCCATTAGTAGCTGCCCTCTGGGGACCCAACCTGCCCATTTGAGCAGAAAGTTGGGGAGTGCTGCTATTTTTTTTCTTCTTCATTTCCTCCTCCTCCTCCTCCTTCTCTCATCCCATGTGGTCCTCTCTACTTGGGGTGCCATACTCTTACATGTGGGTGCTCTGTCCATAAGAATATAATTTTTTATTCTTTACATTTTGTAAGCTATTTTGGGGTTAGAGGGCTAGATTTTTAAATTTATTTATTTATTTATTTTTTCAAAAAGCTGACACAATTTACTTTTTGTCCCACACAGTTTTCATTTATGATTTCTTGAAATAGAGCTCTGAAAAAAAAAAGGGTCTAAAAAAAAGCCTATTGTGTTTCAAACAGAGCTACTTGACTACACCCTTAAACCCAAATCATTCTGGCTTTCATTGAATGGTCAATGATAGCATCAATCCAAGCTTCTTGTGGCTCAGTGTTTAAGTTCTGATGGCTTAGAATGAGTGTAAATAGCAACCTTTTTCTGTTCTAGCCAGAAACTCTGAGGGTCTTCCTCCCTAGACTGCTATTTTCGTGATGATAAATTGGGCCATATTTTGTCTTAATTCTTACCTAGTCCTTAGTCACTGAATGGGTGTTGCCTCAGACAAACCAAAACCTAAGAAAGACCTTAATTTAGAAAGGCCAAGGTCATCCACTGAATCCTGGGCCATCACCAGTCGGCTTGACTTTTGTCAGAGGTGGATGACTTTGCACAGCTCTGCCTCACTTAAATCCAATTCATTTCATAAATCAAGACATTGATGAGAGCTAGAGGTTAGGGGTCCTGGAGTCCAAAATCATAACACGCAGGTCCTGTCCAAAAGAATTCGACCCAAGCCTTCTTTCAGCCAAAAACAAGGTCTATTAGAGATTCACCATATTACTAGACTCTTAAGGAATCTGAACATCTGTGGGCTATTGGCTAGATTGTGAATTTCTGAGCAGTGGCTAGATTATAAGAATCAGAGCCTCTTAATAGAGACAAGATGGACCTTATATACAGAAAGACTGCGGGAGGGATCTAGGAGTGACCAAGTAGTCTATGAGGTAATAGAATTCCAGGGGTGGCCAAGGGAGAAAGGAAACTAGATAGGATGAAGGGTGGGAAGTGGCCTGGGGACATAGGGAGGTCTAGGCTAGGTTAAGGGTAACAGATTGGGCATAGCCACAATGAAAGGCCAGTTGATGGGATTATAGACTCAGGGAACCACCACAGATTTGGCCATGTGGGGAAGTCCAGGGTTTTTCTTTTTGGGGGCCTAGATCCTATCCTCATCAACATCACCCTTGGGAACTCATTGGTCTTCTTCTAAAATAAAGAACAAACAGCAATAACAATGCAAACTTTAAAATATCCTTTAAAACTCAACCAATACTGTACTGCAACGGAAGCAACCAACTGAATTGTTGTCTTCAAATCTCCTGGATGTAACAGTGTCCCATAAAAATTTAAGAACTATGTTTTTGGTAGATGTCACCATGGCAAATAGGCAATAACTTCCAAGGTGTGTGTGAGAGAGAGAGAAGCTTTCAAAATACAGAGACTTAGAAGAAATCAAAATAATGTGGGAACAGGATGAGGTGCACATTACCCTTCATTATTCAGTCTATCACTGGAGTGTACTGAAGATGTTTTCAGTGAGACTAGAGAACATGAGCTTATGGCCTAGTACTTTTATTCAGGGGTGTGCTGGTAAATGTTTAATAACCAGCTCTCGGGGGGGGAGGGTTAAAAATAAGCTATACACAGCCCACTTTTAAGTCTAATCTGCACTATTAATGTTAGAAATAAGGCCTTAGAGAAATAAAGCCTTCTAGTTAAAAACAAAACTAAGCTGGGAGTGAGTAAAGAACCGTTTATTAGGCTTCTCTCTGGAGAAGTGAGCACAACACACTTTAGTAGCATGTGGGCACTGGTTCAGTGGTAGAATCAACTTTTAAATGGTTAGTGAGATCCATACTGCACCCATCAGGGCTCCTATTTGTCTAGTTCATCTGAGGTACACCCTTCCTAGACAGCCCATCACATGTTTGTCCATGTTCTATTAACTCCACCCACTTCATGGGTCCCATGTTCAAAAATGGCAGCTATCTCCGCCCTTGGGGTGTGTCAGTTCATATTCAATAAGCTTATCAAGCAAGTGCAGTGGAGAAAAGCCTTTGCCTAGCCAAAGCCCTGTCCTTGAACCTGGCTGGTTGCAACCTGTTTAGCCTCTAGGGCTCTTTCTTAAGAACTAGTTGTTTTTAGAGTACTTTCTGATTGGTTGAGGGACTAGCCACAAGATCTCGGCATTTCTGTTTTTTTTTCCATATGCTTTTGAGTTGAAAATGTTTCTCCCCCTTCCTCCCCCCCACCCTCCCCAAGACGGTGCACAATCTGACATAGGCTTTACATTTACATATCCATTAAACATATTTTCACATTAGTGAAGTTGTAAGTAAAAATTAAGACCAATAGGAGGAACCATCAGAAAGATGAAACAAAACTCAACAGAAGGTAAAAATAAGTGAGAGCGATTGGACTTCCATAGTTCTTTCTTTGGATGTGGACAACATTTTCCATCCTGAGGCCTCTGGAGATATCTTAGATCCTCGTAATGCTGAGAAGGGTTCAGTTTAACATTCTTAGTCATTGCATAATGTGGCTGTTATTGTGTACAAAGTCCTCTTGGTTCTGCTCACTTCACTCAGCATCAGACCATATAAGTCTTTCCAGGTTTTTCTGAAGTCAGCATGTTCATCATTTCTTATAGCACAATACTATTCCATTAAGATCTTGGAATTTCTTATCCTGCTGTGGGATCCTAACCCCCTAAAATCTTTCTTACAATTTTTTTTTCATCACTTTACTACATCCAGATCATAGGTTCCGAAAATGGGCGATACCTTTCTTTTTTGGTGAGGCAATCGGGATTAACACCAATAGGTCTTAACAAGCAAGTGTTGGCAGGAGAGCATGTCACGCATTGTTGAGAAGTCCAGCATGCATTGGCAGGAATATGGGTGTGTGATGACTTGTTTATAATACAATGTTAATATGATTATATGATGCAATATTGCATCAGCAAAATTTCAGTGCAGGGAAAAAAAAGCCAATTTACAATAAATTATTAAATTTAAGATGTATCATTTAAAAATATATTTCATATATTTTTTAAATTACGCAAATTTAAAAAAACTGTTAAAGGGTTAAAGAAAGTAGACTTCCAGGAGGGCACTGACATTTTTTTAAGGGAGCTGTAGGCTAAACAAGTTTGGGAACCTCTGATCCAGACAATTAACAAAACAATCAGTCAGTCTGAGGTTTGTACTGTTTGCTTATTTCAGAGGTATAAATGCTCACACTGAAAATTTAATAATCAGCTCTCAAGAGCTGGCTCAAGCTGACTCCAATATCCCCCTGATTTTATCTAACTACAAAAAGCAGTTATTTACCCACCTGTGCAATTGTCCATTGGTGACAAAAACTGGTCCCAGGAACATTTCTATCTGGACTTCATTGAACAAGTTGAGGGGAATGAGGTTTCCATAATAATCACAATAACTGACATTTATATAGCGCTTTAAGGTTCTCATCTCATGGAAGCTTCACAATATTCCTGTAAAGCAGTTACCATTGTTGTCGTTCAGTCATTTTCAATCATGTCTGACTCTTCCTGACACCTTTTGGGGTTTTCTTGGCAAAGATACTGGAGTGGTTTGCCATTTCCTTTTCCATTTCATTTTACAGATGAGGAAACTAAGACAAACGAGGTAAAGTGACTCACACAACTAGTAAGTGTCTGAGGCTGGATTTGAACTCAAGAAAATTAGTCTTCCTGACTCCAGGCCCAGTGCTGTATCCACTGTGCCACATAGCTGCCCCAGGCAGTGTTATTATCTCCATTTAAGATGAGGATAGTAATATCTGGAGAATTAAGGGACTTGCTGTGGGATGGATGTAAAGATGCCTTGAAAACATGAAAATGCTAGACAAATGAAGGGTAGCACTATTATTAAAATTAACATTATTATTAGTAGTATTATGCCATTCTCATCCTTCTCTGGTGCCTCATTGTGCTATGGAGGTGACCCCAGGGTTGTTGAAGGCCATGGCAATGGAGGAGGGAAGCTAAGGATTCCTGTCAAGCTAGAAAGGCTTCAAGTACGGACCATTAATGGACTAACCTCCAGTCATTTGAGGACCGGTGTGGTATTATGAAAAGAGGCCTGGATTTCAGATCAGAAGACCTGGGTTCAAGTACTTCTCTCTTATTGTATGCACAACCTCGGATAAATCACTTAACCCTATAGGGTCTCAGTTTCCTCATCTATAAAATGATGAAGGTGGACTTAATAAAAGTGTCTTCCAAGGAGCAGCTAGGTGGAGGGGCTTGGAGTCAGAAAGAACTGAGTTCAAATCCACCCTCAGACATTTACTAGTTGTGTGACCTTGGGCAAGTCAATTAACCTTATTTGCCTCAGTTCCCTCATGTATAAAATGAGCTGGAGAAGGAAATGGCAAACTACTCCAGTATCTTTGCCAAGAACATCCCAAATGGGGTCATGAAGAGTCGGACATAACTGAAATGACTGAACTACAACAAAAGTCCCTTTCAGCTCTAAATCCTATGGCCTAAGCCTCAACATTGCATCACCTTCCCAAAGTTCTACAACCAGCCTTTTGAAATAAGATGACGTGTCATCAACTGAAGACTGGCCACAGAGCCACAACTCATGAAGACCGTGTTCTAAAGTACATCAGGACCACTTTCTGTGTTGAGAAGGGGAGGCCCCACAGTGATGGAATCAGAGATGCCTGACATAAAACAATAGCTATAAGGATTTAGCATATTTATCTGCAATGACTTTTAGGGGAGAAGTGACCTAAAGGACATCATTCAGAGTTATTTGTAACCAAAAAAGGATGCAGGTCAGTCACGTGTCAGAATGAGAGTCAATGGATGGATAGCCTCAGGACTGTAGTGAGACCCATAAATTAGTAAAAGACCCAGAGAAAGATTTCTGGAACATTGGGTGAATCCCCTCTGAAAGACTGATAGATGTGGGCAAGAATCTCCAAGATGTGACAGCATGGATGGGCTACCATCTGCTCCACTGGTATAATCACAGGTCTATAAAAGTCTCCTTGAATAGCATTGGTGACCTCCACCCTGAGCTCCCCAGCCTCCTTACTGCCTCCAAACCTGGCTTCATTCTATAATCCTACCCAGTTCTCCACAGAGCTCATTCCAATGAAGATCTATTGAAATAAAGTGATGGGGTGTTTACGTCACCCATAACTTATCAGTATAGAAAATTTGTCATTTAAATTGATAACTACAGAGTGATTGGGCCATTCTACTGGCCATTTGCAGCACTGTTTACTAATTAGCCACGATTTGGAGTAATTAATTAATAATTTCCCCAGCACATTCCTGACCTAATTTTGGCCTCTTCTCTGTCCTTTGAGGTGTCTCTCCTATAGCTACACAAAGGTCTCATTCATTGTAAATCAGATCTTCCATAGATTTTTTACACAAGATTTGAGCTTGGAAAATAATTTTAGATCAGTGTTTCCCCCCATTAAAACTATGATGTTTTGTGCTTTCATTTTACAAATAATGCTAAAGTCAAGCAACGTATATTAAATGCTTACCATGTCCCTGGCACTGTGCTCAGAGCTAGGTTTACAAAAAGAAAAAGTGAGACAAACACCCCACTAAGAATTTACATTCTACTGTGGGTATAATACATTCAGAGAAACGTAAATATTTGTATAAAATATCCTTACATACAAAATAAATGCACAGTGATGGGGTAGGGGGTGGGGAGCCCCAACAACCGAGTGCCTAGCCTGGTGCTTAGCTAAGTTGTGAAATGAGCAGTGGAGGAGGAAGCAGCCCCTGGCCCTGCTCTGAGGAAGCTCCCAGTCTGACTGGGGAGACCAAGGCATTCCCAAGTAGCACTCAGAGACCAGAGGGGACAGCAGAGGCTTCGAGTCTCCCTTGCCCAGCCCAGACAGGCAGAGCTGTGTGAGGTCAGAGCAGAGAGACTAGTCACTGTTTTCCCAGCAGCTCGGGGAGGAAGCTGGCAGATGGAAGCCCATCGCTCATTAAGGGAATATGGATTTATTTCCTGAAAAACCTAATCCCGTCAAAGTTGAGTAATTAATAACCTATTTTTTTTAAAAAACAAATTCCTCCCTGGGCTTCAGGATACGCATTTCATCACTGTAATTACCCAGAGGTGGGTAGCGATCAGTCAATCAAGGGCAGAGTGGGATCGATCACACCAGAAGAGCCAGTTCTCAAGATGTCGAGAAGTAGAAAGTCTCCCGGGGGGGGGGGGGGGAGAAGGAGGGGAGGCGGAGTGCCCGGAAAGACAATGGAAAAATGTCAAAATCTCACTCTCCAGGCATGACACTTATGCCTGGTTTGCAAAGCCTCTGTAGTCATACGTAGCATCATAAGATCATAGGACTTAACACTGGGAAATTACTTTAGAGATTCAAACCCAACAGTTCCCAAACTGTGGTCCATGGACTGGGGTGGGGAAGTGGGGATAAGGAGGAGGAGAGACAGAGTTCTTGCAAAAGCTCCTTGGATCCATATTCGAATCCATAAACAAGCCAACAGGCTTTCGCAGACTGAATAAATAACGTCTCACCTAGATACACATTACTGTTTTTCAGTTTTTTGTAGATACTACTGTTATAAGTGTACTCAAGAAGACCTGGGTTCAAATCTGACCTCTGACACTAGCCTGGTGACTTTGGCAAGTCACTTAAACCCTCTTGGTTTCAGTTTCCTCATCTATAAAATGGGCACTTACATCATAAAGATTGTTGTGAGGACTAAATGAGACATTTTAAATTTCGAAGGGCTATATAATCATAATATAATCATAATCATATTGAGATTAAATCATAAATAAAATATCAATTCATTTCAAAGCATCACTGAATTCATAGGAACTTTTTGTTACTATGAATTTCCTCAAGCCACAGATATTAATGATACAACTACTTTCATGCAGTTATCTGAGAAATTTTTTTTAATATTTATAAAAGTCTTCATACTCACTTTTCATTCCAATCAAACTGGACTGTTCATTGCATAGGAATAATAACTAACGTTTATATAGCACTTACTATGTGCACTTACTATATCATTTGGTCCTCACAACAACCTCGAGAGAACTATTATTATCCCCATTTTGTAGATGAAGAAATTGAGGCAAACAGGGGTTAAGTGACTTGCCCAGGGTCACACAGCTGCTGAGGCTGGATTTGAACTCGGCTCTTCTTGATTCCAGGCCTGGCACTCTGTGCATTATGCCTCTAGCCCTTCTCCCACCTCTGTGCCTTTGTACAGATCATTCTTCATGTCTAGAACATTTTTTCTGTACCTTTTCCCTTGGGCTTCCTGTTTCCCAACCTGAGTTTTAATTCAGAACATCAATATTGTATTAACATAAATGTCATTGAAATAAAGGCTGCTCATCACAACCTGCTAAGTATGTTTAATTGTTTCATTGTGTTTCGTTTCATTTTTTAAATCCATCCCGTCACCGCCTGTACTGTGGCCCACAGAACCCAGAAAATTAAAAGCAAAAAAAGCCCTGTTTTCTCAAATTTTGTTGTTGTTATTGTTGTTTTCTGAGACCCATTTCAGATCTCATCACAGGGAACTAGGTGGCTCAGGGCATTGAGTCCTGGGCCTCGAGTCAGAAAGAGCAGTATTCAAATCCAGGGTGAGACACTTACTAGACCGAGACTTACCAGATGTGTGATCTTAGGATGTACTCCCTCTTCATCGCTAGAGGTATTCCTTCAGTATGGAGCTTCCTTCAAGACCCAACTCGAGTGATACCTCATTAACATGGCCTACACTGATACCCCCATTTTTAATGCTCTCTACCACTTGAAATCACTTTGAATGATTTTATATTCATATTTATATATATATATACACATTACTATATAGTATATAGAATTATATACATTACACATGTGTAGAAAATTATACATATATACACATGTGTATAAAACATATATATACACCTATTTGTGTTGTGTGTATGTGTTCATATGTATATGTGTTTATATGTAAGTGCATGTGTATATGTACGCATGTATATGTATATGTGTATATAAACACATATATACATACACATATACATACATACACACACACTTTATATTTAGTTATCTATGTGAAGACTGTGTTGCACCCAGAGCCCCACTCCCATTGGAAGAAGACTTATTGAGAAGTCGCTGATATTCCTAATTCCTAGCATAGTGATTTACACACAGTAGGTGCTTAATGAATGGAAAAAGCATTGGCTTTAGAGTCAGAGGACCCGGGTTTAAATCCAAACCCTGCTTCTCATTAGCTATACGATCTTGGGTTAATTCCTTTCCCTCTCTGGGCTGCAGATTCCTAATTTGCAAATGAAGGGGTTGAATTGGGAGCCACTGGCATAGCCCAACTCCCTCATGTACAAATTGTGAAATGAGGGACACTCAAGAAGTAGAACCAGAAAAAGCCTATCTAGGTACAGAGGTACTCAGGAATCATCACCACATCCTCCACTCCACCCCCCATCCTTTCCAGCTGCCTGCCAACATAGTGGAAAGAGTCCTGGACTTGTGCTAAGCTTTGCCACTTCCACGCTAACTTTGGGAAAATGATTTCCCCTTTCTGTTTACCTTAATTTCTTCTTCTGTAAAATGAGTATAACAATCAATAAACTTTATTAAATGCCTTCTATGTGCCAAGCACTCTGCTAAGTTTCAAGCAAAGACAAAGAATGAAGTAATCCCTACTCTGAAAAGGGGCAGGGGAGGGAAGAAAACAAGCATTTATTAAACACATACTATGCTGCCGATTGGCAGTTGGAGGAACAGGAAAATTTTCATGTGTAATTATGTCTTTAAGGAAAAGAAGGATTCTGTGAAGCAGAAGGAAGGATAGAGTGCATTCCAGGCATGCGAGGCAGCTAATACAAAGAATGGAGATGTGACATGTTGTGTCATGTGAGAAGAACGGAGAGAAGGCCATTTGGGCTGGATCTGAGTGAATGGGAGAGATATGAAAAGATAGCTTGGGACCAGGTTGTGATAAGCTTTAAAGCTAAACAAAAGAACTTATATTTTGTCCTAGAGGAAATATGAAGCCATTAAAATTTAATGTGTAGGTGAGTGACATGGTCAGCTCTGTATTTAAGAAAAATCAGAGGGGCAGCTAAGTAGTGCAGTGGATAGAGAACCAGTCCTGGAGTCAGGAGGACCTGAGTTCAAATCCGGACTCAGTCACTGACTAGCTATGTGACCTTGGGCAAGTCACTTAACCCCAATTGCTTAAAATAAAAATTTATTTGGCAGCAATATGGAGGATGAAGAGTGAGAAGAGTCTTGAGGCAGAAAGACCAATCAGGAGGCCATTGTGAAAGGTGATGAGACTCTGAACTATAAGATGGTGACTGAAGAGTAAGAAGTGGACAGATGGGAGAGATGTTGTAGACATGGAAACATTAACATTTGGCAACTGATTGGATAAGTGGAAGTGAGAGAAATGGAAGAGCTGAGCCTAAAAGGAAAGGTCGGAGATTGGGGGACTGGAAGAATGGTGGTGCTTTCAACAGAAATAGGGAAGTTTGGGAAGAAGGGTAGGTTTTGGGGGAAAGATAGGACATTTTGTTTTGGAAGAGGTGAGTTTGAAATGTCTCCAGGACATACATTTTGAAATGTCCAGTGGGCAGTTGGTGATGTGAGACCAAAGCAAAAGGGACAGACTGGGACTGGATACCTAGACATGAGTCACCTGAATGGAGATAATGGCTATACCTGGGGATGCTGATGAGATCACCAAGAGAGAAAACGTAGAGAGTAAAGAGAAAAGGGTTCAGCTGTACTAGCTGCCTGCAGGCTTGTGGTGAGGAACATTATTAAACTTATTTAAATTAATTTTATATTAAAATTTTAAAATTCTATAACATTATTAAAATGTTGGCTATCTTTATTGATCCAACAAACATCTGTTAATTTCTTGTTTTGTTGGAAGACCTTGTGATTGGTTGAGGTGAGATGCAAATACATGCAAAACAGATTCCCCGAAGGAGCTTACAATCTAATGGGGCTGGGGAGGCAGGGGAGAGAAAGGAATACAAATAACTATGAGGGAAAGTGAGATGACTGCAAAGGAGAGATCCAGGCACAGTGCTTTGAGATCTGCTTGGATCTCAACGAGTTCAAAGAAAGAAGAAAAAGATCCGCATGTACAAAGATAGTTATAGCAGCTCTTTCCATAGTGACAACAAACTGGAAACTAGGAAGGAAATCCATCATTTGGGGAATGGCTGAACAAAGTATGGTGTGTGGATATAAGGAAATACTAGTTTGCCATCAGAAATGAAGAAAGGGTTGGTTTCAGAAAAATCTAGGAAGACTTGTATGAACTGATGCAGAGTGAATTGAGCAGAACCAAGGGAGCAATTTATACAATAACAACATTGTAAAGACAAACAACTTTGAAAGACTTAGGAGTGCTAATAAATGCAATGGCCATCCATGATGTTCAGCCTCCATGGTCTGATGATGAAGCATGCTACCCACTTCCTGACAGAAATGTGGAATCAACGATAAATGTTGGAGAAGGTGTGGGAAAATTGGGACACTAATGCACTGTTGGTGGAATTGTGAACTTATCCAACCATTCTGAAGAGCAATTTGGAACTATGCCCAATGGCCAGCCAAACTGTGCTTGCTCTTTGATCCACCAATATCACTACTAGGTCTGGATCCCAAAGACATCATTTAAAAGGGAAAAGAATCTACATAGGCAAAAATATTTGTAGCAGCCCTTTCTGTGGTGGCAAAATACTAGAACTGAGGGGATGCCCTAAAGTCGGGGAATGGTTGAACAAGCTGTGGTATATGAATGTAATGCAATGGCTTACTACTGTGCAACAAGAAATGATGAACAAGCAGATTTCAGAAAAACCTGGAAAGACTTGGATAAACTGATACAAAGTGAAATAAGCAGAACCAGGATAACATTGTACACAGCATCAGCAACATTGTGTGATGATCAACTCTGAATGACTCAGCTCTTCTCAGCAACCCAACGATTCAAGACAATTACAAAGGACTCATGAAGGAAAATGCTATCCACATCAAGAATAAGGAATTGAGAGGCAGCTAGGTGGTGCAGTGGATAGAGCACAGGCCTTGAAGTCAGGAGGACCTGAGTTCAAATCCAGCCTGAGGCTGTGTGACTCTGGGTAAGTCTCTTAACCCTGTCTCACCAAAAAAAAAAAAAGAATAAAGAATTGCTGGACTCAACGCAAACCAAAGCATATTTTTTTCACTTACTTTATTCTTTCTCGTGTTTTTTTCCTTTTGATCTGTTTCTTCTTTCATAACTGTAACTAATATCATAATATTTTTATATGATACCATATGTATAAAATATATCAAACTGTTTACTATTCTTAGAAGGGGGGAAGGAGGAAGGGAGGGAGAAAAATTTGGAACTCAAAATCTTGTAAAAATGAATGCTAAAAATTTTCTTGACATGTAACTGGGGAAAAAAATAAAATACTATTAAACTTTAAAAAAAGAAATATGTATTCAAGATGAAGAATGAGACATTTTTCAACATTAGTAATATGGGAATTTGTTTTGCTCAATTACGTTTATCTGTTACAAGGTTTTCATTTTTCTTTTAAGTTGTGGAAGAAGAGAAAAATAAACGCTTATTAATTGAAAAACAAAATATCTGAATCTGAAAAAAAAATCACCATTGACAGGGAACTTATTGTCTCCTAACAAATCCCATTCCACCACTGAGTAGAATCCTAAATAAAATAGAGATTAAAGATGAACTCTTATCCTAGCTACTTCTAAATGATGTAAGTTTAAAATGCTATAATGGATGCAAAAATGGTTGGAAAATTTTTGAACTGCCCTCTAAATATCTGGTGTTGTTATTAAAAAGAAGATACCCTTGGGCCCTCTATCTTATGAACCTCTAGGAATGAATTGCCCCTCCCATGAATGATCTAAGCCATTAAACTTAATTAAACTTAGCTTAGACTCTGGACCTCTTTTGCTCTGTAGACCAATCTCAGATTGCACACTTACATCCTTGTGTTCCTCTCCCTTGGATAATCTCATTCTGGTCTCATGTTAATGGACTTTCAGAATTGGAAAATACCTCAGATATCAGTGGAACAACCCCTTCATTTTAGAGATGAGGAAACCAGGGCCAAAGCAGGAGAAGGAACCTGCCCCTGGCCACAAGTAAATAATAGGACTGGGATTAGAACCTCCAGATTCCAAGACCTCTCCCCACTAAAGGAGATTACAGTTAAGAGACTCTTCCGAGAAGGGAGCTATTATTGGAACATAAAACATTGAAACTGGATTGCCCAACCCTTCAATTTTACAAAGGGGAAAACTAAGGCCCATTGAGGGTAAGGAACTTGCCCAGGGTCAAATAAGTAGTGTGAGGCACAGAGCCAGAGCTCAAAAGGCCTCATGCATCCCAAACCATCACTCTTTCTGTTACATCGAGATATGGCAGCTTATTTTTCAGATGGAGTCCAGTTGTAGCTGCATCTATCTCCCAAGGAGACTCCTATGCAGAAGCAGAGCTAGGAATCCCCATTGATCACCACTCCTGAGTCCAAAGGAATCCTCTCTCCATGTCCTCTCCCGGGTAGATCCCCACAAACTAATTTAATATCTAATTGGAAGCGGAGTTGTTGTTCTCTGTCTCCAAGAATGTGTCCAAGCTAAAAATAGTCTCATTTCAGTCAACTCTAAGCCCACCTTCAATTAACCTATTCATTCCGAATGACCCAGTCCAACATAAACCAAAGCTGAGTCAGAATCAGGAAATCCTAGGGCATAGATTTAAACTAGCAGAAAGGGGCCTTGGAGGTACTTTGGGTCATTCCTTCATTTTACAGATAAGAAAAGAAAAGCCTAGACAATGTAAGTGACTTGTTCAATGTCACATAGGTAAATGGCAAAACAAAAATTTAAGTCTATGTCCCCTGACTAATTAATAATAATAATAAATAATAATAATAATCACTGGCATTTATATGACATTTTAAGGTTTGCAAAATGCTTTGCAAATAATCTCCTTTTATCCTCACAACAACCTCTGGAACATATGTGCTATTATCATCCTTATTTTACAGATGAGGAAACTGAGGCAGTGTAACCCAGGGTCATATAGGTAATAGGTAGTCATTGTGTAAAATGGATAGATAAGCTGGATAATTTTTAAATAATGAGATATGTGAAAATATTCATCTTCCTACTAATCCCACAGGTTGTCTGAGCTCTCAGTCCCAGGCTAGCTAGTACCAGTTTTATGACTTCCTATATTGTAGATAATTAGGTAGATGCAAAGTGGGTTAAATGAACAGACCTAAAGAAGAATATTAAGGCAACTAGGTGACACAGTGGATGGACCAGTGGGCCTAGAGTCAGGAAGACTCCTCTTCCTATGTTCAAATCCAGCCTCAGACACTTACTAGCTGTGTGACCCTGGGCGTGTCACTTAACCCTATTTGCCTCAGTTTCCTCATCTGTAAAATGAGTTGGAGAAGGAAATGGCAAGCCACTCCAGCATCTTTGCCAAGAAGACCTCAAATAGGGTCACAAAGAGTCAGACACAATAACAAAAAGGAATAATTGATGAGTTACTCATGCCAGCTTAAAAGTAGGTCTCCAGTAGAATACTCCAGGAATGTGTACTTGGCCCTGGGCTGTTCAACATTTGTAGCAATGACTTGGGTAAAGAAAGAGATGGCAGGCTTATCAAAGTTAGTGTTGGCTCTAGCGCCAGGGCACAGCCTCCTTCTCTACATCCCCTCCAGTGATACCACATATGAATACTAGAATCCTACCAGCTTGGAGTTTTAATTAAGAAAAGGTAGCTGGCTCTTTGTCCCAGACTATGTTTAGAAGGGCTTTAGCAATACTTGCGTTTCTTTAGAAGCTTGGGGCTTTATTAGCAAGTGATTGTTGGTTAAAATAGAAAACTAGCAGATGGTTGAACACTCACCCCACATGGCAACTTTCCTCAAATCAGCCTCACGCCAAGCCTCAATTAAGGGCAAGCTTCCTGTGGTTTGCCCAGGTAAGGTATGTGATACTTATGTTGGGCAGAAAAGATGCCCATTACAGTTCTGCTAGAAAGGATCTAGGGACCACCCTGGCCAACCTGTATCTGAACAACCTAACCTCCCTCTACAATACCCCTTGCTAGTAGCATCCAGTAACAAGACCTCTAGTGACAGGGAACTCATTACTTCCTGAAGCAGCTCATCCCATTGTTGGGTACTTCTCATTGTCAGGACACTGGTTTTCTCCCTCTGCCTACATCTGCCTCTCTGGAATTTTCCCCCATTGGCCCAAGTCCTTGGTGGCCAAGTAATGTGCTGGACAGTGAATTGAATGTGCAAAGTGTTTACAGATGCTCTGGTAGCACTTCCTCTCTGGAATCCCCAGACAACGCATTAATGTCATCTGGTTCAAGAATCAGCTTTACCACTGTGATGTCGGGTGACCTTGGGTCAGTTACCTTCCCTCTCTGGGCCTTTTTTCACTCTTCCATAAAGTGGGATTGGGATTAGACAATCTTACTGGCCTCTTTAGCCCTGATATTGCATGACTCCCATTCCTGTGGATAACACTCCACACCCTAGGTGCCCATCCACATGAGATACTCCACTCCCAGCTTGCCCAGCATAGATATACTTCCTGCACCCCACTCCCAGGCCTTCCCACCCCATTGAATGTCCCAAGACCAAAGCCAACAGCTTATTTCATCTAAATCCTAAGACTCACCTTCAGGCATCTTTTGCTCCAGAAAGTGACTCAACATTCTTCTCAGGGGCTTATATCTTAACACATCTTCTATGGCATCACTATGCTTACATTTTCAATGAGGGATGGAAAAAGAGAAGCACTTTTTGGCTTCATCCTAAAGTATCTGAGTGGTGGGACTTCAGGCATACAAACGGTGGCAGGAATATTTAGGTCTGGGGGAGGGAGGGAACACCACTCAGATCATACCATCTTTTTTAAAATTTTATTTCTGCTTACTTAACACCAGTTTATTTAAAAACATGACTGTTTAAAGTTGGGAGAGGGGATATGATAAGAAGAGGAAAGGCACAATCAATTGTCTTTCAAGCTCAAGGTAGAGGTGCTTCCAGGGGTTATGCGTAGACCTAATACCAACGCCAAAAAGTCATTGGTGATGGAATCAAAGAAGTACTGGGGCTGGGAGCTGAGACTTCATTTACCCCTAATCCACAAGACCTGGGCCTCATTTTCCTCAGCTGCAAAATGTATGAGTTGACTAGATAATCTCTGATGTTCTAAGTTCCCTTCTTTTCTTTTTTTTTTTTTTAGGCAATTGGGGTTAAGTGACTTGCCCAGCTAGTGAGTGTCAAGTGTTTAGTCTGAGGCCGGATTTGAACTCAGGTCCTCCTGGCTTCAGGGACGCACTCTATCCACTGTACCACCTAGCTGCCCCTATGTTCCCTTATTTTCAAAGCACCCACTTCATTCCCAAACTATGTTCTATGTTCTAAGGGTCTTTCTAACTCTAACATTTCCAATTCTCTGTTCTAAAGTCCTTCCCAGCTCTGACCTTCTATGTTGTGTATTCTAAGGCTCCTTCCAGTTCTGACATTTTATATTCTAAAATCCTCTACAGCTCTCACCTTTTATGTTCTGTGTTCTAAGGTCCCCTCCACTTCTGATATTCCATGTTTTATGGCCTAAAGTCCTTTCCAGCTCTGCCTTGGTATGCCCTGTGTTCTAAGGGTCCTTCCATCTTGGGCCTTATGTGACATTCTATGGTCCTAGTACTCCATGGCTCTGTGACAGTAAGTGCCAAAAAGGAGGTGTTCAGTATCCCAGAGGTTGTCTTTTGTCCATAAAAGTGTGTCAGCTCCATAAACATGCTGGGGAGAAGAATAGGCCTGTCTGTAAAAAATATACTTCTCTGAAAAACACACACACACACACACACACACACACACACACACACACACACATACACCATCAAATTATGAGGTACAGACGAAGACCATTCAAAGGATCTTCCTTGATTTTTTCCCATATGACTAGACTTTGAAAACAGAAAACATGGCCCCTAGCACTCCATGGCTACCTTAAAATATTAGCACACATTTCTATGCAAGCCTTGGTTCACACATCATTTTCCTCAAAAAAAAATCCTTTACTGTAAGCATGATAAAGATTATTATACCTACTTTACAGATGAAGAAACTGAGGCTCCAAGGTCAAGTGGCTCACCCAAAGTCATGCAGCTAGAGAGTATTAAAGCCTGTCTTTGGATTCCATAACATTTTTCCATTGCTGGAGGTATTTGGGACCTGCAGGTATCAATCGGTGTCTTTAATCTTTGATCGACTGCCACTGTTGGCTGACATTCATTCTTTCAATCAGTTATTCAACAAACACTTATTAGACACTTCTCCTGGTGGGTCTGGGCTCTGTCCTCCATGCTGGGGGAACAGAGATGACAAACAAGAAATCCCCTGCCCTCAAAGGGCTCACAGTCTAGTAGGGGAGTAGGGGGAGACTGCCTTGTGCACAAGCAGGATGCAAACTGGAAGGAGTTAATGGCAAAGGAGATAGATACCCAGACCAAGCACTCTACTAGGGAAATGTGTGGAAGGAGAGACAATACCTTTTCCTTATTACTTGTTTTGAGAGCAAACTCCTTAATAGTACTTACGGCCTTTTTTTTTTTTTTGGTATATCCTCACAACTTAGCACAGTGCCTGGCCTGCAGTAGATGCTTAATAAATATTGGTCGATGGACTGGCTGATCTATGTTTAGGAATTTTACAGTCTGTAGTTGATAAAAAAGAAATAGACTTGGGCCAAGACCTTGGGAGAGGGGGTGGGGCTCATTATCTAAGAGAAATACAAGAGGAGCAAACCCAAATGCACCAGGGAAAGGAATTCAATACAATCAAGTCCTGCAAAGGTGTATTAAGCACCTAATAAATGCAAGGCCCTTTGTGGGCTACAAAGATGAAATGAGAAAGAGTCCCTGTTCTCTAGCAGCTTATTTTCTTTTTGTTTGTTTGTTTTTAATAATTAGTTTATTTTAAATTTTCAACATTCACTTCCAAGAGATTTTGAGTTTTAAATTTTCTCTCCCTCCCTCTCCTTTCCCCTCCCCAAGATGGCATGCAATCTGATATAGGCTCTACTTATACATTCATATCAAGCATATTTTCCCATTAATCATGATGTAGAGAAGAAATAGAACTAACGAGAGGAACCATGTGAATGAAGCAATAAAACAAAACGACAAAAGAAAAGGAGAGAAAGTAGGATGCTTCCATCTGCATTCAAACTCCATAGTTCTTTCTCTGGGTGTGGACAGCATTTTCCATCATGAATCTTTTGGAGATGTCTTAGATCCTCATATTGCTGAGAAGAGCCAAGTCTATCAAAGTCAGTCATCGCACAACATGGCTGTTATTGTGTCCAGTGTTCTCTTGGTTCTGCTCACTTCACTCAGCATCAGTCCATACAAGTCTTTCCAGGTTTTTCTGAAGTCAGCCTGTTCATCATTTCTTATAGAACAACAGTATTCCATTACATTCATATACCACAACTTGCTCAGCCATTCCCCAATTGATGGGCATCCCCTGAATTTCCTATTCTTTGCCACCACAAAAAGAGCTGCTATGAATATTTTTGTACATGTGGGTCCTTTCCCCATTTTTATGATCTCTTTGGGATAAGGCAGCTTACTTTCTAATGGGAGAATACAACATGGGTGGGGGGTGGAAATAAGCATTTACTTGATCATGGCAGGAAAAAATCCAATGCTAACAGCTAAAGGAATCAGGAAAGGCTCCCTGTAAGCACTGGGGAAGTGGGGGCACATAAGGTGAGCACTGAAGGCAGCCAGGAATTCCGAAGAGGAAGAGGTAAGGAGACACCACATGCCAGTAATAGGGGGCAGCCTTTGCAAAGGTGGGAAATGAAATGCCAAGTTCAGGGGAGGGAGAATAGGCCAGCTGGGCTAGAATATACATTTTTGAAGGGGAGGAATATCCCCGAATCCTGGATAAACAAGCTGGAGACAATTGTGAAGGGTCTTTTAAAGCTGAGCATGGGCATTACTATTTGATCCCGAAATAATAGGAAGACAGGATTTATGTCACTCAAACCCACAGAAAGTTAACCGATAGTTCCAATGCCCCTTCCTTCTAGAAGTCTTCTCTGTTCCCCTCAAAACAAAGTGATCTTTCCCCCCAAATCCTCAAAGGGCATTTCACTTTTCCCCTCTCTCCCTCATAGGATCATAAGTTCCTGCACCCTTAGGTACAATCTAGTCTAGGAGTGGCCTCAAGGCCACACGTGGCCCTCTAGGTCCTCAAGTGCAGTCCTTTGATTGAATCCATGTGTTTGGAGGGTCTCACTTGAGGACCTAGAGGGCCACGTGTAGCCTTGAGGCTACAGGTTGCCCACCCCCCGATCTACTCCAATTCCCTCATGCTATGCATGAGGAAACTGAGGTCCAGAAAAAATAGTGATCTGCTCAGAGTTACACAGGTAGCTTACAACTTGAACCTGAGTCCACCGACTTCAGATCCTGTGCTCTTCTTTCCATGGTACCCCACTTATCCCCAGACTAGAATACGAGCCCCACAAGGAAAGGATCATGTCTTATCCAGACCTGTTTCTCCCACAGTGCTGAGAACAACGTTTTACCCACTAGTTTAATAATTACTATTTATGGAATCTGACCTCAGGCCACAGGTGGTACAGCCTAATGAAATATTTCAAATTGTAGATGTTTTGAGAGTTGGGGAATGGAGGAGTTCAGTGAGCTGGAGCCGGGGGGCTTGTGGGTAAGCAGTGCTGCAGAGAGATGGATCTTACTCCCCCAGCCCCCTCAAGCTCTCCCACAGCAGCTCACCCTGTGAAAAGGCTTAGTCTGGAAGCCTGGTGAAATGAAATGTGTGCTCAGTCACAAGACCTGCACTGAGTCCCAGCTGTGAGACCTTGAGTAACTCCCATCCCCTCTCTGAGCCTGAGTTTCCTCATCTGTAAAACGAGCAGGTTGCACCAGGCCCCTTCTGGCCCTGCCACTCTATGATTTCTGTGACTGGCAGGCAGGAGACCAGGGAACGTCCCAGCAGGAGCGTTCCCCAGGATGGGAGCCTGATAGGGAGCAGCAAAGAGAGGATTGATGCCAGGCGGGAAGCAGCCAGTGGAATGCCCAGGAATTAGTGCTTGGCCCTGTGCTCTTTCCCATTTTTATCAATGCCTTGGACAAAGGGTTTATCAGATTTGCAGAGGACATGAAGATGAAAGAGATTTCCAGCTAGCTTGATGGCAGCGTCAGGATGCAAAGAGATCTCAACAAACATTGAGTTGAACGTAATGAAGTGATAGACAATGATTCTGGCACTTTAAATTCAACTCAGCAAATATTTATCAGGTGCCTATCATGTGCAAAATGGGCTGGCAGGTGGTGCGATGGATAGAGTGTAGGGCCTAGAGTCAGGAAGACATGAGTTCAAATTTAGCCTGACACTTACTAGTGGTGTGACCCTGGGCAAGTCACTTAATCCTGTTTGCCTCCATTTCCTCACCTGTAAAATGAGAGGGAGAAGGAAATGGCAAACTCCTCCAGTGTCTTTGAAAAGTCAGCTTCAAAAATATGGGCTAGAAGATACAGAAAAGGATAACAGCTGTTGCCACATAAGAAATGGAAGGGCAGGGACAGGAAGTGGTTTTGATGGGCTGCCAGCTCGCTAGGAGTTAGCAGTGCAATATGGCAGCCATGTCATAAGGATAAGGATCTGCAGACCTTAAAAAGCTACATAAATGTGAGATGCGGTGGGGGGTGGAGGGACATCTGGGACCGTGATCTCTTCGGTGTGGAAACTCCCCTAGAGATCAGCACCTGCTGGGTAACTTCTAGCCTTAGCAGGCTGTCTGGAGGCACTGAGGGATTAACAGAACCGACACAGCCAATACATGTCTGAGGGAGGACTAGAACCTGGGTTGTCTTGACTCTAAGGCCAGCTCTCAATCTACTGGCCTATCTGAGTTATGTCCATCACTATTGTTATTAAAAAATCTAGTGCAGAAAAAAAAAAAACCTAACACAAGTTTTTCAGTTTGGATAAGCATATCAGATACATGATATTTATGATTAGAGGACCAGCCTTGGAATCAGAATGAGCTCAGTTCAAGTCCTGACTCAGGTACCTACTGGCTGGATGACCATTGGTAAGTTATTAACCTCTCAATGCTCCAGTGAGCTAAGATTATAAACTGTAGACACGTTGTTCACTAGTTTTGGTGGATGGAGTTTCCACACTGGGATGCCTCTACAACCAATGAAATAATGGGCCTGGACCAAAAGCATGCAGGTTTGTATTTCAATATTTAAAGGACCTGTGATTTCATCAGTTTGGGAGCCCTCCCCACAACTGATAGGAATCAGGACTTCTCTACAGCTTAATAGATAATCACAGGTTCATAGAGAATGGATCACAGTGTCCATTTTAGATCTAGAAAAGACCTCAGAGATCATCTAGTCCAGCCTCCCTATTTTACAAAGGGAAACCAAGAGCCAGGGGAAAATCAATGACTTGTCCAAGGACATATAGGTAGCTAGTGTCAGAGGCAGGATTTGAACCCAGATCCTTTAGCTCTACAACCAGTGAGTGCCCTTTCTACTGTACCATGCTGCCACCTTAATCATTGAAAGTTACTGTAAGTTGCCTATGGCTAACCAGGTGATGGGTTTCTCCAAATTTAACTTAACTAGTCTTCAGATTATGGACAATCGCCTGTCTTCAGCCGCTGGTCTAGCCTCCAAGAGCCCAGGTCCACCTCCAGACCAGTGCTGATGAAGAAATGCAATACAAGGCTGAGTTACTAGAACCTTGGTGTCTAGAACATGGGAAATGACCCTGTCGATGCCAGTCCCTGGCCCCAGTCAGACCAGACCTCAGTTGACTGTTGTGTCCAGTTGGGGGGAGGGGAGGAATGTCATATGGATACCAACAGCTGGAAAACAGCCAAAGGAGAGTGACTAGGTGGGGAATGAAGCTCAGGCCATATAAGGACCACGTGAGAGAGCTGAAGATGGTTTTCCTGAAAAAAGACTTTGTGAGAGAGGGAACTAGGGGGAAGGGCAGAATCACTATCCTTAAATTACCGAGGAAATGTGATGTAGAAAAAGGATTTAGGTTTATTCTGCTTAGCCCCAAAGGTCAGAACTAGGATTAATGGAGGGGGGAGGAGAGTTACAAGAAAACAAATTCTACCTCTGAAGAAAGAAGAATTTCTTGAGTATTAGAGTTTTCTCAAGCTGAAATGGGCTATTCTGGGAGGTAGTGAGCTCCCCACCACTGGGAGCCTATAAGAAGAGACTGAATGACCCCTTGATGTGGGTATTATAGAAGGGATTCTTGTTCAAGTACAGATTAGATCAAATGACTTCCAAGGCCCTTTGAGTTCTAAGGTTCCAAAATGTAAAAAGTGTGCCAGTAGCATGCCCTGCCAGGCACAAAATAATATCCAATTGAACAGCAAGAATGTTCTTTTGAGGTCCTCCTTTCCCCCTTCCCCAGATGTTAAACATCTTCCCGAGACTTGAGGCAATTGAACTCCCTTGACAGGGTGGGTCGTCTAGGGAGAATTGCTGGAATGAAAAGGAAATATCTTTCCTGAGATCAAAGGCTATACGCAAGTCTCTCCAGGCCAGCACCAAGGAAAGCAATCTTCTTTTCCCTGAGACTGTGAGAGGAGCTTGTGTCTCACACACTGCTCCCTGTGACATGGCAGGAGAGTTGGAGCTGATCAGAACTGAGACAGAGTTTTGACTTGAGCTTGCATGATTAATTCCATTCCTGGTCCCCAAAGCTGGGCTGCCAAGCTCTAAGGAACTGACAGAGGAACACGGATTCACTGGATGTGCAACCACTGGGTCTTACATTGAGATATCATCAAGTCCAACCATCTCCTTTTACAGATGAGGAAACTGAGGCTTGGATAGGATAAGTGATCCACCCAAGGTCACACAGTAAAGAGCAGTCTTCAAGCTCAGGCTCTTGGACTCCTCCAAACCCCATGCTTTGCTTGGTTTTTCCATTATACCAAGGAGCTTTCATCACTCACATTGATAGAACCTTTTAGAGTTCTCAATGCACCTTTCAGAAAGACATCTTGTGAGATAAAAAATGCATATATTATGATCTTCATTTTACAGATGAGGAAATGGAGGCCTAGAAAAGTGAAGTGACATGACAATAGGCCCACAGCTAGTCCATGTCAGAGCAAGACTGTAAACTTAGGCCTCCAGCACTCTTTCCACCATTAGAGAGTCAACATAGTAAAGGGGAGAATATTCTGGTAAAGTCCTTTAATTTCTCTTAGACTCCATTTCCTCATCAACTCAAGTCAACTAGCATTTATTAAGCAACTACTATGTGCCAGGCACTGTGCTAAGCTCTAAGGATACAAAGAAAAGGGAAAAAAAACACTCTGTCCTCAAGGAGCTCACAATCCAATGGGGTAGATAACATGCAAACAACCATGTATAGACAAGATGTAGACAGGATAAATTAGAGGTAATCTCAGAAGGAAGGCATTAAGGTGGATCAGGAAAGGCTTCTTGTAGAGGGTGAGATTTTAGCTGAGAAGTGAAGAAAGCTTGGGAAGCCAGGAGGCAGAGGTGGGGAGGGAGAGCATTCCAAGTATGGGGATAGGCAGTGAAAATGACGGAAGGAAGGAAGGAAAGAGAGGAAAGGATGACTAGGAGAATGATGGTGACTTCAATAGTAATAGATAGGTTCTGAAGGGAGTAGGGTTTGGGTGAAAATATAATAAGTTCAGTTTTTGGACATTGAATTTAAGATGTCTGTGGAACATCAGTTCAAGACAACTAATAGGCAATTGGAAATAAAAAATGACAGGAGAGGCTATGGCTGGATAAATAGACCTGAGAATCATCTACATCGAGATGATAATTGAATTCATGGGAGCTGATGAAGTCACCAAGTGAAATAGATATTCTAGATAGAAATAGAAAATTGACTGCTTTTCATGGATGCTATAGAGTGGATAGACCAACCTTGATGCCCTCTGAGGTGCCTTCTAACCCTGAGTATTTGTAATTCTAGTTGGAAAGGAAAGAGGCTGGAGGTGATGAAGTAAGGTAGAAAAGGGGCCAAACTTGGTGAATCAGAGAACCTGGATTCACATCCCAGCTCTGCCTACTCACCCTGTGTGACCTTGGGCAAATCATTTGGTCTCTCTCATCTGTAAAAATGAGAAGGTTGAACCAAATGACCTTGGGGGTCCCTTCTGGCTCTAAACTGATAATCCTCTTACTATATGCTCTCCAAAACTTGTTCTGACTGAGATTCTATGTTGCATAGTGACTTTTCTCTCCACATCCCCCTCTAGGTATGCTCTAAGAAATGGACACTGACCATGACATTGCTGCCCAGCTAGCCTCAGGAATAGAGCAGAGGTTGACCTTGTAGATCTTGACCCTGAGCCACCTCTCTGCTCAGGCCTGGCCGACTTTGGCCCAGGAAGATAACATGCCTTTGAGGCTTTTCTCAGACTAATTCCAGCTAATGTCATGCATGATGAGTTAACCTCGATTTGATCCATCCTTTAGAGATCTATCCATCAATAAAGGCATTATTACCCCTCTGATGATAGTTAGTATCATTTATGGGAATTGTCTATTGATGGACACACTTAGAGGAGGATGTTTATGTGCTGAACAATCACACAGCTTACTTCTCCAATAATCACAGGATCAATTTCAGGGGGAAATCCAATAGAAGGACTTTTTTTAAGATGGCACCTTCCCTCTACAACATCCACAACAGCTTATCCTTGCACCAAATTTTTAGGCTCACTCTATTGCTATGGGCACTCAGGAGTGCCGGAGGTGAGCTAGGGCTGGTGTGGGCAGGGCAGGCTTCCTGGAGGAAACAAGGTCTGGGCTGCTCTATCTACAAGGAAGAAAATAGAATTGGGATGAGTTTTCCTTCCTTAGTTCTCCTGCTAGAGCACTAATTTCCATTGACTAAGCCCTTTAAAGGCAGGAACTGTGTTTTAGTCACTTTTGCATCTACTCCAAAACCAAGTTATAGGCTTTACCCAATACACAACAGGGACATAATAAATGTTGGTTAAATTGGATTTGTTTCATTCAACAATAGTTTAATTCAACACACATTTGTTACAACTTTACTGTGTGCAAGGCACTGTATTCAAGCCTGGGGATATCAAGTTCAAAACACCACCAAGCCTGCCCTCAAGGAGTTTTCAATCTAGCTCACCTATGCTTGGTAAGTGAGGCACATCCACAGAATGGACTCCATCCTGTCTTCTTTCAGCTACAAAGGAATCAAAACAATGCCACACTGGTTAGGGCCACTTAGCTGTGATTTCTAGGGAGTCTCAAGTATCCTTCACATCAGAGTAGGGCTACCACCACACCTATGGCCATGCAGGGTAGCCTGAGAGGAGAGCTTAGATAGAATCTGTGAAGTTTCCTCATCAATATAGATCCTGATTCCATGAGGCAATGTTGACACGGGAAATGGTAAAGAGGAAATCTCTTGACATGTTAGGGATTTAAGGACTGGCAAGGACCTTAATTGCTTTACTCCCATGCCTCATTTTAAAGCTAAGGAAATGTAGGCCAAGAGTAGTAAAACTTGCCCAAGATCACACAGTAAGTAGGCAGAGTGGCAGAGACAAGATTTTAACCAAGAGCCATTGAATGAAAATCCAATACATTCTTTGTCCATTGTACCAAGATGCACCTGAGCTATGGTCTACTTTGGTGATGAGAGCACAGGATTTGGAGCCTGGAGCTTGTAAGCCCAGCTCCCTTATATACTATCTATGTGATCATGGACAAGAAATCCACTACTCTGTCCCTACCACTGCATAAATTGGAAGTGAACTTAGAGATCATCTAACAAAACCCCTTCATTTTACAGAGCAGAGAACAGAGGCCCATAGACAGGAAGGAACTTGCCCAAGATCACACAGAAAGTCAGGTTCAAATCCAGCTGTTTCTGCCATGGTGAACTTTCAAAAGACAGAAGCTTCAGACCATGGTCCCACTGACCTGCCTTATATTTCACTGTTGTTTTCTCTCCTCCTTGAAGGCAGGGTATATGTATGCATATGAGAAGCAACAGTTATAATGGTAAAAGTACTGGATTTGGGACAGATGGCCTGAATTTTTTTTTAGGCAGTTGGGGTTAAGTGACTTGCCCAGGGTCACACAGCTAGTAAGTGTTAAGTGTTTAGTCTGAGGCCATATTTGAACTCAGGTACTCCTGACTTCAGGGCCAGTGCTCTATCCACTGCGCCACCTAGCTGCCCCTTGGATTCTAATCTAAGCTTTGGCACTTACTAGCATGACCCTGGGCAAATCACGTTGTCTCTTTGGGAGGCAAGTACTCACATCACCCACCTTGTCTTAAGGAAGATGTTTTGTAAACCTTTAAATATTATCAAACTAGGAACTGTTGTTGTTGTTGTTAACTTCATCATCATCATGAAAGGCAATAGGGATACTAGATGAGCTGACATTCAGAGACAGGGAGATCTGGATTCAAGTTCTGCCTCTAATACTCACTGTCTACATGATGCTAAGCAAGTCACTTCCCCTCTTAGTGCTCTAAACACCTCTCTGTGACTTTGTTTCGGGGAAGGTACCAACCTGTATTAGTAAAGGGAATTTCCTCCCCTAAGAGTTTCTTATACCAATGAAATCTCAGGGTTCAGTCCTATTCTTATTATTCTAATCTTTGTACCTTCATGGCCTTGAACACTGTCAAACTTTGATGTTTATGGGAAGATGGGAATGAGGAAGGGAAGAAAGAAGGAAGGGAAGACGGTGTCCCTCCATGGCAAATCTCTACACAACATTCCTGAATGAACAGAAGAAAAGGGTGATGGTGGGAATAAGCTTTCCCAGCCCTGCTCTGAGTAGAGACAGGGCAGGGATTAATCATCTGTATCTTACGTGGAACCAAAAAAAAAAAGGAAGTAGTTTGCCCAAGGTCCCACACTGAGTCAGGATCGGAATCAAGCCTCAAGTTCTGACTCTGGATTCAAAGTCAAAAAGCTTGGGTTTGAATCTTGGCTCTCATTACTGGCTGTGGAACAAGAACGTCAGCCACTTGAAGGCAGGAACTGGCTTTTTGTTTTGTCTTTGTGTTTTCAGTGCCTAATACAACGGCTTGCACATAGCTGGTGCTTAATAAATGCTTGTTGAATGAAACAGTCAGTGTGCAGATCTTGGTCAAGACCTTTCTTTTCTCTGGGCCCCAGTTTGAGGGTAAGATGATAAGGTGTGGCTGGATGACTTCCAGGGTCATTTCAAGCTCTCAACCCTGTGATCCTACGAACTGACCAGGTTTATAACCTAAAAAAGCCACATAACCGCTCCACACCTGTTTCTACCCCTATAAAAAGGAGATAATATGTGCTGGGAAGAAAATGCTTTAAAGTGCTATGGAAATAAAGCCATTAGCATTACTGCCATAGTTGTTATTGTTGGGTCTCTCTTTGGAGTCTCTTGTAGACCCTGGTAACTCCCTGGGGCACTCTGTCCAGGAGCTTGTTCCAGCAATACTCAATTAAGGCATCTACTGTACCCAGGCCAGATGGTTTCCCTAGGGCCTCAGATGCTCTAATGTCTAACGCTTCCAGGGTCTCTTCAAAGTCAAGAGCTATCATCTAATGGTCCTGTCAGGACTCTGGAAAGGTTGGAATGTTTGAGCTCCATTTTTTAAGCTAGTAACTGGTCACTGGATCAGGTTAAGGATGGACGGATGCTAGGAGATCATAGGTTCCAACCTCCTTATTTTCCAGTAGGGGAAATGGAGGCCCAGAATGGTGACATGATTTATCTAATGTTGCCACGCAAGAGGCAGGAACTGTATGTGGGATTGGAATCAGATGTGGGATTTGAAACCAGGCCCTCTGGCTCCAAAGACTTTGATCATTCCACAATTCTACCATGTAGATAGACACCCAAAGATGCCCTTGTCCCTGGTGGTGCCACCTGCCTCACTGACAGGCTCTCTCTGCTAATGTTTGCAGGATTTCTCATTTCTTTTTTTTTTTTTGGCTAGGCAATGGGGGTTAAGTGACTTGCCCAGAGTCACACAGCTAGTAAGTATTATGTGTCTGAGGCTGTTTTTGAATTCTGGTCCTCCTGACTCCAGGGCCGGTGCTCTATCCACTATGCCACCTAGCTGCCCCAAGGATTTCTCATTTCTCCAGTTTACTAGGTCACTGGACAAGAATAAGCCTGGTGATTTCGAGGACTGTGGGTTCCATGAAGTCTCCCTGATCTCCCTAGAAATTGCTCACACAGTGGACATCCCTCACAGATCTGAAAGCCTAAATCAGGGTACATTAAACAAATAAATTAAGCACCTATTACATGCAAAGTACCTTGCCTTTTCCTGGAAGAGAAAAAATTCAGTTGAGGCAAAGTCCCTACTCTCATGGAGTTTGTAGGGAATAGGATGGGAAAAGACACGAATGCAGATAACTACAATATAAACTAAAATTTGCTAAGTGTAGAAGAGAGCAAAATGCCAACCTTCCTGGGCCTTGATGTTCTCATCTGTAAAATGGAGGTAATAACCTTATCCCTGCCTTCCTTCCAGGAAAGTTGGAGAGAACAAATGAGACAGAGTATGAAGGCACTTTGTAGCTGGCTGGAAAGGTGGCTAATAAACACAGTGCATGGAGCCCAGGACTTGAAATCAGAAAGACCTGAGTTCAAATTCTGACTGAGACTCTTAATCACTATGTGACTCTGGGCAAGTCATTTAATCTCTGTATGCCTCAGTTTCCTACAACATAAAATGGGGATAATAATAGCACCTATTTCCCTGGGTTGCTGTGAGGATCATATAAGATAACATATGTATAGTGTTTTATGGGGCATGTAGGTGATGCAGTGGATAGAACAGGTCTGCAGTCAGGAAGATCTGAGTTCAAATCCGGCCTCAGACACTTACTAGCTGTGTGACCCTAGGCAAGCCACTCTATTTGCCTCAAGTCCTCATCTGTAAAATGGGGACACACTGGAGAAGGAAATGGAAACCACTCCAGTATGTTTGCTAAGAAAACCCCACGAACTTGGTCGCAAAGAACTGAACACAACTCAACAACAACAAAGTGCTTTACAACTCTTTTGGGGGGGGGCTAGGCAATGGGGTTAAGTGACTTGCCCAGGGTCACGCAGCTAGTAAATGTTATATGTCTGAGGCCGAATTTGAACTCAGGTCCTCCTGAATCCAGGGCCGGTGCTCTATCCACTGCACCACCTAGCTGCCCCCTTTGCAACTCTTAAGACACTATAAATGCTCACTGTCATTATTATAGAAGGAGGAGGGATTGTTATTATTATGAGACAAAAAGAGATACATGCATCATCAGTGCCTGAAAGAAAAGCTCTTCTCTCTGGCACCTTCACGGTGGAATAGAAGGGTCCCTTCTTGAGCTCCATTCAGGAAAACTTGCCCATACCTCACTTTTAAGGATGACCAGGACAATCCTCTCCCCTATAATTTACACTTGCCCCCCTACATGTCAACCTCCATTGTCTCATTATGGTGGGGAGGTAGCCGCTGTGGTGTGAGACCTTGAGGGCCTTGCCAGTGGAGGGCAGGCTATGCCAGGCTGAGTAACAGAAAGCACGTCTATTGTCTCAGAACCAGCCTCACTTAGGGTGAAAAGGCTCCTCACCAATCACTCAATCAACCAATAAGGATTTATTAAGCATTTACTGTATGCTAAGCACTGGAGATGCAAAGATGAATAAAAAAGCAAAGCATGTACCTTTTAGCATGCAAGACAACAAGTACATATACCATATATTCAAGATTCTTGCAAAGTAAATAAGTGGTAACCTTAGAGGTGAAGATTCTTAGCCTCAACGACTCATGAAAACTGTCTGGTGAGGCCTAAAGTGCCTATAGGCTGTGTCAAGGATATACAATAGTAACAGCTCCCATCCCTACTAGGGTTTATGGTTCACAAAGAGTTTTTCTCATAACTGCCCTGTGAGTCAGGGAGTAAAAGTAGTATTGTCTCCCTTTTACAGATGTCAGAACTAAGGCAAGAGAAGGGAAGGGACCTAACCAGGATCCAATAATTAATGAGCACCAGGTCTCTTTCCAAGCACAGTCCCACTACACCTGCTGCCTTGGGGCCCATGCTATTGAAATCACAGGTCCTGGATGTATTGAAGAAATGAAGACCAAAAACTTGAATGTCCATTCTGCAGGGAAACACAACCCCCAAAGGAAGCTTTTTAACTGGATATGAGTGAGTTTCTTACTATTGCCTAAGTCTTCCTCCCCCCCCCACCCTCCACTTCAGAAGATGTGCCCTATGTATATATGTATATATGTCCTGCCTGCCAGGAAAGTTTCCTTGCTATCTCCGACCTCCAAGCCTTTGCTCAAGCCATTCCCCCCTGCCCCTTTCAACCTGGTACAAATTCTATACATTTTGCCAGGAATAGCTCAAGTTCCCCTTCCTCCAGGAAGCTCCCCCTAACTACTCCAAATCATACTAATCTCTCCTTTCCCGGAATTCGCATTGCCTATGAATTAAGCCTTGGTTCCATAGTCTAGTTCATTGTTCCCTGGTCACAGCTCAGCCTGGGGCCAGGTACAGGGCCCTCTAAAGCTGGGGCTACGGCTGGGGCTGTGGTTGGAAAACAGGGCAGAATGCTCACGGGGATGCAGCCTTGGAGATGGAGATGGCAGCCGCGGTCTCATACCGAGCATGGCCAGCCGTGACATTCACCTCTGGCTGCTGGAGAAGGGAATAGACCATCCACAGCCACACTTTGTATTCTGTGACCATTGGAGAGTTTAGTTCTCTCTGAAGCTAAACTAGGGAGCTGAACAGAGCTGTTTCCTTCTATTAATCCATTCTCCTGCAATTTTCCTCCATTGGGGTTGACCGTGGCGTGTGGAGTCAGCAAACAGGCTAAAGGATGATTGCCTTCAGACAGACCTCATAGAAAGAGGGTACCAGCGTGTTAAGTCATGGAGTCTCTGAAAGAGACTACCTGCGTGACCTTGGGCAAGTCATTAAGCTTTCTGGGCCTCAGTTTCTGCATATATAAATGAAGGAGGGCGAACTCATTGTCCTTTAAGGTCTCTTCCAGCTCTAAATTTATGATCTTTTGACCAGACAGGGAATCAGGAGCTTGGGGGTCCTTGGACAAATTGCTTACCTCTCTTGGCCTTAACTGGATAATGGAAATACTCTTTCTCCTCTGTGTTATAAGGATAAAATCAATAAAATATAATTTATTCATTGAATGCCTCCTGTATGCTGACTCTGTCAAACACTCTAAGAGACACCCTCCCAAAAAATTAAAGTGTGCCATGATAATGTATGCAAGCTTTAAGAAGTTACACAACCATTGAATAAAGGTCTGTACATAGCAGGTGATGAAGAAATGTGTTGCTTAATTCTAACATTATTATTACATGGGAAAATAGAAAACCTTCCTGGTGGTTATAAAGACTATCTTATGGAGTTCTTGGATTTAAAACTAGAAGACACCTTAGGAATAACTTAGTTCAATTTCCTTATTTTACAAGTGGAGAAACTGAGGCCCAAGGAGATTACATGATTTGCCCTTAAGTTCATCTTTGCATCCCCTGTCCTAAGCATATCTCTTGTCTACTACAGGCGCTCTTTCTGAATTTCAATAGCATTATGGCAGAAAATTCCAATGACAGCATCATCAGAATAATAGACTGAGGACAGAGTTCTTTGCACACAGTAGGTTCTTAATCAGTATTTACTGAATAAACAGACCACATTCTTAAAATGTTTTACAATATGGAGCATTTTTGTATCCCTCAGAGCCTAGCATAGCTATCAACAGTAGCTGCTTAATAAATGTTGAATGGAATGCATAGAGTAGCAGAGAAAACTCACTCACTGGGTTTGGAATCAAGAGTCCTGGGTTCAAATCCCAGCTCTGCCATTTACTACCCATGTAGCCTTGGACAAGCCCTTTCCCCTGTCTGGGCCTCAGTTTCCACTATGAAAAATGAAGGGTTTGAATGAAATGACCTCTAAGGTCCCTTTCCAGTTCCAAAACCTGAGAACCCTAGAATTGCCCCAGCCACAAGTCTGAAAACCAGAGTTGTTGAATGAACTTTGGTGCCCCCAAGTGGCCATCAGGTAAATGGCAGAATTCTTCGCAGCTCAATCTTCTTGCTCCCGAAGTTTGCCTAAGGAAGTTCTGGAGGGGCAGAAAAAGGCCTGCGGTCTCTAGCAAACAGCACAGAGTGTGGCTGCCCCCTTGTGGCAGACTACAGGCTGCACAAGTCATGCTTTTCTTTGCCTGGTTCACAGTTCCAGGGTCTTAATGTAATCTCGGGCTGCATGTGAGCCGGGACATACTTTGATGGGAGTGAGATGGGAGAAGCAAGACATCTCCTGCTATGTCCCTTCCCCTCCCTCTGTATCTCATAAAGTCATAGACTTTTAGAGCTAGATAGGGCCTTAGACTCTTCATAGAATGTCAGAGCAGGAAGAGACTTTAGACCATAAAACAGAATGAAGGGTCCTAGGGGACCTCAGATGCTATTTGGTTCAACTCTCATTTTACAAGTGGGGAAACTGAGGCCCAGAGAGGCTCTACACACACACACACACACACACACACCATTCCTTCCCAATAATCAAGGAGCAGATTTCCACCAGATTATTAGCTAAAGAGCCTGGGGAATCTTCTGGCCAAGAAGGTTAGCTTCCCATTGGAGGTATTATCAGTGAATACCCCAACCCAGCAGGATGGGGAGCAAGGACAGGAGGTAGCTGATATGATCTTGAAATCGAAGGATAGTGCACAATTAGAGAATGGGAAGAATGTGTGGGAAACAGCACGGGGAAGTCCTGCATTTAGAGCCTAGAACCTTGGCTTTATATCCTGGATCTGCTGCTATCTAGTTGTGTGACCTTCAGTTTCTTCTCCTATAAGATGGGGACAGCAGCGACACAAATATGAAAGTCCTTTGTCTGAAAAATGATTAGATTTGTTCTTCCTAGTCCTAGCAGGCAGAACAAGGAAAGATGCAGGGCTAAATGTAGGTTTGGGGAAAGAAAGAGAAAAAAACCAACTTCTAAACAATTAGAGTTGCTCCAAAGTGGAATGAGGTAAGGTAGTGAGCTCTCCATAACTTTAAGGAAGCCTTCAAATGACAAGAGCTGGTATTTGAGAGAGAGAAAAGAAATACTCTTGGGAATTAAAAAAAATAGAAGTTTCAAGGCTATTTCTTTCCCAGACTGTTTGAGTGGAAGCCCAGAGTCCTCAATGAGAAAGGTGCCTAACCCACAGTCCCCTGCCCTAGACAGCCCATGTCGAGAGTACTGTATTCACTTCTGGGCACCCTATCTTAGGAAAGACATAGACACTTATGAAAAGCTTATGCCATCTGAGAATCAGTTGAAGAAAATGGAAATGTTTACCCTGGAGAAGAGAAGACGCACAAAGGACATGATGGTTCTCTTTAAATGTCTAAGGGACTGTCTCATGGAAGAAGGGTTGGACTCGGCAGAATCACCAAATTCACCATGGGAAGGGTCCTCAGTGGCTCACCCAACCCCAACGCCAAAAGGAAGCCCTGCTCAAATCCATCCAACGTGTTTGTCCAGCCTCTGCTTGAAGACCTCCAAGGAGGAAGGATTCACTACCCCTTGAGACAGAGAATTCATTCCATTTGGGGGAATCTTCTTAGGAAGAGTTTTCCCGGGATCAAGCCTAAATTCGCCGACTGCTCCCAGGTCTGCCCTCTGGGACCAAACAGAAGTAATCTAGTCCTTACTTCCTCCACCTGAATACTAATGACAGCCTCTCAATTATTTGAAGCTATTTTGTCTTCCCCATGTCTTACTGTCTCGGGGCTAAACTCCAGTTCTTTCTACTGGCTCTTATAGGATATGACCTTCCAGCCCTTCTTCCTCTTGACTCCTCTGGACATTCTCCAGCTGAGACACATTTTAACAAGCCGAATGCAACACTCTAGCTGTGGTCTGACCAGATCAGAACACAGCAGCACTCTCAGGACCCTATTTCTGGAAGCTATGCCCCTCATGCACAGCTAGGTGGCAAAGTAGACAGACTACTGGGTCTCAGGTCAGGAAGATATATCTTCTTAAGTTCAAATCTGACCTCAGACACTTTGTATCTGAGTAACCCTGGGCAAGTCACTTAACCCTGTTTGCCTCAGTTTCCTCATCCATAAAATGAGCTGGAGAAGGAAATGGCAGAACACCCCAGTATCTTTGCCAAGAAAACCCCAGAGTTATGAAGAATTGGATACAACTGAAAAAAATTACTAAACAACAATAAAAATATGTCCCTCATAAAGCAACTCAAGATCACTTTTATGGCTGCTACATCCCACTGTTGACTCATATTGAGCTTGCAGCCCACTAAAACCCCCAGATCATTTTCAGACAACGTCCTGTCTAACCATGCCTCCCCATCTTGGACTTAGTGGAAGTTGATTTTTTGAAACCAAGTGGAAAACTTTGCACTTATGCCTATTTGGATTTCATCTTGTTCAGTTCAGCTCAATGCTTCAGCCTAAACTGGATTTTTTTTCAGATGAGTCCAGAGGTCAGAGCCACAAGCAATGAGTAGAAGGTGCAAAGATGCAGATTTCCACTCCTCAACTAGGAAGTTTGAGATTTTAAACACAGACCAGTTCCAGTCACCTACATGCACAGAGTTTTCTTCAATAAATCTGATGCTATGAATTCTGGGAATACTGTGCTTTACAGGGCAGAGTAACATTAAAAATAACTTTTATTTTGTTTTTATATCAGTTATTTCTGGAGGGGAAAAAAAGACTTCCTTCCTCCCTATGCACAGACACAGAGGCGCACATATAGACAGGAGCTCAATAGAAACTAAAGGATCTATCGTCTCAAAGACAGATTTTACGATTCTAAGGGAAGGAAAGGGCATGAACTCCTCTCAAAGGGTGGCTCTGTGTGTGTGTGTGTGTGTGTGTGTGTGTGTGTGTGTGTGCATGTGCGCGCGTGTACGTATGTGTGTTGTGTCTAAAGCCTTTCCTAGTCTGGATATTCTGGCTCTCCCATTTGAGAACTGTAAAACCTGACATCCATACAATGCCTTCTACTTTCCAAAGGTCATAAGCGCACAGGAAGTCAGAAAGCTGGCACCTCAGTGACCGTGGCATGCAATTCTCCTCATTTTAAAAATAAGGCACCTGAAACTTGGGGAAATTAATTACATAAGGTCACACAGGTAATAGGAGTCAGAGCCAGGATTTTAACCTGGTTCTTCTGACTCCAGAGTCTGGCTCTTTCCCCCGTAGTGCTACCTCACATGATCCTTCTATCAGCCCTATTCATGGGGCAAGGTTTATGGTGCCCATTTTACAGATGAAGAAGGAAACACAAAACATCACTCGCTTTCCTGAGGAGCCACTGTTAGTTCAGCCACTGAGCCAGGGCTCAGATCCAAGACATTGGGCTTCTCTTTACTCTATTCACTGCCCCAGATTCCCTCATCTTTACTCTGTTACTCTATTTACCCTTTACTCTATTCACTGCAGCAGATTATCTCACTCGATCTGTCTCATATCAGTGCAGGGTACAGAGGAAAGAGACCTGGATTTGGAGGTAGGGGGCTGGATCTGCCCCTTTACTCCTGTGTGTCTTTGGGCAAGTCAGTTAACCTGCATGGGCCTCAGTTTCCTCATCTGTAAAATGAAGACACTGGAATAAAAGAGAAGGTCTCTTAGGCTCTGGACGTATGAACCCCCGATTCTGACCTCATTCTAAGAGGTGACATCTCTATAATGTTTCCTGACTCAGAGATTCGCTCTACATAGAGAACCTGACCAGGCCCTCACATCATGACTCTGTCAGGCACCATCTGGCTCCCTTCCAAATTCATTGCAAATTCTCTTTCATAAAATCTAGGTTGCAGCCGAGCTGATCTTGTCATTCCCTGGACACAACCTCCATCGCTAAGCCTGGGCATCAGCCGTTCCCCAGGCCTAGAATGTACTTCCCCTTCATCTCCATTTCACAGAAAGCCTTAGCTTCCACCAAGGCTCAGCCCAAGCCACTCCTCCTAGGACAGGCCTATCCTCATTCCCTCCCCCACCTCTCTCAGCTTCCTCTTCGCTTATTCTGGAGTAATCTTGTATCTATTTATCTCTGCACAGTCTGCTTTCTGCCAACAGAATGTAAGCTCCTTGAGAGCAGGCACAGATTCCTTTTTTTTTTCTTTTGTCTTCATATCCCAAGCACTTAGCAAGAGGCAGCTGGTAGCCCAGTAGATGGAGCACTGGGCCTAGAGTCAGAAGGACCTGAGTTCAAATCCAACCTCAGACTCACACATTAGCTATGAGACCTGTTTGCCCCAGTTCCTCAACTTTAAAATGAGACTCATAATATACACTGACCTCTCGGGGCTGCCATGAAGATCCAATAAAAACCTCTTAGCACAGTGCCTAATACATAGCATTACATTCATTCCCTTGGTCCATAGGCTTAAATAAATGAGGTAGCTACTATTATCCCCATTTTACAGATTGGAAAATGAAGGCCCAGAAAGGTTCATACCATAAGCATCCGTGGGACCACTGGAGCCTAGGTGTCTCCTGACTCCAACTTCAGTTTTTCTTCTCCTATACCTCTATGGAGCTCACAGTCCAGTGGAAGGATAAGATGCCAAGCCCAATATCTGCTATGATGATATTTCTAAGTCCCTTGGATTAAGCAATCAGTCAGTTAAGCAGCATTTATTAAGCTCCTATGTGAGCAGCATGGTGCTAAGCTAGTACTGTAGGATAAGCAGGCAATATGCCAACTGAAATGACTTGGCCCACGGAAGTCGATGTTGCCATGTTTTAGATCCTAGAATCTCAGAATCTTGGGCTAAACAGGGCATCAGAGGGGCATAAAGTCCCACCATGCCTAAGCAAGAGTCCTTTCTATGATATCCTCTCTACAACCCAGCCTCCAGCACGGAGGCCCTTCCCAGGGCCCATTCCCACATTCAGACAGCACTGACAGTGAGGAAGTCTCTCCTTACATAGATACAAGACCTGTCCTTGGTAATTTTTCCCCATTTGGTTCTAATTCAACCTTTTGGGGCCATGTTGAACAAGCTCATTCCTCTTCCACATGGTTAGAGACATAAAGATTCAGAAGCTCCCTCATTCTGCCCTTATCCCCCTATTCCTTCATCCAGGTTTCACAGGCCATGGCCTCCTACCCTATCCCCCTCCTATTCATTCGTTTTTTGTGAGGCAATTGGGGTTGTGACTTGCCCAAGATCATACAGCTAGTGTCTGAGGCAGGATTTGAACTCAGGTCCTCCCGACTCAAGGGCCAATGCTCTATCCACTGCACCACCTAGCTGTCCCCCTCCTACTCATTCTCCTCTGGACTTGCTCTGGTCCAGGCTTTTTATTTTGGGGTCCCGATCTTTGATTTCAACAAGGTAAGAAGCGCCTTCCAAAGACACAAACCAGACCTTCCTAGTTGTAGAGTTACTTGGGAGCAATGAGAAGTTAAGGGACTTCCCTATGCACAAAGAGTTTCTCTGTGCCAGAGGCAAGACTCGAACCTCGGTCTTCCTGACTCGGAGGTTGGCTTGCCCTCTAACCACTACACCTCACTGCCAGTTTGCCTGCATCCTTCTTAAAAGGAGATGCCAAGAAAAGAAGATGGCATTCTACATATATCCTTCAAGTCTGAAGGCAGCCATCCTGAGACAGTCCCAACTATCTTCTCCAAGTTAAATATTCCTGATTCTTCCTGCTGACTGGCACAATTGCATTCATATCCTCACGCTCCAGGTATAGCCACATAGCCTCCTTTCGCCTGCGTCTGGAACAGCTCTGCTTGACAAAGAGGAGTCATATTTTCCTCCGTTGCCTTTGCCTTCTTCTGGCACCAGCCTGTGGTGGGGGGAGGGGAAGAAAAAGGCCCCCCTTGGGAACCCTATCCCAGGGCAGCATGGAGCTGGCTGGCTGGGGGCCAAGCCTCAACGACTGTCATTAAGAGAAAATTGCCTCTTTGTGGCCTGCGCTTCCTTGACCCCAGCAGGTGCCCTCATTGGGTGGTAGAATCAACCCGAGCGCAGCTGTCCCAGCTGTTCTCCTGGTATTGGCATGGAAGCCTAGCTAAAGCTGAGTAAGACCACTGGGCTTGTAAAGAATAAACACTCCTCAGAGGGTCCTGGGCTTGTCTCATACCAGAGCTGTTCATGGAAAGCAGAAAAGGATTTTACTTGTAAATACCATGCAGGGAAATTAGCCACACCACCCTCTTGCCAGCTTTTCTTACCCACGTCAATGATGCTTTGGGGGCCAGGCAGGGGGAATGGATGCCATGCAGGGGCTGGGCCTGCTCAAGAGTCACAGGGACCATTGATAACCACTAGGAATGTGAGTAATTAGAAACCAGCTGGGCATCATTGGCTTGAGGGCTGGAAGGGGCCTTAGAAATCCTGGCACCCAAGACAACCCACCCACTCCCTTCAGCTTCCGACAGGTTGGCATCCTGCTCCTACCTAAAGGACCCTAATGATGGGCAGCAGCTACCTGCCAAGGAAACCCATTTCATTGGAGAATGACTCTGATCATCAGTGAGGTAGTGCAATGGTTAGAGCATAGGGCCCAGAAAGAGTTCAAGTCCAGCCTCAGACATTCATTAGCTATGTGACCTTGGGCAAGTCTCTCAGACTCTGTTTGCCTCAATTTCTTTATCTATAAAATGGAGAGAATAATAGCATTTACCTCCTAGGGTTCTTGTGAGGATAAAATGAGATAAAATTTGAAAAGCACTTAGCACAAAACATGGCACACAGTAGGTGCTATATAAATATTAGCCATTATTAGCAGCTTTTTCCTTAAATTCCCATGCCTGGAATGCTTTCCCTGCCCACTGGAGTCACTTAGAAATCTCTAATTTCCTTCAAAGCTCACCTTCTCCACGGTAACTTCCTGGTGACCTCAGTTACTAGCATCCTCCCCCTAATGCATGTGCATGGTGTTTCCCTGATAAAATGTAAGCTCCTTGAGGGCATGCTTCCTCTTTGTCTTGGTATCCACAATGCCCAGCATGATACCTGGCACGTAGCAAGTGCTTAATAAATATTTTTTCTAAATATCGATATTTTCTGTTTCTTGCATCAGCATAGTATCCCATGTATCCCTCCCCCTTCTAGAGAGCCAGTCCATATGACAAATAGTATTCTTGGGCTGGGGGGAGTCAGCACAATTGATCCATACATTGAGAAAATCCAAAAACATGTGCAATGTATAACACCTGTGGACCTCCCATCTCCACAAGGCGTGGGTTGGGAGGTGTCTCCTCATATGTCTTCCCTGGAGTCCCACTTGAGGTTTACAGTTTTGCTACATTCACTTTTGATTTTCTGGTGCAACGGCCCTTCCGTTTACATCGCTGCGGTTATGGTGTATGCTGCTTTCTCGGTTCCTCTTGCTTCACTACATCAGTTCGCATAGATCTTTCTATGCTTCTCTGCAGTCATCACACAAATCATTTCCTACAGCACAGTAATATACACATTCATGTACCACAACTTCTTTAGCCAATCCCCAGGTTATAGCCATCTATTTCATTTCTCATTCTTAGCTATAACAAAAAGTGCCACTATAAATATTTTGGAGTACATTGGGAATTTTCTTATCAATGGTTTCCTTGGGGGTATAAGCCCAGTAATGGAGTCTGTAGTTCAAAAGGTATGAACTTTATATGAATAATTCCAAATTGTTTTCCAAAATGGTTGCCCCATATCACAACTCCACCAACAATGTATTAGTACAATAAATATTTTTTTAAAACTAGGTCTCCCCATCTTGCCCAAGGTGGAAGTATAGGGTCTACTGCCAGGTCTGATCCCACCATTGGATGGCATAAGAACTTTTTACCTGCTCCATTTCTGACCTAGGCTGCTTTGCCCCTCCTCAGGCAATTTGGTGTCCCCTCACTCCTGAGGGCTCCCCCAATATTGATGACAATGTTCATGCAGACACCTGATCAGCTTAGCCCATTGCAGCTCAGAACTTTCAAGCTCAAGAGATTGGCTAGCCTTAGACTTTGTGGTAGCAGGGGCCAGGGGTATACACCACCATGCCTAGAAGTTACTTGGTCCATCTTTTAAGTGGGCAGGAGCTTCTTCTCTGATTTCTCTAACCAGGGGTCATGCAGCCCATTCCAGAAGAGGGGCAGCCTGTTCAATTCTTCAAAAGCTACATTTCCTCAGCATCACCAGTGTATTTACTTCAACCCTGTGTGCCCAATAAAAACAGAGCTTTATGTTTTAGAAGTTAAAGTGTGAAGTTTATTAGACACAGCCTGTCAAGACAAGCTGCTCCTAGTTATCAAAGACTCTTGGGGTTTAAAGGTCTAGCTCAGCTGGGGAAATTCAGAGCCACCTTCATTAATAGTTCTAGCAGAGAATGGGAGAGTCCTGGGTAGACTGTAGATAGCCCAAATAACACAAGGTTCCAGAATGTGGAAGGGACTGGAGACCCAGCCACCCAAGATACTATTATTGGGTCTGTTGAAGAAAATGAAAAAAACTATGAACTGATCCAGTCATTCTGGAAAGTAATTTGGAACTGTGCCCTAAAGCTATTAAGAGGGTATTGTACATACCCTCTGACCCAGCAATATCACCACTAGATCTATACCCCCAAGGAGATCAAAGAAAGAGGAAAATGACCTACATATACAGAAATATGTATGGCAACTCTTTTTGTGGTGGCAAAGAACTGGAAACTGAAGTGAGGGGGCATCAGTTGGGGAATGGCTAAGCAAGTTGTGTTATATATGTGTAATGAAATACTATTTCTCTGTAAGAAATGACAAAAGGGATAGTTTCAGAGTAACATGGGAAGACATGCATGAAGTGATGCAGAATAAGGTTAGCAGACCGAGAAGAATGATTTATACACATAATAATAATACTGTAAATACTAATAACTTTGAAAGACTTAGGCAGTCTGATCAACACAATGTCCAACCACAGCTCCAGAGGACTCGAGATGAATCATGTTGCATATCCTCAGGATAGAGCCCTGACAGATTGAGGCATGTCTTCTGAGAGATGGCCAATGAGGGATTTGTTTTGCTTGACTGTACATGTTTGTTACAGCATTTTATTTTTCTTGCTTTCTCATGGGGGGGGAGGAGAGAATGTGGATCTGAAAATAAAATGAAATTGAATTTAAAAAAAAGAAAAAATTTAAGAAGAGACATGATCGTTGTCTTCAGATATCTTAAGAATTATCAATCAATTGGGGGCAGCTAGGTGCCGCAGTGGATAGAGCACCAGCCCTGGAGTCAGGAGGACCTGAGTTCAAATCCAGTCTCAGACCATACACTTGACACTTACTACCTGTGTGACCCTGGGCAAGTCACTTAACCCTAATTGCCTAAAAAAAAAAATTATCAACCAAGCATATATTAAGCATGTACAATGTCACTGTACCGAACACTGGGGAAACAGAAAAAGTGAAAACAGTCCTCCACCTTCAATGAGTTTATATTTCAATGAGGGTAGGGGGATAATATGTGCAAATAGAATAATAATAATAGCTACCATTTATATAACACTTTAAGGTTTACAAAGCACTTTACAACTATTATCTCCCTTTATCCTCACAACAACCCTGGGTGCTATTATTGTATCCATTCTACAGATGAGGAAACCAAGGCAGATAAAGGTTAGGTGACTTGCCCAGAGTCACATAGATAGAATTGTCTGAGGTCACATTTGAACTCATGTCTTCCTAACTCTATCTTATGTAGATAAGCATATGCCATATGGATATGTGCAGTAGTCATATGTAGGTATAGCAGGCACAAGATAATCTTGGAAGAAAAGGTACTAGCAGCTGAGGGGACCATGAAAGTCCTCTACTAAAGGTGCCACTTGAGGCAACTCAAAGGAAACTCAAAGGAAACCAGGGAGTTTAAGAGATGGAGATGAGGAAGGAGGGCATTCCAGGTAAGAGGGACAGCTGGGGTAAAGGTGTGGAGACTGGAGATGGTACACCCTGTGTGAGGAATAACAAGTAGGCCAGTATGGATGGATTATAGAGTTCATGGAGCAACGTGTTAAGAAAACTGGAAAGACAGGAAGAGGCCACGTCATGAAGAATTCTAAATACAAAGCATAGATTATACTTCATCCTAGAGGTAATAGGGATCCACTAGACTTTATTACGGAGTGAATGTGAAGGAGTGGGAGGTGGGGTGACCTGCACTGTAGGAAAATCACCTTGAGCCTAGAGTTAGGAGAACCTGAGTTTAAATCCAGCCTCAGACATCTACTAGCTGTGTGACCCTGGGCAAGTCACTTGACTCTGATCGCCTCCAAACAGGAAAAGAAAATCACCTTGGCAGCTGAGTGGAGGGCAGATTCGTATTGGGTAGGGACTTAAGGTAATCATGGGAATACCATCATGGAAAGAGGGGCAAGGTTGTTCTGCCTAACCCCTGAAGGGGGGGGATCCCACCCTTCAATGGGGGATCATGACTAGAAGCCAGAAAAGACCTCAGAGAGCATCTAGTGCAATCTGTTCATTTTTTTACATATAAGGAAATTGAGGCCCAGGCAGAGTTTAAGCAATTTTGCCCAAGATCACAAACAGTGGGTATGGGATTAAGAACCTATGTCCTCCGTCTCCAAAGCCACTATTCTTTCCTTTGCGCCAGGCTGTCTCTAGGTTGCTTCAGGGAGGCAGATTGTGACTCCAAGTAAGGAAGAGCTTCCCAATAAAAGAAGGGCTGACTCAAGAGTTTAACCATCACTAGAGGTCTTCACATAGATCAGGAAGGACCTCAAGTCAGAAAGGATACAGGGCAGATCTATCCAGCAGGCAGGAGGCAGAGCTCGATGGCCTTCCACAAGATCCTTTCCAGATTTAGAATGGAAGCTCCTTACTCATCTCTTGACAAAGACCCAAGATGAAGAACAAGATATATCTTTTTGGACACGGCTCGGCCACGTGCATTTGTTACGACGGTTTTGTTTTTCTCTTTTCTTCCCCTAGTAGTGGTGTGTAGGAAGGTAAGGGGGGTGGGGAATAGAGTAGCAAAAAGGAAAAAGGAAAACAAAAGAAAAGAGAAAGTGGAAAGGTCTATTATGAGAGAGAGAGGTCAGAAAGAAGGCCAGAAAGAAGTACAGACAAGCAAGGCAGCTTTGAAAGATACAAGTTGAATATGTTGTATACTTAAACAGAAAAGCAAGTTATACATAACAGATTTGCAATGTGATGTATAATTTTCTTAGTCTATTTTAATATATATGTGTGTATCTCTATAAAACATAGATAGATAGATAGATAGATAGATAGATAGATAGATAGATATACATACACATACATACATATGGAAATGCCCATCCTATTTGGTGTTTGCTAAATTCGGATTGAAAATATATTTTTTAAAAAGAGGAAAAAAATAATGGAAGCCCTTCGAGAGTATGGATTGCTTCATTCTTTGCATGCACAGTAACTAGAATATGGTAGGTGCTTAATACAATAAATGCTTCTTGATCGATTTAGGAGGCTATGATTTTAGTTTCAGTTTTAGCTGCTAAGGAGCCACAGGATCCTGTCCAAGTCACCTCACTTTCCTGAAACTCAGTTTCCTCATCTGTCCAATAGGCATACAAAATAACCCCTGCCCTGGCTCCCCGACAAGGCCATTGTCAGGGTCAAATGAGAGAATGTCCGTGAAAGCCCCTCAGAAGCAGGGATGCTGGGAGCGCATGGGAGGTGATTACTCAATCCACGGGGATGAGGTTGATGACGATGCCTGAAATGAATCGTGTATGGGATGGGGCATCCTGATGCCAAACAACAAGGGGAAAACATGTGTTTTCTTTCCCCCACACAAGGAAACTCAGATTTCACAAACTCGGGAAAGTCATACATAATGGAGAGGGAGTGAAAAAAAAATTCAGTTGGAGTCACTCTGAAATCTGATAACTGAACGTTTCCCTCCCCTTGGCAAGTACTCAAGGCTGCTTTCATAGAAGGCTGGCTTTGGAACAATTTCCCCAATGTGCTAGACACAAATGCTCTTTTCTTCCCCACCAGGCATTCATGGGCCCTGGGGCCACCTGTCTTGCTTTCTTGAGCGGTTCTCCAATATGCTTGACTACATCTTGGTGTCTTAGCTCAGACCCAGAACAGCCCGGATCCTGTTCCAAGTTCATGCCCTTCCCCCACTTCAGAGAATCAGCTGGAGTCCTTCCTTCAACCCTCCTGGGAAACCAGCTGCCTGTGCCTTATGCATGGAACCTTGGACTCGGGGACCTGCCAAAGACATCAGAGGAAATCTAGTCCCACCTGGGAATGAAGCAGGAATCTCCTCTGCTCCTCTGGAAGCAGGTATCCAGTACCCTTCTGAAGATGTTCAGTGACAGGGAGCTCCCTGCTACCTACGCCAGCCCACTTTCCTGTGGAGCAGCTCTAATCATGAAGTCTGTCTTACCTTGAGTCCAAAACTGTCTCCTTGTAACTTCATCTCCTGACCTTGGGAACCAGAGTACAACAAGTCTTAATTCCTCTATCACATGACAACCCTTTAGATATTTGAAGACTGCCATCTTGTTCCCACTAATTCTTACCTTCTTCCATCTAAACTCCATTTCCTTCCATTGAGCCTCATTTGGTCCAGCCTCTGGTCTTTTTCCTTTCCATCCTGGGCGCCCTTATTACCGAAACAGCTCATGTGCGGCCATGGCTGCTCACGTTCACCACCAGAAATGATGATGATGATGATGATGATGATGATGGTGGTGGTGGTGGTGGTGGTGGTGATGATGATGATGGTGATGGTAAAATGATAGCATTTCCATAGTACTGGAAACTTTGAAAAGCATAATGATAATAATAATAATAAATAGCTAATATTCATAAAGCACTGGAAGGTTCGCCAAGTGTTTTATATATTATCCCATTCGATCCTCACAACAACTCTGGGAGGTAGGTGCTATTATTATATCCATTTTATAGATAAGGAAACTGAGGCTGAGAAAGGTCAAAGGAACTGCCTAGGGTCCCTTATGTGTCTAGTAGATTTTAATTCAGAAGAAGGAATTTAATTCAGGGGTCCCTGACTCCTAGTTCAGGATTCTACCCTCTCTATGTCCTCATGTACCAGGGTTTCAAGACATCACCCCATGATTTCATCAGTCCTCTTAAAAAATGAACAACAACCTTAGAGTTTCAAGTGTCTCCATGATCCTAGTCACCTCACCCAAAAAAAGAGTAAATTAATTTGATTAATCTGCTGCCGTGTCCTATGGGACCCTAATATTTTTTTTTGCAAAGCAGAAACAACAGGGCCCAGAATCACAGGAGATCAAAAGGCTGAGGCCTCAGTCTATTCTGAGCAGGAATTTTCTCTGTAACATCCCTTACAGAGGCTAGTCATCTAGCCTCTGCTGAATTACCTATAGCATGATGGGGAACTCATTACCACCTGAGGCAGCCCATTCCACCTTGGGGCAACTCTAATCGCAGCCTTACACTTAGTAGGCACTTGGGAAATATTTGTTGGGTAGTTGGAGTTATTCCTTAAATCAGGTCCAAATCTGCTTCCTTCTACCTTACACCCATTGTTCTGCCCTCTAAGGTTAAGCAAAACAGGTCCCATCCTTCTTCCACATGACAATCCTGCAAATACTTGAGGCCAGTGATCATACCCCCCATCCCACCCCAAGTCTTCTCTTTTCCAACTAATTCTTATGTGGCATGGCATCTGGACCTCTATCCACACTAGTCAACCCTCCTCTAGATTGTCAGAGCCTTGCTTCAAATATGGTGCCCAGAACCCAATACCATATGTCTTCTTGGTCCAGGAGTCCACAATGGGAGCTGAGGTCCCAAAAGTTTCCAATTTTTTCCATTATATAGCTCCTTTAGAGAGCATCCTTTGTTCCACTGAAGAAGAATATAGATAATGGGTATATGTCTGGGATAGAGAGGGAGTGAAGTGATGGTCCTATTGCCTCTGCCCTGGTCATTCAAGATCTTGAGGAGTATGGTCCATTCTGGAGTGTCAAAAAATGGAGTAGGCCACCTCTGGAGAGAGGGAATTCCTTATTACCCAGAAGTATTCAAGCAGAAACCAAATGTCCATTTGTTTGAATTGTTGGAAAGGAGATTGCTTCTTCAGGTCTACAGGTTGGATTAGCTATCCACTGAGGTCTCTTCCAGCTCCAAGATCTGGGGAAGTATAGGATTCTGAGATGCTATGTTCTAATATACAGGGTGTCCCAAAGGTCTTGGTTCAGGTTTAAACTCTATAAAGCTTTAAAAAAAATGGGGGGCAGCCTGCACTTCTCAACCATTAAATAATATTACCCTTCATCCCAGCAGGAAAAACTCTAACAGGAGCAAGGTTGCATTTCCTCCTGGGAAGCACATGGATGTCTCTGCCAAAGTTGATATCAGATCCACTGTCCTTGTACTCAGGCTATGGATGACATCTTCAGGCAGATGGAAACTTTAGTCGCTTTGGACATATCCAAGCCCTCGTTGATTATCACGCTCGAAGCCTCCACATTGGTGTTTTCCCCGCCAGTCTTTCTCTGCTCTAATATGGTGCCAAACTATTTTACCTAAGGATTCACTTTTTTTATGGCCCTCTGGTGCTCAGTTTCTACATTTGTAAAATGGTGGTAGTAATACTCGCACTGCCTTCCTTGAAGGGTTATTGTCAGGACAAAGTTTTTGTGAATCTTAAGGGGCTGTAGAAATTAGAGATTCTATCAATGCCCTCTGTTTGAAAAGGAGGGAATGTGTCATATCTGCACAAAAGATTCAGGGATCATAGTACTCTGAATGAAGATTTGGTGCTCAAATAACAATAGTTCCCTTTTCTGCAGTACCATAAGGTTTGTAAAACACATTCCTCCCAATAATCCTACAAATTAGTTTAGAGAAGGAGTATTATCCCCATTTTACAGAAGAGGAAACTGAGGCTCAGAGAGGGGAAATGGCTATAGGGTTGGAATCCAGGTGCTCTGACTCCAGTTCCATAGCTTTTTTGCACAACACTAAATTTCCCCTCAGCTCTTGAGGAAGAGAGGATGCTTGGGTCAGAACTTCAGTTTTTCTAAAAGAGCCAAAGTTGGCACTCCCGTTCCAAAATGCATTCCAATGTTTTTCCATCTAACCCTAGTCCATTCCAGGCTGCCCTGTAGGGAGGGCCCCTGGGAAGGGTGAGGATTTCCGCTCCACAGCTGTTAACAGCTGTCCCTGCAAAGCTAATAAAAGAATTGACTTTATCAGGGACATTGAACAAAGCTGTCTTTCTATCCTCAGCCTGTGAGCCAAGAAAGCCCAGAGGGAAATGCCAGGCTAAGTGTCCTCACCCTCCCTGCCACCTCTCCAGCTCTGCCCTATCCTTCAGGGCTCAACTCAAGTGCCATCTCTTCTAAGAAACCTTCCCCTTACTACATCAGCCCACACTGAGAGTCTGGACCATGGATCAGCATTGGATTGTTCTATAATTGCTTCATGCAGTTATTTTTTTGTTTTACAGTTAAATTGGCTTCCCCAAGAGCAAGATTGGCCCTATCCTCCTCCCTTGTCTCCCCTAGATAACTTCCTTTGTCTGGGAGGAATCCTAGAACACTTCCTGGAGTAAGTGTCACTTGAGCCAGGCCTTGGAAGACTGGGGGAATTTCAGTAAGGGGAGATGTGGGGGGAGGGCATTCCAGGTGTGGAGAAGGTGTGAGCCAAGGCCCAGAGATTGAAATGTTTGACAGATGGCATGTTGTCTGGTCCACCTGGAATCCGGAGTACACAGGAGAAAGAAGGCCAGAAAAGGAGGTCAGGGCCACATAACGGAGAGATTGAAACGCAAAGATGAACAAAGTGGATTTAATTATTAAGCAAAGGGAACCAGGAGGTTTAGAACAGGGATGGCACATGGTCAGAGCTGTGCTTTAGGAAAATCACCATGGGAATGAAGTGGAGGAGGAAAAGACTGGTTTGGGCAGGAAAAGGACTGGATCAGGAGGCAGAGGACCACCTTTGTTACTTTCTACTCATGTGGCCACAGGCAACTCACTCCTCTTTAAAATGCTGGGGTGGGGCTAGATAATCTCTCAGACGCCTTCACGTCTAAACCCTATGATCTGAAGACTCAACTTCCCCCTCTGTCCAATGGGAATGATAATCTTGCACTCCAGGAAACTGTAAATGTTAATGGGCATTTACAATTCATGATAAAAAAAAAAGTGTCCCATAACTTTTGACCTAGAAATCCCCCTGCCAGGCACATATTCTGTCCAAGACAGAAAGAAAAGTCCCATAAGCAAAGAATTATAAACAATGAATGTAAATGGGATGTTACTTGTGCAGCTGTAAGAAACAGCCAATCAGTTTGAAGAATTCCAAGAAACTTGGGAAGGTTCATAAGAACTGAGGCAGGGTGAAGTAAACAGTCCAATGGGCCTCCTGGTGAAACCACTTCATTGTACTGAGGAAGAAGCTAAGCTCCAGAAAGTCATTCAGTCAGTCAGTCAACCAGCATGTAGTAGGCACCTACTGTATGCCAGGATACAAAGAGACACTAAACCAGTCTCTGCCCTTGAGGAGCTCAGAGCTTAATGAAGAAGACAACACGCAAACAACTATGAACACAAAAGATAGAGACAAGACAGATGATAGAGAGGCCTAGAGGAAAGGCGCAAAGATTAAGGAGGACTGGGAAAGGCTTGTGTGACTTGGCCAAAGTCAGGCAGGTAGCTTGCAGGCCCATAATCAGTCACAAGCATTTATTAAGCACCTACTGTGTGCCACGCATTGTGTGCTAAGTGCTGAGGATACAAAGAAAGATTTTTTTAAAAAGTCCCTGCCTTCAGGGAGCTTACAGTCTAATGGGAGAAACAACAGGCAAGCAGGTATGTATAAATAAGATATATAGAAAGAATAACATGGAGATATTCAAAAGAGGGGGGAGTAGCATTAAGAGGGATCAAAATGGATTTTGCCTGGGACTTGAAGGAAGCCAAGGAGGGCAGGAGATGGGGATGAGGAGGAAGAGTCCAGGTGTGGAGGACAGACAATGAAGGGGCGTTGCATGGGGTTCAAGGAAGAGCAAAGAGGCCAGCAGTTGTCCCTGAATCGCCGATATGGAGACTAATGTGTGAGAAGACTGCGAAGGTAGCGAAGGTAGCAGGACCAGATTACGGTGGGCTTTAAATGCCAAAATAAGGATCTTGTATTTGAGCCTAGAGGGCTAGAACAATGTAAATAGAAAGAATTAAAAAAAAAAAACCTGCATGCGTTGTAGTCATAATGACCCAGAAAGTGGCCCTGGAGAAGAACTGAGGAAATGTACCTACCTGCCAACATGTTGGTTGGCCCTATAGACTTTGTAGGGTTTCTTCTTTCTTTTTCACTGTTTGTTATAAGGAATGGTTCCCTGGGTTGGGTTGGTGGGCTTATATTTAGAAATAAAAGTGATAGAAAACCAAAAGATGTCCTTTTAGCAACATATGTCGCTTTGTCTTTCTATGAAAGGCTGTCCATCCTCTAGAGAAATGAAAAGTGGTGTTATTCCAATTTTGAACTGGGAGCAAAATGCCTCATTGTTGTACAAATGCGGTCTCCTCTGGTTATATGAGCCAGCCTGGCTGTGACCTTTACTCACTGGGCTAATGAGAACAGTTCTCCTGGAGGCTTCCTCCAGCTCTCACCTACTCGAGCTGTTCTAGGGCGATGGGCTCTTTGGGTATATCCTATGAATGGGATGAATTCTGGATTATTGTTAAGCAAGGGAGAGGGTCCCTGGATCTGCAGCATAGTAGGAAGAATACTATTTGTTTGTTTATCTTGGCCAGTTTTGCCACTAACTTGCTATATCGAATTGGGCAAGTCTGAACTCACTTAATCTGGGCCTCAGCTTCTCCACCTGTAAAATGGGGCTCAGATGATCTCTGGGGTCCTTAACACTTTTGGGCCTAGGTAATTTTGGTTAGAAAGCTTTGGAGTCACTCAGTCTGGGCCAGGGGAGTTGTCTTTCACCCACACAGTTAATGACCTTCCTCTGTTGTCTTATTTCTCAATCTGTCTACTCTCTCTTCCCTCGTGAATAAACCGTCAGGAACAGGCTCATGTGGCCAAGAGGGTGTGGTGGCAAGGGTGGAGAATTATAATAATAACTGACATTCATATTGTACTTTTAGGTTCACAAAGTCCTTTGCCTGCATTATCTCATTTTAACCTCACAACAACCCTGTGAGGCAGGGAGGCCCCTCATTCTCTATTTTACAGATGAGGAGACTGAGGCTTCCAAAGTTTAAATTAATGGTTTGACTTCCTCAAAGTGAGTGTCCCAGATAGGATCTGAAACTAGGCCTTCCTGGCTTCCAATCCAATATTCTATCCACCGTCAGCTTAATGCCTCATCACCTCCTCCAGGATTCTTGTGCCCTGTTGGAAAGCATGCAGAGGGAGTCCAAGGCAGACAGATGCAGTGAGCAGCAGAGGACAAGGCAGATGTCTTGGGGATGTCAGACCTGGCCAGATAAACTCAGCATGCATGATGCCCACTTCCTGCCTACATTGCAGAGGGTTGGGGACTTGAAAATACAACAGGTTTCATAGAAAGAGTTCTAACCCACAGGATTAAGAGAATGAACTCTGGCCAGATGCTTAACAAACAGCTGTCCCCTTGTGAAAACAACCGGATTATATGAGTGCTGGATTCGAGAACCAGCGGTTGGTCATTTTTTGGGGGGAGGTCTTTTAAATGTTTTTTATTTGACAGCCCTAGGCCCCCTCTCATCACTTTCCTTTTCTTTTTTTTTGGGGGGGGGCTAGGCAATGGGGTTAAATAACTTGCCCAGGGTCACACAGCTAGCAAGTGTTATGTGTTTGAGGCCGGATTTGAACTCAGGTCCTTCTGAATCCAGGGCTGGTGCTCTATCCTCTGTGCCACCTAGCTGCCCCTTCCCATCACTTTCCAAAAACCCTTTTCCTGTTCTCCATTGTCATGCCCCTTGGATGGTCTTTGGAAGTTTGGAAAGTGACCTTGGCATGGATTGAAAGAAAACTAGCATTTGTTGTACATGTCTTTGACCCTGAGATAGCACTTCTAGGGCTGTATCCCAAAGAGATCATACAAATGGGAAAAGGACCCACATGTACGGAAATATTCATAGCAGCTCTTTTTGTAGTGGCAAGGAATTGGAAATTGAGAGGATGCCCACCAACCGGGAATGGCTGAGCAAGTCATGGTATACGAATGTAATGGAATACTACTGTTCTATAAGAAATGATGAACAGGCTGACTTCAGAAAAACCTGGAAAGACCTATATGGTCTGATGCTGAGTGAAGTGAGCAGAACCAGGAGAACGTTGTACACAATAACAGCCATGTTGTGCAGTGACTAATATTGATAGACTTAACCCTTCTCAGCAATACAAGGATCTAAGACATCCCCAGAGGCCTCGGGATGGAAAATGCTATCCACAGCCAAAGAAAGAACTATGGAAGTTGAATCACTATCATTTTTTTTTCTCTTCTGTTGAGTTTTATTTCCTCCTTCAAATGGTTCCTCCTATTGGTTTTAATTTTTACTTACAACTTCACTAATGTGAAAATATGTTTAATAGGAATGTATACGTATAGCCTATATCAGATTGTGTGCCATCTTGGGGAGGGTGGTGGGGAGGAAGAGGGAGAAAATTTTAAACTCAAAAGCATATGGAAGTGATTGTTGATAAATAAAAATAAATTAATTAAAAAAAAGAAATAAAGAGGGTGCCTCAAAAGAAAAAAAAAGAAAACTAGCATTTGTATTGAGTGACTTCATGAAATAACAATAATAACAGATACTGATGTCACCATAAGGTTTGCAAAGCACTTTCTATACCTTACCTCATTTGAGCCTCATAACAGTGTCATGAGGCAGGTACTGGAGGTGTGATTATCCCCATTTTGTGGATGAGGAAACTGAGGTGTAGAGAAATTGGTGACTTATCAATGGTCACATAGCCAGTCTACATCACATGGCGACTAGGTTGCCGCCATGGTGCACAGAGCACCTGGAGTCGGGAAGACTCATCTTCATGGGTTAAGTTTGATCTCAGACACTTACTAGCTATGTGACCCTGGGCAAGTCATTTCACCCTGTTTGCCTCAGTTTCCTCATCTATAAAAGTGGCTGGAGAAGGACATGGCAAACCACTCCAGTGTCTTTGCTAAGAAAACCCCAAATAGGGTCAGGAAGAGTCAGAGAGGGCTGAAAAATGACTAGCCAATGACAGTTTACATCAGAGGCAATATTTAAGTCCAAGTTCTCCTGATTCTAAATCCAGCACTCAACTATGTCAGGCCCATTGGTGTGGTAGAGTGGGACCCCTAATGGAGGAGGGATCCAGCAGTAGCCTGGAGAGAAACTGGACTGTGGACCCTTTAGAAGAGTCAGAATGCCCCAAAGAAAACAGAAAGATTCAGGAGGGGACACAAACAAAGACATTTATCCCTACTTTGTTCCATTTAAAATACATACATATTTCTTTTAAAATAAACTGTAGATAACAAGTTCACAATTTCTTAGGCTCTTTTTTTTGTCTTTTGAGATATTTGTGTTTATTTTAAAAAACTAATTTTTTCTTAAAAGAGTGAGAAGGGGTGAGAAAGGGGAAGGGGGGCGGTGTGGAGCCAAGATGGTGAAGTAAAGGCAGGGACTTGCCTGAGCTCTTCCAAATTCTCCTCCAAACAACATTAAAATAACACCTCAAAACAAATTCTGGAGCAGAAGAACCAACAAAAGAATGGGGTCACACCTGGGTGGGAGTAGAATGCATTCAGCACAGGCCACACCATGGTGAGCCAGCAGCAGGCCTCGGGGCCAACTGAATCTGTACTTGTGACTTCCCGAGCTCTTAGCCCACAGATATTAAAGAGGTCATATAACTGGTCAGAGGGAGATTACAGGGGACCCTTTGCTACTAAGTGCAGGACTCCACCACATTGCCTATACGTGGTTCCTGACTGCAGTCCCAGGGCAAGGAGGAGAGACCCTGGTCACAGTTCCAGGGTGGAAAAGAGTCTTGTGGTCACTCACAGTCCTGAGCACAGGCCAGGAGAGCTGTGACCATACCTCTCCTTAGATTATACCACCTTGGAAGAACTGAAAACTTACAGATCCCCAGAACTAGCTCTGAAGACAGCAGCACACAAAACATGAAGCTTGCGACAGTGCCCCCTCCATCCTGGTTTTACAGCCCTTTTACAGAGAATTCTAATATGCTCTATAATGAACCCTGGCCTGGGCTGAGCCAGATCCTTTTCTGCCCTCCAGGTTGGGCTTCCCTCTGGAGACATAGGAGGAGTCAGGCATTGTCCAAAGACCAGAATTATCCAGTCATTTCTGTGGAAACCAAGGAACAGGAGAGATCCATTACAGAAGCATATTCTGGAAAAGATCCTGGATTTTCAAGCAAGCTTAAAGCTCAATATGAGTCAACATGGTGATGTAGAAGACTAAAAGCCCATGTGATCTTGGTTTAGATTAAAAGAAATATGTTGTTGTTGTTATTCAGTCATTTTTCTGCCATGTCCAACTCTCTGTGACCCCATTTGAGGGTTTTTTTGGCAAAGATACTGCAGTGATTTGCCATTTCCTTCTCCAGCTCATTTTACAGATGAAGAAACTGAGGCAAACAGGGTGAAGTGACTTGCCCAGGGTCACACAGTTAGGAAGTATCTAAGGCCAGATTTGAACTCATGAAGGTGAGTCTTCTTGACTTAGTGCTCTGTGCACTATGGTGCCACCTGGTGGCCCTAAGAGAAGCATAGCTTCCAGGAATGAGAAGGAGAGAGTCCCACTGTGCTCTGACCTCATCTGGGGTACCACCTTCTTTCATTGCTATGGACAACCATTGAAGAAGGACCTTGATCAGGAAGTGGGAGACTATCCAGAGGACGGAAAATAGGATGGTGAAGGGTCTGAGAGGACACTGATGTGGAGGACACTAGAAGAAGAGGAATGAGAAATGGTATAAGGGAGAGAACACAGGATTTGTAATCAGAAGACCAAGTTCAGATCCAAACATCTACTATTTACCATAGAAGCTGCATCACCCTGGGCCAGTCACTTCCTCTTCTGGGACTCAGTTTCCCTCCTTTATAAAATGAAGGCTTGAAATAGATGATCACTAAGGTCACTTCAGCTCTAAAAGTCCATCAGGCAACAAGCATTTATTAAGCACCTACTAGTATGCCTTATCTCTCATTTTGGCAGCTAGATGGCACAGGGCTGGGTCTAGAATCAAGAAAACATCTTCATGAGTTCAAATCTGGCTCATACATTTAGCAGCTGTGTGACCCTGGGCAAGTCATTTAGCCCTGTTTGCCAAGAAAACCCCAAATAGAGTCACAAGTTGGACGCCACTGAAACCACTGAACAACAACAAGCACCTACTATGTGCCAGGCTGTCCACCAAGCACTGGGGGTACAGGAAGGCAAAAGGCAGCCCTGCTCTCAAAGAACTCAGCCTAATGGGGGAGGTAAAACTCAGGCGACTATAGAAAAACAAGAAACATACTCGATTGATTGGAGGTCGCAACAGAGAAAGGAGCACTTGCATTGAGGAGTTTTGGGGAAGCTGGGATTTTAGCTGAGACTTGGAGGAAGCCAGGAAAGAAATGAAGAGGAAGAATATCGTAACCATGGAGAGCATCCAGTGAAAAGGCTGTTGGGAGATGAAGTGTCTTGTGCAAGAAACGAAGCCAGAATCCTAACACCCTCTGTCCTACCAAACCATTAAAAAAAACCCTTCAGTAGCTCCCAGTTGCCTATTCAATAAAAATCTTAGCCTAACATTCAAAGCCTTCCACAGCTTGCCACCAACCTCCCTTTCTAGCCCACTTGACCCCTGGATGCTAGTGAAGGGAAGGTACCTGGTGAACCTACCTCCCCTTGATCCCTAGTTAGGGAGGCCTCAGAGAATATCCCTGCATCCAGAGGAGGAGGAGACCAGACGTTTTCCATTCCTCCTCCCTATCAACTGGCTCCTTTCCTTATTCTTACAAATATGCCTCAAATCTCCCAACCTTTCACCTAACCCAGCCATCCCCTCAATCAATCACCCTCAGGCCTGCCTCCACTTCCTTGCCAAATTCTTAGAAAGAGTTGTCTTTTCTCTACAGAACTTCCTGGCCTCCCACTCCCCACTCTCCTCGACTTCTTGTAAACTGGCTTCTGACCCTACCGCCCTGCTGAAATTCCTCTCTCCAAGGTCACCATTGGATTTTGTAACTGCGAAATCCATCCTCCTTGACCTCTTTGCAGTTCTTGGCACTGTCCCTCCTAAACGGTTTCCTCCTTCCTTGACACTCCTCCCTGCCAGACATCTCCTTCCCTCCCAGCTTTGCACTCAGCCCCCTTCTCTCTTTCTTCTGCCTTCTCTCGGGGTGACCTCATTGGCTCCCAAGGGTCCACTTATCATCTCTGCACAGAGGTCTCCCAGATCTACATGTCCACCCCTAATCTTTCCATAGGCACTTCTAAGCCATTGAGATGGCTGGATGTTCTATCAGCATCTCAAAATCAACACATTCAAAACACAACTGATTATGCCCCACTGCTTCCTAAACCAGCTCTTCCTCCAAAATTCCCTGTTTCTATTGCAAAAATCATCCTCCCAAATCACCCAATTACCTATATTGGTAATTTCAGAGTCATCCTGGACTCTTCCCTGAGTTAACATCTAACATCCAATCAGTTTTCAAGCCCTGTTTGCTGATTCAGCATCTACCATGTGGCTTACAGTGGTCCATTCCTTAACACTCCCATAAGCACCAATTTAGTTCAGGCCCCCCCATTGCCCCCTGCCCAAATTATTGTAATAGTCTCCTAAACGGCCTCTCAGACACTGATCTTGTCCATCGGAGGAGTTCAATTCAATTTAACACATCCAACGAATTCAAGAGGAAAAGATACAAGTTAATAATAATAATTAATAAAAAATAATAAGCATATTTATAAAGTACTTACTATGTGCCAGGCACTGTGTTAAGCACTTTACAAATATTATCTCATGTGATCCTCACAACAACCATGGGAGGTTGGTGCTAATATTGTCCTTATTTTACAATGGGGAAACTGAGGCAAACAGGTTAAGTGACTTTCCTAAGATCACCCAGCTCATAACTGTCTGAGTCTGCATTTGAACTCAAGACTTCCTGACTCTAGAGCCAGCACTTTGCCCACTGTGACCCCTAGCTGTCTCTAGATAGGCAGACAGTCCAACAGCTGGTCCTGCCAACATCCTGAAGGGACAGCTACGTAGGTCCTGGGCAGTATGGTGTCATACAGAGATAGCTGGACTTAGCCCAGTCTAGCTCTAGGACACAGGTCACTACTATACAGTGAAAGTGATGAGTACAGGGAGAGTCCCTAAGATCAAACAGATCTTTGCTTATAAAACAGAATAGCAGAGCAATGAGTATAATATTTGTACCTCTTACAAACAAAGGTCTGTAGGGACTCAAAGTCAGTTCATCAATTTAACATTTATTAAACATCTGTTATGTGCTGGGTACTGTACTGAACACTGGGAGCACAGAGAAAGGCAGAAACTAATCCTGCTTCTGAGAAAGCTCACAGTCTGATGGGGGACACAACACGCAAGCAACTGTGTATAAACAAGATCTCTACAGAACGAATGGAGATCCTCTCAAGAAAGTATTAAGACCAGGCAGAACTAGGAAAGACTTCTTACAGAAGGTGGGACTTTGGCTGAGACTTGGAAGAAGCCAACGGGTCAGTGATGAGGAGGAAGAAGTTCTGGGGATGGGGGACAGCAAATGACAACGCTCTGCACTGGGAGACTGAGCATCTTATGCAAGGAAGAGCCAGGAGACCCGTGTCACTGGATCAAATAGGATGTAAAAGGGAATAAGGTGTAAGAAGACGGGAAAGGTAGGAGGGGGCTAGGTTATGAAGGGCTTGGAAAGCCAGAGGACATTATATTTGATCCTGGAGGTGATAGGGAGCCACTGCAGTTGATTGAAATGGTCAGACCTGCATTTTAGGAAGTTGAATTTGACAGCTGAGTAGAGGCTGAATTGGAGCAGGGAGCTGCTATTGCAATTGACTTCCAATTGCTCCCAGGATAAAATGACCAAGAGGTCAAGAGGGCCTGTACCAGAGTGGTGGCAGCGTCAGAGGAGAGGAGGGGAGCTTATGTGAGAGATGTTACAAAGGTAGAAATGATGGGATTTGGCCATTGGCTGTATATGGTGGGCAGTGGGAGAGAATAACAGAGAGTAAGGAGTCAAGGATGACACTTAGGTTTCAAGCCTTGGTGACGGGGAAGATAGTGGTACCCTTAACAGTCATGGGGACATCAGGAAAGGGGAGGTTTCTTGTTGTTGTTGTTGTTGGGTTGGGTTTTTTGGGTAGGGGGTGGGGAAGATAATGAGTTTGGTTTTGAACATGTTGAGTTTAAAAGATGAAATTAATCCAGTGTGGAGTGGGGGAGAGGAGGGGGGAGGAAAGGCTAAATGGAAGAGACACCCAAGGTGTCCTTCACGGATGGGAAGGATCTCAGTAGGCAGTGGTTGGGGCTGGGGTAGGGATGAAGGGGCAGGGATAAGGAGAAAGCAGATTCTGCAAAGGAAACTATGCCAAGAGAAGTGAGACGGTGATTTCTGTGAAGTCCCAATAAATGGGGATGGATTTCTGGATTGGGTACCTTAGAGCTTGGCTCACAACAGGGGACGTAGCACACCTCACATCACATTCACTGACTTCCTGGAATTTTTAAATAGAAAGTCCCCAGTAAGACTCATCGCTCCAGAAGCCAGTAAGGAGGGACAATAATTGCTCCTGTTACCCTCTAGGTTTACAAAGAAAAGTGTTCTTCTCCTAACAACTCTGTAAGGTAGGTAATGCAAGTATTATGACCCCATTTTACTTAAGAGGAAACTGATGCCAGGGGCACTTAGGTGGTGCAGTGGATGGAGCACTGGCCCTGTAGTCAGGAGGACCTGAGTTCAAATCCAGCCTCAGACGCTTGACACTTACTAGCTGTGTGACCCAAGTCACCTAATTCCACTGCCTTGCCAAAAAAAAAAGGAAAGTGATCCTCAGAGAGCTTAAGTAACTTATTCCAAGTCGCACAGCTAGTAAATCTTGAAGCTGATCTCAGACCACACAGATCTCCCTCTAATTCCAGTCCCTACCTCCTTGACTTCAGCGACTTCAGAGACATTCAAGCCAAGCCTCGAAGCCACATGTGGCCTAGTCCAATCCCACCTCCCACCTTATAGATGAGAAAATCGAATCCCAGGGAGGAGCAGGGACTTGCCCAAGGTCACACAGCAAGTTAGCAGCAGCTAACAGAGACCAGGGCCTTGAGGCCGGCACTGGGATCATCCCTGAGGGCTGAGCAGCTCCTCAGACCCTGACCTGAACTCTCCCTCCCTCATGGCACTGTGCCTGAGATTCTGTGTCCCCCTGCCCCCTTCCTCAGAAACAAATCCCATTTCCCACGCCTCTGGGAGAGAGCTGGCTGCCTCCATGCCTGCTCAAGCTCCTCAAGCCTTGCTTTGGCTGCATCCGGTTTGGACTGAACCAAAATATCTCTTTGCCTTAAGCGTTTCCCCTGTCAGTTTATCGATTTAATCCCTGCTCAAAATTCCCCCGTGGATTTCAAGGGAAATCTAATCCTTATGTTTCAGATTCATTCTCGGTGAACTCATCAAACTTGTCCTCTTTTCGCAAATCGCTCGATGGCCGAAAACACATCCAAGGCCTCTTTAACGTCTCCAGGACTTTTTTTTTTTCCCAGCTCATTCTTAGAAGCAGGAAGTCACGCTTTGTCAAACCCAAACACTCAAACCCCAAAGGTCTGGCTCCCAACCATGGAATTCGCCTGGATTCTAAACCTTTGGAAACAGTCTCTCCAGCTCCTAAAGAGTGGTGACTGTTTCTGTTTCTGAGATTAAAGTCATACTTGGAGACGAAGGAACTCCCAGCTAACCTCAAGGCACAGCTGGGGCCAAGTGACCTTCCTTCAGACCTCCAGCTCATCTCCCTGGAAAAGGGAAATCGTTTCAGGGAGCCAGAGCCACACAAATGGCCCGGAAGAAACAACTTCTTGACACTTATTAGCTGTGAGACTTTCAGGCGGCCATTCCCCTCCCCAAATCTCAGTTTCCTAATTTGTAAAATGAGGATAGTAACCTTTACAACAGGGTCTCTAGGACCAACACAATTCTGGGATGCTCTCCCATCCCTCCACTGCTTCCCAGGTTCCTGGTACTATAGGGATCAGAATCTATTCCAATCCATACTTCCAAGCCCCCATTCCAATAAATCTCTATGCCAGATCAGACCCAATAGTACACCAATTTAAAGCAAACAGGCATGTAATTAAAACAGAATAGCAGAGCAAACAACAGAATTGAATCAGGAAACAAGTGTTCTTACCCTCATGCCAAATAGATACAAGCTACCATGCTTGGTTTTCACAGTAGAGTCTAGGCAGTATTGGTAGTCTCCTGGTGGTTTCACTGCCACCCTTAACACTCCCATTCTCTGTGAAACTGGGCACACTGGAAGCACACCTCCTCAATCAGGGTCCATGCTATGAAGGATGCCAGATTGTGGGGCTCACACACCTAGAGCCCTCACTGGAAGGGCACTGTATGGGAATGGATTTTCCTAATGAATAAGGCTCTCTCTTCTCTCTAAGCAACATAGAAACACGGAGTCCACAAAGACAACCCTTTACATACACTCTACCTCATGGTGTTCTTGTGATGAGAAATAAGAAGTGGGAATTTGTTTATCCTCAAACATTGTGACTGCATAAGCAGTGAGGAGCTGCTGAAGGTTTCCTAGTGGGGAAGATACATGGTATGCATCATTCAATCCTGCCAATGCCCTAGTTCAACCTCACCATCAGAAGCAGTGGGAGTGAGAAAGAACACCAAACCAGGTGCCAGAGACCAGAGTTCTAGTCCCAGTTCCACCTTGACTCGATGAGAAAACTTGGGCAAATCATTTCCATACCATGTCTCAGTTTCCCCATTGTCACAAAGAGAGAATTTAATTTACTGGTATCTAAGTCCCTTCTCAACTCTAAAATAAATATTTGGTGAATTGAAAGTATATTCTGTGGTTCTGTTATTCTACATGATTGCAGCTTGGGAGAGAGTATCGTGTGTAGTATAGATTCTGAAACTGGTTCACTATGTGGTTTTAGCCAAGTCACTTCAATTCAATTCAAGAAACATGATGTATCCCTGCTGCATAATGGAAATGCGAAGATGAAAAGCAGCACAGTCCATGGCCTAAGGATCTTACAGTCGAATTTCTATCATGACATGTACACACAGAAACATGGAACAAGGTAGAATGTGACAAGGACAAAGGAGCGACAAGTTAACATGTGTACCATCAGGGAACGGCTGAATAAATTGTGGTATGTGGATGCAATCGAATATTATTATACCTTAAGAAACTATGAATATAAATATGAACTGATAGAAGACAAAGAAACCAGAACCAAGAAAAAATGTGCACAATGATCACAGTAATCGGAAAGAAAATAACGTTTTGGTGGTTTAGTGATTATATTAAAGGCAATATCCAATATTGGTTCCAGAAGACAAAGGATGAGACTTACCTACCTCCTCTCAGAACAGAAAGATAAAGGACTATGGATAATGAGGGACTCTTCTGGGGGAGGGGAGACAGTAAGGAATATCTGTGATATTAAAAAATTGGCATTGAAAAAATAGGGGCTGTTTGTTTGGGGGGTTTTCCTGAAGTGCTCTAGGACATTTTGAAGAGGGCATGATCTCTTCCAGGTGGTGTAGTCATGGAAGGTTTCATGGAAACTATTACCTGAGCTGTGCCATATTCAAAGCAAGAGGGGGCCCACAAGTGGCCTAGATCAGAAAGAAATAAATTTCAAGGAAGAAATGTCCCAAGACCTGGGGGAGAGGGGAAGGCAAGGTCAGGGAACAACTCATGTCCAGTTTGGGTGGAATGTAGAGTTTATGGAGGAGAGTGATGTGAAATAGTCTAGAAAGCTGGGTTGGAATCAATACATAGAGGCAGCAGGTAGCCACTTCCTAATCCATATTTCACAAAACTACTAAAATAGTCTTCCTATAGCATATGTTTGCCTGTATCATTTTCCTGCTCAAGAATCTTCTGATTCCCAATTGCTCCCAAGATAAAATACAAATTCCTCAGTTTGATGGTCCATCAGCCAATAAGCATTTCTTAAAGCCTCCAGCCTGCATCTCCAGAATGGCTTCACACCACTCCCTTTGCTCACTCCATATCCCAGCCAAAGTGGCCTATTTGTTCCCCATACTCTGCATTCCATCTGCTGCTTGTTGACTGATTGCTGGGGTGGGTGGGTGACTGCTCGCCTCTGTCACTTGGTACAAGCCACCCCGCACGACTGGAATGTTTCCCCTCCTTATCTCCACCTCTTGGAATCCAAAGCTTCTTTCAAGGCTCAGCTCAGGTGGAACCTTCTCTTGTCAGGCTTTTCCTGATCCCTCTATTTGTTAGTGCTGATTCCCCTTTCTCAAACTACCTTGTATTTACTTATCTGCATCAGTGTTGGCCGCTGCAGTAGAATATGAACTCTTAGGGGCAGAAACTAGCTTTTGTTTATATCTCTGCATCCCCAACTACCAACACGGTCCTTTGCACATAGTAAGCACTTAGTGCCTATTGAACTCAATTGAACTGGGCTGGGTTGAATTGAATTGAATTGAGTTGAATTGAATTGAATGTGAGCAGGGTTGTGGCCGGGTCAGACCCGGACATTATGATGATTATTCTGATAGCAAGTGAAGGAAGGAATTTACAATCAACTTGAGCGTGGTAGATGAATTATTTGTCAAAATATAAGTATAAATGTACAAAGTACAAATGTACTTTCTGGGATGTAGGCCTAATTTAGAGAGATTATTTGGGTTGGGTTCAATCCACTTTCCTGATATTCAGGAATGAATAAACACATGGGCCTCAATTATGGAATCAGAGAAGTGATTTACCAGTCACCAAACATAGAACATGGAAAATAAAAACCACAAGGGATTTTAAAGGCCATTTAACCCAACCCCTTCATTCGACAGTGGAGAAAACTGAAGCCAAGAAAGGAAGGAACTTGAATTTTCTATGGAGAAAATACAATATTTGCTGAGAAAAACAAATAAATTAATAGGAAGTAAAATTGCTTGAGGTAAAAGCATGGAGGGAGTTGACATGAAGGCAATCTTCATGCCACATCCTGGAACTTGCTGTCTGGTACTTTTTCTCTAAGGATTGGATATTGAGCTCCACCTGAGGATAAGACCAGGCTGAATCCCATTCAGAGATAGAAAGCACCTCAAAGATCATTGAGTCCAACCTCTTAATGTTATAGAGACAGAAATGGGAGTCAGAAAAAGGAAGTGATTTGGCCAAATAAGAATCAGAGCCAGGATTTGAACCAGGTCTTCTGACTCCAAATCCCACACTCTCTCTTTCCACTGACCTGGACCTGTGGGACTCAAAAGTATAATTGAGAGCTGTTATTGGATAGACCTTGCCCAGGCTTTGAAGCAGCACAGAACCTGACCAAGCTTTCCCCCAAAACACAAGGAGAATTCAAACACCACATATAGGCTCCTGGCCAAGTGCCTTTCCCATTGGGGAAAAAAGGGGGAAGGGGCAGAAGCCAGGCACCACCTACTACAAAAATGAAGAACGTGAAAGAGGCCTAGGCCACCAGAGCAAAGCAATTGTTCCATTCTTGTGGGATCTTTCTGGCCCCATACTCCTATAGTACATAGACCACATGGTGAATATCACCAAAGATGAGTCAGTTTGACATGTGTATACGAGTGCTGTTCTCCAGGACTGATCTCATCTAAATACTCTATAAGAATTGCATCTCCCCAGATATGTTTCTCCTCCAAGTCATTTAACCTCCCTGAGTCTCTGTCTCCTCATGGATAAATTAAAGGGCTTGGAGCACATGGTCTCTGAAGTCCCTTCCAGCTCTAAATGTATGAAACTATGATCTGATGACCACAACCACCATCACCCCTCCATGCTCAGCAATGACAGTTTAGCCTACTACAGAGAATTCTCTCTATCCCCTCTCTCTCTCTCATATACATATATATTATATATATATACACACACATATATAATTTCTATATAAATACATATACAGTCTATATGTTGTTGTTCAACTGTTTTAGTTGTGTCCAACTCTTTCTGACCCCATTTAGAGTTTTCTTGGCACAGATACTGGAGTGGTTTGCCATTTCCTTCTCCAGCTCATTTTATAGATGAAGAAACAGGCAAACTTGCCCAGGGTCATACAGCTAGGAAGTGTCTGAGATCAGATTTGAACTCAGGAAGATGAGTCTTCCTGATTCCAGACCCAGCACTCTATCCACTGTGCCACCTAGCTGCCCTATAATCTATTTATCTGTCTATACACATATGCATATATACACATATACATGTACACATACATATATAGTCTATATATGAATGGTTTTATGTATATGAATGGTTAGTAATTTATATATACATATATATATATAATATATATATATATATATATATATATATATATATATATTACCAATCATTCTTATATAGGGATGCTCAAAGACTGCCACATATATAACAAAGACAGAAATGTAGGCCAGGTGGATGAAGGACAATGACCTTGGCCAAGCTTTTGTTTTGGTTCCAACTTATTTGTATGCCCAGCCAAATGGGAGCTTAGGAATTTCTAACCTGAAGTTAGATAGCTATCTGGTACAAAGAACCTCCCCCAGAGTCATCCCAGACACACAACATACAAAATTCAGACTTAGTTTTAGCCTAGAAACATCCCGTCTGGCTTTCAGCTCCTTGATAGGCATGTTGGCTCATGGCCTTAACTATGACTGAAGAATTTCTTGTCACGGCATTATTTCACAAGGGAACTTAAATGGTAAACAGGAATGTTGACGAGATGAGGCTCATAAGCTGGGTGCAGAGGGAGCTCAGCAAAACTGAGGCCAACGGACATAGCCAACCACAACAGTAGTGGATCACCATGGGCTCCGACCACGTGACAGCAGCAGCAGCAGCAGGTGAGTAATCTCCAGCAGAGACTCTAATTCTACTCCAGCTCCACATGGAGCCGAGGGATGATATCATCAGGAGATATCTCTGGCCGCCCGGAATCAGAAGCATGAGTTGCCTCTGTGTACGTGAGCCTTGGCCACATGTGGACCCTATGTGTTTGTCCCTCCATGTGTTTTTCCTAGACATGACTATTTTTCCCACTGATGATATGTTTATTTGCAGGAGAATATGATCCAAGTTTATGAGGGAAATGTTCTCTTGAAACTCTCCTTACTGTGGTATTTCACATTCAAATGCCTTTGCCTAGAACTATTTGTATACTCTGGCTGACTAATAAAAGTAAATACATTCACTGGAAGCTTATGAGCTAAAGTTTTTTGAATGGATGTAGGTCCAGTCAGTACCTTGAACCTGGAGGGGTTTTTTTTTGGGGGGACATGTGTAAAAGGAGTCACCTCCAGATATATATTTATCCATTCATTAAAGTTGATCCCCAAAAGACCTCTATCAGGCAACAACGGAATGGAAGGTTTATTGAGGAGAAGAAATGGGTCTACGATTTCAATGATATCAGGAATTCCCTGAATGAGGAAATTCCTCCTACTCACGCAATGTTTTCTTTGAAACTTATAGACTGAGAGAAATTCCTTAGAGCACCCAGAGATTAAGTGACTTCCCCAAAGTCACATGGCTAGAATGTGTCAGAGGCAGGATGTGAACCCAAGTCTTCCTCCTTTGGAAACCAGCTCTCCATTCACCATACCAGAGGCATCAAACACGAGGCCCATGCTGCAGGCAATACTCAGCACAGCTGCTGCAACCAAATTAAAATATAATTGGGAAATATTTGACAAAATAAGTAAGAACACAATAGAACATTAATAATGCTAACATGTGGTGTCCTAAGTCTCACAGAAATACTTAGGTAAGGTTTCTTGTCGTTGTTCACTCGCATCTGACCCATTGTGGCCCTGTTTGGGGTTTTCTTGACAGACATACAGGAATGGTTGGCTATTTCCTTCTCCAGCTCATTGTACAGATGAGGAAACTGAGGCAAACAAGGTTAAGTGATTTGCCCAGGGTCACACAGCTAGTAAGTGTCTGAGTCTGGATTTAAACTCAGGAAGATGAGTCTTCCTGGCTCCAGGCCCAGCACTCCATGCACTGTGTCATCTAACAGCTGCACATAAGGCACAGTGACCCTTTTTCTATTTGAATTTGACACCACTGCACTATACTCCCTGCTGCCTCCCTTAGGTTAAAGTAATGAAACTGAATTTCTTTTAAAATGTTTTCTAATTCAGTCAATCAGTTGGTCAATCAACAAGAATTTATTATGTCAGGCACTGTGCTAAGACTTCGATAATCCAGATGGACTCAAATCACAGCCTGCCAGACATGGGGCCTTAGAGATTATCTAACCCAAAATGAGGAAACTGAGGCTCTGAGCCAGAAAGGGACTTGTCCGATATTCCAGAGCGGGTTGTAGAAGACCCAGGACTAGAACCTGGGTCTTGACTCCCCAATCATGCCTCCTTCCATCACTTAGTTTCCTCCTTCAGAACCCTGTTTGGATGGGGAGAAAAAGAGGCGTGTGCTGAAGCCAACTCCGACCCTTCTCAAGAGCTCTTTGTCAAATTTTCAGTATGAGCATTTGTATCTCAGACATTGGTAAATGCTCCAAATCAAAACTTGATTTATTGATTTCTAGACTTAAGAAAATAATGAAGAAAATGCTAATGATGCACATTAAACTTAAAAATGCATTATGCCTGCTTTTTTTTCTCAGAGAGCTGGTTGTTAAACATTTACTAGCAGCCCACAGGATGGGGACCATAGTCTGTTATCCGTAGCATGAATAAAGCAGCCTCCCTCCTCAATTTCCTCCAGGCAGTGTGCTTTGACCACCCCAAGCTAACACTGATTTTTCTTCCTCTGCAGAAAGCTCCCATCGTACATATTGTCTATATGACTGATAGGACCCCTAACTCATCTTGTTCTTTCTTGTCTTCTAATTGGTCTCAGGTTGTGAATCTTGCCTACCCCAAACTGGGAGCTTTGCTTTTTCTCCAAGGTCTCAAGAAAGATATGAATGAATAAATAGATAAATGTACGAACAAATATCTGACTTCTGCCTTCAAGTTCAGCAGAAGGTCGTTTTTACTTGCTGTCCTTGCACATTTCTCTGTCTTTCTTTCCCTCCCTATGTTTTCTTACTGCTGTTTTTCCATTTCTGATCCTGACTCTTTGTCTCTCCCTTTCCCTCCCTTGGAGCTGTCTCTCTCATCCCTCTTTCATTCTCTCCATCTCTCAGTCTCTATCTCTCTGCATCTCTCTGTTTCTGTCTCTTTCTCTGTGTCTCTCTCTGTGTGTCTCTGTCTCTGTGTGTCTCTGTCTCTCTCTGTCTCTCTGTCTCTCTCTCTCTCCCCCTTCATCTCTCCCAGCTGTCTCTTTATACCATAATCTGTCCTACAGCAGACACAGGAAGGCAGAGGCAGAGAAGAATCTGGACATTTATGAAACCAGAGGAGCTGAGGAAACTTTTTCTGGAACCCATTATCCCAGACTTGTGGCTCATCTGCTCTCCCACACAGTCAGGCGGCCAGACAACGCTACTCGCACATGTGAGACCTTTGTCTGCGATGACCAGGGCACTAACCAGCTACAAGCTGGTTGAACTACAAGCTATACCTCTACCTTCTGTGTGCCATTCATATTCTCACCTAGAGAAGTCACCCTGTAGCTCCCAGATGGAATTTCTGACACAGTGACTCCAGGTCAGGTCTCAGGCTATCTGAGGTCATGACAAGCTGCCCCTCTTCTCTCCTGGCCTGCCCCCTTCTTTCTTCTTTCTCCATTCCCCCCCTCCACAGGTGTACCTAACATTCTATTAACAAGCATTTATTAAGCACCTACTACATGCCAGGCACTTTGCTACTCACTAGGGACATAAAAACAAAAGTAGGATCATTCCTGCCCTCAAGGAGCTTACATCCTCTTGAGCTACATTATGTATCTTAAACAACATGACATTTACATATATTCCTACTGTAATCCATTATAAAACTAAATATCTTTAAATTCAGAGGAGATAGAAATGAAGACCATAATAACAGCCAGTATTATATAGCCCTTTAAGCTTAGCAAAGTATTTTACACGTTATCTTGTTTGATCTGCCACAACAACCCTGAATGCTAAGTGCTATTATCATCATCCCCATTTTACAGATAAGAAACTAAGGTATAGAGAGGTTAAGTGACTTACCCAGGGTTACATAGCTAGTGAGTATCTGAGTCGAGATTCAAATTCAGATCCTCCTGACTCCAAATCCAAGCTCTATCCGCTAACAGAGCCCACCTAGAAGAGGAAGAGAGGAAGAGAAGAAGAAAGAAGAGGAGGAAGAAAAGAGGGAGGCAGAAGAGTCACACAGAGTAAATACACTCCTGGCAATTAAAATATCAAAGGAAATCTGGGTCTTGGGGGCTTAGTTGTGTTCAATGCAGGACCAGCTCTTAGGATTTTCTCCCTATTTTTACTACTCTCATCCCAAGAAGAAACATAATGGAAAGAGCCCTGGTCTGGGAGCCAAATGACCTGGATTCTTGTCAGAGCTCTGTCACTCACGTGTTGGGACCTTGGACCAGTCGCGACAGGTCAGGCTCTCTGCGCATGAGTTTTGCCTTATTGAAAATGAGGGGCTAGATCTCGGAAGTTTCATGTTCTGTGCTCATTGCTTTGAAATGCGACAAAGTAAAAACGCCCTTTTAAGACTTCAAGATGTACATTCATTCCATCTCAGCGGTATCCTTTCTGGGAGGCTGGTTGGCTTAACAGCCTATCATCAACGGCTGTTATTCGAGAGATTAACCCGTTTGCTTAATAGGCTTTGTAAATTCCTCCTTCTTAAGAGTTAGCCTATTTATTAAACCCTGGGGAAGTCATTGCCAATCACATTTACATGTAAAAGTCAAGACTTTGATGGGCTCTACCTACCAAATTTATTTATCTATTTTTCATTCTGTGCCTCCACCCACCCATTCATTTACAGAGGGAGACCTAAATGGTCTTAGGAGGCTAAAAGAAAATATAATGCCTCAGGCCCACCCAGATCCTTTGGGATTTCATTGGCAGAGCACCCTGAAATGATTGCAGGGTCACAGAATCACCATAAGAAGGTTAAATAGGATTTAGAAGGACTTTCTAACCCTAAGTCAGCCAGAGGCTTAGAAAAGAAACATCAGTCACGCTAGGAAGATGAGGTAAGTTGCAAAAATGAACTGACTAACTTTAGGCTCTAATAATCTCGCTGAATAGTTTGTAATCCAAAGGAGCTTAAACCCTGGAATTTAAGGCTTTGGGGTCTGAACTCCCCCATATTTATAGAAGGAAAAACAAAACAAAACAAACACTGATTGTGTGAAGGCTATCCCTTCCTAAAACATCTGAAGTTTAACTTCTCGGTGCTAAGCTAAAAGATAGGTAGTCGAACTAATGCCTCTTCTTATGGGGAAATTCTTAGTAAGTACCTCATTTGGAGACCAGCTGAAGCCCAGTAACAGTAATCCAAACACAATACCTGACAGGAATAGCTGGGAGCAACAATGACATGAATAGAAAATATCAGTAGCCCTGAAACTTCAGAACTGCACCATCATATATGTGCCCTGGCCATGTTTGTCTCTCTGTGTGTGTCCCTCTCCATTTGCGTTGGCTACACATGTTCCATGAACATGTGCCTCTCCTAGGCATGATTCTTATGTGTCTACTCCTTCTTCTGATGGTGAGAGTAATTGAGGGTGAGGGTGTGCTCCAGGTTTATGAGGGGAGTGGTCTATTACAACTTTTGTTACTCTGCTATTTCATTAAATTCCTTTGCCGTGAACTAATTGTGGCATTTGGCTAACCAGTAAAAGTAAACACAGTGGTGGGGGCTTGTGAGCAGGGTTTTGAGTGAATGCAGAAAACAAAGTACCTTAAACATGGGCAGTTTTTCTGGAGGACCCATGAGCAAAAAAAGAGAAGTCTCTCAGATGCTACCTCCATATAATAGGGGTTCAGGGATTTGTTCAATCTATTAGTATCATTATGTCTTGTTTTGATAAACATGAATTCTCATATGGTAGGGTTTCTTTAATCCCAGTACATCTGTATATCTGTTCATGGCTCTCTGAGTTGAGCTTCATCCCTCCTAAGTCAGGAAATGATTAGAAGTTGGGGGTGGAAAATCTGTTCTGTATTTCATATGTACCATGCCCAGAATATTGGTTTGGAAGACATGACTGAAGAAATGTTTTATTTGTTTCATGTCAGAAACATGGCCTTAAGTTCCTTCATGAATAGAAACTGGGTCCATACGCAAATTTATGCCCCCCAAAAACCCATAATATCTGTTTGTCTCAAGCAAATTGAAATGGGGGGTTTGGGCAATTGCCTTGTTAATTCAGGCTTTTAAATATGCTTTCACATTAAATACTCAGGTGAATATTTCAATTCACCTATACAACTATAATGCGTCTTACGATCAGTGCCTGTGATGGGAAACAGAGGGAAAGGTCCAGGCTCGGCCCTCGTGAGGTTCATGATCTGAAAAAGACGAGAGGCCCCATTGCTCACAGTTGTGGGGTGAGACAGACTTACCCAAAGAGAGCTAAGAAGTAACACCAGTAGGCTCATACCTCTTCTGGGAAACTTAGGGTCTTCACCTCAATAGGCGATGGCTCCTGGCCCAGTTAGAAGTCCCTCTGTTGCCCTCCATTAACTTAGCAGACACCAACCATCTATTTCAGCAGTCCAGATTATGTTGCATTTGCTTTCCAGAATGGCTGGCCACTCTCTGCATCTTCAGAAGAGGGACAAAAGTGGAAGGACACAGCTTCTTTCACTAGCTGGCTGAGATGACAATCAATGTCGAGCCAACGAACAAGGAAGAATGCAAACTGATTTAGCTCGTTCCAGGCTCTGACATTTACTATCTATAGCAGATCATACATAGATGAGTCACTTCATTTATGGGCCTCAGTCTTCCTTTCTGTAAAATGGGGATAATTTGGACTACCTCTACTTAGTTAAGCTTTTTGTAAACCTGAAATGTGCTATTAATATTACTACTTTAACTCTATTACCCTACACTCCATTGTCGAGTACTTCCTCCCATCTTTCTCCAGGATAACATTTATAATTTCACAAGATCAAATGATTTAGAGGAAGAAGGGGCCTTAATCTACATAGGGTCCTGTGGTTGTGTCACCTTCTCCTATCTGGGGGTCAGATCCTTGACCTGGAAAAGCAGAGGTGTGGGCCTAATGGTCCTTTCCAGGCTTGAGAGCCTTTGATTCTAAAAAATGAGAACTGACACTTAGAGTGATGACCTGGAGTTCTTTCAGGATCCCAAAGCACCTTCTGAACAGCAAGAGGTCAGTGTTAGGATCTGTCATCACAGACGGAAAAGGGCTTCGAGAGCACTCTAAGATGAGGTCCAAATAAGAAGATTCAGGATTATTGTTTCAGAGAAGATTATTATTATTATTATTATTATTATTATTATCTAGGCAATGGGGTTAAGTGACTTGCCCAGGATCACACAGCTAGTAAGACTCAAGTGTCTGAAGCCAGATTTGAACTCAGGTCCTTCTGACTCCAGGGCTGGTGCTCTATCCACTACAGCACCACCTAGATGCCCCAGAGAAGATTATTTTAAAGCAGATTTAATTGTTATGAAAAATTGGCCATCAGTGGTACCCCTCTGTTAACCAGAATCCCCACAGCCTAACCTTGCCCGTCAACTGAGGTGTGACTGGGGAAACAGTAGGAAGAATTCTATGATCACAGACTTTTAGAGCCAGAAGCAACCTCAGAGGATATTTTGCCCAAGCCATCCATGGGTATGGGTACTGAAACACACCCAACAGGTGGTTGTCCAGCCACTGCTTGGAGCCCTCCGTAGAGGGAGAATCCACCACTTCTCTGGGGGGCCCATCCCACTCTTCCCCAGCTGTGATTGTCAGGGACTTTGTCCTGTTGTCCAGTCTAAATTGGCATCTGTGCAACTTCTCATCATTCCTCAGTTCTGCCCTCTAGGGCAGTGCAGAACAAATGTAATCCCTCTCCTCCACTTGACAGCCCTTCAAATACCTGAACACAGCTACCATGTCCTCTCACCCAATACCCAGTCTTCAGTTCTCCAGGCCAAACATGCCCAGTTCCTTTAAACAATCATCACATCACATGGCCTCAAGGCCCTCTACCATCCTGGCTGCCCACCTTTGAACACTGTCCCACCTTATCAACGTCCTTCTTAACTGTGGTGCCCAGAATGGAATACAATACTCCAGGTGAGGTCTGCTGGGGACAGTATCATCGTCCATATTCCTGGAAACTCTGCAATATTACATTCACTTTTTTGGCTGCCACATCCCACTGCTGACTCACACTGAGCTTGCTGTCCACTAAAACCTCCAGATCTTTCTCAGAACAACTTCTGACTTACCAGGAGTGTGCTGGAGCCTGCTCCAATGACCTCAACAGCCTATTTTTAAATTTTCAGTGCAATCATTTACACTTTAGACATTGGCAAACCCCAAACCAGGGTCTGATTTTTTTTATTTTGTGGCTTGTCTAGACTTAAGAAAGTGATGGAGGAAATGTTAATAATTCATATTAAACTGAAAAGTTTAAAAAGAGCTTTTTGTGATAGCAAAGAATTGGAAAGAAAGTAGACACTTACCAACTGGGGAATGGCTAAACAAATTGTGGTACATGAATGTAATGGAATATAAGAAAAGATGGGGGCAGTGTATAGAGCACCAGCCCTGGAGTCAAGAGGACCTGAGTTCAAATCTGACCTCAGACACTCAACTAGCTGTGTGACCCTGGGCAAGTCACTTAACCCCAATTGCCTCAAAAAAAAAAAGGAAAAAAAGAGAAAAGATGAACATGATAAACACAGAGAAGCATGAAATGATCTACATGAACTGATACACAGTGAAGTAATCAGAGCCAAGAAAACAACATATACAATGACTACAACAACATAAACAGAAAGAACAATCATCAGAAAATCAAAAGCGAATTTTACAAAATCACAAAGAACAAGCACGGCTCTAAAGAAAAGAGATGAGAAGACATTCCTATTCCACCTCATTGCAGAGATGGGATGCCCACAAGTACACTGCACTTATTTTCAGAATTTTTCTGTATGCTGATCAGTTTTTCTGGGTTTCTTTCCTTTAAAAAAATTTTTTTTTAGGAACAGTCAGGCGGCAAAGTGGATAGAGCACCAGACCTGGAGTCAGGAGGGCCTGAGTTCAAATCTGACCTCAGACACTTAACTAGCTGTGTGACCCTGGGCAAGTCACTTAACTCATATACATACACATATGTGTGTGTGTGTGTGTGTGTGTGTATATGTGTGTGTGCGCACATATATATATGGATATGTGTATATCTGTCTAGGTATAGGGGTGTGTGTGCACATATAAATATATATATATATATATCTATATATACACACACACACATATATATATACGGATATGTGTGTCTGTATAGATATTGGGGTGTGTGCATGTGGGAGTGTGTGGGCGTGTGTGTGTCTGTGTGTGTGTCTGTGTGTGTGCATTACATGGGATGGCTCTCTGGAAAATGGGACAGAGAGGAATCTGGGGGAAATTTCTGGTGACATAAAAAGGACATCAATAAAATTTTATTTAAAAGATAAAAGGAAATGAGCTTAGTCTGGCATGACATGTTCTTGAGGAAACCCTTTGTAATCCACACTTCCTTTCCTAGGTGTTTGCCAGCCCCTTGTTTAATGACCCCTTTAGGAATTTTCTCAGGAGCCGAAGTCAAGTACATTGGCATATAGCTTGCAGACTCAGACGCACACACATATTTGTTTATTTTTTGGAAAATTGGGGTATTTGCCCTTCTCCAGTCTTGTGATGCTGCTCATATGAATTCTCCATGATCTTTCAAATATCCCCAACAGGGGCTCAAGAACTGCCCTGCCAGTTCTTTCGATGCCCAAGGATGGGTTTGATCTGGATTTGAATTCAGCCAGGGCAGCCAGGGCTGTCTTCCTGTCTCCTCACTCCTCTTGGATACCAGCTCTCTGTGAGCCATCTTGATTCTGTCTGTTCTGCTCAGGAAAGAAAAGAAACGCCAAGTTGGAATTGAGCTGCTCTGCTTTCTCCCTCTCTCTGCTGTCAGTCATCATTCCCTCCCCCCCTTCCCAAACAAAGGTTCTACCCTTCTTTGATTCTGACTTGCCTTCTGAGAGAGTTTTAGAAAACTTCACGGGGTATTTTTTGGTTTAGGTTTCTGTGTGCCTGTCTTTTTGTATTAGGTTCACAGAAGAAAAAGAGGAAGCCAAGAGAGGGACGAAACTCCTTTCAAAGACACACAGCAAGTTCAAGACAGGCAGGATAAGAGCCCAGCATTTCTACACCTACACCAGGCTTCCCTCAGTCCAAGAGACCCCAAGGAGGTACTGGCTGAGTCCCTTGCTTCTCGGCGCTCCATGTCTGGAAGAGCCAGCCTTGGGCCCTGCCCTTGGGGAGCTCCCAGTCTCGGGGAGACAGAAGAAGAGGAGGGCCTGCCCTAGGGAAGTGGATAATCCCCCGGAGAGGGGACTCTCTTGTAGAGAATATGGAACACATCATCCAAACAGAGCTGTCCCCAGCCAACAACGAGCCTGCCTGAAGTTGGAGTTTTCCTGTGGGGTATATGAGCCTCAGCTGTACTTTGGATCCCCTGAAGATCTCAGTGGTGTTTCAAATATTTCCCCAAATAGATTTTCTTGGGCACTGTTCCCTTGGCTATCCCGAGGGGCCTGGAGGAATGGAAGCCACATGTGCTCTTACCCTTAAACCTAAATCCTGCAGATTTCTTGAGAACGGAACATGACTTGTGCCGTCTTTAGGCTCAACATCTCAGAGCTCTGCATCAAGGAGGGTCTGTCCCTGGACACCAACACAAATAGAAGACATCAGCTGAACAGGATGATCCAAATGGGAGATTCTGCAACTTTTCCCATGGGATCCCAAGTTCCATTTCCCCCCCTGAAATGGGATTCCCTTGAGGCCTTATCATCCATGATCTCCCCATCCTGCCCCGCATCAACGGTATAGCCGGGCTAGGGGACATGGTGGGCGCTGCCGCTATGATGTAATAGCAGGAGCGCTGGATCTGGAGGTAGAAGACCTTGATTCCAATCTCAGCTCTGCCCATGAGACTTTGAGCAAGATGTCGAACTTCTCACGGACTTAATTTCCTCTTCTGTAAAATGTAGAATAGAAATCTCTTAAGGCATCTGGGATGACGAGCCAGACAATGGATGGTGTGGGATCTGAAGACCAGCCCAAGTGATGAGCAGAGAAGCCTAGCACCAGAGGGCTAGCCATGGGGAAAGGATGGGAACGGGCAAGAGTTTTGTTGTGGTCTTTCTGTTTTGGTGTTGTGGTGGTGGTGGTGGTGGTATTCATGACCCCATTTGAGGTTTTCTTGGCAAAATTACTGGAGTGGTCTCCCATTTCCTTCTCAAGCTCATTTTACAGATGAGGAAACTGAGGCAAACAGGGGTAAGTGACTTACCCAGGGTCACACAGCTAGTAAGTATCTGGGGCTGGATTTAAACTCAGGAAGATGAGTCTTCCTGACTCCAAGCTCGGCATTCTATCCACTATGCCACCTAGCTAGTGTTTTGGGGCTATAACAATTCATGAAGACCATTTATTAGATTTGAAGGGGCTAAGATTCGTATCAGGGGAAGGAATGGAGAAGGAAGGGAGGGACACTTGCAGTGGAGGAAATCCTGGATGCCTGAAGCACTAGATAATAATAGCTGAAATTTAAATAGCTCTTTGTGGTCCAAAAAACGCTTTACACACATGAGCTCATTTATTTGAAGTCATGTAGAATCACATCTACCAAGTAGGGTTGGTCATTGATTTTTAGCTTTTGGTATTTTGGGGATCATGATAAATTTCATATCGTGTTATAGAGGCAGCCAAGTAGGTTGGACCACATTGTGAGTTTAAGTCAGGAATTCAAATCCCTCCTTTACGACTTACTAGTTGTAGGACCCTAAACAAGTCATTTGATCTTTGTGTGCCTCAAAGCTACAAAATCATAGATGAACCCATCTACAACTCTCCTTTGGCAGAAAGAGTTCACTCATCAATAGTTCCTCCACACTGACAAAAATCAAAAGCTTTTTTAGGTTTTTGTGTAATAGTTACCTAGGTAATACTGGGCAAACCATGTGCATACATGCATACATATATATGTATATGTGGACATACATACATATGGGTGTATGTAGGCAGGTATATACACACACAGGGGGTGCTGGAGCCAATTTGAACGAGCTCACAAAAGACAATTGTTAAATTTTCATCATATTTATATCTCAGAAATCAGCAAACCCTACAAATGAGGGCTTGATTTATTGTAATGTTGATGATGCAGATTAAACTTAAAAGTGTGTCATGTGTATATTTCTTTTTGGAGAGCTGATTGTTAAACATTTACCAGTATATACAGACATATACATATATCTGTGGGTATACATTACAGAGATGGAGCAGCTAGGTGGCGCCATAGTGCACAGAGCGCTGGGCCTGGAGTCAGGATGACTCACTGTCGTGACTTCAAATCCAGCTTCAGACACTAACTAGCTGTGTGACCCTGGGCAAGTCATTTAATCCTGTTTGTCTCAGTTTCCTCACCTATAAAAGGAGCTAGAGGAGGAAATGGCAAACCACTCCAGTATCTTCACTAAGAAAACCCCAAATGAGGTCACAGATGGTTGGATATGATTATTTGACTAACAACCATAACAAATATTATATAGCTACATACATGACAGATGTGTGCATCTATTCATGCATATACACACAGGTCCCATGCTCTATCACGTGCTCTGTTTCACATATGACATATAGACATATCTAGATGTAGACCTCATATGTAGCAGATATCTATTCTATCCACTCATATATACATACACGTGTAAATATGGATATAGATACAATATGGATAGAGCATTGGGTCTGGAGTCAGCAAGATTTGAGTTCAAATCCACCCTCAAACATAGTCAAGTCATTTAACCTCTATCTGTCTCATTTTCCTCATCTGTAAAATGGGGGTAATAATAGCGCCTACCCCCCCAGGGTGGTCGCGAGGATCACAAGGGATAACATATACAAAGCCCTTCACAGTCTGTATCAAGCCCATCCTCCCAGGTGGGTTATGCACTGCTCTGCCTCACAATCCAGCCACACAAGCTTGTTTGCTGCTCCCCATGTCCCTGTCTTTTCATTCCAAGTCCCCCAGCCCTGGAAGGGACTCCCCCCCCACCCCCCCATCCCGTCCCTTCTACCTCTAGGAATCCTTGGCTCCCCAAGGCTCACCTCGACTGTCACTTCCCACAAAAGACCTTTCCCAATTCCCGCAGTTCTTAGTAACCCTTAGTTAACCTTCTTAGTAATCAATTTATATTTATTTTGTACATTTGCTAATCTCTGACCATCTTCCCCTAAAATGTAAGCTCCTTGAGAGCAGCACCTGACCCACTTTTATACACTTCCCCAGTACTAGGCATAGTGCCTGATTAGCCATCTATGCTGAACAGTGTTTGCTGACTGATTGGTTACCCCCTTGGTACCCTTTGTAACCTCGGGGCTAGGCCGCAGTTTCCTCATTCAATGGTTTGCGTCCTGGTGCCCACGGAATGGCCTGTGTATTCTCGGGCAAGTTAGTCAGCCTGTCTGGCACTCTGGTCCATATTTAAAAGACAGAGAGAACAAATTAGACGCTATAAACACCGAAGCATCCTTATAAGGATCAGAAGATCCAGGGCATGCAAAGCCCAGTGTAAGCTGTAAAGCATTCTGTCAATGTGAGTAATCTGTCTTGTACACTTTGATTGATCACCCATCCCATCAATGAACACATCCCCTCCTGGGGCGCAGAGCACAACTCATCAGTGGCTTCTCCTTCTGGGCAATTCTTGCCTAGGTCCTCCCTTAAATCCTCCAAAGGGTATTTGCTAGCACACCACAGGCTGCCCCCTGCACCTTGGAACCTCCGTGGAGACCAGGGCCAAACTCAGGCCATCCATCCTATCCCTTGACAATAGATACAGGGAATTACCAGGGATGATATATATTCTTACCTGACTGGACCCCCTCCTCCTCCAACTTTACATTTCCTAGACGATATCTTTTTAACCTCTTCTTACGCATCATTGGTAACACTCTACAACCTATTGGTGCCCACCATATACACAGCTTCCCTGATTTGTACCTCATTTGATATTAAGTTGAAAGATCACTAATCAAAGTCATCTTCTTTGTTATCATATGTATTCATGGATCTTGTGTGAGCTTACTTCACAGATGTGTAGCACCTCTTCTGGGGCTATTTCCCCAATCTTCACGGGAACTCATAATCTGGGGTCCCCAGAGGGGTGGTCACTACTTACTCTCAAGGTTCTCGGGGTAATTTTGAGGGAATGTGTTTCTAGTACTCTTGCTCCTAAATCTCAAAGTGTTCCCCATCACTAATTCACTAGAGATACTTAATTAGCTTTTGGAAAAGGTATTTATGGAGAAGGTATAGTATGAACATATAGTACAAAGCATCCCCCCACCAAAACCTAATCCCACCTAATACACACAGCTTCCATGGGGAAGTGGTCTCTAAAAGTACAATGGTAAGGAGGAACATGTGCAGATTACGTGGGGCATGGAGGTACCACCCAACTTTTAGTGTTGGGAGCCCTTTTTCTTCCTTTGTGGCATCCTCATGAGTTACCCGGGAGGTGGCCCTCTCCTAGGCAGGCCACTCGGACAGGCTCCCAGGAGCCAAGCTGTTCTTGAGGCCGTAGCTGGCACTCCTCTCCTCACACACTCTGAAGCTGCCCCTTCAAGCATCTGTCTGTAGCTGATTACACGGCCCATCAAGCATATGCTGTGCCAGAGGACCTGGCCACCCATTCTTGTGGATGTTGTTACTGCTTCCATTCTGCACTGACTCATGATAAGACTATCTGGCAGGACCTTCAAGCCCCCCAAACTCAAATGACACCTGGACACTTACATGTCAGAGGAGCCATTTCCCTAAGATCAGGAGCAATGAAACGCAAAAAGACAAGGGTGACCTTGGGCTCCCAAGGGCCATGGCTGGTGGACAACGAGGCAGCCACTCTTCCCCTACCTGGTTCTTGGGAAAGCATCCCAAAGTACCCCTCCAGCTTTAAAGCCAAGAGGCTGAGAAAGAGATGGTTGTGTCGCCCCTCCTGTAGGGACATTGGATTCCAGGCCAGCAACCTCCAACTCATCAGTTTTCCAGCTCAGCAGCCATGCAGAAGACTGTTTGCCATCACCCCCTCAGTCACTCATGGATGGAAATGGGTTCCCTCAGCTTTTCACACAGTCTCTTGGTCTGGAACCAAGCAGGGATTATCTTCACATGCTTGAAGAGAAGTTGTTCATTTGAACAGTGCACATGTGACTGGGAAGGATGAGCCTTTGAAAGTGCAGAGCTGGCTTTTGACAGCTGTTTTAGCTATTTCAGCTCTGCTACAGATGGGAAACAGACTCACCTTGCTGGAGGAGAACCTTTGAGTCTGCGATTTGCTCTGTCAACTCAAACAATGTTTTTAAAATAATAATAATAATATGCAAACAAAAAATAGGGATCATGTATTTCTTCCCTAATTTCAGTGAGTTGTGTGACTGTGAACATGTGGTCTGCTATAGAAAACTGTTTGGGGGAAGCCTCCCAGTTTTCTCTTTGTATTTTCAAGAAGGAGATGCTGGATACATATGTGAATCATTTACATAAAGATTTTGTAGAGATGAGAAAGTAGGCATTTGGGTCAGTCCTTGCTGAGGTCATCTCAGTTCCTTTTTTTTTTTTTGGTAAGAATCCTGTGTTAGTCCAAAAAAACAGGGTTAAAACAGCTAATCAGTGCTTTAGGCCATGTCTGAACTCGGGTCTTCAGATCTTAGCTCTAACCACTGCATCACATAGTTGCTTCTGAACACTGAGGGCTTGATTTTCAAGACAGCTGAAAGAACGGAAGATACCAAATGACTGGGGGAGAATCACATATGGCACCTCTGCCTCTATTTTTGGAGTATTCATAATTTATAGACTTGAGACTTTTTGGCCTCCTTCATTTCTGAATCTCAAAGGATATTTTCCAATATACTTTTCACCATCTTCCCCTATGTGCATATGAAAGTCCTTGAGGTTTGACGTATTCGTTGACTTGGTCTGGAGGATTGTTATAAGTTCCTCATTGATTTTCCCCACTTCATCTTCCTCAACAGATACCAGCACATCAGCAACAATGGTCTTTGTGGTGGTCTTCTGGCTTGTGCTCTTTTTGAGTCTCGGAAGTGAAGATAACCAAATTTCCTATGAAATGAACTCCTCACAAGTGCTCAAGGAAACTAATTTCACCATCACCTCAGGTGGAACCTGTGAGCCACGCTCCATTTAAGTCACAACTTCCCCTCTCCTGGTTCCGTTCACAGAGACAATGTCATGATGAAGGTGACTCAGTTCCTCCAGTAGTACATCGCCCCACTGACTGCTGGACAAGTGTCTCGTGTTTAGAGTACCAGTGTGTAACCTCGGGTTTGCACTCAGTCTAAAGACCGTGGCCTTCAAACCCCCCGGCCCTTTTGTGGCCACTTGGCCACCATCACTGCGGAAGTGAAAGAAGGCTGCACAAGACTGAGAGCTATATTTTTATTCCTTTCTCTTTTTTCTAGGGTTGCTACGGTCAAAGCATTCAACCACTTTGGGCCATCCTACCACAGATAACGAACAAACCTCTCCGTGCTTACCTGTGTTGGTTCTCAGACAACAGATGATGTGAGGCCGGGGCACCACTTGAACCCTTCCCAATACAGCAGAACTTGCCAGAGCTTGCGCTTCTTGGGCATGGCTTTCAAAAGGCCCAGGTCACCCCCATGCCAGGATGAGGCATCAAATGAGGATGGCTTGTGTGGAGATGTGAGCTATTATTATTCTTCTTAGACTGAGTCTGCCAAAATGATTTTAATAGCTGACATTTATGTGAAGCGTTGGGGGTTTATCAAGCATGTTACGTTATCTCATTTGCTCCTCACAACATCCATGTGAGGGACGTAGGACAAGCGCCATTTTTATCATCATCATACTCACCCTTATCAGGGATGAGGAAGCCAGAGTTCAGAGAAGTCCAAGATCAGACAGCTAATACAACCCATGGTAGAGCTCAGACTCAAACCCAGGTTCTCCAACTAAAAGGCCTTTCTTTCTTTTTTCTTTTTTCTTTGTTCTTTCTCTTTAACAGTTTTTAATTTATTTTTGGTTTTCAACATTCACATCCACAAGATTTTGAGTTCCAAATTTTCTTCCCATCTCATCCCTCCCCCAACCCCAAGACAGCATGCATTCTGAATACCCTTTCCCTTAATCTGCCCTCCCTTCTATCTCTTCCTCCTTCTCTTATCCCCCTCCTCTTCTAATATCCTGTAGGGCAGGAAAGACCTTTCTACTGTACCATGATGCTCTGTTCATCACTAAGAGGTACTGGCTCTAAAACTCCCTAAGAAACAGACACTATTTTCCTCCCTTCTTTGCATAGGTGGAGGACTGTGGGTACAGAACACTGCAGATTCATTCGACGTATTTGGCTGGTTTTACTGAAGTAACTTTTCTTCTCTCTTTTTTATTCTTTGTTGTGAAGGATGACTCTGGGGAGAGGAGTGGGAGACATACATCTGGAAATGAAGATTATGTAAAAATAAAAGCTATCAGTACAATTTGAGAAGAGACAAATACTACCATCCACTATCAGATCAGTCTAACAGTTATTTGCACTTCTAAACTCTACTACAGGTGGGTAAAATGCCTACATTTTCTTCTTTATCAGGTTCAGTCTTGGACTGTTCAGGCTCAGTGGATAAGGATTAGAAGCTGAAGAGATGGAGGAAGAAGGAAAAATAGTTCTATATCAGAGTTGTCTACACAGGGGTCTGCTCCATGAGAGATGAGAAGAACAAGACAAAAGGAGAAGGTCAAATCAAGTCGCTTTCTGTATTTTTTACATTTAGAAGTTTTGAGAAGTTGGAACTTTAGTATTAAAAAGTTTTGAGGACTGGTAAAAATGTGCCTCCGACCAGTGTGGCAAGAAAATACGCATTGAGTAATAATAACCCATATTTCCATAATGCCTGAGGGGTTACAAGAGTTATAAGAAAGCAACTCTTCATTAGAGCCCTGTGACAGTGTTCTGCCCTTCTTACAGATGTGGAAACTGAGACTCCAAGAGGTTAGTTGAGTAGAATGGAAAAGACCACCAGAAGTCAGAAGACAGACTTCTGTGCTGCCTCTGTTGGCTTACTAGTTAGGTGGTCCTGAGGCAAATACTCGGTATCTCTGGGCCTTTCCAATACTCTGTTAAAATGGTGGGGGTAGATTAGATGATTAGGCAACCTTTAAAGGTCCTTTCCAGCTCTAACTCCTATGTTTTGTCCATAGTTACATAGCTAATAAAATCTTAGAATCCAGGCTGGGACTCCCAGCCTGGGGGACTTCCCACACCACCATTCTGCCCTCTCTGAGACACTAACAAGCTGGGAGAACGTCACCCAACCATCCATTCTGGCTCCAAGATGACCTGCTGGGGTTTTGGTCAGCAGTGCCAGACACCGCTTTCAGAATTTTTCATAAGCTTAAAATTCCTCAGGAATTGTTAGGAAGTCATTCTAATCCAATTTTGCAACTTGACTTCTGGATTAAGGCAAGTTCATAGAGAGGACTGTGTCCATGCCTTTCCCTTGGTCTAGGAAGGCAGCTTCTGTGTGACAAGGTCCAGATAGAGTCAAGTTCTTAAAGGGGCACCAAGGGTCAGGAGGGGATCAGGGACAGAGGCCCACAGGGGAAAACAGTCATAAGATGCTAGACCTTGGAGGGAAATTTGGGATCAGCTCATCTAAAGCTTTCTCCTGCCCCCTCTCTGATTGTACAGATGGGGAAACTGAGGCCCAAAGAGATTCATAGAATGGAGATGGAAAGGACCTTGAAATCACGCAGTTTGGTCTCTATAATTTATAGATGAGGAAAATTAGGCCCAGAACAGGAAAGAGACTTGCCCAAGGTCACACCCTATGAGCAAATATTAAATATTTTTATAGGACCACCTGACCTGGCTTTCAGCCACCTTCTGGGATCTTATGCAGCTATTCATTACTCACTTTGCATTCCGATAGGGTGGAGTGTGCCCATTCATCAGATATCAGAATAAAGGCACAGAAAAGTAAAGTATTTGCTAAAGGTCACACAGCAAGTCTGTACCGTAAAGGCAGCAGCTAAGGCAGCTCTCTCAAAGCCCATGGTCTGTGGCCTCAAGGGCCCTTCTCCTGAGCAGGCATGTGCTCACCTCTCCCCGGAGCTTACGGGACAGTGAATGAAGGGTGCCTTGGAAACCTGCTAGGCAGCTCTCTGAAAAGAATCCTGTTTATCAGCTCAGCTAAGGAGTACGTCTAATACATGGCTGTCCAGCACAGGAATGCGTTCCTAGGCTCTCAAAGAATTCAAATGGAGATGGGATAATAATAATAACAAATAATTTTCTAGCAGTCTTTAAGCTTTACAAAGTGCTTTCTTTGAAACATACTTTTCAAAGAAGCACTATAATTATTTTATCCCCACTTTACTGAAAAGGAGAGCAAGATTCAGAAGTTAAGTGACTTGCTGATGGTGATACTCATGGGACAGCAGAGCTGGCAGGGACCCTGGAGATCACCTAGTCCAATTCCCTTGTTTTACGGATGAGGAAACTGAGGACCAGAGAGGGGAAGGCTCTTGTTCAAGGTCACACAGCTAGCAAGCATCAAAGCCAGAATTTAAATCCAAATCCTATCTCCACACTGAATGCTGTCTCCAGTTCATGACCCTAGGTGGACATTTGTGAGGGATGCTGGAGAAAAGACGCCCGATCAGGTTCTGCGGAACTAGAGACCTCTGAGGCCAAGTTCAGCTAGCACATCTTTCACCTGAGGCAAAATCAGTTTGGTGGGAAGGGATTCGGCCAAGGGACAGTCCTAAGGGGGAGGGGGGAGGAGGCAGGGTTTACAAATTATTGCTGTTGTTGTTATCATCATCATCATCATCATCATTATTATTATTATTATAGGCACAAAATGTCCCTTATTGTACATTATTGTTGTTATTATTAAAAGGGGTGCAAAGGACAATTCAGTAGAGGTATAGTTACACTGGGAGAGAGAAGAGCCTGTCCTCCCCATGGGCCCCTCAGAACCCAACCCAAGTACCTTCAAGGCTAGAAAGGAATGTCTCAGTGATTGTATCCTGGAGTCCAAGCGAGGGGGCGGGCAGTACTGCGCCAGTCCAGTGAAGGACTAGTTGGCCAAAGGAGGGTAGTCTCTAGACTGTACTTCTCATACCAAGAAGGCACATATGTGTATACACACACACACACACACACACACACATACACACACGTTTCCTAACACCAATACCCTGGAAGGAAGCTCCAAATGCCTCGTCCTCGTTACACTTTTTGCTTTGGAGGTCCCTCTCAGCTCTGAGATGCTGGGATTCTAATCACACCAATAGCAAGTATGGATCCTTCTAGATGCTGAGCCCCATTATGGTAGGGACCATATCTTATCCCTGGCTATTCATCGCTTTTGACAAACCCTGCCCATAGAGCCCTATCAGGCACCTGGGTAGACGTTTCTTCCTGCTAGACCGTGGGTCTCATGAATTTTGCGTCTCCCCATCCCTGAGAAATGAGTTCAATGCCCAGTGAGTATGTCCTCAATGTCTGTTGACTGGGAAGTGTAGTAGGAAGTGTGGTAGAGTGGATAGAAAGCCAGCCTTGGAGTCAGAAAGAGTTAGGTTCAAACCTCACCACTCACACATACTCTGGCTTCACAGCCTTGGGCAAATCATTTCACCTTTAAGCACTCCCAGGAGACTCTTTAAGACTGTAAATTGCAGATTAGGTGCTAATCTCTATTGGTGAAGGGATTTTCCTCACTGAGAGCTCCCTATATCAATAAAATCCTACATCTAGAGTCAGAGAAGTGCCACAATAGATGGGATACAGGTCTTGGAATCAGAGAGAACTACGTTTGAATACTGCCATAGACACTTACCAGCGGTGGGACCCATCACGAATCACAACCTCTATCTGCCTCAGTTTCCATATCTGCAAAATGGGGATAAAAATGCCACCTACTTCCCAGAGTTGTCAAGAGGATCAAAGGAGACAATGTTTGCAAACTTTAAAGGATTTTATAAATTGTAAATAATAATAAACCACAGGTCTTTTTTCTTTAAATGCTCAGGAAACATTAGTCAAATGAAACCAAACTGAATGATGGGCTTTATCTCCAATTCTCTCTTCCTAAACAACATCGCAGACACACCTGATGCCTGCATACGTCCCCTACTCTCTGGCCTCACCATCTTTGTTCACCCCATCTCTCATGCCTAGAACTCCCTCCCTTCCCTTCTCCCCCTTTGCCTGGTGAATCCTTCTTGCCTGCCAAGACTCAGGTTAGGCACTGACTTGAACTTAGAGGATTCAGATCTGGAAGGGGCTTTAGAAACTGTCTGTGTCGACATTTTATTTTAACTGACTATGAAACTAAAGGCAGAGAAGGGAAGGGTTCCAGATCATACAAGCGATGAAGAATTAGGCAGTCCGTATCTCCTGATTCCACATCCAGTGGTCTTTCCTCTCCACCAGGTTGACTCCTCCAGGAAGTCTTCCTGGATTCCTGCCTCCCTCGCCTAATCTGGAGTAGGAAGGGCTATCTCCTCCCCACCCCCCATCCCCAGCAGCTAGAGCCCTTAGTTTATCCAGCTCCTCTAGCCCTTGTTTCCAGGCTCCTGATGGGCCTGGCTGATTAGCCCTGGTGAGATCACTCTCTTGACCACGACCTTGGTCTAAAGATAGGGCCCAAAGAGTGCCCAGGGCGGCTTCCTGACCATTGTGCAGGACTCTCCACCCCTTGGCGCAGAGGCCTGGCATCCTTCCTCACCCCACCAGCGCCACAGGGTTCCTGATCTGGAAAAGACAGATCGCTTCCTCTACCCAGTTCCTGTTTTTCTGAGAGGCCACGGGACTGTGCTCGGGCCAGAGCTGGTGAGACCAGGCCAGGCTGGCCGGGGAGGGCTGGGACTTCATCTCCTGTGGCCACAACATACTAGCTGTGTGTCCTCAGGAGACCCCGGGCTCTCCCTGAGAAACAATGCCCCCAAAGGCTCGAGCAAGGCCCCTCGCTTTGCAGAGGGTTCTTACTAACGAAAGGCAGCCCTGAATTACAGAAAGGAGCTCACCCTGGGAACCCAGAAGACCTGGGTCCCAGTGCTGTAACCCTGCAGCTCTATGGCCATGTGATCTTGGTTGAGTTGTTTCCTCTCTGATCCTCTTTCTCTAGCCTGTAATATAAGACAGTTGGATTAGAATGATATCTTTTAAGACCCGCTAACATTCTATGTTCTAAGGTCTCATGCACCTCTGATCTTCTATATTCTAAGGTTCCTTCTGGACCAAATATCCTAGGTTCTAGGTTCTAAGGTCTCTCCCACCTCTGATATTCTATGGTCTATATTCTAAGGTCCCTTCTAGGTCCAACAGAGTCTAGGTTCCAAGGTCTCTCCCACCTCTGATATTCTAAGGTCCCTTCCAGTTCTAATATTCAATGTTCTAAAGGTTCTTCCAGCTCCAACCTGCTAGGTTCTAGATTGCAAGGTCTTTCCCACCTCTGATATTCTGTGGTCTATGTTCTAAGGATTCTTCCAGCTCCAACCTGCTAGGTTCTAGATTGCAAGGTTTCTCTCCCCTCTGATATTCTATGGTCTATGTTCTAAGGTCCCTTCCAGCTCCAACTTTCGATGTTCTAGATTCCAAGGTCTCTCTTAGCTCTGAGATTCTATGTTTTATATTCTAAGGTCCCTCCCAGCTCCAATATTTTATGCTCTTGGTCCTTCTCATCACTCTTTGCAGTTCAGTTTCCTCATCTGTAAAAGGAAAGGGTGGGACTAGATGTCTGGTCCTAATTTCCCTTCCAGTTCCATCTATGGAGGGCCAATTCAACAAACTTTTATTGAGCACCTCTGTGTACAGAACCCTATTCTTTGAACTGAAGTAGATACCAAGTTTGAATAATGTCCTCAGTACTTATATTTAAGTAGGAGATAAGGTGGTCACTGTTTAGTCATTTCAGTCTTGTCCAACTCTTTGCAACCCCATTTGGGATTTTCTTGGCAGAGATACTGAAGGGTTTGCCGTCTCCTTCACCAGCTCATTTTACAGATGGGGAAACTGAGGCAAACAGGGTTAAGTGACTTGCCCGGGTTCACACAGATAGTAAGTGTCCGAGGCCAGATTTATGATAAGACGTGAACACAAAAATATGCACGTTAATGAGAACTGATCTTTTATACATGATGTCCCAAAAATCTTAGTTAATTTTAAGCTATGATAATTTCAAATTTATAAATGCTACATACTGACCAAAAATTTTTTGAAAGGTTAATTATTTAAAATTTTAAAATACTGATATATGCCTTGCTGAAATTCAACATAGCCACAGTTTTGTGCCAGTCAATTTTTGAACTTTGTAAAAAACGTTCATTAGCTACCACCACTCAGTAACTGAAAGGATTACATATCTAATCCTAGCCTGACAGCCATCCAAAGAATGAGGTTCTGCCACACATAGGCACTTTTCACGCGATCCAACAAGAAAAGCCTAATGGAGATCAGGTGACCATGGTGACCACGCAAGAGGACCTCCTCCACCTATACCTTGATCTCAGAAAAGGTCATCTGGAAACAGCATGCCCCATCTTGTAATCAAAAAGTCATTCTTCAAAATTCACAAAACAAGTATAAAAGAAATATAAACAATTAACCTTTCAAATGGTGTTTGTTTGAAGTTTGTAGCATTTATACTTCTGAAGTTATTTAAACCCCAAACTGCACTAAGACTTTGGGGACACCCTGGATAACATTTTAAGGTTTACAAAGAAAGTGCTTTCCATAGAATCTCCCTTAGCGTTGAATATTTTCATCCCTATTTTAGAGCTGAGTAAACTGAGACTAAGAGGAGATGTGATTTGCCCAAGGTCACATACGAAGCAAAGGAGAATACTGCAGGATCTCTAAGGGGGGGACTGAAAAATTCCAAACAGCTTCTTGGAAGAGGTGGCTTTTGAATTGGGCTCAGGAGGACAGGCAGGAAAATGAATAGACAGTCTCCTGATTGGGGTTTTGAGGGAATGACTAAAACACTGCTGGAATACTTTTTTAAGTTTTACTTTAATTTAATTTAAATTAAGTTTTACTTAAAATTAAATTAAAGCTGGTTGCACTGATTTTTAGCTTTAAGTTTATGTCATAGCCTCTTCAAGAACGAAGGACAAACCACAACCTGTGATCCAGACTTCTGATTGTGTCAGTGTAGGGAACTCCCCATATGGAGATTTCTCCACTGGCTCTAATCAGTGACTCTTCTACAATTCACAGTCTTTGTGTATCGGCAGGGCACCAAGATTAAGTGACCTGCCATGGCCACCCAGCTAGCATGCGTCAAAGGCAAGATGTGAACCCAAGTCTTCCTGATTCCAAGATAGCTTCCATCCCCTACAACATGCTGACTCTTGAATTTTTATTAAAACATTGTTTTATTAAAATTTGTCAATGTTTCATTAATGGTCTTAATCATTAAGAAGAAAAAAAAAGAAATTCAACTAGCATGGCTTTGTATTGCTTTGGTTTGATTTAGGGAGTTTTGAGGGGGTACAGTAGAGACTTCTAGGCATAGAGTATAGTGTAGAGGTGAGAAAGTAATATTAGCCTTGATAACAATGACAGTCATTGTTGTTGTTGTTCAGTCATTTCAGATGTGTTCGATTCTTCTCTACCCTTTTGGGGTTTTCTTGCCAAAGATACTGGAGTGGTTTGCCATCTCCTTCTCCAGCTCATTTTACAGATGAGGAGACTGAAGCAAACAGGGTTAAGTGACTTGCCCAGGGTCACACAGCTAGTAAGTGTCTGAGGCCAGATTTGAACTCAGGTTCTCCTGACTCCAGGCCTGGCACTCTGAGCACTATGCCACCTAGCTGCCCAATAACAACAATAGCTAATATTTAGATAATGGTTTAAAATTTACAAAGCACTTGACGTATAGTAACTGATTTGAGCCTTACAAAGACCAGTAAATGGTCCCATAGATGTTATTCCCCTAGTTTAAAGACTAAGAAACTGGGGTTCAGAGAGAGTAAGTGACTCGTGAATGGCCACACAACTAGCAAGTGCCAGAGGTGGGATTCGAACCCTCGTCTTCCTGACTTTGAGTCCTGGACTCCATGTCAAGCTACAAGATATGTTGGGGGGTGAGTACGGATAGCCCCTGATATGACTGACTCGTAGAATGCATAGAGGGAATAATATTACATAAGAGTGGAAAGATGAGGAGGCGTCAGATTGTGGAAGGACTTGAATCTACATCAAAGCAGGCCCCCAGACCCTAAGCTGCCAGAGGTCACGCTACATTGGACCCAGGACGATGGGTGCTGAGCCTTACCCTCCAAGCTGGAAAAGGATGGCCAGAGGCTGGTATTCAGATGCCAGACAGGAGGCCTGCCCCAAAGGCAATTGAGCAAGGCTCTACCAGGAGGACAGGGTGTTTGGGGTGTTCAAGGAAGACTGGCACCTCTGGTGTGAGGGCCACCACGCCCTCTTCTGGGCTGCTCATCCACCTGTGGTGTCTTACCTGTCACTCAGCTCTCGCCTGTAGCTCCAAGAGGCAGTAGCCACGCCCTAGTAAAACACTTCAACAGATGGGCTAAACCAGGTTGAGGGTAACCAACAGGTCTCAAACCCATGGGTAAGTCAGGGGGATGGTCTACCCCAAGCATGAGAAGACTTCCCCTATAACACGGCTGATGAGAACAATTTGTTCCAACAGCCATGGTGGCGGCTGAAGCAGATGCCATGGAGCACTTAGAGCGTGGTCAGAAACCCAGGATGCCAAAGTCATCCGCTGCATCCCAGGCCATCACCAGTCTCCTGACCTCTGTCTTGTCACTGGACTTCAATAATTCTTGGAAGAGAGAGCGAGGCTGACGACTTTACGCAGCTCTATCTAATTCACCCATGAGCCAAGATATCATCCCATGGTATCATCAGTCCTTTTTTTGGCCTCAGTTTCTTTATCTTCAGAACGAGGGGATTTGATTATGATGTCTCTTCTGGCTCTAAGTCCTATGATTAGCTTACTAGCGACACCTGGGATACAACTTGACACATGTCAGTGAGTTAAGAGAAGAACTTTTAAGGGAAGGGGTCATGTACTTCCCCAGGAGCCTGGGAAGACTTTCAGATCTTTTCTACTCATGCCTGTCCCCCTAGTTGTTGTTTGTCATTTGTTTTCAAAGAAGGAAGAGAAACTGAGGCCAACAAGATCTAAAACTTCATATTTAAGATAATAGACTCAGATATATTGGTCACCCATTATTCAGAGGAGGAAACTGAGGCTTTACAATGTCAGATCAGGAATTTCTGTGGAAAGGAAATATTTCAAGAAAAATTGCTGAATATTCACTTGTTTTGGGGTCACACATCAGGCCTAGCCTTATACTTCTCGTGCTGTAGCATTCTTTGGCATACTTTGGCGAATCACAGATGCAGAGCTAGAAGATCATCTAGTCCAGCATCCTCATGGAAATGGAAATGGAAATCCATTCTCAGCGTAACGACCTCAAGGGATTGGAAGCTCATTCCATCAGCAGACAGCTCAGGTCATGAAAAGTCCTTTATGTGGATCCAAAATCTGCCTCCTTATACATTCCACTCTACCCTCTGGGAGCAAGCTGAGCAAGTCTGATCCCTTCCTCCCCCATGACAGCCCTTCCAATATTGAAAATCTCTCTTTAAAACCAAACATACTCAGATTTCTTCAGCTTATCCTCACCTAGCACAGCCTCCAATCTCCTTCCCAAACTGGTTGACTTCCTCTTGATCAGGGGTTCTTACCCTAGAGTTCATGGACTTTTTTTTCCCCCCACATTTTGATAACTGTATTTCAACATGGCCACTAGGTGGCGCAGTGGATAGAACTCCAGGCCTGGAATTGGGAAGACTCATCTTCCTGAGTTCAAATCTGGCCTCAGACACTGGTTGTGTGATCCTGGGCAAGTCACTTGACCCTGTTTGCCTCAGTTTCCTCCTGTTTAAAATGAGCTGGAGAAGGAAATGTTATCTTCCCCAAGAAAACCCTAAATGGATCACAAAGAGTCGGACACAGCAGAAAAACAACTGAACAACAATTTCAACATAATTGGTTTCCTTGGTAATCCTACGTATTTTATTTCAGGCATTTAAAGTCCACACACACAAGATGGCCGAAAAGGTGCATGACACATAAAAGGTTAAGAATACCTTAAGGACAGTAAGGCTATCACCTTCTTCACCACAAATGAATATTCTGAGCCCTAATGCAAGACATAACCTCTTGTATTTCATCTTGTGTTTGACTCAAACCCTGATTCCAGCACGTAGAGAAGCATCCATCCAGATCCTAAATACTTACACAATAAATTATCCATCCCTCCCCACCTCCCCCAAAACCCCATCTCCAAAACAAGAAAACATCCCTGGGGTAGCAGGGGGAAACCAAGGCAGCCCTGGGCTCCTCCAACCAGGATGGAGGAGAGGGAGCAGAACAGAAATGGCCAAGAGAAGAGGAACCTTGCTGACAACATTTCTGTTGCCACCCCTGCCCATGGTTTCATGCCAAGAAGACCTGGGTTCAGGTACCAACTTTCACTCTCTCATTGCATGATTCTGTGCAAATCATTACTCTTATTGGTGCCTCAGTTTCCCTGACTATAAGATAGAGATAATACTTTTATTACTTGTTCCATAAGGTTATGAGGAAATCCTTTTATAGATCTTAAGGTACCTTAGAAATGGGGTCCATAACGGGGAAGCTAGGTGACACAATGGATAAAGCACCGGCTCTGAAGTCAGGAGGACCTGAGTTCAAATCCGGCCCCAGATCAAACACTTGACACTTACTAGCTCTGTGACCCTGGGCAAGTCACTCAACCCCAATTGCCTAAAAATTTTTTTTTAAATTTAAAAAGAATAAAAAAAATTTAGAAATGGGGTCCATTATCTGACTGACCAGCTCTTGGTAAACACATCTTCTACTAGTTGATCTGGTGGAATAGCACTTCTGATCACCAGCATTGGGGGAAGATGCAACAGCGAGGGATGGGTTCAGAGGGAAGCTGGAAGTATGAGTCATTCTTCTTCTTGGCCTCATTTGGCTTTGTTCTGAATCAAGGCCTTGTCCTTGGCCAGAGGGACCTACAAGTTGGGTATGACCTCATCTCCCCAATTTCCAGCAGTCTGTTAGGGGAATCCTGAAGCCAGGGACAGATGAGCCCCACAATGTGAAGGCCTGGAAGAGAACTCAGTATGCCCAGGAGCCAAGCTTGATGAGAGACAGCTTCCCAGGCCTCTCAGGAGTGAACAAAGACCCATCACATCCCCTGAATCTCAACTGTCAGCATCAATTTGGCTAGAGGTTTCCCTGTTTTGGAGATGAGGTCTTGGGGGAGGTGGGGTGGGATGGTTAATTTATTGTATAAGTAATTGAGATCTGGATGGATGCTTCTCTACATGCTGGAATCAGGATTTGAGTCAAACAAGATGAAATTTAGGAGGTCACGTCTTGCATTAGGGCTCAGAATATTCATTCAGATCTAGCCTCCATGGTGAGGGAGGTGGTATTCTGACTGCGCTCTGCCCCGATCACACTCGCACAGAGCAGTGTTCCCAGGTGTGGGCACTTCACTTTAGGAAGGACATTGACATCTAGGGCAGGTATTCCTAACCTTTTGTGTGTCATGGACCCTTCTGACAGTCTGGCGAAGCTCAGGACTCTCTTTCAGACTAATATTTTTGAATGAAAAAGAAAATTCTCAGAGATAAGTTACTTACAGCCTGATGAGGGTAAATATGCTGGTAAATGTTTAACAATTAGCTCTCCAGGGGAGAAAAAAGTACACACAGCACACTTTTAAATTTAACCTACATTTTAACAGTTTTCTACATCACTTTCTTAAGTCTAGACAATCAGTGAAGCAATAAATCAAGCCCTGATGTATAGGTAGCGTCTGCCAATTTCCAAGGTATAAATGCTCATGCAGAAATTTACCAATCAACTCTTGTGAGTAGGTTGGCTCCAGAAGACTACTGCAAGTCATGTGAATCAGGTTTAGTACTTGTGTCCCCTGGGGATGGAGGATATGGGGGAAGGGGGGAGGAAATCAGCATTACAGGATCACAGAATTTCACAAGTTGACAGGATCTTCTAAAGCAAAGCATAGAAAGTGAGGGCTGTAATGGACCTTAGAACAGAGACTATTTATCGATGGAAGGGACCACAGAGACCTAATGGTCCAGTCCTTTCAGGAAAATGAGGATTAAAGATGGTATGTGACTTATCCAAGGTGGCCCAGCTAATAAGTGGGCAGAGGCAGAGATGCAAACCCAGGTTTTCTGATGCTAAGAGCAGCATTCCCCTGCTGGAGAATGAAAGACTGGGTTCCCTATTAAAAGGAGCTGGAATCTGTAACTTTGAGGTAGAAGTCTCCCATCTCGCTAAATATGCAATCTCCTGTCTACATGAGTCTGGCCCTGGATTACGCACCCAAACGTTCTGAAGGGAATTCTTAGTCCGGTTGAGGGATCAAGATCACATCAAGTTACATAATAGTAATGACAAGGTAGTACGACACGGTGACAAAAAAAAAATATATATATATATATATGGGTGGACTTGGCATGAGAATCCAGTTCAGATCCTGTCTGTGGCATTTACTACATGTGTGACCTTGGGCAAGTCACTTACCCTCTCTGGGCCTCAGTTTCCCCATCTGTAAAATGGAGGATTTGGAAGAGATGGTTGCCGAGGTCCCTTCCAGCTCTAGAATTACAATCCTGGCCACACCCCTGTGAGGTAGGTGCTACGGTGACATCATTCCACCTCTGAGAAGTGTCCTATAGCAAAAAGAACGTGGAAGACCCAAGTCCAGGTCCTGGCTCGGCTACAATTGGCCCAAGGCAAGTCACAACCCCTTCCTTGAGCTCATCTGCAAAATGGGGAGAATGTTTGGGAGAATCAGAATATGACCGGGAAAGACAAGTGCTACCCCACACGTCCTTGGCTACTCATCCTTTGTTTTTTGGCTTATCTTTTGACTGGTCCTCCTAATCAGACTTGCAGGAACCAGGCACCCTCCTCCACCTCCTGTCTATCCTAAGATACCTAGACTAGATCTGCTCTACAAAGACTTGTGGCTTTCAATATCTACTGGGTTCTAGTAGGGTCATAGGATTCAGATCTGGAAGGGAACTTAAAGGTCATCTGTCCCAACTCCCTCATTTTACAAAACAGGAAACTGAGGCCCAGAGAGAGGGGAAGTGGCTTAACACAGAGTCACCCAAGTAGAAAGTGAGAGAGGAAGGACTCAAACCCATTTTGAACTCTGACAACAAATCTAGCCTTCTTTCCATTCATGCAAATGATGAATTCCCTGAAGTGGTTGCATTATTCAAATTCAGACTGCATATTTCCATTGGACTGGAATCAGTTGCCATGTTTTACATAATTTTGACTTTAAATAGTGAGAATTCAAGTGTACGCAAGCACTTGAGGGGATTCTTGGGTCCCACTGATGGGCACCTGGCTGTACTGGGGCCCTACCTTGCAGGACCATTTTCCTGTGTGGGCCTTCATTCTCTCCTCTGGTCAATGGGGGCTTTGGGCTTGGTGGGCTTCAAGGCCTCTGCAGCTCTAACACTCATTATCCTGTAAGTCTATTTCTTCCTCCTGCCAGTATTCAGTAAGCACCGAATGTGTGCTAAGCCCTGGAGGAGATGCTGACAGAAATAGAACACTGCCTACAATGATTGATGACTCACTCAATTCAGCAAACCTATAGAACAAGCCATTTCTGTGGGGGCCCCTCCCCTGCTCGGTCTGGGACTGCAAAGATGAAAAGCAACAGGTCCCTTCCCTGAAGGGGCTCGTGATCTAATAAAGGACTATTAGGGACTAATTTAATTAATTAGCAGACACATTAATTAGTTTACTTATTATTTGGCCATTTGACTGAGTCAGCTGACCCCTGCCTTCAGAGCTGCTGAATTGTTTTGTGGAGCCGCAGCCTTTCTCTCCGGAGGATGAGAAGTGGAAGAGCCCCTAGAGGTTACTGAGGCCAACTCTCACTTTATATAAAAGGAAACTGAGGCTCGGAGAGGCTGAGGGTTTCGCCCAAAGTCACAGACCTTGGATTCAAGCGTACATCCTCTGGCTCCAAACCAGTGCCCTTTTCACCAAGAGCAAAGGCGGACATCCGTCATAGGAGACTTTCAAGTTTGCAGAGCACATGAGGTGTATTTTCTCATTGAATCCTCATTGAATCCTCACAGCTCTCCTGTCAGGGGGTGTTATCATTATCCCCACTTTACAAATGAAGAAACTGAGGCTCTGAGAAGTATAAGTGACTTGATGAGGATCATACAGCTAGTAAACATACAGGGCAGATTTAGAACCCAGATCTTCCCGACTCCAAGCCCAACCTTCTTTCCACTAGTTCCATGGGCCAGACTGAGTAGAGAGTGAGTAGTAGGACTATATAGGAAGGGAAGGAAAGGGAAGGGAAGGCAAGGCAAGGCAAGGCAAGGCAAGGCAAGGCAAGGCAAGGCAAGGAAAGGCAAGGAAAGGAAAGGGAAGAAGCATTTATCAAGTTCCTATTATGTGCTAGGTACTGTACTAAGCACTTTACAATTATTATTTCATTTTATCCTCACAACAGTCGTGAGAGGCAGGTTCTGTCACTATCCTCATTCTGCCATTGAGAAAACTGAGGCAGAGAGAGGTGAAGAGCCTGGAGGCAGCACGTGCCTGGCAAGCTGAACAACCATGACCCCCTCAAGCACCACTTCCCCTGAGATTCCACTGGAGATGACCCAGGACCCTGAATACAAGAGCCTTGAGAAAAGTGGTACCCTCCCCCCGCCCCAACCAATCCCAGCCTGGGTCCTATAGCCCTCAGTGAGGGGAGCAATCAGTCTGGAGAAGTCTGCCTTCCTCAACACCACCAACACCAACTACTGACCTACTGATAAGCAAACCTAAGAACCCCATGAGCGCTAGTACCTCCAGACTGCCATTTCTGCTGCCAGCCCAGCCCCACAGCCATCATCCCAGGAAGCAGTCCCCGTGGGCATGTAGCCTGCCTGGTGACTGCTTCTCCAGGGGCTAGAGCCACAGCTACTGAAGACCTGGAAAAGAAAATTCTCACCACCAAAGCCCTTGGCATTGTCAAACACTGTCAAATGATTCGCCATCAGAAACTGAAAGGATTTATCAATAGAAAATATATTTAAAGAAGATTCATTTATATCTACTTTGCTGCTGTACCCTAAGGAACATGGCACTGAGTCTCCTACATGTGTTGTCCTTCTCATTAGAATTGATCTCCCTGAGTTCAGGGACTGGCTTAATTTTCTATCTGTATCCTAGCATTGACCACAATGCTTTACATTTAGTATCTAATAAATGCTTTTTTATTCATTTGTTCATGATCCAAGGGTTGGTCTCTCACTGGCCAGTCTCTCCCCCGACTCCCACCTTAATCTGTAATTATGTGAAAAGTGACTAAAATGACTATACCCATTGACCCCAAGGTCCCATCACTAGGTATATACTCCAAGAAGGTCATTTACAAAAAGAGAGGTCCAAATACATTGCCATATTTATAACCACACTTTTCTGTGATAGCAAAAAACGTGGAAACAAAGTAGATACCCATAGATTGATCAGAGGAGTAGATGGTTAAGCAAATTGTGGTATACACATGCAATAGAATAGCTCCATACTGTACAAAGAAACAATGGCCATGAGGAATACAGAGAAACCTAGGAAAACTGTTATGAATTGATGCAAAGAGAAGTAAAGAAAACCAGGAAAACAATATGCACAGTGAGCACAACTACAGAAGTAGAGATAGCAAACAACAAAACAATTGAAGATGAATGCTTCTAAATCATAACAACCAAGGCTGACCCCCAAGAAGTGATATGAGAAGGCACCTCCTCCTGCTTCTTTGCAGAGGTGGGCAGAACGCGCATAGAGAATGCCGCATTTAATGTCAGACTTTTTCAATGTATTTGGTATTATTGAACTATTTTTTTCCCTTTAAAAATTCTTTAATATAAAAGATGGCTCTCTGAGAAGAGTAGGGGAATGGATGCACTGGGAAATGATTTGAGGAAACAAAATGTCAATAGAAATTCATTTTTTAAATATACACCAAAGTGATCAGAAGGAGGTTCAGAAAGACACAGATACATAGGCAGTTTTCTTATGGTCCCATTGAATTATATATCTATATATAGATATATCTATAACTATATATGTATATATTTAAATGACAATAATAGAAGTTTATGCTTTTATATACAATCTTTCTTTGTTCTTTACATATTGAAATGTCTTGTTGAGGTCTGGTTTATAATAAAAGGCAAGTTTTTAAAACCGATCCAAGAAGAAAGGCAAGAAAGAAAGAAAGAAAGAAAGAAAGAAAGAAAGAAAGAAAGAAAGAAAGAAAGAAAGAAAGAAAGAAAGAAGAAAGACAAAAAAGAAAAAGAAAGGAAAGAAGGAAGGAAGAAAGGAAGGAAGGAAGGAAAGAAGGAAGAAAGAAAGAGAAAAAGAAAGAAAGAGAGAGAGAGAGAGAGAGAGAGAGAGAGAGAGAGAGAGAGAGAGAGAGAGAAAGAATATTCCAAAGCTGCTTTTTAGACACCAGTTTTCTAAGAGCTATGGATCCCAAACCTTGTCTGACTTTGTTCTGAACGGTCCCAATATGAGCCCAGGCTTCCAGAGAAAGGCAGACTGAGTCTGAGCAGCAGAATTAGAGATTAGAGCTTGGGGGGAACTTAGAGATCTCCCATATTTCACCAGAAGGAAACCAAGAGATTAGTAACTGACATTCCTATAGCAACTTAAAGTTTGCAAGATTTACATTATCTCATTGGAGCCTTCCAACAGCTCTGTGAGGTTAATGCTCCAGACACTATTACCCCCATTTTACAGATGAGGAAACAGAAGGGTCTTTTTTGTTTTTTGTATTTTTCAGAGAGGTTAAAGGGGTGCTCCCGAGGTCACACAATCTGTGCATGTTGGAGGTGAGAATAGAGCCCAGGTCTTTGCTCTGTCCTCCATGCCAAGCCGCCTCTGGACAGTCGCACAGCAAGCCAGGGGCACAGCTGGAATTCAGTTATAGAACCTTCGGCTCCAAGGCCTGCGCTCTTTCAAAATACAAAGAATCTGGTTATTTAACTGGATGATTCAGGCACTGCCTAGAAAAGGAATAAACACTTCACATGGGAAGTTGAAACACCTCCAGCTAGCTCGCTGCTTGACATAATTATGGCTAGCATTTGTATAGCGTCTAAAGGTTTGCAAAGTGTTTTACCTAAGTTAACTCCTTCCATCCTCACAAAAGCCCCAGGAAGCAGTTGCTATTATTATCCCCATTTCACAGATAAGGAAACTGAGGCAGTCAGCGGCAACGTGATTTGCCCAAGGTGGAACAGCCGGTGACTTGGGGTCTCATTTGAACACAGGTCTTCCTGACTTCCTGACTTCCTGCTCTGTGCACTATGGCATCCCCTAGCTGCCCCCAATCTGTGTGTCTGTGCTCAGCTTCACCATTTTTTCCTGGGCATTCATTGATATGCTATTTATTGAGTGATCACTCATGACGTGACCATTGTTACAGGGCCAGGAAGTGCCGGAATCTGAGTGCAGACTCAGCTTTTCTGACTCCAAATCTAGCACAATTTCCATTAAGACATGTTACTTACTTGGTATCTTTCCAATATCCTGGAGGCCTCATCCTGCCCTGATCCAGGACTGTTGGGCCTCTAAATAGTACAACTGGGCATTCATGATTCTGCCTGGTCAGGGTGTTAGTAAATGGACTTTCTTCCTGGAGCCTCACCCTTTCTCTCCAATTCTTACAGGCCCTACATGCCAGGGACAGAAAATAAGACTCATTCCTCTAAGTACTTAATAGTTTATAAATCAGTATCTTTACATTAACCCTCTGGGTGATAGAATGCAAGTATTATTATTCCCATTTTTCAGATGAGGAAATTGAGATTCAGAGAGGCCAAATAATTTGCCCGTAGTCACTCAGCTCAGTGACAGGGACACCCAGGTTTCCTAACTACAAGGCTAGGGCCCTTTTTCACTTGCACCATGATGTCTCAACCTCGGATGGGCTCTTCATTCAGCTCCAAGAATCCTTTCTGCCTGTCTGTCCCCTGCTCCCTCCCCAAACTCTATCCCAAAGAAGCAGCTTCAAAAACAAACAAACATTCCAATCTAAACCACATACACAGGACATTATGTAAGCAAACAAAATCTTCAGAGCAGTTCAATGGGGGGGGGAAGAGAGGGAGAGGGGGGGTGGAGAGAGGGAGAGACAGAGAGAGAGACAGAGAGAGAGAGAGAGAGAGAGAGAGAGAGAGAGAGAGAAGAGAGAGAGAGAGAGAGAGAGAGAGAGAACACCATGCTGGGAGTCAGAACACCTGGCTTCTTGTTCTAATTCTGCTACTAATTCTGTGCGACCTTGAGCTAGTAATCTCCAATCTTTTGGACTGCATTTCCTCCCTTACAAAATGAAAGGATCCTCAGATAGCCTTTAAGGGCCTCCCCCAGCTTAGATAGTCTATGTTCTATGTCATGAAGAGTCTTTCAGATCTAACATTCTAAGTTCTAAAGTCCCACTAACGTCTGACATTCAATCATCCTATCCTAGGATGGCTCCCCTATTCCCTACTGGTGCAGTTACATTCTTAGACCCAAGAATAAAACTTCACATTTATCCTTTTAAATTTCACTTGCACAGTGCTTGGCATGCAGTCGGCATTTAATAAATGCTTGTTGCACCATTCTCATAACCCAGCCCTTTCTCTTCTCTCACACCTGCTATCTTAATTCAAGCTCCCATCAGCTCTCTCTTAATTCATCTCCCTGACTCAAGCCTCTCACCTCTCTCGTCCAAGCTGTTGCCAAAGAAATTTTCCTGAAGTGTAAATCTGACCGTATGACTCCCCAGCTCAGCCAACCACAGAGGCTCCCTATTGCCTTGACAATACCACATCAGCTCTTCTGTTTAGCTTTTAAAGCCCTCCACAACCCTGTCTCAACCTCTTGTTCCAGATTGATTGGACATTACTGTCTCCCACAATCTGTGATTCAGCCAAACTGCCCATCCCTGTTCCTCATATACAACACTCTAGCCCCAGTCTCTGTTTCTTTACACTGGCCATTCCACATTCCTGGAATACCTTCCTTTCATTTTTACTTCTACCTCCTAGCCCCCTTTTCCTTGAAGGCGCAGCTCACGTACCATCGTCTGTGTGAGGCCTTTCTTGGGGCCCCCAAAGGCTAGTTCCAGCTCTTCCCAAACTACCTCATATCTAACTCCTTTGTGCACAGTTTTATTTAATCACTTTATACTTAGGTTGTCCACATTGCTAATACGCACTCATTTCCTCTGTTCAAATATGAGCTCTTTGTGAGTAGGGGGTTAGGGTTTCCATCCATTGTATTTCTATCCCCAGCACTTAGCACAGCACCTGGCACATGGCAGATGTTTATTAAATGTTTGTTGAGTGACTGATCTCATATACCCTCTATGGTCAAGCCACCTTGGCCTGCTTGCTGTTCCGCAAACACAGCTCTTGGGTTTCCTTCCTTGGTACCTTTCTACTGGCCACCCCCAAGCCAGGAATGTGCCCCTTCCTCACCTTTACCTCCTAGAATCCCTGGTTGTCTTCAAGGTTCAGTTTTGGCACCACTTTCTATACGAAGCCTTTCCTAAGTCCCCCAGTTCCTCATCCCCTCTCTCCTCAAACTACCCTAGATTCATTCTGTGCATATGCATGTATGTGTATATATGTATGTACATATATACACATACATATCTATGCAATAGTATGCAGACTATTAAATAAAAAAGAATAATGGAAGGGTGGTGATTCGTCTCAAGACAGGTTCCATATGAACTTCATTGAACACAATGAGAATGATATAAATTTTAACATTAGTATATTACTTTACATTATTATAATATGTTATATAGGGTGTCACTTTATAAAATTTTTATCTAATATATTATCATATTATATTTAATAATGAGAATAATAAAATGATGCAGTTTCCCATGGATCCAGGTCTGAGACACACAGTCTCCTGGGTTCAAGGGGATCACCTCTCCTTGGACCTCATAAGCAAGTGTCTCTTCCCAATTCAACTTTGGCTCAGGGGGACATCCCAGTTTGACGTCCTTTCTCCTTCAATCTCTTCCCAATTGTCTCTTAGTCCCAAGGGCAGCTGGACAGGGTTATTCAGATTCCCCAAATACCTAAGAGAATGGTGAAGGGAAGGAGAGGGAAGAAGAGTTTGCCACAAATATTCCTTTGCCACCTCCAAGAGCTGAGGAGGGAGAGGATGAGCTGGGGTCCCCTCAGCAACATGTCCTTTAGGTGACCATCCCTGAACTAGCTATAGGAAAAAAAAAGGAAAGAAAAAAAAGAAGAGACAGTAGGGCCTGCCCTCAGGGAGCTAACAGTCTGGGAAAGTGAGTCAAACCCTCGAAATGAATTGGTAATTGCATTGGGCAGCTGGGATTTGCAGGTGGTGCTGTCAGTCCATGACCATTGAGCCTGTCAGCAAGCTTAGTGGTATATTATCTCCCTGGATGACGTCAGCATTTAGACCCTTTGGTCATTTCTACATGGACGTCAGGGCTGTCCTCAAAGGCAGGTCAAACTCTGTATCACCGAGTGAGGGTGAATGACCTAAGAGAGTCAGCTTGGAATGACAGAAGGGAGCAGGACTGAGAGTCAGCACTGAGAGTGCCAACCTGGTCACTCACTCGTTGTGAGACTTTGAGCAAGTCCCTTCTAGTTAGGCTGGAATCAGAGGTTCTCAAACTTTTTGTGTCACGGGGTGCCTTTGACAGCCTGGTAAAGCCTAACTGAAGTGGATAGAGCACCGGACCTAGAGTCAGGAAGATGAGTCTTCCTGACTTCAAATCCGGCCTCAGACACTTGCTAGCTGGGTGACCCTGGGGAAGTTCCTTAACCTTGTTTGCCTCAGTTTCCCATATGTAAAATAAGCTGGAAAAGGAAATGGCAAAGCCACTCCAGAATCTTTGCCAAGAAAACCTCAAATGGGGTCAAGAGGAGTTGGACGTGACTAAAAAATGACTCAACAACAAAGCCTATGCACCCCTTCTCAGAATAATGCTTTTAAATGCACCCAAAATGTGTTGCAAAGGAAACCAATTATATTTATATAGATATCAAAATATTAAAAAACTAAGTTGGAGGACCCAGGTTAAGAAAGCCTGCTAGATTATCTTAAGGTTCCTTCCAACTCTGAACACTTGTACGCTTCTCAATATTCCTCATTGCCATGGGATGGAAGGGCACTGAGGGGTAAAGAAAGAAGAAGATCCATCCATGTCCTTCCTGCAAGGAGCTGCCAGTTGAGAGAGCAGTTACTTAAATAAATGGAAGATGAAGAAGCCAGTTTTCATCACTTGTTAGGCTATTTGGGGTGAGCAGTCAGTGCCGTTCAGAAGCTGAAGCCATCGCTGGGAGCTAGAAGAGTTAAAGTTGACTTCTTGGAGGAGGTGATACCCTGGAGGAGCCTTGAAGAACTGACCATCTAGGTCACACTTGGGTGACCTAGACCCCTTTTAAGGGAACACCTGTTCCGTGACTCCCAAGTCAAAGAATCCTAGAGATGAGGCCCTCACCCCCCACCCCCAGCCCTTTTGGTCAGGGAGTCACACATGACTTAGTACAGAGCACCTAATGAAGCCGTGAAAAACACATTTCACTGGCTAGAAATGAACATTAAAGGGGCTATTCATCCCAAAAAGCTGGCCGCTTTCCACGGCACATGCAGCTTCGGACAAAATCCACTTTTTCTCTCCTCCCCCCCCCAACCCGGCCCCTTTTGCTGTATAAAGGGCTATTGATCTGGTCATTAAACCAGCGGGTGTCTGCCGATTTCACCCTCATTTGAAAACTTGGAGAAACAGCCACTGCCCGGCCCTTGGGGAAGGACGTCTGAGCCACAGACAGGCAGGCGCGGGCCTCCTTTCAAAGGGTCCAGCAACTGCCTCAACAAGGCCATGCTCAGACAAGAATAATTTCAAAGGGGGTTGGTTCAGGAAACAGAGGCAGCTGCGGTCTAGTGTGGTGTGGGGTCAAGGACACTGGATGTGGACTCAGCAGGCCCGCGTTCGAGACCTGGCTTCCTTCTCTGGGCTTCTAACCTGTCCTCTGTAAAACAGGGGAAGGAGAGAGAGGAGGTCGAGGGGGAGATTGATAAGATGACACCTGAGGTCTCTTTTGATCTAAATTCCATCATAACTTAATTACCTGTATGACCCTGGGCAAGTCACTTTATCTCCCTGTGTCTCAGTTTGTATACAAACTAAGTGCCTCTATGTGCCTCATCTGTATACAATTACATACAGTCCTTCAGGATTATACGTTGATTAGACTGGTTTCCTCCCCCTGGATGAAGGGAGAAGGGAGAGGAGAAGAGAGACACACAGAAAGAAAGCATGGTCCCTGACGCCAAAGGAATTCTACCAATGTCCGGTAGAACACAAGGTCCCTCGGGGCAGGGACTTCCATTTCTGTATCCCCAGGGCCTCGCACATTGTCTTTACACATAGTAGACATTTACTAAGCACTTACTAAGCTGAACTGAATTGAGCTCACAGGATCATAGCTAGAAGGGACCTCAGAGGCCACCAAAGCCAATCTCGTCATAAACTGAGGCCCAAGAGACCATGATGTTAAAATCACATTGGCAGAAAGTTGGCAAAGCTCAGATTCAAACTCAGATCCCACGACTCCAGGCTTAGCACATTCCACCCTATCACACGGCCTCCCTGATGGTTATCCTTGTATGCCCCAGTCAAGATTGGTATATTCAGAGATACTTAGGGTCTCATCCTAGACTACAGCATCTTTAAGAGATTCCAGAGTTCCCTTTGTCTCTTTCAGTATAAAACCACACAGTTTTTAGCTTCCTTGGTTCATTCCACATCTGTCTGTCTTCTCCTGCCAATTGCCTGGGCTGTGGTTATGTGTGTAGCTTCATTTTCCAGTGCCAGACCAACACTGGGACTCATAATTGGTGAGGAGGCAGAAGCACATGTCTCCTTGTATCCATTTCATGTGAAGGACCTTTCCACAGATGGTTGATAGCTTATCAATAAACCTAGCCTTCAGCTTAGAGGTGAGGATAGCCATGAGCTTGTATCTTAAAATCCCAACCCAGACTAACAAAAATATCTCTGCTACAGGAGTTCTTAACCCTCAAAAAAATCTGAGGATAGATCTGAATTTTGATGGGGTAAAAATGACTTTTATTTTCACTCATCTTTGGTTGCTTTTGTAGTCCTATGGATTTTATTTTATGCATTTAAAAACACAATTATGAGAAGGGGTACATAGGCTTCACCAGGCTGCTGGAAGGTCCAGGCCAAAAAAAAGAAGGTCAAGAACCCTGTTCTCCTTCCTACCTCCCAGGGAGGTTGTGAAGGTATTATTTAGTAAACTTGAAAGTGTTTTAGAAATAGGAGTTATTATCATTTATGGCTTTCAAAGGTTCATCTCTGCTTTTCCCATCCTCCTCAGCCAAACTAAGAACCAGCCCAAGGAGGGTAATGAGTCTTCCAAGGTTGGAGAACATCACGAGATTCACAGCATCCTAGACATTCTGAGAGAGCAGGGGGCACCTAGTGTAACCCACCTCCCAATGCAGGAAGCCCCTCTCCAGCCCCTCTCTGGCACAGAGGGCACAATGTACCAAGGCATCCCATTCCATCTGGGGATAGAATTGTCAGGAGATCCTCCCTGCGATGGGAGCCCTGCCCCATTGCTCTCTGGGGCCATAATCTCTCTTCAAATACTTAAAGGACAGTTAGCATGTCTTTCCATCCCTCCAAATCTTCTTTCCTCCAGGCTAAAGATATCTCCAGTTCCTTCCATCAAACCTTGGGTAGCCTGGCCTCTGGTCTCCTCCCCATCCTGGACACTCTCCAGCGTGTTAGTTTCCTTTCTAAATCATCGTAGTGCTCAGATCCAGAAAAAATACTGAAAATGGGGTCTCACCAAGGCAGAGAACATTGAGTTCATCACCTATCTTGCTCTGGCCATTGTACGTGCTATATTGATCTCACTGCCCTAAAAGAGACGAGTCCTCCCTCAGTGGAAGGATTCGGCCCCACCACCACCCCCGTTGCACTTCAGCCCCCTCCGGCAGCATGGAAGAGCCCTATCTAGGAAATGTCAGAAACAAGCGATCTTCTTTGTCCCTGCTAGCATCAGCTGGGCCAGGCCCCACAGCTGGCTCACAGCTTCCCAGCTGTTCCAGGAACTAACAACACCCCTGTCAGAGCCAGGCACTTGGAAGGATGCCATTCATTTGTCCAAAGCTCTCCTACAATACTCTCTCATATGCTCCATGAAGCAACTATAGGAGGTAATCAGGGTAGGAATGATTATCTTCATAATTAATGGATAGGAAAACTGAGGCCCAGTGAGGGGAAATGACCTACCTTTGCTGCTTCTCCAGTCCAGAATGCCATCCCTGGCCTTCCTGAAAAGGCCTCTTTCCTATTCTTCTCATACTCCTACTCAAATGTTAACCATTCTTCAAGGACCCCCTCCTCCATGAAACCTTCCTTGACTACTAGCATTGTGTCTGTGTCTGTGTGTATGTCTGTGTGTGTGGAAGTTTTCTCTCCCCTACTAGGGGAACTTGTTCTCTGGGAGCAGGGTCAGGGAACAGGGAGGGCCTGGGTCAACTCCATTTGTCTCTCCCACACGGTAGCTAGATTCAGAGTGAGGTGCACAGGGACACTCAATGAACGTCTCTTGAATCTAAGAGAATATTAAAGGTATTTTCCCATGTTCTGAATGGGGCATAGTTTCAGCTTTGAGGGGTTGCCTAGACCAGAGGTTCTTAAACTTTTGTGTGACATAGACCGCTCTGGCAGTCTGAAGAAGCCTATAGACTCCCTCTCAGAATCATATTTTTAATTGCTTAAAATAAACTACGTAGGATTACAAAGGAAACCAATTAAAGGAAATAAATTCATCAAAATATTTTTAGGGGCAGCTAGGTGGTGCAGTGGATAGAGCTCCAGCCTTGGAGTCAGGAGGACCTGAGTTCAAACCGGCCTCAGACACTTGACACTTACTAGCTGTGTGACCCTAGGCAAGTCACTTAACCCTATTGCCTAGCCCAAAAAAAATTTTTTTTGTTTAAATAAGTTCAAGAACCCCAAGTTAAGAATTTCTGGCCTAGGGTAAAGAGGGAGCCAATCAAAATATCTGCTGGTTCTAATGCAGACTAACTCTATTCCTTATAGTTTCTAGAACAGGTAGGGAAAATCAAACTCAGGTGTCCAGCTCTCTTAAAATTCTTTCTGCTTCAGAGTTTACTGAGTATCCCTATGAGATGTAGACATCATCACTGTTTGATAGCCAAGGAAATTCAGACTCAGAAAATGAAATGACCTTCTTGAGTTGTACAGCAAGCCTGGGTTATACCGACACCGTTTTATGCCTGTCTATCTATCTCTCCATATCTATCTATCTATATTCAGTAGTTTCAGTTGTGTCTGACTCTTTATGACCCTATATGTTGCTTTTGGGGTTTTTTTTTTTTTTGGCAAAGACACTAAAGTACTTTGCCACTTCCTTCTCCAGCTCATTTGACAGATGAGGAAACTGAGGCAAACATGGTTAAATAACTTGCTCAGGGTCACACCGCTAGTAAGTATCTGAGGCCAGATTTGAACTCAGGTCTTCCTGACTCCAGAGCTGGTACTCTATCCACTGTACCACCTCGCTGCCCTATATCTATCTATCATCTATTTATCTATTTCTCCATTTATCTGTCTATCTATCTGTCTATCTACCTATGTGTTTGTAGGGAGTTTTGTGGGGAAGGAGGACCCAGTCTTGGAAGGTACACATTATGCATGCAATAAAAGTTTCTGAATTAATGAATAGATGTATGAATGTTAGATTCAATTCTGCAAACAGTTAGAGGCTACTATGAATGAAAGAACAAATGAATGAATGATGGAGCCCAGTAAAACAGGAGCTCTCCTGCTCCAGCCTAGCCCTATGATAACCCAAGGGAACTTTGAATGAGAATTAACATATCATCTCTGAAAAGCAGAATCACATAGATTACCTCTAAATTCTTAAATTTAGGTCGGTGGAGATGTGGTATCTTGGAAAAGCATCACATCTCCTGGGGTTTGAGTCAGAGGAGCAAGTACATGGTGCACTGAGCTTGGAATCAGGAAGAGCTGGGTTCAAACAATGCTTCAAATTCTCACTAGTTGAATGACTCTGGGCCTTGATTTCTTCACCTGTAAAGCAAGGGGGTGAAATATGCATACCTTTCGACCCAGCAATAGCACTTCTAGGGCTATATCCCAAAGAGATCATACAAATAGGAAAAGGACCCACATGTACAAAAATATTCATAGCAGCTCTTTTTGTGGTGGCAAAGAATAGGAAATTGAGAGGATGCCCATCCATTGGGGAATGGCTGAGCAAGTTGTGGGATATGAATGTAATGGAATACTATTGTGCTATAAGAAATGATGAACAGGCTGACTTCAGAAAAACCTGGAAAGACTTGTATGGTCTGATGCTGAGTGAAGTGAGCAGAACCAGGAAAATGTTGTACACAGTAACAGCCACATTGTGGAATGACTAATATTGATAGACTTAACCCCTCTCAGCAATATACAAGGATCTAAGACATCTCCAAAGGCCTCATGACAGAAATTGCTATCCACATACAAAGAAAGAACTATGGGGTTTGAATGCAGATCGAAGCAAACTTATTTGCTACTTTTTTTTCTCTTGTTGTGTTTTGTTTCCTCTTTCTGACGGTTCCTCCTATTGGCTCTAATTCTTACAACATCACTAATGTGAAAATATGTTTAATAGGAATATATCTGTATAGCCTATATCAAACTGCACGCTGTATTAAGGAGGGAGGTGGGGAGGGAGAGGGAGAAAAATTTGAAGCTCAGAAGCTTACGGAAGTGATTGTTGATAATTCAAAATAAATTAATTTTAATAATAAATAAAAATAAAGTAAAATAAGGGGGTGAACTCTGGTGGCCTCTAAGGTCCCTCCCAGTACTAAGTTGGGGAGTCCGGGTTCTCTGTGTGACCCTCATCAAATTACCAAGCCCCTCTCTGCCTTAGCTTTGTCAGCTTTGTAGTAATGGACAGATTCTTTCCTCCTTTTGGGAGGTCCCAACTTGTTATTTCATTGCTAGAGGGAGCTGTTAGAATGAGAATTCTACTAATGCAGATTTGCTGACTGTTTGTAACTTACATTCTTACAGAGTTACCTGAGGAGACCAAAAAGTGAAGTGATTTTCCCATGACCATAAGCCAATATGGTCAGGATCAGGGCAGAGTCTTTTCCCCTGACAGGGTCAGTCTGGTCCAAGTAGGGAGCTCAAGTCTTCCTGACTGCAAAGATAGCTCTATCCACCATGCCTTGCTCCCTCCCTGCAGCTCCCAAGTGCTTAGAGATGCAAAGTGTAGCCCAGAATCTTCTCAATACAGAGGTCTACACTGACTAACATTTTGTGCCTCTCTTATCCATCCTGCCTAGCATTTAGATGTTGTAGTAGTAAGAAAAGGGGGCTGAACCTGGAATCAAAACTTGGGCCTGGATTTGAATCCTGCTTCTCATACATAAAAAGCTATGTGATCTCAGTCTCAGTTTCTTCATCTTTAAAATGGGAGTATTATCTAACATAAAGTTGCTGTGAAGATAAAATAAGAGAATGAATGGAAAACACTCTGCCAACCATAAAATACTCTAGAAATGCTAGCTGTTGATAAAGGAAAACAACTTTGAAAAACTGAAGAAAGAACTCTGAGCAATACAATGACTCATACCTCTTACCTCTTAGCAGAGAGGTGGGGGACTGCAGGTGCTGAATAGGGTATACATTTTCAGACAGGACCAAAACAACACAAATTTGTTTTATTTAACTATGCTTTTTATTTCCAAGAGAGGGCTTTTATTAAAGGGAGAAAATTAGGAGAGCAAAGGGGCAGTAACAATGATGCCAAAAAAAAAAGGAGAAGAAAGACAAGAGTAGCAATAAAACATTTGAAAATTACATAGAAGAGAGCAGAAGGGAGTTCAGAGCGGGGTGCAGACAAGCAAAGCAATGTTGGTACTACCATGTTAAATTTAAGAAACTTTTTTTTAAAACCAGAGATATGTAATAGATTTGTAGTATCATATAGAATCCCTATTCTGACTTCTTTAGCATCACTACTATGATTCCACACAAGTATTTGATTATATTCACGTTATTCTAATTCATTATAATTTTAAAGTGGGCTCTTACTGTTATTATCTGTATTCCAGCACAGGGATAAAAATGGAAATGGACTAAACATAAGTATAAATAAATATGGAGAAAAGGGGAATTATTTGGAGCTGGAAGACAGCTCAGAGACCACCTACTCCAATACCCTCCTTTGATCACTGCCAAGTCCCACATGCTTTTCTCAGACCTCATCCTTCTTGGTCTCTGTAGCATTTGACTCTGTTGACAGCCCCTTCGATGGTCCTAGAAATTCTGTCCCTTGATTTTCATGAGGCTGCTTTCTTTCTGCCCTTCTACCTGTCCGGGTGCTAATTCTCAGCCTCTTGCTGCTTATCATCCCTCACCCCCTGACTGTGGATGTACTCTAAGTCTCCATCCTGGGTCCTCTTCTCTTTCTCTATGCTCTCACTTGAATGACCTCACCAACAACTTCCATGGATTTAATTATCATCTCTAGGTAATGATTCCCAGAGCTATATATCCAGGCCCAAACTCTCTCCTGAGCTCCAATCTTGCAATACCATTTATTTTTGGGGCAATTCATTATGAATGTGCCACAAGCACTCCAAACTCACCCTCCTCCCCGACAATACCTCTTCCAAACTTAATGATTTCTGTTGAGGGTGTCGCCATCCCTCCAGTGACCCGAGTTCATAAGCTCAGTCACCCTAGACCCTTTGATCTCCTTCATCCCCCTTACCCATCCTGGTTCTGCCACACATTATCTGGGTGGCTTTGGACAAGTTCCTTCACCCCTCTGTGCCTCCAACAAGAAGAAAGCCCTCCACTCATAAACATCAGATATGAAATTATTATTTCTCTGAGGTCTGCTCTGTTTTCTTCTCTGTAAAATGAAGGGCTAGTTGGCTTCTAAGGCCCCTTTTGGATCTAAATCGTTGAGCCTATGAAATTACCTTGTATTGTCTTTGTATATAATTTGCATCTACTTATATGCATAGTGCCGTTTCCCCTGATAAAATATAGGCTCCTATTTTCTCCTTTTTTTGTTTGTTTTTTCTTTCTTGTGATTTTTCCCTTTTGTTCTGCTTCTTCTTTCACAATATGACTAACGTGGAGATACGTTTAATGTGATGGTACACATATGGCCTATATCAAATTGCTTGCTGTCTTGGGTAGGGGGAAGGGGAGGAAGGGAGAAAAAAATTGGAAACTCAAAATCTGATTAAAATGAGTGTCGAAAACTATCTTTACATGTAATTGGAAAAAATAAAATACTCTTCAGTGGGGGGAAAGTAAAATATAAAAAAGTATGCTCCCCAAGGGCAGGGACTTCCTCCATTTTGTTGTTATTGTTATTGTTTGGGGTTTTGGGGGGGGGTTTGTCTTTATATCCCCAGGTCCAGAAAAGCACACTGGAACTGGTGAATGAATGATTGAATGTTTGTTGATGACTTTGACAGAGAGAAGCAGAAATCTAGACCCTCGCCCAGGGTCGTGCAGGGAGTCAATGTCAGGGCTAGAACCCAGGCCTCCTGTCTCTCTCAGCCCAGGCTTCTTCCATCAGTCCGAGCTTCCTCTTTCCCTTACATCATCATTTTCCAGATGGCAAGTAAGTTCACCACCAGTGTTTAATGAGTGGAGGGGTTTCCCCTGAGTTGGAAGAACAGACACCAAACAGTCTTTCAGTACAAGCCTGACGTCCATGTGGAAATGACCAAAGGGCCTAAATGCTGACATCTCCCAGAGGGATAATATCCCACTGTGCTTATACACACATACACACACCCGGCATTCAGGGACCGGGGAGCCAGACGTAAATCCCAGCTCCTAATTTGAATTACAAATTCTGTAATGGGGGAGTATATGGAAAAAGCGCTAGATGGGAAAAACAGACTTCTTTCTTCTTAAAAAAAATTATTTTTATTGGTATCTTTTGTTTTAACGTCACCTACACTTCCCAATGTATTCCTCCCCCTTCCTCTCCCAGAGAATAATCCATTCTAATGAAGAATTAAAAGGGGGAGAGGGAGGAAACAATTCAGCAAAACCAACCAACTTATCAAAAACATCTGACAAAATATGCAGTGTTCCATGCTCAGAATCTCCCATCTTTGGAAAGAGGCAGGGGGAGGTGACCTCTCATCTCTTCTTTGAAAGCAAGCTCGGTCACCAGGACTTTACAGCATTCAGTTTCTATAGGTGCTGCAGTGGACAGAGAGCTGGGCCTGGAGTCAGGAAGACCCATCTTCCTGAGTTCAAATCCCACCTCAGACACTTACTAGCTGTGTGACCCTGGGCAAGTCACTTCACCCTGCTTGCCTCAGTTTCCTCATCTGTCAAATGAGCTTGAAGAAGGAAATGGCAAACCAGTCCAGTATCTTTGCCAAGGAAACCCCAAATGGGGTCATGGAGAGTTGGACATGACTGAAAAATGACTCAACACCACCAAAAAGAGGTTTTCAGATTATTTGAGTAAGTCTCATAATTTCAGAGCTAAAAAGGACCTCAGAGGCCTCTGGTCTGCCCAGGTCCTGAATAGAAATCCCCCATACAGCTTCCCCACGTTTTCATCCACCTTCAACTGGAATACTGCCAATACTACAAATGAGGCAACCAGTTCTACTTTTCTTGTCGTTGTTCAGTCATTTTTCAGTAGTGCCTGACTTTCCATAACCCTATTTGGGGTTTTCTTGGCAAAGACACTGGAGGGGCTTGCCATTTCCTTTTCCAGCTCATTTTACAGATGAGGAAACTGAGGCAAACAGGGTGAAGTGACTTGCCCAGGATTACTCAGCTAGTAAGTGTCTGAGGCCAGATTTGATCTCAGGAAGATGAGTCTTCCTGATTCTAGGCTTAGCACTCTATCTACTATGCCACCTAGCTACCCCAATGCTACTTTTAGGAAGGTCTACCTTGTACCTGGCTAAAATTTGCTTCTCATGACTCCTTTTCCTTGCTACTACATCTGTCCTCCCAGGCAAAACAGAACTAAAATTGTCTTTATAGTTTGGCCCATGGGTCTCATAAGTAATTGAGAGTTAAAGATGAGGTGGAATGAGTTCACACGCCTCCCTGCCTCCACTATTCTCTCATTTCCCCCACACACACTCTTGACCCCTCTCCCCAAATTAATTCCCTTCTCTGAGCCTCAGTTTTCCTCTTCAGAATGAAGACGTTGGTTTACCTTTTTTGTATGTCAGGTGGGGACCCATCTGGCAGTCTGGGCAAGCTTATGGACCCCTTCTCAGCATCATGATTTTAAATGCAAAGGATTATAAAAGAAACTATTTCTACATGAAATAGAGCTAGTAAAATAGTTTTTAAAAATTCATGGAAATTGAAGGGATGACCATCAATGGCTAAACAAGCTGTGGTATATGATTGGGATGGAATACTATTGTGCTGTAAGAAATGACAAGCAGGATGACTTCAGGAGAACCTGGGAAGACTCACATGAACTGATGCAAAGTGAAGCGATCAAACCAGGACATTATACACAGTAACAGCAATACTGTACAATGATCAACTGTGAACGACTTAGCCATTCTCAGCAATACAACGATCCCAGACAATTCTGAAGGACTCAGGATGGAAAATGCTATCCACATCTAGAGAAAGAACTAATATTGTTTGAATGCAGACTGAAGTATGCTATGTTTCACTTTCTTCTTTTCATTCTTTTTCTTTTATTCGAGTCTTCTACAAAATGACTAATATGGAAGTGCTTTACATGACTGCACATGTATAACCTATATCTGACGGCTTACCATCTCTGGGAAAGGGGAGGGGAGGAAGTGAAGGATAGAATTTGGAGCTCAAAACTTTTTTTTTTTTTAGCTAGGCATTGGGGTTAAGTGACTTGCCCAGGGTCACACAGCTAGTAAGTGTTATGTGTCTGAGGCCAGATTTGAACTCAGGTCCTCCTGAATCCAGGGCCGGTGCTCTATTCACTGTGCCACTTAGCTGCCCCCTCAAATTTTTTTTTTAAATGTTAAAAAAATTGTTTTAACATGTAATCAGGGGTAAAATAAAACATATTTTAAAAAAACAAATTCACGGACCCCAGATTGAGAACCTGTGAATTTTGGATGACCTCTAAGGTCCCTTTCAGCCATAACCTTCTATGGTTCTACGCCTCTTTTTCCTCGCCCCCCAGATGTATTCTCCAGCTCCTCACAGCTGTTCGTCCAACCCCTTCTTCCTGCTCCCCATGATGACCCCCCCTTCTGCCCTCCTGTGTTTGCAGGACCCCAGAGGGAAGGCAGCAGGTGCAGAGAGCAGCAGATGGCTTAGTGCTGGCTGGATCTTGAGCAGGGATCTGCCTTTTGGAAGCGCTGGCTCCAACTGAGGCTGAGCCCTCCAGTTGTCTCCAACCTCTCTTCCCCTTTGCCCAGACCACGACCACACGGAGCAGCCCCGGATCGGGGTTTCTTCAGGAAGCTGATTCCCCTTCCCAGGGCTTGTCACTGAAATCTTGTTCCCAGCTCCCAATACTGCCCCTATTCTACATATAAACACACACACACACACACACACACACACACACACACACACACACACACACATTCCATTCCGGATTCCGAGCCAACCTTCACAGAACTGCACATTCTCAGAATTGGAAGAGGCTGGTGGGGAGGTTTGGGGGTGGGGGAAGATATGCAGGGGGGAGGAGCTACCTAGTCCAACCTGTATCTCAACAGAGATTTCCTCTACATCAGGGATTCTTAGTCTAGGGTCTGTGAACTTGGGCTGGGTTTTTTGTTTTGTTTTGTTTTGTTTTTACTTTTTATAGTTGTATTCCAATATAATTGATTTCCCTGATACTGAGTTTAATTTTATTATGTGCATTTAAAAATATTATTCTGAGAAAGGGTCAGTTCACGGGCTTTACCAGACTGCCAAAAGGGCCCAGGACCCCAAAATAAAAAGACCCTGCACTACCACATCCCCCTACAAGCCGCTCCCGGGCCCCTCCATGCCTGCGAAACCCTCCAGTGATGCTCAGCTACCTACTGAAGCACTGCCCGTCCTGGTTTTAACCAGCTGTCAGGGTGAGGAAACTTTTCCTTATCCCCAGCCAAGATCTGCCTCTCTGGAATCTTATCTAGAGGCAGAGCAGGCAGACGCTTGTGTGGACAGGCAGGCACCCTTCCCCCCTCACCTCTCTCAAAGATCTTCACACACTCCCTGTTCCAGCCAAAATGGCTTACTTGTTCTTCCTGAAGACTGGTTCCATGAGAAGGGCCTTGGCTCTGGAACCGGCAGACCTGGGTTCAAATACAGCTGCCACCTGGGCAACCCAGCTTGCCCGAGCCTCAGTTTCCCCATCTGTAAAATGAGAGGGTAAGATTAGACGGTGTTCGTAAGGTCCCTTCTAGTTCTAAGTCTTGCGGTCCTTTGATCTCTCACCTCCATTCCTTTGCGTAGGCTGTCGCCTATGCCTGGAATGCTCTCAGTCCTCAACTGTGCCTCTTACGCTTGGTAGGTCTTATTATATGCTATTTGAATTGAATTGAGTTGGGTTAAGTTGAACGAAACTGAAGTGATTGGATTAGGACTTCATTTCTTTGAAGTTAAGGAATTGTTCCATGTTTAAAAATATATAGCCCCCTCCCCCATCATAAGGATATGAGAGATGATGACACAGAGGGTAAGTAAGGGAAAGACAGCAAAAAATAAGATAGAGTTCAGATGTACTCCTCAAACTGAGAGTTCTGAGAACAAATTTAGGGGCAAGAAAGGAGAATCAGGGATACAGATGTGGATTGAGAGGAAACCAGGAAAGGAAGGGGAGGTATAAATAGGAGAGGCTAGAGTCAATAGGCAATAAACATTTAATAAGCACCTACTGAGTGCCAGGCACTGTGCAAAGCATTGGAGACCCCAAAGGAAAAGCCCATTGGCTTCTGGAGGATTCTGCCTGGACTGAAAGCTCCAACAGCCCCAATGCCTGCACACACACACACACACACACACACACACACACACACACACACACACACACACTTTCCACACTCCACCTCCAGGTACCAGTGAGAGCCCTGAGGGTCAGAGCCCAGCCTGAGGCCTTCCCCACTAAGCCCTTCCCTTAATCCCCATTCCTCTAAGGCTATAGGATCCTACCACTTAGAGATAGCTAAAGAAGACCCTGCAGGTCTTCAACCCCCTCATTTTTACAAATGAAAGAACCATACCCCAGAAAGGGGAAGTGATTTGCCCCCAGGATCGCATTCTAATAAGTAACCAAGTAAGGATTCAAACCCATGGCCTTCTGACTCCAAGTTCAGTGTTCTTTGCACTACAAGACACAACAGTTCTGAATGGGCCCCCCAAACTTTCCCACCTGTGGGTCTTTCCTCATTTTATAGGAATAGGAAGAAGCAAAGGGGCCTAAATTGGAGTGAGTGGACTTAGGATCAATCAATGAAGACTTTAATTATATGTTAGTCCTGTCTAGACGCTGCAGATAGGAAGACCAAAAAAGAGAAAAAAGAAAAAGAAAGAAAGCAACAGTCTTTGCCCCCAGGGAGCTTACCAATTCCACCTCTAAAATGTGCTAGCTACATGAGAAATGAGCAGTCACTCTCAAAAAGCCTCAGTTTCCTCATCTGTAAAAGGGGGGGTTTAATAGCTATAGTCTCTACTTGACAAGGTGGTTGTGAGGCTCAAGGAAAGCCAAGGGCTTCCCAAGCTTGAAACGGCGGCATAAATGCCAGCGACTGACAATAATAGTAAATGATAATAACGGCGCACCTTTCCAATACACTTTACAACCGGCAAATCGCTTTCCTCACAATCACCTCTGGGGCAGCATGCGCCTGCACGCTTAGAGATGCGTGGTACGGGTGAAAAAATGTTGGATCTAGACTTGCATGCACTGATGCTGAGTGGAGTGAGCAGAACCAGGAAAACTTAGTACACAGTAACAGTCACATTGTGCGATGACTTAGCTCTTCTTAACAATGCGAGGATCTAAGACAACTCCGAAAGACTCAGGATGGAAAATGCTGTCCACATCCAGAGGAAGAACTGTGGAGTCTGAACTTTTCACTTTCTCTTTCTCATGGTTTCTCCCTTTGGTTCTAATTCTTCTTTACAATATGACTAATCTTCAACATATTATAATTAATATATGATATTGAACATATTATAAACATATGTTTAATATGATTGCTACATGTATGGCCTATATCAGATTGCATGCCATCTTAGGGAGAGGGGAGGGGAAGAAGGGGGTGAAGATTTAAAACTCAAAATTTTATGAAAGTGAATGTTGAAAACTAAAAATAAATAAATATTTTTTAAAAAAAGAAAGAAAAATGTTGGATTTGAAGTCAGAGGTCAGGGAACTTCAAACTGAGTCCTGGTTCTGTCATTAAGTAGTTATGTGATCTTGGGAAAAATCACTTCACCTCTCTGGACCTCACTTCCCCATGTACACAGTGGGGGTGATAATATTTCCACTCTCCAGATCACCGAGTCACTGTGAAACTCAAACTCAGACTTGATGCAAAGCATACACATAATTATCATCCCCATTTTATGGATTAGGAAACAACCTTGGGGAGGGGATAGGACTGACTCGCAATCACACAGCTCTTAAGTATCAGAATCCAGACCTTGCAGCTCACAATAGGCTGTTCTTTCCACAATTCCTAGCTGCCTTTCTGCTTTCCTGCTGTGAAATGTACTCTCAATTCCACCTGTGGAAGCTTTAATCGACCTTCAAGATACAGTTCAAATGCTGCCCCCTCCTTGGAGCCTTCCCTGATTTGTCATTGTAACGTTGTTCAGATATGTCCAACTCTTTGTGACCCCATGAACCATAGCACACCAAGCCCTCCTATCTTCCACTATCTTCCAAGATCTGTCCAAGTTCATGTTGGTTGCTTCCATGACACTATCTATCCATCTCATTCTCTACCATCCTCTTCTCCTTTTGCCTTTAATTTTTCCCGACATCAGGATCTTTTCCAATGAGTCCCATCTTCTCATTATGTGACCAAAGTATTTAAACTTCAGCTTCAGCATTTGACCTTCCAGTGAATAGCCTGAATTAATTTCTTTAAGTATTAACTGGTTTGATCTCCTTGCAGGCCAAGGAACTCTCAAAAGTCTTCTGCAGCACCACAATTTGAAAGCGTCAATTCTGCAGCACACAGTTTTCATTATAATCCAACTCTCACAACCATTCATTGCCACTGGAAAAACCATAGCTTTGACTCTACAGACTTTTGTCAGCAAGGTGATGTCTCCAGCTTGTTAGTATGTTCTCCAGGTTTGTCATAATTTTCCTTCCAAGAAGCAAGCATATTTTATTTTCATGGTTGCAGTCACCATCTGCAGCGGTCTTTGAGCCCAAAGATATAAAATTTGACACTGCTTCCATTTATTTTCCCTCTATGTGCCAGGAAGTGATGGAACCAGTTGCCAAGATCTTAATTTTTTTGATGTTAAGCTTCAAACCCACTTTTACACTCTCTTCTTTCACCCTTGTCAAGAGGCTCCTTAATTCCTTTCACTTTCTGCCATCAGAGAGGTATCATGTGCATATCTGAGATTGTTGACATTTCTCCCAGCAAACTTAATTCCTGCTTTTAATTCATCCAGCCTGGCATTTTGCATAAAGTCCTCTGTATATAAGTTAAATAAATAAAGTGACAGCATACAGCCTTGTGGTACTCCTTTTTCAATCTTAAATCAATCAATCGCTTCATATGAGTTTGATTCTAACTGTTGCTTCTTGGCCTACATACAGATTTTTCAGGAGACAAGTAAGATGATCTAGCACTCCCATCTCTTTGAGGACTTGTGATTTACAGAGTCAAAGGTTTTCGTGTAGTCAATGAAGCAAAAAAGTAGATGGTTTTCTGGAACTCCCTTGCTTTCTCCATAATCCAACGAATGCTGGCAATTTGGTCCCTAGTTCTTCTGCCTCTTAGAAAACCAGCCTACATTTCCGGTAATTCTAGCTTCATATACTGCTGAAGCCTAGCTTGCAGAATCTTAAGCATAACCTTGCTGGCACATGAAATGAGTGCAATTGTTCAGTAATTTAAACACTCCTGATCATTGTCTTTCTTTAGGATTGGGACGTAGACAGACTTTTTCCAATCCAGTGGTCATTGTTGAGTTTTCCAAATTTGCTGGCATATTGAGTACAGCCCTTTAATAGCATCATCTTTCAGGGTTCTAAATAGCTGAGCTGCAATTCTGTCATCTGCACTAGTCTTATCGTTAGCAATGCTTCCTAAGGCTCACTTGACTTCATTCACCAGGGTGTTTGGCTCTAGATCAATAACCACATCATTGTGGCTATTGGTGATGTTTAGATCTTTCTTGCATAGTTCTTCTGTATATTCTTACCACTTCTTAATCTCTTGTACTTCTGTTAAGTCCCTGACATTTTGGTCTTTTATCATGCCCATTTTTGCATGAAACTTTCCCTTGATATCTCTAATTTTCTTGAAGAGATCTCTTGTCTTTCTCATTGTATTGTTTTTTTTCTATTTCTTTACATTGCTCATTTAAGAAAACCTTATCTCTTTGCTAGTCTCTGGAATTCTGCATTCAGCTGGGTATATCTTTCTCTTTCTCCTTTATCTTTTACTTTTCTTCTTTTCTCAGATATTTTTAAAGCTTCATCAGTCATTTTGCTTTCTTGCTCTTCTTTTTCTCTGGAACGTTTTTTGTTGCTGCCTCTGTACAACACTGTGAACTTTTGTCCAAAGTACTTCAGGCTCTCTAGCTACCAGATCCAATCCCTAAACCCATCCATCACCTCCACTTCATATTCATAAGGGATGTTGTTTAGGTCATACCTATATGGTCTGATGATTTCCCCTACTTTCTTCAATTTAACTCTGAATTTTGCAATAAGAAGCTCATGATATGAGCCACAGTCAGCTCCAGGTTTTGTTTTAACCAACTGACTAGAGCTTCTCCACCTTTGGCTGCAAAGTATATAATCCATCTGATTTTTGTATTGACAAACTGGTGATGTCCGTGTGTAGAGTCACCTTTTGGGTTATTGAAAAAGAGTGTTTGAAAAAAAAGAAAAGAAAAAGAGTGTTTGTTATGACCAGCTAGTTATTTTCATAAAACTCTATTAGTTTCTCTCCAGCTTCATTTTGTACTCCAAGGCCAAACTTGCTTATTATTCCAATTATCTTTGCTTCATTCATGTCCAACTCTGTGTGACCCCGTTTGGGTTTGGGGTTTGGGGGGGGGGGTTTGGCAAAGATATTTGAGTGGGTTGCTTTTTCTTTCTAAGCTCATTTTACAGATGAGGAAACTGAGGCAAACAGGGTTAAGTGACTTACCCAGGATCACATAGCTAGTAAGTGTCTGAGGCCAGATTTGAAATCAGGTCCTCCTAATGCCAGGGCCAACGCTCTATCCATTGTGCCACCTTCCTTGATTACCCCAGATGAAAGTGATCTCTCCTTTCTCTTACCACTGTCACCCTCCATGCATCCTTAATCCCCTTCTTTTAGTCCTTATCACATTCTTCTGCATAGTTATTTGCATCTATTTTTACCTTCTCTGATGCTCTCCTTGTAACAAGATGCAGAAGTGAGGGCTAGATGACAATACAATTGGGTATATGCAGAATGGACTGAATGGCTAGTTTCAAGACATCCATTAATGGCCTGCTGCCAACTTGGAGATCCCTAGTGGAGGGCCCCACTAGTGTGCTTGGCCCTGTGATGTATAACCTTTTTGTCAATGGCTTGGATAAAGAGATTGACAAGCATGGAATGCTCATCAAAAGTGCAAATGACACCCAGGTGAGAGGGACAACTAACAAGTGGCATGATTACTACCTTTGATTCCCAGAACTCAACTGCAGGAGTACAAGATGGAAAAGGTATGGCTTATAGGATTCATCTGGGGAAAGATACAGGGGTCTCAGTGGACTGCTAGCTTGATATGAGTGACTTCATTTCAATTCAGTTGAACAAAGTGATTCTGGTGGTCAAAAAAACTAATGCCTTCTTAGACCAGTAAGAAGCCCACACTGGCCAGAAGGCAGGAGGTTAGCAGTGCGCTGGGAAATGAACTCTGCAAAAATGTAGAATATACTTTTCAGTTTAATTTTGCAACTTTCTCCATTACTTTCTTAAGTCTAGACCATTGAGAAAATAATCAATCAAGTCCTGATTTTAGCCTTTCATGCTGAAAATTTAACAATCGACTTTCTTGAGCTGCCTTCAGGCCACACCCTGTGATAGTCCCACCACTCTCTACTCTGGTCAGGCTAGTTCTGGGATTTGGCGCTCATCTCTGGTCTCCATTTTAAGAATATTGATAAGCTAGATCATTCAGAGAAGGATGGACAGGATAGTAAAGGGCCTGGGGGTCATATGACATGAGGACTAGTTAAAGGAACCGAGATAGCTGAAGGAATTCCTATTCTAATACAGAGAAGATGCCATGATTTCCAAGGTCACTTCCACTCTGGCATTTTGTTCTATGCATGTGAGTATTCTCTCATGGGAGCTCCCCAAAGGCAGGGCCCTGGCCTCTCTCCCTCCATCCAGGCACATGAAGAGGCCATTCACATAGTTGGGGGGGGGGGAAGCTAAATGAGAGAAGAACCAAATGTTCCAATTTTCCAAAAAGAAAACAGCATGGAGTCTGCAAAGTGGAGGCAGTGAGCTTCCTTTTGGCTCCTAGAAAAATTCTAGAATGGATTTCTCAGTCAATAAGCATTCGTTAAGCACCTGCTACATACCACACACTGTGATAAGCACTGGAAATACAAAGAAAATCAAAAGACATTCTCTGCCCTCATGGAGCTCACATTCTAACAGGGAAACAACATGCAAACATCTATATACAAACAGGATAAATTGGAAATGACCAACAGAAGGGAGGCTCTAGGACAATGGCCCATGGAAGAGGAAACAGCAGTGACAGAGCCTCTGTCATTAAACATGTCAGGCCGGAGGAACCTTTTGTCAACAGGGTTTCCTAGGTTGGGGGATCAGGAGAACAATTCAGGCTGTTAACCAAAATTTTATTAAAACTTTTGACAAAGTCTCTCCTGCTGTTTTTGTAGAAAAGATGATCAGGGGAGGGTTAGAAGATAATGGACCACAGTTCTGTGGTCTGAGAACCGGTTTAACAAATCAACCCACAAAAGCAGTCAGGTGTTAATGGTTTCGTGTCAAGTTGGAGGCAGTCTGCAGTGGAGTGCCCCAGGGATCCAGCTGTCCTTGGGGGAGATGACACCAGAGCAGAGTAAAAAGAAAATTGGATTGGGAGTCAGAGGCTATGGTTTAAAATCTGAATTCCTAGGGGCAGCTAGGTGGCACAGTGGATAGAGCACCGGCCCTAAAGTCAGGAGTACCTGAGTTCAAATCCAACCTCAGACCAAACACTTGACACACTTACTAGCTGTGTGACCCTGGGCAAGTCACTTAACCCCACTTGCCTTAAAAAAAAAAAAAGGTTTAAAACCCGAACTCCTGTATGGATTAGCTTCGCCACCTTGGGAAACAGAGAGCATCTCTCCGATGGTTTGGAAGCTACAGACCATACTTCCGACATCTGTGGAAACACTCACCAGGCTGGCAAATAAACCAGGCCTTTTCTCAGCAAAATCACTGGTTTCTAGCCTTTTATAGGGAGGTAGCTGGGTGGCACGGTAGCTAGAGTGCTGGGCCTAGAGTCAGGAAGACCTGACTTCTTGAATTCAAATCTGGCCTCAGATACTTCCTAGCTGTGCGACCCAAGGGCAAGTCACAGTGTTTGCCTCAGTTTCCTCATCTGTCAAATGAGCTGGGGAAGGAAAGGGCAAACCACTCCAGTATCTCTGCCAAGAAAACCCAAAAAGGGGTCATGAAGAATCAGACGCAACTGAAACAACTGAACAACAACAGAGATGCAGAGTGTGAAAGTGAAAAAAGTGTTGTATTTGGAGTCTGGAGCCCTGGGTCCCAATCCACCCTCTGCTGCTTATTGACTACGTGACCTCGAATAAATCAGTGAAGCTCTGTGAGCTATTAGCTCATTGTTAAGGATGAGGGTAGAATGACAACAGGCCAGCAGTTGAAGGAAGCATCTGATGAGGTGCTGTGACCATATCAGTTATTATTATTGAAAGACTGTTGGAATAGGAAGGGACCTCAGAGACCACCTAATACAGCCCTTCTTTTACCTGTGGCATAACTCGGGTCCTGAGAGGTGAGTAATTTGCCTAATAAGTCCCATAACAGCTAATAAGAACCAGAACCTGGATTGGAACCTAGGTCTACCGACCCCTAGTCCAGTGCCCCCCCATTCCCATCACACCACCCTGGCTGCATACTGGTCACCCACTACGACCCCCAACCTGCTTCCATGGCACAGTACACGAGATCCTTTCAACTGCTAGCCTGGATCAAAGGGCAATGCCACCCCCACGCCTCTGATTCATGGGCTGATCTCACCGCAATGCCATGTGGGTGCAACCCCTGGTAGTTGTTAGGGAAGCCTTTAGAGGCTTCTAAAGAACAGTAATTATTATCACTGTTATTATCATCATCACCACCATCATCCGCAACAGCAATTATCCACCGCTTTCTGAGCTCTTCCCCACCAAGAATCAGCAAGTTGGATTTGGACAGAAACCTGGGGAGTGAAACCAGCCGGAGAGCTGGCCCTGGGCCCTGGCCCCACCGTTCTGCCTGGGGGGGGGGGAGGGCCTGAGCTTGGCAGAGAGCCCCTCCACAGCTCCCAGCCCCAAGGTTCCTGAGAACCCAAAGTGTCAGGGCCAGGGACCCAAACCTGTGGACAGCAGGCTGTACACTGGGCTCAAGGTGACATGGAGATTTCACAATGAGTTAGTAAATTGGAGCTGTAGAGACAGTCCATCTAGCTCAACCCAGTCAAATAAAATCTTTTTTCCACCAAAGCATTTCATTTTTTACTTCAGTACACTCTAACTCCAAGGTTCTTGACCTTTTTGTGTATCATAGACCCTTTGGGCAGTCTAATGGGCCCCTTCTCAGAATAATTAGTCTTTAAATGCATAAAGTGAAATACAAAGAAAATCAATTATATATCTCTTAAAATATTTATAAAACAAACTTAATATTCTTAAAATAAAATAATATTTGTTATTAAAATACTAATAAAAACAAGTTCACTGGGCCCCAAAAATCCATTTATGCGCTCTGGGTTAAGAATTACTGCTATATGGAGGAAAATACCTGTCTGATCTATGGCTGAGGGAAGAGTTCATGACCAAGCAAGAAACAAAGAGGTTCATGGAAGATAAAATGAACAATTTTGATTATATAACATGAATAAGTTTGTTTATAAGCAGAGCCAACCCAGATGAAATTAGAAGAGAAGTAGAAAATTGGGGTGGGGTGGAATCTTTACTTCAAATTTCTCTGTTAAAGATCTCATTTCTAAGATACATGGAAAACTGTTTTGAATTTATAAGAATAAGTCATTCTCCAATGATCAAAGGATATGAATAGGCAGTTTTCAGAGAAGGAAATCTAAGCTATCAATAGCCATATAAAAATGTTCTAAATCACTATTAATTAAAGAAATGAAAATTAAAACAATACTGGGGTTTCACCTTACACCCATCAGATTGGCAAAGTTGACAAAAAAAAAAAAGGGAAAATGACAGATGGTGGAGGGACTGTGGGAAAACAGGCACTATTGGTTGAGCTGTGAACTGGTCCAGCCATTCTGGAAAGCAATTTGGAACTATGCCGCAAAAGCTGTTAAGCTGTGCATACCCTTTGACCCATAGTCTATGCCCTAAAGAGATCAAAGAAAGAGCAAATGGATCTATATATTTTAAAAAAATTGTAGTGGCTCTTTTTGCAATAGCAAAGATCTGGAAACTGACAGAACATACATACATTGGGGAATGGCTGAATACATTATGGCATATGAATGTAGTGGAATACTATTGTGCTGTAAGAATTGATGAAGGGGATGATTCCACAGAAACCAGGGAGGCTTGTATGGACTGGTACAGAGTGAGGTGAGCAGAACTAGAAGAATTTATATGATAACAATATTGTAAAGACAACTTAGAAAGACTGAAGAGCTCTGATAAACCACAATTCCAGAGGATTCATGATGGAACAGGTTCCCACCTCCAGATAAAGAGGTGATGGACTCAGACCCACATTGAGGCATATTCGTACATGGCCAATGCAGGAATTTTTTTTTTTTTGCTTGACCATACGTTTTCATAAGAGATTTTGTTGTTTTCTTGCTTTCACAATGGTAAGGGGAAAAGAACATGGACCTTTAAATAAAATAAAATTGGATTTTTTTTTAAAGTCCCTATTCTACCTTGTATAACAGTTACTTGTATACATTACAGCCCCTCATCTACCCCATTAGACTATAACCTCCTTAAAGGCAGGGACTGTTTGATTTTTCCACCTTTACATACCAGTGATAGGACTTTGCACAGAGCAGGCATTTCAAAAATGTTGCCTGGGATGAATTCTTTCCTTATCCCTGCCTTTCAGATTCTTTACCTTCCTTCATGTGCCACCTCCTCCAAGAAGTCAATCAATCCATGGATATTTATTAAGCATCCACTATGTCTTACAAATACGATGTATGGTTGTTGTATGGGTAGGAGTTAAGGATATTTTTTACATTTTTAAATATAATAGTTTGCTCACTCCAATCTAATCTAATACAGGCATACCTTGGAGATACTGCAGGTTCAGTTCCTGACCACCTCAAAAAGTTAATATCACAATAACGCAAGTCACACAAATTTTTTGGTTTCTCAAGGCATATAAAAGTTATGTTTACATTACACTGTAGTCTATTAAGTTTGTAATAGTATTATGTCTAAAAATGTACATACCTTAATTAAAAAATATTTTATTGCTGAAAAAAAACCCAAATACCATGCATGAAACAATCCTCGCAATGATCTTACCTTCTAACAAGGGAGACAGCAAGGAGATTGGATAGATCTACAGAGATATGCACACACATTGAAAAAAATAGCTTGAAGGGATGGTGGGGTCTAGTGAAGGAGTTTTAAGAACTGGCAACACTTGGCCATATTTGAAGGCCATGTGGAAGGAGCCAGTAGATGGGGAAAGATTGAAGATTGGAGAGAGAAGGGAAATGCTTGAGGGTACAATCTACTGGTGAAGATGGAAGAAGATGGGATCAAGAGCACATGTCAAGAGTTTGAACTTGACAATGGAAAGGGACACCTCATTGTCAGAGACTGGGTGAAAGGAAAAGAGAATGGGATTGGATGTCTCTGTTCTGTCTAAACAGGGCAACTCCTGTCTTCAAACATATCCCTTGATCTTCTGCCTCCATGTCTTTGTTCACTTGGTCCTCTATGCCTAGAATTTTCCTTCTCTTCTCCTTCCTCCCCATTCTCTCCATCTGTTGAAATGCCTCCATCCTTCAAGGCCCAGTTCCAATGTCACTGCCACCACAAAGCGTTCTCAGATTCTCAAACCCTTCCTTCAATCCCCTCCCCAAACTCAGTGTAATCTTCCCCTCTTCTGAACTCCAAAGGGCTTTCTTTGTGATCTCATGGAAAGAATAATGGTTACATCCTGGCTTATATTTCCCACTCTGACCCTTATTAACTGTGTTATTTTAGACAAGAGACTTCATCTCAGTTTCCTCATTTGAAAATTGAGAGTATGAATTTTTATGGCATCTTACCACTCTGCCTCAGTTTCCTAATATGTAAAATGAAGGTGGAGGGAGGTTTAGACTCATGGCTTCTAAAGTTCCTTCTAGCTCTAAACATGTGACACTATGTTCTCTCTCGCACAATTCTTGGGAGGGAAGTTTTTGGTTTTGGTTTTTTCATAAAACATAAAAGGAAGGAATGTAGGAAGAAATGTGAGTTACTATTATTGTCTTTCTCTTAACATTCTACACACATGTTAATACTGGTACCCAGCGAATTTTTTTAAACCCTAGAACACAGAAAGTCCATGGAGGCTTTAATGGAATGGGCAAGAATGGGCCGAGAAAAGAAGGGCTGAAAATCTTGACTGTAACACTTATTGGCCCAGTGAACCTGAGGCCGTCTGAAGCTCATCGTCAGCTATCACCAATGGAGGGAAGTGACCACATCAGAGAGAGAAAAACAGATAGTGGATCTACAGAAATACCAAGTATCCACCTCTCTATGGCTCTGATCCCATTCTGCTAGGGGTGTGCTGGAGTCAGCTCATAGCTAGAGCTGATTGTGAAACCTGCAGTATGAACATTTGCACTTGGGAAATCAGCAAACACTAAAAATCAGAGCTTGATTTATTGTTTTGTTGTTTGGCTAGACTTGGGAAATTATGGAGAAAATGTTAATAATGCAAATTAAAATTTAGTGTCAAGGTTCTTTTTTTTTTTTGAGCACTGGTTGCTAACCACTTCCCAGTACACCCTTGCAGTTGCATTTGTTATATCTGTTTATCTCTTACTTCTCCCTCCTAGTCTGAGGGCTCTGAGAGCAGACAAACCCATCCATCTCTACCTTTCTCTCTGTGTCTTAACACAACGGCCTATCTATAACTGCTGCTTAATGAATGTCTATTGAAAGCATGAATTAACTAACTAATGAATTGATGAATGCCACCACTTTGAGAGTTAGACAAGGCAGGGGAAATTAACCCTATTTTACAGATGGGGGTGCTCAGCATCTTCTTCAATTCAGTGTGGTGCAGTGGAAAGGGCCCTGGATTTGGGAGCAGAGGTCCTGGATTCAAATGCTGGCTTTGTCCTTTTACTCCCAGCTAACATTTCTACGGGGCCTTAAGGTTTGCAGCACGTTTTACATATTCTTATCTCACCTGGTCCTCACAACAACCCTGAAAGGTAAGTACTGAGAATATCCTCATTCTACAGATGAGGAGAACTGAGGTTCAGAGAAGCTGTGACTTTCCCAGGGTCACATGGCTGGTCAGAGCCTGGGGGAAGATTTGAAATCGAGTGGTTTTTGACTCCAAGAATAGCACTCAATTGTCCATACTACCTAGCTGCCTTTGACCTTGGGCACCCCATGTCAGCCTCAGTTTCTTCATCTGTAAAATGGGATGCTTTCCAACTTAAAATCTATCATCCTGGGGCCCAAAGCTCCAACGTGCAGCAAGGGTCACACTGAGCACCTGGGTGAGGACAGGCGTGCCCCCAGACACTTCATCCTCCACGGGGTGAGATATCTAGGCACAGCATCCCTCCCACTCTCCAGAGACTATGGGGGCACCAGAAAAGCTGCCCCTTTGGCACTAAGAAGGAGCCCACTGCCCTAAAAAGACAGAGGAAAGAGTGGAGAACCCAAAGAAAGGAAGGAAGAGATAATGGGGCATTCCAGGTAGTAGTAAGAATAATAATAATCCATATTTTGATAGCTTTTTCAGGCTTACAAAGCCCTGGGAGGGATAGAGTGCATTCCTCATTTTAAAGATGATGAAATGGAGGCCCAGGGAGGCTAAAAATGACTTGCTCAAGGTCACACAATTGATAAGTGACAGAGTCAGGATTTACACCCAAAGCTTATGACGGCAAGGCAAAGCTCCTTCCAACTGTGCCATTTTAACTCCAGGACGAATGGAAGAGACCTGGGGAAGAGGGCAGCCTCCTCAGGATCCTGCTTATAGAAACAGGCCCCACTTTGTGAGCTGGGCCTGAGCCAGCAGCAGCGCTTTGTGTCTATGCTATCAGCCCTCACCTGAGCAGAGATGTCTGCTCCCCCAGGGATGAAGAAGAAGAAAGGAAACCCAAGCATCACTTCACAAGTGCCCCGACCCCTGAAGAGATTTGATGGGGACTTTGAGATCGCAAGATAAAAGATTCATCTAAGTGCCCAAGTATCATTAAGCATCATTAGCCCCTCAAGGGGTGGAGGCCCCACAGTTACCCCCCACTGCCCACACTCATACACACACACATACCTGTACACATATGCACACATATACATACACACACTCACACACACAAACACACATGCATACATACACACATCATACTTGCATATATACATACATGCACATGTAGATACATGTTTACATGCATATGTTCACACATGCACATTCATACACATATTCACACACATATACATACATACATGCGCACACAAACACACACATATACACATACACAGACACACAGCCTAGCCTGGCTAGGTTCCCCTCATTTTAAAGGCAGCTTCTTAGGAGTGTTTACAATATTCCCAAGGATCACTTTCCATCCATTCAATCATTATTCATTCAACAAACATGTGCCAAGCACCTCCTATTGGATATGGCACAGTCTCTCTCAAGGCCTTTTCAATCTAATGGGCAAGGGGACTGTGGGGACAGAATGTAGGTTGGGGATAGAGGGAGGGAGGCATGTGCACAAATAACTATACTCAAGAGACCAAGAGAAAGGCAAAGGGAAAAGGAGAGGAGAACTTTGAAAAGGGAGAACTCTCTCTCACCAGGAGTTAGGCCCAGATTAGACAAACTACTTTGCCCCATGGGAGCTTCAAGTAAGAGGGTCAGGCTCAACGAACTTTCAAGGAGGGGTCAGTATTGCCACAAAGCCATAGTCTGCCAAAACTCAAGGAAGAACTTCATAATACATCTGCCTTGTAAGAAAGAAAAGAAACAGGCATTATTGAGAGCTTACTATGCCCAGGCACTGTGCTAAATGATTTATAAGTATTTAATTTAATCCTCTTTTAATTAATTTAATTTAATTAATTTAATCCTCACAACAACCCTGAGGGGTAGGTGCTATTATTATCCCCATTTTACAATTGGAGGAAACTGAGGCAGGCAGTGGTCAAGTGACTTGCCCAGGGTCACATAGCTAGTAAGTGTCTAAGGGTGGATTTGAACTCAGGTCTTTCTGACTCCAGGCCCAATATCCTATTCACTGTACCACCCAGATGTTTCCCATCAACGTTAGTGTTCAAGTGAAACTCAGTGGTTGTGGAGGGGATGCATTCCCTGAAAGGGAGGTTGGACTACATGCCTTCAGAGGCCTCTTTAATCTACAGTCTGAGGTTCTAAGATTCCAGGATCACCTACAGACACAGCTGTGGGTTGTATTAGCTTGTTCTAACTTCTGGCTCATCATTGGTCCAGCTCTCATCCTGTCCAGTCTTCCAGAGGGACTGAACTGCTAAATCGGACTCATTTCAATTTGACAAACATTAAGCACCCATTAGGTACAGGGAAGCCAGGAAGACCTGGGCTCAAGCTGTCCCCCTAGGCAAGGCACCTAACCTCTCTACATTGGGCAACTCTAATACTTTTAGTGGCAAAGAAGGCATCGATCTGCACTGGTATCAATCAATTAGGAATTCCTTATACCAATGACATCACTGGTTCAGTCCTCTGTTCAGGGTGTGCCCAGCCTGGGGATACAGAGATGAGCTTGGGGGGATGTCTACCCTCAAGGAATCTTAATAGGAGGAGAATGTCTGGGCATTTCCCAGGAAGAAGAGAAAGACGTTTAGTGATAACGCTCACCTCCAGAGTATGTAAGCACCCGTAGCTCATAACATACGCACACTTTGGAGGTAGGAGTGTCTGTGTGTTTGTGTATGTATCTGTTGGGGGGGGCAATTCAATGTGAACAAAGAATGGTAGAAGGAAACGGGGACAAAGGAGAGATGCAGATAATGAGCTTTGAGAAAACCCAAGGAGGGAGAGATCACCTTCACATGGGGAGCAGGAATCAGAGATAACTTCATGAAGGAAGCCTGAGCTGGACCTTGAAAGAAGAAAAGGATTTCAACCAGGGTCAGATCAGGAGGGCGTGGGCTTCAGACATGGAAGAGAGCCTGTATGGATGGAGAAAGGGCAGGCTGAGATTGAGGGCTGGCTAGTCAGAACACAGAGCGAATGAGAGCAGGAGGCGATGAGGGTAGAAAAGTAGGATGGAGCTAGGCTGCAGGAGACCAGTCCTAGCAGGCAAAAGGGTTCTAAGTTTTATCCTATACAACCGGAAGAAGCGGAAGCTCTTGGGTGGGTGTTGAGGGTGAAGGGGGCTGAATGATCGCACAAAATGCCTTTTGCACTTGCAGTCTCAGATTCCAGAACCATAAACCCGAGGCCAGGGGCTATCTCCTTCCAGAGCAGCATGGCTGAGAGGGCAAATGCACACTCAGGAGTCAGAGGGAAGGACTGACCTGCTAGACAGCGACTGGAGGAGAAGGCAAAGGCTCGCTGCTGCTGGTGTTTAAAAAAGTGGAAGCTCATAGTCAGCCCCCAAACTCCCCAACTACCACTACCTACCATGCAAAGCACCAGGGCCTCCAACACCCCTCTTCTCCCCCTCCTGTGGCCAGCAAGTTCACTCTTTGATAGTTCTGAGTATTAGAAAGTGTTTCTTTTAATCTAGGGAAATTCTGTTAATCTGTGGCAACCCATCCTTCACTCCCAGTTCTAAGCCTTCTGAGGCCAAGCAAACTGCCACCACATCACACATAAACTCAGTAAAGGTTTGGTGAATGAATCCTAGAATTTAGCTGAAAGAGATTCCAGGGTCGTAAAGTTTAACCTATGGGTTGGCCCTGAGTACTTGAAAAAGAATTTCCTCAATGACAAGATTTCTTTAAAGAAAAAATTGAAAAATTTATTTTGTTTTTCTCAAGTACATGTGAAAAAAATTTTAACATTCACTTATTTAAAATGTTCAGTTCCAAATTCTTTCTTCCCTTCCCCCTTCCCCTAGTCCCTTGAGAAGCCAAGCAATTCGAATACTTGAAACTAGCTATTAGGTCCCCACCAAGGCTGATCTTCTCTAAACCATTTAAACATCTGCTGGTCTTCCAGTTGTTTCTCAGATAGCCCTTGAGTGCCCTCATCCCCCTCTTCAGGTGGTCAGTGTCCTCACAAATACATAGCCCTAGAATGAGGCATGATCATCTAAGGTTAACAATGATTGGGGCAGGGGGCAGAAAAGGACCTCGGATTTGGAATCAGAAGACCTAGGCATAAATCCAGACTCTGCCGTTACTTGCCACCTGCTCAACTTTAAAGGAAGCACTCCGTTTCCTCTTTACCGTGATGACCTCTAAGTCCCCTTCCAGTTCCTTTCCAAAAACGGGTTCCTGTGACCCAGGTTAAGAACCTCTGCCAGATCTTTTTGTGGTGGCAAAGAATTGGACATTGAGGGGATGCCCATCAATTGGGGAATGGCTGAATAAGTTGTGGCATGTGATTGTGATGGAATACTGTTGTGCTATAAGAAATGGTTTCAGAAAAACCTGGGAAAACTTATATGAACTGATGCAGAGTGAAGTCAACAGAACCAGGAGAACTTTGTACACAGTAACAGCAATATTCTGCGATGATTAACTATAAATGACTTAGCTATTCTTAGCAATACAATGATCCAAGACAACTCCCAAAGGACTTGAGATGAAAAATGCTATCCACCTACAGAGAAAGAACTGATGGACTCTGAGTGCAGATTGAAGCATACTTTTTTACTTTATTTTTCTTGGTTTGATTTTTTGTCTATGTTTTCTTTTGCAACATGGCTAATATGTTTTGCGTGACTTCATATGTATAATTTATATCAAATTGCTTGACTTCTCAAGGGGGAGGGGAAGGAGGAAGGGGAGAGAGAATTTGGAACTCAAAATTTTTAAAAGCTAATGTTAACAGAAAGATGATATTTGTAACTCATGAGACCTTTGTCAGTATTAGGGTAGTTAGAGGGAAAAATTATATATATCTATAGATAGATAGAGAGCACGGGTAAGTTGAAGATGAAGAGGTGATATTTAAAAAATAAAATTAAAGGGTGAGAGAGGATTATATTGGGAGAAGGAGAAAGGGAGAGGTAGAATGGGGTAAATTATCTCACCTAAAACAGACAAGAAAAAGCTTTTACAGTGGGAGGGGAAGTGGGGGAAGGTGAGAGGGAATGAGTGAATCTTATTCTCATCAGATTTGACTTAAGGAGGGAATAACATACACACTCAATTAGGTATGAAAATCTATCTTACCCTACAGGAAAATAGGGGGAAAGGGATGGGGGGGGGGTGACAGAAGGGAGGGCAGACTGGGGGAGGGGCTAATCAGAAGCAAACACTTCTGAGGAGGGACAGAGTCAAAAGAGAGAATAGAATGGGGGGGGCTGGATAGGATGTAGGGAAATATAGTTAGTTTTTCCACAACATAAGTACTGTGGAAGAGTTTTGCATGACATGTATAACCTGTACTGAGTTGCTTGCCTTCTCAATGAGGGTGGGTAGGGTGGGAAGAAGGGAGAGAATTTGGAACCCAAAGTTTTAAAAACAAATGTTAAAAATTGTTTTTACATGCAACTGGGAAATAAGATGTACAGGCAATGGGGTATAGAAATCTATCCTGCCCTACAGGAAAACAGAAGGGGAAGGGGATAAGAGAAGGTGGGGGGGGTTGATAGAAAGGAGGGAAGATTAGGGGAATGAGTATTCAGAATGTACACTGTCTTGGGGTGGGGGAGGGGCAAGAAGTGAAAAACTTTGGAACTCAAAATCTTGTCAAAGTGAATGTTGAAAACAAATAAATACATCTTACTGGGGAAAAAAAGCTAAAAAAAATTTTTCACACATAATTGAGAAAAATGAAATTTTTTTTTTTAAAAAAAGAAATCTTGTCATTGAGGAAATTCCTTTTCGGGTACTCAGGGCCAACCCATAGGTTAAATTTTATGCCCCTGGAACCTCTTTCAGCTAAATTCTAGGATTCTAGGATTCATTCACCAAACCTTTATTGAGTTTATGCCTGGTGTGGTGGCAAGATTTGGAGTCAGAGAACTGGGCGTGATCCCAGCTCTGTTATTTGATACCTATGTGACCTTGGATAAATCACTTCACTTTTTTTTTCCATTCTTGGTTTCCTCCAAGCCCTATTTCCTCTGATACCACCAAAGCCCAAGGTTACACAGCTAGTAAGAGAACTTTTTTGAACTCCATTATGGAATCATAGAAACCTCTTGGCAAAGAGCCTCTCCCCTACTCCCAATCCTAGGGAGTTTGCTGGGGCTGGGTAGGATGTGGTAACAATGGGCCATTCTCCCCCAGTCCAACACCCCCAAGTTGCAGGGCCCAAGTCTATTAAACAAAGATCAGAGGAAGAGTGAGTCTGTAGAAGAGACTCCTCCCGGGTGAACAGTTTTGTATTCCCAGAGGGCACAGTATAGGACCTTAATAATAATAGGTCCCCCACTGAATTGAATGAGGCAGGACTTGGGATGAGTCTTGAAAGACTGGAGAGGATTAAACACATTATATACACCTGAAACACCCTACAGTCACCTGGAATTAACCAGTTACAATTATGATTGTGTTTTGAGGCTCAGTTATTTAACACCAAGGCTCTTCCCTTCTCTGGCCTCAGTTCTGTCATCATCTATAAAAAGAAGGGAATGGTGATCCCTAAAGGAGGCCTCCCAACTCTAAATCCTACAATACCTGTGAAATTTTTGACAATTTCCCATAATTTCTCAGTGAGAACTGGGGACATTCTAGATATACCAAACGGTATCCCAGATGTCACTTAATTTCTCCAGGTCTCCTTTACTTCATCTATAAAATGAAGGGATTGGACTCAATGGCCTCTCAGGTCTCTTTCAGCACCAAATCTATACCCACCAGACTAGCTCAGTCCTGCCCCAGAGCAGTTCAAAGACGTTGTTTTGAAATGTGAAGGCGTGTAACTAAAGTGTGACCGTGACTACCCTGTCCCCCACTGCCTCAAGGCCAGGTATGTTACATTTCACTGTTCTCCCAGGATGTACCCTCAAGGGGGTAGGGGGGCAGTGTCATTTCTTGTGGGCATTAACTCGAGCTCCCATTGATTGTGTTCTCCAAATTTTAGGGGTTTCCTGTATCCCCGTTCCATTTAACCATTTAACAGTCAGATTAGCCTAAAAAAAAGAGAATACTTATTTCAAAGTTATAAAAAACAAATATATAAATCATCCCCACCCACACCAAATTGGAGCATAATCCCCATTCTGCCACCTCAGGCTCTGGGGAGGGAGAGAGATTAGGCACACATAATTTAGCTCAGTTCCTATATAACATAGTCCTCCCAAGTTCCAAGTCCAAAGTTTGAGGCCCGGGCAGGGGCCCAGGCACGCTGGCTTGTCAGGTTTTCCCTGGTGACCTGGCAGTAGCCCAAGCTTAGTCTCTAACTCAAGCTCTTAGGCCCACAACATCTAGGCCTAGAACTGAAATGGACAAACAAAACAGACAAAAACCTCAAGCCCAGTTCTGGGGGCCACAGGTCTTAAAGGGGGAAGGGGGAAGGGAGCCCCCAACCACTGCCCCGCCCCCTCAGCTTAGTTCATTTTTGCTGGTGGGGCTGTGAGTGACAGACAGATTATCCCCAGGTGGTAGTTTTAATGACACAGCTGGTTCTGCCTAAGCAGCACATGGAAAAGGCTACTCTCACCCCACATGTAGGGGAATACAAAATATCTTCTCCCAGAAGCAGATCCTTGGCAAGATATCTCCCACATGAATGCCTCCATCTCAGGGGATCTGGGTGCAATGTCCATGCCCATACCCGTGTCGGGGCAGACCGGATGCCCCCAGAGCTTAAAGGTTGTCTGCACTTTGCAAAGTGGATTCTTGTGACAAGTCTACAAGGCAGGCCAGGGCAGAGGTAATTCTGCCCACTTCAAAGATGAGGATAGTGAGGAAGCTCTGCAAGGTGGGGCAGAACTGCTGGGACACCAAATAACTATTGAAGAACACAAGAATGTTATGTAACATGAGAGGAGGCCCCTAAATGTCTTCGCATTGATCAAAAACAAAAAAACACCGAAGCAATGTGAGTTGCTATTGTCCTTTTATTGATGTTTAAAGACCTTACAAGTCCCTTGGTTAAAGGAACTCCAGATTGAAGAAACTCCCTGCACTCACGCAGGTCTGAAACATACAACTCACAGCCCTAGAGCTGGATGGTGCATTTTAGTCCAACCTCTCCCTTTTAGAGAGAAGCTGAACCCCGGGGAGGGAAAGCAGCTTACCTAAGATCCCCTAGGTGAGTCAGCACCAGAGTAGGGATTTGAACCCAGGTCTTCCGATCCCAGAGCTGGTGCTCCTTCCTTTCTAGACTGTTCTTAAAAAAATCTCCAGGAGTCTCTGAGAAGCTGAGTGCCTTGTTGAGGGTCCATGAATTGGGGAGGGGAGGGGCAGGCTTCTCTGACTCAGAAGCCAGCTCTGTTCTCCCCCATGACACACTGCAGCTTATACTTAGCCATCAAACTGAAGCATTTCAGAGAGGAGTGGGACCTTGGAAGGCGTCTATTCCAAGCAGTACCCCGAGCAGTTATCCCCTCTGTTGCATACCCTGGAAGGAGCTACCCAGCCTGTTCTGGAAGACTTCCGGTGATAGAAAACTAATTTTCTGCAGCCCAAGAAAGCTCATTCTGCTTTTGGAAAGTTCTACCTTATACAGAGGCTAAATCTGCCACCTCCTCCTTTCTACCCATTTACTCCTAGTACTATCGGGGGCCTTCACAAGTCTGTGAGGTAGGGAGTGCATCACAGAGTAGGGGAGAGGCCCAAACAGAGCGACGGCCCTTTCACAGGATGAAAGCCCTTCAGATTCTTGAAGACATCACCCGGACCAGCTTCTAATTTCCATGCTAAACAAGCTCAGTTTCTTCCAAGCCAAAAAATGGCAAGCTGATGAGCTTCCGTCTGCCTCCTGGTCTTCCTCCTCTGAATCTGCCATCTTCTGGATTTCCCCCTGTAGCTTCAGCACAACTGTCTCCCAGCCCAAGCTTGGATCAAGATGGAACACACCCAAGTCACCAGCGCCAGAGGATTGAGCCTGGGAAGGGAGAGAAGGGAAGGAACCCAGATTTCCTGCTTGGTGGCCCTGAACCCCTCCTGAGGTCTGAGTCTCTGGCCAAGAAAGAAAGGCTCTCATTGGTGGCCCTTAGTGATGATGTTCTCCCCCTCCCCCTCCCCCACCCCAGGGAGTAAAATAAGATAGCATGTGGTAACAATGGTCTACCCTTTTCCAGGCCCCCCCACTCCTGCTATTTAGTCCCAGGGCTCAGGGCCCCCTGGCAACACTCCACTTGGGCCTCTTAAAAACACTCAGGGAGGCTCCATCCATCACGGGACACCAAAAAAGATAGAGCTTCCAATTAATTCACCACAGCAAAAACTTTTACCTCTGAACACGGGTCACGCATAGGGAAACTACAGGATGATGAAGATGACAATATGCACCACATTTAACCCAAACAAGCCATTCTACACCGTCACTGAGACGCACACCTACTCGTGCAAGTACAAGCGTCAGCGCCAGCGCCAGCGCCAGAGCCAGAGCCTGAGCCCGAGCCCAGACCTGTGCCCGTGCCCGTTTCCATATCCATGCCCTTGCCCAACTCCATGTCCGTGTCTGTGCCTGTGCCCAAACCCGTGCCCAAGCCCGTGCCCAAGCCCTTGCCTAACGCCAAACCCTTGCCTAAGCCCATGCCCTAGCCCATGCACGAGCCTAAGCCCATGCCCAAACCCGTGCCTAAGCCCATGCCCAAGCCCATGCACGAGCCCAAGCCCATGCACGAGCCTGAGCCCCTGCATAAGCCCAAGCCCTTGCACAAGTCCGAGCCCCTGCACGAGCCCGAGCCCGAGCCCGAGCCCGAGCCCGAGCCTAAGCCCACGCACGAGCCCAAGCCCGAGTCCAAGCTCGTGCCCAAAGTCACGCCGACAAGTCTGCATCAGCACCTATGAATGCGAAAGCAGAGGCAGCAGGGGTAACAGAGGCAGTGGAAGCAGACAGTCATGCTCCAAGTGCTCGTGCAGCTGCTCGACCCACACTGCCCGGACGTCCAGCAAACGCCGGCACAAAACCAAGGAAACCTACGTGGTCTCGCGCCCACACTCCCACTGACTGTGAGAGCTGGCTCTCCTTGGCACCCCTGTGCACCCATGAAAGGGCTCGGCGGAACACACCGGGTGTGGTCAGCCAGGTCTTGGGATCTGGCAAGATAGGAAGGTGAGGATATGGACAAGAGGGCATGAGAGCGGGGAGCCCGCGGGCCCCTGGCTGGGCAGAAAAGGCCTAGCCAGGGGACCAGTTAGGAGAGTATTCCAATGATCTAGATGAGGGGCTATGGGGGCCTGCACCCGGGTTGCAGGATTTGGGAGTGAAGAGGAGGAGACATGAATGAAAGGTATTTTTGAGACGTTGAACCAACAGGAGTCCGCAACTAAATGTGGGATCTGGGGGAGAAAAGGGACTCAGAGGATGGTATCGGCATCAGTAGCAATAGGGAAGACAGGAGGAAGATAATGAGGGTCCCAGTGGCTCCACATCATTTGGAGGTGCCATTGAAGGTGGGAGAGAGCCCCTATACAGAGTTATCTGGCCGAGATGACCATGGTATGTGCAAAGAGTCCTGGATTTAAGTTCTGGTCAAGTCACTGAGTAAAGGCATAGTCCGGACAATGGGGGCGCATGCCTGGAACCAGGACCAGCAGTGCCTGCGCTGAACCATTATTCCTCAGGGAAGGAGGCCCAGTCCAGCAAATTACTCTTAGTCTTGGCATACTCTGGGGACAATTGGGAGGTTAGCACAACCAAGAGCTAGCGGGAAAAAAATGGGACAAACAGTGAGGCTGCTAAAAGCCAAAGGAAGAAGCCCCTGGGGACAGAGGATGATGGGAAGGCTTCCTGAGTCCTATTTATAGAATAAAGGAGCTGGTTTGGACCATTTCTTTGGCGCTTGTCTCCTAAACATTTATCTTATTTTAGGAGGAGAGAGAGGGGAAAGGGGAGAGGGGAGATTTCTTCAAATGAACTAGGAGGCCCTCAAAAGGAGAAAGTTTCCCCTCCTCTTCCTCTTCCTCCTCCTCCTCTTCTTCCTTGTCCTCCTCCTCTTCCTTCTTCCTCCCCCTCTTCCTCCTCCTCTTGCTCCTTCTATTCCTCCTCCTCTTCTTCTCCTCTTCCTTCTCTTCTTCCCCCCTTCCTCCTCCTCTTCCTCCTCTTCCTCCTCCTCCTCCCAATCACATCAGAACTGAGGCCAGGCTCCAAGCACACCTGAGACACTCCGGAGATGCACATGGACTTGAATTAATCCCCCCCCCCATGTGAGTTTTCTCACCTGCCAATATTACCACTGTAAGAAGCAATGAGTTAATGGAAAAGTGCCCTAAACTTGGAGAAGAAGTACAGAAGCCTAAATCTCTACTTTGCCCCTTACAGTCTGGGGTGGGAGGCTCTGTTTTCTTCTCTGTAAAACAAAGGGGCCCTTCCCACTCTCAATCTATGATCCTATGATAGGATGAGAGTCTACAAGGACCCTAACATTCAAGTATGGACAGAAGGTGACCCCTCCTGAGGGGCACATCTGGGGGGGGCTCCCCTGAACCCCACTCACTCCCTTTTACACAAGGATGGCCTCTAAGGTTCTGTCCAGTTCAAGCTCTAGGACCCTAGCATGCTAGGACACTTTTTTTTTTGGTCTAGCCAATGGTGTTAAGTGACTTGGCCAGGGCCATACAGCTAGTATTATGTGTCTGAGGTCACATTTGAACTCAGGTCCTCTTGACTCCAGGGCCAGTGCTCTATCCACTGCGCCACCTAGCTGCCCCGTAGGGCAGCTTTTTTTTAAAGTCTAAATATGAACTACCTATACAGACCCTACTGAAGCCTCCCTAGGAGGCTGAGACAGCATGATGGACACATGGGGTGAGAGGCTACCATCACCCCCAGGTCCTCCACAACACACACACACACACACACAGACACGTGTGCATACCCATATATATGTGCACACATACATGTATACATGTGCACACAAACACATGCATACAAACACATACACAGATCTCTGGCAAAAAAAAAACAATTAGACATTTATTTCCTTACAGAATTTCTAAGTCTTTGTAAACAGCTGGCCTGGGATGAGTTATAGTTGGTTCTTCTGGCAGACAAAGGGTAAGTTGGATTTCTTCCTATTACATCATGTATTTTTTAAGGAAATTAACCGTCCCAAGAGATTCTGAGGAAAGTTTTCATGGTTCTCTCTGAGGGGGGCCTGAGCAAAAAAGAAGGCATATTTCCTGTGGGGCTCATTGGCTAGACACCCAGGGAGGAGATGCTCATTTAGGTCATGCCCCCGCTTCTATGCTGAACCTATCCAAGTCAGGCCCAATCCTATTTTTAACAGCAACAGGGAAGAAAAATGTCCCTAGTTTTTCGTCCTGTCCCAGGATCTCTCAGCCCTAATGTGTCAGAGTCCCACTGCCCATACAATAACAACCACAAGAATAATAACCACAACAACAATAATAATAACTCACATTTACACAGTGCTTTACAAGTCTGCAGGCAGGGAATGCAACATAAAGTAGGGAAATAGGAGTGACCCCTTAGTGGCTGAGTGACTTTGAAGTCATGTCACCTCTCTATCTGGTTCTTAGTTTCTCCATCTGAGGACCACATGAAATAGAATCTATAAAACATACCTTGTCAAAGACTCTATCATCCCCATTTCCCAATTGGGGAAGCTGAGTCCCAAAGAAGGTAAAAAACTGGCCCACGCTCACATAACTTCAAGAAGTAGCAGAGTCATGGTTAGCAAGACAGTCTCCTGGACTCCCATGTCAGGGTTCTGCTTCAGGGATGGGGAGAGGATTGAGAGAGGCCCGGAAGAGGGGAAGGGGAAAGGGGCACAGAGGATGGGGTAGAGGAAGGGACCACAGAAGATAATCCAAGTTGGGTGAACATTGTGAGGGAAAGCCTGAGAAAAAGGAATAAGCTGGAGCTATGGGGTATTGAGGGATGAGAAGACCAATATGGCAGGAGTGAAAAGGACTGCAAAAGAGATGATGTTAGGAAGAGGGCTTTGGGAAGCCTGAGGTAATTCAAGGTCAAGGCCATGACCTTCAGGAAAACAGAAATAATCTCTGAATTTTCTCTCTATTTGGGTCCCTCCCCCCCACCCAAGCAATGCCCTGAGAGAGGTGGAATGGAGAGGTCACTCTAACAGTAACAGATCCTAAGAGACAGGGGGAGGGGGGCAGGATATGCCAAGAAGGGGGGGGGGGTCATAGGGGTGGGTCTATCAGTGGGCAGACAAGAGCCACAGCTGATAAGTGAGAGTGACTTGGGAGGCAAAGGGAAGCAGAGGAGATTGTTATTCGGGCTCAGCCGGCTGTTTCACTGGAAGTCCCTTGGTGTCGACACCATACTAGGTATGTGGGAGCCACCTGGGAGCCAGGGCAGGCCACGGAAGATGTCATGGTTCTAGACTCTACTCTTGTGAGTCTGGCTCTGTTTAGAGCCCCAGCCTGCGACCTGCCCAAGAATCCAAGGGAGAGAGCCCAGGCTCATGCAACCCTGGACACACCTGCTCCCTGGAGTGGGGTGGTGGGTTGGGTCCCTTTCCCATCCCAGTGATGGAGAAGTTCAGGTTGTACCATTCTCTCATCTGTCTCTCTCCACAGTCTACTCCTGCCCCATCCCTATCCCTTTAGGGGATTCCTGGATGTTTGAGGAACCTGTGGGATAAATGTTCATCAGATCCTGGAAGCTTTCCCTGGGGCCTGAAGAGGTAGTGATGGTGAAGCCGGTCCCTAACAATGACAACATATGAGCTAAGCACAAGAAATTCAAACTCCGCGGATGGATAAATGGAAGAAGAGAAACAGAAAAAGTTACAACAAACCAACTAGAAACTGTTCTCAAAATAAAGGCCTTGGAAAACGTCAGAAATGCCTCTGGAATTGGGGAGAGGGCAAAGGGAAATGTTGCCCTCTTGGATTCCTAAAGGAAATAGGTTAAGAACAGAACAGCCTGATCCAACTTCACAGTTTACAAGGTGTTTCAGTGTTTACAAATCATTTTGCCATTTACAAGGCACTAGGCCATTTTATAAGGCACTTCACAGTTTACAAGGTGCTATACAAGGGAGAAGACACTTCACTGTTTACAAGTTGCTTCAGAGCTTACAAAACGTTTTATATTCATTATTCAACAACGATTTTTCAAGCACTTACGCACAAAACACTGCTCAAGGTGCTGAGAGATACAAAGATAATTCAGATATGTTTTGTTTTCAGAGGCACATTGTTTCATCTGATCTTCAGTGAAAACATGACAGGGGCAAAGATCATTATCCACATTCTACAGATGAGGAAATGTAAGCCTGGTAGCAGAACTAGCTTTGAGTACATGGGTTCTAATTCTACTTCTGTCATGTACTCCTCGTGTGCCATGAGCAAGCTAGAGGCAGCTAGGTGGCCCGGTGGATAGAGAGCACTAGCCCTGGAGTCAGGAAAATCTGAGTTCAAATCCAGTTTCAGATACTTAGCAAGCAGGGTAACCCTGGGTGAGTCATTTAACCACTACCTACCTCCGTTTCCTGATCTGTAAAATGGAGATACCACCATCTCTCTCCCAGGGTGGCTGTGAGGATCAAATGAGACACTCATATTTCCAAAGTACTTTGCAAACCTTAGTGGGATAGAAATGTCAGGGAACTCTTGTATCTCTCTGAGCCTTGGTCTCCCCACCAGTAAAATAAAAAGGTTGGGCTTGACAGCTTCTTCAGTCCCTCCCACCCTTAGATCTAAAAGGCTAGGACCCTGCCAGCTCAACGCTCTTTTTGTCACCCCCCCACTCACAGTCTCCATGAAAGGGCACTCAGTGCTGGTGCCAGGAATAAAGAGCGGGATCAACTGCTCCATGCCTGGAGCCCTACGGGAATGTGTAGAGTCATTGCTGGCATTGCCACCATTATGGTGGCATGTTAGGCACAAGGAATGGCAAAGCATTTCCCTAGAGCTATGCAGAAGCACCCACAGTAACAAGAGGCTGAAGAAGTTTGGCTTCCCCCAGGAACAGCAACTCAAATCTACAGTGCTTTACCAAGCACTTCTTGTGAACACAGACTTGACATTCTCCATCCATAGACCTCGGTTTTCTTAGCTGTAAAAAGAAAGAGTTAAATTAGGTGGTCTAGAAGGTCCCTTTTATTTTGTAAAGAGAGACTCACAGTGTACTGAAAAGAACATGGAATCAGAAGGCCCGGTTTAGTTGTGTCCCTTGATTTTTCTACTATTTACTATCATCACTACCATTGCCATCTTAACTCTCCGCCAAAATCAGCAACATCATCAGAATCACCACCATAAGCTCTTTCTCTCTACTACAATCACCAACATCATCACCAGAATCACCACCATCATTCTCTTCCCCTCTACTATAATCACCCGCATTATTACTGGATCACCATCATCACCATCATCTTCCTCCTCACCACGATTACCAATATTATTACTGGAATCATCTTCCTTCCACAATCACCAACATTATCACTAGAATCACCATCATCTTCCTCCTCACCACAATCACCAACATTATCACTGGAATCACCACCATCTTCCTCCTCACCACAATCACCAACATTATCACTGGAATCACCACCATCTTCCTTCCACAATCACCAACATTATCACTAGAATCACCATCATCTTCCTCCTCACCACAATCACCAACATTATCACTGGAATCACCACCATCTTCCTCCTCACCACAATCACCAACATTATCACTGGAATCACCACCATCTTCCTCCTCACCACAATCACCAACATTATCACTGGAATCACTACCATCTTCCTATCACAATCACCAACATTATCACTAGAATCACCATCATCTTCCTCCTCACCACAATCACCAACATTATCACTGGAATCACCACCATCTTCCTCCTCACCACAGCCACCAACATTATCACTGGAATCACCACCATTTTCCTCCTCACCACAATCACCAACATTATCACTGAAATCACCACCATCTTCCTTCCACAATCACCAACATTATCACTACAATCACCACCATCTTCCTCCTCACCACAATCACCAACATTATCACTGGAATCACCACCATCTTTCTCCTCACCACAATCACCAACATTATCACTGGAATCACCATCATCTTCCTCCTCACCACAGTCACCAACATTATCACTGGAATCACCATCATCTTCCTCCTCACCACAATCACCAACATTATCACTGGAATCACCATCATCTTCCTCCCTGCCACAATTACCAACATCATTACCAGATCCACCATCATTATCTTCCTCTCTACCAGAATTACCATCATCCTCACTGTCACCTTCACTTTCATCATCACACATCCACTATCATTGCAATCACCGTGATCACCTCCAGCAGCAGCAGCAGCACCGTCATTATCATCCTAAGAATCATCCTCTTTACAACTGATATTTATAAAATGCTTCAAGGATTTGCAGAATGCTTTACATCCCATTATGGCGTTGTTCATCACAATCATCTCACCAACACCGCTTTCACTATTAAACACAACCCTTATCATCTTAACTGTGAACACCACTGTCACCATTATCATCACTACCATCACCATGACCATCGTTATCACATTACACTCTCTCACCTCCATGCCTTTGCTTATACCATTTCATTTGCCGAGAATCTTTTCTCTCCCTCTCTTTGAGGGGGATTTCCTATTTATCCTTTAAAGCCCAACTCAGATGCACCTCTTCCAGGAAACCCTCCCCAATCCTTCAGCTCAAAGTGATCTCTGCTCTGTCTGACCCCATCCCAAAGCATCTTCTTTGTCCCTCTCCTATACATTTACCTCATAATATTCTGTTTTATAGTTGATTGTGTATTATAATTGTCTCTTAGTTTCTTCTCCTACATTACAAGGACAGAAAACAGTCACCTAAATTTTATGTCTCCCTCAGAGATTCACACAAATTTTCCATTTTCTATTGTTGAAGGGATGGCTCACTGGTTAGGGGAGGAGGAGAGGACATACTAGGAAATGAAGATGATATTTTAAAAAAAGATATCTTTTAAAATGTCTATGCATCCACATTGGTCACTGTATACAACTCCCTCATTGGGATTATTTCTTTTTGTTCTTTCAGAATTTCTTTCTAGACATCCCATCCTTCCAAAGCTAATGTCCCATGCAGTCCACAAAATCCTACCTCTCACCTCTGAACTCTTTATATCATGCTCTCTGAAAATCTCAAATATTTGTCAGACTAAGAGGGGCTGTCTCTCAATCACAAATTCCCCCTTTTTTTGTAAATAGTATTTTATTTTTTCCAATTACATGGAAAGATAGTTTTAAATATTCATTTTTTATAAGATTTCGAGTTTCAAATTTTTTCTTCCTCCCTCCCTTCCATCCCCCTCCCTGAGATGGCAAGCAATCTGATATAGGTCATACATGTGCAGTCGTGTCAGACATATTTCCACATGAGTCACGTTGTCAATTAAAGGAAGTGGTTGCTTCCTCCCTGAGTTCCTACTTTGCTTTATACATCTCTGGTGCAGTTCTGGACTGTTGCATATGTATTTAATGCATATGCTCTTTAATATGCACATGTAGTTTATGTAACATTGCACATGATACTTAATGTGTGCTCAAGTCTCACCCTCTTCTTAGACTCTGAACTCCATGAGGGCAGAGTTGATATCTAAAAGCTGTCTCTCTCTCATAGCTCCCAGTACAAGGACCCAGGGCACACAGAAGGTGCTTTAAAAAATCTCTGTTGGACTTAATTGAATGAAATGGAATCAATTAAAGCCAATGGAGCCACTTCAGGGCCCCCTCTCCTCTGGGTGGCCTGCCAGGCTGCGACAGGATGCCTTTTTTCTGGGGAGAGTATTTTTCCCAAAATGGAAAATGACTTGATTCAGTTCGGGCTGTGCCTCTCAGCTTCACCTCACTCTGTTTGGGGGCGTTTATGGTCGAAGCAGATGCCAAACATATCCTTCAAAGGCGAAAGAGCTTGGGCCTCGGGCCCAGCTCCATGCAGAAGCTTCAGCAGAAAGACCACATTGGAATATCTAACTTGGACATTTTTTTCCCTCTTTTGACAAACAACCTATTTGTTTAAAAAGCCATTTTTGAAAACCACATTTTTGGGCTAAAGGTCTGTGAGGCGGCTTTGTTCAGCAGCCTTGGCCTTTCCCTCTCTCTGGTTACTACAGAAGCTATGCCAACAGCCACTCATGATGAGGTCTGAGGAAGACCAGGCTGTGGCCTGCAAGAGACAGGATCCCCTGGGCCTTTCCAGCACCCTCATGGCTGCTGAAATGTTTGTGCATGGGTGTGTTTGGGTATGGGGGGGTCTGTACATTGTGTTTCTATTCTGCCGTATGTGCATTTATTCGGGTTTTAGATGTAGCCAGAATATGGATCAGGGAAAAAGAGGGCTGAAGTTGGTATCACCAAACCTTAGTTCAAATCCTGAACTCTGCAAGTCCCTTGGGCTCTCTGGGCCTCAGTCTCGCCATCTGTAAAACAAAGGGTTTGGACTAGATGGCCTCTAACGTCCTTTCCATCTCTAGAGCTATGATCCTTCATGATTGGGTAGCTCTGTATGTATTTGCATTCATCTCCCTATCTCTGAGATGAAGGAAAAGAAGGAAAAGGCCTTCTCCGCATGTTATGATCTGGCCTTTATATCCCACCTGCTTCGTCATGGATACTTAAGCTTTTAGATACGTGAGATTTGTTTCCTGCAAATATTCTAGCAACAAGAATAAAATGACTTGCCTACTAATAAAAACATATGCACACATTTGTGTATTTGTGCATCTTTTTACACACTTTGTAGTGTTTTTGTATATCTTTGCTATTATTGTTCAGTTGTTTCAGTCATGTCAGATTCTTTGTGACCCCTTTTGGGGTTTTCTTCACTAAGAAATCGGAGTAGTTTGCCAATTCCTTCTCTAGCTCATTTTACAGATGAGGAAACTGAGGCAAAAAGGGTGAAGTGACTTGCCCAGGGTCACACAGCTAGGAAGTGTCTGAAGCCAGATTTAAGCTCACATTGCGCCATGTAACTGCCTTCATATATCTTTAGGTTATCTATTACGCTTGTCAAAGATATACTCACATGTGTTCATTTACATCTTAGAGTGGGTCTGGATGTGTTTCGACATCTACCTGCCTTTTTCAGGGGAGGGAAGAGTGTTATACTGTCTCTGGGTTTATCTAAACATCCCTAGGAATCTTCCCAAGGAGTGATTACCACACTGGAAGCTCCTTAAGGGCAGGGACAGAGTAACTTCATCTGTATCTCTCCCACACCCTTGCCAAGTTCGGGGTCTTTCATGCAGTAGGTGGTCAATAAATGTTTGTTGATATTGCAATTGCCTCACTTCATTTTGCATCAGTTTATATAAGTCTTCCCAGGTTTCTCTGAAACCCCTCCCTTTATCATTTCTTACAGCACAACAGTTATCTCATCACATTCATATACCACAATTTGTTCAGCCATTCCACAACTGACGGGAAAAAGAGGGATGAACTGCTTAATCAGATTGATGTATTGGTGATGAGTGGAAAGTGTGGGGAGACAAAGAGGTGAGAAAGCGGGCATGGCAGGAGTGTTCAGAACGAAGGAATGAATGAATGAAAAATATATTTATTAAGCATGGTATTTCTAGGGGAAGCTGGGTGCTAGGCCTGGAGCCAGGAAGACTCATCTTCATGAGTTCAATCTGGCCTCAGACACTTATTAGCTGTGTGACCCTGGGCAAGTCACTTCACCCTGTTTGCCTCAGTTTCCTCATCTGTAAAATGAGCTGGAGGAGGAAATGGCAAACTACTCTAGTATCTTTGCCAAGAACACCCCAAATGAGGTCATGGAGAGTCAGACACAACTGAAATAACATAACAACATGCACCAGGCTCTGTGCTAAGCAGTAGGAATACAAAAGAAGGCAAAAGACAGCCTCTGCCCTCAAGGGACTCACAATCAAATAAGGGAGTCAACGTGCAAACAACTACGTACAAACAAGCTACATACAAGATATATAGGAAATAATTAACAGAAGAAAGGCAGTGGAATTACCCTCTCACAGATTACCCTACCACCAGTAGGAGAGGCAATACACACAGAGAATACTCCTAACTGGAGAATATGTACGTAAAGAAACAAGGGTAGGGAACACATGCAGTTAGGAAACATGTGAAAAAGGCACTTGAGTAGGACACCCACGTGGTCAAGGAATACAAATGGCCAATGAAATCTACAGCAGTGTCCGCTGGTGACGTTAGCCTAGGGCTTTCTTCTGTTCTCTTGGGTGTCTCCACTGAGCTGCTCTCTGCTTGGTGTCTCCATGATGTTAGCCTAGGGCTTTCTTCTGTTCTCTTGGGTGTCTCCACTGAGCTGCTCTCTGCTTGGTGTCTCCATGATGTTAGCCTAGGGTTTTCTTCTGTTCTCTTGGGCTGCTCTCTGCTTGACATCTCCACTGTTCTCCACTGCTCTCTGCTAGGTTTCTCCCACTCTCCCCTGGGCTTCTTTACTAAGCCATTGTTTACTGCTGATACCTCCAAGTGTGTAACTATGATGCAGCTTCTTCCCCATAGAGGTAAGGCTCTGCCAGCTCCTTAGCCTACAGACTGAGGAGCTATCTTTGGCTCTTCTGTGATATAGACCTTAAACAGCTAGCTAAAGAAATCCCTAGGCATTTTAAGTCTGGGTTTTGAACTCTTGTTCTCCTGTCGTTACTTGGCATCTCTCACCCAGAGATCAGAATCACTATATTCCATGTGATATTTTCTACAATTTTTCCAGTAATTAAAGTCAAGCACACTGGCCTCATCAGAATTATTTCTCTTTGTGCCTTCAGAATTTCATTTTTGATGGTTTCCTTTTCCTCCTGGGATGACTTCCTCTGCTGAATTTTAGATCGTGAGACCCTACATACCCTTTTCTGAACACTCTGAAATGTGTTCTCCAAAAATCTAGAGTGGCATATTCAGACTGTGCCCAGTTTTCTCTCTCTTCTTTATCACAGAATTCTAAGATACAGTGGCCACTTCCTCCCAAGGTACCCATCATTTTCACATCAACAATCACTTCTTCCTTGTTGGCATGAATAAGATCCTCTCATCTTTTCCTTCACCTTTTTAAAGATGAAATTTTCATTAAGGCAAGTCATGAAATATCAGTTGCTCTACTTTTAACAGAGAGAAAGCTCCAATAAATTTCCATATAATTGAACCATTTATATATTTATCAATAGAAAGTTAGATGATGATGATGATGATGATAGATAGATAGAGATAGATAGATAGATAGATAGATAGATAGATAGATAGATGGATAGATGGATAATGCCTCTATCCCAGGCTTGCTACCTATTTACAAAAATCTTTATTTATTTCTGTTTCCTTTTTCTGTACAGGTAATATATAGTATAGCGCAATAATAATATCATTTCTGTTTCTGCCTCAATTGATCTTTACCCAAATACTCTCAACTATGTTTCCCATGTTTCTTGGATTTCTTTTCATGAGTACAGCTTCTTAATAAATAATCCTACTTTGTGCAATTGTTTCTCTATCTTATTCTCTTTGAAGAAGGAATAAGCTATACCCTTACAGACCCATATTCTAGTCATCATGGGTCCTACTAAGTCTTAGTGATACTTATGATGACAAATTTCCTTCCTAAACCAAGGGAATATACATAATATACACAATGACCCCCATATCAGAGAGAGAGAACAGAAGGAAGGCCAGAAGGGATCACAGACAAGTAGAATTGCTTTGAAAGTTACATGTTGGATTTGTCCTATACTTAAAAGAAAAGCAAACTCTAAGTAATGAGTATCCAATTTTACATACAATCCTTTCCTATCTTGTAATCTATAAGGAAATCTACAAATCCTATAAGGAAATGTTTATTTTATTCGGTGCTTGTTAAAGTCAAAATAAAAATCAATTAAAGTTAATTTTTAAAAGAACTATTGAGGAATGTTACACGACCAGTCAGACATGGTCCCTGTTGGTCATTTTTGTTGTTCTTTTATGACTGTGGGTGCAAAAAGCAAAAGGCATCAAGGAAGCACCCTCCACCCCAGTAGAATGTAAACTCCTTGAGGTCAAAAACTATTTAATTTTTTTTTCTTTCTATCCCCAGCCCCTCACACAGTACTTTGCATAGAGCAGAGAAATATTTGCTGGATTAAACTGGATCAAGAGATAACTTCTTCCTTCCCTCCCCCTCAGTCTGAGGGAAAGCTCATGGAGTCCTAACACACTCAACAAGGGAGACAGAGAGTTTGAAAGGGGAGAGCCTCTTATTTTATTTTGCAGGCAATTAGGGTTAAGTGACTTGTCCAGGGTCACACAGCTAGTAAGTGTCTGAGGCTGGATTTGAACTCGGGTCCATCCTGACTCCAGAATCGGTCTCTATGCACTAAGCCACCTAGCTGCCCCAAGTATCTTCTTTTAAAGGCTTCTTTGTGGGCAGTTCTTTCTGGCTCCGTGGCCAATCTTCCTTAACTCAATCTCTCTTCTCCCATCATGAGGACCAGGGGACCAAACCTTGCCCTTCGGAAAGAGGCATACAGCTCCCCTCTTAGAATTGTCCAGGACACAGGTCAGCAGTGGAAGTCACCAAGCGCAGGTTCAGCTCCACAGATGCCCCATGGGTTAGACTCCAATCCAAACCCTGCTGCACTAGAAATGTCGGTTGTTTCTATAGAACTTTTTCGATAAAAAATATTTTACAGCCACTATTTCATCTGATCTTTGCAGTGACCCTATGTGATGGTAGTACAGGGGTTATTACCTCATTTAATAAATGAAGAAACTGGAATTCAAGGAAGGGCAATGACCACCCAAGATTTAAATGGCTAGTAAGGAATGGAAGTAGAATTAACACTGTCTGTACCTCAGCTGTGCATAGTAACTGATGCAGTCTCTCCCGATAGACCATGAGCTCTGTGAGGACAAGCGCCACATCTTTGCCTTGCTTCACATCCCCAGCACTTAGCACAATACCTGGCATATAATAGGCACTTAATAAGTAAACGCTTGTAGACTGAGCAATTCAAGCACAGATCTTCTGACTTTTGATACCAGATTTTTACTATTACATCGGGAACGTCTAGGGAACTCATGTTGGGCCTAGTTTCTAGGGTATCTTTTTATGGGAGTATAGGCTAAATGATGATAGTGGTAAAAGCTGGGGCTGGATGGGAAAGTCCTCTGGAAGACGGCAGGTCTTCAGTTAGGCCCTGATTAATGATTCAGCAAGTATGGAGCATTTACTGCATTCAGCTTCCTGTTCTTGGCTACTCTCAGCCCTTGCCCTGAAAGGAGCTCACAGTCTAGTAAAAATTGAAATTGACGATGGAATGTCACATCCAGAAGGGTGCTTAGAAATCATCTGAGACAACCCATTCATTTTACAGATAGGGAAACTGAGGCCCAGGGAGGGAAAAGGACCGGCTCCAGATCACACAACTGGGTATTGGCAGAGCCAAGAATAGCATCCAAGACTCTTTCTCCTACATGGCACTGACTAGGTAACAAGTTCTTTTTTTAAGCATTAATAAAACATCTTTATAGAATAATCATTTGTGATCACAATAGAAGAGAAGGCATGGGATAATGCCCAATCTCACAATGCATCAAATCTCTCTTATGTACTTACAGTATCACATATTTCATGAAAGGCAATAATGTGATGTAGTCAGCAGAGACTTTGGAGCCAGAAAGACCAGGGTCCAAGTTGTACCTCTTTTACACACACTGGGCAACTCTCTAAGACTGGAAGTTACAGAGAGAGTACTGACCTCCACTAGTCTAGGGCATTTCCTCATCCAGGTATTCCCTATATGGAAGAACTCCTAAGTCCTGTCTCTATCCCTGCTGGGTGCCATAGTTGTCTCAGCCTGGACTTTAGGAGCTCCAAGAAGCCAAGGGCCATAGAGTTTATCCAAACTCTATATCCACCTTGCCTAGCACAGCCCTCTGCATAGAGGTAAATACTAAAATGTTCCCATAGAAATGAGCAAGACAGGCACTGGGGTCAACAGGGACTCATGGAAGGGAGCATTCAGTGAAGAGAAGTCAGGGGCCATGGACTGGGCTTTCGTGAACTGGATTTGGAAAGGCAGGAGGGAGAAGGGGGACTCTCCAGCCAGGGTCTAAGAATCTGTATCTAAATACCATTTCCTCTGAGACCCCTCGTCCCAATGCGGGCTCTGGCGTTGCTGGCTCCAGTCCCTTGGAGTGCTTGTGTCTAACCCTGGTAGTTCTGGGGCTGGTACAGACATGTCCTGGAGACACCCAGTTCAGAGGAAGGGAGAGGGTGAGGGTTCAGGCAAAGCCCCACTCCACCCACTCACCAGGACTCACACTCTGCCTGACTGAGGTACGTAGAGAGAGAACATGGACACTCTTAGATCTGCCCCATGCACCACTGGCCTCCCCTCACCCTTGCAGAGAGCACCACACTATCCGGTGCTCAATTCTACCCTGTCCTAGCTTATAATCACTTCCTTTCAAATATGGCAGACCCTTCCACAGCCCTATTCCACTCATGGGATCCATTCTGCTTAGTGACGCTGATACCTATGATGTTGAATCTGACTCTTTAAACTGGGGGAATAATATCTAGATGACAACAATAATATATGTAAGTGCTGTGTCCCCAGACAGCTCAAGGATCCCAAAGGACCAGAGCTGGAAAGATCATAGGATCAAAGAGTTATTGCTGGGAGGTTCCATGGTCCAAACCACTCATTCTTTAGATGAGAAAATTGAGGGACCAAAAGATAAAGTAATTTGCCCAAAATCACACAAGTACTGTCTCCTCCAGAATCCGAGTTCACAGAGCAAAGGTCCCTGTCAGATCTCTGCCTCCTCCCTGAAAAGCTATTTTTTCCCAGGGTGGAATCACAGGATCGGAGATTTCAAGTTGGAAAGGACTCTAGAAGCCATTTCCTCATTTTTCAGATGAGGAAACTGAGGCACAACAAAGACTTGACTAACATCACACTGATAGCATCAGGAGCGGGATCTGGGCCAAGGTCTTTCTGACTTGACATCCAGTGCCTTCTTGTCTATATCAGAGATGAAGACATGAGAGACAGAGACAGCAAAATTCAAGACAGAAAGATAGAAAGGAAAGAGAGAGAAAGGGAGAGAGAGATTGGGAGAGAGAAGACAACTGAGGAATCCAAGGTCCCCACCTTCTCCCCCAAGCCCTCCCTATTGATCAGTGGGGGGAGCAGTGACCTTGAGCAAATCTGCTGACTCAGGGATCTTGTTCCCAGGCTTTTGAGCCATAAATCTTTGGGGCCACTCCCTTGGGCGCTGCTGCCTTACCACAGTATTCCTCATGTTTTCCCACAGAGCAGATTCCTGCAGGGTAGTGGACCAGGAGGAGGCTGGATTATGAGGCACAGCTTAGGAAGATGGAGAGGGAGGGTTCCCAGTAGCATGAGACTGACTGTGCATATGGGAAGGCTCACCAAAGTGTGTGTATACTTAAAAACATGACATAAGTCCCCTGTGTCCTCACCCCACCTCCAGGCACAGGGAGAGAGGCTCATGAGTAGGACCAGGACCAGACCACCAATAAGTGGCAGCCATCCAGAGGAGGTCAACCAGATGAAGAAGGACCCAGAGACCACACCATCCTCGACACAGCTGGAGGAACTAGGAATGTTCAGCCTGGGAAATAATAATAATAATAAGAGCTCATTTTTCTCTAGCTCTCCAAGGTTTGCTAATTGCTTTCCTCATTAACAGCCCTGTGAGATAGAATTGCAAACAAAATTTCTCTGTTTTACAAATAAGAAAACAAGGATTCAAAGAGGTTAATCTCCAAAGTAGAGACTGGGTCATCCAGGGTCAAGGAATCTTCATCTCAACCTGGAGATTTAGAGCCATGAGGACCTCGGAGGTCATCCAATACAAATCGTCATTTGACAATTAAAGAAAGAAGGAACAGAGAGACTGAAGCTCCCATTGGAGCCAGGATTCAAATAGAGGCCTCTTCCAACTCCTTCCACCAACCCATGTATCTTAGAGGAGGCATAGGCTTAGCATCATCCTTATCTTCAGGTGTATGGAGAGCTAGCCCATGAAGGAAGGATCAGACTTGTTCTGGCTGCAACACCACGGGCAAGTCACTTAATCCAGCATTGTGTTGGTAAATGTCTAACAACTATCTCTCTGAAGGGGAAAAATGTATTCTGAACGCACTTTTAATTTTAAACTGCATTATTACCATTCTTTTTCCATTTGTTTTCTTGTTGTTGTTATTCAGTTATGACTCTACGTGACCCCATTTAGGGTTTTCTTGGCAAAGATACTGGAGTGGCTTTGCCATTTCCTTCTCCAGCTCATTTTACAGGAAATTGAGGCAAACAGGGTTAAGTGACTTGCCCAGGGTCACACAGCTAGGAAGTGTCCGAGGCTGGACTTGAACTTAAGAGGATGAGTCTTCCTGGCTCCAGATCCCGTGCTCTGTGCACTATGGCACCACCTAGCTGCCATTCATTTCTCAAGTCCAGACCAGGGGTAGGGAACTTAAGGCCCTGAGTCCTCAAGGTCCTCAAGTGCGGCCCTTTGACTGAATCCAAACTTCACAGAACAAATACCCTTAATAAAAGGATTTATTCTGTAAAACTTGGACTCTGTCAAAAGGCCACGCCCAAGGACCTAGAAAGCCACATGTGACCTTGAGGCTGCAGGTTCCCCTCCTTTGGACTAGATGATCTGTGGAGTCTGATTCAATGACCATTGACTTTTAGGAGGAGATGGCCCAACTGGGAGACAAAATATCCTGGGTCAGTAGAAAGAACCCCATCTTGGTAGGCAGGAGACTTGACCAGCCAGCCACTGGTTTCACTGTGTGACCCTGAGCAAATCATTTCCTCTGTCCTGGTCCTCTGTAAATTAAAGGCAACTGTCTAGATTCTCCTCCTGGCTCTGATATTCTGATGTCCCTTCTCAGGGCTGGGATGGAGCAGAAGTGGGCTTGTTCTGACTGGCACCAGAGTGCAGAATGAGGGGTTTCGTAAGTTGCAGAAGAGCCATTTTCAGTTCTATATAAGAAAAATTCCCTTACTGTTTGAGCGGCCTCAAGTTGAATGGACTGCAAAGACAGGAAGTGAGATACCCTGAGTGAGATATTCCTGGACAGCTTCCACTGGAGACTGGGCGAATGGTTTTGGGGAATCATGCACAGGATTTGAGTTGGAAGGAAGCCCAAAGATTGTCTAGGTCTAGATCAACCCCTTTGTTTTACATAGGAGGAAACTGAGGCCCATTGATGCGGAAGGGATTCCTCCTCAGGCTCAGGTTGGGCTGGGTGCCTTCTTCAGTACCTTCTAGCCCTGAGATGTTGTAATCCTAACTTGGACATCCTATGACACCTTTGTGTCTATAGAGAGACATCAGAGCAGAGGAGAAAATATGGTGCTAAGGAAAGAATGCTGTTTCTGGAGTTGGAGAACCTGCACTCAAACACTGTCACACTCACTGCCTGTGTGACCTTGGGCAAGTCAATTAACTTCCTAGTGCCTCCATTTCCCCATCTTTAAAATGAGGGAGGTTGAGCTAAAAGTATCTGAGGGGCTTCCAGCTCCAGATCTAGGATCCAGGGATCTATGACTGCTGAGCATGGAGTCAGGAGGGACCCAGGCTGGATACTTTCTAGGGGTCTGATCTTGGGCGAGTCCCTTTTCTCTAAACCTCAGCTTCCCCATCTACGAAATAGAAATAAAAATATTTGCACTACCCACCTCACGAGGTTGCTCTGTAAACCCTAGAGGCAGAGAAGGCATAATTACAGAGGGGATGGACCATTAGACTGATTCACTGAGAGTTGGCTCACTTTCTGTCTCTAGAATACAGGCAGTTTGTGGAACCTGGCTTCAATGACTCTCACTTCTGCTGCTGGGGTGGCCCTATTGGGCAGGAGACCAAGAGGGCTGGGTTCTTCCTCCTCTCCAGCTCCCTAAACACCCAGAATGAGTTATATAATTATTCTCTCTGTCTCTTTCTCTCTCTGTCTCTCTCTCTCCCTGTCTCTGTTTCTCTGTCTTTCTCTTCTGTCTCTGTCTCTCTGTTTCTCTCTCTGTTTCTCTCCCTGTCTGTCTCTCTGTCTCTGTCTCTCTCTGTCTCTGTCTAGCTACCTCTTTCTCCCTGCCTCCCTCTTTCTCCGTGTCTCTGCCTATCTCTGTCTCTCTCTGTCTCTCTCTTCTCTCTCTCTCTCTCTCTCTCTCTCTCTCTCTCTCTCTCTCTCTCTCTCTCTGTCTCTCTCCATGTTTCTAGCAAGGGCTGTCAGGTCCTTAGAACAACCCCTTGGCTCCCAGCAGGGGCAGGTTTAAACTAGACTAAGGTCCTTTGCCCCTCCCAGGGTGCCAAGATCAGGGCTCCCATCCAGACCTGGGGGAGTTCCCTTCATGTAAGCCAAGGAAGGCTAGGCTCCAGGAAGCTCATCACTGTGACTGTGAGCTACCTAATACCCTGCTGAGAAGGCCAGAGCCCTTACATTAGGGGAGAACATCGCTTCCCACATATCCAACTATGAAAGACAAAAATGAAAGTAAGTGAAGAGGGAGATGTTGAGAGATACAGAAAGACAAGTATGGGCTGAGAATGAAGAAAGACAGAGACAGCTGCAATAGAGACAGATGTGGAAAGACAAGAGTGAGGTCCAACCGATGGAGTTACAAAAAGCATGGGGAAAGAGGAGTGCAGTAAGAGCCAGAGCCAGACCCAAATGGAGAGAGGAAAGGAAGAGAGGCAGAGGGACCGAGAGAAAGGGAGAGCCAGAGAAAAGGGAGTAAGGACAGAGGCAGAGGGACAGATACAATGTTGGGGAAGGGCCCTATAACCTGGGGTCCGTGAGCTTGCGTTTGTTTTTTTCAATATTTTGATAACTATATTTGAATATAATTGTTTCCTCTGTAACCCTCTGTATCTTATTTTATGCATCTAAAAACATTACTCTGAAAAGGGGTCCACAGGCTTCACCAGACTGACAAAGGGGTCTGAGACATAAAAATAAGTTAGAACCCCTGCTATAGGAAGAGAGAACCTCTGCAAGAGATAGGCAGAGGGCCCAAATTGCTTCTGCCTTGCCCCAAAGTCTACCCTGCCCTCACCAGGCTTCCTCAGAGCTGGTCTGACTCTCAGACCCACACCCCAGCTGGAAACGCTTTGCTGAAATAATGAGGCTGAGGCCCTCCCAGCAATAGAACCAGTGTCCTATAGTGAATAGGACAATGGGCGTAGAGTCAAGAAAACCTAAATTCAAATCCTCCCTCAGTCACTTACTAGCTGTGTGCCCAGAGGACAAAAACTTAACCTCTCCTGGCCCCAGTTTCCTCATTTGGAATTGCCTCGATGACCTTTAGGGTCCCTTGATCTACGATCCTACAAACTACAGACACATCCCACACAAATGAGTCAGGATGAATTGACAAACAGAGGTCTTTTGTAAGTCTGATGTTTGGAACTTGCGACTCATTTCCCCACAGGACAATGTTGTGCACAGTGGTTAGTGTGTAGTTCCCAAGCCAACTCACAAAACCCTATGTAACCCCTCCTATAACTTTGGTCAGTCAATAAACATTCATTAAGCCCCTGTTATGAGCCAGGCACTTCAGTGAGTGGTAAGGAGACAAAAGTGAAAGTCCCTGCCCTCAAGTAGCTTAAACTCTATTGCAAAAAGGCAAGTGTCCAAAAGATGAAGAATTTCAAGGAGAAAAATGGGAAGGAAGGGGTCCTGGTAGTACCAGATCTCAAACTATACTACCACCTGTAATCATTAAAACAATTTGGTGCTGGTTAAGAAATAGAGAGGCTAATCGGTGGGAAAGATGGGGTGCATAATGTGGAGAAGCCAACGAGCCCAGAGGCCTAGTGTTTGATAAACCTAAGGATCCCTATTACTACTCAACAAAAACTGTTGGAAAAACTTAGAAAGCAGTCTGGCAGAAACTAGGTGTAGACCAACATCTCACATCGTCTGCTAATACAAGCTTCAAATGGGTATATGATTTAGATGTAAATGGTGACATCGGTAAACAAATTAAAGGAGTGTGGAAGAAATTACCTGTCAGATCTATGGAGAGGGGAAGAGTTTATGACCGAACAAGGGATAGAGATCACAGAAGGTAAACTGGACAATGTTGCATAAAATTAAAAAGGTTTTGTACAAACAAAATCAATGCAGCTAAAATGAGAAGAAGAGCAGGAAATTAGAGGGAAACATAGCAGCAAGTTTGATAACAGTCTTATTTCTAAGACATAAATAATAATAATAGTTAACATTTATATAATGTTTGGGCAGCTAATGTTTGGGCAGTGGATAGAGTGTCAGGGCTGAAATCAGGAAGACTCATCTCCATGAGTTCAAATCCAACCTCAGACATTTTACTAGCTGTGTGACCCTGGGCAAGTCACTTAACCCTGTTTGCTCCAATTTCCTCATCTGCAAAATGAGCTGGAGAAGGAAATAGCAAATCACTCCAGTATCTTTGCCAAGAAAACCCCAAATGAGGTCACGAAGAGTTAGATATAACTGAAAAGACTCAACAACAGATAATATTTACTACATACCAGGCACTATGCTAAGGGCTTTACAATTATCACATTTGATCATCACAATAACCCTAGGAAATATGTGCTATTTTACAGATAAGGAAACTGAGGCAAACAGAGGTTAAATGACTTACCCAGAGTCACGAAGCTAGTAAGTATCTGAGACCAGATATGAATTCAGGACTTCCTGACTCCAGACCTGGAGCTATATCCATGGCTACCTGCCTCCATGGAGAGAACTGATTCAACTTTGTAAGAATGAGAGTGATTCTTCAATTGATAAATGGTCAAAGGAATTTTGAGAGAAAGAAATCCATGTTATCAATAATTACATTAAAATGATTTAAATGACTAAAAAATTTAATAAATGTACATTAAAGCAACTTTGAACTTTTACCTTGCACCCATTAGATTAGCAAGGTTGCCAAAAAAGAAAAATGACAAATACTGCAGGGACTGTAGGAAAACAGTTACATTAATATGCTATTAGTGGAGCTTCAAACCTGTCCAGCCTTTGGAACTATGCCCAAAAAGTTATTAATCTGTGCATACCCAGCAATACCACTATTGGGTCTACACTCCAAGAGATCAAAGAAAGAGGGAAAGATTCTTATGTACAAAAAAAAAATTATAACAAATTCTGGCAAAGAATTGGAAAGTGAGGTGGTCTCCATTAATTGTGGAATGGCTGAACAAGTTATGAGATATAGATAGATAGATAGATAGATAGATAGATAGATAGATAGATAGATAGATAGATAGATATAGATAGATAGATAGATAGATAGATAGATAGATAGATAGATAGATAGAGATACAGATATAGATATAGATATAGATAGATGTAACAGAATACCATTGAACTGTAAGAGATGATGAAGAGGATGGTTTCAGAGAAACCCTGGAAGACTAGAATGGATACAGAGTGAAGTGAGCAGAACTAGAAGGGCAGTTTATACAAGTCACAATATTGTAAAGACATACACAATGCCCAACCAAAATTCCAGACAATTCACAATGAGCCACGCTGCCCACCTCTTGACAGAGAGGTGAGACACTCCAAGTACAGATTAAGACATATTTTGGGGGACCTGGTCATGCAGGAATTTGTTTTGCTTAATTATACATGTTTGTAACAGGGGATTTTGTTTTTCTTGCTTTCTTAGGGTCCAGGGGGAGGTGGAGGGGACCTGAGATGGAGAGAAGTCAGATTTTTGTTGATTGAAAAAAATATTTTTTAATTTGAGAAAAACAAGGTGCCCCTCTCTCTGAACTTCATTTTCCTCCCCTGTAAAGTGACGGAGTCACTTATAACTCTAGCATTCTGTGGTTTGTATTCTAAGGCCCTTTCTGTTTCTGAGTCTGTCTCTGATCTAAGCCCCAATGGTAAAAATTGTAAGTGGTGTGACAGACAGGCAGGGGAGATATCTTGCAGCAAGATGATGAGAACAGTAGGGTTTCCCCGGGTTCTTTCTATAGTTAGGAGAGCGACCTACCCTGGACAGCTACCTACAAATCCTTCCCTGGAAAGGGGGAAAGGAAGGAAAGAAATAGAGGCAGAAAGTCACCAGGAGCCGAAGAAAGTACAGACAAGGGGAGAAGGAGAGGAAGCCAAGGAAAGAGATTGCAACCTGGGGTCCATGAACTTGTCTTTTAATATTTCGACAATATATTTCAATATGATGGGTTTTATTTTTTTGCAATCTCACACATTTTATTTATGGATTTAAAAACATTATTCTGAGAAGAGCTCCATAGGCTTTGCCAGCTGGCCAAGGGGGTCCATCACACACAGAAGATTAAGGACTTCTGCTCAGAGTTTGAACCAAAATAGTTTTTTTCTGTGTTCAAAGAGAGATTTTTTTTAAGCCTCCTAATAAAGTTGGGGTTGAGGGGAGGGAGAGAAGGATGTCAGCATTCTCTGTTATGGACATGATTCCCCATTTTTATCATGAACAAAACATCTCCTAATAAAACCCAGACTCTTCATTAAAACTTGTTTTCTTTCAAGTGGCTCAAAGCCCTTAACCTCTATCACCTCCCTTTGCAACATCCCTGGGAGGCAGGGAGCGGCTGGCTATGATTATCTCCATTTTACAGACTCGGAAACTGAGGCCCAGAGTAGGTAAGGATTTTGCCCAGGGCAGTTCAGCAAGTTCATAACAGGCCAGGGCAACTCCCAAGAAGCCAGACCACTCACAAAAACCTCTCTCCTGCCATTTCACTCTGGAAATATATGAGGTGAGAACCCTCACACAGATGTCCAGGACTACTAAGAACTGGAGAGCACTCTAGTTCATTCACTTCAATCAACCAAATTATTGCTGATACAGACCCCTGACCCTGACCCCAGACAGAACCCTGAGCCTAGGCACACAGAGACCTCTGGGCTAAGCCCTGACCCTTGTTACAAACTGAACCCTGAGCCCAGACCAAACCCCAGCCCCAGCCCGAGAGTGAGGCTTGACCCTGTGTCAGACTGATTAAAAACTCAACCGTGACCCCAGCCTAGCAAGATGGCAGGATTGCAACTTTAAAAGTGATCCAGAAGCCAACTAATTTAACTCCCTAATTTTATGGGTAAGAAATGGAGGACCCAGGAACTCAAGTGACTTGCCTAAGGTCACAGAGGGGGGAAAAAAGCATCAGAATCAGGATTTGAACCCAGGGCCTTTCACTCTGAGGTCAGTGTTCTTCAACTGTACCACACCGCCTCAGCCTGAGTCAGGCCTCCCTTCAGGTTGGCTTTGTGCTTGACTTTCTTTAGCTTTGAGTACGAAAGGCACCAGTGAACATCAAGAAATGATAACCCATCTCTGTTTTCATTTACAATTCCAGGATTAAAATGTCAAGAATGGGGAACCTTAAAGCTGGAAGAAGATGCCTGAAAGACTTTCTAGACCAGGGGTTCTTCACCTGAGATCCCTGGATAGATTTCAGAGGATCCATGAGCTTGGATGGGAAGAAAAATTACATTTTAATTTCAATATATCTGGTTTCCTTTGTAATCTAATATATTTTGCTTTATGTATTTAGAGATCCTGTTCTGAGAAGGGTAGTCTGCCAATGGGGTCCATGAAACAAACAAACAAAAAAAAAAGGTTAAGAAAACACAGTCTAGGCCAAACCCCCTCTTTTTAAATAGAGGCCACCAAGACCCAGAGAGGGATTTGCTCAAACTCACAGCCAGGACTTGAACTGCTAGTCCTGGGTTCTTTTGCCATATACCTCCTTGCCTCTCAGAATGAAGGTTTGCCACCTGCAGAAGGGCAGGATGGAATGCTGGACTGGCAGGCAGGGGCCTTGGGTTCTAGTCCCATTGTTTCCCTTAAACCCCTATGTATTACAGAACAAGTCATTGTCTTTCTCTAAATTCGTTTTTTTCCATGCTATCCACATCCAAAGAAAGAACTGTGGAGTCTGAATGCAGATAGAAGCATACTATTTGCTCTTTTTTTTTCTTCTGTTTTGTTTTGTTTCTTCTTTCTTGTGGTTCCTCCTATTGGTTCTAATTCTTCTTTATAACATGACTAATGTGATATGTTTAATGGGAATGTATATGCAGAGCCTATATCAGATTGCATGCCATCTTGGGGAGGAAGGTGGGGAGGGAGGGGGAGAAAACTGAAAACTCAAAAGCTTATGGAAGTGATTGCTGAAAACTAAAAATTAATTAATTAATTTTTAAAAAAAGTTTGTTTTTCCATCTATAAAATCAGGGAGTGAATTACATGGCAGTATTAGATGGCTTATCCCTTGTTTCCCTTCATTCTAGAGTCCAGACCCTCGGCTGAGCTGGGCACCCTTCTGGCAGCTTCCTGAAGCTCTGCCATCTCTCTTAGCTTGGACATCCCATTTCTATCCCAGAGGCAGCAGTGCAGCACTGGGGATGTTCCCTTGCAGCTCTGATATTTTATAGTCTACCATTCCCCCTCCCTGTTTTGACATTCTAAACAAACGGAGATCCCACAGCTCGCTGATCTACACAAGGATCCCTTCCAGGGCTGGAAAAAGACCAAGGAAGCTGCGCTTTCCGCTGGCCCTGTAAGAAGGTACCAGGTGCAATCAGTCAGAGCTCTCCACCACCACCTGGTTCAATGCAGGGCACCAAGGAAAATGAATGTCACAGTTTGGGCCGTTTTTTGGAGTGCTTTAAATTCCTCTGGAAATTCTGGGATTTGTTCTATTTTAAAGAGTTGTTACAGTCTTGCTGAGATGGTGTCTGGATCTGGGGACGGTGGTTGGGGAGAAATTAAGGAAAGAGTTTTTATCAACCAATCAAAATATATTTATGAAGTATTCCCCAACCCCACTCCCAGATCCACAGTGAGCAGGACAGGGGAGGAGCAGCTTAGCTCCAGGACCTGCCCTCAGGAGGCTCACAGTCTGGGGAAAATAAAGGAAAAGAAAGCCTGGCATTATCACCTAGAAGAGAGAAGGCATGGGCCTGAGTCTTGCTCTGTGAAAACTCCCAGTCAGAACAGAAACTAGAGCAACTGGCCTGAGGCAAGCGCTTAAAGGAGGAGAAAACCTGGCCCCTGCCCTCAGGGAGGAGTTTATCTCCTAGAAGAGAGAAAGGAATTGAACTGGGCGCTGCCCTGAGGGAGCTTACAGTCTGGGGGAACAAAGGAGGACCTAATTATGAAGAACAAGAGGGTAATAAAATCTTTCTGATTACTCTCCAAGGAATAAACTTAGTCTGGGTCCTGATTTAATTAACAGCTAAGAAGCATAGCCCAGAGAAGTGGGTGCGAGGTTGAGGATTTTTACAAAACTAGGGGGCAAACTCACTGGAAACCTGGGAGGCTTCTGCAAGGGTGCGCAATTCATCCAAGGGTCTAGACTCTGGAGCAAGGGGAAAGAAGGGGAAATTAAAAGGGATATGTGTCCTTCTCATTCCCCTTTCTCTGCATCTATCCATTCCTCTACAACTCATCACCTTCCTTCCTCTCTGTTTAGCGTTGATCCCTGCCTTGGCAATTACCAGTTGTGTGATAGAAGTATATAGTATAATAATATAAGGAAGCTGCTGAACCCGTCAGATGAAACTTGTCTCCTCTGTAAAATAAGGGAGTTATCCCAGATAGACAGCCCCGGTGCTGCACTGCTGCTTCTGAGATAGGAAAAGAACCAGAGGAAGCTCCCCAATGTGCTGTGTGAGTGAGTCTTTGCGGGAACGCTTATGGAAGGCCATAGACCAGCTTCTCACAGGGGAAAAGACAGGGATGTGCTGGGGTCTGTATGGATGGAGGGAGCATCCACTCTGGTGAATCCCCACCCCTCTGAAGTGGAAGGGACTTCAGAGGGCACCTCATCTAACCGAGAATTTAAATCTTTTCACCAGCCGCCTGCAGTGGCCCCCAGCTTCTACCTGAAGACCTCCAATAAGGACAAACTCACCGGTTCTATAGATGGTCCATTCCAACCTTGGACCTCTAATGATTAGGAAGGTTTTTTTTCCCCTTTATATAAAGACTAAACTTACTTCTTTTTTTTTTAAGGCAATTGGGGTTAAGTGACTTGCCCAGGGTCATACAGCTAGTAAGTGTCAAGTGTTTGGCCTGAGGCCAGATTTGAACTCAGGTCCTCCTGACTTCAGGGCCTGTGCTCTACCCACTGCACCACCTAGCTGCCCCTGTATCTATTTCTTTGCAGTTTTCCTGTATGAGTCCTAGTTCTCTCTTCTGGGGCACAAAGAGCAAGCATAATCCCTTCCATGTGATAGCCTTCAAATCTCTAAAGACAGTTTTATTTTGTCCCCTAAACATTCCTATGTCTGTCAACTGACCAGCGAGTGGCAAGTCCTCTGGAGAGATGAATAACATTTATTAAGTACCGACTTAAGGCATGGCACTAGGTGCTCAGGATAAAATGAGAAAACCAAACAGCCTCTCCCCTCAGGAAGTTTACAATCCACCAGGAAGATACAGCATGTACTTAGATAGATTGGTAGGGGGTGGGGAGAGACACAGATACAGAGAGAGAGAAAGAGAGAGAGAGAGAGAGAGAGAGAGAGAGAGAGAGAGAGAATCAAGGAAGAAGAAGGAAGGAATCAAGGAAGGAAGGGAGGAAGGAAGGAAGGAAGGAAGGAAGGAAGGAAGGAAGGAAGGAAGGAAGGAAGGAAGGAAGGAAGGAAAGATGGATGGATGCAGGCCAACCAGTACCTTTTCTGCACTTGTAGCCCAGACTAGCACTGAAAAATGCTTACAAATAAGTCATAAGCAAAACTTAAACCCAGAGGCAGCTAGGTGGTGCAGTGGGTAGAGCACTGGCCCTGAAGTCAGGAGGATCTGAATTCAAATTCGACCTCAGACCAAATGCTTGACATTTACTAGCTATGTGACCCTGGGCAAGTCACTTAACCCCAACTGCCTTAAAAAAAAAAAAAAGACTTACACTCAGGTCTTCCTGGCCAAATCTCTATCCACTATACCATGTTGCCTCTTCAGGTAAACATAAAGTACATATCACATAGTTCAAAATAATTTTAAGAGGGAAAGACACTAATCACTGGGGGGATCAAGAAAGGTCTCACAAAGGAGTTGGCTCCTAACCTGTGCTTTGAATGCTCATGAGTCTAAGAGGTGGAGGTGAGGATGGAGTGTGGTCCAGATATGGGGCATCATCTGTGCCACAGAGTGGAGACAGTTGGCTAATTGACTAGAATGGCAAGCGTGTAGAGATGAATAACAACGTGAAATAAGAATGTAAAGATAGGTGGGAGCCGGAATGTGGAGAATTTTAAATATCAGGCTGATGATTTTGTATTAAAGATAATTGGGAGCCACTGAAGAATTTTGAATAAGAAGCAGACACAATCAGATGGGTATTCTAAGAATATCAATTTGGCAGCTGTGTGGAAGAAGGTAGGGGAGACTGGAAGCAGGGAGATCAATTAGGAAACTATTGCAATAGTCTAGGTGAGAGTTGATCAAGGGAGAGAAGTCAAGGCATCTTCCTCAGAATGAGTGTTATCATTCTTTTATGAGACTGCCTGGGGCAACATTCCTGAAGGCCAATAACACATTTTTAGCTTTTGTCAGGCTCACCACCATACCTGCTAAAGGGCCTTGGCAGGTGGCTGTTAAGGCCTTTTTTTCAACCTCACTTACCTCTCCCTCCCCCTGCAATGGGTGACCCCCAGACCTGATAATAATTGGGTTGGAGCAAATGAATTCCTTTCAGCTCCCATCATGTCCATGACGTCTAGTGCCAGGATCATACAAATTACCCTGGATAAGCCTCAAGGAGGCATTACAACACTGGAGTGGGGGGAAGGGGAGGGGGAAGGGGAGGGAGGGGATGAAAGGGAGGGGAGCTGGAAAATTTTGCCCTGCACTCCTACCACCAGACAAAAGTCCCCACCTCCCTTCACATGCAGAGACCTCTGACTTAAATTCCTGTCACTATGGCAAAGGTTCAGGAATAGAAGTGAAATTCACTTAACCTGTATAAGCTTATGGACTCTATTCTCTTCCCTTTTATGAAAATTGGGACATCAGCTCTCCTCCAGTTCTTCAGCTTCCCTTCCAGTCTCCCTGAAATTTCAAAGGTTACCAACAGCTCAGGAGGTATTCAGCCTAATCTTTCAATACTCTCAAATGCAGTTCTCTTTGCCTGGTGGCTCGCACTCAGCGAATTGGACTTAGAAAGACCTAAGTTCGAATCCAGCCTGAGACTCTTACTAGCTGTGTGTATGTGTGTATATAATTATATACATATATCTGTGTGCATATAGGTATATACACGTGTATACACATACATACACAAAAAAACCCCTTTACCCATTGCATTCCTTTTGAATAAAGTATACCCTTCCAGTGCCGTTAGATTGTGATCTACTTGAGAGCAGGCATCCCCAGCACTTAGCACAGAGCTTGACACTTAGTAGGTGCTTAATATCATTGAGTGTTGATATTGACTAACTCACTCCTAGAGCCATATTCCAGTCATGAGGCTCAGTGAGGTCAAATGGGTCTTCTTGAATCTATTCACCTGATTAATTAATTACTCAGATTTTGTGCATTTATCTGTAAATAGACCACTCTGGAGGCCAGGGGTTTTCTGACTGGCTCTCTCTTTGGACACTATCTCCCATGAATCCTTATTCCTTTTTTCTGCTATCCCTGCTCTGTTACGCGCACTACTCTCTACAGTGCCAGGCCTGTCAGTTCTATGTGGGCCATATTCCCCCTCTCCCTCCCTTTCCAGTTTAAAGCTGTTGGGATGAGATTGATGAGGCTCCAGACTATCACCTCTATCTCTTTGGACTCCGCCCCTGGGTCCCCAGCTCTCACAGGCAAACTTAGTTTGCCTGGAAGCCATTTCTAGGCCACCTCCACACCATCTGCCTCCCCCTTTCCTTTTCTCTAGCTCTCCTTTCTTTGTTGTCTTCTGCCATTACAACATAAGAGAAAGAGGAGGAGGAGGAGGAGGAGGAGGAGGAGGAGGAGGAGGAGGAGGAGGAGGAGGAGAGGAGGAGGAGGAGGAGGAGGAGAAGAGGAGGAGGAGGAGGAGGAGGAGAGAGGAGGAAGAAGAAGAAGAAGAAGAAGAAGAAGAAGAAGAAGAAGAAGGAGAAGAAGAAGAAGAGGAGGAGGAAGAGGAGGAGGAGGAGGAGGAAGAAGAAGAAGAAGAAGAAGAAGAAAGAAGAAGAAGAAGAGAAGGAAGAGGAGGAGGAGGAAGAGGAGGAGGAGGAAAAGGAGGAGGAGGAGGAAAAGGAGAAGGAGAAAGGAGGAGGAGGAGGAAGAGGAGGAAGAAGAAGAAGTCCTTGAGGAGGGCAAGAATTATCTTGCTTGCTTGAATCTGTATCCATGGCACTGAGCTGGTTAGTTATTTAGCATCTATTTATATATAATGCGTCTATCTTTTATCATCTACCTATCTCTGACCTAAAGCAAGACAGTTGTCTCATTTGGGTATCAGTTTCCCTTCTGTAAAATGAGATTGGACTAGATCATACTTTGTAAATACTCTGATACTTTGAATGATACATGACCTCATTCAGGTGGGTACTCCCTCCAAAGGTTCAGATATCAACTCATCTGCACAATTTCATTCTGTGCTAAAGGCTAGAGGCTAAAGGCCTTTCTCTGGCACTTCCAATATCCTGGGGATACCAACACAGTATAGTAACCTTAGAGTTGGAAAGATCAAAGTTGAGTCCTGTGTCCAACATATGCTAGCTGTGGGACCCTAGATAAGTCATTTAACTTCTCACTCAGGGCCTCCAGACAACTCTCTAAGGAGCCTTTGAGTTGCAAAGCAGGTGCTTATCTTCAGAAACAGAGGGAGTTTCCTCATGGGTGTTGCTTATACAAACAAAGTCACAGTGCAGTCCAAAAAGATAAATAAACTAGGGCATCAATTACTCCTACTTCTCATTTCACTGTATGACTGGTCTTCAGCCTTTTCTGATTGTACATTGGTGGAATGTTCCATTTTAAATCTCTTCTTTGGCATAAATGATCCTTGGCAAACCAATTAAGCCTACATACACCCACCATACATCTTTCTATTGCCAACACCTACAGTGGTGTTTCTTCTGAGATCACCGCACTCTGTGACTCTCAGTCATAGAGCTTCAATGAGAGAAAATGATGTTAAAGAGCCAGGCTTTTGTATTAAGGAGAATTCATCACGGAATCAATACAACCCAGTACACTGCCCAATACTATCAAGCCGTCTTGCCTCTTCTTCAGTTTTAGGCTGCTCCCCACTCACCCTCGTTGTCCATTTGTGGAGTCTGTCCAAGACGTTCTGATAGACTAACCCAATGGATTGCCCATCCAAATGCAAGTCATGGCCCGGACAACAGGCACTTTTCATCCACTTGATGCTCCCTGTGTGGATTCTTCAACTGACCTCTATCTAATGACTGCAGATCTCACTGCTTTCAATGCTTCTGATACAAAGTAATCATTGAATAAAAGCATTCAGAGAGCCGTGGGGACATCACTATTGGGACTTTTCCAGGACATCCTCCCCGAGGACTATATCCCAGACTCAGATCTCAGAGGTCATCCAGTCCAACCCCATGAAGCAGGAGCCTTCTCCATGGCATCTCCAACCTGTAACTTCGCTGTAGGACATAGCATACTGCCCCAAACAGCTGCCCAGCGGTTGTGTGACCAATGTGATCGACCATGGGTGAGTCACTTACTCTCTCTCAGTCAGTTTCCTCAGCTCTGAAATGAAAATACTAATGCTTAGACTGCTTGCCTCACACAGTTGTGGTTAGGGAAGTGTTTTGCAAACTTTAAATCTCTAAAGAAACATAAGTTTTTACTATTAAGCCTCCATTTAAACATTCCAGTGATGGAACACAGGAAAGGCTCCTTGGAGATCCTCTAGTCCAAGAGTTTTTCCTCCTTTTTGTAGCATGGAATCCTTTGACAGTCTGTGAAACCTAGAGGTCAGCTCTCAGGATCAAGTTTTTTATGTTGGGTTGTTGGGTTTGGTTTTTTTTTTAAATAATAATTGAAAGAAATGTCAAATTTCCATTAAAGGTTAGTTGGGGCGGGGGGAAGTACTTTTTTTTCCCGTCCAAGTTCAAAGACTCCTTGAAATCTATCCACAGATGTTGGTCAGTCAATAAACATTTATTCAGCACCTACTATTGCCAGGTGATGTGCTGAGCACTGGGGATACAAAGAAAGGTAAAAATACAGTAATATAATCCCTGACCTCAAAGAGCTTACAGTCTAACGAAGAAGACACCATGCAAACAACTATGTGGAAACAAGATATAGACAGGATGAAGAAGAAATAATTAACAGAGGGAAGGCTCTAGAATTAAAAGAGATTGAGAAAGGCTTCCTGTAGAAGTGTCTCAACTCCAGGTTAAGAACCCCTTGCTCTACTGCAACCCTCTCATATTACATAGGGGGAAACTGAGGCCAGGAGAGATCAAATGACTTTCCTAAGGTGGCTCACAGGGGTTTAGAAGTGGCAAAGAAAGGACTCCAATGCAGGTCCTCTGCCTAGTTCCAAAGCTCCTTCCAGCACAACACACAGTGTGCCCCGTCCCAGCTCTGGTATTCTCCGGCTTTTTGACTGGCATCCTCCCAAGCTATGCCCCTGCCAGGTTGGTGTTTATCCACAGGCATGAATGAAAGAATCACACACCCACCCCATGAGTCACCGACAGAGAATGTGTGGGAGAACTCCTGTGTCCGGCCTGTGGCAGAGCCTGTTCCTGAGCACTGTGCTGAGGATGTCTCTGACGGTTTGGATCCGGCCCAGGCATTTCACAGGAGCTGGGGCAGAAAGGAGACCTAACAAAGAGACCGTCTGGTAACCTCCAAGGGCTTGGCTGTGGGACAGGCCAGAACAGAGCTGGGCTCACCGAGTAGCAGTGTATACATCATTAGCCCATGGGCAGCAGTTTCAGGGTGCCAGGAAGTTCCTTGCCACCACCCCTCTGCCTCACACCTTTCCCCTCGCCCTGTTGCAGCTAGAGCCCAAAAATGCTAGAATCTCTGAGCTAGAGCAGAACTCAGAATTCATCTGGTAAAACTCAGACCCAAGCCGCACCTCCTGCCCTGCATCCTGGATGAGAAGTCCACCTTCATCAGACACCACTCCCCCCCACCTTCAATCCATGGTCCCAGCTGTGCCTGCTCCACTGATGAAGACACAGACCTCCCCCATTGCCCAGGCACATGGTAGTCTGAACCACCAGAACAGCTCTTCAGCCTTAGCCAAGTATGATGGGCCCAGCCCAGCCCAGCCCAGCCCACAGGGCAGGCACAGTCTTTCCAGTGTCCATCTCAGTGCCTGGCTGAGGCACCTAACCCAGGCACCTCTCTAGGCATCACCCTGGGGATCTCATCCCCCAACATCCCAGGAAATGCCCCCAGCAATGCCCCAGGCTCCCCCACCCCACCCAGCATCACTTGGGGCACAGCCCAGGCACCACCCTCCCCTCAGCCCCAGGTGCTGCTCACACCCCACAATGCTTTATTTCCTTCAAAACTCAGTTCAAGTGGCATGCTGTATCTATAGACATGCTGTATCCCCAGATAGAATGAAAGCTCCTTAGGGCCAGGCACAGCTTCATATTTAATCTTCATATCCTCAGTACCCAGTGCTGGGAATTAGGGGCTCAATAAATACCTATTGCTTGATTGACTGATTGCCTAAGGTCACATAGGTAGTCAGTCAGTCAAGGAGCATATATTAAGTGCCTACTGTGTTCTAGGTCCTGTGCTAAGATCTGGAAATGCAAAGAAGGGCCCAAGACAAAACAACAGCCCACGTTCTCAAGGAGTTCTCCACGTAACATGTAAGGAGGGCTACAACATACAAACAACTTTGTACCAACCAGATAAAGACCGGCTAAGCTGCAGATAAGCAATGGAGAGAAAGCATTAGCATTAAGGGGGCCTGGAAAGGACGTCCTATAGAAGTGTGATTTTAGCAGCGACTTGAAAAAAGCCAGGAGGCAGAGATGCAGAGGGAGGGAGAGAGGGAGGCAGGGAGAGAATTCTAGGCACAGGGAAAACCATTGAAAATAGCCAGAATCAGGAGATGTACAGTGTTGTGTGAGAAACAGCGTGGAAGCCAGTGTCAATGGACCTCAGAGTAGGTGTAGAGGAGTAAGGTGTAAGAAGACTGGAAAGGTAGGAAAGGGCAAGGTTATAAAGGGCTTTGAGGAGCCGCAAGGTGGCACCGTGGTGGATGGAGTGCTAGGCCTAGAGTCAAGAAAACTCACTCATCTTCCTAAGTTCAAGGCCAGACTCAGACACTTATTAGTTGTGTGACCCTGGGAAAGTCTTTAATCCTGTTTGCCTCAGTTTCCTCATCTGTAAAAACGAGCTGGAGAAGGAAATGGCAAACCACTCCAATACCTTTGCCAAGAAAACTCCAAAATGGGTCACAAAGAGTCAGACAGGACTGAAACAACATCACAAAGGGCTTTAAAAGTGAAATGGGATTTATTGGGCCTGGAAGTGATAGAGAGCCACTGGAGTTTATTGAAGGGGGAGTGGCGGTGATATGGTCAAACTCTCACCTTAGGACTACTTACTGATTTAACAGCTTAGTGGAGGATGGATTGGAATGGGGAGAAATCTGAGGCAGGCCGACCCACCAGCAGGCTATTGCAATAGTCCAGAGGATGACGGCCTGCACCAAGGGGTGGCAGTCTCAGAGAGAATGTTTGGAAGGTAGAATTGACAAGACTTAGCAACTGATTAGATACAGGAAATGAGAGAGGAGACTTCAGACCTTATTCTACTATGCCGTGAGATGGGATCAGATCAGAGAGTCAGGGAGAATGGAGAGGGGATACCTTCTAGTCCTATGGCCCACCACTCTCTCTCACCTAAATTATTTCAGCTTCTGAACTCATCCTGGTATTTTCTGACTCTGGGACCTGCTCTTTCAGCCTATAATGGTCCTCCCTCTACCTCTATCTCTAGTGTTGATGTCCTCCTCTCTTTCTTAAGCCCAGGCCAATTGCCACCTTCTCCAGGAAGTCTTCCCTGCAGCTCCCGCAGATGGAAGGGACTTTCCCTCGACTGAATCTCCAGTTGACTTGTCAGTGTTTCTTTCATGTATATATCACTTTCTTCTTGACATTACAGTCACATCAGTGCCCATGTCTCCATTCCCCTAGTCAACTGTGAGGTCTCTGAGTGCAGGGACCCTGTAGCCTCCCTATTTACTTCCACCACAGCACTGAACAAGAGACCCTGTTCATACCAGGCTGAATCAAAGTTGAAGGAAGGTGGCTAATTCATACTAATCAATTTCTAAACTTTTATTGAAGAGTTGTAGGTATATGACCTCATCAGACAAGGTTGTGAGGACAACAACCTTGTGAAGTGTGTGCTATTATTATCCCCATTTTACAGCCTCAGGAAACCGAGGCTGAGACATGTTAAGTGATTTGCCTAGAGACATTTGACTAGCAAGTGTCTAAGGTGGGATTTAAACCCCAGTTTTCCTAACTCCAAATTCAGAATTCTATCTACTAGGCCACGCTAAATACTAATAACAGACTTTTTCCTGAAAGCAGATTTAAAAGCAAGGATGCAAGGAAGAGAACTAAGGAGAAAAAATGAAAGAAGAGGAAAAACACGAAGAAAAATTGCTAGCATTTAACTCCAGGCTGCAGTTTTGAAGCTAAGAACTTTTATCAAGTCTTCCCATGAGCAGGTAGAGACTGGTTATATCTCTATCCTGCCCTTTCCCCTCCCAAAAAAAGATCTAATTGAGAGATGTCAGCATGAGGTATCTGGGAAGTTTCAGAAGTGGGAAGTATTTGATCATAGGTTAAATAACGAAGATTAACTTTCTATCAGTTGGATGGGCTGCCTTGGGAGGTACTAAGGTCCCTGTTACTGTAAGTATTTACACAGAAACTGAATGACCCTCTATCAGGAACACTGTAAGAGGGCATTCTGGTCCTTGAAGAGAGGCTGAACTACATCTCCTCTGAGGTTCCTTCCAGATCTATGAATCCAAGACTTTAGGAGTCTGTGTCTGGTTACCAGCCATCAGCAGGAAATCCTGCTTGGGTTCAGATTGATCTGGAACCTCTGAGGTCCCACCTAACTCTGGGATTTTCCAAACTGCTGCATGAAAGCTGTCCCTCTTATAGCCACTCCCAGAATTGGTCAACTGGATCCAAATCAGGGCAGTAAGTGTTTGTTCACTTCCTCGGGGCCCAAGAAACCACCAGCCCCACTGGCATCCCAAGCAGCCCAAGGGCCCCAGATGAGGGCCTGCTTTCCCATAGCTTTGCTTCTTCTGCAGGAATTTGCATTGAGCATATGGGGTTAGAGGAGGACGAGAGAGGAAGAGGTATTCCAAGAGGAAAAAAAAGGCCCAGAAAAAAAGGGTAGGGAGGGGAGGTGGAGGGACTGACTACACAATTCTGCCTGCAAAGATGACCCTGCAAACCATGCCAAGAGCTTCACTCCTAACCCCATACACAAAGCTAATGGCTATAATGCCTTCCTCTTCAGGGACAACTCAGTCTAAGAATGTACTAAGTCTGAGACAGCTATGCTCTAACCCAGGGTTGGGAAATCTGTGGCCTCGAGGCCACATGTGGCTCTCTAGGTCCTCAACTGTGGCCCTTTGACTAAATCCAAACTTCACAGAACCTGTGATTCAGTCAAAGGGTCACACTTGAGGACCTAGAGGGCCATATGTGGCCTCGAGGCCACAGGTTCCCCACCCCTCCTCTAAGCCCAGCTCTATGGTTGCTGTGCTGTGTGACATTGGACGAGTCCTTTCCCCAAGCTGGGCCTCAGTTTTCCCACCTATAAAAGAAGGGGTTGGATTGGATGGTCTCTCCTCACTCTGACACTCTGTTCTCTACACTCTTTGCCAAGCATATTCTAAGCTTTTAGGAAACCCACTGGAAAGTTTTCTTGGACACATAACTGTTGTTTTAAATGACCATTTCAATGATTTCACTGTAAATGAATGGGAAACACGTGGAGTGGAGTTGCATGAATCACTCAGGGTGTTTCCAAGTGATGAGAGCAGAGCTAGGGGCAAAATGATCGGGGCCTTGATTTATCCAGAACACTGAGCCACAAGACAAGTTCTGTGTACTCACCTCACATTCATCAGCACCTGATAGAATCAGGTGTTGCAGAGGTATGTTTCCCTCAAAGACTCAGGGCGGCCTAGCCCTGCCCTGCCCTGCCCTGCTGGGCCCAAGTCCTGGCCTGGGAGTCACATTCCATGCTCTCTGCTTAGGCCTAATGAGTTCAAAACAACCAACCTGTCCCGCTGGTGAATCTCTGGCCTTGAATTTTCTTTCAGAACCTTTAGGGGTAAAACAGCTTTAAAGGGCAAACAGGCATTTGGGGGGAAAGCTCTAATGGAGGAGATGGAGGCTGAGGCTGACTTATCTTTAGGCTAGAGATAGGGCAGAAAGGTACAGTCGAGATCTGGGTTCTATTATCTGTCACTTACCAGCAGGGTGACTCCTCCCTGAGATGGCTTCTTCTTCTGCCAAATGGGGACAACATTCCCCACACAGCTTCCCTTCCAGAGCTGTTATAAAGATTGTTCAATTCATCAAACATGATTAAGTTCCCTCTTTTTCTACAATGGTAGATCAGGGGATTGCCAAAGACAGGCATACTTGGGTTTCTTTCTTTTTTTTTAATTATTTTTTAAAAATCAGCAAAAATCTGCCTTCTCTCCTTCCTGCCCCCAACTCACACTGAGAAAGAATTTTTTCTAAAAAATGCTATAAATATATAGTCAAGCAAAACAAATTCCAGCATTGGCCATATCTAGAAAAAAAAAAGATGCGTCTCAATCTGCACTCTGAGTTTGTCACCTCTCTGTCAAGGGGTAGGTAGCATTGTATCTGGATTTCCCCAAAACTGATTGACAGCCTCCTGTACTTTCCTTACAGACAAGATGGAAAGACGAGCTCTCAAACTTGTTGAATGACTGTCCTCTCACTGAGGGAAGGCCCCGGGTTTGGCACTGGGGATACAAAGATGGAAGACCACATAATCTCCTATCTCAATAACTTGATAACTGAATAGAGGGAATGACCACCTGGCTGCTTCAAGAGGTCAGTAGTCCAATCAACGTGAATGAATATCCCTATCCCTTCCACCAGGTATATTTCACCCCTCTGCACCTCCTCATCCTTTGTGATACTTGTCTGTGTCTTCCTATAAATCTTCCCCAAAGGGTCTGTCTAATCTGCTGGAGCATGTTCTCTGGTTCTCCTAACCTTTGGGGGAAGGGAGTGGATACCAGGGCAACACTGGGGCTGTCCACATGGAGTCTCCTGTTCTCATTGACACGATTGGCCCACTTCCTTTCCAGGTCACAGATGGTGTCTTCTAAACCACTTCTTATGTGCAAGTCACCAACGGCCCCTTGCCACGGCCTGCCAAGTGAATTTACACAGCTCTTTGGGGCACCTGTGATTCTGATTCTTCAGAGACTGTGGTATTCTATGACTTATGGCCACATACCATCCCCAAGAGAATACTGGTATTAAAGGAATGGGCCTTTGTATCAGGGAGTGGTTGAGGATCATTAAAAGGGCTGCTCAATTCCCCAAATGTATGCCAGATGCTCTCCTCTTCCTGGTTAACTCTGGGCCTAGTTCCTTGTGCTTCCATGGGGCCTGTCTGGGATACATGTAACTGATGGACTGACCCAGTGGGTGGACTGCCTTTCTCTGGGCCATCGGCATCTGCTACCCACAATCTAAGGGTCAAGATGAAATGTGTGCCCACGTCAGTGTAATGAAAAGGAGAATGTGATAAGTGCGTGGGAGAAGTAAAAAGAGGAAATATGAAAGACTGAGGAGCCGCAATTGCTTCAAATTATAATAGTTGACATTTCATACAACCTGTTAAGGTTTGCAAAACAGCATGCCATCAGTCAGTCAATGAGCATTTATTAAGCACATACTATGTGTCAGGCACTGTGCTAAGTGCTAGGGATACAAAAAAAAAGGCAAAAGACAGTCCCTGATCTCAAAGAGCTCACAATCTAACGAGGGAGACAATAAGCAAATAAACATGTTAAAAATAAGCTATGCAGCTTAATCTCCACAAAAGCCCTGGGAGCTAGTTGTTGTTATTATCCCCGTTTTATGAATGAAGAAACTGAGGCTCAGAAAGGTTAAGTGATTTTCCCAAGGTCACTCAGCTAGTAAGTATCTGAGGCAGGATTGGAACCCATAGCTTTCTGACTCCAAGTCCACCGCCTACCCATGCCACCTCTAGCTGAGAGGAGTCAGGAAAGACTTCATGAAAGAGTTGGCACCTGACCCAAGTCTTGAAGGAAATAAAGGGGTTTAAAGAAGCAGAGAATGGGTTACATCTGGTAACATCACATACCAGAGACACTGGGAACTAGGGCACTTGGTTTTGCATCTCAAGCTCTGACAGGTTTTACTGATGTAACCCTGGGCTAATCTTTCTGGCTCTTTTTTCCCTTCTTGCTAAAGATGAAGGGAAGTTGGACCTGATTGGTTCTAACGTCTCTTCCGGCTCTGAGTCTCTGTTCTCCATTCTAAGATCTCTTCCAGCTCTGAGTCTCTGTTCTCCATTCTAAGGTCTCTTCCAGCTCTGAGTCTCTGTTCTCTGTTCTAAGGCCTCTTCTGGCTCTGAGTCTCTGTTCTCTGTTCTAAGGTCTCTTCCAGCTCTGAGTCTCTATTCTTGGTTCTAAAGTCTCTTCTAGCTCTGATGATCTATTTTTCCTGTTCTAAAGTCCCTGGCAGCTCTGGTATTCTGTGTTTCTATGAACTGAATTGAAGACTATGCCTGTTACACAGTTGGTGGCTTCGGTAGCCCTCCTCCTTTCATGGTAAACCCTCTTCATAGAGTTCCTGCCCTGCCCTACTCATTCACGGTCTCATCTAAGTAGAGAGGGTGCATCATTCATCAGAAATCCAGATATGACCCTATTAAAAAGCTTTCAGGAAACAGTCTGCTATGGATGGATTACCTGAAGAAGAAGGGTTTGACCCTACACAGCCATGAATCTCATTCTTTTATTCATTCATTATGTAGAAGGTCGATCAAGGCAGCCTGATCAGTTGATGAGGTTACAGGGAGGTGAGCCTTTGTCTGGGACCTTGGCTGACTCTCCTCAGGCAGGAGGAAGTGGATATAACCACTGGCATCCTTGAGAGGACTAAGGACAGTCTCCTGGGCCTGGTACTTGGCCACCATTCAGGCCAAACTGAAATGAGTAGACAAGTCCCAAGGTCAGAGAGGTGGTCTGAATGACTCCAGCTTTTGTGGGGCAGAGGGATCACTTTGGAACTGGGTCTCTCCAAGTTTGAATTTAAAAAAGAGCAGAACCAAGATCCAAAAAGAGGTCCAGAAAGCCACCTGAACCCCAGACATCCATGGAGGGTCATCCATGATTGTTTGATTTTTCAAAAAATGAAATCTACACTATTTGCCCTACATAGACAGATAGGCTAGCAGGCAGGCAGATAGATACAGGTAGCTAGCTACATCCAGCCATTTATTGAGGCATTCTCTGGAAAGTAAACAACCTCCTTCCAACTGTCCCCAACTTCAGCTTTGGAGGGATTAGGGGAAAGAGAAAGTATTGGAGAAAAGACAAAGTCCCACACCTATAAGCAAACATCTGAGTGTGTATGTGTGAGGATGTGCATGGGTTCATCCATGTGCCTGTGGGAATATAGGCCTCAACATCCTATGTGGAACTAAGTGACCAAGTGGGAACAGGCAAGTGGGACTGGTATGAGTGGGGTGAGCAGTGAGAGACTGCTGCCATTTCTGAAAAAGTAGATGGGTGGAGGAGAGCCCCCAGGTGATGCCCTCCTTCTATAGACACCTGACCTAGGCTTCCCAGAATCAAAGTGCTGGGTATGCATTTGTTGGAGGGGGTTTAGAGAGAGAGGAAGAGGGGGCCTGAGGTTTCCTCAGCCCCTCTCAATTTGCACTGGCCCCAGCAATGGCTTCCAGAATTCACTTCATGGTCCCTACTATACCCACTCCCCTCTCCTCCAATCTGCAGGCCCTGAGGTGTTGGGTATCTGCCTGGCCAACCTGAAATTTGGAGCCTTGAACTCCAAAAGTTTCCCTCCCCTAGAGGGAAAAAAAAATCTCCCTAGACCAGTTACCAACTGAAAGGATAGAACCAACCATATATCACATAGCTCTCATAGTTATCATAGGATGATAACCAGGCCCAGGCAGCCACAGGCAATTCCCTGGGTCCCCTTTGGGCCATACTCAATTACAGGCTACAATGTCTTAACCACGGCCTGGGAGAGACAGAGGAGGGACAGATCTGAGCCCTGCCCTCAGAGAGCTAATGGTCTGGGGGGAGACAGAAGAGGAGCAGTCCCAGGACCTGACCTAGAGAAGTCACAGTCTAAGAGAGACAGAGGAAGTATAGACTTGGGCTCAACCTTCATAGAGTTCTTCAAATGTGAGAGGGAAAAGAAGCAAATCTGGGCTCTCCCAGGTAAACAGTACCAATGCATAAGGGGAAAAGCACCAAGTATCTAAGATAAGAGGAGACAGGAGGCCCAGGGGCAAAATATGACAGGGACCCTGGTAAACAGGGCAGACAATAAATTCAAAGCACTTTTCTTTCCTCTGAACCCCAAGAACACTTTGTTTGGACCCTTGGTGGCCCTTATCATAACTGCTAGGATTCAGACAATGCCCAGGGCACAACACTGAAGGGGCCCTTTTAAACGTGACTTTTAATAAATACAGATATTTGTTGTGACACAAAAATCTGTTCTTCATGGCCTACGGAGATTAATTTTCTGACGTCAAGCCCCCATATGTTACAATAAAGGTTCAAAGCCTTAGATGGATTGGAACAGATGGGCTCACTTTTCAAACTGGCCTAGCTCTGCTCATCATACTTTTTCCCATCCTATATTTCTCTCCATGTCTTATTCCCCTCTACTAGGCTGTAACCTATTTGAGGGCAGAGGTGGAGTCTTATTCATTTTTATATCCCCTAGGACCTAGTACTTAGGACTAAGGCAAGAAGAGGCCCAGGCACACTCAGAGAAGCCAGACCTTGGACAGGACGTAGGAACAGGTGCTTTCTGGCAGCTCTATCTCTCACAACCCACTTCTGGATCACAGAACAGGGGACTTGAAGCAATCTATGGCAAGGAAAAGTCACAGGCCCACTGTATAATAAGCAAAAAGTGAGTTTAGGACAAGTGGCATCTGTGTGACAGAGCAGAGAGAGTTCACTTCCAGACACCAGCCCAATGTGAAGCCTGCAGTGGAATAACAAGGACAGGAAACCCAGACCAAAGGCTGGTAGTTCTACCACTCTGAACCATCAGAGCTTTCCAGCTGACTAAGAGCGGCTAATTTCAGCAGTAGTCTACTGGAACTCCTACCGAGGCAAGTTATGTGTTGCTTAGACACAAATCCAGGTCAGGATTATCTAGCGCTCAGATCAGGAAAACAGTGATCATACTTTGCCCTGGATCAGAGCATTATGGGAACCCTGGAAGCTTGTAGGTTCCCGGACTAAACTGCTAGTTCTGAGATCCTAGGATAACATAATATTCAATACTCCAAGAAAGCAACTGCAGAACCCAAGCTAATCAGACAATTAGCATTTATTAAGCACCTGCTGTGTGCCTGGACTGTGCTAAGTTTTGAGAATACGAAGAATGGCAAAAAATAAACAGTTCCTGCTTTCAAGGAGTTCACAGTCTAATAGGACACAAGCTTTACCCAGACATTTCCTCTAGAACTGGGCAGGGCCCAGCCCTAATATAAACTCTGAAGTCATGATATAGACTGAAAGAATGAACAAACAAACAAACAAAAAAGAATTCTACCATAAAGAACTATTATGGCAATGGGGATGCTCAAAACATAAACCCAGAAGAAATGAATGACTCCAAAACATCTATAAGCAAAACCTAAAATGAAAACATGGTTTGGGCACAAGTTCAACTAGAATTCCTGGAAGAGATGAAATGAGAGTTTTAAAATGTGTTTATGAATAAAATGAGTGCTAGAGGAAAAATGGAAAAGAAATGAGAACTATGGAAGACAAGACTTGAAAATAAAGTTAGTGGCTTGGCATAAGAGATTAAAAAAACCCTTCCCAAACAACAAATTCCATGAAAATCAGAATGGACTAAAATTTCAGGGGTGGGTAACCTGCAGCCTCAAGGCCACATATGGCTGTCTAGGTCCTCAAGAGTGGCCCTTTGATTGAATCCAAACCTGCCGCACTTGAGAACCTAGACAGTCACATGTGGCCTCAAGGCCACAGGTTACCCACCCCTGGACTAAATAGAAATTGACCCATGAGACAACAAAAAATATTAAAGTCAAAGGATGAAAAATAACAAAAACACCTGAACTAAGGGGCAACTAGCTGGCGCAATGGATAGAGGTCTGGCCTTTGAGTCAGGAAGACCCACGTTCAAAGCTGGCCTCAGACACTTACTAGCTGTGTGACCCTGGCCAACTCACTTAACCCCGATTGCCTCAGAAAAAACAAAACAAAACAAAAACCCAAACCTTAAACTCTTTGGGGTAGCTATATGGTACAGTGGATAGAGTTCTGGCCTTGGAGTCAGGAGGACCTGAGTTCAACTCTGACCTCAGACACTTGACACTAGCTGTGTGACCCTGGGCAAGTCACTTAACCCCGACTGCCTCACCAAAAAACAAACCAAAACAAAACAAAAAAAACCTGTACTAGAAAACAGATTAAGGAAAAATGATTGAAGAATTATTGGACTATCTGAAAACCAGGACCAAAAAAGGAGCCTAGACGGACTATTTCGAGAAATTATAAAAATGCCCATTATCTCTTAGAACCAGAAGACAAAGTCAAAATAGAAACAATCCCCCAGTCACCTTATGAAAGAAACTCCAAGACAAAAACTTCCAGGAACATTATAGTCAAAATGTAAACCTTCCAGGTCAAATAAAAAAAAAAAAGGGCTCCCAACAGCCAAGTAAGAAAGATTTCAAGTACTGAGGAGCAGTAGTCAGGATCACACATGATTTGGTAGCTACCACCACGAAGGAGCAGAAAGCTTGGAATACAGTCTTATAGAAGGCAAAAGGTGGAGGTTGACAACCAAAATTAACTTACCTAGAAAAACTGTGTGTAATCTGCCAGAGGAAAAAATGACTTTTTAATGAAATAAAGGTATTCCAAACATTCCTGATGAAAATACCAGAGCTGCATAGAAACTCTGAAACAAAAACACAAGAACCAAAGGAACATCAAAAAGGGAGACATGAACAAGCATTGATGACAGACTACACGAGCACAACCTGTTTACATTCTCACACGGGGAGATAATACATGTGTCCCCTCAAAACCTGATCGTCGACAGGGGTCACAGAGGAGGTCTACAAAGACAGAGGGCTGCAAAGTGCTTTTGCTATATTTTTATTATTTTAAAATAAGAATGGAAAAGGAAAAAGAATATACGAGAGATAAAAAAAAAGAGGAAAAAGTGGGGGGATTGTATCAAATCATCAGAGTGTTCAAGCAGAAGACTACACAAAAGAGGAAGTAGGGAGCAGGTGACACTTGAATCTCTCTCATCTAAAATGGTCAAAAGAGGAAAGAATAAACATAGGAACAGAATGGGACACAGACATGTATTTTCCTTAACAAGGAAAGAGAAGGAAAAGGGAAGGCTTCATGGCGGAAGTGGCATCTGAGTTGGGCCTTGAAGGATAGACAGGATTTCAGGAGGGAAGATGGTGTCTATAGTAGTATGGGGTGGTGGTCCATTACAGAGATGGGCGATGGCATAAGCAAAAATGAGGAGGCTAGAGAGGACAAGGTAAATGGTGTATCTGCAAATACCTCTGAGAATAGCTCTGCTCAGTTCTTGCTTTACCTTTCTTTCCATACTCTGGGCTAATGCTATAGAAACCCTGGGTTGTGGCTATAATCTATAATCATCAGAGCCAGAAGGGTCCTTAGAAACTCTCTATTCCAACCCCTTCATTTTACAGAGGAGGAATAGAAAGGGGAAGGGATTTGTCCAGGGTCATGCATCAAATTAGTGGCAGACCCAACAAGAGAACCCCAGGCTTCTGACTGCTAAGGCAGCCTGAGAAATGAGGGGGCTCAAGTCCTACTGGGTTGTCTCATTTGAGAGGGTGACAGCTCCATGGCTCTGGGGATATAGGCCTTTAAGGGCCCACTGACTTGTCCCTGGGCCAGCTATTTGGGGATAACTGGTGGACCAGGCTCCATAAAGTACACGAAGCTTCTGGCATCCACTGGCATGGCCCCTACTACACCCACTCCTTTCCCCACCCCCAACTCTACCATGCCTCCTACCAGCCTGCCGTCACTCTGGCATTTTCCTTGCCTGGTAACATTTTCACAGGGATTTGGTTTTTTGTTGTGTTTTTGTTTTTTAAAGTAGGATATGTGTTTTTACACATTTTAGCTTCCACGAGCTCCTACATCTTCACCCCACCTACTTCCAGGCCCACAATGTTTTCCAGGCTGTCTTGGATCCTTTGGGTAAGAAAGAATGTTGGGGTTAGGAATTGGGTGGCTCCTAAATTTGCAGATTAGAGTATGGGAAGAAAGCTAAGAAATAAACCCTAGGTAATAAGGAGGAAAAGCATTGGGACAGTGACCCCAGAGAAACCCTATGTCTTAGTTCTGGTTCTGTTGCTAAGAGGAATCACTTCCCTTCAGTTTTCCCACCTATCAAATGGGAATTATTGATCTCTAAGGTCACTTTCAGGTCTAATATTCCCCTAGTTGTAAAGCAAGGCTGCAAAGTTTCAGGCCAAAGATTCAGATGGCTCTGAGAGAGCTCAGGCTACTTAGGGAGTGACTGACAATGAATCAGAAACACAAGGATTACATTTCCCTCAGAACTAAGATAAAGGTTTCTAAATTAAAGGGGAAGAAAAGGGCTTGGGTAGGGTGGGGGTGCCAAAGGAGGTTTTCAATTCTGCGGATTCCAAAACATTTTGAAAGGGCTCAAGATGTTCCTGGGCCCAGGTCCCGAGATGGTTTATTCAGCCTTCCCTGCAAGGCAGGATTTGATTCTACTCTGTCCTGTCTTGTTCCAGCTCTGTGTGTGTGTGTGTGTGTGTGTGTGTGTGTGTGTGTGTTTGTATGTACACTATGCATGCCTGGCTCCTCATTCACACCCCCCTCCTGCTGCCAAACACAAGAGCTAACCATAACTTAGACTCCAGCATGGTAGTAATCTGGAGGCACTCCTCCCCATCCCTTCAAAGCCACCTTGCCATTGCCAGGTCAACAAGCATTTATTAAGCTCTTACTGTGTGCCAGATGCTGACACGTAGGAGGAGACTGCTTACCAAATCAAATCTGGCCTGCAAAATGGCTTCAGTTCAAGCATTCACTTGCGCGCACATGCACACACACACACACACACATACACACACACAGAGCTTTATAGTGGGTATGAGACACAGTCTGTTCAAGAGAGACAAGACCCAGCCACATGGAACAACATTATAAAAATCAATCAATTAACAAGTATTAATGAATTCTGTGCCAGGTATTAATGGCACATTAATAATAATAGCCAAAAACTATGTGCCGGGCACTGTGCTAAGCACTTTACAGTTATTATCTCATTTGATTTCCACAACAACCCTGGGAGGTTGGAGCTATTGTTATCCCCATTTTACAGATGAGAAAACTGAGCCAGAAAGAGATTAAGTGATTTGTCCAGTCACACAGCTCATAAATGTCTGAGGCTGGATCTGAACTCGGATCTTCCTGACTTCAGGCCTGGTGCTCTAGCTACTGTGCCATCTAGCTGCCATATTGTGTGTTATAAATATGGTACGATATGATAAAAAAATTATTTATATATGACTTGTATACTTATATGTATTTATATACTTAGGCACAAAATAGTCAAATACAAGAAAGTTTGGGAGGCAATAGATCAGAGTGGTCCAGTGTTCTGGGTAGGAGGGCTCTGAGCGAAACCTGAAAGGCTGGGTAGCATTTCCGAAAGGTGGAGAAAGGGGAAAATAGGACTGGAGTGGCCTTGTCTGTTAGGGAGACACAGTGAGGGAGACCCAGCAGACTTCTCTGACCTCCCAGTACTCCCCAATACCACACCCGACCCTACTGCTGGGTATCTAGCTAAACAAGGGACCTTTCCAGAGCCACCGCCCTGCTCCCACCTACTAAAGACGGGGCTGGGGGAGGGAATCTGCATTTCAATAGCTCCCTGCTATCTCTCCAAGAGGCAGGGCTCTTGAACCTTGGGGTGTGCTCTGCCTGCCCCACAGAGCACACAGAGACATTTGTTCAACAACACAGCTGGCTCTGGGTGTGCTCCCTTCTCTTCCCAGCTCAGTCCTTGGGGAGATATGGAACGGTACTCACTTCCTATTGGAAAAGCACGGGAGGATTCCAAAATGGTTATTACAAAGTTCAAACGAGTGGTTTCATTAACAAAGCAAGCAGGTGGGTTAATAGAAAAACAAACACACACATACCCTTGTTAATTAGCTCTCCTTCCATGATTTCCCTAATGCAGGGGTTCTTAACTTCTTTTGTGCCTGGACCTCTAGCAACACGAACCTATGGACCCCTTCTCAGGGTTATATATATATATATTTATATATTTCAGTATATTTGCTCATATATATATATATATATATATATATACACACACATTTATATTTATATATTTCAGTATATTTGCTCATATATATATACACACTTATATTTATATATTTCAGTATATTTGCTCATATATATATACACACACATTTATATTTATATATTTCAGTATATTTGCTCATATATATTATATATTATATATATGCACATTTATATTTATATATTTCAGTATATTTGCTCATATATATATATACACATTTATATTTCTATATTTCAGTATATTTGCTCATATATATATATACACACACATTTATATTTATATATTTCAGTATATTTGCTCATATATATATTATATATATGCACATTTACATTTATATATTTCAGTATATTTGCTCATATACATATACATTTATATTTATATATTTCAGTATATTTGCTTGTATATATTATATATTATATATATATACGCACATTTATATTTATATATTTCAGTATATTTGCTCATATATATTATATATTATATATACACATTTATATTTCTATATTTCAGTATATTTGCTCATATATATACACACACATTTATATTTATATATTTCAGTATATTTGCTCATATATATATTATATATTATATATATGCACATTTACATTTATATATTTCAGTATATTTGCTCATATACATATACATTTATATTTATATATTTCAGTATATTTGCTCGTATATATTATATATATTATATATATACGCACATTTATATTTCTATATTTCAGTATATTTGCTCATATATATATTTATATATACGCACATTTACATTTATATATTTCAGTATATTTGCTCATATATATACGCACATTTACATTTATATATTTCAGTATATTTGCTCATATACATATATATTTACATTTATATATTTCAGTATATTTGCTCTTATATATTATATATTATATATTATATATTATATATTATATATTATTATTATATTATATATTATTATATATTATATATTATATATTATATATATATACACACATTTACATTTCTATATTTCAGTATATTTGCTCTCCTTTGCCATCATATATACCTGTTACTATTACGGTTAACCTATTGCCCATACACACGCACCCATCTCAACACCCATCCAAACTTAAGCTTAGAAGACCTCAACAAAATGGCTGCCACGCGTGTGAGTCGTCCAATTCTGCTATTGGGTTACCAAATGGACTATGAACAAAAGAACATTTCAGAACAACCAACAAGCATTTATTAGATAATTAGCATCCCCAATTGCCTCACACACACACACACAAAGATAATGGTCATATCTGAGGTCATTAGGTTCACTCCTGGCTCCTAAGATTTGTTCGTTATGAAGCTCTGGCTATCTGTATCACTCTTCTACCCTGAGGTTACTCTCTATGTATTTGGTCTGGTGAGTTTTACCTAGTCAGCTTTCTCCTCCTCCTTCCTTTTCAATTTAAAGGCCTTTAGTTTAGATTTGGAAGACTCCAATTAAACAGATCTTACCAGCCCTCGTTAGGCATGCTCCATGCCTAATTAAGAGTTCATCCTTCTTAGATTTTGAAGGTGTGACCTAGGAATCAAAATCCTAATCTTAGATTCTCTCTCAACCTTTACTTACCAACTACTCAATGGACACATCTACCTGGATGTGCTGACGATGATGTTTCAGATTCTACACATTGGAAACAGAGCTCAAGCTTTGGAGTTAAGATACTTGGGTTCAAATTCTACCTCTGTGAACAGGGACAAGTCATTTCTTCTTTCTGAGCCTAAGTATCCTCACCTGTAAAACGGGGGATAATTGTGAAGAAGGCACCCTAAAGCATCAAATGAATGTGAGCTATCATCTTCCCTTTAAATCTGCTCCTCTTCTCATCCCCCTTATTTGAGTCATGATACTATCACCTTACCTGTCACCATGTCTCAAAACTTTGTGACTCTTCCCACTGTTTTCAATCCAACCAAATCCAATCATTTATTCACTGACCACATTCAGTCATTTGAGCCTGAGTTCAAACCTGAGCTTAGCCACATTAGCTGTGTGACTCTGGATGAGTCACTTCACCTCTGCCTCAGTTTCCTCACCTGTCAAATGAGTATAATAATAGCACTCACTTCCTGACTGTTGTGAGGATCAAATGAGATAACACTTGTGAAGCATTTAACACAATGGCTGGCACATAAGTAAGCACTATATAAACGCTATAAAAGCTGTTATTATTTGTTAAGTTCTATCAGTTCCAAATCCATTGTCTTTCTTGTGACTGTCCTTTCCTCCCCACTCACACTGAATTCAAAGCCCTCCATAATAGGCAGCTAAGTATGGTGGAGTCAGGACAATCTGAGTTTGAATCCTGGCTCAGCTATTTATTAGATGTGTGACCTAGAAGAAGACACTTAACCACTCCATGCCTCCATTTCCTCATCTGTAAAATAGGGATAATAAAGGCATCTACCTCAAAGAGTTGGGGGGGGCATAAAATGAGAAAACATATGTAAAGCACTCTGCAAACCTTAAGTGCCATATAAATACCAGCTGTTATTATTATCACTTAGCAACAACCTGCCCTTCCGATTTATTAATCTTCCCTCCCCTGACCTGTCTTCCTTTCGTCCTCCTATCTGTCTCCTCAGCTCCTAGCTATCCTTCAAGGCTAGTCTAAGTCATACCTGAATCCTGGATCAAGTTCTGCCCCTTGCTAGCTTTGTGACCTTGGCAAACTCACTTCCTCCTATAAAAGAGAAGTTGAATCATATAGTTTCTAAGGGTTTTTTCCTAGCTCTAACATTCTATGTCCCAAAGGCCTTTTAGGTTCTGATATTTTATGTTCTTTGTTCCAAGCTTCTGCTCAGCTCCAGTATTCTATGTTCCATGTTCACAGGCCCTTTCAGCTTTGATGTTTATGTTTCTCTGGATGGAGGAGATTTGCTTATTTTGGGTCAGAGGCTGATCCCTGAGAATTTGGTATCTGAGTGTCACCCTGCCCACACATGTTCTTCCACTCCCTCTACACACACACACACACACACACACACACACACACACACACACACACACACTCACACACACACATATACATCCCTTGGGAAGAATCAGAGGGGATAAGCCAGGATAGGGAAATGACACATAAAAAAAAGCCATTTCCCAAAAACGATGCGAGTTTCTTGGCTTGTTTTACGTTTTTGAAGGAGGATCATGGGGATCATAATTACAGGGTTTTTATTACACGGCAACACGGAAATGGAATTAAAATGTCAAATGAGTTACTGGGAATTAAATGTCAAATGAGTTGCTGGGAATTAAATATGTAAACAGAAACAAATGGACATTTCCATGGTCTTTTGCCTACTACTGATGAGGTTTCACAAACATCACTAATCCCCCTGACCCCCAGAGTCTAAAGGAAGGAGAACTTGTTTGACCTAAGAAAAGAGTAATATTAATTTCTTAAGGGAAATGTGAGGGACCCAGTCAAGAGATATAAAACAGTCAACATTCTGAAGTCCGATCTTTCCAACTGCCTAGAGTCTGTGCCATGTGTCCATGGATGGATGGATGATCTTCTCTATAGGTAAAGTCATAGAATCTCATCCACAGGGGGGACCATAGACAGTATGTATCTAGCTGAATGTCCTCCTTTTATAGGTAGGGACATGCCTACCCAAAGAGAAGAAGGAAGTTCTATGTCATTACATCCTGAGTCAGTGACAGAATCAGAACTAGTGCCCAGAACTTCTGGGAGAATTTGTAGCATAATTGTACAATACAATTAGAATCAAATAAAATTGACTCATGTAAACTTAAAAAAACAAAACAAAACACACAGGTCTCTAACTCCTAATCTCATGTCCAATCTGCTACATCAAGCTGTCTTTCTCATTCTAGAAGTAGCCACCCATATAACAGCCTGTGAGAGGCGCCAGGAAGTCTCTGTTCAATGCCTTAAAAGATCATTCCACTCAACTATCACCAATGCCTATAGTTCCACCATTAACTAAATTCCTTTGGGTAAGATATGCTTCTCTCAAGGCTCTGGTATTCAAACCTAGTTATCTCAGCCAACATTTACTATGGATCTTCTAGAGGTAAGACCCTGGGCATGCTGCCGAGAATATAAAGATAAGTAAGATACAGTGTCTGTCTCCAAGGAGTTTGCTATCTAATGGGGAGAAGAGGCAAGTATACAAATGATACAAGAGAGAAGAGAGGGGCAGCTAGGTGGCACAGTGGATAGAGCACCGGCCCTGGAGTCAGGTGGACCTGAGTTCAAATCTGGCCTCAGACACTTGACACTTACCTAGCTGTGTGACCCTGGGCAAGTCACTTAACCCCACTGCCTAGCAAAAAAATAAAAGGAGGGGAAGTTAAGGGGCAGCTAGATGGCACAGTGCCTACAGTCATCAGCCCTGGATTCAGGAAGACCTGAGTTCAAATCTGATCTCAGATATTTGACATTTACAGCTAGTAAGTCACTTCATTCCATTGCCTTGCAAAAGAGAGAGAGAGAGACAGAAAGAGAGAGACACAGAGAGAGAGAGAGGAGAGAGAGAGAGAGAGAGAGAGAGAGAGAGAGAGAGAGAAGAGAAATGGGGAGAGGGGAAGGTGGTATAAGCAAGGATTGATAAAATCTTTTAGAAGGGAGAAGTTGCTTTTGCCTGGAGATGGGGGCAGGAATGGGGTGGAGGAAAGAATCAGGGCAGTTAGGCTTCATGAAGGAGGTGACATCTTAACTGAATCTTGAAGTATAGGAGGAACTCTATAAGCAAGAAGAAGAAGGATGAAAACAGTCATGGCATCCTAGACCTGGAGATAGAAGGGGACTGAGAGGCCATCTAATCCCAACTGTACCTGAAAATAATCTGCAATAATAACGATAACAATTCTGATGAGGATGACATGTTATCTCATTTGACCCTCCTAACAACCTTGTGAGAAGGTGCAATTATTATCCTGTTTTACAGATGAGGAAACTGAGACACAGAGAGGCTAAGTGACTTGCCCAGGGTAAGCATGGGAGGCAAAATTTGAGTTCAGTTCTTCCCGACTTCAAGTCCAGAGCTCTACCCACTGGGCCACCTAGCTGCTCAAGAAGAGTCAGGAATAACCAGGAGGTTTACAGTTGGGATGAACTGGAGGATGGTACTGCCACCCAAAGACACTGTGAAGTTAGCAGAAAGGTCAGGTTGTTGGGGAGGGTTGGGGAGGCTCAGTGAAAACACAACCGGACTCAGAGGGAAAGTAGACTTGGTACTCAGTGAAGCTTCCCTCCTGGACAGCAAGAAGCCCAGGCAAGGCAGGGTTGGGCACCAGGAGAAGCAACAGGAGCCCAGGGTCATCACGGTCAAACTTTGCCGACTTTACCTCTCATCAAAGGCATTGGGGCACTCAGCATGAAAGACTCTTCATCTCTTCAAATATCCCCTCTGACCTTAAACAGATTTAGTCACTAGCTGTCTAATGGATGATACAACCTAGCATTTCTCAAACTCTATGGTCTCAACACCCTTACAAATTATTGTGGACCCCAAGGAACTTTAGTTTGTGTGGATCACAGCTATTGATATTTACCATATTAGAAATTAAAATATCTTAGCATAATCATGAAAATAGTTTTGACTTTGGGGAACCCCTCCCCCCCACACATAGGTTCTTGGGGAAGCAAAGCTAGAGCTTCTAGCTTTCACAAGCTCCACCTAGCTTTTTTTTTAATCTTCCTCTTGAGTTGATTTGCATGACAACCTGAGGCACTTGGGATTAAAAAGATTCTCCTTAGCCTAAGGTCCTAGGCTAGTGACACAGTTGTGATAGGATTTAAAAGAACTTTCAGACCATAACTCAGGTAAAACTTTGAACTGAAAGGATCTGAGTAGCAGATGAAGAAAAAGCAATTCAAAAGACAAATTTTTAAATGCCTTTCAACTCTTCTGACTAGCTGTCTAGCCATGGTCGACAGGTCAGCAGCATGAAAGAGCTAAGGTTGGCCCATGGGGCTACAAGCTAAAGAGCTGGCAGACCACTTTCCCTGTGGGGATGAAGCTGTATTGTACCTGAAGACCAGCAGGTGTCAGAAGAGAGCAACAGTAGCTCAATGGAGCAGCCCAGTGACGTCCCCAGCGTACTCTGGTAGTTCTGTAGCATCAGAGATGTCATTGTTGTGAACACGTGTATTTCTTAGCTATAGATGTTCCAAGCTATGACATATTTAACTAAGATTCCTTCCCTTCCAGCTCTGACAGTTTACATTCTATGTTTTGAAGGCCTTCCCACCCCTTGACAATCTAAGTTCTTTTAAAAATGATTACTAGCATATAATTGATATCATATTGCTTGCTTTCTCATTGGGTGGGGAAAGGGGAAGGGAGAGAATTTGGAATTCAAATTTTTAAAAGAAAAGAATGTTTAAAATAAATGAATAAATAATTGAAATTTTTAAGATCATTACTAACTTCGCATTTAAAAAAATTTTATATCTTTTGTTTTAACATCACCTTTAGTTACAAATATTTCAACATATGCTTTGCTGTTCCCTCCCCCTGCTACATAGAACAAAGAATAGAAAAGAAAGAAAGAAGTCATGATGTATATGGTTTTTCTGGTTCTATTCACTCCACTTTGCATCCGTTCATATGTCTCTCCACATTTCTCTATATTCTCCATGTTAATCATTTTTTTATTGTACAGTTATATTCTGTTACATTCCTGTACCACAATTTGTTTAGCCATCTCCCAAGAGATGGGCACATATTTTTCAGGCAGTTTTTTGCTCCTACCAAAAAAAAAAATGTTGTTGTAAATGTCTCATACACATGGGATCTTTCTCTTTCTATCTCTGCCTGATAGTATGCATTAATTGGAATAATGGCCCCTTCTTAGGAATCCTGGGAGACAGAGGTGAAAGAGGCAGGAAGGCCATCTCCCCTTGGGCCACGGAAGGCAGGCAGACCGTGGTGTTTCTGGCTCTCAGGTCTTTCTCAGCAGCTGGGCCACCAGATCGGCCTAGGAGCCAGAGTGAGCTCATTCCCATTCCCAGCGGTGGCTCTTCCGGCTGGAACATGGAAATTGGAAAAAATAAAATAAAAGAGAGAGCGAGAAGGAGAGAGACAGACAGACAGAAAGGAAGCATCCAGTCTAGGCCAAAGCCTCCTACTTCTCCTGCAGCTGCACCAAGGGCTTGATGAACAATTAAAATTGCCCCTGACACCCCAGTACTTTCCACAAACTCTCCCAGAGGCTGAGAATATAAAAGCCCCCTATCTCCACCTCCACCCTGCAAAACCAGGAAACCTGCCCATGCCTGAGATTTTTTTCCTAAGGGGACACACCCACTCACAACCACACCCTGAAGTCCCCTACCTGGCCCTTTCCCAGGTCTACTCTTTCACTTGTCCTCCCTGCATCTCTGTGGACTGGGGAGGGGAGCAGCTGTCATTGTCCCCACTTTACAGATAAAGAAGGAAATCTAGGCCCAGAGACCACAGAGCCAGTCAGAAACTGATGCTCTAAGAACCCTTTCAATGCTCAAGGCCGATAAGAAGGTGGGCCACACTGGGTTCAGTTTCACCTCTGGTGCTTATTAGTTGGATGATCATGGGTACAAGTCACTTAACCCCTCTGGGCCTCAGTACCCTCATCTCTAAAATGGGGGGAGGGGTTGGATAGGAGATCCGTTAGAGCTACAGAGCCTATGAAAAATTGAGAGAGGAGGGCAGCTCCTTGTCTAACACACCAGTTGTCTCCAGCAACACAGACCTGAGGGCCTATTTTTCAAGCCTGTGAGATTCCTGGGGGCCAGAACTGACCCTTAGCCTTCTGCCTATTCCACTCGATGCCTACAGACAGCCTTGCCCAAAGTAGAAGTGCAATACATGTACGCAGTCAACTCAGCAGCTTCTAGCTCTTCCCTGAACCCAGCACCCCTCATCTCCTGTCTCTGACACTTTTCACAAGCTCTTTCCCATGACTGTAAGGCCCTCCCTCCTGCCTCATATCCACCTCTCAGAAATCTAGATTCAACCAAGGGTGAGGCAAGTTTTGGCTGCATCCCCACCCCTGGTGGACACTGGGGATGCAAAGAAGACAAGATCATTCTGGCTTTCAAGGAGCTTCATCTCCTGTCTTGGTATATACCATGTAAACAAATGAGAAAATGCAAGGTGATCTCAGGAGGGAGCCAAACACTAATATTTGGGGCAGGGGAGCGAGGGTTGAGGGGGTGAGGTTTCCCATAGGAGGAGGCCCGAGCTGAATCGTAAAGGAAGTCAGGCACTCTAAGGGATGGTTGATAAGGAGGGAGTGCATCCCAGGCACTGGAGAGAGCCAGAGTAAACACATGGCAACAGCTTGTAGCTCATTTTGACTAGACCAGAGGGTGCAAGACAGGGAAGAGTGAACTGTCCATAAAGGTAAGTGTGACATGTATAACCAGTATCAAATTGTTTACTGTTTTAGGGAGGGGGAAGGTGACAGAAGGAGGGAGAAAATTTGGAACTCAAAATTTTTTTTAAAATGTAAATGTTAAACATTGTTTTTACATGTAATTGGGAAAAATAAAATATTATTTAAAAAATAAAAAAGGTAAGTGAGACTCAGAAGATAAATTTGAGGCTAAGGAGTTTGAATTTTATCCTAGAGGCAATAGGGAATCACTGATGATTTTTTGAGCAGGGGAATAGCAAGTCAGATCTTTACCTTAAGGAATACAAATGATATTGGAGATGATGGATTGGAGAGAGGAAGAGACTGGAAGCAGGGAGACCAACTAGGAAGCTAGTGGGATAATCTAGTCTAGAAGAACAGCGGGGGCAGCTAGGTGGTGCAGCGGATGGAGCACCATTCCTGAAGTCAGGAGGAGCTGAGTTCAAATCTGGCCTCAGACACTTACTAGCTGTGTGACCTTGGCCAAGCCACTTAACCCCAATTGCCTCAAACAAAAAAAAAAAAGAACAGAGGTGGAAAATGGGGGAAAAAACAAAAACAAAAAAGCGCAAGAGATAATGTAGAGATAGAATGTACAGGATTTGGTAATTGATTGGAACAGAGTGGGGACTGGAGATGAGAAGAGAAAAGTCAAGGTTGTTGACCTGGATGACTGAAAGGATGGTGGTGCCCTAACGGAAAGCAGGAAGTTTGGAGAAGGGATGGAGATTTATAGCAGATAATTGGTGACATGGAACTGGAGTTTAGGAGAATATTGGGTTAAATGCACAGATTTGGAAGTAATCTGGGTAAAGGTGATAAATGAACCCATGGAAACTATGAAAGTATTGGGAGAGTAAAGGAGAGAATGCAGGACAGAGTCTTGAGGGACACCCATGCACGCTGTGAGACTTTGCTAATTCAACAAAGGAGAACCAAGAAAAAGTTAGGTCTTAGAAGCCTAGAGAAGAGAGTATCTAGGAACTAGTGATCAATTAATCGATTAGAATTTCTTAAACACCTCTAGGTGATAGGCAATTCAATGAGAATATAATGACAAAGAGAAACAGTTTCTGCCCTTATGGAGCTTATATTCTATTAGGGGAGATAACGGGAATACATAACAAGACCTGTAAGCTACTCTCCCAACTTGGGTTGGGTCCTCTTCGGGTGGCTACTATTCTCACAGTTTCTAGAGGCATCTTGTAGTTACTCATTCCTCAGTATAGCCTACAAGCCCCCACCGGTGTGCTTTCCACAAATAGTCAGGCAATAGACACACTTACTCTTAGCAAAAATATTACGAAGATGACAGAGTGAAAACAGTAGCTACAAAACATTTCCACCCAGAAACCTGGGGCACATTCTCCTACAAATACATATAGCATCTGGAGGAAGAGTGAACATAAATGTAGAATATAGTGTTAGTGAGGCATACTCGCAGGGAACACATATGTCGAGGCAACTCGCAACTTTAGAACTTCAAGGCCTGGAAGTCCTTTTTTCCCTCATGTAATCCTCTCTATAGCTCACCTCTGGATTGCCAGGGCTAGCTTTCTTGAATCCACAGCCAGCTCTCTTCTCTGCTGCCAGAGGTCCTGCTTCTTGAAGCTGCTTCCCTCTCTAGTGACTACCTCTCTGTGTTTGTATCAATTTGGAATCTGTATCCGCTTCCCAAGGAAAGAAGGGGAAGGAAATGAGCATTAATATAGTACCCACCATGTGCCAGGCATTGGGCTAAGCACTTTTAATAAATATTATCTCATTTGATCTTCACAACACCACCACAAGGTAAGTACTAATATTATCCTCATTTTTCAGCTGAGGAAACTGAGGCAAAGAGAGATTTTTTTTTTAAGTGACCACTCAAGATAACAAAGTTATGAAGTGTCTGAGGCTGGATTTGAACTCAGGTCTTCCTGACTCCAGACCTAGTGCTCTAACCACTTTGCCACTAGTTGCCCCACTAGATGTAGAGTCTCCTACATGTTGAGTAGCTCTCCTCCAAAGCCATATGGCTGAGGAAGGGAGAAAAAGAGATCCCCTCTTATTCCCTAGAGGGGAAAGGGATTTTCAATTTTCGAACTGCTGTATTGTTTACTTTTTAAAAATATAGGCCCAAGGGGCAGCTAGGTGGCACAGTGGATAGAGCACTGGCCCTGGAGTCAGGAGGACCTGAGTTCAAATCCAGCCTCAGACACATGACACTCACTAGCTGTGTGACCCTGGGCAAGTCACTTAACTCAATTGCCTAGCCAAAAAAAAAAAAAGAAAAGAAAGAAAAAAATGAAAAGAGCAGCTTGGTAAAAGACACACAAAAAAAACCTGAAGAAAATAACTCCTTAAAAATTAAAATTGGGGAGGAGCAGCTAGGTGGCACAGTGGATAGAGCACTGGCCCTGGAGTCAGGAGGACCTGAGTTCAAATCCAGCCTCAGACACATAATACTTACTAGCTGTGTGACCCTGAGCAAGTCACTTAACCCCAGAGGCATATTTGATTTTTTAAAACGAATCGACAGAAGTTTCCTGTGTGCTGTTGGTTGCCTCCATCGATGGTCTAGACCCTATTATCCTCCCCAGTGGATTAAGTAACCTCTTCACACCTTGTGGGGTGAAAGGAAAAAATACTCAACAGTTCCTTTACACACATATCTAATTATATATTAAACACATACAGAGAAAAGACAAAGAAATCTTGAAGAAGAAAGTACTAGCATGTGGCAGGGAAGAGGATGAGGGAGGGAGGGACCAGAAAAGATCTTGTGTGAAAGGCAGCACTTAATGAGTTAAGTTTTGAAGCAAAGCAGGGACTCCAAGAGTCAAAATCTGCAGAGGTCAGTTAGCAAAAGCACTAAGGAGAGACCACTGGGTTTAGCTGTTAGTGAGCGGTGAGGAAATTGACATGATGAGTGTTGAGGAGTAGGATTTTCCAGGATTTTTGCTTTGAAAGAAGGAAGACATATAAGATTATAGTTTGGGGAAATGACAAGATAAAGTGAAGGTTTTTCCAAGGACAGGAGAAACCTAGAAGTTTTTATAGGTGTTAAAGGCACCAGTAAGGAAGATATGAGAAAAGGAAGAAATGGCTTAGGAGAGCAAGCTCTCAGTGAAGACAGAAGGGGATGGGATCATGGGCACCAGCAGAGAGCATGGTCTGGCAAAGAGAAAAGGTGTGTCATCCTCAGAAAATAGCGTAAAAGAAGAAAGGATGGTGCACAGCATAAAAGAGATTTGAGTTATACAATTGAGGATAAGAGGGAGATCACAAATAATAGTCTAATTTTCTCAGTAAAATAGATGGCAAAGTCTTTTGCTGAAAGGGAGAGATTGGAATGGCCTCTGTGCTGAGTATGACAAATTCAATCAGGACTGCAAGAAGGACCTAGCTGAGATTAGATAACATATTTTTGTAGCGGGCGTACTTCCACCTTAGGAACTGTGCCTTTCTCCAGCAGCACAGGAACAGGAGTGAAAAAGGAAGATGGCAGGTCTATCATGGATGGGGTTTAGTAAGGTTTAAGTGGTGAAAGAACAAGGGAGCAAGGGATTCAATGGGACATCAAGAAGTATGCTAAAGTTCATGAGTTCAGGGTTGGGGCTGAGTTGGAGAGGACAACTCTAAGCCATATGCTGAACTCCTCGAGAAGGCAAAAGAATAACAAAGAGGTTGGTAGGTGATAAAGGTCTTGATGGAAATAAAATGAACAGAGGAGCAGAGGTTGCCAAGCGATGGTAGCAGAAAGACAATCAGGGAGGAAGGAAGGAAAGAAGGAAGGACAGAAGGAAGGAAGGAAGGAAGGAAGGAAGGAAGGAAGGAAGGAAGGAAGGAAGGAAGGAAGGAAGGAAGGAAGGAAGGAAGGAAGGAAGTTAGAGACTATGTATTAAATGCCTACTACGCACCAGACACTGTGCTAAGAACTTGACAATTATTTCATTGGTTCCTCACAACAACCCTGGGAGGTGGGTGCTATCATCATCCCCATAAGGCAGAGATGAAGTGACTTACCCAAGGTCACACAACTAGTCTGAAGCTGGATTTGAACTCAGGCCTTCTGACTTATGTCCCAGCACTTTATCCGTTTATCTGGAAGTGTCAATGAAGAGTCTGGGGAGTGGGGAGAAAGAAAGGAAAAGGAACACACAGTACCAAAGAGGGTGGGTCAAGATACAGTGTCTCCCAGAGAGATCCTGGTTTCCATGAGCACCAGAAGATAGAATGTGAGATAAGAGTTCTAGGAGGAAGGAGAGTTTGTCCACAAAAGAGGAGGGTTCTTGAGGACACAGTGGACTGGGAGGGGGCGGGGGAGAGAGAAAGAGTGGAGTGGTCAAGCTGAGAGTGATGGAGACTAGAACACTGGGAGAGGCAACAGACAAACAGCATTCTTGTCTCAGCAGAGGTCGGTTGACCCTGAATCACAGGGCTGAGAGGAGCAGGAGGGAAGTTTGTCTTCGGTAGCATGGGGGCAGAGTCAGCCTGGCTACCCTGCAGGGTCCTGGTCACCTCATTGGGGTAAGGATGGTTTTGCCAACTTCAGCATCTCGATGCTTCAGAGGTGGGCGGGGGAGCACTACAGGCACGGGCAGCAGGCAGAAGCAGCGAGGGATTTCTGTCCGAGTGTCTCAATAAAGAGCTGGTCTTCTGGGTCCCTACTACAGAATGAACTCACCCTCAGAGGCATGCTGTGTCATCATTCCATGATGGTGGGAGCTAAGACTCATCCAGGAGACACCCAGCCCACAGGACAAGCACTCAGCTCTCCATCTCTAAGCCTCCAGAAGCATGGACCCTCCGCTGCCATCGGCCCACTGAGGAATGCAGGTTCATTTTCAGATTCCCTCTCCAGACACAGGCTCCCTGAGCGAAACTCAGGCTAACAGGATCAGAGATCGAGGAAGTTGGAAGGGACCTCAGAAGCAACCCCTTCATTTTACAGATGAGGAAACCAAGGCCCAGGAAAGTTAAGGCAGCTAGGTAGTGCAGCAGATGGGAAGCTGGACCTGGAATCCAAATCCAGCTTCAGTCACTCAGTAGCTGTGTGACCCTGGGCAAATCCTCCATCTGCCTCAGTTTATTTATCAGTATAATGGGGATAATATCATAACACTTACCTCCCGGGGTTGCTGTGAAGATAAAACAAAATAGTATTTATAAGGTGTATTTCAAATCTTAAAAGCACTATATACATGCTGGCTATTATTAATTAAGGGACTGCCCAAGAGCACATGGGAATCTAGCACCAGGATTGGGATTTGAACTCGGGTCTTCTGACTCTGACACCAGTGGGCTTTCTTGATTGCACCAGAGCCTGGCAGTGGCAGATGGTGATGGGGCCCTGAGGGATGGGCTGATTTCATAGTACCTGTGCTGTCCTGAGGCTCAGGATGTCCAAGGTGTATCAGCTCCCTTCACTGAAGGCTCTCTAGGGATTAAGGGTCCCTGAGGTTTCGAGTCCCCGTCTGAACAGCTCATTGCCATGTCTACCTGAGTATCAGTGCATGAGTATACACATACATTTATATGTATATGTATATAGTTGTATCAGTGTGTGAGTATAGAAACATACATATATATACTCACGAGTATATATACACATGAGAATATACACACATATATACATATATATTCATGAACTGATTTGTTTTCAGTTATGTCTGACTCTTCGTGACCCCATTTGGAGTTTTCCTGGCAAAGATGCTGAAGTGGTTTTGCCATTTCCTTCTCTAGCTCATTTTACAGATGAGGAAACTGAGGCAAACAGGGTTAAGTGACTTGCCCAAAGTTACACAGCTAGTAAGTGTCTAAGGCCAGATATGAACTCAGGGAGATGAGTCTTCCTGACTCCAAGCCTGGCACTCTATCCACTGTGCCACTTAGCTGCCCATGAACCAATCCAGCTACACACACACACATCTACATACATATACACATGATGCATACATGCATACATACATACACATATATACATATACACATGTACATGCATACATACATACATATACACATGATGCATACATGCATACATACATACACATATATACATATACACATGTACATGCATACATACATAACTATATATACCCACATCTATTTACATATGTGCATATACATGTATGCATGTCTGCATATGTACATGTATGCACATATGCACATGTGTGTGTTGTGTCTGTAACTTTTCTGGTCTTTAGTAACTGCATTTGGGACTTGAAGATAAGTCAACTCTTTCAGTATCAGAAATCTGAATAAGAGTGCACAGACAGATGTTTACTTTGATAAAGAGCTATATGAGCTTAAAAAATAAAACAAATTGTCGATGAATTAACTAACAGAAACAGGCTATCAAGGCTCTATTTCCCTGAATAATCAGAGTTGCCTGTCCAATGGAGTGAGCCAAGAATCCCATCTGTCTTCACCACCAAATATGGTTTCCAGTGAAGGGTCCTAAATCACCTACTGATTGACCTGATATTAACAAGAGAAAGGTGTGCTGTCTTCCTGGGCCACGTATCTGAGGTATGACTGAGAACCTTCCCAAATCTGTCAAACCTGATGACAACTATCCACTTCTGGTGATTCCTATAGGGACAAATGATATTTCCAGAAGGAAACTAGAAAAAAATTTTTTTTACTAGGGATTATGTAGTCCCGGATAAGAAACTAAGAGTGTTAAGGACACAGGTGGTGTTTTCATCACACTACTGATTGAAAAAAGTAAGAAAGGGAAGCAAAAGACAGATGTGGGAATGTGTAGGAGCCGCTGGCACAGAACACAGTGGCTGAGAACAGGATTTGGATTTCTGGACCACAGTATCAAATCTAGGAATGATGATCTCCTGGCCGGGGATGGCATGCACCTAATCAGGGGATGGTAAAAATATATTTGCTGGAAGTCTTGTGAATCTAATCAAAAGGTCTTTAAACTCAAAAAGGAAGGGGAGGAAGAAAATTGCTTCCATGTGCCGGCCAACGTTTAGATACCATAGAGACCAGAAATGACAACATAAGAAAGAGAATAGCAGCAGAGAGGCCTAAAAATTCACTGGAGACAAATACAAGGAAAAAAGCACTGATCAGACTCATTGCCTCAAATGTTTATAAACAAAAACATAAAAAGCATGAAGAATAAAAAGATAAACCAGAAGTCTCAACGTAAGAAGATAAATTAATAAATCATAGGAGCTATCTGTAGAGCTGCAAAGGACACTGGGGGGTCCTCTAGTCAAACCCCTTCATTTTAGAGATGAGGAAACTGAGACCCAAATTAAGTGACTTGCCCAAAGTCATTCATATAGATAATAAATTGAGTTGAGATTTGAACCCAGGATTTCTGATTACAGCACTTGTGATTCTACAGTCTGAACATTCTCCACTGCACTCTTCTTCCTCTCACAGAGACACAGTGAGATAAGACTCAGGACTGGAAAATGGCCATTGAAAGATGGACCTCATCCAAAAGAAATTGAATAGACAAAAAGGCGAAGATTGAGGAGGGCTGAGAATATGCACTTCCTTCCCTTCATTGTAGAGGTGAAGGATGATGGGAATATCGCATAAATTGTCAAACACATGCATATGTTGGTTAGTTTTGTTGAACTGACTTTTTGCCCTCTGTCTTTGTTACAAGGGGTGACTCACTGTGTCAGAAAGAGAAGGTGGAAACATTTGGAAATGAACACTATGCAAAAACCAAATAATCAATAAAATATAGTTCCTCTCAATAAATTCAGATCATTAGGCCTAGAGGAACTATATCCCAGGGTTCTGAAAGAACTCATTGATGAGGTTGCCGAGGCACTGGCAGAGATCTTTGAAAATTCATGGAAGAGAGACCAAAGAAGTTTGGAGATGGGGTAAATGCACTGATTAAAAAAAGGGGGGGGGGAAGGTGGTGAAATCTGTTCATTGTATGTCAGTTTGCTTGACCTCAACTCCTGGCCAAATTCTAAGCTATATTATCAAAGGGGTGGTTTGTTAACACTCCAAAAGGGAAGCAGTGATTTCTGAGAGCCAATATGGCTTCACCAATAACAAATCAACTCAGATACAGGACAACTAGATTTCAATGAAGTATTTGACAGGCTCTCATGCTATCCTCATGGATAGAATGGAGATGTGTGGGCTGGATGATGGCAACTAGATTAGGTGGATTTTGAACTGGTTAAATGAATATTCCCGATGTCAGTAAGGACATGAGCATGAACTCACATGGCCTGTTATATCTAACCAGCCCCAATCATGTTTCCCATTTCTACTCCAGCCATCTTCTCAACCTCTCTGCCCGTTCACACTGCTAACCAGGGCGGTGTAAGTATTCCCTTCCACCTCTTGCTCTGAGAACATAAATCAAGTCTTTACCTCTATTGCTACTGGAAATGGTGTGATAGTTAATACCCCATCACCATTCCTGTGACGTCCCAGACCAAAATACACCTCCATGGCCATCACTCCTTTATATACGTTGTTTCCTCCTATTACAGGGATTCTTAAACTAGGATCCATGGATCAATTAATTAAGGTCAGTTAATTTTGTTAACTCAATTGTTAATTCAATATGGTTTCCTTTATAATCTTATGTATCATGCACTTAGAAACATTACTCTGAGAAGGGACCCATAAGTTTCATCAGACTGCCAGAAGGGACCATGACACACAGCAAGGTTAAGGATTCCCTACCTATTAGAATGTGAGCTCCTTGAAGGCAGGGGCTATCTCACTTCTGTATTTGTATCCTTAGCATTTAGCAAAGTTCTGGCCGCACAGTACTTTAAAAATGCCTCATTCAAAGGGCAGCTAGGCGGCGCAGTGGGTAGAGCACAGGCCCTGAAGTCAGGAGGACCTGAGTTCAAATCTGGCCTCAGATGCGTAACACTCATTACCTGTGTGACTCTGGGCAAGTCACTTAACCCCAATTGCCTCACCAACAAAAAAAAAAAAAGGAAGAAGATTCTTCATGTGTGCATGCATACATTCACATATTCAGATCTGGAAGAGATTTCTCATTTTATAAGTAATTAATGTTAGACCTAGAACCAGAACCAGTCCTCCTGATTCCAAGATAAGGCCAAGCTCCCTCTCTTGAGTATTTTATTCAGACCTTCCCTGAGACCCATGGAAGGCTTTTGGAAGACAAGAGAAACGTATGGAGAACTCATCCCAAGAGACAGCATGGTTTCTATGGTGGGCCCCCCTCTCTTTGGGGCAATTTGCTCCACAGGTACTCCCTAAGCTTGGGAACTTTGCTCCCTGTCCAGATGTCCCCCCATCCCCACCCCAGGCTACACAATGAATCTTCAAGGTGATGGGGGTCAGGAGGGGGAGAGACTCAGAAAAGCAGTGAGGGTGGCAGGAAGAGCAACACCAGGAGCGAGGGGGAGAGGGCTGGGGAGGCCGGAGACCAGGCAACCCCAGAGAAATCCCTCTTTTGTTTGCTGGCTGTCCTGCTGCTGCTGCCCCTCCAGCTGAGGGGTCTGAGCTCAATGAATAAGGAGCGAGCGAGCGACTCGAGACAGGCAGCTCAGGAGCCCACTGAGTCTCGGGAGATGACAGGCGGCTGTCAGCCTTCCCACAAGCTGCCTGCCATTCCCAGAGGAATTTCAGGCATCAATCAAAGCGCTCTGCTTTCTGCCTCTTTACCATGACATTTAAGTCACAGAATACACATGCTCTTCTCTCTTCCCCGTCTCTCTGTCTCTCCGTCTCTTTATCAGTCAATCAAAGGGCTCAGAATAGCTCCAGCCCTGATGAACTTGGGATAAGAATAGAGAAGTTCTCACATTGTGCATGATTTCCCCCCACGCTGTGAATCTTCTTGTGAAAGGAGGGGTGCGGTGGGGCATAAAGGTGGAGCCTTTTTGGAGCCTTCCCCAAGCTCGGGCTCTGAAAGGCCCCGCCATCCCCCTGCAGGCACTCTCACCATCCCTGGGGAGCCAGGGCCTCAGACGCAAGGGAGGATGTTCACATTCCGTGCTCCTCTTGCCTGTCCAATGCCTTCAGGGTCCTGGCCCCCTCTGCTCCTCCTCATCCTCCTTCTGAGCCTCTCTCTCCTCTTCCTCATTATCCTCTTTGCTCATCCTTATCTCTCTTCCTTCTCTTTCCTCATCCTCCCATCTTCTCTTCCTCTTTTTTCTCTCTCCTCCTTTTCCTCATTCCTTCATTGCCTCTCTCCTCCTGATGCTGCTTTCTCCTTCTCCTGTTCCTCTTCTTCTCTCTTCCCTCCTCCTGATTCTTTTTTTTCTTCTTTCATCTTCCTTCTTTCCTTCCCTCCTTCCTACCGTCATCCTTCTGTCTTTCCCTTCTCTATCTACCCAGATTCATTCCTCTTACCCTGAGAGCTCTGGTTTGGATCAGGGCCTGATCCTGGCCCTTTGACCAAATCTATAGGCCAGACAGAAAGAGCCTGGTGTCCATCTCCCCACGCTTGTACCAAACTCAGGGCTGATAAAACTCTGTTCTCTGTTCTGTCCCTGACCCCTTTGATTTATTGCATCGGGGCAGAGGTACACCTCTGCCTGCCTAGAAGAGAAATAAACCTGTTCTTGGCCATCCATTCCTAGAACAGGTCAGCTGAGGCTTGGAGGAATCAGAACAGAAGCCCAGGGAAGTATGGGAGAGATTTCTTGCCAGAGGATACTTGGGTCATGCTGCTCCCTTCAGAGGGGTTCCACAGAAGGAGGGTGACCCAAAGAACCTTCAAAAGCAAAACAGAGAGAGGTACTGGGCAAGCAGTGTCTGGGGCCCTGAAACGGCCCATCCCTCCTACCCAAGCAGGGATTTCCCACAGCAGTAGGAACAGTGGGGGCCCAGGACTAGATCAGAAGGAAACTAGGAGCAATCCCATCAGCCTCTAGTGGTAATGATTGTGCTAAATGATCTTCCTGTCACAGGCTCCTATGTCTGCAGAAGGAGCCCCAGGATGTGAGGCTGGTCCCTGTCAGCACCAAGCATACCCCAGGTTCTTTATCTTCCTCCCACACCTTCCTCTCGATGTCCCACCCCCCACCCCCACCGCCAGCCATGACTACTATCCTTCTCCTCCCCTTTGCTTTTCCAAATCCTCTTCATACTTCTCAAAGTCCTCCTCCAGAAAACCTTCCTTGACCACTCAAGTCCACACTGATGTATTCTTCCTTCTTCTTCTTCTTTTTTTTTTTTGGTCGAGGTAAACAGGGTTAAGTGACTTGCCCAGGGTCACACAGCTAGTATCAAGCATATGAGACCATATTCGAACTCAGATCCTTCCGATTTCAGGACCAATGTTCTATCCACTATACCACCTAGCTGCCCTGATCTATTCTTTTCAAAAATTAAATTAAATTTTTTTAATGAACAAAAATACATTTCCTCTCCTTATATCCCAATTAATCATCATCATCATCATAACCCTTGTAACAAATATGCATAATTAAGCTAACAAGATTCCTATATTGGTCATGCTGAAAAAATATTTCTTCCTCTGCTCCCTAGGTCCATCATCTCTCTATCGGGCAATGAGTGGTCTCTCCTATTCCCGATCAAGATCCCAATCCTATACTTTGCCAAGCACTGCATTAATAGGATAATCTGGTTTTTTACTCTACCTTTTTTTTAGCTGTATTCTTTCTTCTTTGTATAGGAATCTTGCCTCCCTGACCAGACTGTGAGATCCAGGTCTGTTCCTCCTCGGAGGCCTCCTCCAGACCACAATTACCCTGAGTGCAGGGTCAAGTTCTGTTCCTTTGGTCCCCATGATAAAGAAGTATTTACTAAGTTTGCTCAGACTTCGAGGAAATCAGGCTAGCATGTCCTTTAGGCCCTTAAATCAAGAAATCTCTATTATAACATGGAAATTATAACACCCTTCCTCACCCCACCCCCAGCCAAGAGGAAAGCAGATCTGCCACCTGGAACCAGGACCTCCCTTTTTCTCAGAATCCTAGATGACTCTGTAGGTAACTCTCTAACTAAAAGGATAGCTCCCAGCTGGACTGGGCTTCGGAGGCTGCCAAAACACCTTTCCCCTCCTCATCAAAGCCCCAGGGCCTAGTGAGATTTGCTTAATCCCTTCCGGTCTAGGTGGGAAGGTTTCAAGAACAATCCCAAATCCAACAACTCACTCCAGTGTGCCATGGAAGGAAAATTAAAATCTATCACTCCCACTGCCCCTCTAACTGAGCAACTGAAAAATAAAGCCCACATTACAGACATGCGTAGATCAGCATTGACCATGTCCAAAAACAGATGTCTCTTCCTCCATTTGAAGTTCATCACCTCCCCGGGTAGGAAGTGAGCGGTGTGTTTCATCTTCAGTCTTTTTGGACTTGTGGTTTATCATTTATTTGATCTGAGTTCAAGCATCTTTCAAAGTTCTTGTTGTTATTGTTTTTTATGATTGGGGCGATCGTACATGTCCGCCGGGTCCTCCTGCATGCCTCCTCACTCTGCATCACTTCATAGTGGTCTTTCTGGTTTCATCTGCAACAATTTCATTTCATCATTTCTTAACTACACGTTGATACACGGCAGGTAAATCACCTCTTGGGGCGGCTAGATGGCACAGTGGATAGAATACCAGTCTTGGAGTCGGGAGGACTGGAGTTCAAATGTGACCTCAGATACTCATTAGCTGTGTGGCTCTAGGCAAGTCACTTCTCTCTGTTTGCCTCAGTTTCCTCACCTGTAAAATGAGGTGGAGAAAGGAAATGGCAAACCACTGTAGTATCTTTGCCAAGAAGAGTCAGACACGACTGAAGAACAACGACAAGCCACCTCCGAATTAGGGCTTTGTTTGGACTTATCATCTGAAGGACCGGGAGTTCCCAGGGAGGGCGTTTTGTCCTGAACCCTGAGGATTCCTTGGAGACACCCTGAGACTTGTTTCTGAGGCTCTGCTCTTCCCTCTGCTGGGAGCGTATCCCCCAATCTGGATGCCCTGGCATCACCTCCTTTTAGTCACAAAATGGCAGAGTTGAAGGGGTACATTGAGAAGTTATGGATTCCCTCTCCCTGGAGCTTCTATAGCAGCCCTCTAGCTGCTCTCCCTGCATCCACTCTTTCCCCTCTCCAGTCTATCTGTTCCTTTGGTCTTCTCCATGATAATGAGATGTTTATTCAGCTCGCTCCCAGAACTCAGCCTGGCTGGTCCGTTAGACCCTAGAATCAGGCCCTAGAATCAGAACGCCTTCACACAGCTACCAATAGTATGTTAGGACCTTCAGTTTAGAGCTAGGAGGAACCTTAGGGTCCATCAGGTCCAGCCTAGTCATTTTCTATACAAGGAAACTGAGGCCCAGAGAGATGAGTGCCTTGTCCAAGGTTATACAAGGAGTAACACTTGATAACAAATCCGCAGCTCTTTCTGCTCTATCATGCTCTTACCAAGTCACTCCTCTGCTCAAAAGCCATCAATAGCTCCCCATTGCCTCCCAAATAAAGGTCCAGATCTGAGGGTTAGTCTCAAATGAGCTATCAAATGACATACTAATTATAAAGCATAGTGCTTGGTACATAATAAGTGACATACATACATACATACATATATATATATATATATATATATATATATATATATATATATATATATATATATACTAGCTATTAGTTTTAATTATTAAATTCAGGAACATGTGCATCCAAGTTCTCCTTGGACACATACTGTCTCTCTATTATGTGACTTCGACCCAGAGCTCCTGCTTGGACAGGTTGAGGTTGGTGGACTGACTGAGTTGGGGGTTCAGAGCTACAGCAGGGCTGAAGTCACCTGGTGTAATTGCTAAGACCAGTGTCAACAGGGTGAACGCCCAAGCGGCAAAGGCCACTAGCTGGCCTGAAGAGGGCCATGCCAGTCTGAGTCAGAAAAATGAAGAAGTGCCTACAGCAAGACGGGGAGACCCAGGCTCAAAAGACTTTTTCATTTAATTTCTCAGTGCTTCCGGAAATTAATGCAGAAATTCTTAACCTAGGGTCTAACAATGTTTTTTAAAATATATATATATATATGTTGATAGTTCTATTTCAATAGAATTTATTTCCTTGAAAATCCCACATATGTTAGTTTATGCATTTAAAAACACTGTTCTGAGAAGGGAGAGGGGGAATCTAAAGGCTTTACCTGACCATCAAAGAGATCCATAACACACCAAAAGGGTAAGAACTCCTGTTGTGTATGAGTTACTGAGGAGTTGCCAATCTGCACTGGGGTAGGGAGTTTATTATACCAATGAAATCAAATGTCTCGATTAAAATATATATATATATATATATGTGTATATATATATAAAAATATATATAAATATATTTATATATATATACATACATATAGACACATATATACACATATACACACACATATATATATACACACATACACAGAGACACACATATACATACACATACATATATATACATACATATGCACACACATACATATATACACACAGACACACACATACATAGATACACACAGAGACCCACATATACATACAGACAGACACACACATATACATAGATACACACAGACACACACATGTGCATATATATATATACACAGAGACACACATATACATATATACACACCAATACATACATACACATATACACGCACCAAACACACCTATACATATATACACACAGAGATACACACATATACATACAGAGATATACACATATACATATATACACAGAACACACATATACATATATACACGTATACATATATACACATAGACACACACACAGACACACACACACATATACACACACACACATATACATATGTATGTATGTATGTATGTATGTATGTAAGAAGTATGGTCAAACTCAAATAGAACCGGATCCCTCCAGGCCACAGATTGACTAAGAAAACCACAAACTGACCTTATCTATGTTGTATTGTATTTTTATTTATCTTGCCACACACTTCCCAATTACATGTGAATCTGGCTGGGGTTCACTGGGGAGGTTTTTTGCAAGCTGCAGCTTGTGGTCTGTAAGCAGGGTGTTTGATGCCTCTGGTGCAGTGCACAAGATGGCACAGTCTCTGCCCTCCTGAACTACCAGCTTCTAAGGGAGCAAAGAAGAGCTGTACTGTACACCAATGTGCATGGACAAGGACAAAGGAGAGCTCTAGGCAAGGTGCTCTAGAAAATTTGAGAACCGAGAGAGAGGGGCCCTTGGCCAGTGGGGCACTCTGGAGGTAGGCAACTCCCACAGAGGAGCCTGAGTGGAACCTTAAAGGAAGATGAATTTGAAGAGGAGATGAGGAGGGGGTGCATTGAAGCTCATCAGGCCACTTGTGTCTAGTTGGTCTGAAACCCAGAATGCTGCCTGAAAGGAACAAATTGCTGATATAAGAACTTGTATCCATGTTGGGGTGAAGCATTCAATGCCAGGAGAAGGCTATTTCAGCCTTCAGACAACAGAGATCCAAAGAACGTTCTTGGCCAAGAAAGTGAGATGGCCAGAAATCTGTGCCTGAGGAAGGTCATCTCGACAGCTGTGTGGAATGTAGAAAGAAGGGAGGAATGATGGGGGGCAGGGCAAGTGCTTTGTGCCTGGACAAAAAGGGTGACAGTATGAATGGAAAGAAGGGGATGGATGTAAGAGATATTCCCGATGAAGAATAAACAGCAGGGCACCTCGGTGGCTCAGTGGATAGAGCATCGGCCCTGGAATCAGGAGGACCTGAGTTCAAATTTGACCTCAGACCAAACCACTTGACACTTACTAGCTGTGTGACCCTGGGCAAGTCACTTAATCCCAATTGCCTAAATAAATAGATAAATAAGCCAATAAATAAATAAATAAATAGATAGATAGATAAATAAATAAATGAATGAATGAATGAATGAATGAATGAATAAATAAATAAATAATAAGTAAATAGATAAATAAATAAATAAGCAGAATTTGGCAGCTGTTTGGAGGGAAGGAAGAGGGAAGAATCAAAAACTACTTGGAGAACCTCGCAAATTGGCATTGATGACTGATACAAACAACAAATGGTGGAGGGACTGCGGGAAAAGGGACACAGTAAGACTCCGTAGAATTGGTCCAACCATCCTGAAAACCAGTTTGGGATCACGCTAAGAAAGGGAACGAAATACCCTTTGATCCAGAGAGCTCAGTGCTAGAGACATACCGGCAAGTGAGCTGAAGATGGAAGGAGTGGCTCCATATACATAAAAGAGACATAGTATCACTTTTTGTAGTGGGAAAATAGATTTCCATTGATTAGAGAATGACCAGACAAATTGTAGTATATGAATCTAATGGATTATCACTGAACCATAAGAAACAAAAAACATGAAGAATTTAAAAAAGCATGAAGGACTTACGTGAACTGATAACAGAGTAAAGTAAGCTGAACCAGAATGATGTACACACTATACATGGAAAAGTAAAAGCAAATCTAAGCAGAATCAATCTTGGCCCTGAAGAAGAGATAAAAATGCTACTCCTTCCCCTACTCCACCACCCCCCCCTTTTTTTTTCAGAGGTGAGGGTCTATGGGTGTGGAACACAAAACGCATCGTCAGACTTGGTTGAGGTGTTGATTAGAGCTACTAAACTGCTTTTCTTCATTCTTTTTTCTTTATTACAAGTGATGGCTCTCTAAGGGGGGGGAGGGGGAGAGAGAGAGAGAGAGCGCGAGATTTGGAAATGAAGGTGATATAAAAACAAAACTATCAATTAAAATTTTTAAAAGAAAAAAACAAGTAAAGTTTTGAGCCTGGGTGATGAGGAGGATGGTGGTGCCGATCAAGAGAATAAGAAGGGGAAATGACATGTTCAGTTTTGTATATGTTGGGTTTGAGATGTTAACCAGACACCCAGGTAGAGATGTCTAGAAGAAATTAATGATACAGGACTGAAAAAGCAGAGGAATAAACTGGGGGTGAGGATAAAGATTTAAGCATCATCTCCATAAGGAGAATTTGTCCTGAGGTCGCCAGGCAAGAGAGTATACCTCATACTGCTGCTCCCCTTTACCCACTCACACCAGCCACACGAGGTAGGCGAGGCAGACATATTGATCTCTATTTGTCAGATGAAGAAACTGAGGCTCATCCATGTTGTGACTTGCCCAAGGTCACACAGCTTGGCAAAGCCTGACTACAAGCTCAAAGCTCTTTCTACCATACCAGACAGTGATCTTTAACCCAGGCTCAGAGAGGAACAGTCGGTCATCCAAGGTCACAAAGTGAATCAATACTACAGCCACGACGCTCCCTCCAGACTTAGGAGTCTTGACATTGCTACAGTCAGGCCAAGGTCGAGGAGCAGCAGTCCTGGGGAATGCTGGGACTCTCCCCTGTCAGGGCCTTCTGTCATGAGACACGGAGCCTCGGGGTTCAGGACCCTGGTAAAGGTCAGGGGCCAGGGAGACCCGCCGTGCCCTAATTGTTCAGCACCTGTCAGTCACCCCCACGACCACAGCTGGCATGCTGAGCCAGCGTGAGAAGCAGGAGAATCCTAGAGGACGTGGTGATCTTGAAACCACACGCCTCGAAACCAAGACAAGAGTGTCAGCAGCTCGCAGCATGGGGGCTTGCCTTGATGCCGAAGCATGGGGGCCGAGTGCAAAGCAGGATTGCTCAAGACGAAAACCCCAAACCTCACTTGGTGAAACTAAGAACGGCTCTGCGAGGGCGAGGGTTTCCCACCAGGTGGCAAGTAACCCCAGAGCCGGGCCTGGGGCCCCAAGGCCCAGAGCAAACAAAAATAAACAAGCACAACCAGAGTAAGCTTTTACAAAGCACTTCAGAGGCTTGCAAACGCTTTTCTCACAGCAGCCCTGGGAGGGAGGTCTTGAGGAGGTGGATTCTCAGGGACCCTCCCATGGTCACCTCGGAAGGAAAAGCCCAAACCAGTGGCCCAGCCCCAGCTCTACCCGGGAGGCCTTTCGCACGAGGGAGGCCCTCAGTAAATTAATGCCCCCAGAGCATTTTTCAGAGTTCTCATAGCCCCTATCACATTCCACCTGATATTATAGTGACTTGTGGCCATTCTCACCCTGGCCCCAACCCTCAGATATACTCGAAGGTCCTTCTAGGCAGGAAATGAATCCTACTTTATTTAGGAAATTAAGGGTATCTGTCCTGAGCTCCCCCTCATCCCCGGATCCACAGCTCAGAACCATCTGCGACTTCACCCAATGACTTTTGATTGCCTCCCTCTCTGAGGAAGAAGTGGTCCTCCTCCTCAAGTCCAAACCCTCCACTCGTACCCCGAGTTCCCTCCCCCTCTCCTTTAGAACTGCCCTCCTCAATCACTGTGGCACTCTCCCTCTTAGTTCAGCCTGCCCCTATCTACTGGCTCCTTCCCTGTGGGGTGAAGATGAGGAGAAGGCAGTAAGCATTTGCAGAGCTCCTACTGTGTGCCAGGCACTGTGCTAAGCGCTTTACAGATACTATCTCACAACAACCTTGCAAGGTAGGTGCTATTATCTACTACTACTAATTATTATTAATATTATTATTATTATTATAGCAGGCAATCATATAACTCCTACTATGTGCCAGGCACTGTGCTAAGTGCTTTACAGAGATTATCTCACTTGATCTCCACAACCCTTCCAGGTAGGTGCTATTACTCTGTAACAATAATAATAATAATAATAATAATAATAATAATAATAATAATAATAATAATAATAGCAGGCATTTATATAATTCCTACTATACAGCAGACATTGTGCTAGTATTTTACAATTATTAACTCTTTCGATCCTCACAACAAGGGAGGTAGGTGCTGTTACTATCTCCACTTTAACATTGAGGAAATGAAGCAAACAGAGGTAAGGTGACTTGCCCAGGGTCACATAGCTAGTAAGTGTCTGAGGCTGGATTTGAATTCAGGTCTTCTGTGCTTCATCCACTACTATCCCTACTGTTTATAAATATGCTTGGGTGTCTTGCTTCCTTAAAAACAAAACAAACAAACATACAAAATCCATCCCTTCAAGCAATGGTCTAAAACTCCTTTCCTTAACCTGTCAACTCCTAGAAAAAGTCATCTATACTTCCTGCTTCCCCTTCCTTTCTTTCCCATCACTTTTCAGCCCCCCCCAACCAGAATACCTCTTAGCTTCTAAATTCCAAGTCCCATCCTCTTTGACCTCTCAGCTACTTCCTGGGGGCAGTGGCTGACCCCTTGGATACTCTCTCTTTGTCCCTTGGTTTTTACAATCCTGCTCTCTCCTGATGGTCCTCCTCTGACCACAACTTCTCTACCTCTTCTTCCGTCTCAGCATCCATCTCCCTTTCTCTTTATACTGGGTGTCTTCCAAGGCTCAGCGTTTCACTTACTCTCTTCTCTTTGTCCAAATTCTCCCTTGGCTGACCCATCTACTCCTGTTGGTTCAATCATCATCTCTACTCATATGATTATCAGATTTCTACATCTGGCCCCAACTTCCCTCATGAGCTCAGTCTTGCACTGCCAGCTACCTACCAAATGCCCCACTGGAACTTCAAATACAACCTGTCCAAAATGGAATTCTCCATCTTACCCCCTAGGCCCGCCCCTTTTCCAAACCAAGTCAATCAGTGAGTAAATAAGCATTTATTAAGCAATATGTGCTACTCACTGTGCTAAGCAGTGGGGATACAAAGAAAGGCAAATTCATGGTACCTGCACTCAAAGAGCTTACATTCCAATGGGACAGACACATACACAACTATATACACACAACAGAACAGATGGAAAGTAATTTCAGATGGAAGGCATACCCTTAAAGGGAGGCTGGGAAAAGCTGCAGAATATGGAATTCGAGATGTCTTGAAGGACACCAGGGAAGCCAAGAGGTAAAGATGAGGAGGGTGTGCATTCCAGACATAGGGGACAGCCAGCCAATGAAAAGGCATGGAAATGGGAAATTGTCATGTCCCAGGAACAGTGGGAAGGCTAGTGTTGCTAGATCACGAGATGACTGGTGGTACAATGGAGATACATCACTAGATCTGGAGTGAGGAAGACCTGAACACAAATCTAGACTAAGATATCTACTAGCTGGGCAAGTTATTTAAGCTCAGTTTCTTCAGCTGTAAAATGGAACCTCCCCATTTTAAACCCCCCTTCCGGGGTTGTTGTGAGGATCAAACGCGACAAGGTTTGCAAAAATCCTTTAGCACAATGTAAGTGCTTATCCCCTTCCTTTAGAACTAGGAGGGGAGTAAAGTTGGGAACAGAGGAAGATTTGGGGTGGAGGGGTAGGAGGAATGATGAGTTATATTTTGGACACGATGAATTTGAGATGCCTATAGGACTTTCTACTTCAAGATCTCCAAAAGGCAGTTGTTAATGAGAGCACGGGTGTTAATGGAGCTCTGGAGAGAGGTTAGGGCTGGATCTTCAAATCATCTGCATTGTGATGATAATTGAACCCATAGGAGCTAAGGTAATCAAGTGAGACAATACAGAAGGAGATGAAAACTGGTCCCAGGACCATCTTAGAGTGTAGTCGTGGTTGGGAGACATGACTGGGATGAAGATCTAGCAAAGACATCTGAAAAGGAGTGGACAAATCAAAACAGCTAATACTAGCTAGGATTTATATTGCACCTGCTATGTGTCAGGTCCTGTGTTAACTACTTTACAAATATAATTTCATTGGATTAGAAGAGTGCAGTATCGTGAAAACCTAGAGAAAATATTTAGCCCAGAATTCAAGGAGGAAGACTGAGAAAAGACCAATAGATTTGGCAATGAAAGGATCATTGGTGACTGGAGAGGGAAGCTTCTGTGAAATAATGAAGTTAGAAGTAGGTTTTGGAGAAGGTAGGAATGAGAGGATTTGGAACCAATCAGGTATGTGAAGGCAAGGAGGAGTCAAGGACTACACTAAAATTACAAACCTGAGACACTGGAAGGATGGAAACAGGAAAGTTTGGAGGAGCAGTGGGTTTGGGAGGGAGAGGTGATGTAATTGGAACCCATCCACGACTGCTCATCCTGTGCTACTCACTCTTTCACAGTGAAAAATAAAAAGCGTATAGGGAGTTGGGGAGGAAGGAAGGCTGATTCTCAAGCACAGGGGTGGCAGTTGAGGGGTGCCTGCTGCAGGCTCAAGGTGAAGCGGAGAGATGGGGGCAGGGTGTAAGGACACTGGGGAGTAGAGGAGCTGCAGGGTACAGCTGCTGCAGGTGTCAGGGTTGGGGGTAGTTATAACTGCCCTGAGGGGCCCACATCAGTAAGCTCCAGAAAGCCAGCAGTGGAAGGGGAATCGAATTGGGGAATCTATCAGCAGAAAACTAGGCTATGCAGGGAGGGTGGAATTCAATGCATTCCCTCCCCCTCCACTGGTTGATCACACACACTCCTTGTGGGTCAAACCACGGCCCCAACTTTGGAGACCACCATCCAATGGTACTTTCTCTGCATCTATTTGCCTCTATCCCATTTTACATGTGTATGTGTTATCCAGCCAGCCCTGCCCTCTTAAAAGAATATAAACTCCTTGAGGGAGTCATTTTTAAAAACTCTTTTTATTCCTACCATTCCAGCAACGTGTCTTATAGATTGAGTCAAGGCAACAAGCATTTATTGAATGCCTACGATGTTCCAGGCATCGTGCTAAGTTACAGGTCACGAATGTTTGTTGAATTGTCAGGCCACCCTCCTACCTCCCAGAGCCCAGGGCTCCGTGGCTCCGGAGGACCTCCAAAGGCTTTTTATAGGCAGGTGGCATCCTCAGGTGCAAACATGATCTAGATGGGGCCTCTGTGAAATTTTCAAAAGCTGCTGAGCTCCAGGCTAGTGAACCCAGCTGGCTTCCAGTTTCCGGGATGATTTACACAAGTATCGTGAGGTTTCCAGTAATAGGTGATGTAGATGCAGGGCAATAGCTGTTTTCATTTCTAATTATAATGTGCCATCCTTCCAAGTTGGAGAACTAGTGAAGAGAGAACCAGCTTGCTTTATGAATTGGTACTGGAATGAGCTTTTGTTCGGCATTTTCAATCTAGGCTCCTGCTCTTGAACGCCAAACAAAACTTTGTTTTAGCTAATTCATATTTTCTTGTGCTGGGGCTAATGGTGTCCCGCAGCTAAAGCTTCATTCAATGTCATTTATGCTGCAACTACTAGGCTCCTATTGTGTGTAAAGATACACGCTAGGTTTAGCCTTCCATTTATTTCGATTTGCATTTATTAAGCATTTACTGTGTGCAAGATGCTGTGCTGTGGGCCATGGGGATATGAGGACAAAAAAAAAAAACAAGAATGAGTCTCTCTGCCCTCAAACAGCTTACATTCTACTACTGACCTACGAGTCAAACATTTACTATGTGTCAGTCCTAATGCTGTGCGCTAGGGGTACGATTGTAGATAATCCTTGCACTGGCAGTCCATAAATTAATGACTGCTGACCATGCCTAATTAAGGTGTTTGTGTGGAAGGATTTACCATTTTACCAAGTTGCAACGGCAGAAAAGTTCATTTGTCATTTTGAACTTCCTACTTCTCCACCAGGGTGTTTTTTTTTTTTTAAAAAGGACAGCCAAGTACTCTCTTTGGATTTCTCCCATGCATTTGGATTACGGTTGTGTACTTTGCTCCCTCGGTTCCAGATTGTAAATTCCTTGAGTGCAGAGACTGTGACAATTTTTTTGCCTTTGTATTTTTTGTATGTGCATTACTTACAGGAGGGGGCTTAACACATGGTAGGAGCTTAATAACTGTTCGTTTGGATTGCTGGGTGGGGGGTGTGGGGGCAGGGAATAAAGTTCTCTAATAAAAGATTTTCCAGGCAAAGTCCTAAGAGCTATTCAAAAACGTTCCCGGCGACCTTCCCAAGGGAGAGCTGCCATGGATGGCCTAGAAACAAAGGTGTGGGATTGTCGTGGATGGGTTTTTCATGACTTGGGGGAGGCAGCAGGCCAGATGTTGGCTGGGGTTCTTTGAAGTTGTAAGTCAATCAATAAGAGTTTTGTTTTGTCTTTTTTCTTTTAGGATCAAATGAGGTAATATGTGTAAATTGCTTTCCAAACCTAAAAGTGCTATATAAATGCTACCTAAAATCATTATTTCTCAATGACAGGAGGGAAAGGAGGGAGAAAAAAAATAAATGTTAATTGAAAAAAATTAAAAAACTATAATCTATGATTCTATGATCTTCTTTGCAACGTTAGCCAGAAAGAGAGCTGTGGTTAATACAGAGTAACTACATAGAAATACAGTATGAAGCTATGCATTCATCTGCGTACCTTTCAAGCCTCTTTGTCTACATCTCCCTTATGTACTTGCCATATTGCTTATTGGTTATGTGGGTCAGTCAATAAGCATTTATTCATCCTACCACGTGCCTGGCACTGCATTAAACAACAGGGATACGAAGAAACAACTATGTACACACAATACATATCTACAGGATAAACTGGAGATATTCAATAAAGAGAAGGCAGATCAGGAAAGCTTCTCAAAGAAAATGGGATTTTGGCTGGGGCTTGTAAAGGAAGCCAGCAAGAGGCAGAGATGAGGAGGGAGGGAATTCAAGCATGGGGGACAAGAGGTGAAAATGTCCAAAAGAGGAAGACTGAGTGTCTTATGTGACGAACACCAAGGAGACCAGTGTCACTGGATCAGAGCATGGGAGATATTCTGAAAGGCTGGGGTGGGGGGAAGAAAGGTACAGTTTATAAAGGGCTTTGAATGCCAGAGGATTCTGTATTTGAGCCCAGAGGTGACAGGGAGCCACTGGAGGTTCAAGTTGGCAAGTGGTATGGTCAGGACTTTGCTTTAGGAAAATCATTTTGGCTTCTCAATGGAGGGTGGAATTGGAGGGGGGCGAGACTTTGGGCAGGCCAACCCACTAACAGGCTACTACAACAGATAAGGTATGAGTTGTTTGAGGCCTGCACTGTGGTGGTGGCAGTGGCCGAGGAGAAAAGAGGGGATATTCAAGAGATTTTCAGAAGGCAACATCAACAAGACCTGGCAATGCGGGTGTGTGTGAGAGTGAGGAGTTGAGGGTGACACGTAGATTGTGAGCCCGAGTGACTGGGAGGATGGTGATGCCTTCAACAGGCATAGGAAGGCTAGGGAAACGGGTGAGTTTGGGGAGAAAGACGAGCTCAGTTTGGGATAGAGAATCTAAGATGTCTATGGGACACTCAGTTCAAGATGCAGATGAAATTGATGGCCCCCTCTCCTGGATGGATTGATAAACTCCCATTTGTATCTCTTTCAAGTCTAAGCAAGGGTCCTTAATGTGACTGTTGATTGAACGAAAGGGAGGCAGAATTGTTATCATTCACATGTTTTTGTGAGACTACCAGAACTTGCTCTTTCTAAGACCAATATTAAGGTCAAAATGGCAGAAAATCAAGAGGGCAGAATTATGCATGATGGATTAGTGATTCAAAGGACTTTAGATACTATCATCTAACACAACCCATTCCTTTTCAAGAAGAACAACAAAATCAAGTGGATTTTAAGTGTTCCATGAAAACAGAAGATAACAATGATCTATGAAAGTCCTACTAGAACTCCTAGCCTGGAGGTTCCATAGCAAATTGAGGCAAATAGCTGGACACTGCCTGGTGAGTATATTATAATGAAGAGCATAGAAATGTGTTACTCTCAAAAATGCATACAAGCTGATCACATACAACATGAAGCTTTATCATAGTGTTTTAAGGTTTACAAAACAGAATCTCATTTGAGTCTCCCAACAACTCAGTGAAATAGGTATTATAAGTATTATCCCCATCGCGAAATGAAATTCAGAGAGCTAACAGCTACTAAGCAGCTAACAGTGTTAGAGGTAGGATTAGAACTCAATCCCAATCCCCAGCAATGTCCCCCCCATTCCTTGTGGGTAACTCTGTATAAAGTTTACATAGTGCTTATAGTATATGGCACCAGAGGTAGAACTGAGGCCAATGAATAGAAATTATCAAGAGGTAGGGGAATTTATAATGAAAAAAAAAGTCACTAAAAATTGGAAATGGTCAACGATTAGGGGGGCTAACCACGAACCCTTCATTCAAGTGCTGTGGCAGAGGAAGGAGAACATTTGCAGAACACAAAACAAGAACGCTAGATCTGGGGGCTCAGATTTGATCCTTGCTTTCCTACTTGCATAACTCTGTGCAGGTCACTTTCTCTCTCCGAGCCTCAGTTTCTTCCCCTGTAAAATGAAGAAGGTTGAATTAAACGGCCTCTGAGATCCAGCAAGCATCTTTCCTCTGGTCATCCTTTGACCAGGTCCCTCTCCAGCTCGAAACCTCTGACATCTGTAAAGAGGGGTCATGCGCAGAGAGGTTAGAGGAGACGTTCTTGGAGATCTCTTTCGAACTCTAGGATGGGGAGGTGGGGGAATGAAGTAGAAGGAGAGTTCTAATGGAAACGGAACTTTATGGATAAAATAGTTATCATTTCATCTCTTTTCCCTTGAATGGAGGAGAAAAAGAACCAAAACTAGAATGTAGGATATACCCAAATGTCCTTTTTTGGAAAACAAAATGGAACTGTAGGCCGGGGGGTTCTTAGGAATCCTTTTTCAGAATGGTTTTTTTTTTAAAAAATTCATTAAGTCAAAGAAATGCTAAATTTCAGCCAGATTAGTGAAAATGAAGATGTAACTTTTTTTTCCCCATCCAAATTCATGGACCCCCTGAAATCTATCCACAGACCCCTGCTTAAGAACCCCTGTTATGATATTTGTTGTTGCTTTACTATACCTCCAGAGGAGATTATATACTCCTCTCCTTGAGGTGGTAAGAGAAAATGCTTTATTTACAAGAAAGATTAAACGAACACAAAATATTCATTTATTTAAGTCCAAAAATATGTCAAATAACCAAGAAAAGTCAAGAGAAATAATCAAGTGATCTTAGGGCAAGATTCACTCATCAGCTAGATGAACTGAAAATCAGACTCGAAACCAGGCCTCAGATACACAGTAGTATGGAAATACCATTAGATGTGACATAGATGAAGCAACTTAAGTGGGGGATGGGAGAGGAGGGAGGTGAGCTCAGTAGCACTGAAGAGTACACCTCCTAAGGTCAAGTTTTTGTGCAATGCCAAGTGTGTATTTTTGTTCCATGTCATTTATAGCGAGCAATTTCCCTCACCAGCTTCCCTTAAAGCTGAGTTCTTCGCTCTACCCAATAGGCGATTTTTCTGATTTTAATCCATTAGCAGATACAAAGCTTCTGGTTCTGACCATTAATAATCTTGCTAAAATCTTGGTGCATAAGTAAGTGCTTCTTCTCTTCTTCTTCAAAACAGGAAGGAAGTCTTGTGTGGTAGACTGAATCAGAAATTAAGTCACAAGTACTTCTGACCTTCCCACCCATTTTAACACCACTGAAGCCTCAACAAGGTTAAAGATTACCTTTCAAGGGAAGAGTCATTTATCACCTTCACAACATTTACATCCTTGGCCTAGCTGAGTTAATAAAAATGTGTGTCAACGATGACACTTCACATTTTCTTTCAATAACCAAGAAATATTTTCCAGAGATATTGTTAATGGTCTACACACCCCCACCAACAACCATCTCCACCCTCAAACCCCACCCCATTGCCCCTCCTCCCATCACTGCCCCCAATTTCATAGTCTTCAGAGACTTTTGGGCTCAGCTCAAGGGCTGTCTAGGGCAGGGCCCTGTTCTAAATGTGAAAATAAAAACACATGCTTTGTTCTTAGGCTGAACAAAGCCCAGGCAAGGTCAAGTAACCACTGGGGACTTTAGAAGCAACATTTAAACCAAATTAATAAGCAGAAAGCCACATATGCAAAGCAAAAAGTCTTTTATTGAATTCAAGGACTAGGTTCTGTCTAGTATTGCTCAAGGGATCACCTCCTGGGGAACTGATCATTGCATTACAAAGCCCCTGTCTAAAAGTTCAAGTGCTCTTTGTCATACATTCTTCTGAAGCACAGAAAACATAATATTGACCACCAAGCAGGGAAGCTACTTGAATTTTTAACCCGCCTGAATTAGCATGGCTTCAGGCTAGAAAAGATTCAAGTAGTGAAAGCTGGGGAAATATTAAACCTGTAAGGTCAGCACTACATTTTAATCAAAAAGTCTGAATGTAGGAGGAAAAATTGTCTCGGTTCAAGAGGTCTTGTAACCACTCGAAGTAATGATGGACAAGCACTTCTGACCAAGTGTCAATCGGAGACTTCAAGAGTTTTGATCTCCAGATACCTGAAGTTTTGTTACCAATTACATTACACAACTCAGTTTTTCCCAGTAAGCATTTGAACAAAAGGAACGGATACCCGCACTAGAATCACTGTAGGCAGATTGACTTTAATAAAATGCCCTTCAGGAAATTCATTTCAAAATAGAGAAGATTTCTCCACAACTGTAAAAGCCATAAAAATGCAAAATACTTTTGTTAGGAAAACTTTAATCAAAATTACTCCTTAATGTTCAAAATAACATTTAACCTATTTTTTTTTCTGTCCATATACTGATTAACAGACTATAAACAGGTGACATCACTTCATTTCCCATTTCCCCCACCTGAATTTTTTTTTTTTGGCTTTTTTGTTTTTCTTTTTTTTAAACATAGCCCCTCAACAATGGCCACTATAGACGTTCGGGGATATGGATTACACATGGCAAAGGTAATCCGCTATCAGTGGAAATTGAGAAAAACTCACTGATTCTAACCCCAACTCTAGGACTGACTCAGTTGTTTTCAATTTGCTCTAGATCTAGGTCCCCACAGTCCAGAGGAAATATGCCCTCCTCGGCACTCTCACAATCACTGGGGTCTTCTTCATCGCTTTCACATCCTGCAGCTGCTTTCGCACAATCCCTTGTGCTGAAGCCAATTTGGCATGGTCCGTGATGTCTAACTTCATCCAGCTGCTCTTTCACTGGACTGGAACCAGGGGTGATGATGCTCATGAGGTCATTTGAGTCACATGGGGAGGACACAATTGTCTTCATTTGGGTATCATCTTCATCATCATCTTCGTAATCAAGGGAGCAAAGACTTTTTGAATTTTTTAGAGTCTGCAATAAAACAAAACACAAAAATTGATATGTTTTGCTGCACATACAGAACAACAGGTGGCTAGTTTTCTTGATTTGTCAAATTTTCCACTTTGACCTTCCTTAGTGCTCAGCAGTGTACAGCGGGTGCTGGTTTAAGTAAGTTTTCAGTTTTCTTACTCATATTTCCATAAGCTCACATCTTAAAGATAGCTCTGAATAGCCAATCTTGCTTATTCACCACCACCCCCCCTTTTTTTTTTTAAACATTTCTTAGGATCAGCGATTTAGAACTGAAAGATTTTCTAATCCAACTTAATGAGCCCAGTAATCATGTATGTACTAAGTGGCAGAAACAGATTTGAACCCAGGTCCTAGGATTCAAAATCCAGTGTGCTTTTTTTACTACACCAAGCTGCCAGTATAAGAATGAAGGAATGACACTGAAGGCTCTACTTGGAAATCAAGGAAACAAAATGAAAAAGAAATGTGCTTATTTTAGAATTAGCAACACTGACCACTTAAAACTGAGTACATCTAAAAAAACTGTCAAGAACCAAAATCAGTGAGGTCCTCACAACTTAAGAGTAAACTCCCTCCAAACCACAATTCCTCAACAAAGGGTTTGGTGCCTGGAATACAAAGATTCCCCTCTGGTTATAAAATATCTCATCCTGCTAGAAAATAAGGAGCCTATTAATCAGTCAATCCCATGAGGATACCAAGTGAATGAGCCCAAATGTCTGACGGCCTTTTACCCCAGCCAAAGATCAATCCACTGTTATTTTCAGATAAAATTCTATTTTGCAAAAGGAAGATCAAATCCTATTTGAGTCAACAGGACATAGTCCATAAAATGTCCTCTGCTTTTTGATCCACATTTTCTAGTCACAAAATTGGGACACATCCAAAGGAATACATCCTTCATTCAAATATGGCAAAGGAGACCAGAAATCCTCCATTCTCTCTTGAAGTTCACGAAGCTACACACCCAAGGACCCAGCTTTTACCCTTTCCTTTTCCAATTCTTTAAAAATCAGGTGAGAAGCTTGTTTTATATTTAAGCTTACATTTTGACCAGCAGTTAAGACATGACTATACACACAAAAATAAGACACATACATAGATTTAAAATGAGTATGTAGAGGTGGAACCCAAGTTTAGCATATTAATGAATTATCTTGTACATATATGCATATACATCATTTCTTATATGTTTTAATATATTTATAATTCCTCCTTCTAATACTCTATAATTAAATAATTGTATCTTTTACTATAACTCTGTAGGTTCAAAAGACGCTGTACTCAACCTTTTATGCATGTATGTACCTACTTAACAGATGGTACTAATGACAACTGCTGAGATGTCATTGTAACACATACCAAATTCACAGATTGCAACTGTGCAGCTTAAGCACTACAAACAGCAGGCTCCTTAATGACTTCCAGTTTATGTAATTTATAGAAGGTGTTCTTGTAATAGTTACCATGTCATTAATACTTGTAAAGGAAAAAACGGAATACAGCTAAAAACCCAATAAAAAACTCTTACCATGGAACTAAGGATCCAAAGCTTCCAGAGACTTGAAAAACAAATTACTTTCTCTTCTTGTTGAATTTAAACAATACATACATTTAAAATCCTGCCTGATGGAAGCTCATTTTTTTTTCTCCCTATAATATACTTATATAGATTAACAAGGGACATTTGTTTCCTTTGAAACATGAAATCACAATTGAACAAACATTTATTCAAGACTCAGCTAGGAACCCAGTACACAAAGAGAAAATGAGACAGTCCCTGACCTCAAGGAGCTTCCCTTCTACAATGTTAGAGCCGGAGTTTCCTCGGGACCATTTAGTGTAAAAGAAATGTGGAACCTAGAGATGTCAAATGGCATGTCCATGGTCACTGGTCTGCTATGTGGCAAAGGAGAGACTGCTAGCTCCCTATGTGCACATAAATAGGCAAGTTTAAAACTTCATATATAACAGGCAAATTTATGAGTCTCTAAATTATTAAGCCAATTTGAATAACTTTACCCCCTGGAGATTAAGCACATTTTTAAAGGATGTTTATTAGTGAAGTAGAAAACAGCTCACTAGCCACACTGCACTGAGCGAGCTCACTGGCCTCAGCCTAGTTCTCTGCCACGCACTCGTCCCAGCTACTCCACACTACACATTGGTGGACACTCTGAAGCTCAATCGCACACCTAGCAGGGAAGGCAAGAGCAACTTGTTCAATCATCAGTCTTCACACAAGATGCTAGACCAGACAATAGGAGAATGCAAGGCTAGCAGTGGCTAGAACTCAAAAGCACTCAACATATGTCTTTGTGTATTAAGATACATAAAGAAGCCCAACAAGTTTCCAAAAGGAGTGGGATGGTAAAATGGCTGAATATTTGACTTTCTCCTGGAAACAAAAACAGTAAGGGGAAAAGAAAATCTCCCCAAAGCCTTCTTTTCCAATCAAACAAGTCAAGCTCACATTTAATTGGAAGCAAGATAATGTCTAAGTGTTCTACCAAACTCGTGGCTCAGAAATTCACAATGAAATCACTGTATGGACCCAGGAGGCACAAAAACTCTCCCCGGAATTCCACGGGTATATTTGCCACAGAAGGTCTTAATCACATACTGTCCACTATAAAATACGGATTATCTGCCAGTCACCAGCATCACCAAGAAGCTTTTGTGAGGGTTTATTTCTTTTGGGAGAAACCCATCAAGGATAAAGTCACCGAAGCTCAACAAATGGCACATTAACCTTGCAATGATCTATATGAAAGTGAAGCATCTTGTCCAAGCCAACTTTCATAACCGGAATGCTTACTTCTCAAAGTTAAAATCCAGAGGCTCCACATATCCATGAACTGAGCTTCAAAGAAAGCCCCAAACCTAAATGAATGACTGTGCAAAACATTTAAAAGGAAAAAGAAAACTGGTCAAGGACTGTCTGCTCAGATTTGTCACCCAGTACACGAAGGACCTGGGTCTATGCCTAGAAAAGCCAAAAAAGTTTTGGTGGTTTTTTTGCATTTAAGGACAAAAGTGTGGCTCCAGCTCTGAAGAGGAAGTCAGAAAGGTGTAAGAATTCTGACAGGGACTCGCCGCACAAAGAAAGTCAGTCTGGCTTCCTTTCAGAACATTTTCATTGTTGCTGAGGGGAAAAGTAAACTTTGGCAATCAGCATACTAAAGAGAGAAATGCTAGCATAAATAGCTCCAATTAGAACTCTGTATGGAGTAAACACATTTTCCCCCCATCACACAAAACTCACCCTCTAGAATCTAAACTCGTTTGCCCACCTCATGAAACTCACTGAAAAAATATTCAGTTAAGCTTCCTGAAAAATCTAGTTAGTGGCAAAAAGTCAAAGAGGTTAACAGCTGCAAAGCTATATTTTCTAAAACGTTATACTTTTTGATTAATAGAATTATAAACACTTTCTTCTCAGGGATGGTACTTTTCAGGGCACCTTATGGTGCTAGAGAAAAAAAATGTAAAACATATGGCCAATAATTACCCAAACTCTACTAACTAATGTTCTTTCTTGGTATCTTGAAGGGTTTTTTTCTTTCCCTTTTTTGGGGGGAGGGAGATGGTAGTGGTGGGGGACAGAAAAAAAAACCCTACCCCAAATGCCAAAATAAAACAAACACAGGGAAAAGTCTGAATTGTATTCCAGCTGACTCTTTTGGTGGGAGGACAGCATTGTCTTTCTTGAATAAATAAAGGCTCCTAATAAATCTTCATATTATGTCAAGACACAATGAACCTGAAGATCTAAGTGCAGTTTAATTATACTCACTTCCTGCTTTAATTTGGCACAGATTCCTTCTGGTGCTACAATCACTACTAACAAAGAAATTAATTACCATCTTAAAGAACGCTTTTTTTTTTTTTGCTGGCCCTGTTACAATATCCTAATTAATTCATAGTATCATTCTTTATTTAAGCCTATGAATGCTTTATTCATATCCTCTACAACCCTGAAGCAGACTGCTTCAATGCAGTTATATTTCTATATATAAAGCATTTGAATGTCAGTTTCAAGGAAGAAGAAAAATTAGGTACCTGGACATTTAAAACAGTTTAGGGAAATTAGCTACTCCCCCCAAGAATTCAAACTTCAAAGACGGAAAATAAAACATAAGTCCTCATGCTCATACTGCACTTTATGATCATAAAATGCATAAAAATCAATGTCCTCCCTTCTACCCTCCCCACTTCTCAAATCAAATGATAGAGACTCTGTCCATAAGATGTGAAAATACCTCATCCAAGTTTCTCTGACACTTTCCAGAACAGAAAAGCTGTTTGTTAACAAAACTCGGAATAAAAGCCAGGTGCTTGCCTAGTTGGTTGACCACAGCTGATCTGAGGGTCACATTTTTGTTTGCAGGAAATCCTGAGGCATGCTATTCTCAAGACAGGAGCTAAAACAAGCTGTGATGGTGATCGTGAATGTGGCAGAATGAGAAAAATAAAAGGCAGACGTCTGGAAAAGAAAGGGGGCGCACGCAAGCTGTCTGCAGAAGCTGTTGAATTCTCCTTCCTGCTGCCGTGACACATTTTATCCTAACTGCTCTGGAGGGATAAGGACACTGCTTCCCTCAGGAGCAGCAAGAGAACCTTTTTCCTCTCTCAAGGGCCCAGACTCATACACCAAAACAAACCAAAAACACCCACCCCAAACCCCAAGAGTATATAAGAAAAAAGCAACTTTTCCTCTTGGAGAAATGTGAGAAGTCAAACTCATCAGCTCATTTAATATATTTAAACACATACCACCACACCACTGCAAAAAATTGATACTTTACTTCCCCATTAAGACCAACCAAAAGAGGAAGATTGGTAGGGAAATGGGATGGGAAAAAATGAAGAGAAGGGGGAGAAACATGGAAAAGAAAGAGGAGGTAAGAGAGGGACAAACTAAAGATGAGGAAGAAAGATGGAGAAGAGGCCCACAAGGTGGGGGCAAGGAAGAGCAGGGCCAAGCCAGACACAGGGATGTGTCATCGTTTTTGAAATGGAGATGAGAAGATAAACTGCCTTTTGTTACATACTCAGTTAATCTAGGGTCAGTTTCACCACTCTTTCAAACAGTAATGAAATGAGCCACTACTTAAAAGAAATACAAATTCAAGGTCCCAGTCTAACCAAAATCTATAAATTACCAAAAACGGCTGTTCTACAATCTGTTTTGGTATAGTCTATTCTAGTATAGCATATAATGGTGTTTTCCATCATCGAACCTGAATATGTCTGTAAATTCATCCAGACCTCTTTATGTTTCTCTGTGCAGAATATAAACATCAACAGGACCAGGTCCCTGGTCTCTACCCCCTGGGTATTTTAATTTCAACGAAGAGATGAGATTTGAATAGTCTCTGCTAATACAAGTTTATTGTTTTAAATGTCTACTCTGGGGCCAAGCTTGGACATCCCAGTTCAATGGTGTGGTCTGTTTGTTTTTAAATCTCTCCTTTTACACTGCTGTAGTCACTGTGCACACTGTTTCCTGACCCTGCTTTCACTCTGCATCAGTTAATCTATCTTCTAACGATTCTCTAACGACATCACATTCATGTACCACAATTTATCTAGCTGCTTCCAAGTTAAGGAGCATCTTCCTTTGTTTCCAGTCCTTTGTTACCACAAAAAGTGTTGCTCTCTGGTCATCAAATCCTCCTACCCCTGTCAGACAGGCATACTCCCACCTCTGTCCATAACGAACTCAAGCAAGCTCTCCAGCCTTTCTGCTAGAAGGTATTGTCTACTCTGATTGGGCTCTTGCTCATGCTCCTTCAATTCTTTTCTCCTCTCCCACAAACTCTTCTTCCTTCTCCATCCTTTTCTAAATTCAGCTCAGCCTACATCCCACTTCTAAGCTCTCCTAGGACTTCTTAAACTTTTTCCACTCAAGACCCCTTCCAAACTTCTTAAACTTAAACCCCATATGGGGTCTAGACCATACCCTGGCCTCATCTTCTCTTGGCTAAGTGGAACATAAAACAGTAGCATCTGATCAGTTTGCCACTGGACCTTTCACATGGGCTCATCCTCTATCTCCAGGGAGACTGTGCTTAAGATCGGGGAGATAACTCTACACTTCTATCGGACCGCAACAACACTCAACCCACAGCCGTTTCCCAAGAAATATACTGTCTGATCTCACAATCAGATTGGCAAGACAGAGAAAAGGCTATATTCTTTTTGCAGCACATGAGATTCTGTGATTATCTTCACAAGAAGTAGATAGATCCTTATGTGGTATGGATTCTCGAAGGGTGTGTGGAAAGAAAGCCATGATCTGGATTCCAATCACATCTCTGCCATTTACTAGCTGTGTGACCTTGGCCAAGGCATTTAACCTCAATGAGCCTCAGTTTTCCTCTAGATAGCCTAGCTTTTTTTAATTAAACATTTTACTAAAAAACACTGACCACTGATACAAACAAACTTGCTTAGTAACAACTACATTTCATTGCCAAGTAAAAAATATCACAGTACTAGGGCAGCTAGGTGGCACAGTGGGTAGAGCACCGGCCCTGGAGTCAGGAGGGCCTGAGTTCAAATGCGGCCTCAGACACATAACATTTGCTAGCTGTGTGACCCTGGGCAAGTCACTTAACCCCAACTGCCTCACAAACAAACAAAAATATCACAGTATTAATTTACAAGCACAGAGAAGTATCATAATGAGAGGCAGCATGGAATATTGGTTAGAGAGTTGGCCTCAAAGCCAAGAAGACCTGGGTTCAAGTCCCACCTCAGCTACACACTATGTGACTTTAAGCAACTCACTCAGAAGAGGTGGTGTTCTACATTGGCGGAAGGAGTTTCCTTCTCCTGTAAATTTCCTATATCAATGAAATCACAGGTTCAGTCTCTATCTCTAATGTTATCATAACATTTTCCCATTTACTCTCTCTAGGATTTTATTGGATTCTTTGCACAGTTTTCTCACCTGTGCTGGACTTAACTATAAATTCTCTAACATGATGTATCACAATTGACTAAACAATTACCCCATTTGTAGAACATTTATTATTATTTAGTTTTTTGAAATGACGTTACTATGAAAATCTCTGAACAGATAGTTCTTTTTTGTGTTTTTGGTAACACCTGAAACTATATTTCCCAATAGTAGAAATATTAGGTCAAAGACAATGTTTTTTTTTTGGTAACTTGCAATTAACATTTTTTTTGTTTGGATGACATGATCTCTAAGGTCCCTTCCAATTCTAAATCCTATGATCCTACAAATTAAACACCCCAGAGGATTGCTCTGTGTCTTCTTTTAAAACAGTGACAACGAAAACCCTTCCATGTGTTTGATGATGAATTACTGAATTAAAGCATTCACGTCTTTCAGAATGGAAAGAGGAAAGGACTTGAAGTCACAGGATCTGGGTTCAAATACCACCTCTGACACTCACTCCCCCACTTCACATCTCTGGGACTTGGTTTCCACATCTGTAAGAGGGGAACGATGACCTCCAAATTCTCAATCCATGATCTACTGATGCTATCACATCTTGGCCTGGAAGTGTTTTTCTCAAAGGGGACTTACTGTTTCCACACGTTCATCCTGGGAATTTTGTGAACGACACCAATGACAACAACACGCCATGATCAGCAGTCACTAAGTGCCAAATATTTCCCACAGTAATTGGTCTTGATTTAATGATTTTCTCAAATTCTGCTCACAGGCAAACAGATTAACAAAGCAGACAGAAAGTCATTCAAGCCTTAGGGATGTTATAATTTTCACCAAGTCATTATAATTTAATTACAATTCCTAAACAGAGAAGAGGTGGTGATGGTAGCTATAATAATCAAGAAAACTCATTCCTATACATCAAAGCAGCTCTGATTTGGAGGCCCAGAACTTGAGAGCAAGAAGGGGCCCTAGAGGGGCAGCTACGTGGTACAGTAGATACAGCTCCAGCCTTGGAGTCAGGAGGCCCTGAGTTTAAATTCTCCCTCAGACACTTGTGTGATCCTGGGCAAGTTACTTAACCCCGACTGCCTCACCAAAAAGAAAATTACAGTTAAAAAAAGAAGAAGGGGCCCTAGAGATCTTCTGGTAGCAACTCCCTCATTTTTATTTATTTTTATTCATTCACTCATTCATTCATTCATTCATTCATTCATTCATTCATTTTTGCAGTTCCCTCATTTTAATGGTAAAGAAACTAGGGTACAGAGTTCATAGCAGAGCTGAGACTTATGCCCTACCTCCTGATTCTCAGGCCAGACTCTTTTTATCACACCATGATGGCTGAGTCCTATTTAGAGAAGAGGCAGCAGAACTGGTGATGAATGAGTCTGGGTCCTACAGAAATAAATTCAACAAGTCTAACAATTACTACCTCAAACTACCAGTTGGCCTCAGAAATGGATAAATTGAGAGACTATACATTATTATTTAAAATTTAAGTGGGCATACTGGAGTTTTACAAATGTTTGTGGTCTAAAACAATGGTGGTAAAATTAAATTTTAGTTACTTTTTCGTTACGGAAATTTAAAATGTTGCAACATAAGTCAATCTATAATTCTACACGGTAATTCTTTAAGTAAGTCTATAAATGTGGGCAATTATTAACAATGATTAAACTACTTTCAATGATTATGGAAAGTAATAGCTTGTTTTTTGCTATCTAAATTCAAAAATAATTACACAAAACATGCTTGTTGACCTAAGCAGGCAAGGAAAGTCCAGAAAAGGTCCATTCTGCACATTTTCATCCCTGAAGTAAAAACCACTAAAAAAAAAATCCTATCATTAAAGTAGATTAGAGAATATAGTAACTTGATAAATTTCCCCTCATTCTTACTTATGAAGTCTTTTTTTAAAAGTTAACAAAAAGTTGTTGATGGAAAGTGTACTGGAAAAATAAAAAAAATTCAGATTCCAAAATTTGATTTTTTCTCCAGTTTAGTACTTTCAAATACATTTAAGTCCATGGATACTTTGTCCCAAACATGAGATCATAACACAATGTGCTATCCAGTTACAGTAATCTGTCAATTTAAAAACTATTTGCCTTTTAAATTTATGCATTTTCCCCTTACATTTTTTCCCTTTTCCTAAGTAAACAGAAATTAACAGACTCTTTTTTTACTTAATAGAAAATGACTGCTTTAATACTTTATAACTTCTTAAAAACCACTTTAAATTGTTTTAATGTGGCCTTCCTTTCCCCACCCCGACCCTGATTCAAGGCCATTGCACACCCTTCCCCCTCACTGTAAGGACACATCTGGTCTTATACCCATGACAGCTGGTTATATTCTGTCATCTACAGACTGAGTCCTCAAAAATAGGACAGAATGAAAGGAACAAGAGAAGTGTCTTTCAAAATTAAAACTTCAACTTTTCCATCTGTTTTGAAACGTATGCTTGGGTGAATTTGTAGAGAAATAAATCTTTCATTATGTGAACATATTGAACCACATAACAGTCAGTGAAGTAGCCAGGTCACCAGATAATGGAAAGACTTATTTCAGAAAGAAATGTTTGCATTTATTAAGCTTTGATACAGTGAGTTCTATCAACCAAGAATATCATCTAAAGACCAGCTGTTACCCTGAAGTGTCTTTAATGATTAACATACTGATTATAACTCCAATTCCCTTGAAGACCAACAAGATAAAATGTTTGGGGGGAGGGGACTATTGGGGGAAGGAGAAAATAAGAAGGGAAAAATTTTGTTAGTTGGTATTTTGCTCAACTTTTAATTTACATTATAAGATGTGTTACAAGGTTTTAAATAGTACAAGTAATAGAAACATCTGATTATTACAAAACTGACTCATCTTGTTTATCCATAATTGCTTAAAAGTCAACTCCTATTTCTAACTCAAAACAAAGGGCTACTTTCTCTAGTCATTAGGACGGTGATAGCTACAGGTTTCAATGAGGCTATATATAAAATTTACATTTTTTTGTTCTTTTTAATAAAATAAGCTCAATGACTGTCTTTATCTACAAGTATCCTGTAAGAAATAACCTAATCTATAGCTTTTTGAACTAACAGAAATCAGTTGATCAGTGAAATTAGTCTATTAGTCAGAATATGCTTTGTACTTCTCTACTATACTACCCTATTCCCATCAAAAGCAGGAAAAATGGATTACACAGAAATGGTCTGTTCTTAGCAGAGATCCAGAACTAATAAAAAGGATCCTGATGATGGCCACCAGAGGATTAAACCTCTTATGACAATAAAATTTTGCCTATGTTTCAATGCTTTGAATGTAATACATATTTAAATTATTTGCTGAATTTTTAAAAAAAGTGTTCTTCTGCTATTTCCTCATTTATATTGGACTCCATAGATTCTTCATGAAGGTAGAAGTTCCAGGTCTTGGGCTTGAAAGTCAGTTTGGATAATTATTACCTACAGAAATCTGGGCAAGTCACTCTCCAACTTGAGGCTTCAGTCTCCTGGGTAAAATGAGGGAATCGGAGAAGATCCCTTTCTGCTCTGAATCCTTTGATTCTGGGGATGATCCTCACCTGCAAAGGATGGGCCATCCTTCTTAAGAAGATAGGTTTTCTCTGCCTTCTGTCTCAAGCAGAGCCTTTCATTTTTATTTTAACAAATAACAGCCAGCATTGACCTTCCTATTTTTCTAAGTCTCTGCTCATTCAGGGTTTTATACTCGCTGGCACTATTCTTGCAGAATGGTGTCACTCTCCTCTTCTTTGGGTGGCCTACGTCTCCTCACACCTTTTGTACTTCACCTTTTTAAGGTCTAAGCTGATCCGTTTAATCATTTAATCAGATTGCTTTTCTCATAACACTTAGATCAGCTGTAAAATAGGAACAGCAATGCGGGTGGGGGGAGGTAATTTGGAGGCATGAAACACTCGAAGGGGAATAGAGAACCAATGTGAGTGACATAACAGACTAAGTGGGGGTGCGGGGTAACCCAGAGGAGAAGGGTATCAGAAGGTTGAGAAAAATACAAAATAGAAGGGAGAGGATGACACATTTCACTTAAATTTGGCCTCAGACCTGCCCTGCACCCAGGAAAGGATGAAGAAGCTTTCCTTTGTCCACTGTCCTCTGTTCCCAGAATTGAGGCATGTGCTAGTTGATACTATAAGTCAGTTATATTATGGGCAGAAACACAGGTCCTCCCCACCTATCACTTCTGTGGGAGAATGAGTCCCAAACAACTTACTCAAAATTTGTTTTTTTTAAACTTGCATATTTCTCTTTATAGCAACTTACTCTTATTTAGAACAATGTTAAATACTAATTTCCCTCCTCAGCAAGTCCCTAAAAGTTCATTAAAACAGTGGTCAGTTTTCATAGCACATAATCTACTAAAAAACACATGCAATTTGTATGTTTCCTAGGTAGGTTAACTTGCAGTGACAGAAATTTATCTTCATAAAGTTTCACAGTCTTGGCAAGGATACATCTTCAAACCTAACATGCCTTCAAAACAAGACAATGGTCAAGAAAACAGTAAGGTTACCCTTCCTAATACTGTTCTGATACTGGCACCACTGATTGAATAGGGATTAACAAAGTTTATAACAAAACACACTCCAATGCTGCAAAGAATTTTGGAGGTGGATCTTTTAGCCCAAATCCCTTATTTTACAGGTCAAGTAACTTTTTTTTAAACCACATACACAAATTCCTATGTATAGTAACATAGGATTAATTTGCGTTATGCCAATCTTGAATGTGTTTTACTTATAATGATGGCGTGGAGGGGGATCCACAGCTGGGGTAGGCCAGAGGAACATAACCTCCATTAAGTTCTCCTCAGCTAGAAAGGCTTCAAGTTTAAGTCCTGGGGTCTGATGGTAGTGCTGAATAGAAGGAGGCTCATAGCCAGAAGGTTGGCCACCATGGATAAATCCATTCCTTCACACAGTTATTTATCTACCATAGTCACTCAAGCAGACCATTTCTAACAACTTTCATTGATTTAAATACGACAGAACAAAAGACAGACTGAATTCTAAGTCAACAAACCACAGTTCCCTGAGGATTCCCTATCTGCACCCACAAAATCAATCCTTGCAACACTCTCCTGGCAGATATGCTCAAAGTGGAAAATCGCACATTCCCAGCTGAGGTCGAATGCTTGAAGGCCTTCTTGTTTCAGCTCTCACCCTACCCCCATCACTGCCATGTTTTTCGGGGTTTTTTCACATTTTTTTTGTGCTGTCTGTTGGTGATGTTGCTATTTAAAATGCATCCCAAAATCAATCAATAAATGAAATGGCCCCCAAGCATTCCTCAGCACAAGAAGGCTGTAAGGGGCCCAGATAGGCTTCCTTCAGGCGCATCCAGAAAGAGGAATAAGAAATTCAGCCATCTGTAAGTGAGGCTGCTCAGGAAAATACAAAATGCTCAAGTAGATGTGACTGTGTACCTAAACCTGGATCTTCCCCAAGGAACACTGGTTCAGTATTCACTAGTTCATGGTGACTTTGTAAGTACAGAACTACCACAAATGGCAAGAATCAGCCTACTATTATGTGCAAGAATCTATGCTATTTAGCATCCACTTAAGCAGTAACTAGAAAGAACAGATTTGATCTACCAAAAAAAGTGATAGGAAATTATTAAATTGTCTAAAAAACAAACTTATGGCACCCTCAAGAATTCCAGAAACACCCACTGGTAAACAATACAAATGATAACTATGCTCTAAATCACAATTCAAATTCCCTTAGAACACCTCATTTCCCCCCCCCCCCTTAAACTAGTTCATGTTACACTGTAAAGGAAAACAATGACTGCTTTTCTTTAAAAAGGTTCTATAATTCTATAAGACTCAATGCCCCTCTCACCTAATGATTGGATTTGTTGTTGGGCTTTGTTTTGTTGGGGGTGAGGGGACATGGAAGGCTGTACTTTTGCAACTATATTTATAAAACATATTTCCTAGCTGATCAAAAAAGTTTAGACATGTTTAGGAAAAATGAAAGTAAGTACTGAGCAAATGAGATATTCACACACATTTTAAAAATGCTCATGAAGTAAACAACTGTTATTATGTCAGGTATCAATTATCAACTTTACCTATGTTTTTTAATTCCATTAGTATGCCTATTCAAGCCAAACCCAGGCAATGACTTGGGGCTAATTCATTTGTCTTTCCCAGAAATACTAAAATATATGAACCTGAATGACACTTGTAAGAATGGCAAAGAATCATAAAGTCACTAAATGATTATATTTTAGAGTGCTTGGTGAAGAGGACCTTTATAAAATAGATCATAAAAACCTGGTCTCAGGTTTTAAAAAACACATTTATGCCTGTGAGCCACTTTGTCCCTCATTTGCAAGATTTTGCTTTGTAGTCTTTATAGTACACAGCCTCTAAAAAATGAGAAAGATGAGCCCAGGTGAGTATGTCGACCACAATCAATTAACAAACATTTCTGAAGTGCTTTCTATGTGCCAAGCACTGCCCTAAGTGCCCAAGACAGAAAACAGAATGAACAACCAAGCCCTGGCCTTAGTGGAGAAGGTTAACAGGCACATAAATTGGCATGGCAGAAGTTGAAGAGAACCTTCAGGGAAGACTGGACGAATTGGGAAAGGTCTCTGGTTGGAGGAGGTGGCATACAGGGATTCTAATTATGTAGAATTAAAATGTCTCTTTTGATCTGGATAAGTAACGTGCAAAAAACCTGTAAAAGATGGCAGCATAGACCAGTGGAAAATGTGGGAGGGTCAAGAATGAGGACTGAGGGCTGAGCCCAAGCTCTGCCACATCTGCTTCCTGTCTATGGACAAATCATCAGCATCTCTGAACCTCAGCTTTCATATGGCAAAAAATATCTATCTGCCTTGTTAACAAATTCATAGGAATACTGTCAGGATCCAGCAGGAGACTACAGAGTGATAAAGAAAAGGGATGTATAATCTATCAAACTGGGGTTCTCCCAACAAAATCTTTCACTGGGATTCTTCACTGTGGCCACTGAATCCAAGGAAAAGAAGAGCAGCTGAAAAGACACAGATGGCCCTGGTGACAGATAACATGCTGCTTCTCAAGGGTCAGTCTAGTTAAGGGCAACAAGAATCATCACTAGAAGACAGGCAGCAAAGTGGTATAACCTTTTTAGCCAACAATTATTAAGCACCTAATATATTCAAAGTACTGAGACAGGTACCAACTAGCAAAGCCCCCCAAAAGAAAAGAGACACTTAACCATTGTTGTGATCTTAATGGAGGAATAATACCCACATGTATGAAATCATGACTCAATGGAAGACATTTGGTGACTACAAGGCAGAAAGAGGCCTAGGGGCCGTTAGAAGGCTTACTCTGGAGTCCCAACTATGCTATCAGGCAGCTCTCTGGCTGCACCCAAGTTACCTGGCCTTTAGGAGACTCAATTTCCCTTTCTATAAGACAGGAAAGGCTATTGCTATTGCATAATGCTCAAATGAGACATAAATGCCAGCTATTACTTTTTTAAAAATTGGGCTTTTGCTTATTGTATGCATTAAATTTCTTAATTAATTAAAATGTTAATTAGGTATTGATGACCTGGACAATAACATCACCTTCTATTTTCACACCTGTAGGCAGCCAATGCCAGAAATTTACTCCTTCCTTACTCTAGCTTCCTTCCCAAGATTAACTCTCCCGGGAAGCTTTTCCTGATCTCTTCCCCACTGCTATTAGTGTTTGTTCTCTCCAGAAATTACTTTGGATTTATTTACCTAGGTAACTGATTTTTGAATGCCCCTACTAGATAGTAAAGGCCTGGAGAGGCAAGAATTATTTTGATTGATTGATTGATTGACTGGGTGGAGAAAAAGGGGAAAGGTATCTTTGTGTCCTATGTATCTTAGCACAGAAGCTGGGACATAGACGCTTGTCCCAAGTGGACTTTGTTAAATAATGAGACCACAATTGTTTTATTCTTAGGTGCCAATATGTAAGAACTGAATCATCTTTCAGGCATTCCCCTCTCTTGATATGTTTGAATGTAATACCTGGAATTTTAGTGTGATGCCAACTGAAATGTCTTTTTAAAATCTAAAAATACAGTTTTTCATAACCCAACACAAACATCTGTCAAATTATTTTTCTGAACAAATTCATATCAAATACCATTTCACACACATATTTAGCATTTCCTCTGTTTTGCTGATAACGTGCAACATTCAATGCCATAAGAAAAGCTTTTGGAACTCTTATATTAAGGGTAATGGGTCATGCTAATGGGAACTCCCATTCTTCACTATCCCATTTTTAGACTGAGTAGATCTGTCAACCCCTCCACAGAGCCTCTTCTTTCCCTCCTCTTCTCTCAACAGCCACTACAGTTTAGGTCTCTTAGCACTGATCACTTGGACTAGTTTGATAAGGTCTCTCTGACTCAAATCCCTCCCCTCTTCAATCTGTGCTCCCCACAGGTGATAAAGTGATAGTCCCAATCCAAGCTGTGAAGACAAGAACTCACTGTATTTGATAAAAATTGCTAGGAAAACTGGAAAGCAGTTTGGCAGAAACTAGACCCAATGTCTCACACGGTATACCAAGATAAGGTTACGTGGTTCAATACATAATTTAAAGTACATAATTTAAACATAGAGGTTGATATCATAAGCAAATTAGGAGAGCATGGAAAATGTTACCTGTTATCTATGGATAAAGGAAGAATTTATGACTAAACAAGAAATAAAGAAGATCATGGGAAGTAAAATGGATAATTTTGATTATATTAAGTTTAAAAGGTTTTGCACAAACAAAACCAATGCAGCCACAATTCGAAGGGAATCGGGGGGGGGGAGGTTTACAGCAAGTTTCTCTGAAACTCATCTCTCAAATATTTTGAGAACTGAGTCAAATTTATAAAAATGAGTCATTCTCCAATTGACAAATGGCCAAAGGATATGAACAGGCAGTTTTCAAAAGAAGAAATCAAAGCTAACTATAATCATATGAAAAAAAATGCACTAAACCACTATCGATTAGAGAAATGCACATTAAAACAACTCTGAGGTACCACCTTACACCTGTCAGATCGGCTAATATGACAGAAAAGGAAAATGATAAATACTGGAGGGGATGTGGGAAAATTGGGACACTAATGCACTATTGGTGGAGCTGCTGGACCAAAATGGTCCAAGGACTCTAGAGAACAATTTGGAATGATGTGCAAAGGGCTATAAAACCATGTATCCCCTCTGACCCAACAGTACCACCACTGGGTCCACATCCCAAAGTGATCAAAGAAAAAGGACCCACATGTACAAAAATATTTATAGCAGCTCTTCATGCGATGGCAAAGAACTGGAAATCTTGGACGTGCCCATCAACTGGAGAACGGCTGAACAAGTTGTGGTATACGATTGTGATGGAATACTACTGTAAATGCCAAGCAGGATGGTTTCAGAAAAATCTGGGAAGATTTATACAACTGATATAAAGTGAACAGAACCATGAGAACATCGTACACAGTAACAACAGTATTGTACAATGACCAACTATGAATGACTTGGTTATTCTGATTAATGCAAGGATCTAAGACAATTTCAAATTCAAAGAATGTCAAAAACAAATAATGAATTAATAACAACAAAAGACAGAATGACAGTCCTGAAGCACAGGTCCAATCCTGTCACTTCCCTGCTCAATGAGATCCAATGGCTCCCTATTGACTCTAGGACAAAACACAAAGTCTCTGGCATCTAAAGCCCTTCACAACCTGGCTCCAACCTACCTTTCTAGACTTATTCTACATTATTCCCCTTCATGCACTCTGTACCAGTCAAAGTGGACTTCTTACTTTTCTTTGGCACATGGTGCTTTATCTGTTTCCATGCCTTTGCCCCCACCCCCTTACCCCCAATACTCTGAATGCACTGTCTTTTCACCCACACCTATATCCCCTAGCTGTTTCTGCCTCCCCCACCTCTAAAATTAGCTTGTATTTACTTTCTACATGCTAGTTGTTTTCTCTGATAGCCCAGAGGCTCCTCGAGGGCAAGGACCCAGTCTCTGTTTTGTCTCTGTATCTCCAATGGCTGGCAGACAACAGGTGCTTAATAACTGCTTGCTGACTGATTTCCCAGAAATATCCAATGCCCTATCTTCAGGAATGGCACAGAATTATGATGCTGTCAATCTTTGTTTTGTTTTGTTTTAAAGAATGGGTAAAAAGGGTCATGCTCAAAAAAGAGATTCAGTCACCAGAGTAAAGCCCAGTTGTGTTTGTTTTTTTAAACTCTGGACAAATTTAAGCTCCTGTACATGTGGGAAGAGGTGGTAATAAATGACTAGCTAACATTTTCCAAAATGGGAAAGTCCAACTCTGCAATGAGACGGGCATCACCAGCTAACTTGTTCCACTTTGCTAAACGTCAGACATCTGTTTTGCTTTTATCACACCTATGTACTAGTATCAGTGTTTAACAGAAACTGGTCTGTACAACGCAAGTTTAGTAGAAAGACAGACAGAAGTGACAGTTAAATTGATTCAGCTATGCAGTGAAAAAGTTTTACCCTAGACTCCCATAACCTCAGGTTTTTAAAATCCCTGACAAATATACATAGAACTAAATAAACAGAGAAGTCAAAGCCAAGCAGCACAGAGTAAGTTTGCTTTTAAGTTAGGCAGAATTCACTGCCAATAAGGCTTTAATTTCAATCCTAAAATGTAAAAGCCCCGAATGTACACGCCTTCCTCCACTGCCCCCTGGCCCTTAGCACTTTCAATACCACCATCCTTCGGAAACCTCTTTCCTTGGTGGCTAGCCATCCTAAGAGGACTGTGGTAGCACCACTAATTCTAGTAGAAATACTACCTCTAATAATCTGGAGGGGGGAAAAGGCAGTGCACAAATCTATCCAGCTAGCCACAAGTGCACTCGGGGTGGGTGAGGTTAGGGGTTATTAGACAACCCAACAATGTGAAAAACCTGGTCTGCTCTTGCTTAACTATTCCAACAGTGAGTGTCACTGCAGCTAGATAATCTGCCAAAGAGGTCAAATAAATCTGAAGTTGATATTAAGCTTTCCAGTCTCACCAGTATGTAGCAGAACAAGAGGAAAAGACATATGTCAGTTCTGAGCTCTGGAGGAGAGGCAATGGTGTCTGCACAGTACCTCTAGAAGGCAGAGCGTCTGCGACAGGCCCGACACTGGTAGAGAGTAAATGGGGTGGAGCGGGGGTGGCCAGGAGAGAAAAGGAGGGAACCCAGAGAAATGGCCTCAATGAGATTTTCCTCTTCTTGCCCGTCTTGGGGCCTGCACTCCTTCTGAGCCCTCTGGCATCAGAGCATGGGGAGCCTGCCACCCCGAGGCTCACTTCATTAAATGCCATTTTGGGCCTGATTTCACACTGTAATCACCTCTGCTGAAGCAGGGGAGCAAAGCAGCAGATGCTGCTGGGGCACCACCTTCAAGCCCCCATTGAGAACTAAGTAGCCCCGGCCTGTTCTCTCCTGTCAAAGGACAAAGTGCGGGCTTGTCTTCAGCCCACTTCGGATGCTTGATTATCATCTCCTAGCCCGGCCTACAGCTATCGCCTTTCCTTCTTCCCAAGCCTGCTGGAATCTGAACTTTAAATGGACGTCCTCCTCGGTAACAATAGATAAAAAGGGGGCCTTTGATTGTTCATGCGCGGCGGAAAAGAAAAGGCCCAAGATTCATCCTGGCTGAGACCTCGCAGGATCTCATCAAGAGCTGCTCTCATTCCATTCCAACAGGACGCTTTAGCCTGTAGCTACTCATTCAAGCTCACTGTGTCTATGTTTCCATTTCAAAAGGGATGAATTCCTCAGGTTTCCCGTTAAGAAATGAAATGTTGATCCTGTGAATGAAGGGCAACACCAAACTTGGAATGCAGCCAACAGACTCTATAACACACTGCAGTTTGGAGTTAATTCAATACTTATTGATTGCTGGCAGGATTTATAACCGCATTATTCATAAGGGGAGGGGGGAGTAGCCAGGCCATAGGGCTCCATAAAAAAGGAGTTGGGGGCATTTTTGTATTTCCTGCCTTTCCAAGGTACAAGTTCTTTGTTCTACTTCTCAAGCACCAGTCTAAAACTTTTACAGAGAATAGTTTTAGCTCTTTGTCCATGGAGTGAATGAGGTCAAACAGCCCCAATCAAGGTGAAGGGATATAGCAGTATTCTGGGTTCAATCTTTTACAAATCCCTTCATCTTCTGATGCTAAAATAAATCTGCCTGATAGAAAAGTGACAATCTGAAGAGACTGCAAATATGCAGAGTCTTCCCTTACAAACTTGAACAGAATTTAATAACCTTTTCACAAAGAGCAATACATTTCATACAAAGAACGTTACTCTGTGGAAAGTAACAAATGCTCATTAACAACGCTAAGCCATCTGAAAAATGCTCACACTCCCTGGCAATGTTTTTCTGGGAGATAGTTGCCAAGTTTCAACCTCATTAAACCCATAGATATTTTGTAACCAGTCCATTCTGCCAGGCCCTCCCGCCACCAGGAGGGAGAGGGGGATGAAAGGGAGGAGCAGCTGCTCCAGGCACCTAGCCTCCCCAGAGGAGCCTTCATGCTGCAGCTGCCACCCAGGCCAAGGGCTCCGAAAAGCCACCAAATTAACTCTTCAAACTCACATTGATATTCTGCTCTTAGCGTGGGACCCAACACTGGTGGCCTCCCCAGCATGACAAGAGGGATAAGCCTGAAGGGCTTGCCGGTTTCTTGAATTCCGATTAAAGTCATGCTTCGGATACCTGCATACTGATTAAGTTCTCAGAAATGCCCTGCATGGCAGAAGTACATTCAGCTTACCCTCATAGGCCACATCCATGTTTCCTTTATAATCAAAAGAGCAGCCATACATAACATTGAGGAGTGGGTTCTCCATTAAGAAGTCTGGTGTTTTTTGGTTTTGTTTTTTTAACTGTGTACAAAAATTCATATGTTCTGGTAGTTTTTACTATACTTGCTTATGTAATTGAAAATACTAAGAATGTGTGTACCTAGATATACACACATGAAATGTTCACATATTTACACTCTATACAGAAATCAGTACACGATGCCTGCAGAAGGTCTTTCCTAGAGAGCTTTACCAAGCTCAATCTCTGGGTTCAGCTCTGTTACCCCCAAATCCTTTGAAGGTTTAAGAGCTCATTTTGAAACATTCAATCACTCTCAGGGATCATTCTATAGATATTGACCAGAGAGGTGTGAATGAAAAGTGTCCTCCCTTTCAACAACTATGTGAAGGCACTGAAGTGGTCCCACGTCAAGTGAAAAGACTGTCTTGTTTTTCTCACATGGACAGCACGGGGAACTCAGCACTGGAACACAGACAAATCCAACGCAATACTGGACTTCTTTTGTTGTTGTCGTCGTCATTGTCGTCCTCAAAAATGTAAACTAGAGCACGGTCATTTGTGGGTGTTAAACGCTTCTCTTTATAAAAAATTATAGCAGAATCCTTTTAAATAGCAAGTTCCCTAGTGTATTTTTATGTGTGTGTGTGTGTGTGTGTGTGTATTTCTATTTATTAAAATGGATGTATTTACAAATCTTGAGATAAAGACTGCCTAAAGGATAAAGGTGGATGCTTTCACCATTACCAACATTTAAAAATCAATGTTAAACAGGACTGGTAAATTTCTGCTAATATTTAAATCACATGTTCACATAAAGCAAGAAGTCATACAAAACCTATTTAAAGAAAAGTCAAGAAGGCAAGAGATATTTATAAGGTATTGACTAGTCAGCCAGTATTACATAGCACCTTTTTCAGCTCCAAAGTTCCCTGGGTCCTATGAAATAGTATTTGGTTTCACATTTAAAATAAGAATCTCTTTCTCAGAAGACCCCTTCTGTCCTACCAGACCCTGAACTGAAGCAAGACAGGTGTGGCCACCAAAAGGGATTAGAGTGGAGAGGTCAGCCAGACAGGCTGATATCACTGAGCTCCTAGTGCCCTAGAAGGCATTTAATACACGTCTGTTAAAAGGAACTGGTAGATAACATAAGTCAAGTGTTCCAAGAGGGCAAGGCTGACTCCAGCAGGGAGAAGTAAACAGATACCACAGAGGCCCAGGCAGGCAAGGGTCAAGTCTAGGAAGATTAGCTAAGGCAGGGATCAGGAACCTAGACTGAAGACACAGGAAACCAGGGGTCAGGGAACAAAGCCAAAGAAGCATCTGCGCAACCAATACCAGGGAAATAGGTAAGGAGTTGGGTGACAGGCACAGGGCACTCAGTATAGAGAACACAACTTGAAACTGAGCCAACGGCTTTGAAAGGCAGGGGATCCTCTTGGATCACTGATTCAGGGCCAAAACTGGGCTCAGAGTATAGATGAAGGGGTGGGAGTGGCAGGGGAGAGTGGACGCTATTTCTGACAAATTCACTCTCAATGATTCCCTCTATCTCAAATATGTGCCTCCAGTCCTGCCCCTCCAAATGCTCATTAGATATGTTCATTTGGCAGTCCTGATCTCCACAAAATCTGTACCCCCTACCCAACTCCTCCATTTTTAATGATAATCCCCCAGGCACCCATGGAAGGGCCCAGAGGGCAGAATGCTGATTTGTACATGTGCATTCTGGCTCAGTCCCTAACCTACCCCCCATGGAGTGCCAGGTCCCTGACCTGTTTCTTCCACTATCACCTGAGAAGGTTGTAGTAGATCCGATGTCTCTTCTGCCTCTTAATCCCATGGGTCCTTCCATCCTATCTCTTTATTGTGTCTTACTTGTGCTCCTTCCTTTGCCTTTCAATAGCCAAAGCACTCCATGATGTCCTTCTGTCCTAACACATGCCAAATCCAAATTTCCTACCTTCTTCAGTCCCAATAACATCCTCTGCATCACTCATTCGGCACTTAATAAAATACTGTTTTCTATTATTATATAACTTTTCATACAAAATCATCTTCCCGACCAGAGTACAAAAGGATAAATGTAAGGATGGCATCTCTTCTTACGTAGAATAGATGTACAATAACTGTTTACAGAAGCAAAAGAAAAAAAAAGCAACCAAGGATTAATAGTAATGTGGCTCCAACATCTTAAAATATATAGTTCAATAAAACAGATCCCCAAATTACTATTTTTTGATAACCAATTAGTAAAATTGACATTTAAGTAGTATGTAGGCAGGTTTGGAAGAGCTCCCACAGTTAGTTACCTACTACATAGAAAACTCTTATTTATATATTTGTTTCTGACCTGTAACCAAATTATTTAATACAAAAAAAGGAAACAGGAGGAAAAAAGTACTCAATCCACCTCTCCCCAATGCTGTGACTATAACTTTTCAGCTCTAAGTTTGCATTCCTAAATTTGCAGGACTGTGTTCTGAAGAACAAATGGAGAGTTTGGGAGGTGGGGGGCAAGGAGGGACACAGCAGGAGGCAGAAGGCTGAGAAGCAGGCGCATCTGAGAACATCTGCATTAACTACTTCCAAAGATGTCTAATTATCAGGCTGGGCACATAGCACTTCAATCCAGGCTTAGCCCTGTATCACAAGCTGGAGTTTAAAGTGAGGTCACCTATTTTGATTCATTCAGTGTTTAGCTACTCCTAATTAAGTTGTGTGCCAGCATTCATTAATGCAGCAACTGATATTAGACATTGGATGGCTGACAACTTATGAATGGCCTTGTAGACATTCAATGTGTACATTAGGGCATCTTATACCATTATTTTGCACCTGCCATGATCTAGAAATTTTAAATCATTCCCATTTAAGGCCAACACTAGCATGTGCCTGCAACTGATTCAGAAATACACACACACACAGCTTTAGAAGGGAACAGGGAATCTAGTGTTCCTATTGCCAGAAGACAAGCACTGCAATTCTACAAAGCAATGCATGAGCTGTTAAACCACAAGACACCTGTGATAAATCGGTGGTTATAAAACATTTTCTAATACTCTGGCAACTTGGCTAGAAGACTTGCTCTTTTAATGTAGCATACACAGTAATGTCAAACAGAAGTGTGCTAAATTTTTAAAGCCTGACTTCCTTTTACTATCACCCTATCCCTTCTACCCCAATCAATTCTCTCCTAAAAAAAAATATATATATCTATATATGTATGTGTGCATATATATATGAATGCATACATATATATGAAAAACACATTGCAAATTTGTACATCCCCCTTGCACAGAGGCCATGCTGACCTACTCTGCAGGAGAGGTTTACTGACAGAATATTAAAAAAAGAATATTCAAGTGGCCAAAGTAACTTCCTTCAACTAGTACTACTAACAAAGTATTAGCTTTTTAAAAATAATGCCTTCCATATCATCAAAATATAGAAAGGTAATTTCAGGTGCCAAAATGAGAACTGCATTGTCTATTACAACCAACAGAGGGACCAGGCTGAAATAAGGAAGCAAGGCACAAAGACATTTAGCAACTGTCCCATCTCCAACAGGATAACCACCCAAATCTTATGAATTCACCAAAATACATACAGGTATTAGTTTACAGCTAAAATACACATCTTTTTTTTTTTAAATACTAATCAATGCAGAGTAACTTGGAGCTTTTTTCTCAACTGGATAGTTTTTAAAAAGCTCCCATAAAAGTACTTTTTCTTACTCCTCTCAACTTCTAAGCACCATTTAATCGTTTTCTCCAATTGTCTTTGTCCCCAGGACCCAGGCAGACTACACTTCATATAATGGATGCTGGCAAAGTGTACCTTATTTTCCCAAAGGTAACCATCCCAAAGAGCTACATTTGGGGAAGGGGATGTGAGGGTAGGGAAGGAAACACCACATTCCAAATGGCTGGGCTAAAAACATTTGAGGGAAAAGAAATCGAGTGACTACTTAGTATCATGTCATATACAACCAGATTTGTCTCCAGAATGATACTGCACAATTCAGTGTTGTGACCCATAACTACCATTAACTACCTTATCTTCCCTCCCCCTTCTCTCCTACGCTTTAGGAGGTATTCTGTACGCTGCACAGGTCCTCCGAATATAAGGGAAAACATGCCCTCAAGGAAATGCTATTCTCGCAGACAGACAACGTGTGTACAGATACATGAACACAAAATGCGTGCAAGGTAAACAGAAAGTAATCTGGACAGAAGGAAGCTCTAGTAACTAAAGGGAATCAAAAAAGGCCTTCTGTGGTAGACTGCACTTGAGCTAAACCCTAACAGAAACTCAGGATTCCAAGAGCAAAGGCCTGGAGCTAGGAGAAAGGAAATGTTTGGTATGAGCATCAGCAAGAAGGTGAGTTGGTGTAGAATGGGGAACGTGCAGGAGGGAATAATATGTAATTACCCAGAAAAGTAGGATGAAGCCAAATTGGGAAGTACTTTAAATGACAAAAAGAAGAGTATTTTACCTCAGAGGCAATGGGGAGGGACACGCTTTAGGAATATCACTGTGGCAGCTCTGTGGAGAATGGACTGGAAAAGGAAAACACTAGATGTAAGGAGATCAATTAGGAAGCTATTGCCATAGTTCAGGTGACAGGTAATGAGGGTTTAAACCAGGGTGGCTGTGGAATGAGTGGGGAGAAGGGGACGCATGTCAAAGATATTATGGAGACAGAACTCACAAGAAAAACAAAAGGCTACACTTCATCCAAAAACTCCTTTAAGTCTGAATTGAAAGTTACACAATATGTGTTAGTTTCCCATTTTCTCAAAAAGGAACCTTCGCATTAAAATTTTTGATCAAGTCAATGGCTTCATTTCTCCTGGGACTTCTGGTTAGTGAAGAAACTGTAAAAACCTTTGGACTCTACTTCTAATAGAAGTATTGATTCTTCCCCCCACAATACAAAATTGACAATAATTTTCAACTTACGGTAGTCTTATAAATCAAAAAAGTGTCTTTTATCCTTACTGGCATACAACCAACATGTCCTCATCGGCAACCCTTTCAAAGTTAATAAAATTATTAAAGCTAACAGAAGTTAATAGCTGCAATGTTAATGATCTTCCACTTTATGAAGGACACAAGATTCATTATTATCTAACTCAACAGATACATAAGTAACGAATATTCAGTTTACATGGAAACTACTTCCTCCAATACAAAGTATGACAAGTTTTCACTGGAATTTAGTAAACAAATTGTTCTCTTTTTTTTCCACTAATACTTATATAGCATATAGAAGGGCTAAAATGCCAGTTTTTGGCAGAAGAGTTTTCAATCAGAATCTCCAGGTAGCTACATAGTGAATAAAGAAATATTATCATTATAATGAGATAACCAGTTATTCATTGTATGAATATGGTTCTCTTTCAAAACCTATCTATCTTTATAGGCTAAAAACCTTTTCAAATTTCAATATGGTTCTATAAAATCACATGCTAATTTAACTTAAAACTAATTAATTAAATACATTAATTTAAAACTCTATAAAATCACATTACTTCTGATGGCCCTCGGTCATGACATTTTCAGTCTTGTGTCAAGCTCATTCCCTACATAGGAGAGTATAAGGTGACCCTTCCCTTCCCTCATGATGAGTTTGAAAGACTGAATAAATGTCGTATTGCTTGGACCACATTCTATTTTACATGGAGGTCCATTAAAACTGTCATATTGGAATGAAATTCTCTCCTTTAATTGTGTATAACTGAAATAAGCACAACTCACAGGGGCTCTTCCAAGGGTCTGCCTCTCTTGAACAAGAAAAAGAATTAGGATTATCCTCCTGGGAACCAGAGAGAAAGGTTAAACTTGTTCCTTAAAAATAATTATTGTTCCAAAAGCATATCTTGCAAAAATTAAAAGTCACGGACATTTCCAGAAGAATTCTATTTTTAACTTTTGTGCATAAAAGTGTAACTATTAAATGAAGTGCAATAAAAGCTTATTCAAAAAATCTGGTCCAGATTCATTCTTGAATTTCATAGTGTTAGCAAGCAGGCAGTGGGGTGTAAAGGAGAACAAAAGACTCAGAGGCAGAGGCCTCGGACCTTGATGCAAAATCTCTACTACTTAGGCAAAGGCAAATCTTAAGAGGAGAGGGGGGGCCCCAATTTTAAGACCTACAATTAATTATACAAAGTTAGTATTCTTTTCCACTGTAAATAAGTGATGGAACTTGATCTCTTCAGGTGCAAGCCTGGCTTTTATAAACAAGGCAGAAAGAATAATTAAGCAAGTTGGCCCTCAAATAAAAAAACTCCCAAATTAATTTCTGAAACTGGATGCAAAGGAAACCTCTCAGAGAAAAGACAGACTGCAGATTTTTATGAGGGTATTACTTAAAATTCTGAAAATGGGGGCAAAGGGATTTAGACGGAAAGAATGATTTCACTGTATCTAGTGTCACTACAGTGATCCACAGTGTGACTGTGAAAGCTAGAAATTAAGCAGAAGCTATTTGCAGTGCCAAGTGGTAACGAAAAAAAAAAGTTCAGTGAAATAGGATAAAAATTCATCAAATTAAAAAAACCTACATAATTATAAAATTAACTGACAAATTTGCCATTCAATTTAAACTCAAAAAAAGTTTTTAAGAATGTCCCTAACAGATTACCTTCCCCCCCAAAATCAAGCCTCAAAAGAACTGTTTTGGTTCTTACATGTACTTGTCATAGCAACCAATTTAATTTCCATGGCCCTGATGTATGGTTATAGTTATAGTAACAGATCTCTTGTTTCACCTACTGGTTAATGGAAATATTCATAGTGGTCACTGTTTTGTGCACACAGTTGGTACTTAATGAATGTCTGTGAACCAAAGCTACAGGCATACTCCATTTGCATATGAAGGAAGGCAAGAATGAAACACTCCCCCTGGAACTCTATGCACAGGGCAGACAGACAGCAGCCCTATGCCTGGCAGAGTCAAGCGTTCAACTCCCCAGGGCCCAGGCGCAGCACTCGGACCTCTGGAATACAACAACCACATCCTTCACAACCACCAACCACTGAGTCGTTACTCAAACTTTAAGCTAGCCAAAAGCACTTTGTGGGAAACGTATAATTTAAAACAAAAATCCTACTAAAACGACGAAACTTAATGACCTAAATTGATCTTTTTTACTTAGCATGTCAAAACAACTGCCTACTCCACGATTTTCCTTTCATAAACTAAATCAGTTTGCCAAAGCAAAACACCTCATTTTACAATTCTCTGTTCTAAAACTGCAGTCCTTTGCTAATCACCATCTCTGTTCTTCTCTGCTAAACAAATTTTAAATTTAACTTCTATGTTCTAGTTAAGGTACAACAGTACAACAGTGCTATGGTGTGTTTCTTAAGTTTGCTTAGAAGACAGAAGAACCAGCTGAGCCCACGTGGGATTGGGCAGACAGGAAGACATTCTGGGAAACCAAGTCTTGATTCAGCGTCACATTTAACGATCTGGTTCTGTTGATGGCAATGAACAACAGGCCCATTTGTTCTTTATATGCCGAGAGACATAAATGGCACACTAAGATTAAAAAGGAGAGCCAAGCAGACCTGGCAAGAGAATATGTTGATTAATAAGAGATACTCAAAACACAAGTTTTGCCTAGCAGCTTACTTTCACATTCAAAAAGACACTAATGACAGTGAGAGAAACTGAACTACTTTGATATATTAATTGTTTTAAGGAGACAGTGAAGCAAGAAGTCACGTTTAGATCTGTCTTCATTATTTTAAATTTCTAATAATGAAAGTATAAACAGCAATAATAATCCTTTTCCAGAAACAACTCCTGCAGTGAAAACCTGGGAACTATAGATTCACGACAATGCTAACATTAAACTAAACACTGAAATCAAGAATGAGGAATAAACAGGTGTTAATTGAAAAAAAAACACACGTTCTTTCTAAATTATCTTAATTGCCTTATTCTTAAATAGTCTGCTTCAGATGGAATGTCTAATATCTACTGCCTTACAAGATGAACTATTAACACTGACCGGAACTCGTATAGGGGTTTACAGAGTAGTAACAAGCAAAGGTCCCTGAAGACAAGATGGATGGATGGACATAGTCTATGTAAATAAATAGCTGAATTTACTTTAAACTCTTAACTGATTATGGGGAAATCAGATATATGATATTAATTTCTAATGCCTTTTTCAACTCTAAAAATTCTACAATTTTATTAAAAACAAGTCATACTAGAAGCATAATTTTTGGTCCTTAGAAATCAAGACATTCCACTCAGGTGGCAGCATTAAGAGTTCTAGTTATTACTAGTTAAAAATCAACAAGCATTTATTGCACTCCAATTACATGCCAGATACTGAACTAGGCGCTAGAAATAAAGACAGAAAAATGATCCTTGCCCTCAAGGAAAGATTAGGAAACATACAAAATAAATACAAAGTAAGCGGAGGATGGGGAGTAAGAGAAGGAGAGAGAGGCCCTCAGGATAACACCAGGTTTAGAAATCTGGCAGACTGAAAAAAAATGGCGGTTCCTTTGACAGATATAGGAAGAGGGGTGGGTTTGGAGGAAAAGATAACAAGTTCAGTCTGGACATACAGTTTGACATACAGTCCAGTGCATCTTGTTCAGAATTTCCAATAAATAACTGGATGCAGAACTGAAGCTCAAGGGAAAGACTAGCTCTATGCATCTGTGAGTCATCAGTATAAAGATGATCATGAAATCCATGGGAGCTGATGAGGTCAACAGGATCACAAATAAAGAGAAGAGAAAGGGGACTCCCAGGATAGAGCTAGCCAGGCTTGTGACCAGAATCAAAGAACCAGGCAATTGTGCCACCTTGCCACCCCAGAAAACAGAAAGTGGGTGGGGAAAGAAGGGTGAAGATGGAGGAAGGACCATCAGATATAGCAATTAAGAGCTCTTTGGTAACTTTGGAATGAGAAGTTTCAATTACATGATGAGGTCAGAAGGGTTGAGAATTGCTTGAGCAGAGAAGATGTGGAGGGAGGTAGTACAGACAACTCATTTAAGGAATCTGGCTGAGAAAGGGGGAGGTAGAGGATGACAGACGAATGGGGAAGTCTAGTGAAGGCTTTTTAAGGATGGGGGAGACCTGGCCATGTCTGAAGGCTCTGTGGTGAATAGTAAGAGGTATTATTGACTTGTCTTTATGAACTCTGTGTGTGTAGTGCTTTATGACAATGCCTTTGACATGTTATCTTGTTTGATCTGATATTAATCCTGTGAAGTAAATAATACAAGCAGTACTGTCTCCATTTTAGAGATTGGGAAACTGAGCTTAGAAAGGTGAAGTGTTGAGGTGAAGGTCATATGGCGGATCAGGGTTCAAGCCAAGATTCAGGTCACACCAGGATGAGGATAACTCTACATCCAGAACTTTCCCAATTTCACCAAAACGATTCTCTACATAAATAAAAATTATCGATTTGCCAGGATGACCAACTTCGGGAGTTCAAATTTTAAGTAAAACTGAGCAGTTGAATGCTTTTGGAAGAATAAATGTTAGAACACATAGTAATTATAGGATTAGAAAGGAGGAGAGATGAGATGGGCTCTCACTGGTATTCATTAGGATCATATTAAAATGTATCAATAACAATTTAGTCAAAATCTCATGATGAGTCTTTGAAAAAGAAATTTGACAAATTAAAATAAAAAAACTTTTATAAAATTCAGAGCTCTCCGTTAGAATGATGACTGTCTTTTAGCTTCCCAATGAAGAAGTCTGTCCACATGACTGACCTCTTCAAAAACCTTCTATGATCTTTCTCTCTTACCTAAGGGCTAAAATAGAGATCCTTAGCCTAGCTTTATTTAAGTCCCTCTGCAATGTGGTTCCAAACTGCCTTGGCAGCTTTATTTCAAAACACTCCATCCCACTACAAATTCTAGTTTCAGGCCAAATGGGACCATGAGCTGTCCCTCCATCTTATCCTGTCTTCTTCATGCACTTGTATGGACCACCCCAACCTCTCAAATCCCATGACTTTTTCCTATCAACCTGCTAAAATCCTTTTATTTCATTCAAGTCCCAGTTAACTACTGCCTCTTCCACGAGGACTTCTCTGAATTTCTAGCCCTTCTAACCACCCCCATGCTTGCTACGGATCTCTCTGTCCTTTGTCCTCATCAATCTATATCTCTTACAGCAATAAATCTTGTCTGTCAGTATGCTGGGCCAGGGCTAGAAGCCACAGATGAATTAAGCACCAAATACTAAGCTCCATGGCTTACTCATCCACCTTAGTCAGGTTTACCCAGGGCCTGAGAATAGATTCAAGAACAGCAAAGGTAGCAAGTAAAAGGATCTAAGAAACAATGACATCTATAGAATACTAGACCGGGATGACAAGAAGTTACCCAGCACATACCTACTCTTTGACTTCTCCACCATGACCCAAGAAGCTCTTAATTGGGAAAACCTTATTCCCCTGCAAGATACCACCAGCTTTGGTTACCCTATCTCATCACCATTACCCTCTGTCCTTCCAATGGGAGGTGTAGCAATGAATGCCAAACCTCTATTTAAGGAGGGTGGCTCAGCTCAGAACATGTATGTCCTCACGTCTCACCTGGCTGCACTACTTTGAGACTTCTCTGCCATTTCCACCACGCCCCAGTGTCAGGTACCTTCCCTAGCCTCCTTCCCTTTGTCTCCCTCCAATGTTCCTACTGACCCCTTGAGGCTCATCAGAATGTCAAGGTAATATGCAATGGCTGGATTAAGTAAGTTACTAGAGAGGATGCAGATAGGGCCAGTGTTTATCCTCAGTTTCAAAAGCCTGAGCAATAGATAGGTCCTGACTGTGTAAAAAGGGTAGGAATGAGAATGAAAGGGAGAAACATAGAAGGGAGGAAGAGAGAAGGAAAGGGACATGGGGGGAGAGAGAGAGAGAAGGAAAAGAGTAGGAAAAGGAGAGAAGAATTAACTTGCATTCTGGCACAGGGAAAAAGTATCCTGAATTTATTTACTCTGAACTTACAAAGGAGTAAAAAGGTGGGGACTTAATTTTGAGAAAGGCAAAGATAAAAATCTTGAGAGACACTTGAGCACATTGTGTTAGTGTGTGGAGTTAAAAGGCTAACAATATAGCGGGGAAAGTTGTTGACTAGCCCTAAGACATGCAGGCCTGGGCACTCTCACTCCAAGCAAAAGCAACATCATTAACAAGAACAATAGCTACAAGATGAAATACAAGTAACAGAAACAGATGGAGTACAGTAGAAGAGTGGAACCAAGAGCAAACATTTGGCAAAAAGACAGGTTCAAATGGAAAAATTCCTTTATCAAGTGGGAACTGAAGCTAAAACCAAGGAACAGAGCCAAGAAATGAAAACGATAACCCAGACTTCACCCTTCACTGGTACTGAGTCATTCTGATGCCTAAAAAATGTCATGATCTACTAAAGTGGAATTCTCTAGCAACCCCAAGTTCTTTCCCCTCTGCTTTGAGAAGGGAAGAATTCAAATCCAGCGTGGGGTTATAAGAACTTTTTAAGCAGGTCCCTGGGGGGATGGACAGCCTTCTTAATTATCTATGAGCTTAGTTATGAGTCCTTTTCCATTATTTGTCGTGTGTGATAAATTCGTTCTTAGACTAAAAAGACACATGTGCTACATATGTTAGACTTAAAGATACACGTACTTTAAGAGCGACAGTAAGCCATCTAACAAGGCCATTTACGCTTAATATTGTGAAATACGGATTTTTCTCCTGAAAAGGCCAAGATTATATAAGATTAAAAAGCAACAACAACAATAATTCTGTAGGATCTTATAAGCAGCCAGTAATAATGATCTACAGTAAATCTGCAATATATATTCACTAAACCTAATTTTGAAAAGCCTCATGAGAAGCATTGATTATCAAGAAAATAAGGGACAAATCCAGGAAGAAAGTGGCCCTAGTCATTAAAGTCCACATTCAAATGCATATGAATACTATGTCCCTTCCTGTATCAGCTTTTCCATTGGTAATTTTGTTATGGACCACTTCCAACAAATATTAGGAGAAGTAATGTGCTTTCTGCCAAGGAGGGTCAGAGCAGTTTGCACTTCTAAAAATATATTGTGACTTGTATCTTGAAATTTATAAAGCATCTTTCACCTTGAAGTATCCTAAGGCTTCCCTGAAATGTCATAATACAGCATGCTTAAAACTGTAAATTAACAATAATCCATCTTAGACCTCAGGAATCTAATTAACTGATGAGGCATGTGACACAAGAATTTTACACGAATGGTGCCTCAACCTCAATATTACAAGACGACACTTGAAAAATAAGATAAACACTACTAGAGAGATTCTTCTCTAAAAACATGCCATGGAATAGTGGAAAGAACAACGAACCAAGCGTCTGAAGGGCTGGATTCGAATGCCAGCTCCCATAGTCATGTGACCTTAGGCAAACCGATTAACTTCTTCAGTTATTTTTTCAATCTTTTACAAATAAGAAAAGAAAGAGACTAGTCCTATTAGTCATATAATGCTATTTTTCAGGCTCAAATGAGGAAAAAATATGGGTAAGTACCCTCAAACCATAAATGACTCATTTGGGTATCCCCTACCCCCACCCACTAGTAACCTCTGTAAGTGGTTTCTCTTATCTTTTCTCACAGTGCTTTGTACTCCTTTTATATATATTTTCTAATTTGTGATATATTCATCAACATATGGTGAACATATATGTATATATGGATACACATACGTATGTTAAATTTCTTTACTAGCTTATGAGTTCCCTGAAGGAAAGCACTCTTATTTGATATGGTATGGTAGACAGAGGGCATTCTAGGTGGCTCAGTGGATAGAATGCTGGGCTTGAAGTCGGGAAGACCCACCTCGTGAATTCAATCTAGCTTCAGACACTTACTAGTTGTATGACCCTGGGCAAGTCACTTAACTCTGTTTGCCTCAGTTTCCTCATCTGTAAAATGAGCTGGAGAAGGAAATGGCAAATCTCTCTTTGTGATTTTTGTGTGTGATATCTTCGTCAAAAGAACTCCAAATAGGATCAGGAAGAGTCAGACACAACTTCAAAAAAAACCCAATTCAACAACAAAGTGGAGAGAGAGCTGCCTTCTCAGTCAAAAGGACCTGGGTTTAATGCTGTCTGTCACGTAATGGCTGTATGACATAGTCACTGGGCAACTAAATTATTTCTTAGTGCTCCAGGAAACCCTCTTAAGATTAGAAATTGCAGAAATGATGCCAATATAAAACAGGCAGTCCCTATAACAAATGAGATGATAAATTTGGTTCTCCCCATCATCTTCATTCCCTAATTAAAAAAAAGTGATGACATCAGATTGGCTAAGATGACAGAAAAGGGGAAATGACAAATACTGGGGGAGGCTGTGGCAAAAGAGGCACACAAATACATTGCTGCTAGAGCTGTAAACTGGTCCGGCTATCATGGAAAGCAATTTGGAACTATGCTCAAAAGGCTATTAAACCGTGCACACTTTTTGACCCAGCAATACTGCTACTATGTCTGTATTCCAAAGAGATCAAAAAAAGAGAAAAAGGACCTATATGTACAAAAGTACTTATAGCAGCTCTTTTTGTGATGGCAAAGAACTGGAAAGAGGGGGGTGTCTATCAATTGGGGAACAGCTGAACAAGTTATGGTTTTCAAATTGGATAGAATACTATTGTGTTGTAAGAAATGATAAAGGTGGTGGTTTCAGAAAAAATTGGGAAGACTTGTTTGAATTGATGCAAAGTGAAGTGAGTAGAACCAGGAGAACAATTTTCACAACAACAATATTAAAAAGACAAACAACCTTTGCAAGAATTAGGAACTCTGATCAACATAACCAATCATAATTCCAGAGGGTTAAAGAAGAAACAAAGTACCCACAATCCAAGATAGAGAGGTGGGGACTCACAGTGCAGACTGAGACTTATTTTTTGGACATATTCAATATGGGCATTTGTTTTGTCTGACTATACATATACTTGTTAGAAGGGCCTTGTTTTCCTTGCTTTCTCAATTGGAGGTGAGTATCCACCTGGGGCCCTTTGGAGTGCTGCTTCCCTTATTTTTGCTGAGGCACTGGGAGATCGGTTTGCTGTAGCCTGCTGGGGCACCAGGATCTCCTCCTGTTGTGCTAAAATGGGGCTTTCCGCTAGCTGGCTGGGATGCTTCCCGCTCAGTACCTTCCCCCCCAGGGTAAGAGGGGCCTTTCCTGTTAATCCCTCAAGCTACGTGGGCTACAGTACTGCTGCTCCCCATCTTTCTTCTGGTTCAGCTGTTCCAGGGTTTTTTGTGGGGTGATATTTTCTGGGCTTTCAGAGTTTCACAGGGGAGGGTGAGAGCAACTACCTTTCTTTTACTCTGCCATCTGGGCTCCCGGAAGCAAGCGGAAGTCCTCAAATTGAGGTAAGGTGGAGAGGAATGGCAAGAGTAAGTGGGAGAAAATTCAGACAAAATAAAATTGAATTTTTTGAAAACCAAGAAGGGCAATGGACAAAGAACCTGGGTATGAATTCCAGTTCTGCAACTTACTATCTGTCTGTATGGACTACTTCACTTCCATAGCCCCAGTTTCTAATCTGTAAAGTGAGGGAGGGGAAAGAGCTCTTTGTCTTATCACTTGACCTTTGTATTTCCCACAGGATCTAGCACAGTGCACAGTATAGTAGACACAATAAAATTTTTGTTGAATGAAACTTACGAGTCTATCAAACTTTATGAAAGAAGCTTTTGGAAGAAAAATATTGGAATTACTAAATTATAAATTTCCTCACAACTAATTGTTGAATAGAACTGAGTTAATGCAATAATTTCTCTTGTCTTTTCTGTGCCAAGGAGTCAGAATCAGTCTGAGCACATCTTCAGCTGCTGAAGGCTTCATACTTTGATTTTAACCTAGTTTTAATTTATTTAAATACTTTGTGATTTCATAAGACCTGAATTTCCATTTAACATTGAGGAATCAGGCTCAGCACATACTTTCATGAGCTAACAGTTCTGATCTATACCACAGTCTCATGTCCTATAGGCTAAAGCATGAAGTTTGATTTTTTTCTCATTTCCAAAATCAGTTAGTATTTATTCCTTGGCCAGGTAGAGATATATACACTAAGAACTACCATTACTGTGGGTCTAACAGCTCAATAAATGCTTGATAAATGTACAAATAACTATAGCAATAAAGAACTACTCTGAAATCAGTCAAGATTCTATATAACAATCAGGTCTCCAACCACAACATTTGAACATGTCTACTCTGATAAGCATAAGGCGAGGAATCTTTTTTTACTTTAATGAATAGGCACAGAATGTGGCCCTTGTTGGAAGGGCAGAGGGAGAGGGCTGTAATGTAAGAATTCTCTGTATAATCCTGACATCTTCTCTTCTAAAATTCTACTATAAAGTAGTATCAAGGAACAGGAAAATGAACATCTCAGTAAATATAAAATCTTGCCTTATTAAAAAGAGCCAACAAATTCTCTAAACAATGCCCAAGAAAATGAAAGGGATGGGAAAATAAAAACTAAGCAGAATTCCATATAAAGCAAGCGTGTGTGTGTGTCTGTGTGTGCCAACTAATCTTACCCTTACCCCTCAATCTTGGCTCCCAACATACCTGTCAGTCCAAGGCCCCAGAACAGAAACAGGTATACGTCTTGCCACAGAAGCAGATCACCAAGAAGTCAAAGATTCCCAAAGGGGCTTCCTGTTCTATCCAGTTTATTTCCCCTCTACATAGCTGACCTTAGAAACTCTTGGTTTAACTGTATAATAGTATAAAAAGTAATTTATGTGACTTGCTTAACATTTATACTTAGCTGCCATAAGCATAACATTAACATTAAATGTGTCATATTAACACTGCTGTAAGTTACATTTGATCACAATACCAAACTTCACATATTTGATCTCGATAGATTCTTGCTAAAGTGACATTCATCTGCTTAAAACTTTTTTTTAAAAAAATGAGAGGGAACACAGCAGAAGGTAGATGCAAAGCAAACATACGAGCCAAGCACTAAAGAAAAACCTACTGATGCTTTTTTTAAAATTTACTTTCAAAGTTCCAATAAAAATCTCTGTTTCTTAAATCTCTAATATCCTGTAGTTCAAAGATAGTCTCTGTGAAGCCTAAAGCTTTTCTCCTAATTGAGTCAAAATTTCTACTTCTCTCACATAAATTACTATGGTATCCCAATCATTCTGGTGAAGAAAAGTTCCTTTCATCCTTGGTCCAGCTGGACGGCTGAATGTCCAAACAGAAAGCAGCACAGCTGAGCACCCCAGCAGCTGTCCTCCTGACTGCTGAAAAGAAAGGCTCGAACAATCCCACCTTCACATTCACAAGGAGCCACTGCTTTTCTTGCAGTTTTACAGTAATTCATTCAAGAATATTTACTGAGCGCCTACTATGTGCAAAGTGCTGTGCTGTGACTCAGTGCTGTGAGAAACGCAAAGATCAACAAAGCATCATCCTTACATCAGGGCACTCAAAGTTTTACAACTGACCAAAGACTGTGAACAAACAGTTCTCCAAAGAATTGCAAACTACTAATGATTACATAAAAGAATGCTCCAGATCAATAATAATAAAAGAACTGCAAATGAAAACAAGTGAGCTCTTATCTCACACCCAAACAAATTGGCAGATGACAAAAGATGGAAGGCATACTTTTGTTGGTGGAGCTGTAAACTGGTCTGACCATTCTGGAAAGTAATTTAGAACTACATGAAGAAGGGGACTAGAGTGTCTGTATCCTTTGACCTGGAGATGCTACTGCTAGGCATACAGCCCAAGGAGGTCAATAAGAAAAAGAAGGGTCTCATATACAGCCAAATTAAATAACACAGAACTGGAGACAAGTAGATGCCCACCGACCAGGGATTAGATAATCAAATTGTGGTACATGAATGTAATTCTTACTAGACCACAAAAAAGGATAAATATTATGAATGTGAAGAAGCATGGAAGGGTTTATATGAATGGATACAAAGCAAAATAAACAATCAAGAAAACAATAGACAATGACGACAGTATAAAAGAACAACTAAACAACTGAAATTGAACACTACAGAAACATAATTATGAAACTTGTTCCCTATGGAGAGATAAGAGAAGACATGCTTCTTTGCACAATGGGGAGACCCATGTGGCATGCAACACTGCACAGAACATGCAACTTTGGATATGTTAGTTATATTTGCTGAACTTTTTGCTCCTTCCTTTTAAAAGAAAAATCATTTATTAATTGAGAGGAGGTGAGGGAAGGTCATAGTGGGAAATGTAGGTAATATTAAAGCAAAAAAATATATATCAATAACATTTTAAAAAGTAAATGACCAAAAAAAAAACCAAACACTGAAGTGTTTTCCCTTAAGAAGTATTTATTAAACAAGAAACCCAGGTGGGAAAGACATATGGTCCTGGTTCCTCCAAATATAAAACTAATAATTGTATTTATTAGCATAGATAGTATTCAGCAGACAGTGGCTACCGAAGTAAAAGTCATTAACTAAACCAAGTGCTTTTAACAAATAAATTTCTAGGAGGAGAATGTATAGAGTTATAAAGACAAGAAAAAAATATCACAGGCATTTAACCCACATCTAATATACAGTGTAAACCAAAACAAACCCTAAGTACCCACATCCCCAAACTGCAAGGAGAATATCTGTGGACACAGAGCTGCAGAACTACACATACAGGTCACAATAACATAACTATTCAACATTCTGATGAAAGCAGGTGGACAAACAAACTGCCTCAAATCCTTAAATACACCCAAGTCGTACACAGATGACTATAATTCAGGGATCCATATTCATGAATATTTGACCAAAGGCTTGATAATCGTCTTGAACTCTCAGACTGTACAGAAACTAGAAATTTCAGCAACTGGCACAGAAAACTTGGCTATTTCTTATAAGTGAGCCCCAAACAGGCATCCATGAACCACTAGCATTAATCACTGAAGATCACAGAACAGGGAGTCATTCCTACTCTGGCTTCACAGGATTAGTAACAAAAACAAGTTCTCTTCAAGAGACCCCAGACCCACTATATACACATTCTGGAATTTGTCATATTTTCACGTAGGGTATAGATAAGAATGAAAGAAAAAAGTTAGCTGTTCGTGTCTCTTGGTTCAGTCAAAAAATACTACAGTATAAAACAGGAAATGTGATATACATCACTACCCTGATGGTACAAGTCATTAAAGATGACTCTACTTCAACGATCCTTTGTTTAATGTCTGTGCTAATACCATGAGTTTTTTCCTTTGGTTCCTGTCTCTATCAGAAAGAAAAATTAAGAATCGTAATGTTTTGAATGAGAAAGATGGCATAGTCTAGTTTTATTAATTCTGTAATTTCTCCACTCAAACGTCTGAACAGGAATCTGCTAGTTGCATCAAAAGAAGAGTATGTAAAGTCTGTCTCTCTTCTTTTGCTGAGGTATGTAAGATATCTATGTTTTCAGAATGAGTGACCGGTCTTAACAAAGCCAGCAATTGTGTCAATGGGTTCAGTGATTAGAATGAATTCAATATTACTTAAAAGTTCTATTCTTCAGAATTCTTGTTAGGTCCATGAGCAACCTACAATCTAGAGAACAATCTACTGAGAATATCTATCTTATAACAGACTAAGGAAATTAACTGATTCAATATTTTTCTAATAATAAAAACATTCTGATGTGGTACTATTCAGGTTAATGTTTTTAAAGCTTAAGGAATTACACTACTTACCTGGAAAAGATACCTAGATTAATAATATCTTACATTTATATAGCATTTTAAAGTCAGCAAAGCACTTTTTTACATATTATCTCAATAATCCTGTTACATATATTTTACAGATGAGGAAACTGAGATTAAGAAAGGCATGTCCCCTGGATATAGCTGGTAACTATCAAATCTAGGTATCTCCTGCTTTCAAGTCCTGCTCCTTCCCTACAACACCTTTACTGCCCCCATATGCAAAATATCATTAAAAAAAAAGTTTTAATACCCAGGGCATGACTTGTAAACCCCTGTGAACTTATTTTTAAAGTACAGTGATGTAATAATAACAGTTAAAGAGAAAAACCACCAACTTTTGTTTTACATTTCAAACTTAGGGGACAGGGGAAGTGTGTGGGACATTAAAAAATAACACGGATTTTAAAAATAGCTATGTTCTTTTAACATCAACACACCAAACTTCCTCTATTTTAAGGAAGCAAAGGGAAAGAGTCTTCTAAAGACAAAAGAAATATTCATCTGTTGTTGATAGGGTAGGATTTAAACCTGGAAGGGTCCTTGGATTACCTAGCCCTCTTCATCATTTTGCTGATAGGAAATCTGAGACTGGTGAAGATTAAGCAATTTTTCCAAGGTTAGAGAGGTAGTTAGTAAGCAGGAGAGATGGGTTTAAAACCCAGCTCTTCAGACCCCAAATTGAGTACTTAAACAACCAAACATGAATACTGTGGAGTTAATATTCTTACAATTCATTTAAAGTAAGTTTTGAAGTATCATGCTAAGAGAGTTTACATTGACACAGCAATTTTATAAAGATTATCTCATTTGCAACTATATCACAGCATTTCATTATTCTTAACTAAAAATGAAATTGATTGACAATAAGCAGAATTGAACATCCAGTGACAGAATATGTAGGCTTTTTCCCAGTTATAATATGACAGTAGCAAGTGAATGGTAAATATGACCTCATAAAGGTCAACGAATAATATCAAAAGTCTAGGAAAAATACAGCATGAATGACTTTTATCCATTTATCTGCCAAAATGATTTTTATCTAAATTTTGTAGTGCCAAGCAGAATGCAATATAGTACCGCATCTCTCATTCGGGTTATTGACATCTGAAATGGATCATTTGTTTAGCTAAGCAGATTTAGATACACAGACAGATGGACGGATGTCAACATTCTTTTTTTAAAAATTAAGTTCCAAATTCTCTTCCTCTATCCAGTCCCTCCTCCACCTATTGAGAAAGCAAGCAATATGGTGTCAATTAGACATGCGAAATCATGCAAAACATTTCTGTATTAGATAAGCAAAATTTGTCAAAACTGCAAACACCCTTCTCTTACTATCAAAGTCAAGGGCATGAAGCAAATTTGGCCAACCCTGGCTGGTAAATACAGTGAAACATTCTGAGTTGCCCCACAACTCAGAACTAAAAGCTAGGTAAATAAACAAACTGAAAATCAAAAAAGAAAAGCTACCTACATCCCAATTTAACTTAGCATCTGAAAAAACACTCACAGAACTCAAGCCATATCCAGTAGTTCATTAGGGCTTTATCTTGTTATAATTACATAAAATAAAATTAATTATAACAAATCCACGAATACTTTCTTAAGCACTTACTATCTGTCAGCAGGGATACAAAGGTAAAGCAAAAACAGACTCTGGCCTCAAGGAGCTCACATCCAATGGGGAAAACACCATGTACACATCTAGGTATATTATATAAAATAAACAGTAACTTCCAGACAGCCTTAGAGAGGAAAGCTACCAGCAGCTAAGGAAGACGGACATGAGGTGGAAGAAGCAGGAAAGGCCTGGTCCTATACAAGGTTGTGCTTCAGACGAGTCTTGAAGGAACCAGGGAGTCCAAGATGGACAGCACAAAGGCGTGGAGGAGATGGGGGAAAAAAAAACCAAAACATCACATACGAGACACAAACACGCAGGCCACCATGGCTGTACCCACAACGCATGGAGGGGTAGAATGTGTTATAAGACTGCAAAGACAGCAAGAGCTTTCTACGTCAGAGAGAGAGAGAGTTTCCATTTGATCCTAATGGTAATAATAGGGAACCACTGAAATTTGTTGGAGATGGAATAATGGGAAATGGTGAGACATGCTTTAGAAAAGTCACTCCGGCAGGTATGTGGAAGACAAACTAGAGTTCAGGGAGATTTAAAGCCAAGACACTGATCAGGAGGCTGACCCAATACTCCAAACAAAAGAAGATGAGGGCCTGAACCAAGAAGGTGGAGAAGGCAGCAATCCCATGGAGACCAGAACGACTACTTCTGGCATCTGATTCGACAGGCGTGATGCTAGAAAGTAAGAAGGGGCACAAAAGAGAGTGGCTGGAAGGCTGGTGTTCACAGGGAATTCAGGACAAGGAGTGAGTTTTGGGGAAAAGATAATGATTTCTGTTTCAAACATGCTACGTCTGAGATGCACATGGGACATCCAGCTCAAAATGTTTAGCAGGCAGTCGGTGAAGTGAGACTGAAGCTCAGAAGACCAGAGCTGGGCATAATCTGCGCAGAGATGATGAACCAGTGGGACCTGTCGAGATCGCCAGGTAAGAGACTTCAGAGAAGACAAGAAGGTCCCAGTACAGAATTGGGGGGTATGCCTACAGCAAAGGAGACTAAGAAGGAATGAACAGAAAGGAGAAGAGCCAAGAAACAGAACTGAAAAGCCAGAGAGGTGACAGTTATGTGAACGAAAAGGTAGTTTTGTCAGGTGCCACAGAGAAACCAAGAAGGACGAGGACTGAGAAAAAAGGCCGTCATCGAGTTTATAATTAAAAGAGCTACTTCAGTTGAATAAGGAAGAGAAAAGCCGTATTGCAGAGTTTAGAACAGAGTGAGCGCACAGGAAGTAGAGGCACGAAGAGTAGATAGATTTCCAATGGAGAAGAGAGATATAGGACAATAGGTAGTGGGGTTGTTAGGATCTAGTGGGGTGGAGGTGGAAGGAGGAGGTGGTGGTGGTGGAAAAAGGATATTGGCTGCAATGTATTTATACTGGAGGAGACAGAAGAGGATGAAATCAAATTTAAAGGTAGATGGTGCTGGCTTTGGCAATGAGAAGGGCTACTTCTTCATCAGACTGCAATGTAGAAGGAAATATGATCTCAGAGGTAGAGGAGATAAAGAGGTAGGGATAAGAGAGAATTCATGATAAATGGCCTCAATTTTCCTTGGTAAAGCACAAAACAAGCTCCCAAATTGAGAAGCTGAGGAAGGAGGTGCTATGGGAGATCGGAACCAAGAAGAGACGGTTTGGAACACTGACTGAGAGAAGTGCATGGACAATTAATTAGGGAAGGCTAGAAGAGCTGCCTCGATGGTCAGGTGAAATGAGATAACATCAATTTGTTAGTGGACCCAGTCAGGACCACTGCATGACTTCTTCTAGTTTCCTTCATGAGCACACGAGGAGGTGAGATGGAAGCAGATAATGGCAGTAATCAGGGATTAGAGTTTGACAAGGCATTGAGCAGCTACAGGGCAAGGGAGGTGAGATCAGAGCAGATTTGGAGGTAAAGAGATCAGAGATCATTTCATTCTTTGTATTTAGGCTGAAGCCCCATAATATGATAATAGGAAGGGGGGATGGGGGGAGGGGCTCTGAGTTCCCCAACCAAGAAAAAAGAAAGAATTTTAAAAGATTCTTTTGGAGTTTGAGCATTAACAAGTAGGGAGTAGGCTGGCAGAGAGAACAGAGAGCCACCTTGGAGTCAAATAGAACCAAATTCAAGTCTTGCTCCTGATACATACAAGTGGTATGGCTATGAACAAAAAAGTCACAACCCCGAAGTGTACCAGGCAATTCTCAAACTTATCAATATGTCCAATATGTACATCAAAGGGACGTAATCACAGATCTAAAGTCTAAAATAGAAAGGTACCATTTGAAGTGGTACCCAAGCTTTGGAAATCTGAAAATTAATGTGGAATGCCCAAACTCCCCTTTGTGAAGAATACAGGAAAAAATGAGGAGCTATAGCTTGGGTCACCTTAGCCAAGGGAAAGCAAAAGAATAAAGAAGTATAAAATCAATGCCCTCTGGCTATTTATCTTACCCACTTTATTTCTCCACACACTCCCCCCCACACACACATACCACCTACCAAAATACTTAAATTTAATTATCTTTACATGGATTGTCTACCAGGATTTAACCTAGATAATTCAGAAAGAAACTACTGTCTCCATTGCCTGTAACCACGTATAGAGCTACAGGTTCTAGAGTTGGAAAGGACTTTAGAAATTCAATCCCCATAATTTCACATGTCTTTAGGGCCACTAGATGGCATAGTGGATAGAGTGCCAGGCCTGGAGTCAGGAAGATTCATCTTCCTAAGTTCAAATCTGGCCTCAGATACCAGTTGTGTGACTCCTGGCAAGCCATTTAACCCCATTTGCCTCAGTTTCTTCATCTGTAAAATAAGCTGGAGAAGGAAATGGCAAATCACTCCAGGATCTTTGTCAAGAAAACCTCAAATGGGGTCACAGAGTTAGGTGTGACTGAAAAATACTGAACAATTTCACAGGTCAGAAAATTGAGACACACCCAGTCAAGGGGCACTTGCCAAAGCTCAACAGCTAGTGAGCATGACAGAGCTTCTGTTTTCTCAACTTCAAATGTAATGCTCTTTCTCCTGTGCCATGTGATCTGTCTAAATGAGCTGCCAGGTTGAAAGAGGTAGACTTTTGGCCAGTGGAGCACCCTACTAACAAACAACTCCTTCTAAGTGACCATGGTGCTGAGGTCTACTTGCCTTCCCCCCCTCCCCCAAACAACCACGCCCATGGTCTCTTTAACCTCTGGGCAAATCAATCTAAGACTGTGCCCCTAAAGATCAAGAACTGCAGCAAAGGCAAAGCGTAAGTGTTAAACGCAAACAGATGCTACGTGTACAGGGAAGGAAAGATTTCTTTTTCCAGCAAAGTCTAGGATTCAGTATTGAAAAAATGTAGCTGTTTTCCAGGAAGGGATCCAGTTCTGAAAGGATCTCTGAATACCATATATCTCCATGGTTTACAAAGTAATTGAAAAGGATTTTAGAAGATAAGAGCCAAAATGGCAGAATACAATGAGCATTTTCGCCCAGCTCTCCCAACACACTCCTCTCAAACCAAATTCTGAACAGGATAACAAAGTCACACTGAGTCATTTTTCCAGCCCAGGGTAGCTCAGAAAGACCAAATAAATAAAAACAAAAAAAGAAGTCTGTGAACACTGGGGTAGGGGCTGGCCAGGGGAGTGCAGTACGGCAGAAGAGGCCTAGGAGGCTGTGGGTGGCAACAACGGCAACAGCAGCACCAGGAGCAACCAGCACCCAGGGAAGGTAAAGGGACCAAACACCTGGCCACGCGGTGCCACTCCCACTCGGCAGCTCCTTCTCCCATTGTCCAGTTCAAGTCACAGGTGGAGAGGAGCAGTTGTGGGGAGGGAGCAGGGGCTCTACCTGGATAAGAACCACAGCACAGACAAGAGAACTGCTTCTCTCTGGATCATACCAACCTGGAGGCATCAAAAACGTACAGGTCCCCGACCTAGCTGTGAAAGCAGCAGGACATAAGAGTAAGTAAATCAGACGACACATGCCCCAGTGAAACATCACTGTTTCTCACCTATGAGACTCTGTTTTCCACCTCTAGACCCAGAGGTGAACAGAGCCCAGCTCTAACCTAATGCCAAAAAGTCAAGAAAGAGGATGGAAAAAATGAGCAAACAACAACAATAAAGAACTTGACCACAAAAAGCTATGGAGGTGACAGGGAAGCTCAACGTACAAACTCAGAAGATAATGATTTGAAAACATCTACAAGCAAAACTTGAAAGAAAAATGCTGAATGAACACAAGTACCCAATAAAAGTTCCTGGAAAAGCTAGAGGCTTTTTATTAAAAGATCAAAAAAATTATTTTAAAAATCAAGTAAGAGAACGAACTGATGCTGAGTGAAGTGCGCAGAACCAGGCAGCAGAACACTGTACACAGTAACGGCCACAACGTGTGATGACTGACTTTGACAGACTCATCTCTTCTCAGCACTGCCAGGATCCAAGACAGCTCCAAAGGACTCATGATGGAAAATGCTGTCCACATCCAGAGAAAGAACTATGGAGCCTGAAGGCAGATCAGAGCATATCATGCGCTCTCTCTTTTTTGTTTGCTTCCTCTTTCTCATGGTTTCTCCTGTTGGTTCTAATCCTTCTTACAACATGACCAATGTGAAAAATAGGTTCAATATGAATGTATATGTGCAGCCTGTATGAAATTGCACGCTGTCTTGGGGTGAGGGGAGAAAAATGAGAATTCAAAATCTTATGGATGGGCAGCTAGGTGGCGCAGTGAATAGAGCACCAGCCCTGGAGTCAGGAGGACCTGAATTCAAATCCGGCCTCAGACCCATAATACTTCCTAGCTGTGTGACTCTGGGCAAGTCACTTAACCCCAATTGCCTCACTAAAAACCAAAAATCTGATGAAAGTGAATGTTGAAAACTAAAATAAATAAACAAATAAATTTAAGGACAAATAAAAAAATCAAGTAAGAGCAGTAGAGGAAAAATTGAGAAAAGAAATGAGAGCAAGAAAATGAAAAGAGTGGGCAGCTAGACTGCGCAGTGGATAGAGCACTGGCCCTGGAGTCAGGAGGACCTGAGTTCAAATCCAGCCTCAGACACATGACACTCACTAGCTGTGTGACCCTGGGCAAGTCACTTAACTCAATTGCCTAGCCAAAAAAAAAAAAAAAAGAAAGAAAGAAAAGAAAAGAAAGAAAAAAATGAAAAGAGCAGCTTGGTAAAAGACACACAAAAAAAACCTGAAGAAAATAACTCCTTAAAAATTAAAATTGGGGAGGAGCAGCTAGGTGGCACAATGGATAGAGCACTGACCCTGAAGTCAGGAGGACCTGAGTTCAAATCCAGCCTCAGACCAAACACTTGACACACTTACTAGCTGTGTGACCCTGGGCAAGTCACTTAGCCCCAACTGCCTTAAAAAAAAAATTAAAATTAAAATTGGTCAAGTGGAAGCTAATGATTAATGAAATATTAAGAAATAATAAAACAAAAGACTGAAAATATTCAAGAAAATACGAAATAACTCCTAGGAAAAACAACTGACCTAGAAAACAGATTTGAAGAGAGATAACTGAAGAATTATTGGACTACTTAAAAGCTATGATTTAAAAAAAAAAAAGCCAGGGCAGCTAGGTGGCACAGTGGATAGAGCACTGGCCCTGCAGTCAGGAGGACCTGAGTTCAAATTTGGTCTCAGACCAAACGCTTGACACTTACTAGCTGTGTGACTCTGGGCAATTCACTTAACCCCCAATTGCCTCCAAAAAAATAAATAAATAAAAGCCTAGAAAGAATATTCCAAGAAATTATTAAAAAAAAGATAGCTCAGAACCAGAAACTTGAAAGAATCCAACTGAAAGAGAACCTAAAACGAAAACTCCCAGGAATACTATAGCCAAATTCCAGAGCTCTCAGGTCAAGGAGAAAATACTGCAAGCAGTCAGAAAAAAATCATTCAAATAATGTGAAGCCACAAGCAGGATCACACAAGATTTAGCGGCTACCCAAAGAACTGGAAATTGAGAGGATGCCCATCAACTGGAGAATGGCTGAATAAGCTGTGGTATATGAATGTAATGGAATACTATTGTGCTATAAGAAATGATGAGCAGGCAGACTTCAGAAAAACCTGGAAAGACTTTTATATACGGACTGATGCCGAGTGAAGTGAGCAGAACCAGGAGAATGTTGTACACAGTAACAGCCACGCTGTGCAACGTAATGCTGATAGACTTAGCCCTTCTCGGCAATGCAAGGATCTAAGACATCTCCAAAGGTTTCATGATGGAAAATGCTATCCACATCCAAAGAAAGAACTATAGAGTTTGAATGTACATCGAAACATACTATTCGCTATTTTTTCCCTTCTGTTCTGTTTTCTTTTTTGTGGTTTCTCCTATTGGTTCTAATTCTTCCTTAAAGCATCACTAATGTGAAAATATGTTTAATAGGAACGTATTATGTATAGCCTGTATCAGCTTGTGTGCCATCTTGGGAAGGGAAGGGGGGAGGGAGGGGGAGAAAAATTTAAAACTCAAAAGCTTATGGAAGTGATTGTTGATAAATCCAAATAAATTAATTAAAAAAAATTTTTTTAAAGATTTTGCAGCTACCAATATAAAGGGGTGGAAGGCTTGGAATGATGTTCTGGAAGGCAAAGGAGCTAAAATTACAACCAAGAATAACCTACCCAGCAAAACTGGGGGGGGGGGGCGCGTGGAGATAAAGAATGGCTACTGAATGAAATATAGGACTTTCAAGCATTCTTGATGAAAAAAAAATCAGACAAAATAGATAATCTGACATTCAAACACAAGACTCAAGAGAAACATAAAAAGGTAAACATGAAAGAGTAATCCTAAGGACTCAATAAAGTTAAAACTGTTTACATTCCTTTATGGGAAGAAGATACACATATGTCCTAGAGCAGTTAAACAGAGTTTACAGAGACAGAGGGCATGAGGATAATGCAAGTATTTCCCCGAATTTATGGAAGATGAAACCAGGACTCACTGATGGAGCTGGGACACAAACCTGGCTCTTTCTGAGGCAATACATACAGTGTAGGAAAAAAAATAAATGCTGGAATTGGAATCAAAAGATGATTCTGGGGTTTTAATCCATATGCAGCTACCTCCCGTGTGATTTGGGGCAATTCATTTGCCTTCAGCAGTCCTCAGTTTTCTCATCTGTAAAACATGGAGATTGGACCAAATCATCTTTCCCATCCCTAGCAGCTCTAACTCCTATGATCCTATGATTCTTTTGTTTCCCCTCCTACTAAGTCAGAATCTTAAGAATTATGCAAAGGGTGAGCTTCAGGCAGTATAGACAAGACTGAAGCTGTAGTATTGCTTGACAGGGGAGGGGAGGCAGCAGCTTTGGAATGATTGCAAGACAGCACCTCTCCTTTTTTCTGAAAACATCAATCCTAAATCGAGTCTATCGCAAGGCAGGGCATTCACTACATGGGTTTTTATTACCATTTTCAAGCAGATGCCACATTCATAGCCACTTTCTAGTTTTATTCTGTTACACACTGCCCAAATTTTTTTTTCTGGAAATGGATGCTGCGACTGGGGTAGGTACTATCCTAGACAGCATAACACAATTAAAGAGAAAGTCTATTCACTGCTTTTTATTTCCAAAATGTTTCTTTAATCTTATGTAGGTGTTTCCTTCCTAGAAACAAATGGCTCATTAGAAAAGTTTTCAACCATTTTCTTCAGGAAAGGGTCAGGATTATTAACTGAAACAATGTATTTTAAGAATAAAGTAACAAGCACTGTACACAAGTTAGTTACTTGACACTGTTTTCTAGACTTCTGTAGAAGATGCTCTGTGCCATAACAGGGAAAACCACATACTGAACACCGTAACAAAAACATTCAATGACAACAATGATAATATCAACAACAGCTAAAAATTATAGAGTACTTTATGGTTTACAAAGTACGTAATATATTACAAAGCATGAGATAGATGATCTCATTTGGTTCTCACGACAACCCTGGGAGGCAGACATGATCATTATCATCATCATTATTATTATTATTCCTATTTTACAGATAAAGAAACTGAGGTTGTGACTTATCCAGGGTTACAGAACTAGGAAATATCTGAGAGAGGTTTTGAGCTCCGGTCTTTGTGACCTCAAGTTCAGGGCTCTAGCCACTGTACCAAAAATAGAATTTCCAAATCTCTGGAAGAGGACAATTTACTGAACAGCATTTCACCTGATGAAAATTCTGGTGAGAAAAAGTACGTGGCAACCCCTTCAAGTTTATTTTCTTGATAGTTCAACTGTTCACAGCCTAATAATCAATATTAATTTATTAAATTACCTACTATGCAAGAAGTACCAGGCTAGCTGCTACGGATACAGTCTCTGCCCTCAATGGCCTTTGGGAGGTCAGGCTGAAAGGACACAAGAGGCAGTGAAGTCTGTACAAAATACAAGGTAACTAGGGGGAGGACACTAGCAGCTAAGGGGAGTGGGGACAACGAAGAAAGGCTCTCCTAGAAGGTGGCAGGGGCCAAAAGGAACGCCCTCCAGGGATGGGGGAAGAGGAACAGCAAGAAGGCCCATGTGGATGGACCTAAGAAGGAAGGCAAGGGAATTCTGAATGACAAGGCCAGAAAGTCCTGCTGAAGCCTCCAGACAGTGGAGGGCTTTAAAATTCCAAAAGGGTAGTTTAAATCTGATCCTCGAGGCAATAAGGAACCACTGGAGATGATATTCTATTTATGGCATGGGGGAAGCTGAGAGAAAGAAGGGACAGAGAGGGAGGGTTCTAACACTAGATTATAACCACGGAACAATTCCAAGTCCACACTTGTCTTTGATAATCTGCTCAGACCCAAGCCTGCCTCTGGAGAAAATGCACCTCCCACCTTTTCTTAGAAAAGGTGGGGGACAAGGGGACAAATCACTGTGCCATAAAATGAAACTCAGCTGACAAGGTTAGTTTTCCTGAAATGTCTTCCCCCCTTCTTTTTATTTTGTTACAAGGACGGGTGCTCTTTTGGTTCAAAAAGGGGGGCAGGACACATTGGAAATGTAGCTGTTGCAAAAATCAATTGGTTCAAATTCCCCAAATATTCCAAATCAATAATTACTGCCACCAAGAAAGAACAATTTTACAAAAGTACATGTAACAAATGGGCTTACCAGGATACATGGCATTTTGAGAGTTGGAAGGAACCTAAAGATCACATCGTCCAAGCCCCTAAAATTTATAGGGGAGGAAAGGTAACACCCCTCCCCAAATTAATCAACAAGCCTCTATTAAAAATCTACTTTGTGCCAGGTACCATGCTAGATGCTAGGAATACAAAGGCAAAAAAGAAGCCTTTCCCTCCACTCCTAGTTACATTCTATTAGTGAAGGGGTGGGGAGGCTACAGCCTGGAAGCCACATGCGGCTCTCTAGGTCCTCAAGTGCAGCCCTTTGACTGAATCCAAACTTCACAAAACAAATCCCCTTAATAAAAGGATTTGTTCTATAAAACTTGGACTCAGTCAAAAGGACTGCACCCAAGGACCTAGAAGGCCACAGGTTCCTCACTGCTGTATTGGGGTAAACAGCAATCATGTACATTAGCATACTAGAAATACATACAAGGTCACTGAGAACAGAGGGAGCAAGTGGGGAGGAATTCAGAAAAAAAGTGAAGTGATCTGCCTCAAGTCACACGGTTAACGGGAGAAGCTAGGATTAGAGCCCCAGCCTTGTGAGTCTGAACACAACACTCTTCCCAGTGAGCAAAACAAGCCCCCAAGACAACACTTAGTTGGTGCATTTGTTTCAGTGGTAAAGCTCTCTTCCAAGTCCCAGTATCACTAGAAAGAGCCATCCACAGTCACCCCAATCTCACATGGAAAGACGTGGCTTCCTTCTCACATTGGCAAGTTTAATTCTGTTGAAAGGAAACTGTATACCAAAGGGAGTTTGTTGCTTTGACAAATGATTTACATAAATTTCATTCTTCCACATATATGGACATAATATGATTGTGATGGAATGCTACTGTGATGTAGAAATGATTGAGGGGGATGGTTTCAAAAAAAACTGGTAAGACTTATATGAACTGATGCAAAGTAAAGTGAGCAGAACCAGCAAAACACTACACAGAGTAACAGCAATAATGTTATGATGATCAACTGTGAAAGACTTAGCTACTACTCTAATCAATACAAGGATCCAAGACAACTCCAAAGGACCCATGATGAAAAATGCTCTTCACCTCCAGAGAAAAAACTGATCAACTTCGGGCAGATTGAAGCATACTTTTTTTAAACTTTCTTCATTTTTCTTGCGGATTTTTGTGTGTTTTCTTTTGCAACATGGATAATAGGGAAATATATTTTGTATGACTTCACATGTATAATTGATATCACTGCTTGCCTTAAGGGATGGGAGAGAGGGAAGGAATTTGGAACTCAAAATTTAAAAAAAAAAAAAGAATGTTAAAAAAATATTTTTACACATAGTTGGGAAATATTTAATGAAATAAAAATATATTTTTAAAAAACATAAGCAGACATAGAGATATAATAAAGTATAGAGCCCAATTGGACAAATATAAGAAAGCCCTAATATTCACTTTCCTAGAAGCCCACAAGCTGCAGTGGATTTGTTTGGATCAGAGATAAAGAATGCCTGTGGTTAAAAAGCACATTTGCTCCCCTTTACTGGTTATTTTGAGAGATACTCAATTACCCGGTTTTCTTTCATAATGGTCACCACTAATTTTACAACGTGACATTACATCTCCAAGTTAAATGGGAGACTCTTCATTGTGGGATGAATGAACATCCCACCCTGCTATAGGAGTTCACTCGTGCTGTCAGAATACAGACCCCATTCCTCTGCGGATGTCAATGAAAAAGGAATTTTGGAAGAGCGAATGTGCTTTTAGCTGTGCCTATTTATGTGGTTAGGTTCCTAGTGACAGGAAACGTACCTCCTGAGACACATCTAAATGGCCACAGAGAATTTTAAAATATTGACCATGGGAAGGGCTTTAGAAACCACACAGCCTAATGCCACTCATTCTACAGATGAAAGAACTGCAGCCAAGACCAGGGAGACAGCTTGCCCAAGATCTTATCACTGCTCCGGACAGCATGGAACGACAGGAAGAAGACGAGTCAGGAAAGATGTGACCAAACAAGTTAACGTATGTCACGTAGCTATCATCATCGTCATCGTTATTACTATTTTTACCTAGGTTTGAATCCCTCCTCTGACCCTTACACCTCACTGTGAAATCACAGGTAAGTTAACCAGCCTCTTTCAGCCTCGGTTTTCTTGTCTGTGACATCCTATGCCCAAACTGCCTACCTCACAGGATGGTTTTGGAAGATGACAATGGGATCATGAAAGTGAAGAACTCTGCCAGCCTGCAAATCGCCTTCATGGAGGGCCCTTGCTTCCCAACAGTACTCCTTCCAACAATGTAGATCACAACACATCCATGCATCATGCTCCTGAGAGGCTCTCGTCCCGTTCCTGCCAATGTGCTTCTACATCTCTGGCCATTACATGCATGCCAATGAAACCTACGGACTCTCTATCAGTGTGTTGTCACCCTCATGACATGAAGAGTTTTTTTCCTTCCCAGTCAGGTACTTTTCTTGATGTCATCCATCATTATTAAAGCTAGTTCTTAGGAGAGTCAGGTCTACCAATCACCCTAATTTCCTCCGTCCAGGGTTATGTCCACTGTATCAATTCAATTTTTTTTTTTGCTTTTTTTGGTGAGGCAATTGGGGTTAAATGACTTGCCCAGGGTCACGCAGCTAAGTGTCAAGTCTGAGGCCAGATTTGAACTCAGGTCTATCAATTCAATTTTTAAAAAATTATTAAGCAACTGCTATTGTACAAGACACTGTGCTACATACAAAGATAAGACAGGACAGGACAGACAAGACAAGAAACAGTCCCTGCCCTCAAGAAGCATACACTCTATTGGAGGAAAACTTGAAACAGATTCCACATAGCTTCTTATAAAACTAACAGTTAAGCCTATCAGAGGGCACCTGGACTAGAGAAACATTCAGGAAGGTAAATATTTGGGCCTATTGGTTTTCTTGAAGGCCAAAACGGAGCAGTTAAAAGGTAACTAAGCTGAGTCCCACCTCCCTGGATGCGTCCTTGCCAGAAAGAGTAATAAAAGAATTTCTGCCCCTCTTGTTAACATGAATCTCACTTTGTGGGTCTGGCTATACTAATGCCTAAGAAACTCCATTAGCCAGCTCATCCCCACCCATTTTTGCTAATGCTACTGTGCAAACATTATTGTAAAACCTGAGCCCTAATCCTGACTATACTGAACCAAAAACCAGCCATCTGACTTCAGGAAATATTTCTCAGTTTCCTCATTTGAAAAACAGCCCATGTTTTCCTACTACTTCCTTCCCAACATCCCAGAGAAGTGTTTATGCTGCCATGTATACAGATATAGTTATCAGTCAGGCCAGGCACTATAAACCAGTGTCATAAGATTTTTTTCAATAACCTGTCACTTTTCCTCTAATAAAGCCTGGCCTATGCCTTATTGTGGTTTGAGGATTTTCTTAGATAGTAATTGTTTTGTAAGGGTGGGAAGGGAATGAAGTTTGTTTTTTCATCTTAGAAAATGAAAAGATACTTTCAAAAACTCACAAGTGAGGGCATATTACAGCAAACCAAAATGCTAGGTTCATTCCCCAAAATGCAACAAGACAGATATTGAACACTCACGTTCAGGTCAGCCTAGTATCCTTAAGACAACTTGGCACAGTAGAAAAAGTACCTGACTTGGAAGCCAAAGATCTAGCAGGCTCAGATTCCGGCTCTGGCACTTAGTACCTACCTGTGTGACCTTGAGCAAGCTGTTAAGGTCCCAGTTTCCTCCTCCATAAAATGAATGGGTTGGACTAAATGACCTTTAAAAGATTTCTTTCAACTCTAAATCTACAATCCTATGACATCTTACTTATTCCATTCTCACACATACATGACCATACATAACTACTGGACAGAGAACTTTACAGATGTTTACTGCATCAAGGAATGGCATGAGGCTCTAAGTCAATTTTTCAATACTTGGTTATTTTCTTCCTACTTCCCTAACACAGAGTAAAGCTCCACTAAGATGACTTAGGCAGGTGGGGAACAAAACTATTGGCTTGTCATTTCAGACAAATGCCTTTCTTGCTAGACTTGATTCTTTGGCATCCAATTACATCTACCATACATTAAAAGGATTTTGAACTGGAAAAGGCTCTGTAAGTCCCTTGTCTAACCTCCTCCCTTTCACAGGTCCAAGCTGATGTGTCTGTCTAGTCGAGGTAGGAGTCAAATGCTAGTCTTTCAACTCCAGATCCAGTGTTACTTCCACTGTATCACAGCTGTCTCCTTCTCTACTTTGAAAGAGACAATTTTAGTGATTTCAAAAAACTAAATCTATCTCCAAAAAGATGAAGGGTATTCAAAAGTAGTTGCTATTTCTGAAGGCAATTTCTTACAAGAATATACAAGTGCTTTGAGTTATGGTGGCATCACTGAAATAAGCAGAACTGCCTCTAAGGAAGCTTCCTGGAAGGGGACAATCATCATTTAGATGTATAATTCCTGGTTACTTGTTTTAGAAAATTACATCTCCTATGCCACTCAAACGGATTCTCATTTGTTCTTCAAGGCCCCCGTTCTCTCTCACAAGCCAACTCTCTAACTCCTCCCTCTCAACAATCCATCCATCCACCAATGTGTGAACACATGCTATATGCCTGTACTGGGCTGCTTTTCTAGTCCTCAGTACTCTTTCTTTCTTCTCCTCTAACCTGCTTTCTCTAAATAGCTTCTTTAGGAACACAAAGGGCTGCCTGGGAGCCCCTTAGCCGGCTGGCTACTCTAACACTCTGTGAGACTCCTGTGGAGAAAGGGATAAATAAGAATGTACTCTGAAAATTCAAAGGTTTTTATTCCACAGATTTGACAAAGGCACAAGAAATCATTTTGTTCCGATAAGTATTTCCCTCGCCAAAATGACTGCCGAAGTTATGAGAGCACTCCTCTCACACAAACTAGAACTGCCTACTAAGTAATAAAATCTATTTAAAACTGTGTACAGGTACGTTTAAAAAAAAAAAGCTCAGCTATTTACTTGTGAACTCAAGTTATCACACAGGGCATACATACTATCTAAGCTAAAGATTCACCACAGATTCCTGTAAGCCAAGCCCCAAAAGTGCATTTTAAAAGATTTAATTTACCAACACCTTTTCAGGACCCCATCTACTGTACACAAAGAGAGTAAAACATCCACTCCATCAAACACTACCCATCAAAATTCAGGAGTAAAGAAGTGTGATAGCAAGGAAATAGGAAAATTCTTCAAAGGAAATGGCATGCTTTGATGCCATCATGCTACTGGATACACCACCTTTGTACAGCATTTAAAAACAAATGCACTCATTTCTGACGCAAGAATTTTGGGGTACCTCACCACTACCCAAAGCAAAATTATTAATGTACTTTAAACTTAGAATGGTGTTATTAAGCAATTTATGAATTCAGCTGTCCTGTTGAGGTTATTAGGGGTCCTAGCTTCTTATCCTAACTTGGAAGCTAACTGGCTATGTGACTTTACTTCCTTGGATCTCATTTGAAAATCCTCATCTTATAGTGAGGAAACTAAAGCTCAGAAGGTCAAATGTGTGTGTCAAGCCTTGAATTTGAGTCTTTCATTCTTTTCACAACACAAAAGGTATGGTATTGACTATTACCAACTTCTAAGGCTTTTCAAGTTCTCATTCTAAAACTCCAGGTCACAGGTACCATTGTAATCAAACAGTGACAACCACCTTTGACAACTGAAGTTCAAACCACATAAAATTCACTACTCATTGAAAATGATTTCAGGCTACTCTTATGATGCCCACAAACTAAATTTAAGAATTATACAAACATTTTAGGATTTGAGCAAATCTTTTAAACAAATTAGAAAATATATCTTACAACAGGAACTTTAAAAAATTAGGACAACTCATTAACTTTTATGTTATTATTTCTACTCCAATTTCAACTTACCAACTATACACTATCCCTGATTGACAGCTAGGTGATGACAAACAGCACCTTTCTTCAAGCTTCCAGCCTACTTGAAAAAGAGAAGTCTCCAGTGCCACCGAATTTGAAAAGAAGGTGAAAAACAAACTCTATTTATCCCCAGATAGCATCACTGTGGGGGCAGGGAAAGCCATAAATGTGTTGGTAAAGACACAGACTCCAATTGAAGTTGTCACCAAAGAAAGAAGCACTCATGACATGGAAAAGACCTTGACAAGAATTCGATACCAACCAACCAACAAACAGCAACCAAACCCAAAGGTCACACTAATTTAATTCAATTCACAATAATATTTACTGGTCCATCCCATGTGCAAAGCCCTGGGGCTATGACAACAAAAGCAAAACAATCCTCGCCCTGAAGAAGTTCACACTGACCAATTAAAACAGCTGCCTCCTCCAAGAGTAGACTCTCTTCTCGAATTACCAGGGCCCTTTTTACCTCTTGTGAGTTCCATTTTACACTGACTTAAAGTTGTACTGAAATAACTGACTTCCCTTCTAGACTATAACAGCTCCAGGAAGGCCAAGTCTGTGCCTTATTCTTCCATGTGTTCAACCCTAGCAGCATGTTGTATATAACAGATACCCAATAAATACTGAATGAATAAACTGGTGCAATAAGCCTGTCAGTGGTGATTTATCCCAAGCAATTAAGACAACGTTTACAGTACAGACCAACATGGAGATCCTGCACACTTAAATGGCAATGGATTAGCTCTGACCTGGATAATGCTTAATTAAAGTACTGTATTAATCCTACAGAGAAAGGAATGTGTCTCCAAAAGCCTTCCAAGCCTTCCTGGTATATGGATCTCTTAGCGTCAAAAACTCCAAGTCATCAACTAGTACTACTTTTACAAGTCTCTGAACACCACATTACAAATGAGTTATCCTACCATCTTTTAATTTCCAAAAATCATACTTGGCTCCAGATCTGTAATCATTTGCACTAGGAATTCAGAAAACAACCAGAGCTCAGTGTGAGGATAGAAAGGGGGAAAACACCTTTAACTAGAAAAGGTAGAACTCTCCCTTTACCATTATGCCTTAGAAATGGAAAATTTGATAGCTAACTTCGGGGATCAGAGGGAAAAGAGTTGATAGATTTCCTCCCTCCCCCAACATTTGATTCCCAAAAGGAACATTAGGCATTCAAACATGGACATGCACGAAACACACACACACACACACACACACACAAATATGGTTTGCAAAGTGTTTTCCATACATGATCTCATTTCTTCACAATCTCTGGACCTCAATTTTCTCATCTCTAAAAGCAGAGGTTAGAAACAAGGGAGGAAGGGGAGAAGAGCTGAACGAAGAACTCACTTCATCACTGTGTTCCAATGCCAAGCACAAGGACTTGTACATTTTACTTAGTTGTTCATTTTAACTGAGCTTCCAAAGAGCTTACATGCAAATCAGGAGGACAAGATACATACATGCACATCTAAAATACAAGGTAAGAATATGAGAAACACGAAGGAGAGGTTTGGATGAAGTACTAGAAGAAATCTACAGAGGGTTCGGGAGGACGGAGAGAACTGCCTAAGCTGGGCCTTAAAGGGAGGGAGGGAGGGGATTTCAAGAGGCAAAGTCACGCAGGAGGAGAAAAGTAAAGTGTTTATTTCAGAAACCTAAGACTACTTAAGCAAGAAGTACGAAGACAAGAGGAGGCACAACAGGATTGGGGGTGGGTGGGTGCACCATAAGTAGTTCCATTTGACTGCAATGAAGAGTACCTGAAAGAAGAGAGTATGAAAAAAGGCCAGAAAGGCAGGCTGGAACCAAAGCACAGATAGCCTTGAATGCCAGGATATGGCATTCATACTTGCTGTTGCAGACAGTGGCAAGCCAATGACAATTTCTGAGCCAAGCAGTAATGTGGTTAACACTGTACATTAGAAAGATTAACATGGAGGGTAGATTTGAGAGGGGAAAGAAAAACCAACAGTCCCAATGAAAGGAGAGCAGTGAACAGCAGAGCAGAGGCAGTGGTAACAAGATATTTCAGTGGTAGAATCAAAAGGACTTGGAAACAGATTGAACATGGGGATTAGGGCCAAATAAGAAGCAAAGAAGACTAAGGTTTGAGCCTGGGTGACTGAGGAGATGGTGCTATCAACAGAAATGAAGACATTAGGGAAAGCAAAACAAAGGACAGAAGAAAGAAAACTTATGTCATAAAAGCTTAGACACATTTTAACATATTTTAATGAAACCAACGTAAGTCAGATGAGTATATACAAGACATAATTACGATTCAAGTAACCAGTACATTATTAAAATAAATAGTAAAGTGTGAAATAAGTGCATAAAAGGTAAGAAAGGCAGTGACTTTCAATCCTTCGATTTAAAGGAAAAGTCACGTTTCTTAAATTTAATTCGTTAGGCTTTAATAGAGATTTTAATTTTACCAATAGCCTCTGTCTTTCATGCAGAGGGGTCAATTTTATATTTAAATCACCTTAATTACTGTTTAAAAATAAAGATTTTAAAATTATCCTTCATTTGGAAGATTGGTTTTGTAATACTATTTGATCAAAGAATACTAATACTTGGATGTAGCTATTCTTTGCTTAATGAAAAAACTAATTTTAATAGGAAAACTTTGATGTGACAGTAAAAGCTACATTATCTGAAACTTTACCAATACGTGAACTGTAGAGCACCCAATTTAGTAACCAAACCACACCAACTGCAATATGAGCACAATTTGAAAAAAGCCTGAGAGAAATGTAAGACAAGTCCTCTCCAACTTGAGAAAAACATTCTATTCTTTACACAAGTATGTCAAATAGTCTTTAACGGATTACATACGGCCTATGGTCATTTCAATTCAACAAATGTTAAGGCCCACATGTAAGTGAGACACTGGGCTAAGGGCTAAGAACACAACGATGAAAAGTGGGAGTGCCTTCCCCACAAGGAGTTGATCCTCTATTAAGGAGGAGAGATACAACATATACATGTTAGGATTCAATGATAACAAAAGTGACATCTAGACTAAGCACCATAAGAAAATATGAGAAAAAGACAGCTCCCTTCAGTCAGGAAAGTCTTCTAAGAGACGAAGATGTGGAAGGATTTAAGGATTTGAGGAGCAGTGGAAGGCCCAGAGAGGGAGGACTTCAGAATGAAGACAGGAGAGACCGCAGGACAGGATCTGGCTGAAATATATGCCAGTGCTGCTTAGCACAGTGACTGAAACAACTGGCACTTAATAAGTACTTTTTCAATTATCTGTTCATTCATATAGTATGTCTGAAGAAAAGTACTAGAAAATAAAGTTGGGAATATAGATTGAAGCCAGACTACAGAAGGCAATAAATGCCAAGTTAAGAAATTTGTATTTTATGCTCTAGACAATGGGGAGCTAGGAAACTTTTTGGTTAGGGAGGGAGTCTGAAGATTAATTTGGCAGCTGTGTGAAAGGAAGACAAACTACGAGTAGAGACAACAGGTCAGGGACTATTACAAGAGGCCAAGGGAGGGCTTGAACTATGCTGACAGCAGGCTTAACGGGAAAGTTAGGGAACAACACCAAAGATACTGTGGAGGTAAAAATGGAGAGGCCTTGGTAACTGAATGGATTGGGTGGCTGGGTGAAAGAAGAGTCAAAAGGTTTTGAGTCTGGATGAGTCTGGGAAGATGTCAACAGCAAAAACAATGAGGCTAGAAGGCAAGCCAGTTTGGTTCGGGACAGCTAAATTTGTGGTGCTGGTACAGAGGGGGAAGGGGAAAAGGAAGGGAAGGGAATGAGCATTTACATGGCACCTAGTATGTGCCTGGCACTGTGCTAAGCACTTCAAAGCTATCACTTTGTCTGGTTCTCACAACGACCCTGGAAGGCAGGTACTGGTTTTAATGCCCATTTTATAGATGAGGAGCCTGAGGCAAACAGAGGTACAGCGACTGCCCACTGTTACACAGCTAGTCAGTGTCCAGGACCAAATGTGAACTCAGGTCTTCCGCCTCCAGGTTCACTATGCAACCTGGCTTCTAGGTCCAGCAGGCGGCTCAGAATTCAGGGCTAAGGCTCGGGTAAGAAGGCAGGGTCATGTATACAGACTGGGAAGTCATACGCATAGAGGATAATTAAAGCCATGGGGCTAGATGAGGTCACCAAAGGGAAAAGTCGCTTCCATAAAAAGCTCATAGGATTTAAATAGAAAGAGGCACTTAGAGAGCATCTAAGTTCATCCCCCATTCCCCCTTTTCAAGATGAGAAAACTGAGGCCCAGAGAGGAGGCAATCAAATGTCTTCATGTCTATAAAGCATTGGGCAAACCTCCAAATACTTATCCATCTCAGTGATTATGAAGTGATTTGCCGGCCGATCAGCAGGGCCAGAACGTGCGTTCCCATCATGACTCCAGAGCCAAAGCTCTTTCCATCACCCCCCAGTCTGGATCAGGAACAAGTCTCAAAGTAACTTTTGTCTATGAGAAAATCAGATTCTAGTTACATCACTAAGAGCACCATTTCTGTGAATGCACCTGTACATACACCTGTAGTAAAATGAAAGTCTTCTGTGACGGCAGTCTATTTCTCAACTTTGACACTGAACTGCGAGAGAATCTTGAACAAGAAGGAGTTCAGTATTTAATACTGACTCAAACTACAAAGACTTTACTCCCATGGGACTGTTCTCTGAAGTCTGAGGCAACGTGATTTTTGTGTTCCTCGCAGCATTTCCCAATCCAGCACCTTACACATTCTTATTACATGCAGGAATGAGAAATCTTTGGGTTTCAAAAAGCTGTCCAAGAACAGCAAAGTTTGTCAGGACTATTTTTCTTCAAAGCAGTTCAAACAAAGGCCTGCTCCTAAGGGCCAATAATTAAGTAATTTCTTAAAATATCAAAATCAAATGTCCTTGGATGACATAAGGTCACAAATTTAGAGCTAGAAAGCACCCTGGGAGTCATCTAATCTAACCCTCACAACACATGAAAGAAGAAACTCAGTCCCCAAAGAGGGGATTCTACTTGCTCATGGTCAAGAAGCAACTAAGTAGGAGAGCCAGAACTGATCCTAGGTCCTCAAGCCAGTATTCTTTCATTTAAAACAAAAAATAAAAAATTTCCACTAACTTGGGAATCAGTTGACACTGAATTGAGTTCAAATCCTGACTCGGACACTTACTACGTGACCTTGGACAAATTGCTTCACCTCTCAGCCTCAGTTTCCTCATCTGTAAAACAGGGAAAATAACTGCACCTACCTCTCAGCGTTGTGGTGAGGACCAAATGAGAGAACATATGCAAAGCACTTCACAAACCTTAAAGCACTATATAAATGCCAGCTATCGTTATCACTAAAACCCATGTTACTAGGGGGAAATGGCCTTGTTCATTTATACAAGAATATATTTCGAAAATTAGTTTATCTTCAAAAGTTATTTGAGATGAATGGTATCCAAATACTCTAACAAACCACACCAACCAATCACAGGAAACTTTCTTCTAAAATTAGCTATTGGCGCAGTTTTTGATCCACTGGAACTCAGCTAAGGAGATACATATTTGGTGGCAGTCCAGAGAAGCCAGACTAGAGAATACTATAAATGGGAGCACATGAGATACATATTCTGTGTTCTTATTTTTAGAACTGTGATTTTTATATAAATATGTGACTATTCTATACAAGAATATGGTATCAAATGGAAAAACCTGAAGCAAATTAAGCAATAAGGCAATTCAACTTTTTTAGAACTCCAGACTTTTAATATGACAGAGTATAAAAGGTACTGTAAATTGAGATGCTGTGAATGCAACCTCATCTTTATTATTAGCTTTTATTGTTTAACAAAGTTGATTTTCACTGTAATTACCATGTTTCTTTTTACCACGGCACCACAATAAAAATCTGTATAAATCATGTAGTAGGGCACCGTACCAAACGTCTAAGTCCTACCTATAAGACACTGCCCCAAAATAGTAACAGTTAGCTTTCTGAAATTACTGCATACATATGCCTGCTTCTGACAACGCCATTTAAGATGACAAGCAATTGATCACAGACCAGTCTGAAGAGTTCCCAAAATGTCTTGACTTACAGAATTCAACAAACTTTGATCAGGGACTTACTATTACGTTCTGTCAGAAACAGAATGGAAAAGTAGGACTGAATTCTAGTGTCTTCTTAAGCAATGTGCTAATGATACACTTATTTGACAGAGAAAGACAACCTAATTTTACTCACATGTCTATTAATCTCCTTGCATACTGAAGAAAAGACAAACTAGCATTTTTTGTTATTCTCCTAACTACCTACCTGCATAGAAAGAAAAGAATGGACAAGACAGAGCAATGCGAAAGACGGTAACAAGAAGCAACAGGATCTAGTAGGAAATAATGTAGTTACTTGGCCATTTTTCTTTTCCCTTGAAAAATCCTACATCCTTTCTCTCTGGACCAAGGCAACAGACCTTTCGTTAAGGAACGTCCCTCTCTCGGCCATAACCTCCCCAACCCAGGCCCCCTTAGGCCCAGCCCCTCCTTATGCCAGGGCTATTCTCTATTTCTATTTCCAAAAGAGAATGAGTCCAAAGCCAGGCAAGGTAGATAGTATAACCTTTTTTTTTTTTTTACTATTTTTACACAAATCACAGAATTTCAGAGTTAAAAAGCAGCTTAGAGATTATGTCTGCTCTATTTAAATCACAATCTTCCAGGAAATAATTTATTTTGTATTTGGTGAAATTATACACTTCTTGTTCAGTTTATCATAATATATGCATTACAAAACTACCTGGGCTGGAAAGCACTGATGCCTCAGCAATTCAGCCCATTAGACTTTGGCTAAATATTTCAATATACCTATTTAACCTCCTACACTTGGTTATCCAGTCTAGAAATCAAGGTTTCCAATAACAATTCATCGTTTGCTCCTTTTGCATAATTGATACTAAAGCCGTCACAATTAAGGGTATGTGTGGACTACTGGGCTCTTTTACTCATTTTCACCTCTGGGAGAATGCTATCTTTCTGAATTGAAATGTTAGATGCTTGATTCCAGCCTAAATTTAACTCCACAGAATTTTTCTCACAATGTCATTAACACTTCTAATTTGCAAGCAACAAAGATCATCATGATTTTCCAAAGAAATTCAATTTCTATAGCCAGAACTCTCAGTTGGTCCCCAAAGATCTCACTGGTGCTCTAGAGATATCCCATAAAAACAATATCCAAAAACCTTAATATTTACTGTTTTTCCATAACGCTAGATGTTACACAAACTAGGTCTTGCCCATCAGAGCTTACAAGAATCAACAATGAATGTGTAGATAAGGCACAAATAAAGGACAAAGACGAAGATAGCTACCAGAATGTGGTCACCTGAGAAGTCAGGAACCTACAGAGTACCATCAGGCAAAGTGTGTCCTAAGTATGCAGTCTTGTCTTTCTACAAGCATTCCAAACCCCCACTACAATCTGTTCGACTATACGAATTACCTGCAGGAAGCAAAGCGGAGGAAGGAATTAGGAGACAATTGGATCCAGTGGTATACGTAATATAAGAGAGCTATCTGTATTACCGAAGATGCCTACTTCCAAAGGAAGGAAGAGCATCTTTTCTGCAAACAATTCAAATATATTCCATTTTATGCAATAGATGTGCTATGGAAGTTAAATATTTAAGATTAATATTTATAATTTGACTGAAACTTGCCTTTTTAGTTAAGCTTTTACTACCATGAATCATATTTTCTGGCTAATTTATCAATTAAAAAGTATTTATTTAAAGGGCATACTACTAACATCAGGCACTGTGATAAGTGCTAAAGATCCCATAACACTGCCCTCAAGAAACTTACATTCTAATGGGGGAGATGTATATAAATGTGTGTATACATACAGCTGAGATATAGGTATATATATAAGGCATGTGCAAAGATTAGCATATTAACATATGTTTACATTTGATTTCTATGTGTGGATATGTATGTATGGATATGTGTGCATGTATGTGAATACGCAAGGTGGTTTTGTGAAGGACAGCACTAATAGCTGAGAAAGCAGGTGTTGCTTGAGCTGGGTTCAAGGAAACCAAGGTTTCCTAGCTAGAGAAAGAGGTGAGAAGGGGGAGGATTCCAGGAATGGGGAACAGTCAGTGCAAAGGCCTGTAGGCAAAAGGTGGTACCTCAAGGGTGAGAGCCAACAAGCATGCTAATGGGCTGCAAGTTGTGAAGGGCTTTAGAATGTCAAACAGAGGAGTTTATATAGGGTGGCCCAAGAGCCTTAAAGCAATTTTAAGCTATAATAACTTCAGAAGTATAAATGCTACAAACTTATAAGAAGACTTGAAAAGTTAAAAAAAATTTTTAACTGATATGTTTTCCTAAAATTCAACATGGCCACCATCTTGTGCTCTACATCTCTCTGGCTAGTTTTTGAACTTTTTTGGTAAAAACTTTCAGCAGCTGCTGTGCAGCACCTGAAGGACTGCCTCTGTAATCCTAACTTTCCATTCTAGTTCCTACAACCCTAGTCAATTCTCATTTACTATCTGCCCTCCCATCTCACTCAGTGCCCCTGTCTGCATCCCATTTGATGAAGTGAGGTTCACTTGCCCTCACCTGGGCCTTTCAGAATCCCTACTTTAATGCGAGGCCTGGCTCAGATGCCACCTCCTCTACAAAGTCTTTCCTGATCCCATACGTCAGGGCTGTCTTCCTTGTGACATTTCTGCTTTGATTCATCTGTGTAAATGGTTTATTCTCCACCCCCAGGAGAACGTTGGTTTCTTGAGGACAGGGACTATTTCATAGGTGTCTTTATATCTTCTTAGTGCCTAGCACAATACCTTGCTTCTATAGTAGGTAACTGATAAATAGGTGAGGGACTGTTCAATTATTTGATAGCCAGCACACTCTTTTCCATTCAAGATAAAATTATTATGAAGCTAGACAAAACTACACAGGCAAAGAAAGGCTGAGAGCATGTGCATTCTCAATACAACTTTCCTCATCTTCAGAGCTCTTGGAGAGTACCATGGACTAACATACTCAAAATTTATTCAGAAAATCAACACCATCTTCTAGAAAATACATTTAGCATAAAACTCTGGGGGTTTGCTTTTTGCTAAGTTGAACAGCTGATATTAAAGACAGTGTGTCATTTTCCAAAGTTCTGTTCTTAACCATAAATTAATATTCCTTCCCTATTACAACTGTTGTAGTCTAATAAGCAATTGAGATATTCCTTTTTTCCCCTTCTACCTTTGTGTTTGAGAAAAAGAGAAAATTTTTAGGAAAGAACCTGTATTACTCAAACCTATGATGGTATTTTTCTAGAAAAAATAAAATCAGAATACTCTGTTCTAAATTAATACCTGTTTCAACAGGGAGACTGCAAATCCTTTAGACTTAATTACAGCCAATCAATGGCATGTTTTCAGTAGAATCCAAATACAGCCACAATGACAAGGACAACAAACAACTCAAGAGGTAAGTGAGCCCCTTCCTCAGCAGTAAGGAGGTGACTGGAGATGTCTGGTTCAAAGACTGCCACCACAATCTTATCTACTTACAAAGATAATGAAAAATATTTCAAAATAATTTCCATCTTGTTTAATTTAGGATTTCTTCTTCTCCAACAATTTCCTCTTATAACCAACTTAAAAGCAACACACTTAACAAGACCTCCTAACAGCATAACAGCATACGTCAAACGAGTGTATCCAAAGACTTAGTGATCCGGATGCAGGCACAAGACAGCAGCAAACATTGCGTTTTTAGTTCATCTGATGCTGGAAGAGGCAGCACAGTATAGCAGAGGGCCAGATCTGGAGTCAGGAAGATGTGGTTTCAAGCTCTGACTCTGACATACACCACCTATGTCACCATGGGCAAGTTCATCTCTGCATCCCAGGTGACTCTCTTAAGATTATGAGCTGATGATCTGCTTTGACAGAAACAGTTCCCAGGAGTTTCCTCAATGAAATCAGAGATCTAAGTTCTCCCAGAAAAACATATCCCACTAGAATGATCCTAAGGACTGAACTTAGTGAAGGAACAGAATGAAGCCTACCAATCTTAGTTTTCACTGACTTAAAAAAAAACAAAACACGTCACCAGGGACATGGGAGTGAAGGGGAGGCTACCAACTCCTTGCAATCAGATTGCAAAACCTCACAACCACTACTTGTGAACACTCTGAAATGAAAGAATTTCAACATCTGGGTTCTCTAAACACAAGTACTAAATAAGGATCTGCTACAGAAGAGAAATATTAAACCAATAACTCAAAGAATGGAATGGACCCTTCAAAGTTTCACCCCCCAAGATCTAAGCTGCACAGCCCTGCATAAAGAGCTCACCCTCTGCGGAGGCAACATGACATCCCACACCAGGAGGGTTTCAAGCCCTACTGAACAAAGTAAAAATCTCACCCGTGTCATTTTAAAAAAGTCTAAAGATGGCCGATTCCACCGCATGTCTTCCTCTCGTCTGCGCTTTAGCCGGCTTTTCTTCTCGTTCAGTACACAAGGCTGTGAGCGGCATCTCAACAAGCCTTGGCGCCGGCTAAGCTCTGGTGTGGAAGTGGGAGTGCTATTAGCTGAAGGCAAGAGGTTCCCCACCTCGGGAATGTGCTCCTGGGAGAGAGAGAGGCGACGCCTGGGGTTAAAATCACAAGGTCCGGCAGAATTCCAGCGGATGCTGGAACTGGTGCTGCCCTCACTGCTGTCCACAAAGCCACTGCTGGCCGAGGAGGGCCTGGGCACTGGAGACGTGTGGAAGCTGGTGATGGGGAACACATTCTGGAGCGACAAGATGCTCTGGGGCAGGCTGATGCTGGTGCTTCTCTGCAGGGTGGCGCTGCCACCACTATTGCAGCGCTGCAAGGTGGCACTGCCGCCACTGTTGCATCGTCTTTTGGAGACTGGAGTCCAGACCTTGGAACTGCCAGGTTTCCATGGTGACCGGCAGCGAGCCAGCTCATCGGGCTCCGACAAGGATCGACAGTGTCGCTTGGGAGGCGGGGCCAGCGGCTGCCCCGAGTTTTCATTCAGGTTGAGTTCACTGATCCATCCTGACACCGTCGATGGGCTGGGGGATTCTTTCTGCCACTGGAGACACATGTTTGCTGAACTAAATGGGCATGATGGGAAAGGGAAAGCTGAAACCTTGGTCACTTCGGTTCGGATTGGACATCCTCCATTCAACACTTTCCAAGGATTTTCTTCTACTGAAGGAAACAGGGAAGGACAGAGATCAGCAAGGAAGACAGACAAGGGGAAAAAGCCAATTAGCAGGAAACAAGTACAAAGATGCCGCTGCAAAATGAATTCAACAACTGACCAATAGAAGGCCAAGCCTTTGGGCTTTTTACTAAAAGTTAAAAAGTTTACAGCAACCTAGCTTCTCCTTCCCATTAGTTTTCAGTTATTCACTGGAATTACCATCTTAAACTGAACTTACTATATCAGCTACCAAGAAAATTCCTGTACATAGGACATAAGCAACAACAGATCTGTAAAATACTTCAGAAAAGATATTTAGCCTACCTACATTTAACCACAATCTTTGAGACAGTGGCTCAGGCTTCTTAGTAGCTTTAGCTATCAAGACAACATTTTTACTCCTAAAAATACTAACACATACATATTCCAAAAAAAGTTATTTCCTGTCTATTTAGGTCAGACTTCTAGAAATCAATCTGTTTTTTAGTAGCTCCATGAAATGAAACCAATCTTATTTTCAGTTACCTGCAATAAAGACCTAATTTTTTTTCATTTTTTAACTAGTCTACTTCAAATAAAAAAGTTTTCCTTAAAGTTGCATGAGATAGTTTGGAAATCTTAAACAGTCACAGATCATAGATTTAGAGCTATACAAAACCTTTGAAGTCATCATTTAGTTATTTTACAGAGGAGGAGACTGAGGCCTAGAAAGCTAAACGACTTGCCGAAGGCCACACACAGGCAATAATTCTCCAGAGCTGGGATTAAAACCCACACATTCCAGTTCCAGGGCTCTTTCCCCAATACTATGTGGGATTTCATTCAGATGCTCAAGGTGACTGACTACCACAGGACATACATAATAAAAATTTCACCAAAACCTTAGAAAGGTCTGCTGTTATTAGATCTATCATCATTTGTAAGGAAATGAAGGGCAACTTATATTTTTTTCTTCATTAAGCTACCAATTATCTAACACAAACTAAGAAATCTAAAATATATTCCTTTTTTGTTCAATTTTGCTAAGATTTTGCTGTTATCCCATTTTTATTTAACCCTGCTTACAAGTAAAATATTTTTTATTAACTTTTTAAAAGTATTTATACTGGGGGAGCTAGGTGGTGCAGTGGATAGAGCACTGGCCCCTGGATTCAGGAGGACCTGAGTTCAAATCTGGCCTCTGACACATAACACTTACTAGCTGTGTGACCCTGGGCAAGTCACTTAACCCCAATACCTAGCCAAAAAACCCCCAAAAAACCCAAAAACAAAATAAAAGTATTTATACTTACTAACATGTTACAGTAACACTATTCTTTGCCATTCTTAAAAGAAGCTAAAACTTTAATACAGATGACTGCATCTCCCTCCTGACATTGTTATACCACATAATGTACTCGAAAGTAAAAACAATCCCCTTGTTTTTAGTTGTTTAAACAAAGCTTTTACTTATTAGCTCTAGTATTTTTGACTACCAGTCAAAGCTTTAAGAACTTCAGAAGTATCATCCAGTGTGAAGGCAGGGGCTGGGAATCATTAAAGCTATTGGCAAAACCTCAGACTCCTACATCAAACTGCTTTTTCCAACTACATTCAGCATAAGTTACAATTGTTCTTAAACACTGTATGATATGGGTAAAAATAACCGACAAACCTAAGATAAAAATTAAGAGGAAAACCCCTCTCATGTTAAACAGTTTTTCAAGCTTGGCTGCAAAGATGACACGTTAAACCAACTGGAGTCAGGTCGAAATGTCTCTCATCTTCTAAATGAGGCAAAATTAAATCACTTAGATACTGAGGAATTCTCAGGTCATCGAAGAATTCTAATGTAAGCAAAACCCTGACTTCATTCTCTGTGTACAAGATGACGCAGTGGGCTCCTTCTCCTGGAGCTGCATATGATGCCACGTGCCGACATCGAGGGACAAAACTAATCGAGCATTCCGACTAGGTCCAGCTAGTGTTCACACCAACATTTTAAACAGTAGGATTTCTGTCCCTTTCATTTAAAAATAAATCAAAAGATACTCTTTCCCAAGTATTTCCTTCATTCTTACCTCCTTATAAATCAGATTAGAAAAAAAAAAGTCTGCTAAAAGGTACCCTCTGCCACATGGGCCTAGAACATGATCATGGCACCCAAAGATGCCAGTCATGCTTGTCATTTTCCTAACAGCTACCTCAAGAGAAGGTCTCAAAAGGGGATAGGGGATGTGAAGAGAGCATTTAGACATACCAAATGATATTGAACAAAAACATCTCACAGGAGCTTTTACTATGCAAAGCAGATCACAAGCAGAAAACTAATAACCAGTGATTCGAGGTATTGTCCCAAGGCCAGCTCAAACCAGCAGGCTCTGCAGCAGCAGGTCCCGGCCCCCATTTCACCTGATTTGCAACAGAAAGGCTGCTGAGCGCCCCAATTACCTCAGTGTCTCGCAGCCAGGGCTTTTAGAAGAACTTACCATTGATTTCGAAAGGGAACAAGCTGCCACTTTTGTTCAGCTCCTCAGATGAGTACTGAAATTAATCAGAGAAAGAGGTTTCAACACCACACAACTATACATGGTGTGAAAGAAAATGAGCACAAAACTGTGAGTCCAAAAATAGTTACATGTTTTAGAATCCAATTCTGTTTCTTAGCGAACTTTTTTGCTTCAAAACTTTAAAAGGAAAACTTGGCTGTCTAGTTGGGCACCTGGTCTCTTAATGGGAGGCTAAAAACAAAACATCTGACTGCCCGACAGTCTGATTCTAGAGGAATCAGTCTGATGCTTACTTTTCTCCTTAAATCTGTTCCTCCTTCTTCCCCTCCACCTGGCTACTCTCAGGTTTCTTCTAGCCTGTGTGTGTGTGGGGGGGGGGGGGGTGACGTTTGGGAGACGGCTGAAATAACTTTGCCTCTTACCTCCACTGACATCAGAAAAGGGAAACCTGCTCAGATTTGGGGGGGGGGGGTGGCGGCAGTGCAGTCTCACATTAAGGCTTCAAAAGGAACTCAAAGTTCCAAAGTAACAACACATGGCTAGTATGGGGGAAGGGAATAGTTCAGAACTGAAATTTCACCTGGGTAGAACTCCAGGCAAGGAAATTCTCTCCAGTGACATCCATCAGAAACTATTCTGCCTGAGGGATCGGAGTGGACCTGGGGCATGCAGCCAGGAGGGTCAGGGGCAGCAGTGGCAGAGAGGAAAGAATACTCTATTTGGAATCCAAACCTGGGGATTCAAGTCCAGGCTCTGCCAGGCTAACCTGAGCAACTCTGGGAGACTCACCTCACTTGTCTGTCCTGCTTCCTCCTCAGTAAAATGAGGGGTGTGGACCTGGTGAGATCCAATGACCCTTCTAGCTCCCACAGTCTAAAATCCTGTCTTTCATTACTGCCTTGCAAATCTGACCCTGGAGTTAATTAAGATTTAGGAGTAAAATCTCAGTTTTGAAAAATCCTGACCTTTCATTTGTCAAAGATCAATGGATTTTCTATGAACTTAATTTTGCCTCTGTTTAAAAAAAAAATTAAAAGGTTAAGTTATATAAACTCATTAACCAAGTATGTAATTGTTGCCTTAGAGATATCTCTAGTGGCATTATCTGAGATTAAAAATTCATAATGAATTCTAATTCCAAGACTCTCTCAACTTCAGAAATTAATTGGCAGGATCATAAAATATCTACTAAGCTATACATAAATATATCATACTGGAGACTGTTACTTCCCCCGCCTTAAAGAGAGAAGGGATCTATCCACTGGCTCTTACCCCTGTAGATAAAAGTGCCTCATCCTCCACAAAGCCTCCTTGAGACCTCAGGTTCTCGATTTTAATATGCACCTCTATGCCAAACTGCATCATCTTTATCTATGTGTACATTTATTCCATCTCTCCTCACTAAACTGTAACCTTCTTAAGGGAAGGGAAGCACAGCCCATTTGTCTGAGTGTTTTCCTCAGGCACTTCACAAATACTCAATGTTGTGGAATATCTAGCGCAGTCATCTTAATCATAAAGCCATCTCAATATATGTAAACTTAAGAGTAAGTTTACATTGAGTTAGCCAATTTCAATTCATCAGTGGCATCAGCTCAGTGATGGTAGCAGAGGACGCACAGGCATGGGGAAGGATCAGATCACACCACGAGGGGTTGAAGGAATTGGGGATATTTAGTCTGGAAAAGAGAAGGCTTTGGGAGACACAAAATAGCTGTTCTAGACACTTAGCAGATAAACAGATTTTATGACTGCTCCTTTATATGCACCTCTGTGGGGTATATACGCTCATTTTAAAAAAACTATATTAAAAAGGAATTTTAACACTAAATTTTTTTTCCATGCCACCATTTTGAACTATTCCTCTAGAATGCCTTTTTATTCATTCTTTCCTATCAGTCTGCATCTGAAAAAAAAAATGAGAGGCTTATATGTTTTTCAAGACAGAAAAAAAAAGGTTTGGTTATTTTAACAGGCCTCCTCCTTTACAAGCTTTTTTTTGGATCCTGGGTTTTGTTTTGCGTACGTGTGTTTTATTATTATTAAACCAAAAAGAAGATAGTATTGTTCTAAGACTTCCTTTCTAGATACAGGTTCATTTTTTTAAGTAAACATCCTTGAGCAATGAAAAATTTATAATGTTTATGAATATGAAGTTCTGCCCATGTTAAGACCTTGAACTGAGGTTATAGTAAAAATGCTTAATATAGTATTGTAAAAAATACTTAGGGAAATTAAGACTACCTGTTCCCAGACAAAACCTGCTAGAAATACTTTCAAGTATTTTTCAAGTTAATGAGCCCTTAGAGATGTTTCATTTCCTTACCTGAACAAAGAAAAAGAGCAAAAGTCTTTGCTAATAAAAAGCTAAAGGATTTGGGAATCTAAGACTCTAAATGAGGATTCAGATCATAATCACAAATTAAGGATGAAAGGTGGTGTTATGAACTAGTTAATTTAGTAAATGTTTCATTAAGATTAAGCGTCTTAGTTTTGCCCAGTCATTAAGTTTTATGTACCTTAACATTAACACAGCTGGTATGTGGACAAGGCACTTTCTACACTTCCTTTAAAAGGCAAATATTTCACTATAATCCCTGGCTCTTATTATAAGAATGGAGAAAAATGAAAACATTCTGTGGTAAAACAGAAATCTGGCAGTTTAAATTTGGCTATATCTGATAAAAACAGATTGGGCTACTCATAGTAAAATATTTTCCAAGATCCCCCTGGCTCTGGCCCTGGGAGCCCATAAGCAAGTCAAATCATTTCACTTTCTCAACCCTCCATTTTCTCCTCGGCAAAATGAGGACAGCAAACACTGCTATGACCCACACTTCAACAGACTACCTTTTGTCAACTTGCCATTATTATCCAAAATCAATTTCCTTAAGTTTTGAGGCTTCCTAAAAATGAATGGGGGGGGGGGGCGGGGGGAGAGAAGGAGCTGAATTTAATTGTGAATAAGGTGATGCATTTGAAATTCTCACTTCGCTAAATACTAAGGTACCAACACATTATGTTATGATCTAGAGCCAAAGAGAACAATCATTTTCCTCTTATTCTACAACCAACAATCCTAGGATAATTACAGACCCCTTCTGCCTTATTAAGCACCACAACAATTCAATACAGGGCAGGAATGGGACAGAGGATCACTGCGCACACCAAAGGTCTGAGAGGCCAAAAGGCATGCGCAGTGGCGCCTCACTGACCTTTGCAAACACCACCCCATCCTAACAACCACTCTAGGAGGGGGCTAATGCAAGTACTGTCACTTCTCTGCTACTTGCCCACGACCACACAGCTAGGGTCAGAGTCAGGATTTGAACGTGGGGCACTTAACTCCACAGCAATCTTCCTTCTCCTGCATATGCTGCCTGTCACTCAAAACAACAAAACTTTGGAAATTTTCTCAAGATTACACACCTTCAAACACTAACCTTTCCCTAATTTCAGGAATGAGGCATGTCTTCACTGAAACTGATATCCAACCTAATCAATTAATAATAAAACATTTAAAAAGCAAACAAGGACGCGACAGAAACACCCTACGATCTTAAATATCTATAAATGCACTGTGGCTACCATTAATCTTTATGGTCTTTGGGGCAAATCTTCAACACTCTCCAATGCACAATAAATATTAAACATTTACCAATCACTTCTTTGATCATCAACCTTTGAAACTACAAATTAGACATGGAAAAACATAGCCAAAAGAAATGGCCAAGAATAATCCTACTGTCATTAAAAAGCAATAATTCTATGGCTGAGAAACTAGCCTAACATTTCTAACTTCCATGATTTTGGATTTCTAGTTAATACTTTGAAAAAAAAAAGTGGTTTGTTATCTAACTCACAGAACAGTCTTTGGACCTTGATTTATCATAAACACCAAACACTTAAACGCAATTGGCCTATGCCACTCACTCGGAACAGCTACTGGAAAAAGAGCCAGTATCTCAAAGCACATCATTTCTGTGGCTTAAATACAAAAGTATACACTGGATTGAAGGAATGGTGTAAGCTAAAATTCCAAATAAGTCAAATTATGTTATCGTAAAATATTTCAACTTCTACCAATTTTCTAAAATCCACATGTAAATATGAATCTCAACAAAGAGGAAAAAATAGGTGAGGAGGAAGATGAGCTTTCAGGAATCCTGTCTCAAAGGAAAACCAAATCTATCTGTAAATGAACTAGGAATATTTGAGAATATTATTAAAGTACATGGACACTCTCATGACCTGGCACCATTCTACCATGAATAAGAATAACAAAGAAAGCAGAGTGGATGGGTTGGGAATTTTATCAAGAGGGTACCATCTACCTCCATGACATCACTGATCCCTGGGGGTCTGGACAAAACCCACAGGAGCTTCTTGGCTAAAGGCCTGTTACACCTTTGTACTGGCTTTCCTAAAAACAACCATTACATCGTCATCCATTTCAGCATTCACACAGCTCTGTACTTACAGCCCCTTCAGACTACAGGTTGTACAGGCCTGCTGTAAATCCTCAAGATCTACAAAGTACTTTCCTCCCAACAACTGTGGAAAGGGCTGGTACCATTGAAATTCAAGAGGGATAAATGTAGAGTCTTGCATTTGGGTAGAAAAAAAAAAATCAAATCTGGAGGCCTGGTTAGACAACAGTTTTGAAAAAGATCTGGGGGCAGCTAGGTGGCACAGTGGATGGAGCACCGGCCCTGAAGTCAGAAGGACCTGAGTTCAAATCCAGCCTCAGACCAAACTCACTAGCTGTGTGACCCTGGGCAAGTCACTTAACCCCAAATGCCCCCCCCCATAAAAAAAGACAGGAAAAAGATCTGGATGTCTGAGTGGGCTGCAAGCTCAAGGTCAGTCAAGTGGTAAGTGACTTGGCAGTCAAAAAAAGCTAGAGTGCTCCTGGGTTGTAGTAAGGAGGTCCCAGCTTCCAGAAATAGGGAGGTGAGAGTTCCACTGCACTTTGCTTTCAGACATCATCTGGAATACTGTGTTTACTTCTGGGCATCACAATTTAAGAACACTGATAAACTGGACAACGTCCAGAGAAGCAACCCACATGACGAAGGATCTGGTCAAATGAGGATCTGTTGAAGGAAAAGGGCAAGTTTAGCCATGAAGTTTATCAATTCAGTCTTGATGTGAGGAGAAACCTCCCGATGATAAGAGCAGCTGCGGGCTCCTTCTCCTTGACTGTACAACCCTCTGCAGAGGGCCTGCTCCCTCCAACTCTCAAATTCTGAGATTCTCTGAAGCACCACCCCCATTTCAGACCAGAAAATAAGGCACAGGTGAAATGGCTTGCCTGAGATCACACAACTGAGAAGCATCAAAGCTGGGACTTGATCTCCAGTACTCTTGACTGTAATCATGCCACTTCCATTAAAGAGACGCACACATACATGCAGCTCATTCAGATTTTTAAATTCTCCGTGCAGAACTGCAGTTAAGTGGTTCAGCAAGTATGAGACAAGTTAATTCTGAGTCAGGAAAAAGTTACATTCCATTATTATTGAACGGGAACTAAAAAAGTTCATTTTCTTCTTTTCTTTAAGGTAGGATAAGAGTTCAAGTCTTACAAGTACTGTGGAAATTTTCCTGCACTCGTTGAAATTAAATTATACAAACACATTCACATCCCTAGAGACTGGGCCAATTCAATGGCTTTTTCTACTAGTGGGTTTTACAATGAAGTAGAAAAGAATGAGCCAGAAGGGCCAAATCAAAGACCTAAGTTTTAGCTTTAGATCTATCCACTTGCAAGCATTTATTGAGCGCCCATGTGCTAAGCTAAGGACCCAAAGATAAAAAGCAAAAGCATCCCTGCTCTCAAGAAGCTTACATTCTCTTCAAGCCAAATTTATAAGACTACAAGCCATTCTCCAATTGATAAGTGGTCAAAGGATATTAACAGACAGTTCTCAGATGAAGAAATTAAAGCCATCTATAGTCATAGGAAAAAATGCTCTAAATCGTTATTGATTAGAGAAATGCAAATCAAAACAACTCTGAGGTACCACATCACACCTATCAGATTGGCCAACATGACAAAACAGGAAAATGATAAATGTTGGAGAAGATGTGGGAAAATTGTGGAGTTGTGAACTGATCCAACCATTCTGGAGAGCAATTTGGAACTATGCCCAAAGGGCTATAAAAATGTGCATACCCTTTGGCCCAGCAATAGCACTTCTAGGGCTATATGCCAAAGAGATCATACAAATGGGAAAAGGACCCACATGTACAAAAATATTTATAGCAGCTCTTTTTGTGGTGGCAAAGAATTGGAAATTGAGAGGATGCCCATCAATTGGGGAATGGCTGAACAAACTGTGGTATATGAATGTAATGGAATATTATTGTGCTATAATAAATGATGAGCAGGTGGACTTCAGAAAAACCTGGAAAGACTTGTATGGTCTGATGCTGAGTGAAGTGAGCAGAACCAAGAGAACGTTGTGCACGATAACAGCCACGTTGTGCAATGACTAATATTGATAAACTTAACCCTTCTCAGCAATACAAGGATCTAAGATATCCCCAGAGGCCTCGTGTTGGCAAATGCTATCCACATCCAAAGAAAGAACTATGGAAGATGAATTGCTATTCTTTTTCTCTTCTGTTGAGTTTTGTTTCCTCTTTCTGATGGTTCCTCCTACTGGTTTTAATTTTTACTTACAACATCACTAATGTAAAAATATGTTTGAAAGGAATGTAAATGTATAGCCTATATCAGATTGTGCGCCATCTTGGGGAGGGTGGTGGGGAAGAAGGGGGAGAAAAATTTTAAACTCAAAAGCATATGGAAGTGATTACTGAGAAATCAAAATAAATTAATAAAATTTTTTTTAAAAAAGCTTACATTCTCTCAGGAGAGGAAATGATACACACAAGGAGGCACAAAGTAAGTGCCTACATACTGAATAAGTGAAAAGTAATTTGGTCAGGAGTCACAGGTTGCTGGAGCAGAGGGAGGATTAAGAAAGCCTCACACAGAAGTCTTTAAGGACATGAAGAACTGTAAGGAGTAGAGGTGAAGAGAGAGGGCTTCCCAACTATGGGACACAGCCTACAGAGGCAGGAGACAGAAATTTGTGTGAAGAACAGCAAGAAAGCCAATTTAATTAGACCAGGTTTCTTAGCCTATAGTCCATGAACTTCTTTTTAAAATATTTTAATAATTATTTCCATGTAAACCATTTTCATTTCATCTTGTATATTTTATGTTGCACTTAAGAACACTTGTGAGGAGGCTCCAGGTTTCCCCAGACTACGCAAGGGGCCCATTACACAGAAAGACTGAAGGAGCCTTGGGCTGGACAAAAGAGCAAATGAAGTACCATACAGTAAATCTGGAAAGCCAGGTCAGGCCCAGGCTGTGAAAAGCTTTAAAGCATGTGCCCCTAGAAGTAGTATAGAGACACCAGTCAACCAAGCTGGAGATCTCATAATTAAGAAAATGGGAAACGTGGGCAATAAAAAAATAAAAGATATCAATAAAACTCATTTCCTAGAAAGAAAGATCACTGGTTAACTCCAGAGAGAATAGTTTCAGTGGAGGGACAAGCACAGAATTAAACCGATCCAACAAAGCCTCTAGAACCAAAGACTCAAACTATCATGGTAATTTCAGCTGCATTAAACATTTCATGGAGCCATGTAACTTCACTATAAGTAAAACACACATACACAGGACCCAAACATTTTTATATCGAAGTATTCCTGTACAATGGTATTTTTCCTGTAGTTTCCACCTAAGGATCATCCTCCTTCTGCCTTTCAACACTGCACAGAAGTAGATTACTCTCTGTGAATGGCAAGGTAATGTTGTGGAGTAGAAAAGAGTCGTCTGTGTAGAGCTAAAAGCCTGGTTCAAGTCTCAGATTTATTGCTTCACTGGTGACATCTTGGACCATACCCAGCCACAGGCCAGTGTTATGAATCTGGAGAGGACCGTGACCTCCATTCGGAGGTCAGCCCAGTCACCTTTCAAAAGAGTCCAAACCACACCAACTATATCTGGAAAATGTTGGGACCCTCCAGAAAAGTAAGGTGCCCTGAGAAATTTGTATTGACTATTTATAGGCTATTCTGCAATCCTTGTGTTTTCTGAATTTATTTACAGGCTCCTATGAGTCTACTGTATTTTCTAAATTATCTGTGAAATGAAATAAAGGTCCTTCTGTAAACATCCTCCCCAGAAGCTGCCTATTCTTGTCTCTGCCTCCTCATCTCTCACCTACCTGGGAATGTACCCCAACCCAAGGCTCTGACTCGAGCTATCTTCTAACCCTATCCTTTCTTTTGATGACCTCACCAGCACTAATGAGTACAATTATCATTTATTCAGCCCCAGTTTCTTTCCCAAGCTTTCTTTCATCACTAAATGGTATTCTAATGGTATCACTAAGCAGGTATTCTACAGCCATCTTGAATTTGATCCACATGTCCAAAACAGTTCTCATTCTCTTTCCCTCCCAATCCACTGCTCTTCAAAGCTCTCCTCTTTCTGCTGAAGGCATAATCTCCCCTCCAAGTCACCCAAGTTCACAATCCCAGAATCACTCTTGATCTGCACTCGTCCACCCCACATATCCACACAGCTGCCCAATCCTGACACCTCCCCCTCCATCACATGTCTGCCTAAATAAATCCCCTTCCTAGATTGAGAAGCATCATCTGTCTAGCTGAGGCCCTTGGCAGCTCTTACTAGACTACTGTAAGGAACTCCTAATTGGCCTTCCCCACTCCAAACAGCTCCCTCAGACTCAGCATCCCAGCTCCCATTTCTATGCTTTTCCTGCCCACCATGCACTCATCTTGAGTCTCCATGCTGCTGCTTAAGATGCCTGGCTCATGACCTTGTACGATTTGGGCAGGTGGGGGAATCCATCTCCCCACCCCACCCCCTACATACTCTCTCTCTCTCTCTCTCTCTCTCTCACACACACACACACGCACACACGCACACACGCACGTACGCGCGTGCTCCTCAAAGGCAACACTCTTTTTCTCTCTCTGTAGTCCTAGGCTCTGCACACAGTTGGCACAGGCTATGTATGTTAAACTGATATTCAAATTTTAGCAGCATGAGAGCAGAGACTCTCTTCCTGCTCAGTACTTGTCACATTAAGTTATTTGAACTGATCCAAATTTTAATACCTGGTCCATTAAAAAAAAAACCTACCCCAATGTTTAGCATAATAAGTGTTGTTCAATAGTAATGGCTACAACTATCAGACTATGTCAGAGCATATCAACCCTGGTGTAAATGGAGAACCTTCACAGACAAACTCAATTCTCACACCCTTTCACATCTTGCCTCCCAGGCCCCAAAGCTCAGAGGTCACTGACCAGACAAAACTCAATCCCGACAAGCTGAAGAGAGGCCAGGACAATTCGTGAGATGAGCAGTGACGTTCATCTGATAAGGACAGTGGCATCCCTCCTTGGCAGAGCCACATTCTGTGGCGTCCACTCAAGATCTTGCATGGAACTCATTTGTGAAGAACAATGACAAGGTCAGCACATGCAGTCAGCAGCTGGGCCACTTCAGTGTCAATATGCTACACAAAGTATTCACCACCTTTGAATACCCTCAAAAAGGAGTCAAAAGTTATCTATCCACCATTCCCCAATTCAAAAAAGAGAGAACGGAAGGTCCAGCCTTTACTGTACAACTACATGCATTTGCTATTTGTCAGGAAAGTATCTATAGGAGAAAGTTAGCAGAGAGGCAAAAGGAAGGGCAGTTCTGTTTCTTTTTCATTTTTTCTCACATCACTTTTTTTCCATTTACTCCTTTAATGGCAGATAAGCCACAGAGGGTCCCATCATGCCTGTCTTACAGAAAAATTCTGCTAACTCAAACAGTGTACTTAAACTGCTGTAATCAGTCGTTTCAGAGCTTCCCACAAAGGTCTTCTCGCTCCTTCGGCTTTTTGAAAGAGCATCCAGAGACACAGATCCTCCTCCTCCTCCTCTTCAACTCCACATATCAAGTGTAGCTCAAAATTATTTCTGAATCACAGTAAGCACAGATTCAAACAATAGCATAACTGTGTTTGGTCATAAAAGGCAGGAGGCTGTGTATGTGGAATGACAAAGTAATAAGAATGGATTTTTTTCAAGTACACTAGAACTTCTCTATGCCAATGAACAGTGACCTTCAATGTGCTGCCTGAGGCCCACCCCTTGGGAGGCTGCCACTGCTCCAACATATTTTTGGAGCTCTTCTCTTGGAACAGTTTTTCACAGCCAGTTTACAAGCCACCCAGAAAGTCTGTAACATTATTTTACAGTTACAACATGTATTTTAGGAAACAGTGTTGAATAGGCTATATCATAAAACCTACGTTTTATTCTGAGCCTCATGATGAACCACAATGCTTGGTAAGTCTCAAGAGCTCTATGCTTTAATTTATAAAAAATGGTCCAACTGCTACTCACCTCTACCTATCTCACAAGGATTGTAAAAAATTTTATGGCACAAAATGTTTCACTTAATAATATATTTATACAGAATCACTTTGACTATCAGAATATCTTTTGTACAAAACTCAAGGCATCACAAAATCATTTCATTTTAGACCTGAAGGGAGCTTAGAGATAATCTAGCCCAACCTTTTCATTTTACAGATGAGGAAACTCAAGCCGAGACATTAAGCAACTTTTCTAAGGTGGAATCCATAGCTAACAAGCAGGAGAGTCAGAACTAGGAGATGGGTCTGAATTCCCAGGCCAACAGTTCTCCTCCTAAGCTCCATGACTTCACTATTCTTAACAATTTGCTCCACTGCTCTCCACTTTACAAGGCAGTCATGTTGTCCTCATTCTATAAATGAAGAGAATGAAGCTCACAGTCTGACTTTCCCAGGGTCACACTGCTAACACATGTCAGTAGCAAGCCTTAAAGGCAGGTTTCCCAACACCAAACCCAGAGTTCACTCTACTGAAAGGCTACACAACCCTTGTACTCAGAGAAGAATAAGGAGCTCTCCTCAGAAAAGAGCTCAACAGTCTAGCTGATCAGTGTGCAATATTAACCACTGTTGTGAGGCTGATGCTGGGCCAGCATCATCTTCTGTCAGAATACACAATCCTAGAGAAACATCAGGTCACCAGGCAGAAGACCTTCAATCTAGAGCGGGAAAGGACCTCAGAAGGCACTGAGTCCCAACCCCTCCCCACCTTCTTCTACAGTCTCCAGTCTCTACTCAGAGACACTCTGCCCCCACCCCTATCCAGGTGCACTAGAAACTCCCGCGAAGTACCACAGCTTTCTACTTTGGACAACATTTATTGTTATGTCAAATTTCTAACAAAAGTTGAAGTTGGTGTAAAAACAACTTCATCAGAGGTAGAAGAGACAATAAAGTATTATATATTTATGTATTTCAAAACATTAGAGTCCTCTACAAACTTAGGGTCACTTTCTAATAAAGCCTCAGGGACTTTTCTCTCTCTCCCCAGTGCCACTGGGAAGACTTGTTTTACTATTCCCTTCAAAAAGGCAAGACGATCTACAGAGAAGAAACAGAGCGAGCGTGAGGATGGACAGATGGATGGTGGCCACCGCCTTTTGATTTCCCCCAAACCACCGAAGGCACCTCAACTCCATCCTGGGAGTAAACAGCTGAGAGGAGAACACTAGACAGGTCCCGTGGGACTCTGTCCAGCCTGGTCCACGTCACAGGAGGGCAAGATCAAATGAGGTAACAAGAGCACTATACAAGTTCAAGCTGTCATTTAATGAACCGTCTTGTGTGGTCTGACTTCATGCAGATACTTCTCAATAGCGTCTTACCTTCTGGCCTCACACTCCTACCCCAGAACCCATGGAGTGGGGAACCCCTCACCCCAGGGGGGAACTCTAGCCCTTCACTTGGGCCATTTTGTTGGATGAAAGAGGAAGAAGGGAGTTTAAGTACATATTCATACAGCATCTACTACATGCTTCAAACTAAATTCTAAATGCTTTCTAAATATGATCTCACTGGATCCGCACAACAGCTCTACAAGGTGGGCTTTATTATTAACCCCAGATGAGGAAACTGAGGCACAGCAGTTCAGTGCCTAAGGCTGTATTTGAGCTCAGAGCTTCCTGACTACGGGCCAGGTGGGGAACCTCCAGGCCTTAGCATCTGCCCTGCACCTACACTATACAGTGTCCCAGACAGCACAGGACTCAAGGTCTGGCCGTCACCAATCTCTCTCTGCATCCTGCCAGACTTTCTTTGATGTGTTCTCTCCTCCAACTTGAGGGCAAGCTTCTGCAGAGCAGGGACCCAAGTCTTTTCCACTTGCGTCCTGCAGCTCTTCATACAAAGCAGGCACTTAATGAATACTCTGCCCCCACTCACTGGATGGACTCTTTAGCATAAAATACTACTAAAAACAAGCCAAAGTCCTTATTACTATTCTGCATGAGAAGGACGACAGGTCAGTTTTCTTCCTCAGCTTCTAGGGTTTCTGGCACATACCTTAGTTGAGCAACTTAGAAATCTAATGAGAGAGGTGATAAAAACCTGCACGGGATAGGGGGATGGAGCAAATCACTGATGACAATAGAGTGGGAAGAGCTTTGCTACAGTCTGCAATGACTAAGGGGGAAGTATGTGATGCCCTTACTTAACAGGGGGAGGCAGTATCCCAGATGATCTCAGAATGATCTGTATTAGGCTTTGGTGTGTAAATAATCCTTCCACATACTGACCTATTTTTTTTTTAGGCTAAGGATGAAATTTCTTTGTGGTCTAAGAACGTGCTAGGTGGAAGAAAGAGGTCCATCTGGTTATTAAAAATTTTTAAACAGATTAATTCACAAAATGGATTCTACTTGGAAAAGAAAAAAATCAAATAATGGCCCTTCTCTCTGCCTGTGACCCTGTGGCTTTGCAAATCTCATACTTTGAGGCCAAGGAGGTCTTGACCACCCAGCAACCTCCACCTAGTACCTTGAGAAAAGAAGACAAAGATTATATCATTCTCCATGTTTCCTTATTCTCCAAGGAGGGAAAAAAACAGTATGCAAATACATGTGCATGTGTGTGTACATACATTCATACACACATACACCTACGTACTTTAATAGCTTGCACTAATCCACAAGTATCACATTTTTCATTGAGTAACTGTTCAAATCACAAGATTTCAATGAAGATATAGTGAGAAGTTTAAATAAAGTTGTTGCTAGAGGCAGCTAGGTGACTCAATGGATAGAGCACCAGCCCTGGAGTCAGGAGGACCTGAGTTCAAATCTAGCCTCAGACACATAACCCTCACTAGCTGTGTGACCCTGGGCAAGTCAGTTAATCCCACTGATTAACAAAAACAAAACAAAACAAAAAACAAAAAAAAAGTTGCTGCTGAAAGATGTGACAGCACCAATATAATTTTCCTGCATTTGAAGGACCCCAGCAGTGGGAAGGAGGCTGCTCTGAAAGCTCTTTGTGCACCCAATGGCTCAATGGTTTGACTGGACATCTGCACCACAGGACCAGATCTCTACTCTCCATAGCTGCTTCCCTCACAGACCAGCCTTTATGGAACAAAAGTACTGGGGCCCACTTTCTACACTATAGTTTCCTTCTCTGACAATCACAGCTCCTGGTTTAATTGACTCAGACAGCATTTTTAAGTACCTGTTCTGTACAAGGTACCATGTGACATAGGAGAGACAGATAATACGAACAAGTACCTGCCCTCAAGGGCATTCCATTCTGCTAGAGGATAACGACAGGCAAATAAATCAGAAAAAAAAAACCCCAAGATAAACTAAACTGATGAGGAAGAATGTACAAGAACTAGGTGACTCTTCACCTGAGCCTTAAAGGAAGTAAGAATCCTTGAGGTGAGAAGGAAGTATTCTGGCTCTGAGGCAACAGCAAGGAGGGTGGACTGAAGTGAAATAAATCTTGAAAGGAGAGGCCAATGTACAAAAAATATTCATAGCAGCTCTTTTTGTGGTGGCAAAGAATTGGAAATTGAGAGGATGCCCATCAACTGGGGAATGGCTAAGCAAGCTGTGGTATATGAATGTAATGGAAAACTATTGTGCTATGAGAAATGATGAACAGGCTGACTTCAGAAAAACCTGGAAAGACTTATATGGTCTGATGCTGAGTGAAGTGAGCAGAACCTGGAGAACATTGTACACAATAACAGCCACGTTGTGCAGTGACTAATATTGATAGACTTAACCCTTCTCAGCAATACAAGGATCTAAGACACCTCCAAAGTCCTCATGATGGAAAATGCTATCCACATCCAAAGAAAGAACTATCATTTTTTTCTCTTCTGTTGAGTTTTGTTTCCTCTTTCTGATGGTTCCTCCTATTGGTTTTAATTTTTACTTACAACTTCACTAATGTGAAAATATTTTTAAAAGGAATGTAAATGTATAGCCTATATGAGATTGTGCGCCATCTTGGGGAGGGTGGTGGGGAGGAAAGGGGAGAAAAAATCTTAAACTCAAAAGCATATGGAAGTGATTGTTGATAAATCAAAATAAATTAATAAAATTTAAAAAATAATAAAAAAAAAAAAGAAAGAAAGAAAGAAAGGAGAGGTCAAGCTGAGGAGTCTGTATGTAGCCCTTGCAACACCAAGAGTCCCTGGAGGTTGCTGAATGGGAGAACAAGATGGCCAGATCTATGCCTTCAAAAGGTGACTGGCAGCCGGGAGGGGAAGGGCCACCATCTTTGAGTTGGGAGAGAACTGCATTCACATCCTGCTTGTGACCATGGGCAACTCACTTAATCTAAGCCTTAATCTTTTCTTCTTTAAAATGATGATGATACCACCACAGAAACTATGACACAGGTGGCAAAATGCCACCTTTAATTAAGTACCTACTACAAGCAAGACACTATGCTAGGGAAACAAAGACAAAAAGTAAATAGCATGTACATATTCAAAAACATTCTGAGTCGGTATTTAACAATCTTCTGATGAAGACATGTACTTTTCAGGACCTTTCCTTCCCTCTTTACTCAATTGTTTTTTAAATTTAATTAAAAGAAAAAAAATGGCAATTCTCATTGGAAAGCAGTCAATGCAGAAAAATGAAATATTATTAACATTATATATCTCAATTCTTAATTTCTGAACATCCAAAAGTCCATGTAAATTTCCCACTCTTACTTTACAATTCAGATTAGATTATCTCTATTCCACTCAATCACCTAGTGTATCTTGTACCTCTGATGCCATTAAAAAAAAATCTGAATTTATTTTTGCATTTAGTTTTGGGGAGACAAAGTCCTTTACATATTTCAAGATGTTTCTGGAACAAAGGGATCGTCTGCCTCACTTAGAGAAAAAAGCAATCTGCCCTGGAAGAGAGGCACGTAAACCTGTCCTCCAAAATCAATATCTAAGGTCAACAAATGTTAAAACTCAAAGGAATTTTAGGAGATTGTCTGGTTCAAACTTTTTACTATTAAGGAAACTGAGGGTCCAAAGAGTAATAACAAGCAGCAGAGCCCAGACTTAAGATAAAAATCAAAATCTACCAAAAATATGTGGGAGTAGCTTCACTCCAACAATTTCAGTGTGGAGGCTACTGTCCCAACTGTCAGCCAGTCAATCATTAAGCACTTACTATGTACTACGCACCAGGGTAAGTAGGGATACAAAGAAAGGCCAAAGACAAATTCTGCTCTCAAAGAGCTCGCAGCCTAATGGGAAAGGAGACAACATGAAAACACCATGTACAAACAAGATGCACATAGCATAAATTGGAGATAATCAAATAAGGAAAAGCACTAGCATTTTAGATAGATAAATAGCTAGAGATGATAGAGACATATGTAGTAGAGACTTACCAGGTTAATATTGTATGTTTTACAGGTGAGATCATCCAAGCTCTGGTTCTGCAGCTTCTCTGTTATTAGTGTTACCATGGTAGGGGTCCCTTTTCCACTGCTCACGCTGACAAGCATCGGTGCTCCTCCGTGTCCCACTTCACAAATTTTGGGCCATCGCTGGATCTACACTAGTCAGTCTCAAGACTTACACTTCCATTTTACAGATGAAGAGTTTACGTTGAAGATACTTTCAGGGTTTCATGCCTACTCTTCTGTAAAGAGAAATTATCACATGTAACTACAGACATCATCATCTTATATCATTTAGCTATCAGAAACATATCACATTGATAAAATGCTTTTAAACATCATTTTTAGTTGTTTAGCTTAAACATCCTATGATCTGGGACAGCCTCCTCTCATTTTTTTAATGGAGAAACTAAGGCATTAGTTGAAAAAGCTTAAATTGACAATTTAACATAGGGAGCAAAGGGCATGATGACCAGAATTACTGACTTAACCCACAAAACTACATAGCGTCACTTATTACAAGTTAAGATTTATACCAATTTTACTATCCTTTGCTATTTAAGATTTTCAGATTCTACATCAGTGATAGATATAACTCCCAAAAATATACTGATTCCTTCTCCTTCCAAGAAAGGCTATTCTTAAAATCACTCGTTCGGCAATTATCTTCTTTCGAAAGATCCCAAGGGCAAAGATATTTCCTAAGTTCTCTTCTTCCCTCTAATTTTGTACATTTTTCAAAGCCATCTACAGCTAAAGTGTTAGGAGGTGAGGTAGCACTTAAATCCTCCTGTGTATACAAAGAGGTAGCAACATCTGCATCATACAAGATTCTTAGTTTCTAAGGATCTCGAAAAGAGGTTTCCCTTCTAAAAAGCTAGTGAAGGCTATGGAACTCCTTTCAAACAGAAGTCAAGATGTTAGGACATAGGTGAGCATGTTTTCATCTTTCAATTCTCTTCAATAGTGGAAATGTAATATTAAAAAAAAGAATAGCAATAAAAGCTTGTAAAAATTTTTTAAAGAGTGGAAATGTACTTCATGACTGAAAACTCAGCTTCCCTCAGAGACAGACCAAAACAAATTCTAGTCTAATAACTTGGATTATATTTCCAGCCATAGATTTAAACTAAAGCTCTGAAGTGCTAAGCTCTACCTTGCACCTTTCTCACTTGTAAACTTGTTGAGCATTCTTTCTACTCCACCAAAATCAGTGATACTAAAATAAGAACACCACCTTATGCCTGGTCCCTGACAAAACTTCACACTCTGTGCTACCACCTCACGCAACATTCTATTTGGATGGTACCTGAACACTCACTCGACCTCATGCCCCATGAAATGCAGAAATCAAAACTAAACCTTGCTCCTCCGTCATCTAGCTTCTGCCACAATCAGAGATAAAATTACCTAGTTTTCAAATTGGGTTGCTTTACAACAATTACACCAACAAAAATCAATTTTGTCACCACTTATTTATTTATGTACATGTATGTCCATCCAAGTACACACAGATAATAAGAAAGTCAAAATTTTGTTAAGAGTGGGCAACAGATAGGACTGTTCCCATAGGCAAACATACTGTACAAGGCTCCAGAGGAAGGCGAGAGATCTATTTAATGGAATCAAGGTTGTACGTAAAAGCCTTATTTCATAGCTTTCTGCTTACTGATAATTTTTCTTATGCTTTGTTTTGTTTCTGAAGAGGGGTAAAAGAGGCTCTGAAGTTAAATACTCCCTAGTACTGGCAAAGGTCAAAGGGTCATTACTGACGGGACTCCTAGACTGGGTGGAGGACTGAAAGAATTGACCTAATTCAGGAAATGTTGGGAAAAACTTGCGTTCATAATATGCTATTAAATGAATACACCTGCATATAGAAAACATTTACTCTAAGATAGAAGAAGTGAGCCCTAAAAAGGCAAATCTATATCGTCTGGTAAGTAATGGTTTACCATGTTTGTAAATATGTCTAAAAGGTTCTTTGGCAAAATGTTAAATGTATATTTGTTCAATTTCTTGTTTTGTTTTCTTAACTCTAGTTTCAACTTCGCATTTTAATGAACTTTAATATATTTTCAGCACATTCACTAACTAGGAGAAACTATTTTGAAAACTACTGATGATATAAATGGTTAATTCCTCAAATAACTGTCTAAAAATTTTAAGCCATTACAATTAACACAGATTAGATTCACAGGATATACTTCTAGATGGTGAATCTAAAAGAAAATAATATATTCCTAGTTCCCCTAATTTGAGTTTTAGACAATTTTCAAAGACCCTACCCAACAGACAATTTAAGTTACTCGAAGTACACAAGTATGATTACTCTACCTACCCCTCCAACTCTTCCCTCAAATCATTAAATACAATCTTAGATTAAATTTCCAAAAATGTAAAGATTCCATGAAACTCTTGTGACCTATTTGTATCTGTTTCTGCCTCAAATACAGTCCACTGGAAATGTCAGTTGAGTATGATAACAAAAAGACTTTGCCAGGGTGAACTTGATTTTTCTTTCTGGTATTGCTATATACATGTAAGCAAGCTTTAAAAAACAATATCAACTCAATGAGAAGTATCGTGTTGTCGTGGATAAAGGACCAGTCTTGGAATCAATTCGAAAGACCTGAATTTACCTGAATCACCTGAAGGGAATGTACACTTGCTGCATGGCCGTGGAGTTGTGCCTGAAACAATTCTAAGACCAAGTCCTGGACAAGCTAGTAATTTGCTCTGGTGAAGGGAGTTTCCACACTGGAAACTCCCCACCTGATAAAATCCTAGATCCCAACAAAATGAGAGATAATTCAAAAAATAAATCTCCTGTAAAAGGCAGCTGATTCTAAACTTCACTTTGCAACAAGTGAGAGCTGCAGGGAAGAAAACAAATAAACACAGAAAGATCAAAACAAGGAGCAAAAAACTTTTTTTGTTGTTCTTATCACATACATGCTCAGAGGCAGTGATGATAGGCAGTAATTCTGCAGTTCAGATTTGCCTGTGCAACCAAAACAAGGCAGAGAAAGAAACAGATAATGAAACAGACTTCCCTCCTTTTGTTAAAGAGATAGGAGACTATATACAGGTTCAGAATGTTGCACATGCCATCAGAAACTGTAGTTTTGTGGGTGTTTTGTTGGTGTTGCTATTTTGTAACATGGGAAGGTAGATCAGGAAATAACTCTGTTGTAAAAAGTTAAAAGGGGCAGAGGAGGAAGGAGGGGGGATTCCTAGGAGTTTCCCATGAGGCTAAGCTGCAAAGTCACTCTAGATTCTATTCCTCAGGAAGCCAGGTAGCCATAAGCACTCTGACCAAATACTGGAGTTGAAGCAAGGATAGGACAGAAATTCCAACTGATGGTACAGGTTAAAAGATGTATGGAGGTCAAACTACTGAAAAAAATTAATAAGACAAACAAAATGCCTGGTTCTCTTTGTGTTACCCCCAAGATCATCCTCAGGTTCAGCCTACAAAAAAAAATATGTACATATACTCATTTTTACTCTGTGAATTAAACCAGTGGAAAAACTAGAAGACAAGTTTAAAGTCATGAAAAATAATATTCCCTTCTCAGACACATTCTAGAAACTGTCCTTATACTCCACTCCTAGCTGTGGTCTGGTTTATAAATTATAAAATCCTAGAATTAGAGACCAAGTTCAGATGCCAACCCATGCCCACCCTAATGGCAAGAAGGGGAAAAGCTGATTCCAAATAAGACTGACCTTTAGGCCAGGTGCCAAAAAAGAAGAGTCAGAAAAAAAGGCAACAGAAAAATCTTTCCCTCCCCCTTTAAAACAGGCTACTTCTACCCTAAAATTCACATACCCTTAAACTGGGACCAAAAGCATTCACGTGAAAGATTTCTTCCAGAAACAGACTATAGCAATAATCTGTATAGAAGAAATTCTAGCACCTCAGAGAAGATCCCAATGCCACTTGTCCAGCATTTCTGTGTTCCTCTCTATTGTGCTAACTCCATGGTCTATCAAAGTCCTTTCTTCCAGCCCAGGCCAAGGCCAGGACTCCCAGACTCTTGATCCCAGGAGTTTTTGCCTGTGTTCAACTTTAAGGCCTGGTCCCTGGCAGTCTGCGTTACTTGAGGAATTGTGCAAAGACCTGAACAATTACTTTCAAGAAGAAAAAGTAGTGAGCTATGACTCTATGGCCATCTATATGTCATCTTGCCTAGAGGCAAAAGGATGGATGAGATTACCTCAAGGTCTCTCTCAGCCTACAAATACAGAGCAAATCAAGGTTTTCAAAATTATTTTCAAAAAGAAATTTTGTTTCTTGCCCACCATGCTCCTCTTCTCCCTAGCTTTTCAATAAATATGATCCTGTTTCAAAGACATGTCACTTTTAGCTTCCCTTATGTTTTTAGTTACTGAGATTGATCAGAGACCCAAAACTTAATGACTTTCCTCATGCTCCTTGCACGAAAAGCAGAATCAGAAGGTTTTATTAACTTTTAAGAGACTTCTCAAAGCCCATAGACTTCATAATCTGCGTCCTTCTAAAGCAGTAATTAAGTATCAAAATTTTCTGTGAAAGAACTTTAAATACTCAAAGGGAGCCACCTGAAATGGGGGGCACCCCACCCAGAAGGCATTTAGCTCCCAAAAAGTAGCCAACAAACCCCTTTTCAATCAGGCCATTACTTTTGACTTTTAATTCATCTGACTGTGTCCTCATTCACAAAAACCAGCTATTCTATATAACATGTGTTATATAGGACCCACTATCCCCACTGTGGTTTAAAAACTTCTTTAAATGTAAAACAATGTAAAAAAAAGTTTGTATTTTATATTGCTATTAGCAGTTTTTCACATTCAACTTAGCTATTCCCTTTTAACAGAATAATAAATATGTATGTAAAAAAATTAAAGGGGAAATAAAAGTCTGTAAGGTTAAAAAACAAAGCTCGTTTACAGAATGACTATACAAAACACGAATTTAAAGAACTAAAAGACAAGTAACACAAAACAAGACAAGCAAAGATACTAACACAACTTCTTACTTTCCTTTCTTATTCAGAAAGTACCCCAAGGTGTGAGGTGTCTTACAGACACACCTACTGCTGGCATTCAAAATCTACCCTGCTCAGAGAAAGCAGCGCTTTGAAAGGAGCCCTTTCCTCATTCCACCCCACAAGTCACTGCCTTACACAATAAGTCAGTAAGTAAGTAGGTGTCTGACCTGGCAACAAGACACAGTTTGAACAAGTATTCGCTGTGGGTTCACATCCTGGATCCCACTTATGCTAGGTGTGCCTCCAGGCAAAGCATCTGACTGACCTTCTGTTTCCAGACCTATGAGATAGGGAGAAGGAACAGCCTACTACCCAATATATTATTTATTACGTATCGGTAAGGCCTTTCCTGGGATAGCCTTGGTTGGGCCCTGGAAATTCCTCTCACTCCGGGCACGGAGTAAATGAAAGCCTCCACACAAGGAGTAATAAGCCTTTTGCTCAGAGAAAGGTCAGAAATCTAATCTTCATTTACAAATCCAGGTGATTTATTCATTTAAATATTCATCAAACACCTACTCACCTACTAGGGGCTAAGAAACTGGGTTCGACCTGCCACTTAACTATGTTTATGACTATTATTAAGTTATATCCCCTCTGGGCCTCAGTTTCCTTTTCTGTAAAATGGGGATGGAGACAGATGAGATGACCTATAAGGCCAAGTCTATTTCTAAATATGTGATCCTATGATCCCTAAAGTAAGAGTCTACCCCTTTCCTCACTGAAACTTACATACATCACAGAGAGTTTCTTAAACACCTTATTCCAACTGGGGTAAGTTACATTCATGGAAGGAGTGGATGGGGGAGAGGAGGAAATTAGCATTTATTAAGCACCTACTCTGTGCCAGGCACTTGCCCAGGATCAAGCTACTAGGTATCTGAGGCCAAATTTGAATTCAGGTCTTCCTGACTCCAGGCTCAGTGTGCTCTCCAAGGTGCTATCTCACTGCTTAAGATAATAAATTTTTATCAACTTCAGAAATTAAATTATCACCACATAATAAGTAACATTTCAGACAGGGCTTACTACATGTCAAGTACTGTACTGTTGTTCAGTCATTTCAGTCGTGTCTGACTTTTCATGACCCATTTGGGGTTTTCTTGGCAAAGATACTGGAGTGGTTTGCCATTTCCTTCTCCGGCTCATTTTGCAGATGAGGAAACTGAGGCAAAAAGGGTGAAGTGACTGGCCCAGGGTCACACAGCTAGTAAGTGTCTGAGGCTGGATTTGAACTCAGGACTTCCTGACTCCAGGCCCAACTCCATCCACTGTGCCACCCTTAAATATTTATCAACCTTAATTATTATCAGATAAAAAGACAACCTACTAACAAATACAATGATACATAAACAGTAAAACCTAATAAAACAAGAACATGGCAACTTTCCCCAGCTGTTTCAGAAAAAATTCCTCCAATTTCTCAGGCTTAGTGACAGGCAGTTCAAACGTAGAAATTCTACGGAAGATACAAAGCTTTTTGGTGCTCTAGGTAAAGAGCATAATATGAAACAACTGAGAGCTTCAAAGGCACACCAGGACTTTGGGGCACCAAGCATCTTCAAGGAAAGCAGGTTTTCCTTTAGATGGAGTACAAACACGTGAGCAGCCGCCATCACACTGGGAGGACAGTAATGGCGCACCCACTCTCAATGCTCCAACACCACCTTTCAATACTAACAGAGAGCAGATGACAAGTTATACTGATTCTTCCAAGGCAGCAAGGAGTCTGCTCAAGGAGTTCAACTTTCTGGAATTCAGTGCTATTGGCAATGGCGGTTAAGCTGGAACCTTCGAAGCTGGGGCCACTTCCACCTAGAGTTCTACCTTCAGGGCCTTTCGTTCTTACCTAACACTCTATTCACTTCATTCAACAATAAATAAAAACTTCCACAAAGTCCCACAGATTGAGATGTAAATTCATGCCCCCTCCACAGCAGATACAAGACAGCAGTTTTACAGTATCCAGGAGAAAAGCAAAAATGCCAACCACCTCTACTTGCTAATAAGCCCATCAAGATTAAGACCTCTACTAGATTATTCTCCAAATAACTCTTAGAAACTGGATAGAAACTCTATCCCCTGAACCTAGCTGCCCCATATCTGTTCTAATTCAAAAAGTTCAAGTTGTCTTATATGCAACTCTTTGAAGACAGTGAAGTGTAAGTCTTACCAAGCTAACAACAAAGAAATAGGGTCATCTCTCATACCAAAAACAGTCACCTTGGTATCCATAAAACCTAGAGTCAAAACCACCCCAAACCCACCTTCCCATACACATGGAGACTGAAGAGCTCTACACTCATTAACGCACTGAAGTTTAACCAGTCCCTAACCTCATAGAGCTTTCAGTCTAACGAGGAGATAACCGTTACCTCCAATATCTCTAAAATGTTGCCTAATGACCACTAGAGAAATGTAAAAAACCCAAATGACTCCTCTGCTAGATGGGAGGGAGTGATTATGGCCTGAGCTGACAGGAAAGGCTTCAGGAAGCTGGCATGTGAGGTGGGTCAACATGGACAGTCATGAGGCCTGAAGAGGCAGGAGCAGTGAATCAGGCCCAATGTGAACAAAGGCAAAGAAAGTACGCTGAGCATTTGGGAGACAGATCAGGACCCAGTTTGGTTGAGTGCAGTATACAAAAAGGTGATGAGAAAAATATGAGAAAATATCAACAGTTACTAAATCAAGGTTTGACCTGACCTAACCTGTTGGCAATGAAGAGCAGCACTCTGTCTGGCTTCTGTCAAACGGCAGAAACAAAAAAGGGGCTGGATCAAAGGGTCTGGGTTCTCATCCCACCCAATATGGCTTTGGGTAAGTCACTTCCCCTCATTAGCTGCCAGTTTCCTCATCTGTGAAAAACGGGGGGGGGGGGGCAGGGTGTATGGAAGCCAAATCAGATTATCTCTATGGTCCCTTCCAGCTCTAAATCCCGTTATTTGTAAGAAGGTTATTGCAATAGTCTAATCTTATGATCTCCAAAGTGAGGTGAGTTATGGTCTGACCCCAAGGAGTGTGGAACCAGTCATCAAGTCTTGGAAAGATGGGATACATTTCACTCTCTCTCCAATCCTGGCTGATTTAGGGTGGAACAGTATCACAGAAGATAAACTTCACCCAGTCTCAATACATTCTCTTTCCCCAAAAACCCACTCCGGTTTTGAACTTTTCTATTATTGCTGAAGGTACCACTATCCTCCCAGTGATCCAGATTCAAAACCCTAGTACCATCTTCAACTCCTCACTCCCCCTTACCTCACATATCAAGTTGCCAAATCTTGTCTCTTCTATCACAATATCACTTACATCTGTTCCGTTTTCACGACTTAAGGAACCACTAGTTTAGGCCCCTTTCACCTCTCACCTTGACTACTGCAGCACTCCCTACCTGGGTCTCCCTGTCTCAAATCTCTCCCCTTTCCAATCTATTCTCCGTGCAACTTCCAAAGTGATTTTCCTCAAATGCAGGTCTCACCATGTTATTTTCCTACTCAAACTCCAGTGGGTCCCTATTGCCTCTAGGATCAAATATTTCATCTTTATCTTATCCTTTAAAATATCTATTTTGTATGCAAGACACAGTAGTCAATGACTATAGTAATCTATTATTTGATAAACCCAAAGACCCCAGCTTCTGGGATAAGAACCCACTCTTTGAAAAAAAAACTGCTGGGAAAACTGGAAAAGAGTATGGCAGAAACTAGGCACAGACCCATATCTCACACCATATACCAAAATAAAGTCAAAATGGGTTCATGACTTAGATATAAAGGCTGATACCATAAGTAAACTGGGAGAACAAGGAACAGTTTATCTATCAGATCTATGGAGAACAGAAGAATTCATGACCAAACAGGAGATAGAGAACATTATGAAAAGCAAAATGGATAATTTTGATTACATTAAATTGAAAAGTTTTTGCACAAACAAAGCCAATGCAACGAAGGGAGAAAATTGGGAAAGAATTTTTACAACCAGTCTCTCTGATAAAGGCCTCATTTCTAAAATATATAGAGAATTAAGACAAACTTATAAGAATACAAGCCATTCCCCAATTGATAAATGGTCAAAGGATATGAACAGACAGTTCTCAGATGAAGAAATTAAAGCCATCTATAGTCATATGAAAAAATGCTCTAAATCGTTATTGATTAGAGAAATGAAAATCAAAACAACTGAAGTATCACATAACACCTATCAGATTGGCCAACGTGACAAAACAGGAAAATGATAAATGCTAGAGAAGATGTGGGAAAATTGGAACAGTAATGCACTGTTGGTGGAGTTGTGAAATGATCCAACCATTCTGGAGAGCAATTTGGAACTATGCCCAAAGGGCTACAACAACGTGCATACTCTTTGATCCAGCAATCGCACTTCTAGGGCTGTATCCCAAAGAGATCATACAAATGGGAAAAGGACCCACATGTATAAAAATATTCATAGCAGCTCTTTTTGTGATGGCAAAGAATTGGAAATTGAGAGGATGCCCACCAACTGGGGAATGGCTGAGCAAGTTGTGGTATATGAATGTAATGGAATACTATTGTGCTATAAGAAATGATGATGAGACAGGCAGACTTCAGAAAAACCTGGAAAGACTCATATGGTCTGATGTTGAGTGAAGTGAGCAGAACCAAGAGGACTTTGTACACAATAACAGCCACATTATGCGATGACTAATACTGTTAAACTGAACCCTTCTCAGCATTATGAGGATCTAAGACATCTCCAGAGGCCTCGGATGGAAAATGCTGTCCGCATCCAAAGAAAGAACTATGGAAGTCGAATCGCTCTCACTTATTTTTACCTTCTGTTGAGTTCTGTGTCATCTTTCTGATGATTCCTCCTACTGGTTTTAATTTTTACTTACAATTTCACTAATGTGAAAATATGCTTAATAGGAATGTAAATGTAAAGCCTATATCAGATTGTGCACCATCTTGGGGAGGGTGGTGGGGAGGAAGGGGGAGAAAAATTTTCAACTCAAAAGATTATGGAAGTGATTGCTGGTAAATCAAAATAAACTAATTTAAAAAATTAAAATTCAAAAAAATAAAATAAAATAAAATATCTATTTTGTATAAGTTTTACAATATATAATTAGTGCAGTGTTACTATGTATATATGTAAATAAATATGTAATTATTGTAGGCTCAAAACTTTTTTTTACCAATGGGGAATATGATAAAAAAAATTTCCAAACCTCTAGTCTAAGCCTATATTAAGATGGAGGGAATGGGAATGAAGGAGGGAAGAGATGGGAGAAATGCTATAAAGAAAATATGACATGCATGATCTGACAGATGATGAGAAATGAAAAATGAGGAGAGAAAGGTCAAAGATAAGCCCAAGTTACAAATAATGCAGCAAAAGATGGGGTACAAAGCGAAGAGTGGTGCCACACAAAGAAACAAGTCAGAAGAAGCTAGTTTCAGAGGAGAGATAATGAGCTCCCTTTGATACCCACAGAATTAGAACACACAGAATGTCAATGGATAATACTAAACACTTAAGCACTAAAATATTCTCAACAACTTAGGCTATTTAAGGAAAAAATAAAAGCAATGCCTCCCTAATCAAATCGAGAAGCTCTGCTCTGAACGTTAGTCACTGATGTTATGTGGTTATTTCCCTTTTGAAGGGACCCAGAACAGTAAGGTAAGAATTGCTAACATCTGGTTAAGAAACAATGGGGAGGACACACAAAAATATAAATGTACATTTACATGTGCACATGTTCAGAATGAGAAAGGCAAAGTGCTGGAATATATAGAAAATAGATTTCATTAAAGGCAAATAAAATTCACTTTCCCAATTCTAGTTTTCCCAAACCAGTATGTTCCTATTGCTAACTTTTCCATTTTATACTAGGCTCTTCATGCATGCAAGATAAACCAGAATACTTCTCTTTAAAAGGAGGGATTTAAGAACTGGATTTTTCTTATGAAGTTTCCAAGTTATTTTCCACCACATATTCTCCTGCAAGGACAAACAGTGGGGGAGCAGAAAAACAGAAGCCGTAGTGGTGAGAGAAGTGAACCAGGAGAGACTTGTATCTAGTCCTAGCCCTCTACCAAATCACTGAATGACCTTGGTCAGGCATTTCCCTTCTCTGGACTTTAGTTTCTTCATTTTTAAAAGCTAGATGGGTTAAACACATTATTTCTGTGATCAATTCAATTCAACATTTGTTAAGTTCCTATTACAAACAAACTGAGGATTCAAAGACAAAAATGAAATATTCCCACTCTTAAGGATGGTAGTGGACAGAACATGCACACACCAAAGGTAACTGGAGCACAGAGATAACATTAACAGTTCAGAATACCAGGGAACACCAGGATCTATAGGGAAGGCTCATGGAAGAAAAGGCATCTATCTGGACTAATATTTGAACCAAAGATTTTTTTACATGTGAGCAAAGCATCAGTATTTGCAATGACCAACAACATATGTAAAGAGAGAGAGGGATATGGATTGTAGAGTATAGGCAATGGCTACTGTTCTAGTTGGGCTAGAAAAGGGTAATGCTGGAGATGGGAGACTAAATCCGTGATTTCACAGGCAAAGGGAACTCCTGGATGCAGAAATTCCGTCTACCAATGCAAGTTGGTACCTTCTCTGAACCTTAGAAGGTAAATATCTACAACATTAAATTACCAATGTCACGAGAGGTCACAATGTCACTTGCTGAGGGTCACAGAACCAGTATGTATCAGAGGTAAGACTTGAATCTGTGATTCACCCTGGCTCTGAGGCTAAGCTAACTCTTTGTTCACTATGCCATCCTGCACTGCCTCTCACAAGGGATAGTAAGTTTGGATGGATGGTTTGAAGCCAGATCTTTGTGACAGCAAAACCTAGAAACTGAGGCCAGGGAATGGCTGAATGAATCATGATATATGAGTGTATGGAATATTACTGTGCTGTAAGAAACGATGAAGGGGATGGTTTAAAAAACCTACAAAGATTTATATGAACTGGTGAAAAGTGAAACAAGCAGAACCAGGAGAACAATTTATATAATAACCACAATACGGTGAAGATAAATCCCCTTTAACGACGTAGTAACTCTGATTAACATAGGGACTGATCACAACTCCAAAGATATCACGATGAAATCTGGTATCCACTTTCAGAAAGAAAATTGCTAGACTCTGCAGACCAAAACATTTTCTTCTTTCATTCTTTTCTCTATTTTTTAGGGGGTGGGTGGAGTGGACCAGGGAACATAGCTAATGAAGGAATTTGTTTTGTATGACTGTACATATTTATAACGGATTTTGTTTTTCTTGCCTTTTCAATGGAGGAAGGGAGAAAGACAATTTGGAACTGAAAATAAAATAAAATTGGATTTAAAAACAAAATGAATAAAATGTAAAAAAAAAAGAAGTGGGGGGGAAGAAAATACTTTTTTTTCTAAAAGCTAGAGAAAGACTTGTATGAACTGATACAGACTGAAGTGAGCAGAACCAGAAGAATAATTTATACTACAACATCAATATTGCAAAAATAAACAATTTGATTTTTTTTTAATTTATGAAAAATGAAATGAGCAGAATGAGCAGGAGAACAGTTTATATAACAGCACTCTAAAGACACACAACTGAAATGTGTAAAAACTAAAATGAATGCAATTACCATCCACGATTCTACAGGATCGATGATGAAGTGTGCTCTCCCTCACAGAGAGGCAATGAATATAAAAGTGCAAATGAGACTTTTAAAAAACACAGTCAGTGGGGTAATTTGTTTTGCTTGACTATTCATTTTTGTCATAGTTTTCTTTTTTCAATGAGGTAAAGGACTGGAGGGGAAGAAAATAAATTTTGATTCATTTTTTTAAAACTTTAATTAAAAAAAGGCAGTAGCTGAATGAATGGAGGTTAAAAAAAAAGGGACCCAAGTGTCAAGAATGACTATGAGTCTGGAAACCTCAATAAGTGGGAAGATGGGGATGCTACCAACAGAAATCGCAAAGCTTAGGAAGGAAGAGAAGTTCCATTTAATGATCTTACACACTCTCTGACCTCAAGCCCTTGCCTCTTTTTTCCTAATCACCCACTCTTCTATGTCCATACAATTTCAAATTGTTTTTCTTCAACTACTTCAAGCAGTCAATGCAGGAGAAGCCAAACAAAGTCACATAACAAATGAATATTTGTACAAAGGAGTTCCTGCTGTATCATTTCTCTTGAAAGCACACTAAATAGACACAAGGTATAATATGCTAAAGTTGGTAGTTCCTATTTGTAACCCTAACTTGCTTCCAAGTCAAATTGAACATCTATAATTTGCTACAAAAGCTAAGAAATTTACAAGTAAAATTATTATCAGGCTCAAAGAAAATTAAATTTGTTTCTAAATTATTACAATTATATAAAAGCCAAGTTATTTCCTAGAAAGCGAGGTCACAAGTCCTTTGCAGAACACAGAAGTGCCTGGGCACAACACTGAGCAGACACTAAGAACTCAATCAATCTGTTAGTCAAGTAACTGACTGACTTACTCTAAATACAAAATATATGCACACATTTTCTATCATAAAGCAACAGAGCCAAGCCATCATCAAATTCAGACATCTAAGCATCTCCCACACAAAATGAGGAGCACAAAAAATCGGAAATAGGTCCCCTGTACTCCTCTATCTCTTATAGATACGGGCCCAAGCTGTGTACAGGAATAATTAATACAAAGCAGAATACAATGTATGTAGCAGAGGAATGAAGTATTGGATAAGAGTTTGTAGGTAGGTGTGTGGATAGTGAGTGGACAAGAAAAAAAAATCCAGTTTCTTGAAGGGGCTAGTATTGAGTCAGGCCTTGAAGAGCACAACTGTAGAAATGTGGGGAGAGAACTCACTCCTGGTACAGGAAATATCCTAAGCAAAGGCATATGGGAAGAAAGGAAGAACATGTGTTCAAGAAACAGAAAGGAGTCTAGATTATATTTAGTAGGCAAGAGGTAACCAATAAAGTTTTAGTTTTTAAACAGGGGGGTGGGGGGAGTGTTTGATCAAAACTGTGAGACAGGAAGATTAATCAGGCAGCAATGTTCAAGATGAACTGGAGATGGAGGAAGGGACCAATTAGAAAGGTACTCCAACAGCCAAGGCAGTGGTAACAGAGGGAGCTGGTGGGCCTGAAGTCAGAAAGACCCAAGTTCAAATATGGCCCTCTTAGACACTTTACTATGGGACCCTGGGGAAGTTACCTAACCTCTGTTTATCTCAGTTTCTTCAACTATAAAGTGACGATAATAATAGCACCTACCTCCCAGAGGTAGTAGTTGTGAAGATCAAACAAGATAATTCTTATAAACTGCTTAGCACAGTGCCTGGTACTCACACATATATATACATGTGGAAGTCATCTACTTGGAGATAACTAAAGCCACAGGAGTGGAAATGGTCATCCAGAGAGAATGCATTTGAAAAAAAAAAACACCTCAGGGCAGAAACTTCGGCAGGGCAGAGAAGATAGAGACGCATGAGAAGAGTGTCATGAAAGCAGGTAAGCAGAAGGGGAGGTGGTCTGCAGGGTCAAATGCCACACAGATTCAATAATAAGGACATCATCAGAGACCCTGGAATCATTATTTCATGGCCTAATATGTCAACTCTAACTACTACTAACACTCCTCTACAAAATACAATAGCCAGTTATTGCATTTTGCAACAGATCTAACATAGACACATTAATTTTTATCCTCTAGAACATGAACAGCTCCTGCCCTTAAGGAATCTTATCATGAGAAAGCCAAGAAGCCAATCAGAGACAGCTAAAATGAAGTTCTTTCAGTATTTAGCTTTGCTGACCTCTCTCCTACTGATCTAGTCCTTAGCTTTTTTCTTCTCTCTATCATGTATCTAAGAACTGATTTCTAGAGCTCTTTCAGGTTATGTGATCTCACTGGATCCTCATGACAACCCTGAGAGGTAGGCATTATTATCCTCATCTTATAGATGAGTAAACTGAGGCTGGGAGAAGTTGTCTCTTTGCCCAGGGTCACACCACTAGTCTAAAGCAGAATTTGAACCCAGGTCTCCCTGACTCCAACTCCAGCACTCTATCTACTCAATCACCCCAGCTGCTTTTCCCCTCCTCCTGCTTAAGTGGGCTGAAGCCACGGACCACATCTTGGAAACAAATACTTTAGGAATAAACTTCAGTAGTCTCCATTTTAAAATCCACTTAAATTTGAATTATTCAATTAAATGAAATTTGCAAGAAGAGAACAGATAACCAGAATTAAAAACTTCTCTTCCCATAACAGCCCACTGATATACATTTATGAAAATACCTATCATACGCAACACACTATATTAGGTGCTGGGGTGGATAAAAGGTAAGTAATGTGCAATATCTAACTTTAAGGACATAGATAAAGCACTTAAGGACTTACTACGTTCTAGGTACTATGCTAAGAGCTGTGAATACAAATACAACCAAAAAAAAAAAAACCCAGACAGCTCCTACCCTCAAGGAGCTTACATTCTAATGGGTCAAGACAACATTAAAGGAAGCTGAGAAACAAGAGGAAGGGGGAGGGAAGATGGAAAAGGGGCCTCTAACCAGGGGCAGAAGCAGGTTAGAAGACCAGCACTTGGACAGCTCTGGATCTCACTGATTTAGGTCCTCCCTCTACCATGATGCAGGTCCCAATTCTCATCCTGTAAAAATTGCTTCCACACTTTCCTCTAAAATTCTCCACAAAAGGTTCCCTTAACGTGGGCCCCCCTACCCCATAACTACAGACATCTCAGGAGTAACAGTGAAGCAATACACTGTCTAAATCTACATGTATCGGTTACTCTTTCCCCTTCTACTATATGACCAATAACTCCTTTTCTGTTCACACATTACTTCGATATCACACAACCAGTATGTGTCAAGTCAGAACTTGAACCCAAATCATCACCTGGGCTGCTTCCAGGCTGGCTCTATACTACAGTATGCATATATAGCTGATACGTATACACTATGTATGCATAGCTGACATGTACACATTAAAAATCAACTGGGGGGGATGGGAAAGTAGGGAGAAGGAGAAATCTGGACCTCTGATTTCAATTTCCGAAAAGGAAGCTCCTTCTCCCAATGAAGACTAGAAAATGTGGTGTAATTTTTCATTTTTTAAGTTGCCTAGGGCATTTAGAATGACTTACCTAGGATCACATAGTCTAAGGATACTTCCAAGTGAGAATCTATGATCTTAGCTACACTGTCCTTTCCATTTTAAACCCAGGTTCCTCCTGACCCCAAGGCAAGTCTCTCCACTAGGAAAGTTGTCTCCTATAAATCAGAATAAAAGTATAGAGTCTCTACAAGATGAGGTAAGGGAAATCACTTCCTAAAGGGAGACAGGAAATCCCAAAAGGGTCAAAGAAGCACACATTGATAAAGTATAAAATTGTATAGCATACAAGCTAGGCCTTGAAAGATGGGATAGAGATGGGGAAGTGGTGGAGAAGAGTCAGGATGAGAAAAAAGGCAAGTCATTACAAGAGAAGGAAGTAGCAAAATGGACAAATAGAAAAGAGTAAAGAACAGTTAAGTCATCAAGCACTGGCTGAAGATAAGCATTTGGGTGGAAGAAGGTTCAAGAGAGAGATTTATCAAGAACTTAAATCAATTAATCTCAACTACATATATGTCCTATTTTATACAATTAACTGAAGGTTTGTAGGTAAATCAATCTTTCATAAACAAAGAAATTTAAAATGCATTAGAAAATGTCTTACTTAGAAAAAACCAGCAGAGAATGCCTTAGTAGACAGTAGGCTCCCTAAGTACAGAGATAGTATCTTATCTGAAATTTGTATTTTAGCCCCCTAAAAAAGTTTGTTCAACATAACCATCACATTTCATAACTTCAGACATTCCTAAGATGTCTCTGGTCTATGGCATGTTGTACTTCAAAACAGGGAGGGTTTAAGTTTAAATATAAAAGTTGGCTCTAAAAATGTTTTTAAACCTTCCCCAGACAAGATGGCCAACTGCTACATGAGCATCCCACCTTGTCTCTGACGCACCAAGAACATCAGATGTAGAACAGGGGCTCCTGGCTTTTAATCTTACCTCTACCAGTTACCTGGGTGACCATTAACAAGTTATTTGTCCTTTCTGGGTCTCAGTTTTTCAATCTATAAAATAATGGAGATGGACTAGGTGACCTTTAAGGTCCTTTACAAATGAAAAGTCTATATTCTTATGCCTTTACACACTTTCCATCAAATAGAAAGAGTCACATATTTGTTGAGCTACCTTTAAAGTCTCTTGCTCTATTTGCACAAGCATGTTGTCTTACCCAAACGAATGGTCTACCTTTGAAGGTGAATGAATAAAGCACCTATACAAATAGGCACCTGCACCCCATGACTCTGATACCCCTGACCTGGGCAGGACCACCCTGCAGGCTCCCTAAGATACCACAACAATTTGGGGGCCAGAAACTCACTGTGTAGACCCTTAAGCAAGAACCTGACTTCCCTTTCCAGCTCTCAAATTCTATTCCATCATTTACCCAAAGAGAAAGCAATATACTTATTTAATTATCCAAGAAGAAAAGTAGAAACTGCCTCCTGGTTCCTCTCCTCTCTTCCCTTCCTCACAATTAGGCTATTTCTACCCACCTCACCTTTCACACCTTCCATGAAACAAAGGAACATTAGGCAGTTGTTAAAGAAAATGAGTAAATACCCAGGTAATATACCCATAATGTATAGTAACTGAAGTAGACAAGTACTGTATACTGCTTTAAAACTGAGCAACTTATTCAACCTGTAGACTAAACAATATTTACAAGCTAAATAAAAATACTGAACATATGTGTTAACACTTTAAATGCACAGGCAACTAGGTGGCACAGTGGATAGAGCACCGGCCCTAGAGTCAGGAGGACATGAGTTCAAATCCAGTCTCAGACACATAATACTTACTAGCTGGGTGACCCTGGATAAGTCATTTAACCTCATTGCCTATACCCCCCCCCAAAAACCACATTTTAAATGCAGACAATAACATTATTACTAGCAAACAAGTAAATTCCATAAAGGCAGGGCCTTTCTCTCAACTCTGTATCTTCCCCAGCACTTTATTTTCTAACAACAATTTCTGTGTGGCTGTTTGTCAAGATTAGCTGCCCTCATGTTTGGCCTCTCCACACCTGACAGTGACTTTCAGGCTTACCAATATTCCCTACAGGGTAGGCACTAAATATGTTGCTGAATAAGCCTGTTGCAACACAGTACCATTCTATCTCTTTCCTCCCTTCCTCATATAACATTTTTAAAAACTTCTATAGAAAGATGAACCTTATAGCACTTTTTTCCTCTCAGAAAGGCCAAGAAAAAAAAAAGCTCAGTGTATAAAAATATGAAAAATATCACCACAAGTTATATTTTAATTGGTTCGTCTATAATTTTTGAAAAATCCATTAAAAAGTTTAAGAACACAAACTGATGGAAGTGGGCTGTACACTTTAAAATCTTTTTTCTCTATAATCCTGCTTTGCCAGGGACAGAACAACAAAAACAGCAATTCACACTTACATAGTGATCTTAGCTCTGCAGGGCTCTTATTCACTGTAACCTCTCACTTCATACTCACAACACCCCTATGAGGCAGGGCATATTATCCCCATTTAACAGATGAGAACAATGTGGCTCTGAGGGGGATAAGTAAGTGTGAGAGACTAGATTTGAAGTTACAGCTTCCTGACCCTGAATCCAGCACTCCAGCCAATAATGCATGAAATACTAAGTTTAGCATCTGAAACTTTTAACTGATTTTAAACTACCATGAGTCTTGCCTTAAAAAGCAGTCTCCTAGGTATCATATAGAAAGGAAAGTTTAATAACTGGCCAATTCCTGAATCAATAAATGGTCAAAGGATATGAAGAGTCAATTTTCAGAGGAAGAAATCAAAGCTCTCAATAACCATATAAAAAAATTCTTTGAATCATTAATAATTAGAGAAATACAAATTAAAACAACTCTGAGGTTCTACCTCATACCCACCAAATTGGCAAAGTTGACCCAAAAAAAAAAACAAAACCAAAAACCCCGAACATGACAGCTGCTGGAGGGGCTGTGGCAAAACAGGTACATTAAATGCACTGCTGGTAGAACTATGAACAGCCTGAGCTATTCTGGAAAGGAATTTGGAACTATGCCCCAAAAGCTATGAAACTGTGCATATCCTTTGACCCAGTAACACCACATACACAAAAAAAAGAGGAAATAAACATATGTACAAAAATATTTATAGCAGCTCTTTTTGTGGGGGCAAAGACATGGAAACTGAAGGGATAGCCATGAACTAGGGAATGGCTGAAGATTTATGGTGTATGTATGTGATGGAATATCATTGTACTGCAAGAAATGATAAAGGTGGCGGTTTCTGAACAACCTGAGAACACTTGAATGAACCTGAAAACAAAATAAAATTGAATTTTTAAAAATTAACTGGCTAGGATATTGGACCAAACTCTCAATAACTCACTAACTTATCTTCTGGAATAGAATTTGAAACCTGACCCCATTAGTTAGGTCACAAATCCACCTTAAGGAAGAGTAATCCTAAGGTTACATAATGAGGATGAGGTGTGCTGCCATCTTGTATCTATTATGGCAGTTGCTTATTGAAATTACTCAACTTTTCCTGTTTTGGCCAAATCTCAACTAACTGCAGGTACCTGAATGTAATGTGCTAACATCTTCTAATGTAATTAAGCTGTTGTTATTTAACTTTTCAATCAGACTAGAAGTTCCCTGAGGTCATATTTTCTCACCTTCACAAAGCTAATGAATAATAACCTTTGACATAGTAGGAATTCACTTTGTTTCCTTGAAACCATGGATTCTGGAAAAACATAGGAACCATTTACTGATTACTGTTGACATTCCTCATCACTTCTTAGACACTCAAATAAACACCATTACCAGGCTGTTGGCAAACTTCAGAAATTTTATTCTATCTCTTTCTGTCCAAGGACATCTATACAAATGTCACAGACATTATTGGGTGACATTATCTGGCCAATGAAATAAAGATCTAAATAACAGGAAAAAGAGTAAAATAATAAAAATAAACCTCATTAACATAGTTTGATGGCTCCTTAAGAGTGGGATTGTTCCATTTTTTGTCTTTGTAGCCCTAGCCTCCAGCACACAGTAGGCACTTCTAATAAATGTTAATTGACCAAACAAGACCAGGCTCAATCTTGATATATGAAAAACTAAACAATCCAGAAAAGGTTCAGAGGCCTTCTTTAGCATAAGGGAGAGGGTAAAGAGGCTTGAAATAAAAGAAGAAAAAATCTCCAGTACACATAAAGCTTCACAGTAGTCAGAATTCCTGGAGTCAAGAGTACACTTTCAGAGTCTTTTTGCTGTGGCCCTGGGCAAGCCTCCAAGCTGCTTCCACTCCTGTTTCTTCATCTATAAGTAAAGGTAACACCTGCACTACTAACATTTTGTAAACCTTAGGACACCACAAAAATATGGGAGATATTATTCATACTCTACCAAAATAGCATAGTCCTACCCGTGGCCTTGCTTAGGACAAGTAATCCACATAAGGAAGTAAATGAAATCACCCTAAGAGGCAGAAGGGTAGGGACCTATCATCAGTTGGAAATAAAGTTAAATATGAAAGCAGTAGAGAGAGGCTAATTAAAATAAGACCCATCTCTAAGACTTCAGAATTACTACCCCTGCACGAGGACAGTTCATGAAGCAGAGTAAAGCCACGCCAGCACACAGATGCAGCAAAATTTGAATCAGCTGAAATTCCTCTTTTTTGTTCCAAAGTCTGATTATCCTCTTCCCCTAGAACAACATTTACAGGTTCCATTATTATTTTTCAAACTTAAAAGTGTTACAGCAGGCCAAATTCATTTGGGAAATAAATGCTGCTCTAGACTTTGTGGTAGCAGCTGCTACAATCATTGAGATTGTAGAATTTCAAGTGTAGGCTGAGAATTGGAATACAAGTTCCAACACAAAGCTTTAACTTAAAAATCAAACACAAGAACAAGAGCCAGTTTGTGCCTTGAGCACAGTAGGTACCTGATTAACGCTGTTAAATAAATTAAGGAACTTATGAACAAAGTTAGGAGCCTTTGCATCTACCTAACACCATCTACAAATCATCCTTCAATGTTAAATTAAAAACTAAGGCCAGGATTTTGAAGGTACCAAAGATACCCCAAAACTGGTGTTATTTTTTTTCACCTTATCCTGTTTAATCTTTTTCCATTAAAAAATAAGACTAAACATGTTTAAAGTACTGCTAAAAACCTGTTGAAATCTTCACAAAAAAAATTTAATTCTACACTAGAAATGGAGAATACACCAAAGACAAGTTTACAAGGAGCGTGTATCTCTCTGGTAAAGCCAGCTGGGGCTTAATAAGTATTCCATCGGAGCAGCGGCAACAAATCCCTTACTCCTACAGAGCCTGCAGGTTTCCTGAGGCCTTTTGCTGGTGATGACCCTGGGAGGCAATTCAAACATTAACCAAAATGTGACCCAAGGTGGTAAAGTGACTTGCCCAAGGTTCTTCTGTAAAAATCAGACCCAGCGCCCTCCTATCTCTCACCTAAATGATAATTTAAATCCTGGCGCTTGTCTCTTATAATATAGTTACTTCCCAATACGCCTGACCCCGCCTGACCCCCACACAGTCCCTTGTAATGAAGACAGCAAAGTCAAGCCAATGAATAACTGCATTCAGTGTGCCAATGCCACCAAATGGAGGGAAGTGTTTCATTATCTCTCCTCTGGAATCAAAAGGAGTAAGGGCATTTAATCTGAGTTCAGACCCTTCTAGTGTAGCTTCCACTTACATTACAGACATGCTTTATATTGTTCTCCTGGCTCTGCTGTCTTCCCCACTAAGTCCATAAGTCTTCCCAGGTTTCTCTGAACTCCTCATAGTAGTTATAATGTTGCAATACAACAATTTGTTTGGCAATTCTGCCATCAATGGCAGCCAGCAGCAGCTAGGGGGAACAGCTGATAAGGTGCTGGCACTGGTTTGAGGAACATGAGTTCAAATCCCGCCTCTACACTTCCAAGCTCTCTTCCTGGGAAAGTCACTTAACCTCTGTGTGTTTCAGTTTCCTCATCTGTCAAATGGGGATAATAATAGCACTTACCTGCCAGGGTTGTTTTGAGGATCAAAAGGCAGACTATTTGTAAAGCCCTTAGCCCACTCTCTGGCACACAGTAGCCACTTAATAAATGCTTGCTTTCTTCCTTCTAATGGGCACCCACTCTGCTTCCTGTTTTTTTGCTACCCACAAAAAATATGCACTTTGAATACTCAGCATATGCAGAGTTTAGCATTACCAGATCTCAGATTATATAAAGTAGTTACCAAAACTATCTGGTACCAGGTAAAAAATTTTAAAAGTATGTTAAAACAACAGAAAAGACAAGCAATGAATTAAAAGTGGTCAGACACAGCAGCCATGGGGTCAATAAACCCCAAAACACAAGCTACTGAGGAAAGAACTTCAAATTAGAAAAGAACTGCCCAGAAACTAGAAAGCAGTCAGGCAAAAAGCAACTTCAGACAAGCATCTTAAACTATTTATCACAGTGGGTGAGCAACTTAAACATAAAAGGCCTCATTAAAAAAAAAGCTATCTTTCACAATTATATTTAGAGGAAGAATTCATAACCAAACACACGACAGTAGTGGTCACAAGACAAAATAAATAATTTTGATTATGTAAAAATCAAAGGTTTTTCAACAAATTCAACTACAATAACTAGCAACCAGAATAAAACAAGCTCTTGAGTAAGGGAAAAAAATATATCTTCAGATCAAACATCTGTGATAAAAGTCTGATACCCAAGAGTTAATGAGAACTGCAAAACACATAAAACTAATAACCATTCCCCAAGAAAGGCAAACGATATGAGTAGTTTTTAAAAGTGGAAGTAACAAATCAACAAGAAAAATGCAAATTAAACCGCCCAGGCTTCAGGTCACATTTACAGTGGCCTGGGTGATAAAAGGCTACTTCCATATTGGAATTGCAGTAAGACACTGTTGATGAAGCTATGAATTAGTCCAACCATTCTGGAAAATCGTTGTAGAAAAATTACTAAAGTGTTATACTCTTTGACTCTGTGATCCCACAACTGGGTCTATACCACAAGGTCAAAGATGGACGATAACAGAGAATACAGACCATTTACTATTTCCTCTGGATCCCCACCTTAGATCCACCTTGGCAATGTGCAGAGTAGTCCAAAACTGATTATATACAAAGCCATCACCATTTTATAACAATACATTCAGGATACTTTCCAATCATATTTCATATTTTCATATGACTGTGTTCAGACAGGACAAATAGATAGTGAGCTGGCCTCAAGAGCAGGGAAGGCCTGGGTTCGGTCTCAGACACACACTGTCTGTGTGACCCTGGGCAAGCCAGGCAAGCACCTGCTGGAGACTGTAAATTGCAAAGCTGCATAATTAAAAGGGGTTTCCTCCCCTAAGTGCTCCCTGTGCCAATGACATCACAGGTCCTATCCTTATCCTCTTCAAAAGCATTCTCTCTTCCAAACTGGTCCACACCAGCTTCGTCTTCAATATCCCATCTTCTGCTCTCTCTCCCCCTCATTTGCCCCTGCTATAAACCCTAGCTGCCTCCTAGGCACAGCCCAGAGGTGTCTGACACAAGACTTCTGCTGATGCCCCACCTGCTAAGTGCACTCTCCTCCTTGGCATTTTGTGTGTGCTTGAGCAACCTGAGGACAGAGACCATTTCATCTTTGTCTCTGTATTGCCAAAGCCAACACAATGTTTTCGCACACTGCAGATGCTTAATGTTAAATCAAATTGAAAACAGTATGGCTTAAAGGGAAAATGAACACTTACTGTAAATTGCTGGTCTCTTCTACCATCTTTAAAAAGGCTCAAAATTTTTACTCTACATTCAGCCAGATGAATACTGATTTGGGAACTGTCTAAAGAACTCAATGAATTAAAAAATCACAAAATTCACTGAATATTTTCTTATAACTTTTTTCCAAAAGGCACTTTATCAAAACTTTTATATACAAATATAATCTGCTTTGTTAGAAAAAATGTCATGGCCTTTAAATTGTTTTTAAAAAAAGGCCAAAATAGACTAGATGACCTCTGACATCCTCCTAGCTCTGAATCTAAGAAATTCTGTTCCGTCTCTCATGAGTTTTTAAGAGTTGGAAGTAAACTAAAGAAATCAACTGATCTAACTCCTATATTTTATAGATCAAGAAAATGGAAGCCAAGAAGCTGCTTAGGATAACTTGCCCAAGGTTACCTGATAAGCAGCAGAGACCTGATTGAACATAGGTCCTCCACAAGCCAGTGATCCAGCCAGTACACTCTAGATTCCTGGGGGCCCAACTGGCATTATATCCTCAATGCCAAAAATGTTCAAATTTGCTGACAATGTGTTAACTGGCAAAAGTTTCAAGGGAAATAGTATTACAAATAGAAAAATGCAAGCTTTCAGGAAATGCTAGTTAGTATCCTTAATATTTAAAATTAATTTAGAGCCCTTAAGGCTAACATCCTTGAATATGCTGATAATTCTTATGTACGGAGCATTTCACCACATGGTCAGTTTCAATACAGGTTCTATTTCTGAGACATCACATTTATTTTTACATGGTATACTTACACCAACGATTATAGGAAAAGATTCAGATAAAATTGGCACTAGTGTTTATAAAGTATGCAAGATAGCTAAATTTTAGACAAATGTATTTTTAAAACATTGTTGGTCAGCTGCATCTGACTTTGCGTGACCCCATTTGGGGTTTTCTTGGCAAAGATACTAGGGAGCCGTTTGCCATTTCCTTCTCCAGCTCATATTACAGATGAGGAAACTGAGGCAAAAAACATTAAGTGACTTTGCCTAAGATCACATAGCTATTAAGCGTCTGAGGCCAGATTTGAACTCAGGTTTTCCTAACTTCAAGCCCTGTGCTCTGTCCACTGTGCCATCTAGCTGCCCTATAAAACACGGGCCTTTTCCAATAATCTGCAGTGTTCTAGAACTAAAATCTGGGTTTCAAAAAGTCCATGGAATAGATGCAACAGGTACAAATACAGACTGGGGGAAAATAGTCTGCAAGAAATGACAAAAAGGCACGTGGCAATGGGAAAAGAGAAAAAATGCTCCATAAGACTTTCTGGGTTACATTTTCACCTTCCTATGTAAGTGTAATTAAAAAGGACTTGACTGATAAAGCAGAAATTATGACAAAAAGACTCAACTCTAATGATATCAAGTTTCTGACAAATCTACCAATATAATCCAGGAATACCTGTACTTTTAACTTCTGCACAGTCAGAATTCACTCTTATAATTAATTTCTTCCCCTCCTAAGACAGGTATTGTGTTTGGCAACAGGCCACGTTAAAAGCTTCAGCTAGCTGCTTGGCAGGCAGTAAGCATTTGATCCTCTGAAAACTTTTCCTCTTGTCACTGAACTTGGTTAAAGTGTTAACCATGATCATAAAATTATATTCTTACCCGGCTCTTGATTTCTCCCACTTTTAGGACCTTCTGCATTTAAAGGCATTTTCCCTTAAAACCTTTAGGGAAGAGCCGCTTGGGATAGATAATAATGAAACTGTTTTAGTCTTCTTAGCTTAGTGTTTTAAAACCAGTTACCATTTACTTCCCAAGGACATCTAGCCTTTAGTTCAGTTTCCATAAAACCATTAAAAAAATATGAAGCTAATTCATCTTGTTTCTCAGAGGTTATAAAAAATAAAACTGAAGCATGGGAGATCAACATTTTGTGTAAGGAAAAAACAGTATATTTTAAGAGGCATCAAGAATATCCTTACATGTATCTCTTCAAGTAATCAAATTGAACAATACCTCTTACCTGAAACTTCCTGTTACCTTTTGAAAAATTATACACTAGACATTAAAAAACACTAAAAAAATTCTATGTGAAAAATAAAGTCATACGTTCAGAATGTGACAATTAAAAAAAATTCTTGAAAAAAATGTGCATTTGAGGAAATTGCATTACTGCAGGAAATAAAGAGCCAAGACTATCTGTCTAAATGATTTCTCATTTGCCTTCTGAGGTGTAATTTGGCAAATCCTGTATGAATGCATAAGTGAAAATTTAGCACCTAAAGGCGATGCCGCAAAATGTGAAACTTGGATTAAGACAGATGTACATGAGAGTCTAACTGTAAAAACCAGAAGAGTCAGAAGAGTCCCAGCACACCCTCTAAAAAAGGGAGAAATAGAAACTGTCTAGTAAATTATTTTAAATGCCACTGAAAGAGAAAGCAATTTTAAAAAAATTAATGTCAGCTTTCAAAGAGGCATCATAAAATTTATTGCAGGAACAAAGATCAGGAGAGGAAAGTTTTAAGTACACGTGTTTATAAAGGGAATAATCTATCAAACCACAGGAGGTGGCAGATCTGCCACCGTTATTGCTGTTAGCACAAAGGAATGCTTGGGAAAAAACAATGGCTGCCAGACTCCAAGGGAATTCCTATGAAAAAGAAAAAGATATGAAATAAGGTATATTCATCTCCCAAAAGAAAGAATTATTTTCTAACACTCCCATGTTAAGTACCCCAACTTTAAGATAAACAACTGCTAAAACGTATGGATTCACATCTTAAGTTGTGGGCAAAATACAAGACCTTCAAGCACAAACCAAAGCCAGACTCCTTCACTCTTATTACTTTGAAATATTTCGATTTGTACATTTCTTCCAGTACTTTGGTTAGGCGCTGAATGAACCGATTTCTTTATATAATACATCTCAATTACAGTACATTACCATGTAAACTGAAGAACTGGAGTAAATGTTTGTTAATTCGATTAGTATAGGTCTCCATATCTGAAGTATATTCAGAAAAAAGCCAAAGTAAGAGTTTTAAATATAGTCAACCCACTGAACATCAAGGCAAGCCAAGCAGAAGTCCATGTTTCTATAAAGTATTTTAAGTCATTGTGAATTGAGCTCCAAGAACAGAAACAGGTACCCTATTTTAAGCCTGAAATTATATATCTACAGTATGCTTTAAAGTTAAATGGTAAAATTATCAAGCCAGCTATTATACTTAGACTTCAATAATTTAATTAAACAAAAAAGTCAGAGGTGATAGAAAACAAAAAAGTGAAATCCAATGCAAGGACTTAAAATTATTTTCTTTCTAGAAAGTAATTAAGTTCTTAGAATTTAACCTGATCTTCCCTGCCTACCAAAGGGGCAGACTTCCAACTATCTGTTCACTTAAGAACTATTTAAAGCAAAGAGTCTTATTATCATGGAGTTTTACATCGAAAATATTTCATTACCTATTCAATTCACTGTTACATGATTTAAAACCCTTTCAAACAAAATTTCCACCCACATACACTTAAAGCAATGTTAACAGCAACGACTGGAATTAACAGCTCTTAGTGGCTAACTTTAAAGTAGGTGTAGTGAACCGGAAAAGAGATTCAAGCAGCCAGTCCAACTCATCCTGAGGCCTACGTCTTATGTGCACATTAAAAATCCCTAATCTCTGATCTACTCTGACTCATTCAGAATACTAGTTCCATCTCAGTTGTCACCCTTAAGTACCGTTATTACTACTACAAAGATCAATTTTGAACCATCTTCCATTAGGACTGGACAAATCTGCTCATTTACCTCAGTTTCAGCCAAAACACTGAAATCAAAATTTCCTTTCTCTTCCTAAAAGTTAAAGTAGCTAAAACGTTTATCAGGCCAACAATGAAAAAAAAACACACATTAATTTTAATACTTTTTATTAAACACCTATTACATGCAAAAAAGCATTGTGTTATGATCACATTTTCTTGGTGGAATGGTTAAAAAATATTTTTTCTTCTTTCAAGGCCAAATACTGAATGGTCCAGACGTTTCTTTCCATGAGGTTGCTTATCAATGATTAGTAAAGGGTTTTGAGTTGTTCAACCACTTTGCCCTGTTTCCTGAAAGAGCTGCCAAGAAGAGCCCAAGAGAAAGTCTTCCCAAAAAAACCCCACAAAATTCCCACAACTGTCTCAAACTAATTTGCGGAAACCTATTTTGTTCATTTTTCAGATGGTGTCACTCGAGGTGCAAGGCAAAGGACCGGCCCGTGACAGATCGCCGCTGCCCATCCAGCCTGGGAGCTGGGCATGCACCGCTCCGACAGGCTCCTGCTGCCTCAAGGTTGCAAGGCTCCCGGCAACCACCAGCCAACTCTCCTCTGCACGAGCTTTCCTTTTCCCTTAAAGCGAACACCCCCCACCCACCTCTCTCAGGACTCCCTCGGAGCAATCGACTCCGGGGTCCCAGGGAAGCCTGGCCCACCCTTGGAGAAGGGCAGCCCTTCTGGGAGAGCCTCGGTTTCTCCATCTAAGAAGCAAGGGGTCAGCCCCTCCGGCATCTCTCCAAAGCCTTTCCTGTCCACCCCCCGCACCCCAGACCTCCTGCTGCATGAGCCCCGGAGTGAGACTTAGCAAGTCGAGAGAGAAGCTAAGCCGAGCAGGGACGGACACGAGAGCGGGGGAAGGTGGCTAAAAGGGGGGGGGGGAAGAGCGAGAGAGAGAGAAATAGAAAGAGAGACAGAGAGAGAGAAGTGCACGAAGAAATGAAACTTAATTTGTTGTTTTAAATGGAAACCAAGCCCTCCTGGGGCTCAGGACGGGGACAGGCTGACACGCGCGGCTCGCGGGACGACGGATGCGGGGCGCTCCGCAGCGGATACCTGTGGCTCGGGCACGGCCGCCGGCAGCGGGAGCAGCGGGAGCAGCGGCAGCCGGGTCCACGGCGCTGGAGCCGGGCTCGCGCCCCGGCGAGGCAGAGCAGGGGAGGTGAGCCCCGTGGGCAGAGGCAGCTGCAGCGGACGGAGGGGAGCCGGGAGCCGGGGGCGGCCGCGGCCGTCGGGGGGCCCGGAAGCGGCGGGTGCTGCGCAGGGTGCGGGCGGCCCGCGCTCGCCTCCGCCGCCGAGGATCCCGCCGCCGCCGCAGCCCAGGCCCGGAGCTGAAGCCGCGCTGGCCGCCAACCCTCCTGCATATGAACGACGACGCTTCCCCTCAGCGGCCGCGGGACAAAATAGACGGCGACGCCCCGCCCCCTCCGGCCGCCCTCATTGGCCGCCCCCCTTCGCCCTCCGCCGCTGCCATCAGCCCGTCGGGACCCGGCCGGGGCCCTCCTGCCCTTCTTCCTTCTCCTCCTTCTGCCCTCCTCTTCCTCTTCTTCCTCCTCCTCCTCCTCCTCCTCCTCCCCCGCCACTCCCGTCTCAGCTCCCCGCACGCAGGCCATCGGGGAAGGGGGCGGGGCTCCCCGCCCCCCCACCTTGCTACGTCACGCCCCTCCCCCGCCCACCCGGCAACGTGCCGACGACCAGCCTTGCCAACCGTGCGGTCATGAGCGCGTGCGCGCGTCTCCTCCCCCCCTCCTCCCGCCCTCGGCCCTGCCCCTTTCTCCTCCCCCAGTGCCAACTTCAAGTCAACGCCGACCTCTTTCTCTTTCTCTCTGGAGCTGCTCGCCCCGCCCCTTAGTGGCGTCATCCAACAACTGCCTCCCTGAGCCGGCATATACGCACGCGCCCGACTTCTCCCCGCCCCCTTAGTCCCTTCCTGGGAAGAGCAGGCGGGCACGCCCCAATTTGGAACTGTTCCTCCCGGTCCTGGGAAAGGAGGGGGAAGGAAGGGCAGGAGGGAAGGGCGCCCGAAGGGCGGGGCCTCCCGGGCGCGTGCCGGGCGGCTTTCGTTCTTCGCACGGCACGTGACCCCCTACCTCCTTCCCCACAAGGCAGCCTCCCACGCGAGACCGACACCACTACCACCCCCACGTTCACCACCACCCCCTTGGGGACGCATGCGTGTGGCTGGCCGCTAGGTGGAAAGAGCTGGAGTGACCTTTGGGAGGGCCGGAGCTGGGGCGGGGAGGGAAGTTTCAGCCACCGCATGGGCAGTACAACGTGGCGTTCAGTTCCCCTCCCCCTACCCCCCCCCCCGCATTCGAGGTGAGAAGTCGAGGGACCTAGTAGCCTCCAGTCGTCTTCTGTGACTTCTTAGTGCTCCACACGCACGCTTGTGGGGGTGGGATGGGGGGGCGGAAAATTAAGCGAATGTGTGTAACCCACGTGTTTCTTTACAGTTTATCCCCGTTTTCTGCACGTAGATTGTAAGCTACTTGAGGGCAGGGAGTGTCTCTAGTCTCCTTATGTAGCTGCAGCGTTTTTTTAGCTCGTTACCTGGCATATATAATACCTGGCGCATAATAAATGTTCCCTGAATTAGATTGATCCCCTCTCCCCCACCTCTAGACCGTAAACTCTCTGAGAGCGGGAGCCAGGTCTCAAATGTCACATTACACAATCCCACAAACAAGGAGAATATGGGCCTGGATGCTTCTTGAACGCAGAAAGTGTTTAATTTGTGGAGGGGGGAGGGGCATTTAGTATAGTACCTCCACGTAGTAGGTGCTTGATAAGTGCTGTTTGAATTGAAACATTTGTATCAAGTGCCTGCTCTGCAGATTACATGTATTGGGAATGTGACATAAAGTTGATGACTGTTAATTACATTATATAATATTGCATCTAATAGAAGGCAGCGTAGGATGGTGACTGGGGGGGGCGCTGTCCTGCTTCTCTCAGAGCACCCAAGCATCTCCCTAAGACTAAAAGTTGTGGAGTGTCGAATGTCTACAATAGTGGAGGGACTAAATTCACTGTCAGTTGCCTGCACCAGTGAAATCTAAACCTATGAAATCACAGGTCCCCATTAGGAGAAAGACCCACCCCCACCCCGACCCCCCCAAGGTAAAATACAAAGCCTTCTTATAGCATTTAAAGCCCTCCACAATCACTTTGTTCCACCCCAGCTAGCTTACTTCCTGTTTCCCTTACAAGCCATAACACCTCCTTTCTGTGTTGCTCTGAAGCCCTAGCCTCCTCACCTCCACAGCCTGGAATCCAATCAAGGCTCAACCCAAGTGCGGTTCCCACTGGAGGCCCTCTCCCCATCACCCGGCACTTCCCTCAGCCGTCTGCATTTGCTTATCTGGGATCTCCCCCAGTAGAAAGGGCTCTTTGGGGGCAGAGGCTGTTTTCATTGCTGTGTTTGGGGGCCCAGCAGCACTTAGCCTAGTGCCTCCTACCAAATACATGCTTAATAAAATATTGATTGGTAATTCAGTTGAGAGGTGTGAGAAAACTGAGATCTGATAAAGTAAGCGTCAATACCTACCAAGTATCAGGACCTGAGTCCTGAAAGAGCAGACCTTGGAGGTGACTCCAAAGAAAGGGATGGGAGTTCACCAGGAGGAGGGGGAAGGGACCTTAGAAGCACAAGCAGGAAAGTGCAGGGGTACCGGAGCATAGAATACTATGAAATAAGGCAGAAAAGGAAGGGTGGTGTTAGGATGGATCTTGAATAATAATAAAAGCTAATATTTATGTGACATTTTAAAGTTTGCCATGGGATTTATCTGCTTTATGTAATTTGATCCCCAGAACAACCCTGGGAGAAAAATTATATTATCCTAATTTTACAGATGAGGAAACTGAGTCTAAAAGAAAAGTGAAGTGACCTATTCAGGGTCATGCCAAGTTAAAGAGTTTACTTGCCATTCAGTAGCTGTTGAAGAGTTTTGAACAAAGAAGACACATGGCCAGGTCGATAACACGTGTCTGATAATTTCACATGATAGTTACATGTCATGTGTCCCTCTCAAACTCTAAGCTCCATTAGGGCAGAGGACAGTGTCTTTGAAAAACTTTGTCTCCCTCAGTGCCATGGCACCAAGGATCCAGACCTGAGAAGTGGGAGAAATGGCGATTCCACTGACAAAAAGAGGGAATGAATGTAACGGGGCAGAGGATGGAGGATCATGCAGGGTTCTGTGGAGCTGTGGCTGCTGCAGCCGATGAATGGTGTGGACTACAAACGCTTTAGGGAAACCCTGGAGAGCTGACAGAGTCAGGGGAGAGCCTTCTCCCTCATAGAAGCAATACCGTTGCTGTTTTTCCAAGAAACTGTAGGATGTGAATTGATGCAGAAGAGGGAGTTGGACATGCCAGGTAAGAACTAGATTGTCAGCTCCCAAAGCAGGGTTCCTTGTGTATCTGTGTCCTAGAACCCTTTGTGGTAGTACAGCCTCTGGAGCCCTGCTGAAATTCATGGGGTTTTGTCGATTCAGAATTGAAAGAAGTGCTAAGTTTCAGTTAGAGATTTATAAAAATAAAAAGGCAGTGTTTTTCCATGCAAGTTTGTAGATTCCTCTGAAATCTATCCATGGACTCCCAAAGGAACTTGGCTTAAGAGCTCTGTCCTAGAAGATAAGGACTTACATTGTCCCTCTAAAGTTGTATATGTCCTAACCAACCCATGGCACTTCTAGCACCTGGTATTCATCTCAGAATTGGAGGGAACCTGAGAAATCATTTAGTGCTTTCACCCCTAGCCCTTCCTGTAAATGGGGAAAAAAAACCACTACACACAAATACCATGTATTTACAGTGCATACCCTGGGACAGCTAGGTGGCAGTAGATACAGCATTGGACTTAGAATCAGGAAGACCTGAATTCAGATCCAGCTTCTGTCACTTACTAGCTTTGTGACCTTGGGCAAATCACTTAAGCTCTGTCTGCCTTAGTTTCGTCATCAGTAAAATGGGGATAATAATAGCATTTACCTCCCGGGGTTGTTGTGAGGATCAAATGAGATAATAATTATAAAGCACTTAGCACAGTGCCTGGCACATAGTAAGTGCTTTATAAATGTTAGTTATTACCATTTTGTACCTTATTACGTCAATCAATAAGCTGTTATCTTCTGATGGAATGTAAGCTCCTTGAGGGCAGTGGCTATTTCATTTTTGTCTTTGTATTCCCAGTGATTGGACTGTGCCTGGCACATAGTAGATGTTTAATCATTACTGGATTGAGTGATCTAATTAAACATGTACCCAAATAGGAATCCCAGCATAGTATACACATGGCCATGAACCTACCATCTCTGAGGCACTCAGTTCCACTTTTGGATAGCTTTAATTATTTTTTCTTGTAGTGAGTGAAAATGTGGCTCTTTGTAACTGCCACCCATTACTTTCGGTTCTGCCCCCTGGATCCAAGCAGAATAAGTCTTATCCTTTCCCCATTTGAGTCAGTCAGTAACATGAATCAATAACATCCCAACTTCCCCAATTCAATTCATTTGCTCATGCTTTCCCTTTTCTTGTCTCCCTGCCTTTGCTCATGCTGCCTACCTTCTATGCCTGGAAGGAAACCTCCAGCCACATCTCCTGTAGTGAAAACCCTTCTTTATTTTCAAGGCCAGATGCCACCTCTTCCATAACGCTACCTCTGCCCCCCCCCCATTTCCAATCCACTCCAGCTGGAAGTAATCTATCTCTCCCTACTCTTTTTTATTGCATTTTGCCTGGACTTTAGCACTTAGCACATTCTGTCTCAAAGTCATAGTTATACATACTGAATCCCCCTTATTTGTTTGTGATCCCCTTGAGCACAAAGAAACATGTCTGATTTCATGTCCATCCACAGTGACAAGCACAGAACCTGGTCAACAACTTTAATTCTTTCAAACTTCTGACTTCTCCTTCTAGGTGCTTCTTTCACTGATACCAATCATAACCCAGCTTTCTCTGTACCACTCCCTCATCTCCTTCATTCTTTTTATGATTTTGTGTGTGTGTGTGAGGCAATCGGGGTTAAGTGACTTGCCCAGAGTCACACAGCTAGTGAATGTTATGTGTCTGAATCCGGATTTGAACTCAGGTCCTCCTGACTCCAGGGCCAGTGCTCTATCCACTGTGCCACCTAGCTGCCTCCATCCTTCATTCTTTAGAATACAGTTTCATGTGTTTTTATGAACACAAAGTTCATAACCTGCTTTCTGATGAGGAACTTCTGGATTTAGCCAGGCTGGCCCCCATGAGGTAAACCCAGAGGCCATCCCTGGGTCATTCAGACAGCAGGTGCTTAAAACATTTTTAATCAAGCTAAATTTGATTCCTTATATTCCTAAAAAGGCTTTTGAGGTACCTTCCAATTTTATTTTATGTTTAGATTTTGCCTTTTGCTTCTTTTAGGTGTTCCTTTCTTAACATTTGCTCATTTTCTTTTGTTTGTTTTCATTTTTCTTTTTCATTCAGACTTTTAGGAAGCCTGATTGTTTAAATGAATTATAAAATGCCTTCAATATTCTTATCATCCTCCTTACTTTTTTCTGGGTCATTTGATGGTAGAAATGAGTTACTTTAAATATGTTTTGAGTGAAGGACTTTAAGTGCAGCCCATGGACCTGAATCTTTTTTTTTTTAATTTTCATTCTAAATGTTATAATTCATAATAAAAAATCAAATGAAAAAGATCATATAAACCCACAATTCTACATTCATAGTTTTATAAAAATTATATGTTATCTAACAAAAGCATCTTAATTCTGTTATCCTTAGTTAATCTCTTTTGTATGTGTGTAACTGGAGTGCAGTTGTTGCTATTGTTTTTACATAGTCATAGGAAATACACACATTGTGAGGAATCTGCTTTCTTTACTCTGTATAACCCCATAGAAGTCTTTTCATTTCTTTGTATTTTCCATACCTGTTATTTCTTATGGTACAAAAGGCCTTTAAGAGGGATGGATAAAGGGAAAAATGAGTATATACGTGATGTCCCAAAGGTTTCAGTGTAGTTTTAAGTTTTAAGCTGTAAACTTAAAAATTCTAGATCATTAAAGAGATAGTTGGTGAATCTATGGGGGAAAAAATGGCAGTTATAAAGAGCCAGCATGGCTTCATCAAGAACAGGTAAAGAACAGGTAAACAAACTAATCTCAATTCTTTTTTTTTTAAATAATTACCAAACTGATAGGTGAAGGGAATGATGAAGATATAGTTTATCTGATTTTAGCAGAATTTTTGATAAAATATTTCATACTGTCCTTTTGGAGAAAATAGAAAGATGTAGAGTAGATGATGATACAATTAGATAGATTTGGAGCTGCCTATCTGGCCAGACTCAAAGTGTAGTTGTTAATGATTCAGGAATGATGTTGCAGTGGAGTATCCCAGGGATCCGTGCTTATCCCTGTTCAGTTGAACAGTTCTTATCAATGAGATGGATAAAGTTATAATGGCATACTTAACAGATATTCAGATGCCACACAACTGGGTGAGATAGTTATTGAGGGAAGGCAGCAGCTGAATCCAAAAGAATCTGGATAGATTCAAGCATTAGCCGAGTCTGATAAAATGAAATTCATATCTATCAGTAAAGTCTTGTAGTTGGCTTCAAAAAGTCAATTTCATGAACGTGAGATAAGGGAGATATAGTTAGATAGTAACTTATATGAAAAAGATCTGGGGGTTTTAGTGGACTGCAACACAGTATGAGTCAGCAACCAAAAAAGTTAGTGAGATCTTGGGCTGCATTAAAAGAATCATAATTTACAGGAACATAGTTCCACTGTATTCTGCCCTCATCAGACCTCATTTGAAGTATTATGTTCAGTTGAGAGCTAGGCACCACAGTAGATAATCTGAAGAGTGTCCAAAGGAGGGCAACCAGTGAAGGACTTTGAGTCTGTGTCATATGGGGATCAGCTGAAAGAGACGGATATGTTTAGCCTGGAGAAGACTTACAGGGAACACGATAGTTGTCTTCAAATAGTTAAAGAGGTAACACATGGAAGAATTAGATTTGTTCTTTTTGGCCCCAGAAGGCAGAACCAGTAAGTTGTAAGGAGGCCAACTGAGTCTTGATGTCAGGACAAAACTTCCAAATAGTTAGAGCTGTCCCAAAGTGGAATGGGCTGTTTTAGGAAGGGGTGCATTCCCTGTCCTTGAGGGGTTCAGGTAGAAGCTAGCTGGCCACTTGTGGATACATTAGGTCACTGATAGGATGTAAGTCCTTTGAGAATAGAGATCATGATACCTGACACACGTTCAAAACTTAATAAATGCTCGTGGATTAAGTAATTATTACAGTGAGCAGACTATGTGGCTCCAGAGATCCCTTCTAACTCTAATTTACTAATATTCCATTAAGTTCAAATTACACAGATTGTTTGGCCATTGCTTAGTCATTGGATATATGGGTTCATAGTTTTGTTAGTTTTTTGTGATTTCAAATAAAGTTTTTGAACAGATAAGCCTTTTTGCCCCTTTTATAATATTCTTAGTATATGAGTCCTAGTCCACTGAGATCAGTGAATAAAATAGCTTTATAATTCCTATTGTGTATCATTATATTGCTTTATCTGGATTTTTAAAATTAGATTTTATATCTGGATTCTTTTCTCCTATAAAATCACCCCAAAAAAATCATGTATTGATTCTTGTTTTCAAGTTATGGCCTAAATTTTTAAATTCTTTCTCTTTTTTCAAGGTTTTTTTCATTCAGGTAAATCTGGAAAGGACTTTGGGGAAATTGTTATTTCTTAATTTTTCCTTTAAGAAAATGGACTTTAAAATGCTTCCATAAATCCTAACCAATGGTTCAGTGTACCATAATATAACCTTTCAAATAATTCCCCAAAAGGTACCACTATGCCTTGTTTTGAAAAGGAGTAAGTAAGAGTAGTAGTATTTCACAGACATTTATTGAGTACCTGTTACATACAGAGCATTGCAGCGTGTTGAGAAAGATACAAAAATTATATGACATGGTCTCTGCCCTCATGAAGTTTACTTACAACTATCATGTAACTCACATACACAGCATGTCCCAACAATCATCAAGTCATTTTAAGCTATTAAGGCTTAAAATTGCACAAAGACTTTTAGGACACCCTGTATTGCAATTTGAACTTTACAGAGTGCTTTCTTTCACAACTCTGTGAGATAGGTAATGCAAGAATTATTATCCCCATTTGCTCACGAGAGTTAAAGGACTTGCCTTCAGCCATACAGCCAGTAAGTGAAGGATCTAGGGTCATACCATACATAATCAGTGAGGAAGACAGATGCAAACAAAGTGATAGGTAAAGCCGAAAGAGAACAATGGTTCATACTAACTATGGAGGATCCAGCCAAAGCTTCCAGAGGAAGCAGTATCTGAGTTAGTTTTTAAAAATAGGATTTCACCAGATCAATAAAGTGCAGGGAGCATTTTAGGCAGAGGGAACAAGTGTGAAAAAAAGCAATGAAGTGGGAAAGTAAGGTGTGTATATCATGGGTGTATTCCAGTTTAGTTGAAACATCAAACACATGGAAGTAGTATGAAGCAAGGTTGAAAAATAGGGTGACTGGTAGCAAACCACTAGAAACAAATGCCCTTCAACAAACTGTGTAATATAAATGTAATGGACTCCTACTGCTCGGTGAGAAATGATGACTGGAGACTATAGAGAAGCATGACAAGATATCTGAACTGATGCAAAATGAAGTCAACAGAACCAGGAAACCAATAGAGACAATGACTACAGTAATGTAAGTGAAAAGGATGATGACGAAACAGAAAACAAAACCTATGTCGTTATGATAACCAAGCTTGATTCTGTAGAACAAAATGAGAATATACCATTCTCTTCTTTGCAGAAGCGAAAGGCTATGGTTATGGAATACTGCATATCCCATCAGACGAGCTGATGTGTTGGCTAGCTTTGCTGAATGTTTTCTCTTTTATATGCATTAGTATGAGGGCTGGCTCTCTGGGTAGAGGAAGGGAAAGATATATTTTGGGAAATAAAGATGATATAAAAATGAAAAATATCAGTAAGTTATTTATGACAGATTTTTATTTTTCAAATTTTACACATTTTGGACAGATTCTTGAACTGGTGGCTCATATCCACTGATTCTTTCAACTTTTGTGCTTTTTCATCCCCAGAATTTTCAAGAGCCACCATCTTCACCATGCAGTTCCATCAGTTTTACCAGTTCAAACTTGAGTTTCTTGAGCATCTTGACTTTTTTGGACAAACATATGTTATAGTTGGTAAATATACTGGAAAGCTTTATCTTTGTGTTTTCCAGTGCTTTGTGGAATCAGTTTATTGACAGATTCTTTGAAGTCATTTGTCTACCCTCCTGGGTCATCATCTTCTTGTGGATTTAAGAGACTTGTTGGTGTTGGGCATAAAAACTCTTAAAGATCTAGTTGTTAATACTTTTTGATAAAAGCAACCCAGAATGGGTAGAGCAATTAGTCATTGGTATTTTTAATATCAACATGAAGTCCAATCCTAATCTGTCCTTTTTGGATCATGGAGCACATCTTATCCTGGGTGAGGTGCATTCCACGGGAATTAGCTAAATAGTTTTTACCCTGAACATCTTTAGTAATCAACTTGAATTTTAAAAAATCAACATCGTCATTCAGATCAGGAAGGCTCACTTCACAACCTTGAGACCATTAGAGGTAGTTTTTACTCATGAGTCCTTGTAACCACTGTCTTGACAACATTGCATGTAAAGAACATTCCCTAGTGTCTTAACATCACATCAGTCCAAAATGAATCAACCACTTTCTTTTGAGCTCTTTTTTTAAAATCACCTTTGATCAGCCATCTTGCCGACCACCACGATGCTCCCCAGAAATCCAAAAGCAATAGAAAAAAATTTGAGAAAAAAGATAAAGCAACACCAAGTGAAGAAGGTCTTTGAGTGCCAGGGTGAGGAATTTAAATTTTATTCAGTGGTTCATGGGGAGCCATAGAATTATTTTGAGGAGAAGAAATGCATAAGAAATCATTCAATATATGAAAAATGGGTCGGAGGAGGGGGAAGAGTGGAAGTGGGAAGGATGAATGCAGTCAGCATTCTTTCTGACTTGTACAACCTAGCCATTACTTGGCTTGGGTGGTTGGGCAAGTAGCTGTTTGCAAAACCACTTAATAGATCAGCATTCAGCCCTCACCCAGAAGGTTCCTAACCATACTTGCACCTGCAGTCACAGCGCTGGTAAGAAAGATGCAAAGTCTCTGTATCATCACATTTCAGCATTCAGAATCCCAAACAGACTTCCTGCTCTAGAAAAATCAACATGCTCAAGAAACCCAAGTTCAAATTGGGAGTAGATCTGAGCGATGAAGACCCTAAAACCTAAGAAAAGGGCACAGTTTATTCTAGGTGAAACAAAAAAATGGCCAGGTGCAGGTGGGGATGAGGAAAGTGGTGGGAGGAGGGGAGAGATATTCAGGTTCCTTAGGGACAGAGGAAATCCAACATGGAAAAGGTTTTGATTTCTACAGTGACAGAAAAAAAAAACACGCATCTAATCTGCATCTGCCTGTTATTTAATCCTCCCCGAGCAATTCTTTTTACCCACACTCATAAAATCCATGTGAATCTATACTGAGGTATTCATTTTGACAGCTGGATCTTTTCTACGTAGACAAATGACAGAAAATTGCCTTCATCCTCATTTCCTAATTTCTAGTTGATTTTTTTTCCTGCCTCTGCTGGGGCACCCAAGAGATAAGATTATATTCTGCCATTGCTTCTTTACACTGAAATTGGTTGATCCTTTGTGCAACCCACCATTACCTTCTTCCCACAGAGGGACTTGGTGGACTCTTTGCTGCATTTCTGCCTGTTCTTAACTCTTGACAGAATTGCCTCCACACCTCGTGGTTACCAAGTTCACCTTTTGTGAATGTTTGTCACAGACTTTTAGAAAGTCTTATGCCACCATTCAGCTAATTCTTTTACAGAATTCAATGGGTTGGAGACATGTTGTTCCCTTCTTTAAAAAGCAAATGACCTTTCATTTAGCTTGAACATCTTATATATTTAGGAACATTAAAATAATCACTAGTAACATAATGTTAATTGAAGATTGTCATTTGATTTTACTTTACAGAGCAAACATTTGTCCCATTGGGAGCTGTTCTATGACAGACCTGGTAATCCTCCACCAAACAACTGATCCTAATTGAAGTTGCCTTTTAAGAATTTAAAGAGAAGTTAGGGCCATGTGTCCCTGAGTATGTCTGGACTAACTCCCTTGGTTATATTAGGGCCATTGGGAGTATTATATCTCACTCCTTCTTTACAACTTTATAGATGTCTTAAATTCATGATAGAATGGAAAATGAACTGGTGTGATATCCCAGCACCTACTGCTGAGATCTCCTCCTCTAGAGACAACTGAACACAGTTGCTGAGGATCAAATGTGCTGTTCTACACCAAATCTGGGACATATATTATTACACGGATCCCTTTTTTGAAGGGATCTCAGTCCAGGCTTTAGAGCAGCATAAAGTCACACCACAAATCTGTATGTAGACCCAGGAAACACAAAAATGCCACCTCTATTAGAGCACTAGCAACCAGGGCCACACAAACTAAACATGAGTAGATGTGGGGGAACTGTGAAGGCTTGCCAGACAACAGCCAAGCTGAGCTGAGCCAAAGTGGTACTCCCAATGTCCTGACTTCACTTCCTCTGCATGGTGAACGTCACCAAAGTTTAGCTGGTGTGATGTCTACACACTGGCACTGATTGCGATGTGGATCTCACAAAATTTTTTTGTCTCCTCCAACCTTGGTGGGAGCAGGGCTGTCATCCTTAGTGCATGGCCCAGGCTATGTGCCTTTGGGTCTGCACACATAACAGAGAATCAGGGAATCCCAGCTTTGGCTCTGGCACCATTTTCTCTTTCATTCTGTGACTTTGGGCAAGTCCCTTCCTAGGTCTCAATTTGTCCATCTGTCAAGTCAGAAACTTAATCAATGCTTTTTGAGCTAAACTGAACTGATGATTTCTGAGGGCCCTTCCATCTCTGATATTTTATGTTATTCTGAGGTCCCTTCTAGCCCTGACATTCTTTGTTCAATGTTCCAAAGGCCCTTCAAGCTCGAACATTCTATGATTTGCCCCACTTACATGTTCCCATCCTGAAACAAGTATTCACTGCTCTATAATTCAGATAATGTTTCCCATATGCTTCCAGCTATGTTATCCAGAGACTGTCTCTTGTTTCCCCAACTCCTCTGGCTTCCCTCAACTGATCTGGGAATGCTGTTCCTATTGTCAGCTGTATTCCAGGGTTTCAGCTCCCATTGTGCTAAGCAAGAGGGAGAGACTGAAGTGAGAAAGTAGCAGTACCCTCTGCTTGCCACTCTGAAACACAGAAGATGGCTCCTGGTCCTACTCCCATCACAGAAGCTTGGGAAGAATCACAAAGAAGGTGACCAGCTGTTTACTACTTGGCTCTCCTCCTCTGAATCCCAGTTAAGCCACAGATCCCTGGAATTCATGCCAATGTGGAACAAGCCCTGAGGGTGCAGTATGATCCCAGGCAGGACATCCTGGAAGAGAAGAGATAGGGGAAGCTGATTGCTATCTCCAAGTGTATGAAAGGCTGCCCTGAGGAAGGAAGATAAGACTTGTTATGCTTGACTCAGGACAGCAGCAGGAGCAAGGGGGGAATGCAGTTGTGGAGAGGCAGGTTTCAGCTCAAGGGAAGGAAAAACTTGCTAAAAATCGGAGCTGTCCAAAGTGAATGAATGAACTGCCCCCAAGAGGTCATTACCTCTTGTTCCTCACTGCTGAAGGTTTTCCAATAGAGATTGGTTGTCCAGTTGTCAGAGGCATTGAAGAGAGAGATTCTTGCTCAGGTGCAGATGAACTCAATGACCCATTTATTATTGGTCTTCCAACTCTTAAGCGTCTATGAGGCAGGAGTTCAGGCTCAGTTGAGTTCGGTTGAATCCCCAGAATACCACTGTCCTAGATTAGACCCCAGCCTCCACAGCCTATCTGATCTTTCCTGTGTCCATCAGACTGAAAATCACCCAAAGGCAAGTGACATCTCCCAGACCTAGCCCAGGGTGGATCCCAAAACACTAGACCAAATAAGTACTGGCCTGGAAGAGTAAAAGAGTCACCGGCATGGGAAGGATGACTGTCTTGCTTCTTTCTCTGAGTGTCTGCCTTCCTTTTAACAAGTATGCTGTAAAGATGAATGATTTGGTATCTTTCAGCCCCTTCAAACCTGATCACATATGAATACATAAGGGGTGCGTCCAATTTAAAAATGGTTTCCAAGCCTAGCCTACACATCTGCAAGTTTACCCCTTTAAAATTTAAAAATAGCAGCCATCAGTTCTTAAACACAAGGTGTTAAAAGGCAGTCAAGACAGTAGGCTATCATACTTTTGATCTTAAGTTCCTTCTCAAGAAGCTTAAGAGCAAGGGCCCTGTGGAGGGAGCAATATCCTAATCCTCCACCTCCATGCATATTAAGCTCGTTTTCCTTCATTGTGGAGACTTAATTGACTCACAGGATAAAAGGCTGTAGCTATTGACATCATTTCCTATCCACCTAAGTACAACGCAGCCATGAGGAGTTACAGATATTGAGTGATGCTTATCCAGAGGAGCACAATGGGCAACTCAGGCAGAGGGGCTCCATTCAGCCGAATCATCTCAGGCTGGCCTCCATGTCTGTCTGTCGTGCTGTGGCTAAGTAAATATCCTTTTGTTAATTGCTGAATGCTCTGTGAGAATTTCATTTCATTCCAATATCCAACATCAGCTCCCAGAACTGACCTGAGTCAAGGCTATCCTAGAAACACCGTCCCTCCCAGTGTTGTGTAATTCCTAGAGGGTCACAACTGAAGGTTCACCGAACTCTGTTGTGGGAGAAGGGATGTTATCCCTCCCCTCCCTCCTGCCCTCTGTAGACCCTGGAGGTAAAGGGGAACAAGGAAGATGCCCAGCCAAAACCCTTTGCCTTGAGCCCTAAGCCCACTGCTTCCTTGCTCAGCACCTGCCTCTAATGCCTTCTCTCAAAGGTATGAATAGGGATACCTCACTGCTTCAAAAGAGGTCATTATTAGGCCTCTTTGAAAAGGTTAATTCAGTTCAGCAAGTACTTCCTCACTACCCACTCACTTTCCATTCCCTGGCAGTCTGGTTCTTGCCATTAGCACCCTAGTGAAAATACTGTCTCAAAGGTCACCAGTGAGCCATGCAACTTCCATAACCATCAGTTTACACATTTGCAAAATGAGGGTGTCATACAAATTTATCCCCAAGGGGTCTTCCATTTCTAACAGCTTATGGTTTCATAACTTCTTAATGGCCAAATCTAGTGACCTTTTCTCAGTCCTTATCCTCCTTGACCTCCCTTGATTGTTTCATGGTGCTGACTACCCACTCCTTCCTTGAATTCTGTAAATGGAACCTGCCCTGGCTCTCCCCCTAATTAGATCCATTCCTCTGTCACCTTCACTAACTTCTCTTCCTCTACTCACTTCCCCAGGATAGATGTTCCCCTTGGGGCAGCTAGGTGGCACAGTGGTTTGAGCACCCGCCCTGGAGTCAAGAGGACCTGAGTTCAAATGTGACTTCAGACACGTCACACTCACTAGCCGTGTGACTCTGGGCAGGTCACTTAACCCCAATTGCCTCACCAAAAAAAAAAAAAAGGATAGATGTTCCCCAAAGGTTTCTTCTCATCCCTAAACCCTCCATTGCTTTCATCTATTTCCATAACTCCAATTGTTACCTCTGAGGATCACTCCCAAATTAACATATAAAGAAGTGCTTTGCAAAGCTTAAGGTGCTGTATAAATGTTACTATCAAATCTACATAAACTCATCCTTTCTTTTAAGCTGAACCCTCCTTTCCAACTGCCCACTGAACATCTTCACTTAGATGTCATGACAGCCGTTGGAAATTCCACATGTCTAAAACCAGCCACCTCAGCTTCCCTTCAAAGTGGCTTCTCCCTTCCCTTCTACCCCTGACTTGATTGTTGTCAAAGAGATTCTTTTGCTGAGTATGGGTTGGAGTAGGTGGCTTCTGGGATTCCCTTCAATTCTGAAATCCAGTGACTCTCTTTCTGTTATGGCATTGTAAAGAAGTGGCCACGCAGAAGAGAGAGGCTTGCCTTCCTTATTCTCTCACTGACCCAAACCACTAGGCCTCTCTGACATAGCTACCACTAGTTCCTGCCTTGGCTCCTGGGAAGTCCCCAATACTTCTCAGTTCTCCTGGCCTAAGCAAAGGACCGAAACAAACAAACAAAATCCCAGCAACAACAACCCTTCTTCCATTAAATGAACCAAGACACAGTAGGATAAAAAGTAAACCTTGAGCGATCAAGGGCAAGGGTGATATGGTAGAAAGAGAGCCCATTGGGAATTGAGAGGCCTATGCTCCAGCATTGGTTCTGCCATTCTTTTTTTCTGGACACATTGACAAGCCTTTTAGCCTCTGTAACCTTCAGCTTCCTCATCTGTAAAATGGGAAGAATATTTTAATTCTCTACCTTAAAGAGTGTTTATGAGGGAAAAACTTGGTAAATTTTAAAGAATTTTAATAGAAATGGGAGGTGATAATAGCATTCGTTATTCAGCCTGGCACCTCAGGCACTTGCTTAGTGTGGGCAAGTCAGTTAAATTCTCAGAGCCTCTCTTTCCTCATCCGTAAAGTGGAGATAATGATATTTGCACTCCCTGGCTCACTCTTTCAAGCCAGGCTGTGAAGGATTCTGGATGGGCACCCAAGGTGTTGCAGTGTTTCTTCTCTACTGCCCTTGGCCACTCACCCCTGTTGTTAGGGGGCCAGTGACTAGCACCCCATTTCCTATTACTTTAACATCACTCAGCTTCACAAAAGAATATTTACTTCAAGGATATTATAGCAAGAACAAATATACAGGCATTTCCCCAAACACATGGCATGGTCCCACCAAATTCATGTCCAGTTGCAACACAGATGCCAAGTGAGTCCTTCTGCTGGGCTGGAGTCCTGAAAGTCACCGCTGATGATTGACTCTTGCTCCTTCGGGCCATTGGTGCTGCACTGGGTACAAAACCCAGCATGGATGGTGACTCCTAGATTCCTATAACCTGTTCTTCCAACCGTTGCTTCCAACTCCCAAGGCTAGAGATTCCATTCCCTTCACTTCTAAGGGAAAAGCCCAAAGTCAAAGGCCAAGAGCCAAGGCCTGTTTCTTAGGTGCCATATGGCCTCAGAGAGTGAAAAGCACCCTCAAGGCCTTCCCTCTTACCACATGGTCTCTCACTGGGCACCGTGAGCAAAAGAGTCACTGAATGAAGGAGGAGGAAGCCAAAACTGACAGGCCTTTTTGAATGCTTCTGAAGCCAATCCAAGAGACTCTTTCGCCAGTTATGGAATGCTTACCCACACTCTATGGTCTCTCAAAGGCACTTCATTCATAAGACATCATGATTTCATGAAGCCAGCTCCTCAGCATCCCCCTTGGGGAGAGGTTGCATCAGCCAAGCAAGCTGATAGGGTCTGTGCACGTGCCAGACTCCATTACGTGAGGAAAGTACTGTGCATACTTTAAAGCCCTATATAAACATGAGTAATTATTATCATATGGCTGCATCCCCCCAAAAGGGTACAAACAGTGATTGTGAAAGATCAGAGATGTGAGATATCAGTATATGCTGAAAGAATTAAGGAAGGATTGTAGGAAAAGGTAAGAAAATTACTTAGGCCCTACAGATAGGGATTGGCTAGGCAGAGAGGACCAGGGTGGAGCATTCCAAGGAGGGAGAACAACATGACTAAAATCAAGGCCAGGAATGCAAAGGACAGGGAGGAGATGTGACCCCTGAAGGCTCTACTTTAAGAAGTGGAAGCCAAGGGGTTCCCAAAGTGGTTTGAGTGCTGGAAGGTTGTCCATAGAGTTCAGGGGGCATCAAACTAGGATTCCCCTGTTCAATAAGGCATTCCCTCATGATTATAGGATATGAGTCTAAAACCTTATGTCAGATTACCTCTCATGGACCTGTTCTTCTTATCTGACTTTGTTCCTGCTAAAATATCACCTTCAAAACACTGAAGTACTACAATGGGAGATGCCAAGTCAAGAAATAAGAGATAAACTGGGCCTCCTGGCAGCAATGTGTAGCTAGAAATCAGGCTCAGCAGCCATGACACCAATGCCCAGGGTGAGGCCTCCCAAAGAGAAATTCAATGTAGACCCTGTAGTGGGTCAAGGCAAGAGGCAGGTTGGGAGACCTTTGAAGCATTTCTTGTCCCTTATCCCCAGTGTGTGGCAGGATAAAAGAACTGGCCCAACAATCCTTATTAGGGGTTTGCTCTTGGTAACCAGGCAAAGTTCCCGACTAGTCGTCCAGCAGGAGAGAGATCAGATTCCAAGCACACCCACCACATGTTCAAGTGGTCAGCATCAGTTCACCCAACTGTGTTCCTTCAGTAAGTGCCATCTGCTTCTAGTGAAGCAGTGGTTTGGGAAATGTAAGCAAAAGGCCCTTTTAAATGAAAAGGATCCATAAACTTAACATGGAAGCCCTGAAGTTTATTTGAACAAAAAAGCCACAGAAGAAGTAAAAAGCATTAATGAACTGGAGTGACACTGGAGAGCTGTTTTGTTTCTTGAGAGTTATGATAAAGATATTCTGCAGTAACATCTAAAGGAAATTATTGGTAACCACAGCTATTGAATTTCACAATACAGCATGCTACAAGTACTGAATTAAAATGAATTATATTTTTAAAATCATACTTTCCAAGCCAACTATATTCCCACTCTATATTTACTGTACTTACAGAAAGAAGTTAAATAGAGGTATTGTGCCCTCCCTGCAGCAGGATGGTTTTTTCCCTCAATTGTAAATATTTTATGTATTTTGCTTAGATGTAAAGGAAGAGAGAAAAAAAATCAAATACTGTCTTATGCCAGCTTGCCACCTGGGTCAAACTGATGTTTTATTAGTCTGGGCAATAGAGCATGGTAGGGATGGATGGAACTCAACAAAGGGCATAGGGAGAGGAGGAGGGCCTGTGCCCACAGTTCAGTAAAATGATCCTGAATGCCAGTTATGTTTTCAGTCCTCTTTGGACAGGTTACAGCTCTGACCAACTTCCCAGCGTGCTCTTGAGAGGCAACTGTCTTTCAATTTGATCCAGCAAACATGTATTAAGCACCTAACAGAGACGTTTTGACTTTTATCTTGCCACTCTGGAAGAGAGAGAGTGAGGCTGAGGACTTTGCACAACTCTGCCTCAGTTAAATTGAACTCATTCACAAGTCAAGACATCATTCCATCCATGTCATTGGTTTTCTTCAAAAATGAAGGAGGAACAGCTCTGTGCAAAGCACCTTGCTGAAGACTAGAGATACAGAAACAAAATGGTCCCTGCAGTCAAGAAGAGGAATGTGTGTGATCCGGCTCCACTCCCTCAGGGTCAGACTGCTGCGTCATCACCTCAGGACACCTACAGACCTAGAGGAGGTTGAGAGGCTTCTCTCTAATGCATTAGCTTGAGCCCCCACAAGCCACGGGAGCCCACTGTTAGGGGGCCAGTGACTCGAGTGCCACTGAACCATTTAACGTCCATTGGCCTTTACAAATGGGCAGCGAGGTAGCACAGTGTATACTTCTGGAATTACCTTCGTAAGTTCAAGGCAGTCCAGCCTTGGATACTTACTAGTTGTGTGATCTTGGGCAAGTCACTTAATCCTGTTTGCCTTAGTTTCCTCCCCTGTAAAATGAACTGGAGAAGAAATGGCAAATCACTCCAATATCTTTGCCAAAAAAAAAAATCCAAATAGGGTCACAAAGATTTAAACACGACTGAAAATGACTGAACAACTAAAGCCTTTATAAAGGAATATTCGCTTCAAAGACATAAACTCAAACAAACATGCACATTCCCCCAACACCTCCGGGGCCCCTTCACGCCGTACCACCTTAGTCAGTGGTAAGAAGATGAGTTGCTTAATTTAACACAGTTCCCAGAGCCTTGATCTCGCTAAATTCATGTACGAAGTCGGCCTCTCTGCTTGATGACCTCTTGCCCCTGTTTCAGAAAGGAACTGAAGTTCCCTGGCGGTATCAATGCTATGCTGGTTGAAAAAGTTAGCCTGGCCTCAGACTCCAAAATTCCTGTGGCTCTCTCCCAACCTTCTGAAACTCCCAAGGTTGGCCACCTCACTCCCTTCACCAAGATCCCCTAAAAGCAAATAAGGCAAAGAGACTACAGCTAAAGATGACAGACTTTTTCGAATGCCTCTGCCACCCATCAAAAAGGCTCCTCTTCACCACGTGGCCAGCCAAGTGGAACCAGTCACAGAATATCCACATATGCTCCACAGTCCCTCCAAGGCCCTTCCCTGACATGGCACCATGATAATCCCAGAAACAGGTTCACCAGGGGGAGAGTGCCCTCCCAGGTGTTCTGCACATGCCCAGACCTCCATTACAGTAGCTTTGTTTTTCCTAGAAAGGATACAACACAATACAAAAAAGTAAACATATTTGAAGAATAAGAGAGCAGTAAGAGAACAAGAGGGAGTTTTAGGGAAGGCTTCATGTAGGAGATAGCACCTGAACATGAACCCTGAAGGATAAAAAATAGTTCTGAAAGGCAGAGATGAGAAGGGACGGCGTTCCAGGTATGGGCACAGCTGGTACAAATGCTCAGAGGGAGTATTTAAAGGAATAGAATGTGGAGGAAATAGCTAGTAGTCCAGAGGATGAAGAGTACCCATAGGAGAACGAGTAAGTCTAGAGAGACTTGAGAGCCAAATTGACAAGGAGCTTAGATACCCGTTTGAAAATTTTGTATTGAATCCTAGTAGGCAATAGGGAACCACTGACATTTTTGGAGCAGGGGAGTGATAGTCAAACCTATACCTTAGAAAGATTATTTGGTCATCTTTGTGCTGGAAAGATTAGAGGGGAGAGAGGCTGGAGGTAAGGGAACAGTTCAGTAAAGACTATTGAAATATTACAGGCAAAAGATAATGAGGAAGGGGCAGCTAGGTGGCTCAGTGGATAGAGCACTAGCCCTGAAGTCAGGAGGACCTGAGTTCAAATCTGACCTCAGATCAAACACTTGACGCTTACTAGCTGTGTGACCCTGGGCAAGTCACTTAACCCCAATTGCCTAAAATTTAAAAAAAAAAGATAAGGACTTGAGGACTTGAGCTAAGTGGTGGTCATGTGAGTAGAGGAGGGGATCAATCCAAGAGATCGCAGAAAGAAAATTGACAGGACTTGGCCATGGGAGTGAGGGAGAATGAAAGGTTGAGGAGGAGTCTGGGTGTGTGGATCTGAGTGGCAGGGAGGAGGGGGAGGACGGCAGTGTTTCCAACAAAGATAATGAAGTTTTGAGAAGGGGGGAGTTTAAAAGGAAAGAGGAAGGTTCTAATATGTTAAATTTGAGAGGCCTAAGGGATGCTGAGACTTGACCCTAGACACGTTCTCCCAAGTGACAATGTAGGACCAAAGTTCATTATAGAAACTGGGGGTGGGAGTCATCTGCGTGTAATGAGATGACCAAGGCAGAGAGTGGGGAAGGACAGAGCCCAGGACTGAGCCTTGAGGGATACTGCTCTGAGGTGGCAGGAGAATCAGGGAAGACTGAACACGAGTGGTCACTCACACGACTCTCTGGGATCCAGCCAGAGTGGCCATCCTCTGCTCCTCACACACACCACATTCCTCCACGTCCTCTGCCTTCACACTCCCCAACCGCCATGCCTAGAATGTGCACTCTGGCTTACAGAGCTCTTTTCTTTGAGCTACAACTCGGAGTACTACCTTCTCCCTGAAGTCTTTCCTGATTCCTCCCAAAGCACTTGGTATTTCACTACTTTGTATATATTCATATATATTAACAGTATATTTATACTGAGTATATTTTATATGTCTTTGTTGTCTCCTCCCTCCAACCTGAGAATGTAAGCTCATTGTCCGCAGGGATTGCTTCATTATTTAATTTGTATACCCTGTGCCTGGCACATAGCAGGTGCATAATAAATGTTTATTCTCTTCCCCTTTAGGTGTCTCAGACTCACTATATCCATTATCTTCTCCTCTTCCATTCCCCCAAACCAATACTTCCTCAATTTCTCTATATCTGTTGAGGGTTCTATCATTCTCCCAGTCACCTTGATGCCATTCTCAATTTCTCCCTCTCCATCCCCACTCGTCTCATATCCAAAAGGTTTGGTTGTTTTTGTTGTTCAGTTGTGTCTGACTTTCCGTGACCCCGTTTAGGGTTTTCTTGGCAAAGATACTGGAGTGGTTTGCCATTTTCTTCTCCAGCTCATTTTATAGAGGAGGAAATTGAGGCAAACAGGTTAAGTGACTTGCCCAAGGTCACATAGCTAGTAAGTAAGTATCTGAGTATCTGGATTTGAAATCAGGTCTTCTTGACTCCAGGGCCGGTGCTGTATTCACTACACCACCTAGCTGACCCATCCAAAGAGTCAGCAAATCTCATTGATTCTGCCTCCATGACATCTATCACATCTACTCATACTCAGTAAGCATTTATTGAATGCCTACTGTGTGCTAGGCTTTGTGCTAAGTGCTGGAGATACAAAGAAGAGCAAAAGATGGTCCCTGCCCTCAAGGAGCTCACATCCTCATGGGGAAGAGAGGATAAGGAGCAAACAAATACGTACGAACAAGTTATATACAAAGAAAATAGGAAATCATTAAAAGAAGGAAAGCACTAGGATTGAGAGGGGTGGAAAAGGCTCCCGATCGAAGCATCCCCGTTCAGACTTCCGGTCCTAAAGCACTGCAGGCACAAACCTGGCCATACCACACACCTGCTCAAAAGCTTTCAGAGGCCTCCTATTACTTCCAGGATAAAATGCAGCCAATGTAGCCAGACCCTGAAGCCCTTCCACAATCTGGCTCCCATTTGTCTTTCTAGTCTTACTCTGTTCTAGTCCACTTCACAAGTTCTTTGTTCCAGCCAAAATGTATTACTTGATTTTCCCTGAAGTGGACATGTCATCTCCTACCTCCTTGTATTTGCAAAGAGCTGCCACACCATCCCTGGAATTCTCTCCTTGCCTCCATCTCTTAAAATCCTAATCTTTCTTCAAGGCTCAGCTTTTCCCTAGTTACCCCAGCTGCTACTATGCTGGCTCTCCTCCATGTCTATGCACCCCACTTCTAGATTTCTTGCATTCTCCCAACAGAATATTTCTAGGGGCCTGGGACAGGTTTGGTTTTCTTCTGGGTCCCAGTGCCTTTCACATAGAGGGCAGTTGACTCAATTCCATTCAATGAGCATTTATTAGCCACCTACTGTATTCCAAATGCAGGTCTGAGGGCAGGGGATAAAAGACAAAACTAAGAATCCTTCACACACACCCACACACACACACACACACAAAGATACAAACATAAGGTAATTTCCAATGGGTAGGAAAGCACTAAGAACTGAGATAATAGAACCATAGACTTAAAGCTATCTGTAGTCAATTGGTTTTCAAAGTTTGGTCTTAGGATCCTGGAGGTCCTCAAACACCATTTCCTAAAGGTCTGCAAGATGAAAACGATTTTCATAATAACAATATGTTTTCATTTCTAATAGGATAAATATTGATAGATATAACCCACATAAACAAAAACCCTTTGGATTAGAAGAGGTGGGTCTTCAATAATTTTTAAGAGCACAGAGAGGGCAACTAGGTGGTACAGTGGATAGAGTGCTGGGCCTGCAATCAGGAAAAACAGTGCAAATCCAACCTCATGATAGCTGTGTGAACCCCTGTTGCTTCCGTTTCCTCATCTGTAAAATGGGGATTAAAAATAGCACTTGCCTCCCAGGGTGTTCCTGAGGACCGAATGAGGTCATAATAGCAAAGCGCTTAGCACAGATAGTAAGCACACAGAGTAAGTGCTGTATAAATGTTAGTATGAGGCCGTTCTGAGATCAAAAAGTCTGAAAACCACTGATCTCATCCAAACTTATTTTATGTGTAACCTATGACCCGGCATCCCCAGGCTCTGGGGTCACACAGACCGAGTGTCGGTCCTTGTTTGTTCATGACGCTCCTCTTCAGAGTTGACTCTGAATATTAATGAATATTAGTCGACTTATTGGAGGACAAGACCATCTTTGCATCCAGCCCCCACCCCCACCAAGCAGTCCACATCACGGACAAAAATTCCAAGAATCTGTGATTTTGTAAGCGGGGGTCACTCTGGGTGCGGTTGGCCGTTCGTCTGCTGTCTGTGACTGTGACAGCTATCTCGACCGGTTGCGACCCACGTGGGTCCAGGAGATAAATTCTAGATTTGTGGGAGGCATCTAGAGACAAAGTGAGTCGCCAAGGGTCACCGAGCTGACGAATGTCAGGATTGGAAGGCAGGTCTTCCTGACTGCAAGCCCCTGACTCTATTCTCTGGGCCAGCTTGGCTCTCAGTAATGAAGCATTTCACAAACATGTGCTGGATATAGATGGATTAAAAGATCTCATGCACGATATGTGCATGATGTGTGGTCGACGCTAGTTTTGCATTCACTGTGTCCTATCACAATATGACACGTGCTGCTGCTTCCTTTCTGCGCCATCTTTTTAGGGGCATCCCCCCTTTTATACTAACTGTTATTGCAAGCACGAGCAAGACCCCAGATCTCTCAGCTCTGAGCATTCTCTCTGGCTGTCCTTTGTGCCTGGAAATCTCTCTCTCCCCCACTCTACCTACTGCCTTCCCTGGCTTCCTTTCAATCCCAACTGAAACTCCTTCTTTTACTGGAAGCCTTCCCTATCCCCTCTTAATTCCAATACCTTCCCGCTTTTGATTATTTCCTATTTATCTTGTATATATCTCACTTTGTATTTGTTTGTGTGTTCTCTCCCCCATTAGATTATAAGCAAGGTGGCGCAGTGGATAGAACACTGGCTCTGGAGTCAGGAATACCTGAGTTCAAATCCAGCCTCAGACACATAACACTCACTAGCTGTGTGACCATGGGCAAGTCACTTAACCCCAATTGCCTCAGCAAACAAAAAAAAAAAAGAAAAGAAAAGATTATAAGCTCCTTGAGGGCAGGGCCTATCTTCTGCCTCTTTTTGTATCCCCAGAGCTCAGCATTAGTGCCTGGTGCTTAATAAATGTCAGTGGATTGATGGAGAGACAGTTTCCTAAGTTGCTGTGACCAGTTCTCTGGGGCTGAGCCTCTGCCTTTGCTTACATTAGTCTTCTGATGACAGACGCACAGTCTGTAGGGACACGTTGTGGTGGCCTTTCAGCTTTGGTCTGTCCTGCCAGCTGGCACTCTGGCCACAAAGCAGTGAGCGCCTCAAACAATGAGAGGTTGGAGCAGCTCATTTATTAAATAAATAGCTTCTATTTATTGTGTGTCATCTCCCCCACTGTTCTTGTGTGGCCGTCTTCCTTTGTATCCCCGGCACTCAGCACCGTGCCTGACACATAGAAAGCATTTAATAAAAACCTGTGGATTGTTTTTTATGCAGCACTTTATACTTACAAATCCTCAGTTGATTCTCACAACAATCCTATTAGCTAAGTCATACATTTTCCTATAATATACTAAATTTAATAATGATGATAGCTAGCATTTATACGTTACTTTAAAGTTTGTAAAACACTTTACAAACATTATCTCATTTCATCCTCACAACAGCCCTGGGAAATAAGTGTTATTATTACCACCATTTTTTTTCCAATGGGGAACTGAGGCAGGCAGAGATTAAGTGACTCACCCAGGGTCTGTTTCAGAGGCTGGATGTGAGCCCAGGCCTTCTTGATTCCAGGTCCTGTGATTTATCCAATGTTTCCCCTCAGTTCATACACTTGTTCCATGAAGTCGTTGGGGGCAGGATAAATTTCCAAATTGGACATTTTAAGGTCAATGTGACTTAATAAAGATTTTCAGTTTTAAATATAAGCCCCTCCTCTTCTAGAATGGGTATGAAAATGTTCATTTTGTTTCCTGTTTGTCAAGTTCAGAATAATTTCTAAATAATTTTTTAGATTAAAAAAATAATAAAGTCTGTGTGACTTAGGCAGCATGATATAGTGGGCAGAGTGTTGGACTTGGAGTCAGGAAGACCTAGGTTCAAATTCTGCCTCTAACACTTAATGGCTGTGGAACCACAGGCAAATTGCTTAACTGCTCTGTGCTTCAGTTTCCACATTTCTTAAGTGATGAGACTGTATTAGATGGTCCCTTCCAGCTCTTCATCTGCAACCATGATCTTACAAAGGTTTGCAGTGACATGTGCTTGTCTCTGAGTGATAACTCTATCCATCATAAGCCTAACTCCTGAATTTTGATTCGATGTCATAGGATGGTGATATGTTCATTTGTATATTGCTGGTAGTTTTCTTCTCCTGTGTATATTTCAGGTAAGAAACTTTCTCATCAGCAACCATTACCTGAGCGCTGGATTTGTTATTTGTGGATGAAAGAAAGAAATATTCATTTAGCAGATTTAGCAGAACTGTAACATTCTGATTGTTTCCTAGAACTATTCCCCAGGAATATGTGATGGTTTGCAAAGTGATAAAACATTTTGGAAACAACTGAGTTGTTTAGAGTGACTTTTGGCATCGTGGACATATCTGTTATCTAAACCAGGGGGTCCTTAACCTGTGGTCCTTAGCCTCCCAAGGGGTCTTTAAGCAGATTTCAAGGGGGTCCATCGTTCCAATGGGAAAACAATCATGTGGTTATTTTCACTAACCTCTAATTGAAATTTTCTTCGGTTATAAATGTCAGCTGTAAAACATGATGCAGAGAAGGGGTCCCTTAGGCTTCACCAGACTGCCCAAAGGGTCCATGACACAAAAAAGGTTAAGTTCCTGACCTAACCCCAAATCTGCCATAGAAGGATATTCTGCAAGACCCCCAAAACACAAGTGCAGGACTTTACATTTACATACCTATTCAATTTCATCTTATCAATTAGTCATTAAACATTTTTAAGTCTTCTATGTGCCAGGCATCCTGCTAAGCACTGGGGGATATAAAGAAAAAGACAATACAATTTCTGCCCTCAAGTAGCTTACATTCTAATGGAGGAGACAACATGTGCATATGAAGCTACATACAAGATACAGCCAAAGTAGATGCAAAGTAGCCTTAGGGGGATTGGCATTAGCAGCTATGGGAAGGGGTTAATGACCAGGAAAGGCCTCAGATACTTCCTGGGCAAGTGACCCTGGGCAAGTCACTTAACTGCTGCTACCTCAGTTTCCTCATCTGTAAAATGGTGATAACCATTTTAGGATAACCACCTACCTCCCAGGGTTGTTATGAGGACCAAATGAAATAATATTTATAAAGTGCTTAGCACAGTGCCTGGCACATAGTAAGCACTCTATAAATGTTAGCTACTGTTATCATAACAGTTACAATACCTGACAGCTATAGATCACTTTTCATTCTCACCCCACACAATCCTATGACTTTTAGCCCCACTTTACAAATGAACAAACCCACTCAGAGCCTTAAAGTGAATGCTTTTGTTTACAGAGTTGGTCTTGTTCTCAGACCTAGAATTTCACCTCCAGATCTCCTTCTACTCACTAATCAAGTGTCTTCCTGCTCTTTGAGCCCACACTTGAATAGGCCTGGGGCAATGAGTCGCTGTGGGACCTAGCCAAGGAGGCTAGGATGGATACTGAGCCCCAGGGGATAGACTCACCCTAGAATAAGCCTGGGAGGTCCCCTTTTCCCTTGACTTCCTACCTACTTTTGGCTTAGGACAATCTAGATTAGGCATGAAAGAGCGTAGGGCCAGCCTGGAAATATTCTTGCTTTTCACCTTTTAGAGGCTCCTAACCATCTCCTCTGAGCCTCAAAAGGATATCTACTTAGTTCAAAATGATAGCAAGATATCATACCCAAAGGGTGCCCAGGTCCTCAGGCATACCCACCTAGACATAGGCCTTCCTAGCTATAGGCTACATGGTACCTGAGAACTTATTATTAGCAATAATCATACCTTACCAGTATACCAAAGAGATAAAAAACCAAAAAGTAAAAGGAGCCACATGTACAAAAATATTTATAGCAGCTCTTTTAGTGGTGGCAAAGAATGGGAATTGAGGGGATGCCCATCGATTGGGGAATGGCTAAACAAGTTGCTGTATGTAAGTGTGATGGAATACTATTGTGCTATAAGAAATGATGAGCAGGATGCTCTCAGAAAAACCTGGAAAGACTTGCATGAACTGATGCAAAGTGAAATGAACAGAACCAGGAGAACATTATATATTAGTAACAGCAATATTGTATAGTGATCTACTATGAATAACTTAGCCGTTCTCAGCAATGCTACCCATCTCCAGAGAAAGAATTGATGCAATCCGAATGTAGATTGAAACTTACTTTTTCTTCATTTTTCTTGTTTGTTGGGGTTTTTTTTCAGTGTTTTCTTTCACAACATGACTTACACGGAAATGTTTTGTATAACTACACATCTATAACTTATATCAAATTGCTTGCCTTCTCAATGAGGTGGGGAAGGGAGGAAGGGAGAGAATTTGGAACTCAAAAAAATTTTTTGAAAGTTAAAATCGTTTTTTTACATACAATTGGGGAAAAAATAACATGTTAAAATTTTAAAAATAATAATCATACCTTATACTTGCACAGTGTCTGATACTTTTCAAAGAGCTCTCCCATATGTCATTTCACGTTCTTCTCAGAAGAATCCTGCAAGGCACGTATTACTCCCATATTATAGATGATAAACTGGGGGAACCAAGGAGTGAATTGCAAATCAACAGCAGTGCTGGAACTAGAAACCAGGTCTCCTGACTTCTTGTCCACTGCTTTTTCTAGCTGAGTTGCTTCTTTCTCCTGTACCTCTGAGCCCTAGGGAAGGGACCCATAGGCGAAGAGGCCTGAAGTAGCCCCTCTGGCCCTTCACTGAAGAGGTTGCTCTGTTCTAGGACATTCCAGGAGATGTTCAATTCTAGAAGAATCCTGGGGGCTCTGGAATTGATCTGCCTGTCTGGGACGAATAGAAATTGGAGCTAGACTTGATTCTAAGTTCACCCCTCGGGTGGTTGTAGGTTTCTTCTGGTCAGGATCCTAACACTTTATGAAGCCTCAGGGCATGGTCAGGGGAGCCCTTATACCTTTCATTATTTTCCTTATGATGTTTGACAGTAACAGGCAAAGAAATTAAATGAAAACATTACCCTATGTATAGTTTGTATGCCTTTTTTGTGTATCTTATATGTACATAGCTGTTGGCATGTTGTTTCCCCCATTAGAATGCAACCTCCCTGAGGGCAGGGACTGTTTTTGCCTTTCTTTATATCTTCAGCATTTAGCTCAGAGAGCAAATTCTTAATAAACACTTCTTGACTACTGACTGGTAACTATTAGAGGAGGTACTTCCAGGCATGTAATTTGGTATCCTGAGCTAGTACTATTAAGTGCCTTGGTTTCAGTTAATTGGTTTCCTTAATTGGTGAAACTTTGAAGCCTCTTCCTGTGAAACATTTGATGGAAAAAAAGAAAAAAGAAAAAACTTGAAGAAAAACACCTTTCTGATGCCTAAAAGTGAAGTGGGCTGCCTCTGGATGTAGTGAATTCCCTACACCTGGAGATTCTCAAGTGGAGATGGAATGATTACTCAGCAGGAATATTAAAGAGGATGTTGTGGAGATGTCTAAACTGTTCCCATACAAGTTGGACAAGATGCCCTCTGAGGTCCCTTGGCATTCCGAGCTTCTGTGATTCCATGGAGAATCTTAGCACTGGAAAGAACTTTTAGAAGTCATCTCATCCAGATTTCTGCCCGGTGCTAGGCTCCTCTCTAAGCCATTCTCTAAAAGCTTATCTATTGAAGTTTAAAAATCACAGAGGCCTGGTTTGAATTACTAAGTTACAATTAGCAAAAATATTTGTAATAAAGGAATGGGAGACTGCCTATGGGTCATTGCCGTATTTAAACATCTGGATAAGCACTTCCTACACAAAGTAGAAAAAAGACCTGTATGACAAGTAGAAATTCCACTAATCTTTCTAAGAATTTGCTTCTCCCATCTGACTTTTGCTGTCCACCTCCGTTTTTCCTTAAAGCCAGAATAGGTTGAATATGACCTCTGTTTTCCTACTTAGCTACAGAAGCTGGAAAAGTTATATACCCAAGGAAACAAGGCTGAGGCTTCATTCTATCAGTTAACTAGAAATAAAAAGTTCACTCTGCTTAATGCAATGAAACCTCATTAATTTGGACTCCACTATCTTGGAGTTTGTAATCATTATTGTTGAACTGAAGTTTATTTTTACAGTATCGTCAATTTTTTTTTAACCTGGAAGGGAGTTTAGGGATCATAGGTTAGTGCAGGAAGGGATTTTAGAGGCCATTTGATACAAATTCCTCATCATCTCATCCAGCCTAGTCATTTTCTTTCACCAATTCATTCATTCATTCATTAATTCCTTCACTAAGTATCTAGTGGAAGAGTACCATTCACAAAGCCATGTACCAAGTCCTCCTGGGAACATTTCTTCAGTACTTCAATGAATCCATGATCTGCTTGGTGTGGCTGGTCCTTCCACTGATACAGACACAGGCCCTCCACACCTTCTCATCCTGTGTAATTCTTGTTCCTTGTTCCTTTCAATAAGAGTCTTTCTTCTGATTCATTTACCATTTCATGCGCAGCACTGGATCTTATTATGGTCCATTCTCATTACCTGACCAACACATACTTGCCCTTAATAATACCTTATATGCAACTCCTCATGTACAAGTTATCTTTGATAATATTCTGGTAGCCTATCTAATCCAAGAACCATAACTAGGGCAAGACAGCTAGGGCTGTATCCCAGGCCAGTAAAATTTAGAGGATGCAAAATTTTAAAATAATGTGTATTGCATTTATATGTTGATGAGGCAAGCACTTCTTGATTGTGGGAACAACTGAGCTTAGCACCTAGTTAGCAAGAATAATTAGTTAAAATAGAAAGCTACCAGCTGGTGGCATTGTTAATAACACCCTTCTGTGAACCAGTATAGAAACTAATTCCCTCTCCTGCTCAAGTGAATTTGTTTTAATTACTTCTTGTATTATTTTCACATCATGAATTACAAAGTTGATATAAGGGAACATCTGCAGAGCTCTAACTGGGGAGGTAGCAGGAAAGATGGGCTTTGCTCCAGGGAAGGAAATTTAAAGGAAGAGAAAGTTTAACACTTAGAAGAGGAGAACCTAGATAGAAATAGAAAAATAAAATGTGAGAGGAGGATTGTTGTGTGTTTTGTGGGGGGTTTGGGAAGTGCGGGAGCAAGAGGAGGTGGGATAACGTGTTCTGTTTTACTCTTTAAAGCTCAATTCAAAGATACTTCTTCCAGGAAGCGAGAATAGACATCTAAAGTCTAAACCAGGGGTGGGAACCTGTGGCCTAGAGGCCACGTGTGGCCCTCTAGGTCCTCAAGTATGGCCCTTTGACTGAATCCAAACTTCGCAGAACAAACCACCTTAATAAAAGGACTTGTTCTGTAAAACTTGGACTCGGTCCAAAGGCTGCACCCAAAGACTTAGAAGGCCACAAGTGGCCTCAAGGCCACAGGTTCCCCACCCCTGGTCTAAAAAGAAAGAGGAAAAGCAAGAAGAAGTTGCTGGAAGTTGGGTTTTTACTTCAGACTTCACAGAAAATAACTAAAAGCAGCTTCTGTCTGCTTTAGGAATTTTAAGAGAATCAATTAATTATTGATCAACATCAACTAAAGAAGAATTGGCCTATTCAGTGTAAAAGTTGAGGAATGCCTAATGGACAAGTTTATATCATGTTCATATCACATCATAGGGATATGAACAGACAAGTCTCAAAAGAAGAATTGCTAATGATAGCTTTAACAATTCCATCAGTTGTTCCAAATGGCTAATCATAAGAGAAATAAACATCAAAATAGGTTCGAGGTTTCGCCCTACACCCAGAAAATGGGCAAACATGACGAATTGGTCCAATCATTCTGGAAATGGAATTCCAGTTTAGAATTAGGCTTAAAAAGTGACTAAATGTCCATATTCTTTGACCCAGAGATTCTACTGCTTAAGCATATATCCCAAGGAGGGAAAGATAGAAGTTGGAAAGTAAGGTCCCATATAATTGACAGCAGCACTTTTTATCGTAGCAAAGAATTAGAAATAAGTTAGAACTCATTGATTGGGAAATAGATAACAACAAATTGTGATGCATAAATATAGCAGAATATTGCTGCTGTATAAGAAATGAGGGCTATGAAGAGCACAGAGAAGCATTAGAACACATGAACGGATGCAAAGTTGAGTAAGCAAGAAGGAAAACAATCTCTACAATGACTACAAGAAAATACATTAAGAACAAAAACAAAACTGAATGATTGCGAATATAACGATGAAGCTTGGCCCCCACAAGTTTTGAGAACATGTACCTCCCTCTCTTCTTTGCAGGGGTGGGGGTGGGGTACAATGAATGATTGAATGAATGAATGAAAAAGCATTTATTATGTACCCACTGTACCCAAAGGATTGCGATAAGTGCTAGGGATACAAATAGAAAATCAAGACAATCCCTGCCCTCCTCGAGCTCACATTCTAATGGGGGGAGGGAGATAAGACATCATTATTATTATGATTGTTATAAGATATCATTCTTATTCATTGGAGAGACTCTACTGTCTTTAGGATGCAGCAGCCAAGCAGTTGACAGGATAGCAATGTTCTAAGTTATTTCCACTAATAAAACCAAATCCATTTCTGATATCAAACCATTTGACATTGCCAAGGCAAGAATTTTCTTTTCCTCTTCAGCCATAATATAGCTCACTACCCTACTGCACACACTGACTTATACTGACTCATTACAGTCTCACTGGGACTGCTAACTCCAGCTTTTACGCACACCAATTCTCTTGTCGAATCTGGTGTGTGTAAAAGCTGGAGTTGACAGTAGGGTAATGAGCTACTTTCTAGATTCTAAGCTCCTGTGCCCTCACATGTTACTATCGAGTCATTTCCAACTCTCCATGACCCTATTTGGGGTTTTCTTGGCAAACATACTGGAGGGGTTTGCCATTTCCTTCTCCAGCTCGTCTTACAGACAAGGAAACTAAGGCAAACAGGATTAAGTGACTTGCCTAGGGTCACACATCTAGGAAGTGTCTGAGGTCCAGTTTGAACTCAGGAAGAGGAGTCTTCTTGATTCCAGGCTCAGCACTCTATCCACCGTGCCACCTAACTAACCCCACACCCTCACATGCCCACACTTATACCCTGGTATTGGGAGTCATAATGAGTAACCCAGTCAGGTTCTGTATTGGATGGCTATCTAAGTAGCAAGTTTCTGAGTTCTCTGTTCTCCCTACCTAGAAGGGAAGAAAGAGTGTCTGGAGTCAGAAGGATAACAAATGGCATGAATGGTAGTGGGCTGATTGTGAGTGACAGTTTCACTGCCTGCCCTCGCGTGTGTGGCAATGCACGGTAGGCCAGTAACAACAGATGAGAAGATGGGAGAGTCCTCCTATAAATGAAGGCTCCCGTGGGAGGGGAAGAGAAACAAGACAGCCTCCCTAGCGGCTATCTATGCACAGACATAGTTTGGTCTCCCTACCAGAGGAGATGAAAGGATTGTAGAGATGCCTCTCAACTCTCCAGCTTATCAGGAAGAATGAAGTCTTCCTAGAAAGAATTTTGCCAGTGGTTTAGAAGGTAAACAACAAAAGCAGAAGGGAAATTAGCACAGTTTTCCTTGCATGAGATAATCCCGGGGAAGGAAGGGAAGAAAAAGGGACACAAAATATTTGTATTTCAGTAATAGGCAAGATTCTTCCTATACAGAGATTCCTAATCTAAATATACAAAATTATAAAGGAAACTAGTTATCAACACGCTTTAAAATTTCACAGACCCCTTGAAGTCTCCTGGACTCCAGGTGAATAATCCCTGTAAAAAGAGTACAATTGGACCCATACTTGAGGATAAAGCAGCTTTTTGGGCTCCAAAGAATGATAATATGACTCTAGAAATGTCACCAGGTCAGAGGTCAGAGGAAGAAGAGATGAGTAGTTGTGGCTGGGGACTCTCTGCTAAGAGCTATCTGGGGAGTAATAGAGAAGGACTTGGTAACTAGAATGGGATGGCACGCCACACCTTCTGGGACTGCCATACCTGAGGATCATTACTAACTTCTTTTAAAAAATACATTATTAGCTTTTCTTTTTGCATCACCTTTATTTCCAAATATGTTTCCCTTCCCCCTCCTCAGAGAGCCACCCTTCTGTGATTAAAAAGAAAGGGGAGAAAAGCAGTTCAGTAAAACCAAGCACCAAATCAGCTAAATCGAAAAGTCTGTGCTGTATTCCGTACCCATTGTCCTCTGCTTCTGCAAAGGACAGAGGAAGGTGCATCTGTTCTCTGGGCTCAGGCTTGGCCAAAATTACACGGCATGTTGTTTCATTTGTTGCTCTTCCCATTTACATCACTGCAGCCACTGTGTACATGGTTTTCCTGACTCTGCGTGAATTCATATACACACATTTTCCCAGCTCCTCCACATGCTTCACATTTATCACTTTCATAGCACAGAAATAGTGCATTTCATTCATGCATCACAAGCCGTTTTGCTGTTCCCCAAGTGATGGACATCCACCTTGTTTCTATTTCTTTCCTACTTCAAAAAAGACTACTGTGAATCCCTGGATTCTTTGTGTCTTTGACCTCCCTGAGAATATGCCTAGGAGAGGGATTTCTAGGTCAAAGGGACTGGGCATTTTAGAATCATTTTAAGCATAATTCCAACTTGACTTCCAGAATGGTTTGACCAAATGCCACAGATATAACATAACAATATTATCAAATAATTAAGAAATTATCAATAAGTAAATAATATGTAGTAGTCGATAATGATCCATATTTCATATCAAGCAATATCCAAGAAGAGAGCCCCAATAAAACCCAGGGCGTCAGAAGCCTATACACAAAAGCACAAAGTGTTGGTGCACGCAGGTACATGTGACTATATTGGCATCACTAAGACTTGGTGAGTTGGGATTCAGGACTAGAATGTGCCCCTGGAAGGGCACACCTGAGTTCTGAAAGACTGGAGTTCAAATATGGCCTTAGACACTTACTAGTTGTGTGACCTTGGGCAAGTCACTTAACTGCTGTCTGCCTCAGTTTCCCCAATTATAAAATGGGAATAATTATAGCATTTATCTAACAGGGCTGTTGTGAGGATGAAACGAGATATTTGTATAGCCCTCAGCACAGTGGTTGGCACATAGTAAGAGCTAAATAAAGGCCTATTCTCTTCTCTTCCCCCTGAAAAAGGAACAGAGTACATAAAAGGCAAGGGTTACTGAGCAGCATTGTAGACTAAGAAGATAAACTCTTAGGGACATCTAAGACCCAGAGTAGATAATGAACCAATCAACAGGCAATTAGCTCCTCTTATGTTCTAGGTAGATCCTTAGAATGCAACTATAAAAGTTTGTGTCCTCTAGAGGGAAAGGTGGTGGAAGAAGCATTTGAATGAAGATCAATGGAGAGAGAAATGGAAGCGATGTTATTATTGGAGTATACCACAGACCACCCCGCCAGAAGGAAGAAATAGATAAGGTATTTCAAAGAAAGTTATTAACCTGCCACAAGGGCATTTACAGTGGTTGAGAGCTTCAGCTCTTCAGACATCTGTTAGAGCTCTCTTTGCCAAAAACAGAGCGGCTGGCAAATTCTTGATTTGCCTGAGTGGCGATTTCATTCCTCGAAAGGTGGAGAAAGTGTCAAGAAAAATTGCTATCTTGGGCCTGATTCTGATCAATGGAGTGGAATTTGTTGCTGAAGCAGGAATTATGGGAATTGTGACAGAGGAAAGCAGTGTGAGAGAGTGGATAGAGTGCTTGACCTGGAGTCAGGAAGGCCTAGGTTCAAATCCCATCTCTGACACTTAATAGTTGCGTGACCCTGGGCAAGTCACTTAACCTCAGTTTCCTTATCTGTAAAATGACAGAGTTGGACTAGACAATTTCTAAGGTCCCTTCCTGCTTTGAATCTATGATCCCATGACCCATCTTAGAATTTGTGATGGAAGAGGAAAGCCAGGCAGAGTTTGACATGTACCTCAGATTTTAAGCGACCACAATTCAAAGGGAAAGGCCTTCAAGCAGAGTTTAGATGGCCGCTTGTCAGAGATGGAGAATTGCTTGTCCAGATGCCCTCTTAGAAATTATCTCACCTGGGAGGTTTCGCACCAAATTTAACTGTATAAAGTATTTGCACCTTAACCTCAGGGCCCACTTCTGGCCAGAAACATCTAAATCCTCTGGATTTTCTCTGTAATAAACTTTCTTGATACTAAAAAAAAAAAATTATCTCATTCTAAGATTCTGTGATTCAGAGAAAGCTTACCTGATCTTTCTTAGCACCCTCACCCAATGGTCTATAATGAGCTTCCTACCTCTTCCTACCTCACAAAGCACTTTCTTTTACATCTCTCTAATACAAAGTATTCATTTAATATATTATAATTATCCGAGTGTCTTTTCCTCTCTGAGCTCCAGAAGGGAAAGAACTTCTCTGAGAAGAAAAAGGTTTTATTTCACTCAAGCCAGTGATCTGCACACAGAAGGCATTGAATAAATGTTAGTAAAATGGAATGGAATTAAGATACAACCTCTGCCTCCCAAGTATTCAGGGAGACAAGTACAATACAAGGCAGGACAGCACAGAAGTTCTGGTCAGCACAGATGTATGTAGTCTACTGTGAGCATTCAGGGGAAGATGGAAACACGTGAGAGGACGGGGAAGAACCCAGGCTGCCACAGCCTTCCAGAACCCAAGGTCACCTGCACACGGCAATGAAATTGAGTGGGGGAAGGGGGAAAAGAGGTTAGGGTTAGGGTCTATGATATCTATTGATCATTAAGCCGAGAATCAAGTTAGAAAGGGAGAATTAAGATATGAGTGAAGAAATTGATCTTTTTAAAGGACAACCAATAAGAACTTGAGGAAGACAAGTTGTTTTTCATCATTTGACATTACGTTAACCTTGGACAAGGCAGCCACCCTTCCACTGCCATGTTTTCAGAAAGTGTCCTTTGTGGTGGTAGCCAAAGCTACCATTAATCAAAAATGTACATCACTGGCCTTCCTCTCTGAAACGTCAAGATTAATGAATGTTATTTATATATTACTTTGAGGACTTCCAGAGAAAGCTACCACTCCAAAATACAGTTCCGCTTTTTTCTATCATAGTTTCTAAACTCTACAGATGAAGTTCATTGGCCCCAGCTGTGCAGAAGATTTTGACCTATGGGGATATTTTCAAATTCCTTTTAGAATTAGAACTAGTGAGAGCAGAATAGGATTTATATTAAGAAAATGCATTTTCAACATTCTTCTACGACAATGGATACTAGGAAGGCATCATGTAATGCAGTTCAAAAATGAAGAGCCCATGAATCTCTCTGAGACCCCCATGTTTCATTTGTGGTAGGATGCCTCTGCTTTGGACACAATGTATTTCCCTCTTTCCTGTCTAACGCTTCTTCTTCCTGCCCTTTTCTGGAAATTTCTAAACTTTGTACTCATCCTACTTATTTGGTTCAATGGGGCCTTCCCTCCTGTACCAATCCCTGGCATCATTCTATCCCCTCAGAGATGACAATCTAAATAGGCCAGAGGAAGGACCTGCCCCCTTCCCATAAAACCCATGACCTTCAGCTGTCTTGGCTTGCTCTGCCATGAATGTGAACTGGACCCAGGCATCCCACATGCCAATCAGGACTTGAGGACTAGAGAATTTGTCAGACCTGGCTGTGCCCCCAAGGATTATTGCTTACCTCCATCCTGCCACGGCTTAAGGACCGTATCGGAAGCTCTGAAAGCTGAGACCCCACTGGTTCTAGCCCCTCTGATGACTGAGACTCAATTGTAGCTTTTGCACTAAGCCCCTGTTTTCTTGTCGTCCTGGTTGCATCATGCTCCTGCCTGTGGGTACCTAGTTTGAGGCTCAGAATTTCCCTTCTTGTGAGTTAAATGTACCATAATAGAACTATTAGGGCAGCTAGAAAGTACAGTGGATAGCATACTAGGCCTAGAGTCAGGAGGACCTGAGTTTAAGTCTGGCCTCAGACACTTACTGGCTATGAGACCTTGGGCAAGCCACTCAACACTGTTTGCCTCAGTTTTCCCATCTGTAAAATGAGCAGGAAAAGGAAATGGCAAACCACTTCAGTATCTCTGCCAAGAAAACCCCAAATGGGGTCCAGGAAGAGTCAACAGGACTGAAAGGACTGAACAACAACAAATAACAGTAGAATCATTGCTTTGGGTATTATTGATCTCTCTAATCCTGTTGTGAGATGTTCTCTTACTCCCATAACTGCCGTTAAGGACTGGGAGAGATACCATCACATAGCTTTAAGAGCCCTAACCTGAGAGAGAGAGGAGACTTGCTTTCCAGTCTAAGCTCTTCTACTAGCTATGTGGCCTTGGATGAGTCCCTCTCTTCCTCTGGGCTTCAGCCTGTATGTCTGTAAAATGCCAGAGGCCACCTCACTGATTGCCAAGGTCCTTCCCCCTCCCCACATTCTGTGGAAATGATTGCAGAATCACATACTTTGCAAGTTGGAAGGGTCTTCAGCGGCCACCCCAAGGAAATCCTTGTTATCACACACCTGATGAGCACTCATCCAGGCTACCTCCAAAGACCTTTCCAGGGAGCCCATCCTGCCTTCAGACTGTTGTAATCGTTAGGAAGTGTGGTCTCTTTGCAAATTGCTCCCGGTTCTGGCCTCTGGTGCCAAAGAGAGCAAATGCAATCCTTCCTATGTGACATCCCTTTAAATGCTGGCTTGTACCTGACTAAATTCCTCCAGTTCCTTCAATCTCTCTTCATATGACATGGACCTGGATGCCTGACCCTGGGCATTCTTTAGCTTTTCAATGGCCTTTTTTAAGCTGCGGCGCCCAGAACTGACCACTGTATTCCAGATGAATACAGGTGAGGGCAGGGCACAGTGGGACTCTCACAACCTACCATTTCCTGTTAGTTTTGCCCCTCTTAGTGCAGCTTTTTTGACTTGTCATACCAAACCACTGACTCCAATGAAATCTACTAATCCCATTTTATACTTGTGAAATTTATTTTTTATACCCAAGTGAAAGACTTTACATTTATCTGCAATGAACTGCATTTTATTATACTTAACCTAATTTAACCTGTTCCAGTCCTCTTGGATTCTGACTCTATCATCCATTGTTTTAACTCTCCCTCTCACCTTGGTGTCACCTGGAAATTTATGAGCATGCCTCATCAATGTCTTTATCTAAATCATTGATAACAATGGTAAATGGCACAGGGCCAAGTAGAGATCCCTGGGGCACTCCACTCCAGACATCCTGACACTTGACATTAACAAGCACACTCTGAGTCCAGCCAACAAGTGGTTCTGAATCCATCTAATTATATTATCATCTACTCCGCCTCTATCTTCTTCTTCATGAGGTTCTTTGCCAAAAGCTTTGCTAAAATCTACCAAAACCCTATCCACAGCATTTCCCTTATCTACTACTTTACAAATGCTGTCAAATGAGGACACGAGCCTAGGCTGGTGTGGTCTGCTCTTGAAGCCATGGTGATTTTTTTTTGTAACCACAACTTCCCTTTCTCGATTAGTTGGGTTCTTTTTGGGGGGAGAGGGTTTTGCTTTATTTGCCAAGTTGAATGTGAGCTTCCTAGAATGTCTGAGACAGAATCCAGAATGCCTGCTCCTGTGGGTGAGTATTTGCATGGAATCTGGTGAATCAATTGTACAAATATAGGAAGACTTAGCTAGACATCAACTCCTGGGAAAAAAAGGTATGGGGTTTTTCATGGACTGCAAGCTCAGTATGAATCAACTGTGTGGCCCACCACAAACAAAAGCTAAGTCAATTTTATGCTACATTAATAGAGGCATGATGTCCTTAATAAGAGAAGGGATAGTCCTTTTATTCTCTGCCCTGGCCAGACCACATGTGGAATGTGGTTCTGGGAAAAACATTTTAGGAGGGACATTGACAAATGAGAGTGGCTAGAGGAGTGTGACCATGATGGAAAGGAGGATGGAAATAATAATAATAGTTAACATTTATGTAGTGGCTGCTATGTGCCTGGCACTGTACTAGGTGCTTTACAAATACTGTATTTCATTTGATCCTCATAACAACCTTGGTGGTAGGTGCTATTATCATCCCCATTTTACAGTTGAAAAAATTGAGGCAAACAGAGGTTAAGTGATTTACCCAGAGTCACACAGCTAGTAAGTGTCTGAGGCCAGATTTGAACTCAGGTCTTCCTGACTCCAGGCCCAGCAATCTATCCATTGTGTCACCTACCTTGCTGGAAATAATGCCATTATGAGGATCAGTGAAAAGAATTGTGGTTGCATGAAAAGGCTAAGACCCAGGGAGGACATAATGAGTGTCTTCTTTTTAAATTTTTATTTTCAGTTCCAAATTTTCTCTTCCCTCCACCTCCTTCCCCACCTATAGAGAAGACCTGAAATATGATGCCCATCATACCTGTGAAGTCATGCAAAACATATTAGCCATGTTGGAAAAAGAAAAAACAAGAAAAATAAAGAAAGTGCCAAAATTACACTTCAGTCTACACTCAGTTCATCCGTTTTCTCTCTCTGGAGGTAGAAAGCGTTTTTCATCCTGAGTTAATGGGTGTCTTCTGACGCCTGACGGGCAGTCATGGGGAAGAGAGGCTGGACTTGTTCTGTTTTGGACCCAGAAGGGGAAAAAAAAAAACATTTCTGTGAGTAGAAGCTCTAAAGAGGTGAATTTCCCCTCTGCCCACAAGTAGAATGGGCTGCTGCAGGAGGTAGTGAGCTCACCATTCCTGAAGGTCTTCAGATAGAGAATGGTCAGAGACGTTGTGCAGAGGATTGCTGCTAACGTACAGGTGGCACCAAATGTCCCCTCGAAATTCTCTCCAAATCTGAGGTTCTGCATTTTGATGGACCGGAAACCCTCTTTCATTTTCCCACAACAATACCTTATGTCTCTTCACAGAGGCCTATGGCATGTGCCTCTCTCTGGTCTCCTTTTCACCAGCTGTTGACAAATAGAATCAGGACACCCAGGGCTTAACCCCTGGGGACCATCTCCGGAACTCAAGCAACTCTCCACTCTCAACTGAAAAGGAGCTTACAGGACGTCTGCTTTGTAAAAACCCCCTCATTGTGCAGTCACAGACACGGAGGCCATTGCCGGTTAAGTAACTTACCCAAGACCATTTACTCTGGTCCTTCCGGGATTTCAGCCATGTGGGCATTCCCTCCACCACAAAACCCTTCCTTACTTCTAACTGCTGTAGTAGTTTATTTGACAAATCCTGCTAGATAGAATTCATTGCATGGTATAAGTCACACCTGAGCTGAGCTTTGGAGGAAGATAAAGATTCTGAGAGCCCAGAGATGACGTAAGCTGGCATTCCACATACGAGAGATGCCTCAGGGAAGGAGTACACAGAAAAGTACCAAGTTTGAGGGACAGCTGTTGGGAGGGGAGTAATGAGCAAGCCTTAGCCTTTGAAAACCAACCTGAGGAGCCCGCATTTAATCCTAGAGGCAATGGAGAGCCATGGGAAGCTCTTGAAATGACCACAAGGTGATCTACCAATCAATAAACATTGATTAAGCACCTACTGTGTGCCAGGCACTGGGTTAAACTCTGAGGAGAGGAGAAGAGGCAAAAGACAGTCACTGACCTTAAGGAGCTCATGACCTAATACTCAAGTATATACAGAGCAAGCCATATACAGGATAAATAGGAAATAATGAACAGAGGGAAGGTACTGAGATTAAGAGGGGTTAGGGAAGGCTTCCTGCAGAAGGCGGGATTTTAGCTGGGAGGTCAGTAGTGGGAACAGAGCGGGGAGAACATTCCAGGCATGGGGGACATCCATGGAAAATGCCTGGAGTGGAGAGATGGGAGTGTCGATTATTTTGGCAGCCATGGGTCTCCTGGAAACAGGAACGATTAGAGACTCTGAGAGTCATCCAGGCCAGAGGGGAAGAGGGCCCGAATTAGGATTGAGGCTTTGTGAACAAAGAGAAAAGAACAGATGGGAGTGATGTGGGCAGTTTGGCAATTGCTTCTACAATGTGGAACTGGCCTGGGAGGGCTCAGCCCGGGGACTGTGCTTCTGGAAGGGCCTGATAACCTAGAGTGAAGGGGCCCAGTTTTACACTTCAGAGCATAGATAGGCATTCCAGGATGGCTTTCTGTCTGCTTTCTGCTTAGGGAGGAAAGGCTTTTCTACTGGCTTCTCATCCAGGACTGAACATGCATACAAAAGGCCTCAGTGAAGCAGGCATTTTCTCCTGGAATGCACTCCAGGCTCCTACCTACCTCCTGACTTCCTTCAAATCCCAACTAAAATACCATCTTCTATAGGAAGTCTTTTCTTATCCCCTTCAATGCTAGTGACTCCTGTAAGACTGATTATCTCCATTTTATCCAGTCTCTATCTTGTTTGTGGTTGGCTACATGTTGTCCATTCCATTCAACTGTAAGCTCCTTGAGGGCAGAACTGGTTTTTCTGGTCTTTCTTTGCCTCGCCAGGGCTTAGCACTGTACCTGGCACATCATAAAGCAGTTAATAAATGCTTATTGACTGACTGATGCCCTGTTTCTGCTCTCGAGTGAGAAGGACGACTCTAAAAATCTGGGTTGGGAGAGAAGCAGTAGCAGAGGTGACAGCCCAAAGCCTCCATCTTCCCACTGCCCACCTCCCTACCAGGCCAAAATGTGGCTGGCAATCCAATGCCTCTCTTGGCCTCCTTGCATTTGTCCTCTCCTTTTCTTAGATGAATGAGGATTCCAAATGGAATGGCTAAGATGTGGCCTTGTGAGACTTTGAAATATTCAGGAACTGGAGTCAGTACAGAGTTCCCTAGCAGCTGGTCCTAGACAGGAGCAGCTCAGAGGGCCCGACTACAGCTTAGATACTCCTGTAGTAAGGGAACAACTTATCCAGAGTCTGTGATGAGTTTGCAAGTGAACTTGACAGGGTAAACGCTTTGTAGCAAAAGCTTTAAGTTAGAGCCCAGGGACCAAAGTGGTATAGAAGACAGTGTGCTTCCAGGCATTGGGGAGAAATGTTTTATAACATCTCCTCCTGCTATATCCTCTGCATAAATATTCCTTTATAAAAGCTAATTGACGTTAACTGGTCAGATGACATTGGGGTATGAATAATCACTGGGTCAATCAATGATATGAAAGATACTATAACTGTAGGCTGATTAAGGGGGGGGGGAGATTGGAGGCGGGACTTCTGCCAATAGCATTAGAAGATAACGTAGTCTAGTCCCTCAAGGGAAGACGCACTTGGGGGCCAGACTTGTCAGTGCAAATGGAAAGTTGGCATAAGGACTCCAGCATCTGTCTATAAGGCTTTGCAGGTTCACATGCATGTACATGCACAAAAGGTGAAGGCAAGGGAAGAGTCAGGGATGACAACGATGTTGTGAGGTGAGTGGGACTATAGTGGTGGCCCTGGACAGAGAGAACCTTGGGAAACAGAATGCTTTAGGGCAGAAGATGAAAGATCCCGTTGTAGGCACATTGAGCTATAGAATACCCAGGAGGTGATGTCCAGCAAACAACTGTCCATGGAGGACTGTGATCATAAAAATGATTGAGTGAATATATAGATTTGGGATTAATCTTCATCTCTATGTTAATTGATCCCCCGGGGAGAAGCTGAGATCACCAAGGGAGAGAGGGAGAGAGAAGAAAAGCAAGTTGAAAAGAGAACAGTGATGGTGAGGTCCGTGCTAAGGGGGCAGGAGATGGAGGCTGATACAGCAAAGGGAAGGAGCCATCAGACAAGGTAGTTAACAGAATGAGGCAGTGTCTGGGAAGCCAACGGAGGAGCGTGTCCAGGAGAAAGGAGGGGTTAACGGTGTCAGGAGCTGCAGAGAGGTCAAGGAGGATGAGGATTAGGGAAAACTTATCAGCCCTGAGAAAAGCTCATTAGGCTCAGCAGCTAGGAGATCTTAGGTAACCTTGGGGAGAGAGGTTTCAGCAGACTGTGGGCTTGGGCCAAAGACACTGCAGGAGATTGAGAAGTGAGTAGGCGATGAAGAAATGGAGGCAGACGGGATCTTTTTGAAAGTGGAGTAGTTTTCCATTACTGATCAGTTATCTCTGGCTCTCGCTATTTGTCTGTCTCCTCTTCTTTTCTGCCACTCACAGGATCATTAGATTTAGAACTGGAACAGACTTTAGAGATCTGGCCTAACTACCTCATTTTACAAAAGAGGAAACTGAGGTCCAGAAAGGTTAAGGAACTTGCCTGAGGCCACGTATGCTCTAGTTAAGGTAATGGGTGGGGATTTGAACCCAGGACTTCTGACTCCAACTTACTTCAGTGTTCTTTTCACTATACCTTGTTAACATCATTTACACCATATCTCCCACAAATGATATCATGCTAGCATGCAGTAGCCTGATTTCCTTTGGCCTTTCATAGGCTTTCCTAAGTGCCTTTGGGTCATTGACAGTTTTGTCATGCTGCTGACAAATAAGTCACATCTCCAGGCACTTTATACTCCTTGATTTCACTAAATAATTTTTCAAGTCCATATACTAGATTAGTTCATATGGGGTTTTGGAACAGATAACATTTGCTAATGATTTTCCAATCATATCATATCATTTGTTATTTGCCAATTATATCATTTACCAATGATCTTTACTACCAAAAGCCTAGCCTCTGATACAAGGAATGAAGCATTCTATTTCCATTTTCTTACATGATGTAGTTACTGGGGCCCCTTGCAAACACAAAGCCTTTACCCCTGACTTCCCTGCCCTGCTCTGGCTTGCCCAATGCTGTGGTTCCTGTAGTCCCCAAAGCCCTCCTGTCTATGGGCTCTCAAGTGGATAACAGCTAGCCACTTCTCCATAGTGGTAAAGGGAACTAATGAAATCATATTTGTGAAATGCTTATAGCCCCATGACAGAATATGTTCTAAGTAGAGAAATGAAGAAATGACTAATTTAGACTCCTCAAGGAGAATGGAGCGGCAAGTCTGAGCTCTCTGGGTCTCAACTATTGCACAAAGTGAGGCCCAACTGAGAGATCAGAGAAATTGATTTTGAGCTGCAAGGCATGATATCCAGTCCTTGTTTTATCCCTCACTGCCTCTGTGACCCTAGGAGACTCACTTTGACAATCTGGGCATCAGAAGAAAACTTTTTCTTTCCTTTAGGTAGGTGGGATGTAGAAAATTGCATATATTCTTGTATATTGATCAGTTTTGCTGATATTTTGCCTTTTTTTCTTTAAAAAATATTCTTTGTTATATGGGATGGTTTCTGTAGGAGGGGGAAGAAGGATATAGAGGGAAATTTAGGCAGACAAACAATAAAATTTATTTCAAAAATTAAAAAGTCGGGGCAGCTAGGTGGCACAGTGGATAGAGCACCGGCCTTCCTGAGTTCAAATCCAGCCTCAGACCAAACACTTGACACTTACTAGCTGTGTGACCCTGGGCAAGTCACCTAACCCCAACTGCCTAAAAACAAACAAACAAACAAAAATTAAAGAGTAATTGGGGCACCATTTTTTTCATATGGAAAATCAGGGTATTAAAGGTCTCCTGCTACTCTAAATTCTGTGATTCTGGCCTTCCTATCTCACTGTCCGCTACTCCGCTATGGCCTAGAGTAACCATGGGCTCTCCAGGGCTGTGTCAACCAAAGAGCAAGCTCTGCCAGGTCCTACCAAGCCAGGATGGCTTCAGTTCTCTGGGGCACCTGCTCTGAAGAAGAACAAAGAACTGGGGATCCCATTCCCATTAATTATAGACAGCAGGAAGACTTTTGCATTTTGTATTTCCACATCAGCTAAGTGACTGCTATCTGTTCAAAGTACAGGCTAGAAGACTTCTCAGAAGTCAGGGTAAAGGGACTCAAGAAAGACCAGGTTATCAGGAAGAATAAAGTATTCTTTTTAAAAATGGAGGTGGGTGGATGGAGGGACCTGAGTTCAAGTCTGGCCTCAGACCAAACACTTGACACTAGCTGTGTGATCCTGGGCAAGTCACCTAACCCCAATTGCTCCCCCCCAAAAAATGGGGGTGGGGTAGGAGAAGGGGGGTTCAATATGAAAACAAAGGGAAAAAAGGATCTGAAGAGGAATTCTGAGCTACATCAGGAGATTGGTGATTGGAAGAATGTGACACAGAGGAGAAAGGGAAGAAGGACCCTTGAACATTTAGAGATAAAGAAAAAGAAATCAATCAATAAACATTTATTAAAACCTACTATGTGGCAGGCATTGTGCTAAGTGCAGGGGATACAAAAAAGAGGCAAAAGACAGTCCTTGCCCTCAAGGGACTTACAATCTAATGGAAGAACTTACAATATGAGGCTTTGCCTACTAAGGAGAAAGCCAAAACCCTCTGAGGATGAGGGAGATACTTGTCCTCCAAGGAGATATCGGAGAAATGTCCTAGATGTAGTTGATTTAGATTTTAATCAGACATTCAACAATATCTCTCATGCTCTTCCTGTAAATGAGATGGAGAGATGTGAAATAAAAATAATTCAACTAGCTGGATTCTAAAAGGGTTGATTTGACCAGCCCCAGTGAATAATCAATCGTTAATGATTCTATCTATGTCAGTTGAACACATTCTGTAGTGGAGTGACCCAGGAATTGGTGCTTGGCCCTTTGCTGTCTAACATGTTTATTAAGAACTTGAGAAAAGCCATAAGCATCATGCTTATCAAATTTGCAAATGACAAAGCTGGAAGGGATGGCAAACTCTAGATTCCAGAATAGGATTTAAAATGATCTTTGTAAATTTAGAATGTTGGGCCAAATCTAATAAAATAAAATTCAGAAGGAATAAATGCAAAGTCTTACACTTAGGTTCAAGAAATCAACCTCACAAGTATGAGGTAGGGAAGATATGATGAGACAGTCATTTGTCTGACAAAAAAATCTGTGGATTTTAGTGGGGGCTCTGTAATCTCAATATGAACCAACATTATGATATGGCAGCTAAGGAAGTTCATGTGATATTTGGTTGAATTGAGGGGCCTCCTTTCCAGGATTAGAAAGACCATATTCCTTTGGTTCTTGGTCAGACCATGTTTGAAACATTATGTTCTGTTCTGGACACCACATTTTAGAAAGAACACTAATAGGCTGAAAGGAATGTCCCAAGGAAGGCTCCCATAATGGTGAAAGACAATTGAAATCATACCATACAAAATCAGCTGAAAGAGCTTGGGATGTTTAGCCTGCAGAGCATAAGATGTGGGAGAGGCATGATAGCTCTGTCAAATTACTTGAAGGATTATAATAGAGAGGATGGATTACACTGATTTTGCTTGGCCCCAGAGGGCAGGAGAAGACAAAATGGGTTAGAAGTTGTAGAGAGGCAGATTTGCACTGATATAAGGAATAACTTCCTAATGACTAACAGAACGCAGGCCACAAAGCAATGATTGTTTTTGTGGGGGAGAAGAGGACAAAACTGCCCATCATGGAGAAGTCATCATCTGCACTGGATTGGGCAAAGTGCCCTTATGGATAAAATGAAGGATCTATTGAGACAAGCATTTTTTTTTTAAGTCTTCAGGGGAGGAAGATAACCAGAGCGGTTCTTTAATAAGAATGACCTTACTAGTTCATGTTTTCAAGGCCTCCAGCACATTCTTTTGAATCTGCTACCTAGGAGTAAATCTTTTGAAAGTGGATTGGGTTTATGCAACAAGCCAAACTCACCAGAGTGGAGCTGAGTGCTCTGAATGCCATGGATGACCAAAAATGGGGAATCCCATTTGGAGCTGCATGGGGGGGGGAAAAGAGGTGTGACTGTAATATAAAGGAATAAGTGTTTAGCCCTCACCCACGCCCAAGCGGATGGACGATGGGGAAGGGTAATAATCCTTAGGATGCTTAAATTCTGGTCTCTTTGAAAAAATGAGCAAAAAATGATCACTTCCTTTTATCACCAAGCCTTGTCTAATAACATGCCAAGGCTGGGCTTCATTCAATGAAATAACTATTGATTAAGCACCTATTGTGTGTAGAACTCTGGGTCGGTGTTGGGGGAGATACAAAGGTTAAATAAGATCACCAGGTACCAGCCTTTGACTTGTAGCCAGCTAACCAACACAAAGCAATATAGGACAAGTATATTGAAGAAAATACTGGGGGCAGCTAGATGGCACAATGGATAGAGCACTGGCCCTGGAGTCAGGAGGGCCTGAGTTCAAATCCAGCCTCAGACACTTGACACTAGCTATGTGACCCTGGGCAAGTCACTTAACCCTGATTGCCTCGCCTCCCCCCCCCAAAAAAATACTGTACACAATGATTACAATAATCATATGGTAATAAGAATAAAAAAGCCTATCAAATGAGGAATATCTGAAAAAACTCACGGCATGTGAATGGAATGGAATGCTACAATGCTTTGAGAAATGACAAGAGGGATGGGTTCAGAGAAACCTGGGAAGACTAGTATGGACTGATGTGGACTGAAGTGAGCAGAACCAGGAGAACCATTTACACAATTGCAACCATGCTGTAAAGACAAAGAACCCTGAAAGACTTTAAGAACTCTGATCAATGCAGTGACTTATTGTGATTCCAGAGGACTGATGAAGAAATGTTCTACAAAGACATGATGGGCTCAAGATGCAGAATGAAACTGACATTTCTGGACATGAATAATGTGGGAATTTATTTTGCTTAATTATGTTTATTTGTTACAAGACTTTTTTTTTAATGAGGGAAGGTGGAAGGGAAATAAAATTAATGCTTCCTAATTTGAAAATTTAAAAAAAAAAATTTAATGGGTAGCTAAGTGGACAGAGTGACAGGCCTAGAGTCAGAAAGACCTGAGTTCAAATCTGGCCTCAGACACTAGTTGTGTGACGCTGGGCAAGTCACTTAATCTGCCTGGGCCTCAGTTTCCTCCTCTCTAAAATGAGGGGACTGGACCAGAGATCCTCTGAGGTTCCTTCAGTTCTAGAGCTATGATTCTACAGAAAGGGTATTTGAGGGGTCTGAGGTGGGGGAGGCTGCCTGAGATCACCTAGGAGTTCCTTCAGGAGATGGAGTTCAAAGAACAGATAAGAATTCATCAGGCAGGGCGTGGGGAAGGATGGAATTCTAGTCTTTCAGGAAAAGTCTGAACAAAAGCCAGGAGGCGATAAAGTACAGGGTGTGTTCAGGAGACTGAGAGCCCTCCAGTGTGTCTCCAGTGAAAAATATGTAGCCACTCTTTTCCTTTTTGAATATAGAAATATGGTAGACCATTTCACAAGACATAATGACATTTCCTTATTCTGAGGAAGAAACCCAAAAACCATTTTCTTTGGGTGGAGCTCAGCTTAGCAAAATCAACTTATGCAACTTACAGATATTACACTGAAACTCATTAGTTTCAGCCCCAAATTGATTTAAGCTTCTCTTCTTGCTGCTAAGTGATGGATGTCCCTTTCTAATCAATCCATCAGTTAATCAGTGTAAGGAAGGATATGGTCCAATGGAGAGAGCCTGCAGTCTTAAGACCTGGGTTCAAGTCCTGACTGATGTTTACAACCTGGGTGATCTTAGGCAAGTAGATTTTTCTCTCTTAGCCTCGGTTTTCCCCTCTGAAAAATGGGAATAGCAATATCTACACTATTTGGTACTCTTGTGGTGAGGCAAGAACTTTGTAAACCTTAAATTACTGTGAATTACTATGACCAGGCATCTATTCTGTTCAAGGCACTATAAGAAACTTAAAGCAGTATGTAAACATGTTGTTGTTGTTATCAACATCTGCTTTTCATCATTTCTGATGAAATTCAGACAGAAGTAGTCTAAGGACAAGTCTCCATCCTGTTATTATTAGTGTTCCGTAAACTATTGCACAGTTCAATAAATGACTTGTTTGGTTTTTTTTTTTAATTGAGGAAGAGCATTGGAATGGGAGCTCATCTTCTGTAGACTCTCTGAAAGCCTCTTTGGAACAACTCCACCAGCAGTCAAGACAACAGGGATGTCATATACTGCTTCCTTTACCCACATGATTTTAATTTCTTCTACTGGGTCTTTGTTTTGAAGGCTTTTGCTTTCATGCACTTTACAGATTATGAGTATCTAAAGGCAGCTAGCTGGTGGTGTGGTGGGATAGAGCATTGGTCCTGGAATCAGGAAAACCCAAGTTCAAATCCAGCCTCAGACACTTACCAGCTGTGTAACCCCGAGCAAGTCACTTCACCTCTGTTTGCTTCAATTTCCTCAACTATAAAATAGGGAGAATATAATAGCGCCTACCTTGAGGATTGTCGTGAGGTTCAAATAAATGGGTTAGCATTGTAAAACACTTAGCACAGTACCTGGCACATAGTAAACACTACATAAGTGCGTATTCCCTTCCTTCCTATAGTGACATCTACTAAAAATGTTGTTCCTAAGTTTTTAATGGGTCAATTTTATGTCCAGCCAGGTGTAGGCAATGATTCTGTCTCTGATGATGCTCTCATTCCAGCACTACTTGTGAAATTCTCAAGGATATTTGGCAGTTTGTGTCTGTACGATGGAGAGTTGTCATCTGTTCGTTGACAGGTGCCAGAGAGTTGTTGATGCAAAATTCTGGCAACCTCGTTGTGTTTTTCTGTTTGACAGAGGGGAAGAACCTGCAGCCTCGAGGCTACATACAGCCCTCTAGGTCCTCAAGCTCGGCCCTGGATCGAATCAAAGGGCTGCACTTGAGGACCTAGAAGGCTGTATCTAGCCTTGAGGCTGCAGGTTGCCCACACCTGACAGTAGATGCCTAAGTCTCGCAGCCTTCTGTGATATGTTGCCTAGGTTCTAACACTTCATTGCATGATCTGCATGGAGCCATTCTCCTTAAGGATCATCTTTCTATAACATCTATTGCTAGTGACATGATCCAGTATTGCTATCATAAATGATTCCATTTATATAAACAATTCTGCATGGACTGGCCATCCATTTGTTTCTTCTTTGCTAACATACTGAGTCCACATGAGTGTTGCCCATAGAGGGCTCTTTGATTCTGCTCTTAGAGCTTAGCTATTGTAGGTTTCATCAACAAATAGATCTCATTCAGTTACATTTAACAAGTCCAGTGGCATGTACCTGTTGTCAGCCTTTAAGAAAAGTGGCATTGGGCTCATATCAGAATGGAAGCTGATAAAGTATTTTTCAAGTAACTCGTGGACCATTGTGAAGCATTCGAGCCAATGATTATGGTTTTTACGTGGACCTGCCAATTTTTAGTTTTATAGAAACACTAGAGTTTTAATGTCTTAAAGTAACTCTTCTTTTAAATGTAATTCTTAAAGTAACTCTTCTTTTAAAAAAATTAAAGTAATTCTTTCATTTTTTACAGTAACAGTATAAAAGCTTTCTCTTTTGCATTTGGTTCAATTTGTACTTTTGTTGTGTTGGGCCTTTTTTTTTTAATTCAATATATGCTTTACCTTAAATGATTTTAAGCTGATCTTTTATTTTGTATCACCCATATTTCCCAATGTATTCTTTCACTTACCCCCTTGCAGAGAGCAATCAGAGAGAAAAATAGAGCTCTGCAGAACAAAAGGTAGATGCAGAAAGCTCAGCCCTGGGAATTGGAAATCAGTAAAAGGTATGAACAATGTGTGAACTTCCTCAGTTTGGGAAGTGTGAACTACTTTGATCATTAAATAAAATCAGACCACCGCTTGGGACATGAATTGGGATTGGCTGAAATAATCAGACACCGCTGTAGACCTGTGTATAATGCAGCAGCAGATTTCTAGCAGGAGATCCAGCTATGGGCCAGCGTACTGCTTGTTAGCCAAGGGAACTGCCCTTGTAGGGAAGGAGGATTGAATTCTCTTTCTCCTCTCCATGCCCTTTGACCACAAGATGACCTGATGAATTTAGGGATTCAGACTTCCTGTTGGCATCGAGAGCAAGGTACCCAGAACAGCAGGGTCTGATGGCAATGTCTGCACCAGCAGCTGAGAGGTTACACCAGGGATAAATGAGACACACAAAAGAACAGACAGCTTTGGGATTCTTGAAGGGCACCAATCCTCTGAGCCCAGCAGAGTACTACATGAGTACTATATGAAGGGAGAAAAGGAATTCTAGTATGCAGGCAGCTCCCCCTTTCCCACATGTGCCCTCTAAGCTTGAGCCTACTTAGCAGTACAAGTAGCTTCAGCAGTTAGCATGAGGGCTGGGCTTGGAGTCTGGAAGACCCGAGTTCAAATCCAGCCTCAGATAATCCCTGTGTGACCTGGGGCAAGTCTGTTTGCCTCAGTTTCCTCATCTGTAAAATTGGGATGATAATAGCACCTACCTCCCAGGGTTGTTAGGAGGACCAAATGAGATCATAATTATAAAGCATTTAATTCAGTGCCTGATACATAGTAAGCACTATATAAGTGTGAGCTATTATTATTATTATTATTATTTCCCCAAGGAAATAATGTGTCCAATTGTGGGAGAATGTGTCCCAGACTCTGGGGGAATTGTTGTTTGTACTAACTGTTCTTAATATAGCACCTGAGTAAATACCCTGTTCCAAAAGCTAATTAACTGTGACTGGCTAATTACAGATAATCTCTAGGAAGCACAGTGGATGGGGCTTATGAGTGACAATAGCAGAGACACCAGCTCCCTAGGGCTACCTGAGGGCAGAGGGGATAATTACCCTCTGGGGACAGAGGCCACCAACTCCAGTAGAAGTTGGGGAAATAACACCTAAAGAAAGACTACATAAAGAACATATCAACAAAGATTGATGTTATCTGCAGTTATGCCCCATACCCAGGGCCCCCCACTTTTACAAAGGAGCAGGGGGAAACATCAACTCCTCACTCTGCTTTGGGGCCAAGCTCAGTCATTAATATTCCACAGTTCTGATTGTTTTGTGGTTATTCTTTGTCAATGTCTTGCTCTTTTCCTTTACACTATTGTAGCCATTGCATAGTAGCCATGTTGTTTTCCTAGCTCTGCTTTCTTCACTTGCATCAGTTCATGTGAAACCTTCCATGCTTCTCTTTATTCATCTTACTCATCATTTCTTAGATCACAGGAATATTCCATTACAATCCATGTACCCCAATTTTTAGTCATTCCTGAGCAATGAGTAGCTACTTTGTTTCTGATTCTTTGCTACCACACAAAAAAAGTACCACTATAAATATTTTAGTGCATATGGGGACTTTCTTTTTGTTACTGACCTCTTTGGGGGTATGTACCTAACAAGAGAAATTCTGAGTCCCTTTATTGGCATAATTCCAGATTGCTTTCTATCAGGGTGGTAGGAATTCCCAGCTCCATAAACAGTGCATCAATGTGATATAGTAGTATTTTCAACCACATAGATGACCAGAGATTTCTCACATTCCCCCTCTTGAGGGATTCTCTCTCTTCTTGAGTTTCTTTGCTTCTCAAACATTTAGAATATAGCTTTTGGTCAAGTTGAATTATTTTGTTCTGTGGCTTCCTTTAACTATATTGTCTTCCTTTCTTAGCTTTCACTTTCAGTTGTTGATTAAGAGGATTGAGAAAGTCTGATGTTCTTTTGTCTTCAGTATCCATTCTACATGTTCCTTTCCTATTGTCTTTAATCAGGCAATAATGGTGTTTGAGTTTTCTACTGTGCATATCAGCCAGATATTGATATAATCTTACAATGTGTTTTGACAATTGTTCTTTTGACAATTATCTTCATAATTTTCTTAAACTACTTTGGTGGTTAGGTGATGCAGTGGACAGAGTCCTGGACTTCAAGTCAAAAAGGCTTGAGCTCAATCATACCTCAGACATTTACTAGCTATTTAACTCTGTACAAGTTACTTGTCCTTCTCTGTGCCGCAGTTTACTTGTCTGTAAAATGAAGGATTTGGACTCAATGACTCCTAAGGTCCCTTTCAGTTCTAAATCTGTTATCCTATGCTGGGGCAGTATTTGATACTTGGCCTTAGGAATATTCCTAGACATCTCCAATCTTCCTCCTATTGTCTTTGCCAAGACAACCTTTATAGCAAGTACTATTGGGTGCAAGTCCTGAAATGTTTTTGTAATGTCAAATATTGTAGAAGAATGCATTCATTCATGATGATTATAGCAGATAACAGGTTTTTTTTCCTAATTACTCTGTGCCTTCCTTCTGACATTATCTCCAACTTTTCCCGTACATATCTGATTTGTACATAATTGTTTGCATTTGTTTCTCCCATTTAGATGATGAGCTCCTTGAGGACAGGGACTGGTTTTGCCTTTCTTTGTATCCTCAGTAATTAACACAAAGATAAGAGATATTTGTTGACTTGTTGACTTGTTTTGGTATAGTTGGTCTATTAATTAGACTCGTGTTGTCAAACTAACAAAACCCTGAAATTCCATTCTGAGTGTGTCTGTCTCCCTGAAGAAATGGCATTGTTTTTGCCAGCAATTTCATTAAGACTTTTAGACTTTGTGGATTTGTCAATACCTTCATGTTCTTTAGCTCTTCCTTCTTCAAATTTAAGTAGCTCCTCAATATTTGTTCATTTCATTCAACCTAACTTTAGAAATAAGGTTACTTCTTATGATTGCCCTGCATTGATTAGCAATAGCACACTATTGCACAACTTGGAGTTGTGAACATCATTGACCAAAAGTAGTAGGAAACTTTCCCTTGCTTATCACTGGTAAGATTTGTTTCCAGTTTTGCAAAGATGTAGAGTTGGAACATAATAAAAGCATTCCATCTCCAGTCCATTCCACCCGTACTCATGGTTTGCCTGCCTTGTCTGCATTGGAGCATTTGGGTAGATGGGTGGGGGGGAGTGGCAATTAATATTTTGGATTTGTTCTGACATAATTTGTCTAATGATACCAGACTCTAGATCCAATGTTTTTGTACTTCAATCTGTGCCTAACTTTTCTCCCCTCCACAACGTGTTGTCCCTAGGCAGAGGATGGCCTGATCTTGGGGTGAATTTTAAGGTCTGGAGATCATGACACAGATTCTGATTACCCTAATTTCTGAACAGGGAGGAGGCAGGGATGACTTCCAGAGCTGTGCATGAGGAACATTATCCCCAAACCTATGTGAAGGAATGAGCTTAGTGTCCTCAGGAAGCAGTGAGCAGACTGGGGACGGCCAGAGCTAAGAAGGAGTTTAAAGGTCATCTATGCCAACTCATCCTTTTTACAGAAAAGGAAACTCACGTCCAGGGAAGAGACTTGCCAGAGAGCCCTTAGCTAATTAGATGCAGAGCTAACACTGGGGCCAGGGTCTCCAGACCCCTGGCCCGATGTTCTTTCCCCAACACCCTGCTTCTTTCTATGCCGCTAAGTCTCTATTTAACCTTGGGCAAGTTACTCTCTTTTCTCAAAATCAATGCTGCTCCGGAAAAACCCAACACATGTGTTAGCCATATCCCTCGCCTAGGAATTCCTTATCTTCATAAGGTATTGGGAAGATTTCTGAATTAGGAGTCAGAACACCTGTTTCAGTTTCTTCTCAGTCACAGATAGAGCAGCCCTATGGCTTGGGGCAAGTCACAAACCTCCTCCAGGTTTTCTCAACTAGAAAACAACGGTAATAATCTCTGTCCTGTGACCTATACACAAAAGTAAGGTACTATCATCATTCACTGTTATTATTTATATGTCTTATTGTTAGAAAGCAGGATGTTGGGGCGGAAGGAGCACTGGTCTTGCGGTCAGAAGACCCTCTATTCCAATCTTGACTCTGCCACTATCTGGCCTCTAATCTGGCATTCAAAGCCCTTTATAATCTAGTCGCCTGCTGCCTTTCCAGTCTTCTTACACCTCACTCCCCAACAGAACTCTGATCCAGTGACTCTGGCCTCCTATGTGAACAAGACCCTCCGTGCTCTGGGCATTTTCTCCAGCTGTCCTCCATGCCTGGAAAGCTCTCCTTCCTCCACTCCAACTACTGACCTCCTTCGCTTCACTTACTTCCCAACTAAAATCCCACCTTCTACAGGAAGCCTTCCCTAAACCCTTAATTCCAATGCTTTCCCTCTCTTAATTATTTCCTATTTATCCTGTATACAGTTTGCTTTGCATATGTTTGCTTGCACGTTGCCTCCCCCATTCCAAATCGACCTCCTTGGGGGCAGGGCTGTCTTGCCTCTTTTTGTATCCCCAGAGATGAGCACAGCGCCTGACATATAGCTGCCTTTTAATAAATGTTTATTGAATTGAATTGAACCTTTCTGAGCCTGTTTTGGAATCTGTGAAAAAGGGAGATAGTATTTATACTACCTAACACTTTGGAATTTTTTTTTCTGACAGAAGCTTCCATAGACCGTAAGATGCTATAGAAATGTTAGGGGATAATAGCTTTGACTCCACTGAGCAAAGGAACCCCTAGGTGAAGAAAGTCCCTCTAACAATACAGGCCTGCACCTCCACTGCTATCGATGGTCTGAAGGGTTAAATGACTTGCCCAGGGTCACATAGCCAGTATGTGTCAGAGGACTTCCTGGCTTCAAGGTCAGTCCTCTGTTCATCAGAACCCTATGCTGGTAGAATTGTTGTGACTATTAGTATCTCTACAGTGACCACCCAGAATTCTAGTTTCAGCAAAGCTTAGAGTCCTCACAGGCCAGATCTCCCTTTATATTTGTCTTCATGTATCAATGAGTCTTACTGACCATCTAATCCAACTCCTTCATTCCACAGATGAGGAGGTAGAAGAAGAGAGAGAACCGAGCTGCCCAGCAGGTCCATCCATGGCAGGGCCAGGGCCCACTAGCCCCCTCCCTCGTCAGCAGGCTTCCTTCACTCTTAACTCTAACCTGGCCTTTGCCTCATTCCTCACCTGGAACTCCTCACCTTGGAGTTTCCCTCAGCACCTGGAGCCTCTTTACCCTTGTATTTTATGGAAATTGATCTTGCCAGTTTTGTAGTCAGAGAAGACGAAAACAATTTGCATAGGTCCAGGAGTTCTTAATTGTGTGTGTGTGGTCATGGACCTCTTTGGCAGTCTGGTGAAGATCCTGGACCCCTCCTCGGAATGTGGTTTTAAATGTATAAGATTAAATACATAGAATAGCAAAGGAAACCAACGATAATGAAAAGTTATCATGATATTTTAAAAAGATAAATTCCCAGACTCCAAATTAAGCACCTCTGGATTGTACACACAAAACATAGCATTAAGAATGATTTCTAATGAAATCCTAACATTCGCACTGTCCTATTGAAACCTTGTAAACTTAGAGCAATTTACTGATTCATATCCATTTTCTCTACACGACCTTGTGAGTTAGCTAAGTCAGATATTCCATCCATTTTTCAGATGAGAAAACTAAGACTCAGGAAGATGAAGGAATTGGCATACAAACCTATGTCACAGAGCTCAGATTCAAACTGAATAATTCACAGTGCTAAGTATAAAGGTGGTCAAACTTATTATATAAACAAAATATTTTCAAGTTCTATGATCCCTTTATGAAACACGAACCTGTTTGAGGGACAAAGAAGAATCAGTTGTGCAGAAGGGCTGGCCATGCCACTGTGGGCTTTAAATAACTGGAGGAATTTAAATAGTTCAGTTTGAGAACCGGAGCTAGAAGTGGAAGAAGAAGCAGGCCTCTTGACAGGGTTGGGGGAATGAATGAAAGATTCTTTCTTTCATTCCTACCACTATCAGCCATATCATCAGAGAAACCAGATCAATAGGAGACAATGCATTCAGCTGGGAACAGAGAGACAAACTGAAGATAGACGTGAATATGGAGAGGCAGCCAAAGAGACAGCTTCAGGAAATGCGGCTCTTACGGGAGAGAAGAACGCTGTCTCTCCATCAAGAAAGCAACAGAACCTGAGAGCTCAACTGAGAGACCCACCCAACAGAGTGCTGTACGCAAGGGGAGCATCAATACCAGGAGTTGTGAGCTTTGAGGTTCCCTTTGCCATGCGTGTATCTTTAATGTGTGCCATTGCACTCTAAATCTGAGCCCCTTTGTCCATGGTGGTGTGTGTTTGTGGGAAAGTTCAACCTCCAGGGGAAATGTTTGGTACCAACTATTTTTGTACCCACTTGGTAAATATCTTTGCTAAAGCTAATTAAGTCAACTGGCTGATAGTTAATGGAAGCACACCAGTGGGGGCTTATGAGATACGGTAGTGGGAATAACTGCCTGCAAAGTTATTCCTAAAACCCAAAGTAGCATGCATTCTCTGGAGACCCAGTCTACAGGTTGGGTACAAAGTACACCCAAGTACAAATTGGGGGAACAGCCCAGAACATCTTATATTTTAATCATCATTCTCCTGAAGACCTAAGTGGACAAAACATGAGAAGAAGATGACTCTAGTAGATGTAACAGAGTTTCCTTTGGAAGGCAGTTTGGTGCAGTAGATTATGATTTAGAGGACCTGGGTTCAAATCTTGATCCTGCCACTTACTACCTTTGTGGCCTTGGGCACTTAACCTGTCTGTTCCTAGTTGTTTTTCCTCTATCAAATTGAGGAGAGAATTGAACCAGATGAGTTTTACGGTCCCTTCCAGTTCAATGACCCTGTGACTGAAATTCTCAGCAGCATTCTGACATCAGTATGAGCAGAACTAGCCTTAACTAGACATGAGCACTCTGTCCTAATGTCGAAGGACTTCAGCACAGACACACAAACAAGCCAGCTGAGTGATACATAGAATTTTCAGGGCCATTGAACTGTACAGCTAAAGAAGTGAAGCGACTTCCTGAAATCAAGGCCCATAAATCTTTCTAATCACAATGGCTTCTTGATGCCTGTGGGAGGAGGAGGGATGGACCAAGATGAGAGAGGTGCTATCTGCTATTGAACAAAAGGTGAAAGTCTGTCCTTTATTTTCTGGGGAAACTGGAGCAAAGCTATAAAGCCTCACATCAGGGCCAACCAAAGGTCTTTGCATCAGAGAAAACTTGCTAAAATGTGAATGTTTGATTAGTGAAGAATGAGATGAGAGGGACTGAGTTATGGCTAAAAGCAGGGGCAGCCCAGTGTCAAACTGGGACACCAATAAAGCTTGTCTCTGGTGCTACTGCTTCCTGTTCACCCGACCTTCGGCTTCTCTTCCTCCTGCCTATCTTGTGCTTCAAGCTCAGGACAATGTTTATAATATATGCATGCGCGTGGAAGACAGGTATGGCCATGACATGTTGCTGATATACTTCCATTGTGCATAGTATAAGAAAATGTAGCATCACATATTCTTACGTATTAGGTCTACAGAAGCAGTCTCCTTCCTACAACCCTGTGAGCTAGCAGCGTGCTATAATGAAAACAACATTGTGTTTGAAGTCAGACGATCAGAGTTTGAATCTCATCACTGCAACTCCCTATGTAACAGTGGACAGGTCATTTAGTTTCTCTGAGCCATCTGTCAAATGAGGGAGTAGGAGGAGGTGACCTCAAAGGACCTTCCCAGCTCTAAGTCTACGATCCTCTGATGGGGTAAGTAGTTAGTTAAATAATGGCCAGTTCATTCCTGCTAAAGAATCATCCCAGATCCATTCTCTCCTGTGGAATTTTCCCTGACCACCCCAACTTCTTCCTCTGAAATCTTACATCGTTTATTACAGAGGATCATTCACTTGGCAAGAACTTTGTTGGACATGTATCTGCTCACATGGTACTTGATAATCAGAGGAACTTGTAAAAACAAAATTGTCTCTGTAGTTGTATCTTTGAATGGATCATGTAGGAGTTTAACATATGTATCAGAGAAACCTTGGAAAAGAATCTCTAAGGCAGTGTTTTGCCCTACATGGAACAGTTCTTAATCTCGGGCAGGTCAACTTGTGTTTTTCTTTTTTAAATGTTTTGATAACTGCGTTTCCATATATTTGGTTGTCTTTGTACTCCTGTGTGTTTTGGTTTATGCATTTAAAAACATTATTCTAAGAAAGGGTCCATAGCTTTATTATGACAGAGGGGTCCAAGATAAACAAAAGGTGAAGAAACTCCATCTTGGAACATAGAATCTTAAGAGCTGGAAGGTCCCTTAGAGACCATCTAATCCATCCTATATCCAAACAAAAACCCCCTCTCTAACATACCTGAAGACCTCAAATTGCAGGGGCCCACTACCTCCAAGGCTGGCTTTCCACTCTGAGACAGTTCTATGGCTTAGGAAGTTTCTACTTGTCATTCAGCTTCAGTTTGCCTCTGGGCAACTCCCCATTACTTCTAGAAACTATGACCTCCTTCCAAAAGGACACTGAACTGTTAACACACCCAGCCTCCTAACTGTATTATTGTGAAGGGAAGTAGTGCCGGCATTAATATTCCCATTTTGCAAGTGAGGAGCCTGAAGCTCAGAGAAGAGCCTCCCATGGTCAACACAGCTTGTAGTGTTGGGACTGGGATTTAGTACTGAAATAACTCAAACTCTTGGCGATTCTCCTCTGGAGTGGTTAGAGAGAGATAACCTACTCTAGAAATCAGCACTATATTACAGTTAATTGTTTGCAAACAGTTAAGATGTTTGTACAACTCTGGGGCCTCTGGTCCTTCCCGCCTGCATTTTCTCGAGAGGAACACACTCCCCTATTTTTACCGAAGCGCTTATTTGTCATTATTTTGCTTTTACTGCTCCCAGAGCAAGGAGCTTTTCAAAGTCCTAAGGCAGCTTCTTCTGTGCCCATTAACCAGGACCACCAAGAGGGTGATCTGCCCCAGCAAAGGTCCTAGGGCAGCCAGTACTTGAGAGGTTTCCCCAGGGTTATCTGAAACAAAGCAGCCAGAACTCGTCTTCCGCCCACTGTGTCAGAGCCTGGGTGGGGAAGGTCCACAGCTCTTTGAAAGAATCTGGGTAACCCCAAGAGAACATGACAAGGATAGCTCTTTTATTAAATACCTTGGATATAATGAAGGCAAACAGGCCCCTCCATCTTCTTTCCCCCTCTTTCCCTCATCCCCCTCCAAGCCAACACTCTATCTTCCCTCCAGCTGATGTTCTGAGAACAGTCAGGCATAAGAAAGGCCCAGATGTTGGCACTTACTCCACTTTTTTATGTGGAGATGAGGAAGTTTGAGTGGAGGAGGCTAAGTCACAGTCTGTCATCCAAAGAGCTGTTTAAGCTGCAGTTTTGGTAGGTAACAGTGAAAAATGGTTCTTTCTATAAAAAAAAAAAGTCTTTTCTAGTCCAGAACAATCACAGAATCATAGCTGTTGGACCACCTGGAGAGGTGGCAGTAGTAGTAGTAGTAGGTAGTAGTAGTAGTAGTAGTAGTAGTAGCAGCAGCAGTAGTGATAGTAGCAGTAGCAGTAGTAAAAGTAGTAGTAGCAGTAGTAGTACCAGCAATAGTAGTAGTAGTAGCAGTAGTAACAGTAATAGTAGTAGTAGCAGTAGCAGCACTAGTAGTAAGAGTAATAGTAGCAGTAGCAGCAGTCATAGAATACCAATAGTAGTAGCAGTAGTAGTAGCAGCAGCAGCAGCAGCAGTAGTAATAGTAATAGTAATAGTAAAATAATAATAGTGACAGAATCCCATGGGCTCCTTGTCACTAAGGTCATCCCTATAGAAGCTGAATAACTCTTCTCAGGGGATGCCATACAAAAGATTTGTTCTTCAGCTAGGTAGGTGCTGGCCTCTGAGGCCCATTCCAACATGCACACATCTACAAACACGTATACACGCATAGGTCATCTCTTAAGCAAGAATATGAATTGTGCAGGGTTTACAAAGCTTGCACAACCCAGCCTTGAGGAAGGGAGAGACTTGGCCCTTGGAGTCCCTGCTTCCCACCCCAGGAGGAAGGAAGAAGAGGGAGCCTGCACCTACAGAGGTTCCTTTTCACTCCTGCAGTGTGGTACAATGGGAAGAACATCGGTTTGGTGCCAGAAGACCTCAAATCCTGGTTCTGTCACTTACTAGCTTTGTGACTTTGGTCAAGTCTTATATCCCTGGGCCTCAGTTTCTTTATCTGTAAAATGAAAGGATTGGTTTGATGACTTTAAGATTCCTTCTGACCCTTAATCCTATGATCTCATGAATTCTGAGATGACAAGACTCAAGAGGGTCGAAGCTTGAGCGACCTTAGTTAAGTCAGCAAGGCAGCCTTCATTAACTCAGCATCCTTCAGATCATAGTGTTTATACTGAACATAAGAGACTCAAGCCAGACTGACCGTGGCCTAATGGAAATCCCAGGAGAAAACTGTATCCTACTCCCATATACACATGACTCCCTTCTTTCTGAAAATATTTTTATAAGCATTTATTATCTCTCCCTGCTACTGCCTCCCTCAAATTGAACAATAAGAAAGAAGAAAACCCTCATAATAAATACGCATAGTCCAGCAACAAGAAGCTCCCATGCTGGCCGTGTCCAGAATGTGTGTCTCGTCCTGTGTTTTAAGTCCATCACTCCTGCAGCAGGAGCTAGGAGGCATGCGTCATCTTCAGACTTCAGGTGCGTGGTTCTACATCCTTACAGGCTGGGTGGATGGCTTCTCTATGCTGTTGTCATTGTAGAAACTGTTCCCCTGGTTCTACTCACTAAGCTCTGCATCATTTCACAGAAGTCTTCCCAGTTTTCTATGAAACACATATTAACATAGATACATAGAGATAGATAGATAGATAGATAGATAGATAGTAGATAGATAGATAGATAGATAGATAGATAGATGGATGGATGGATGGATGGATGGATGGATGGATGGATGGATACATACATACATACATACATACATGGATGGATGGATAGATAGATAGATAGATAGATGGATGGATGGATGGATGGATGGATGGATGGATGGATACATACATACATACATACATACATGGATGGATGGATAGATAGATAGATAGATAGATAGATAGATAGATAGATAGATAGATAGATAGAGATGGATAGATGGGTGGATAGATGGGTGGATAGATAGATAGGTAGATAGGTAGATAGATAGATAGAGATAGATAGATAGATAGATAGATAGATAGATAGATAGATGGATGGATGGATGGATTGATAGATAGATGGATAGATAGATGGATGGATGGATAGATAGATAGATAGATAGATAGATAGATAGATAGATAGATAGATAGATAGATAGATAGATAGATAGATGATGGATGGATAGATGATAGATAGATGGATGGATGGAGATGGATGGATGGATGGATGGATGGATAGATAGATAGATGGATAGATAGATAGATAGATAGACAGACAGACAGACAGACAGACAGACAGATAGATAGATAGATAGAAAGATAGATGGATGGATGGATGGATAGATAGATGATAGATAGTAGGAAACAGACATAGACAGATACGAGCATTAGATAGTGACAGAGAGAAATGGGGGGTGGGGCCAAACAAAAAGACCTAGCTAGATACAGACAGCAGACAAAATATATACAGACAGAGAGACAGATGGAAATAGACAAATAGATAGATAGAAAGAAATATAGTGAGAGAAAGAAATAGAAGATGAGAGAGAGGCAAATAGAACAGATAGGGAGACAAAAGAGATAGATAGATAGATAGATTTATTAAGGGTATAAAAAAGAAAACAAGATGGTCCCTACTTTCAAGGAGCTCACATTTTATCAGGGGAAGGAAAAAAAAAACCCAGAGAGGGGAACAGAAGGTATCCCTGCGGAGGCGAGGCTGAGAAAGCAGAATACAGAAAAACTGCATTCGATTCAGTGAGTTTTACCCAGTTGTTCTTCATGTGTATGAAGGAGGCCCTTTCCTGGGTTCAGCTATGATGTGAGGAAGACAGCAAGAGAATCGTACCTAGGCCCTGTCGTGTATGTGTGAGTGTGTGTGTGTGTGTGTGTGCGTGTGTGTGTGCATGTGTGTGTGTGTGTGTGTCTGTCTGTCTGTCTGGGGTGGAGGTTGAGGGGAGGAAGTGAGCTAAAAACATGAGACTGTGCCAAGTGCCAAAGATGTGGTAAGGGGCAGTAAGTACATGTCAGAGTTCACAAGGATGAGAGGCTGAGGTGGACTCGAGTAGGTGGAAAGAATCCTCATAAAAGAGCCTCCTATCTCCTTGATTGTCACGTCTGAGGGGGTGGGGAGAAGGAATGCTGGGATGTATAGACACACTGTTTTGAGCAACCCTTTGATTGTGGGGCTGGGGCAGGAGACACAAAGGGAAAGCACTCACTCCTCTTCTCCAGTTTACAAAGGGCAAGAAACCCATTCTGACACTTTTAGTGGAGACCCAGGATTGAACCTTCTGCTCCTGAAGGGCTGGGGCTTCCCTTCTCTTTCCTCTTCTGTGGCTAGTGACCAGGGCCATATGCAGGAATTTAGTAGTAATAGGGCCCCAGAAATAGTTGTGTGGCTCATCAAAATGTCAGTGTTAGTCATTGTTCGGGGAATGACCTTCCAATGGGGACCCAGGGGTTCCCCAATGGGTCTACTCCTCCAAATGCCCCAAAATAAAGGCCCTAGGGGTAACATAACTTGTGCCTTGGAGACCACACAGGTCCTGTGCTAATCTCATTGTTGTTCAGGGGACAAAAGGTTAGCTGCCCTCTAAGAGTTCACAGTGTAATAATCACAGCTGGACAGATGGACAGCCCATCAGAGAAGCAGAGGACCCTTTCAAGGATAAGACCAAAGGCCATAGCGATGGAGTAGAATAGAGTGAGTACTGAATGATGTGTCAGACTTTGCAGGTTGTAAAGCCAGTTCCGCCACTAAATTGTATGATTTTAAGCAGGTCCTATCCGCAGTCTGGGCCTCAGTTTGCCCTGTTGTAAAATAAAGGGAGTAGCCCCCTTCTTGCTGTAGACTGTGGGGCAGTCTCCAGGGGTGGGGCACCTGGGACTTAGAGGCCCCATGTGGCCTTCTAGGTCCTTGGGTGCAGCCTTTGGCTAAGTCCAAGTTTTACAGAACAGATCCTTTTATTAAGGAGATTCGTTCTGTGAAGTTTGGATTCAGTCAAAGGGCTGCACTTGGGGACCTTAATAAAAAGGATTTGTTCCTCTTATTTTATTTGTCCCCCTTAATAAAAGGATCTGTTCTTAAAACTTGGACTCAGTCAAAAGGCTGCACCCAAGGACCTAGAAGGCCGCATGTGGCCTTGAGGCCCCAGGTTCCACACCCCTGGACTAGACCTTTAAAGTCTTTTAAAAGGTAGGAAAAGGGACACACTTATTGACAATGATTTAAATAGATACATAACTTTAAATTTGATTGACCTCCTTTGTAATTCTATGTGTTTTTATTTTATACATTTGGCAACATGATTCTGAGGAGTCCAGGCACAGAAAAGGTGAAGAAGCCTAGTTGGAGGCCATTTCACTCAGGTACAGGTTGTTTGAACTGCCTGGTGCGGTCCCCATAGAGCTTCAAGATTCCGTGACTCCGGGACCGCAGGAATTTCAATCGTTCTCAGAGGAAAGCTCATCCCCAGGTTCAGGGGCTTGACTGTGCCACCTTTCCAGGTCAGGCCATTGGCACAAGCCCATCCTCAGAACACAGTTAATTCCTGAACAAAAATTAACGCCAGCCCTTCAGTGAGGGACTGTAATGGTTTGTTTACCTGGCACTGGAAGAGATATTTAGCAAGAACCCGGGAGAGCTTTAATCTGCTGCCTCGGAGCTCCTGTTCTTGGCCAGATGGCCTTAAGCTCCCGGCCTACGCAGCCAAGGTCCTATGCCGGCACCACTTCCATCAGGGCGGTGCTTGGGAAAGTTTTCCTGCCTTCGGTTACAGGTTACAACTGGCACAGCTCCCCCACCCCCAGCCCAGAACATCCGTTCTTCAAACAACAGATGGGGAGAGAGGCCTGATGTGAAAGCAGGCCGCACCCATGGGCTGTGATGCCCCCTCCCCCCCTTCCCTCCTTCTCTCCCAGACTCAGAGCCTGGGCTGCAGGTGGGCTTCCTAGGAGCGCAGGACCAGGGGATGGGAGGCCACCCTCTGGAGGAGGGGTAGAGGTGGGGAGGCTCACAAACCAGGCTGAAGTCTGTGAGTTAAACAAACAGCAGAGTTCACGGGCAGAAGCCCTACACACAGGAGATCTGGCTTTTGTCTTTGTGTCTTGAGCGAGGGGAGGGGAGTAGGAAGGAGAGAGAAATAAAGGATTGTTCTCATATTTTCCAAGTCCATCTCTCCCACTCTGGCTTCACTTACTTCTGACCCTGACCTTTTCTCCACGAACTGCCACTTGAATGATTCACTAACTACTATCCTAGAACTCTTCTCAACCACCTGAATTTCTGTTGCTCCCAGCCAGAAAATTTTTTTTCCTGGGTTGTTGATCAGTTGTTTTTCACTCACATCTGACTCCATTTTGGGTTTTCTTGGCAGAGATACTGGAGTGGTTTGCCATCTCCAGCTCATTTTACAGATGAGGAAACTGAGGCAAACAGGGTTAAGTGACTTACCCAGGGTCACACAGCTAGGACGTGTCTAAGGTCATATTTGAACTCAGAGCTTCCTTATTCCAGGCCCAGCGCTCTGTGCACTATGGCGCCACCTAGCTGCCCTTTCCCTGCGTAACTCTCATAATTTGATTCCTTCGCTTCTGATACCATAGTTCCTGAACGTCTGTGGAGAAAGCAGTGAAATTTACTCGACTTCATCCCTTACAAATACATGGCACATCTTCTCAGCCGGGCCTTTGCTACTACGGCTTGATGGTCCTTCTAGTCTACTTTTCCTGATTTCTTATTCCCCACAGCAATCATTGCAAACGGTGTCTTCTCCCCCCTCCCCTCCAACCCTACACTTTATGAAATGAAGGCAGCCTCCTATCACAATGGAAAGATGAATACCTTCAATTCCCCTCCTCCATTCTTCACAACTTCTCATAACCCACTTTTTCCTCCTTCCCTCTAGTCATCGGAAGATGTGTTCCATCTCTTCCCAAAGGCTGATCTCTCCACCTCTTCCCTCTATGTCATTACCTTCTGCCTTTTCTGGGTCCTTATCCCAGCAATCATCCGCTCTCTAAAATTTCTTCCCTTCTCCTGGCTCCTTCCCACCTGCTAAAAAATATACTCAGGTTTCCCCAGTTCTAAAATTTTCTGTTGACACTCCTATCCTATCCTGTCCCATCCTATCTCTCTCCTCCTAGTCAACATTTAAATCAGGTTGTCTCTCCTTTCTCACTATGCATTCTTTGTGAGCTGTCTTCCACTCTCCCCATCCCCAACTGCCCAGCACCACTACTCTACTGAAACTGCTTTCACAAAGGTCACCAGTCTTCAAATCCATAGGCCACTTTTTTTTTTAGCTCTCACCCGTCTTGACCACCTTTGCCACTTTTGACAGTATTGGCCAACACCTGCCTCCTTTTAGGTACCTGCCTGTCTTGGCTCCCCTGTCTTTCTAAAACACTTCTCTTTCTTCTTGGCCAGCATCTAATTCTATACCCAAAGGTGATGCAGGTGGCTCCCCAAAGGTCAGTATTAGCCCTCTTCTCTATTCTCTGCATTTTATCCTTTGGGAATGACATTCATAAGATAAGAGGATTTTAGAGGTAATCTAGTTCATAGTGGAAAGATTGACAAGCTTAGATTGGGGAGATTCGAATTCAAATCCTCCCTTAACATTCAGTAGCTGTGTGACTCTTAGCTTAGAGCCCAGATGACCTTAACACAACTAAAGATGGTGATTCCCCCCACCCCAACCAGGGACAGTGGTCAGTTTGTGATAAGCCTGTGGAATCTCAATTCTACATACAATGAGAAAGTTGTTTAAGGGTACTGAGTTCACAGTACCATAGAATGTCAGCCCTCCAATGCCCTTATTCTAGGGAAGAAAAAATAGAGTCAAGTGTCAAAAGGAGAGGTGACTGGTCCAAGGTCACACAGGATGTCAGTGACTGAGCCAGGGCTCAGATCTGGATCTAATTCCTGACTTCCAGTGAGCTTAGCCTCTAGTAACAGACCACTGAGATGCCATGTAGCCTGGCCCGGGGGGGCATGGCTGAGAGAGGACCCCAGGGGTCCATGATTACTGTCTTCTAATATCTGAAGGATTGTCAGGAATTAGACATTTTTTTTTTGGCTTGGTTCCAGAGGGTAAGGTAGATAGAGCTCTGGGCCTGAAGTCAGGCAGATTCATCTTTCTGAGTTCAAATCCAGCCTCGGACACTTACTAGCTGTGTGACCCTGGACAAGTCACTTTACCCTGTTTGCCTCAGTTTCCTCATCTGTCAAATGAGCTGGAGAAGGAAATGGCAAACCACTCCAGGATCTCTGCCAAGAAAACCCCGAATGGGGTCATGGAGAGGCAGACGCGACTGCAAACAACTGAACAGCAATCACAGGGTGAACTTGGAGCAAGAACAAGGGGATGGGCAGCAAAGGAGGGAGTTGGAAGAAGGTAGACTTCAACTCACTCATTGTAAGGAAGAATTTCCTAACGATTGAGCCGCCTCACAAGGGGACAGGCGGCCTGGGTAGGTAGTGAGCTTCCCAGACATATTCAAGGGGAATCTGTGTGACTGTATTGTCAGGGGTGATACAGAAAGAATTCATGGTTCAACAGAGAATTGGTCCAGACGACCCTGGGTTCCCTTCCGGCTCTGGGAGTCCGATCTGGAGGACCCCATTCTTGGTTCCAGCCTCGCCCGTCTCTGCCCCTAAACACCATAAAAGCCTGGAAGAAGGCACTCCACCTTTTTTTTATGCTCCAGCTTTCTCATCTGCAAAATGGGTACAATACCAAGCACCCATCACTCAATAGCCAGGGATACTGTGAAAAATAATTGGATAATGTCTCTACTATGCTTTGAGGTCCTTAGGCCTTCCCTGCCTCACAGGGCTGCTGGGCTTCTTTAAAATTTAAAAAGAGAGAGAGAAAGAGAGAGAGAGAGAGAGAGAGAGAGAGAGAGAGAGAGAGAGAGAGAGAGAGAGAGAGAGAGAGAGAGAGAGAGGTACCTCAAATGAGCATGATAATTATACTGTAAGGAGGCCATAGCTGGGAGCGCTAAGTGAATGTCAGGGAGCAGAAGACCAATTTCCTTAATGAGTAGCCTATGAACCGTTCTTTTGCAACCCCCCAAGACCAGGGTGTGTGAATATGCAGACTGCACAAAGAATCAGAGAGCATCAGAGCTAGAAGAGACCTCGGTCCTGCCCAGTTCAAACCATACCTGAGCAGGAATCAACTCTGCGGCATGGAGGACAGCTGAGTGGGCATAGGGCACTTAGCTCAATCAGGAAGATTTGAGTTCAAATCCTGCCCCAGACTCTTACTAGCTGTGTGACCCTCTGGGCAAGGCACTTGATGGCTCTCAGCCTTACTTTCCTCATCTGCAAAATGGGAATAATAATAGCACCTACTTGGCAGAGTTTTGGGGAGGATATGTACATACGTAAAGCATTTTGCAAACCTTCAGGTGCTATGTAAATGCTAGCTATTATTAGCTATTATGACAAGGGACTCCCAGAAAGAACTTCCAGCCTCCCAAGGCAGCCCAACCCTCCTAGCAATCTAACTGTTAGGAAGTTCTTCCAAGCCAGCTCCCTCTTTTCCTCATTGCTCCTTGTTCTGCCTTCTAAATCCCTAATCCCTATTCCTTCAGACAGCCCAGCTGCTCTTGAAAGACTGTGACTGTTCCAAAAGAACATCGGCACTTTGGAGTTGAAAAGGTTTGTAAAGAGCATCTAGTCCAACCCTCAGGCAAGATCGCTGAAGCTCATGGGGTTGAGTGACTTGTCTAAGGTCATAACAGACCCAGAATTAGAATCCAGAGTTGGCCAAGAATGGGACACACCACCAAGAAAGATGGTAAGTTTTCCCTCCTTGGAGGTCTTCAAGCAGAGACTGGATTACCACTGCTCTGATATAAGGGAGGCTCTTTTGAAATATGGGTATGGTTAAGTGGCTATGAGGTTCCTTCCAGCTCTCAAATTCTGTGATCTATGTGTGACTCTATGGCACTGAATCCCTCTATATTCTCTCTTCTCCAAGCTCCTCAATCTCTGGCTCTTCACATTGATCCTTATATGGTTGAATCTCCAGTCCTCTCTCTATTTTGGATATGCACCAGATCATCAAAAGTCTTCTTAAAATATGGGCCACAGGCCAGGATTCATATTCACCAACTGGGATCTGACGAGGTCAAAAAACAGCAGGATTATTGAACTCACTTACGCAAAGTAATGAGGGTAGGATGGCTGTTTTGCTAGAAACTGTATCTGTCACAACTCTTGAACTAATGCATCACTATTTTTCCAAGGAAGCTTTGGACATGCTGAATTTGCCATATTATATCCTACAAGGCTAGAAAGGAAGAAAGAAAAAAAGAGAGAGAGAAAAAAGCAGGAAAGAAAGAAAGAGAAAGAAAGAAGAAAGAAAGAAAGAAAGAAAGAAGAAAGAGAAAGAAAGAAAGAAAGAAAGAAAGAAAGAAAGAAAGAAAGAAAGAAAGAAGAAAGAAGAAAGAAAGAAAGAAAGAAAGAAAGAAAGAAAGAAAGAAAGAAAGAGGGAGGGAGGGAGAAAGGAAGGAAGAGAGAGAGGGAGGGAGGGAGAAAAGAAGGAAGAGAGAGAGGGAGGAAAGGATAAAAAGGATGGAAGGAAGGAGGAAAGCAGTAAGGGAGGGCAGGAAGGAGGAAGGAAGAAAGGGAGAAAAGTAAGAATGAAGCAAGGAAGGCAAAGAGAAATAATTTATTAGAGCTTATTATGTACCTGGCACTATGTTAAATGCTTGGGGATACAAATACAAAGACAGACCTTGCCCTCAAGGTGCTTACATTCTAATCGGGGGAGAGTACACCCAGAAGGAGCTAGGAATAGGAAGGGGTTTATCTAGAAGCATGCTGTGGAATTGGTCTAGAAATCATGTGGAGTCCTGGTTCTAGCAGGTCATCTCAGGGGTGGAATTCAAGATTCCTGGAGTGGGGAGGGAGGGAATGGGGACGATGACTGAGGTACAGATGGCATGGTGTAGAGATGGCTAAGAAATAAATATGGTAGAGGGTTAGACTTCTGGACGGAGCATGTCTGTTCAATCCAATCACTAACATCTAGTTCAATAAACACTCACTGAGTGCGTGCTACATGTAGAGCTCTGTGCCAGGCACTGGAATTCAGAGATAGACCCAACACATGAGTGGGAAGTAGTTGTTCCTCATCCCATTGCCTACCTATATGATAGCCACAGACTCAAGCCTTGAGCTTTTCTGCCCAGGAAGCAGCTCCTCCCAGCTCCTGCTCGCACCACCCCATTCTGAGCCCAGGAAGGCATGCACATCTCTCCAAGCTCCAATCTGGTGCCCCTCTTCATAGAGGCACCCTTAGAGGCCATCTCAGGAGAGCTCCGGGTGTTACATGTAAGACACTCTGTAAAACACCATAGAAATGTCAGCTGGGATTATTCCCCTTAGGTTCTAGGCTCCCTCATCTACAGCTGACACCAAGTCCAGCACTCTGTGAACTAGAAAACTAGCTACTATTTCTATTCTCAGGGGCAGCAAATGCAATCCGGTTCCAATTGGTAATCCCCAGTCTTCTGCAATCTCTGGGCTCCTAGACAGGCAGCCAGCCACAAAGGAACACACAGAGCAAAGCCTGTGTTTTTCTGCCCTGTGAACGAAACCCAAATAGAGAGAGAAGAAATAGAAGCAGTGTCAGATTTATATCCTTGGGCTCAAAGATCCCTGCAGATGGTGACGGCTGCCACGAAATTAAAAGATGCTTGTTCCTTGGAAGGAAAGCTACGGCAAATCTGGTGAGTGTATAAAAAAAACATCACCTTGCTGACAAAAGTCCATGTAGTCAAAGAAACAGTTTTTCCAGTAGCATTTATGGCTGTGAACGTTGGACTATACGGATTGCTGAGCACCGCAGAATGGACCCTTTCGAATTGTGCTGGAGAAGACTTTTGAGAGTCCCTTGGACAGCAAGGAGATCAAATCAATCAATAATTAAATAAATTCAGGCTATTCCCTGGAAGGTCAAATACTGAAGCTAAAGCTTAAATACTTTGGCTACAAAATGAGAAGACAGTCTAAGACATCTCCAAAGGCCTCATGATGGAAAATGCTACCCACATCCAAAGAAAGAACTATGGAATTTGAATGCAGATCAAAGCATACTCTTTGCTATTTTTTTCTTCTATTGTGTTCTGTTTCCTCTTTCTGGTGGTTCCTCCTATTGGTTCTAATTCTTACTTAACAATATCACTAATGTGAAAATATGCTTAATAGGAACGTATACGTATAGCCTCTATCAGATTGTGCACTCTCTTGGGGAGGGAGGTACAGAGGGAGGGGGAGAAAAATTTAAAACTCAAAAGCTTATAGAAGTGATTGTTGATAAATCAAAATAAATTAATTAACTTAAAAAATAATGAGAAGACAAGATTTATTGGAAAAGACCAGGATGTTGGGAAAGATTGAAGACAAAAGGAAAAGGGGACAGTAGAGGATGAGATGGGTAGATAGTGTCACGGAAGCAATGAGCGTGAACTTGGACAGACTTTGAGAGAAGGTGGAGGACAGAAGGGCCTGGAGTGCTGTGGTCCTGGGGGTCATGGAGACACAGCTGAACAAGTGCACAACAAGAGCTGAAACCCTCACTCCTACCTGTGGACGTTGCCCTGAGGGACCCATTATCTTCAGTTTGGAATCCCTGCCCCTGGAGCAGCATTATCCTGATTGTTGACTTAAACACCAGCTCACAGAACCCACTCAGGGCAGAAACACATCCCATCCATGGATCTTAGTCATCTTTCCCGTTACCCTTTGTCTCTCTCCTTCTACAGCTTGTTCTAGAACCCTGTACTCCCACACTCCACCCACCACAGTGACTCCTCAGATCATAACCCTGGTCATTGCTTTCCTATATCTGGCATCTCTCCCTATTAGAATATAAGCTCCTCAAGGGAAGGGACTATCTTTGGTATTTGAATTTCTAGTGCTTGGAAATGGTGGGTGTTTAATAAATGCTTTTTTCATTCATTCCTTCTTTCTTTCATTCATTCATTCTGAGCTTTCCAGCCATGCCCACTACCTCACCTGACCTCTCGATCTACTTTATCTCCCCACACTCTCTACTTATCACCAGATAGGCGTCAATCTGATTAAGCAGTTCATTCATCCCTCTGACGCCCATCAGTTGGGGAATGGCTGAACAAGTTGTGGTACATGAATGTGATGGAATACTATTGTGCTGTAAGAAACCTGGGAAGGCTTATCTGAATGGATGCAAAGTGAAGTGAGCAAAACTAGGAGAACAATTTGTACAGTAACAGAAATAGTGTAAAGATAACCAACTCTGAAAAACTAGGGAACTCAGATCCACAAATGACCAACAGGATTCCAAAGGACTCATGAGGAAACATGCTATCCCCGTTCAGATGGAGAACTAATGAACTCAGCAGTATAGATTTTTTTTAATATAAATTTATTTATTTTTAGTTTTCAATATTCACTTCCACAAGTTTTTGAGTTCCAAATTTCTCCCCCCTCCCCGCACCCCAAGGTGGCATGCATTCTGAATACTCCTTCCCCTGGTCTGCCTTCTCTTCTATCTCTCCCCCCTCCCTTCTCTTATCCCCTTCCCCTTCTATTTTCCTGTAGAGCAGGATAGACTTCTGTACCCCATTTCCTCAACAGTATAGATTAAAACACATTTTCTTCTTTAAAAAAATACATTGCCATAAAAAAATTAAATATGAAGCCAGGTTCTCAGCTAATGGGTCAGGCAGGGAGTCACGGGAGATTTGAAGAGGGAGAATAAGAAAGATTTGCAAAAGCTTCTGTGGTGAGTGAGATGGTCAATTAAGGAGTTGTAACAGTGAGGGCTGAGTTAAGGTTATATGAAGTAAAGCTCTAGTAGAACTAGTTAAAAAAAAGTCAATTCATCCCTCTCAAAAACTCTCCTAAATACCCTGTAAACCTGGTTAATAAATGCACCTCATACTAAAAGTGCCCATATTGTCAATCAACAACTGAACCCTCATCTTTCTCCATAGCCTGGGAAAGATGGAAGCATCTCTGGGGTTAACCTCTAGCTTCCATGGTCCCAAATGCCCCGTGAAGGCCCTGTTGCCCTTTACTTGAACATTGTTCCAGTCTGGTGTTATCTAGCTCCCAGAATTATCACTGGGATCAATATATGTCATATCTATATGTCATATGTAGGTTGCTAACTGCTGAGTTTAAATCTGGCCTCAAACACTCACTGGCTGTGACCTTTAACCAGGTCTGCCTCAGTTTCCTCAACTTTAAAATGGTGGAAATAATATCACCTCCCTCAAAGAGTTGTTGAGAGAATCAGATATAAGCTACTTCTTCTGATTACCCTCCCCTATGTCAGCCCTCATCAATCTCCCTTGTCTCCGAGTGTCTATAAAGCTTAAAGTACAACACCAGCAGTCACTTGACCTCAGGTCTACTTTTTTTTTTTCCCGGTAAGGCAATTGGAGTTAAGTGATTTGCCCAGAGTCACAGAGCTAGTAAGTGTTATGTGTCTGAGCCTGGATTTGAACTCAGGTCATCCTGACTTCAGGGCTAGTGCTCTATCCACTGTGCCACCTAGCTGCCCAGGCCTACTTTCTTGTATGGTTCAACTGTTCCTAGGGTATAAGTCCAGTGTCTGGACTCCCTTAGTACAGGGTCTGCATCTACTTTTTCCACTGTTTCCCTCTTACTAGGAGTTGCCTTATGCACTCTCAGTTCCTTCTCCCTTTCCCAGACAGAAGCCCTCACCACTTCAGTCTCCTCCACATCCCCCAGCATGAGTCCCAACAGGCAGAGGGTACACACAGAGCAGCCTCTCAACCTGGCCAAAAGAAGAAATCATGAATGGACCCTGGCCTAGATAAAAATTTGACTGTGGGTAAGGAGTCTTCCACGTGGGGTCGAGGGATCCCCAAATGATCTTGCATAGTTATGGAACCTGGTGGTCACCCAAGGCTTATTAGTGAGTTAAAGACCTGGTCACATCTCTCCTCCTGGAGAATACATTTAAGCAGAATGAGGTTAGGAGAGGCAGAGTTTTGCTAGAACACAAAAGTAAATAAACACCTCCTTTTAACTAGAAAAGCGAGCCATGAGCCATCCCACCGCTGCCCAGCCCCCACTCCCACCAATGGAATGACTCAGCCTGGAGTTCAGCCCGCTGGATGGAGGAGGAGAAGGAGGGCAGGAGAGCCAGTTGCTCCAAGGTTCCATAATCAGGGCTTTCATCCACCCAGGAGAGAGGGTGGCCAGCATGTAGACAGGCTGCACGATCGCTAGGCAGAGATGGGTGGCGGATTTCCTGCCCAAGCATGGGCTAGACTAGGCAGTCTCTTGAGGTCCTGGTGCTGTCACCCACTCACCTGTGGGACCCTAGACAGAATGCATAACCCCTCTTGAGGTTTTTTTTTTGGTTGCCCTCTTCTTTGCAAAGTACTGGCTGTGGACCAGAATCTTTCAGCCTCAGTTTCCTTATTTCTAAAATGAGGAGATGTGACTGATGCTCTCTGTGGCCACCAACTCAAAATCCTATGACTTAGGGCTTTTAACCTTTCTGAGACTCAATTTCCTAATCTGTCAAGTGGGGACAGTACTCACAAGACCTACCTTGTTGGATTGCACTTCATGATCCTCGTGAATCGTTGTTTTGATGCATGAAGAGAGCTTGGTAACTCTAAAATACTATGTTAATGTGAGCTATGACTATTATTATAATAATATATGCAAAATGCTTTGTAACTGCAAAGGACTGGATAAATGTGAGCTATTACCACTGCAAAATTAGCACCTTATTATACAAAGTATTAAGATCAGGTAAAACGAAACTGGTTGCTTAACCCGCAGACCAGAATTGAAGCAACCAAATGCGTTCTGGCCTCTTCAAAGTCCTCTCCTGGTTATTCCAGCCTGCTCCCAGATCCTCGAACAAGTCTCAGCTCCTCCCTGGGAAGGGCCTTCAGGGCCAGCAGCACATTCCTTTGAATCTCTCCACTTGGGGTAAATCCTCACCCTCTAAGGGTGGATTCAATTGCTGAAACTGGCCAAAATTTCCTTGGGATCTGAGTCTGGAAGAATCTAATGAGAGAAATGAGGTTTCGGCTGGTTCATCCTCAGCTAGCTCTAAGGTAATGGGAATGATTTTCCCTATTTACCCAACTGGTAAGTGGTCATACCATTCTGGGTCCATCCTCAGCTAGCTCTAAGGTAATGGGGGTGATTTTCCCTATTCACTCAGCTGGTAAGTGGTAGTGCTGAGTAAAACTTGAACACAGGGCTTCTGACTCCAAATGCAGTGCCCTATTTACCTTACTACAAGGCCAACATCCATCAGTGCAAAAGCAGTAATTGTTTTTTTAAGGAGAGCACGCATTGTGGACTGTCAAGGAAGTCTTTCAGGATGAGATAGAATTTGGGGCTGAGTATTGGACGAGATACTCCATCTCTTGATTCTAGGCATTTTCTCTGGCTGTCTCTGGTGCCTGAATTATCTCCCTCTTCATCTCTCTCTCCTGGCTTCCTTTCAATCCCAGCTAAAATCCCACCTTCAACAAGCCCCTTTCTCAAAGCCCCTTGAATTCTGGTGCCTTTCCTCTGTGGATTATTTCCAATGTCTCCTGCATATATTTTTGTATGTCATTATTGCTGAATATTATCTCCCTCATTAGACTATGGTGAGCTCCTTCAAAGCAGGGACTGTCTTACCTTTCTTTGTATCCCCAGTACTGGGACACAACAGGTGGTTAATAAATGTTTATTGAGTGACTAAATGGAAGAGTCATTACAGATCATTTAGTCCAAGCGCTTCATTTGAGCTGGACCTTGGAAGACTCTCAGGGTTCCAAGAGGCTGAGATGAGGAAGAAGTGCATTACAAGTATGGGGGACAGCCAGTAAAAGGCAAAGAGATGAAGAATATGAGGAACATGGAGCTGGACCACAGAGTGCACCAAGGGGAGAACGTGTGATGAAGCTACAAAGGTTGTTTGGGACCAGATTATGGGGAGCTTTAAATTCTAAACAGAGGACTTTGGGAGCCATCGAGGTTATTGAGCAGGGGAGTAACATAGTCAGATGCATACTTTAGGGCAATCACTTTGGAAGCTGAATGGAGGATGGATCTGAATGGAATGGTAAGAAACAAGACAAGGAGACCAGTTAGGAGGCCATTGAGATACTCCAGGACTGAATAAGGATTGTGGTTGGGTGAGTAGAGAGAAGGGGCTAATAATAACAACAATAATTTATATGGCACCTTGAGGTTTATAAAGCACTTCACAAATATTATCTCATCAACTCCTCCCAACAACCCTAAGAGGTAGGTGCTATGATTGTCCCCATTTTACAGATGGGGAAACTAAAGCAGACAGATGTTAAGTGACTTACCTAGGTTCCACAGTTAAATATCTGAGGCCAGGTTTGAACTTGGGTCTTTCTGGGTCCAGATTCAGTGCTCTACCCACTATACCACTAGCTGCCAAGGCTGAATGTCTAGGTGAGAGGTGGGGGTTGAAACCATAAGTTTTAGCAGCTGATTAGATATGCAGCTTGAGAATGAGAAGTGAAGGTGAAGGATTACTTTTCAGTATCAGGCCTTCCAGGAAGATCTAGAAAAAAATCATAGGATTATAGATTTAGAGCTGGGAGCTACCTTAGAGTTGATTTATTCCAGGAATTCTTCATCTGTTTTAGAGGCATGGGTCCCTTTGGCAGTTTGGTGAAGACGCAAGAGCCTCAGTTCTCAGCCAGTGTCCCTTTGACTCATCATTTGGGTGCTCCTGCCTTCCAGCTTCAAGAGAGAAGATGGCGGTGGCCAAATCCACTTCACATTGCTGAGGGAAAAGACTGGGAAGACAGGGATGGAGCAAGCAGTCTCCATCATGTCCCTATTCCCAGCTGGAATTCCAGTAGGCTTTGGGACAAGGCTTACATTCATATACACGGGTCTGTTCCAACATCCATTAAACTCCTTGTGGGATTATAAATGGAGTCGTGTAATTGCTGAGTCAGAGTATGAACAATCTGGCAACTTCTCCTTCATAATTCTAGATCGTTTTGGAGAAAAAGTCGTACCGCTTCAGTTTCAGCAGCGTTGAGCTAGTGTGCCTATCTTCCCACAGCCCCTCCCACACAGAGCATTTCCATCATCCCCCATTTTTACCAAATTTCATGATCTTCAGAGTTATTTTAATTTGTATTTTCCTGAATATTTGAACACACAGTTACTAAGCAATTGTGTGCAAAGGCTGTAAGACACGGTCTCTACCCTCATGGAGTTCGGTCTAGAAGAGGAAAAAGACATAAAGACAGATTACTCCAATATACATTATATGATAAGTATGTTAGAGAGAGGCAAACAAAAGTCCTGTGTGAGATCTGAGGGTTTGAAAGGTCAGCCACCGAAGGAGCGTATTTATACTTATTTCAATTTAACCAACATCTATCAAGTGCAGATCTGGATATAACTGTGTGTGTGTATATATATATATATGGTTCTATATACCACATGTGGTATGATGAAAAACAATGAAGTCTCTGCATCCAAGGAACTTACATTCTATTAGTGTGAGTGGGTATGGGGGAAGAAGATAATAATAAAGGCTACCATTTACATAGCACTGTACAAACATTTCACTGAATCCTCATAAGCCCAGGAGGTCAATGCTATTAATTATCCCCATTTCGCTGATAGAAGTTTGGGTGCCTTGCCTAGGGCCACATGGCTGGGATGTGTCTGGGGCCACATTTGAACTCGGGTCTTCCTGACTCTGTGATCTATCCATTGGGCCACCCTTGGGACAGGGGTCATACAAAAAAAGGTTCATAGAATGAGGGCTCACTGTTTTGGGAGTGGCCAAACTACCATTTAGAAATATAACAGGATATTGCTACACTGTAAGGAATTAACAATATTAAGAATCCAGAGAGACAAGTGAAAGGCCACAAAATGCCCAAGACAAAGGATGAACTGGGTACCAAGCAACTGAAGTTAAAGTGTACATTCCACTACTACAGGGTAAGCCCAGCTAGTAAGTGTCTGAGGCTGGATTTGAACTCAGGTCTTCCTGGCTCCGAGCCTCCTGCTCCATCCTCGCTGCCTCACTCGGAAAGGTAGAAAGGTAGAAGAAGAATGGACTTTTTTAAAAAGAGAAACTACAAGAAGAGACCCACAGAAGCAGAAAGAGATGGAGGAGTGAGGAAGAGCCAGGTAGAGCTTGGTATCCCGAACCCAGGAGCCTCAGAAGCATCCTGATGACCCTGAAAACAGGGTGAAAAGCTTCACATTTCTAGCGTTCTCTTAAGACTTCAGGACTTCTCCAGCCTGTCCTGAGAGATATCCAAGGAAATTCAAGAGGCAAACAGCAATGAACCCCAAGCTTTGATGCTGGCTATGAAACTCAAAGGTGGTAGGTGCCTGATAGAATTAATGGGTTTAGAGTTTATGAGGGATGAGACCCATTTTGTACATGTATGAGGAAAGAGAATAATTTAACTATTTGATTCCCTCCTTCTATTTATGTTGTTCTTATGTCTTAATTAATGCTCTTACTATTTATTGGATTGCTGGCTTTTGCTTGGTCTTGTAAGGAAGAACGACACATCACAGGGTGCTTGGTTCATTATTCGCCTAATTAATTACCTGAAACAACGCATGCTGAACTTAATAGAAGTACCAAGGGGCCCCAGAACCAGAGTTCTCAGGAATTATATGGATCCAGTTACTACATTTCCGTTCTGTTAACTACAAAAGTGGGAAGGCAATCTTACTTTACTGCTTTGGGGGAAAGTACTTTTTGTGGAGGGGATATGGTTAAGGGTTGTTTGGGAAGTATGGCAAAAGGAAATAGATCAATAACATTGTCTTTAGAATATATCTTGAGTTGAATCAATCAAAAACATTTAATAAGCAGCTATTACATGTCAGGCAGTATTGCTAAGTGAAGGGAATCCAAAAAGATCAAAAGACAGACCCTGCCCTCAAGCTTACAAACTAAATCTGGGACTAAGAAGCCATTGAAGGGAGTCCTAGAGAAGACATTTAAACCTAAGGACCTGGGGTGGGGAGAAGGGAAGCAAGATGAGGCATCTGGGTGGCACAGCAGACAAAACACTTGTCTTGGAATCATGAAGACCTGAGTTCAAATCCAGATCTGGATGCTTGCTATCATGCAGCCCTGGGCCAGTCACTTCATTTTTCTTAGCCTCAGTTTCCTCATCTGTAAAATGGGGGGTGTTAATAGTAGCACCTACCTCTCAGGGTTGTTGTGAGGATAAAACGAGATACGTAAAGCGCTTAGCAAAGTGCCTGGCATACAGTAGGTGCTATATAAATGCTAGGTGGTGGTGGTGGTGGTACTGATGACAGTCACGAAGATGAGGCAGCTGGATGCCACAGTGCATGGACGGGGTCAGGGAGACCCAAGTTCAAATCTTGCCTCAGACGCTTACTGGTTGTGTGACTTGGGCCAATCATTTCCGCCTTTCTTGCCCTATGGGGATAATAAAAGCACCCGCTTCACAGGGTTATTGTAGAGATCAAATGAAATGCTATATACATATAAAGTACTGTGCAAACCTTAAAACGTTCTATAAATGCTAGCTATGATTATAATGAGCCTCCCTTGTAAAGCTCAGCCCGTGTAGGAATCAGTCTGTGGAAGTGAGACTTCTTCTGGCCCAGGGCTCACAGCCAAACCCCAAAAGGGGCAGATGAGGAAGGCAGGACCAGGCACACCCTCCCTTTCCCAAAGGCTTGCTGACCAACTGGGAACTGACCTGCCGGTGGAATGTGAGGCCAAGAACTGTAACTGGTCTTTGTTTTTGTATCCCCCAGAACCGAGCAATACGATAAATGCTCAGTGAATGAATACACAGATGAATGATTAGATACTGGCTCACAAGAGCTGGGTGCTTTATGCTGGTGAGTGGGTTGGCCTTTTTTCTTTTTCTCTAGATTTTAGCAAAACTACCTCTGCCAACATCCACAGCCCACCTAAATAGGAGGAGTACTAGTCATGGCAGCCGCTTCTGGTAAGTCCAAGTTGGCAGGGGAACATTTTGGGGAGCTTAGCTGACGTTCTGCCTGCCTATTTGTCCCATCTCGCACATACCTGTGACCTCAGCGGGGGGCTAGCTTCCCCCTAGGATCCCAGGGGTGGGATTGAGCTCTGGACAGGGAATAGATTCATTTCCTATACATTCTTGGGCCTGTACAAGGTAAAAGATTTCCAAACCCACACACAAACCACAGTTACCTGGCCCAGGTACTCACCCAACTCTCTGCTCTAGCCCCTACCTTCTTTTCTTCTCTCTTTGTCCCCCTCTTTTCTTCTCCATCATTTGTAAGTATGTTTGTACGGATGTATCTCCCCCATATCTACCATCCGTCTGAATCTTCTCGCTCCTCCCCATCTTCTCCATATCTTCTTTCCTCCTCATCTTCTTTATCATCTATCTATATCTTCTCTCTCCTCTTCATCTTCTTTATTATCTATCATCTCTCTATAGCTTCTCTGTCTCCTCTCCATCTCTCTCTCTCTCTCTTCTCTCTCTCTCTCTCTCTCTCTCTCTCACACACACACACACACACACATACACACACATACACACACATTCTTCTCTTTCCCTCTCCTTCCTTTCTCTGATTATGAAAGAATTAAATGAACAAATGAAGGCATGCTTGTTCACAGTGAGAAAGGAGAACATGATTACTGCCTTCAGGTATTCAAAAGGCTGTAAAGGGCAAAAGGAATCAAAGATACCCACCGAAGGCAGAATTAGGAGTAATGGGGTTGGGGGGTAAAGTTCCAGACTTTGGGCTCAATCTAGGGAAGAACTTAATCATCAGAACCGTCCAAAAGTAGGTGGAGTGCCTTGGTAAGTGACCAGCTCCTAAGAATCAGAGGGTCACAGAATCTCCAGGATAGGAAGGACCCAGAGGCCATCTGATCCAGTCTTTGGAGTAGCAGTAATCCCTCCTATGGGATCTCCAACAATCCCTTCCAGTTTCAGGGATTCTCTAGCCCTATCTCTGTTTTTCTTATCTGTTTTATGTGTCTCTCCAGGTCTGTCTTTCCGTTATCTTTCTCCTCTCCTCTCCTCTCTTTTTGTCTTTTTCTCTAACCCTACCCTGATCCCTAGGCCGGAATGTGCTACTTTCACCTCTTTACCCCTTCCCCCCACCCATACAGTTCATTTTGGTTCAAATAAACTTCAGCTTCCTTGTCCCAATTTGCAGAATAACATTTTAGAGTAGAAGACCTTGGTATCTAACTGGAACAAACAGAAGGGAAGGAATGATGCGGTAGAAAGAGCACTGGCTTTGGAGTCAGTTGACAAGCATTTATTAAGCACCTACTACGTGCCAATCAATAGGCTGAGAGATGGGGATACAAAGAAAGGAAAAAGACAGTTTCTGCTCTCAAGAATCTCATGGTCTAATGGGACACACAGCACACAAACAATATATACTGGACAGAGTGAAGGCACTAGCCTTAAAGGTGACAGTTTTTGTTGTTGTTCAGTTATTTTCAACTTCTTGTGATTTCATTTTGGGGTTTTCTTGGCGAAGATACTGGAATGTTTTGCCATTTCCTTCTCTGGCTTGTTTATTTATTTATTTGTTTGTTTGTTTATTTTTGGCGAGGCGATGGGATTAAGTGACTTGCCCAGGGTCACACAGCTAGTAAGTGTCAAGTGTCTGAGGCCGGTTTTGAACTCAGGTCCTCCTGACTCCAGGGTAGGTGCTCTATCCACTGCACCATCTAGCTGCCCCTCCAGCTCATTTTATAAGAGGAGACTAAGGCAAACAGGGTTAAGTAACTTGCCCAAAATCACATAGCTAGTAAATGTCTGAAGCTGGATTTGAACTCAGGTCTTCCTGAGTCCACACCCAGAGCTCTGTCCACTGCATCACCCAGCTGCCACCAAGAGGGATAGAGCAGGGGGTCCCTAGATACACCCAGACATTTATAGAAGCTCTTGTTGCGGCACCAAGAACTGGAAATGGAGTATGGATGCCCATTGATTGAGCAGCGAATCAACACATTTGGATGCATGAATGTAATGGAATATTAGTGTGCTGTGAGAAACAATAAATATGATAACTACAGAGGAGAATGAAAAGACTTATACAAACTGATATAGAGTAAAGTAAACAGAGCCAAGAAAACAAAACACAAAATGCCCATAACAATGTAAATGGAAAGAACAGCCACAAAGAAGGATCAAGAGAATATGTTGCAAGGGGCAGCTACTGAGCTGCAGTGCATAGAGCACTGGCCCTGCAGTCAGGAGGACCTGAGTTCAAATTTGACCTCAGACCAAACACTTGACACTTACTAGCTGTGTGACCCTGGGCAAGTCACTTAACCCCAACTGCTTCACCAAAAAAGGGGGAAAAAAAAAGAATATGTTGCAAAATTACAAAGAATAAGCACGGCCCCGAATGAGAAGATCCTCCCAGCCTACTCCTTGTCAGAGCTGGGAGGGCCATGAATGTGGCACATTGGAAAAGCTATTCAATCACTTTTATGGATTATTTTTCTCTTCCTCTTTTTTTAATCCTTAAAAATATCTGTTATGTGGGATGTCTCCCTGGGAATGGGGAAGGAGAGCTACTGGGAGAAAATCTGGTTAAACAAAATATCTCAACAAAAATTAATTTTGAAAAGAAAGAACAAACATGGTCCTAAAGAAGAAATGGAAGGAAATGTCCTTATTCCAACTCCTTGGCAAAGGTGGGAAGTTTGGATCTGTGTATATATTTGCAGTTTTTTTTAAATGTCTTGATCGGTTTTGCTGGGTTTTTTTATTTTTTAAATAATATTTGTTACATGGGAAGGCTCTCTGGGAGGCAAAGGGATGCTGGGAGAAATTCTGGTACTATAAAAACAAAAGATATTGATAAAAATGTATTTTTTAAAAAAAGTGAGGATCTAGTCCTGACAGTACCACTAATTAGTAGCGTGACCTCCCTCCACCGGGCTGCAGCTGTGTTATGTAAGATGAGAGAGTTGGACAGATGAATTCTATGGTCCCTTCTGCTTCTTTTTTTTCTTTTTTCTTTAAGTGAGGCAATGGGGGTTAAGTCACTTGCCCAGGGTCACACAGCTAATAAGTGTCAAGTGCCTGTTCTGAGACCACCACACCACTTAGCTGCCCTGTACCCTTCTACTTCTAAAACCTATGGGACATGCTACCCACCTCCTGACAGAGAGGCGACAGGCTAAGGGTGAGAAATTATATATATACATATAAAATATGATATAATATGACCAATGTGGGAATTTGTTGCTTGGCTAGGTATATTTATTATAAGAATTTTGTTTTTCTTTTCTCTTTTCAAGGAGTGAAAGAGGTCCTACCTCTTTAACTTTTGTTAACTGACAAAAATTAATCTAAATTTTAAAAAATTTTGAATAAAAATAATGTTCTTATTTTTCATGTGAGGAAATTATGGCTTAGAGAGGGGAAAATAAGCTTGCCCCAGGCACAGAACAAGCATTCACTCATTCATTTCATTTATTCATGGATTCAAGAAATATTTGTTGAGTTCCTTCTGCCGGGCCTATCTCTGCGCTCGGTTCTAGACCCCAGTAGAAGCAGAGGTAGAGGTAGAGGCAGGGTAGAGGAGACAAAGGTAAATCAGATACAGGCTTAAGCTGGGTGTCTGCTACAGGGACAGGCCCATAAATGCCCTCGTGCAAGGTAGAAGGGGATAAATTCCAACAGGAATCTCAGAAACCAAATACCAAGGGTCAGGGCTGGAGAGAGATCACATTGGACCAAGGAAATCAGAGAGGTTTTCATGAACCACACCCTCACTCCTGAGTCACAGGACGCAGTGGTGGACCAGAATTGAAAAGCCACTTATCATCCAGTCCCTCATTTTACCGATGTGGAAGGACCTCGTGTCCAAGGTCACATGGGTGGTGTCAACGGGACAGCTGGATTTGAACCCAGTTCTTCTGATTTCAAAACCAGTACCCTCTCATTGAGCATAGCCCATGGCTAACCACCTCCCTCCCTCCAGCTTCAGCATTCCTAACAGGGGATCCGTCATCCCCTCTCTACTCGCTATCAGTGATCGGGTGCCTCCAAGACAGCCTAAGCCACTTTTCAATGGCTCTAATCATCAAGAAAGTTTTCCTGAAATCTTCCCCCCCTATGACGGCCCCTCATTGCTTCCACCCACCCCTTCAACTCCCCTTTCCCTTAACAACCCTAAAGTTACTAGAAGATAGTGACCAGTAAGTCCAATGGTACAGAGCCTTGTTTTCTTTCTGCCTTTGGGCTCACCCCTACAGCCTGGGGCAGCAGGATGTCCTCGCCTCTGATGACTGAGCCTCCTCAGCTCTGCTACCCTCTGCCCAAAGCCTCTGGATCCCCCTTGGTCCCACTGACCCAGGAATGCATCCCTGTCTAACATTACTCCCATAGAACACTCGTTTCCCCTGAGAGCTTTGTTTCACCTAATGACCTGTTTCTGAAGCACGAATTCACAACCTCGGCCTGGGTGTACCTGTCACCCAGTGACTTGGGACTTCTTTCCAGACTGGCTCCAACTGGGATTGCCATTGCCGTATACTCAGAGCTTATGCCAGGAGAACTGGCTTGATGCCTGGAAGAGATAATCAGGATATTCAGCAAATTCATAAACTCGGACCCTGTTTACATTTCCATTGTCAGTCTTCTGTTTGTTTCCAGGACTGTATGTACCATGTTCTATGGCAGGGAGGCTACCGGGAACAGAGTAAACAGACGCGCTAGAATTTCCATCAGAAAATGTTTTTTTCTTGGCTTCATTACTACATTACTTTCCTCCTTAAGGGGTGGGGGAGGGAGAGAATTTAGAACTCTTTTTTTTTTAAATTAATGCTGAAAATTTTAAAAACATGTTTAAGAAATATTTAATGAAATAATTTTTTTAAAAGAATTTCCATAAGAACACCTGCATTTTATACAGTTTGCAAAGGCCCAGGCTTAGGCCACACTTTGATGTGCCAACGCATAATCAAGCAATAAAGCTTTACTCAAATAAATTAGCCCACATGACAGAACCATAAGCTGTGCTCTGTTTCCTGAATTTCCTCAGCAGGTAGGTGGTACAGTAGGTAGAGTACTGGCTTTGGAACAGAGAAGTTTATTGCTGTTGAGTCCTGTCTGACTCTGTGACCCCATTTGGGGTTTTCTTGGCAAATATACTGGGGTGGTTTGCCATTTCCTTCTCCAATTCATTTTACAAATGAGGAAACTGAGGCAAACAGGGTTAAGTGACTTACCCAGGGTCAAGTAATTGTCTGAGGCCACGTTTGAACTCAAGTCTTCCTGACTCCAGGCCCACTTCTCTATCTGCTCCTGCCTCAGTCACTTTGTAGCTGTGTGGCCCTGGGCAAGTCATTTTATCTCTGTCAGTGTCAGCCTCCTCATCTGTAAAATGGGGATAATAGCATCTACCTCTCAGGCTCAGCTGAAATAATGTAAAAAAAAAAATTTGCAGCCTTAAAGCATTTTGTAAATACTAGCTATTATTATCATTAGGTTTTGTGGTAGAGTACGCTGTAACAGAAGGATCATAGGCCTGAGAGGCAAGCTTCCTCACTCTTGTGTGTCTGCTTTGGACAAAACCTCTGACTAGGAGCTCCTGGTGAGTAGGGATTTTTTCACTCTCTGCATTGGTATCCCCAGGATTCAGCACAGTGAACGGCACATAGTAAATGGTTAATAAATGTTCCATCTATCTATTTAAGCTCACACATCTTTAGTGCCATTCTAACCAAGTTCAGATTCCACTTTACTCTGTTTTTCTGGTCTGCATTCAAGGTCCTGCTCGATCTGGTGGCAGCCTGCAGTCCCAGTCTTAGTTCAGACACCAGACAAACTGTGTTCCCCCAAACATGCTCTGTGCTTTCCCACCTCCATATCTTTGTTCACAATGTCCTTCCTTCCCTCTCCATTTGATTCCTACCTAACTTTTACAGACCAACACCTCCTCCAGAATGCCTTCCCTGATCTCCTTTGTCAGAAATGATCTTCTTTTCTGGGACCTCAGATCACCCTTCACTTAAGTACTTTCCGGGTTTCCTTTGTTTTTTAATTATAGTTTTCTGTGTATTTGTCATATTCAGCCAGTTTGTCAACAAGCATTTATTAAGTGTTTACTACGTGTTGGGAACTGTGCTAAACACTGGGGATAAAAAGAAAGGCCAAGAGAAATTGTAAAATCCCTGCCCTCAAGGAGCTTCCAGTCTAGCGGAGGAGACTACCTGCAAATAATCAGAAATATATAAAAGATAAAAGAGAGAGTAGATGATGTCACTCTGGAAGAGGACATTAGCAGGTGCTGGGTGGGAGGAATGGGAGACGAGGAAAGGGCCCCTCCTAGGGTGGGATGTGAACTGAGTTTGAAGGAAGCTGGGAGAATGAGGAGACTGCAGAGTATTCTATGCATGGGAGCAGCCAGTGCAAAGACATGAGGAGGGAAGATGGCGGGTCATGTTCAAAGGACTGTGAATAGACTAAATCAGTGTTCACGGAAGGGAGTAAGGTGTGAGAAGGCTACCGAGGTTGGAAGGGCCTTGGGATAGAGGTTTCAGTGCCCAGGAGAGGACTTTCTATGTGATCCTGGAGGTGAGAGAGAACCAGTGGAATTCACTGGGCAGGGCACAGTCTACTCTTCAGAAAAAACAAGCTGGAGGATGGATGGGAGCTGGGAGAATCCTAAGGCATCCAATGCAGTCTTAGGTGGGATTAAGAAAGTTACAGTGTCCAGACCAAGGATGGTAGTAGTCAGAGCTACACTGCCTTCCACCCTGGTCACATGCAGAGCCACGGTGCCGCATTTTTAAAAAGGACATTGATGAGCTGGGGTGCACATTAGGGAGGATGGTGACCAGGACGGGAAAGAAAAATGAGCCTATGCCACGTGAGGGTTAATAGAAGAAGTCGGGAATGTCTGCCCAAGAGGAGAGAAGACTTAGGAAGGACATGATCACCGTATTCTGGTGCGTATGAAGCAATGCCACAAGGAAGAAATGGACTTGTTCTGCTTAGCTCTGGGGGAAAGACCAGCAGTAACGGGGCTGGGGAGAGGTGGATTTCATCTCCATGTCAGGGAAAAAAGCTTCCTAACCATTAGAGCTGCCTCTAAATAGAGTGGACTGCCTCAGGAGGTAGTAAGTTCCCTGTTACCCAAGATCTTGGAGCAGTCTGCTAATCATAAGGTCATAGGAATCTCATAACTGAAATCATCTGGCCTGAGCCTGTCCTCTGACACATTTTGACTCATATGCTACAGTCCTTTAACCTTTACAAATTGCTTTCCACACAAGAACCCTATCAGTTAGCACACGTGTCACTGATGCCGTGTTATTGTTGAGTTGTTCCAGGCTTATCTGACTCTTCCTGACCCTATTTGGGGTTTTCTTGGCAAAGATAGTGGAGTGGTTTGCCATTGCCTTCTCCAGTTCATTTTATAGTTGAGGAAACTGAGGCAAACAGGGTGAAGTGACTTGCCCAGGGTCACACAGCTAGGAAGTGTCTGAAGTCAGATTTGAACTCATGAAGATGAGTCTTCTTGATTCTGAGCCCAATGCTCTATCTGCTGTCAATATCATTCTATACATGGGTGAAAGGCCTCTAGCACCCCTGACCACCTATGGAGGAAACAAACGAGTCACGTAGGATGGGGAGAGGGGTGGTCTGCATCATTATGCTGTGCCTGTGTCTATGAGATCACAGATTCATCAGGTATTGAGCATTTTACAGGTGAGGAAGGCAAGGCTCAGAGGGGTTATGTGAATGATCCAATATCTTACAACCCATGGTGCAGAAGAATCTAAAGCCAGGTCTTCTGACTCCAAATCCCAGGCTGCTGCAGATGGGAGTCCTGACTCGGGGGTCCTGACTCAGGCATCCTCTGAGGACCCCATTGATACCCCCGCCCCAGCCCAGAGGCTCTTCAATGCTGACAGAAGCCTTCTACTTTCTACTCTATTTTCCCTAGCTTGGTGCATGAGGCTCTGCCCACAATAGGCAGTGAGTAAACATTTGTTGAACTGAATTCTGTGGAGTGGAAGGAGGTCACAGCTCCCCAAAGCTTGGACAGCACCAGTGTAGGTTGTTTTTTTGTTCTGTTCAGCTTCAACTGTCCTGGTTCAGACATCACCCCGAGCTCCCCCTCTTCCACCTTCTGGATAAAGGTTGTCTGTCCTACCGCCTCCTCTGGCCTCCTGTCTGGAAGCCAAAAGCTGACAGCGTCTGCTCATTCCTCTTCAGAAATGTTTTCCCACGAACTAATGATTACCTGTTGACTGATCGATTAGGGAAATTATTCCCAAAGTGCCATGCCTGTCAGTTTGCTTTTGTTCCCATTAGAGATGGGTGGTGGCAGATCTCAGGACTGGAGCAGTCGGGGGAAAGAGCCAGTTGGTTGCATCTTTGCCAATTTAGCTGCCTTAGAGCCAGGGAAGAGGCCACCGGCTACGCCTGGGAATCTGGGGGCACCCCCACACACCCCTGTCAAAGCTAAAAGTCTTCTCCTCATCATCTGTGCTAATACTTAATTTCTTGGTGGAAGAAGGCCAGAATTTAATGGGGTGGGGTCTTAAGGAATAAAGGAGTGAGGTAGGGAGCTGGCAGGATGCCAGGTGAGGGGGTGTGTGAAAAGGAGATTTAGAAGAAGCTTTTGAGGTTATCTAATCTAACCCCCTTGTGCTGGCACGGTATAGAAAGGGCACTCGATTTGGGCCCTAAAGGTCTGGGTTCCCATCTCTGCCACCTTGTGCAAATTGCTGAATTTCTGTGGACCTCATTTTCCTAAGATGATTAGATGAGCGTTAAGGTCCCTCAAAACTCTAAATTCTATGATCTGATGAAGTTACTAGTTAGATGTACTTGGCACACAGTAGGTGCTTAAAAAATACTCATTGACTGTTTAATGGATTGGCCAGGAAGGTCTTGTTCTGGAAGTATCAGTGGGGAAGTTTCAACTATGGCAGATTCTAATATGTACATATTAGATTTAGAATTAGAAGGGGCTATGAGGGCACCTAGTCTGTCCTGATGATAGCAGGCCTGATGAGATTAAATTAAAAGTCAGTCACAAACATTTGCTTATGAAGTACCTACTATGTGCCAGGAACCATGGTAAAAAGTAGGGATGTATTCTTATGGTTCCTTCTATTGGTTCTAATTCTTCCTTACAACATGACTAATGTGAAAACATGTTTAAAAGAAATGTATTTGTATAGTCCTCATCAGACTGCGAGCTGTCTTGGGGAGGGAAGGGGGGAGGGAGGGGGAGAAAATTTAAAACTCAAAAGCTTATGGAAGTGAGTGTTGATAAATCAAAATAAATTAATAAAAGAAAAAAGTAGGGATACAAAGAAAGGCCACAAACTATCCTTGTCCTTCCAAGGACTCACGGGAGCAGCTCACAGTCTACCTCACAGTCCTGCCTCATCAGAGGTAGGGTTGGAACCCAAGTCCTTGGACTCAGATACGATATTTTTTCAATATTGTGGGAGTAGAATACATCAAGAAATTATTGTGACATAAAAAACAAAGACCTCAATAAGACTTTCTTAAAAGATAAAATAAGATAAGATGGGGTTGGACTAAGTGATCCGTGGGGTCACTTTTATCTCTAGGCCTCGTGCTCCTGCGAACCTTGGGAAGGGTGCGTTTGTCAGCTGCTTTGCTCCCTGGGGAGCACCTTGGCCTCCCTCCCAGTTTTCCAGGGCTGGCCCCACACACCCTTCTTCCCCAGGGCCTGGCCCGGGCCACAGAGCAAAGGGGCTAGACCAGATCTTGGAACAACCAGAAGAGAAGGGAGCAAGGGCGGAGTGGGGGCTTTCCCCGGGCGTAGCCCACTCTGAGACTTACATGATCAGTCCCTTGCTGCAGCCTCTCACAGCTCCGAATAATAGCTAATAATAACGACAGCTAGCAAATATATGGAGCTTGAAGGTCTATAGAGTACTTGATGAATATGATCTCATTTAATCCTCACAACAAACCTGAGAGGGAGTTACTATCATTACTCCCACCTTCCTGTGAGGCACCTGGAGCAGAGAGAGGTTAAGGGTCACATAGTGGCTGAGGCTGGATTTGAACTCGTCTCCCTGACTCCCAGTCCTCACCGTACCACCCAGCTGCCTCTGTATGCCATAGCCCTCTGTTTGCTCCATCTGTCTGATACTGAAGACATCTACTTCACCCTATAACTCAAGAGAAATCTCCTACCAGTGATTGTCCAGCCCTTTCCTGTTGTTTTTCAGTCACGTCTGACTCTTCATGACCCCATTGGGGGTTTTCTTGGCAAAGATACTGGAGTGGTTTGCCATTTCCTTCTCCGGCTCAGTTTACAGATGAGGCAAACAGAGTGAAGTGACTTGCCCAGGATCACCAGTGTCTGAGGCTGCATCTGAACTCAGGAAGACGAGTCTTCCTGTGCCCCTAGCTGCCCCTTGCTAAAGACTGTGAAAGTCAGCAGGGCTAATGGACAGGCAGTGGACATGGCGTCAGGAACCCCTCCCCCACATTTTCCTTGGAAGTATCTTGTGATATTCCTGGACCTCTGCCTGGGGAGAGAAGGGGGATCCACTCCTGGGGTTCTCTGTCTCTCCATGGTGGGAGAATGTCCTGAGTGAGACCTCTTTCCTCATGGGAGTTTATGACACGAGGTCTAAGGCCCTCCATTACCCACAATTTGAGTTTGTCTTGCAAAGTTGACATTAGGGCACATGGTTTGTTGTGTTTACCTGGAAACTACTCAGTCACTAAGCATTTGTTAAGCATCTACTATGTGCTAGGCAATTAGCTAGTCACCAATGGGCTAGGCACTGTGCCAGGGAATACAAAGACAAAAATGAAACTGACCCTGCCCTCAAGGAGCTTACATTCTTTTTTTGTTTGTTTAAATATATTCTTTAATTTATTGATCTCTTTTGTTATCTCATCACCTAAATTTCCCCCTCTCTTCCTCCTGGGAGCTTACATTCTATTCAATGGAAGAGCTGCTGCTTATGGCTCTGACTGTAGTAGATTCTAGGCAAGTAGCTGAAGCTATACATTCAGAAAAATCTTTAAGTTTAAACAAAACCTTTCAGGTTGCTGACCTAAAGTTTGCTGCCACAGCCCATGCTGAAGGCAGCATGAGGAAAGCAGAAGTGTCAAACTGGGATGCATGCAAAAAACTCCCTGAACTAAAGTTAAATGTATTTGGGAAATGTTTAACAAAGCAAATAAAAGTGCAATACAACATAGAAAATGTTAATTTGTGGTTTTCTAAGTCAAGAAGTGACCCACAAGGATCCATTTGAGTTTGATACCACTGATGTAAAGGAAAGAACACAGCCTGGATTTGGAGTCAGGGGACCGAGGTTTGAGCCCACCTCTGCCCTTTTGCTGTCTGGTGGACCATGAGAAAGTCCAGCATGGACCATAATCCTTTTTTGTTATGGTCATCTGATGGGTGTGAGGTAGAACTTAGGAATTACTTTAATTTTCATTTCTCTTAAATATTAGTGGTTTGGAATGTCTTTTCATATGACTGCTGATAGCTTGGATCTTCCCCTCTGAGAACTACCCCCTTAATACTCTTGAATATAGAAGGGGCTGGGGCATAATCAGGGAGAGCCCAGTTTTCTCACTCCCATCGAACAGGTTGTGCCCTGCTCTCCCAGGCTAGTCTCTGATGTTAAGGCTTCTGCTGAATGTCTCCTCATTTCAAGATCTCTTAAAAGCACAGTCCTTTGCCTCAGAAGCAAATTACATGTCTCAGCTGGTTAGTCCCTCCCTGGAAGTTTGCTGTGGGACTTGCAGCCCTTCCCCCTGGCTCGTAGAGGGGTGGGGGCTACAAATTCTTACTGAGGAGCTCTTGTCAAATTAGATGATGAGACCATAAGCTTCTTGGGGTAGGAACTGGCTGGCTTTTCGTCTCTGGATTTCCAGGATTAAATACAGAGCTCTGCTCCTGGGAGGCACTTACCTACCAGGTGTGTGTTATTTGCTGTCACTGCACTCTCATGCTAGGAAGGCAGGGCTGGCTCTGGACATCTCATAGAGACACTACATTTAAAGGTGAGGTCCCGCTGGCCAAGCCTAGATATGGCATGGGAATGGATGTGTGGAAGAGTGTCCAAAGCCTAGACAGGCAGGACAAGCCCTGGAGCTGAATGTGAGCAGAGAGCCAGGGCAAGAGGGACTGCAGAAGGTGAGGTCCCACTCACAGGCTGAAAGGAAACGTTCTAGTGTTTTGTTTTGTTTTTTACAGGCAACTCAATTATCTATGCTCATGGAAGGGAGAAAAGATGAATTTTAGCAGAAGAATGCCCATAGAGACAGAAATAAGTCTCTCCTTCCCAGAAGGAAGGAAGGAAGGGAGGAGGGAGGGAAGGAAGGGAGAGAGGGAGAGAGGAAGGAAACAACTTATTAAGTGCCTACTATGCCAGCTAGGTGACGCAGTGGATAGAGGGCCAGGTCTGGAGTCAGGAAGACCTGAATTCAAATCCATCATCTGTGTGACCCTGGGCAAGTCACTTAACCCTCTTTGCCTCAGTTTCCTCATCTGGAACATGAGCTGCCGAAGGAAATGGCAAACACTCCAGTATCTCGGCCAAAGAAAACCCCAAATGGGGTTAGGAGCAAACAAGCATTTCACAAAATTTACAAGTCTCCTTTGAGCTTCACAACCACCCTGGGAGGCAGGTCCTATTATTATGCCCATTTTACAGTTGAAGAAACAAAAGCAAAGGGCGATTGAGTGACTTGCCCAAGGTCATCAAGCTAATAAACATCTGAAGCTGGATTTGAACCCAAGTCTTTCAGCCTCCAGGCCCACTATCCATTGCACCACCCAGATGCCTCCCAGGCAAGATTCTGCCTCCTTTGTTTACCACACCTTTGTACTGGCTGCCCCCTAAACTGGAAATACTCCCTCCTCACCTCACTTTCTTAAAATCCTGTACTTCTCTCAAGCCTCAGATCTAATCCCACTTTCTTCAAGAGGCCTTTCCTGGTCTCCCCCAACCTCCATTCCCTTGTAGCTGTGAGTGCCATCTCTTCCAGAGTTATCTTGTCTCTACTGTGAACCCTACGTGTGATATATCTATAGACAGAGATATATGACCACCAGACCATACTGGAATATATGTATGTATGTATGTATGTATGTATATTCCAGTATGGTCCAGTGCTCTGTGTGTGTGTGTGTGTGTGTGTGTGTGTGTGTGTGTGTGTGTATTTTCCAGTATGGTCAAGTGGTTAGAGACAGGAAGACCTAGATTCCAGACTGGCCTCTGACATCTTATGGCCTTGTGGTTCTGGGTAAGGGTCACTATCTCTCAATGCTCTGGGAAATTCTCCAACACTACACTCTGTAGGCGGTGCTGATCTGCCTTAGCGAAGGGAGTTTCTGCATCAAGAGCTCAAGGAAGTCACAGGTAGAGTTAAAAAAAAAAGACATGTGGTGTCACTGATTAAAAGGGAAGCTCTCTGCGGGCAGGAACTGTTTTCACTTTTTTCTTTGTATCCCTGGTGTATGGAGTAAACCACTTACCATGGATTGACTGCTTCCACTTCTCTTCCTGGAGCATCCTTTCTCCAGAGAGCATTGAGATGGAGAGCACTGCTTCTCCAGACCAAACCGGTCTTTTAAATGTAAAGTCTGATCCATGAAACCACCCTGACTTCCTGGTCTACTAGAGATTAGGCTACATAACTTCAACTGGGTCCTCCCAGCAGCAATGCGATCCTTTTACACCACCCCTAATTAACCATGGCAGCCCCTCCATACTTTTTCATCCCTTCTCAAACCTTCCATGGCTCCCGCTCCCTGCCTCAGTTTCTTCATCCATCAAGTGGGGATAACACCTACCCCACCAGGCTTGTTGTGAAGATAAAATGAGATAATATTTTATTTTTATGAGATATTTTAAAAGTCTTTTGCAAACTTTAAAGGTCTATATAAATGCTAGCTATTATTAACAATATTCAAATTCCTTCCCTAGGTCTTCATGGCCTTCCTTTAGGCTGAAATGGATCTCCTGTCCTTTCACCAATTTTCCCCACCCACCAAACCAATCCACTCTGTCAGTTTGCTGAACCTCTGACTGTTCCTCTTACCTTCTCTTCCTAGCATGACCCCCTCCCCCTTTATCTTTTTTTTTCTGTCTGCCCCTTCAGGTTCTATTCCCTAATCCTGCTTAATCTTTTTATATCCTTCCTAAATTGTCCTCCAACTCATTTCCCTTACAAGCAGGAAGTACAATCTGGACCAGTATCTGGGCCTGGTGATTGCTCTTCAAATGCTCCTCGGTTTCTCCCAAATCCAACCTTTGCTCTGCTTCACTAGCTCAAACTAGTCCTCAGGGTGACTCCAAATCACCTGGTTTTCTTCTCTTTATTTGTACTGAGGTCCTTTTCTCTCCTGCTCCTCCCACAACCTTCTCCCAAAGAAGCTAGAGGTACAAAAGATCCTTGAAAAGGTCAGAGCCCGGCCTGTTCTCTGTGTTTCCTCCAGACCACAGCTACCTGAAGTCTGTGCCTGGGTCTGCTTCCTCTTTCGTTGCATTTTCTCCGGCTGTCCACCATGTCTGGAGCTCATCTCTGCCTCCTGGCTTCCTGGGCTTCCTTCAAGTCTCAGCTAAAGCCCCACCTTCTGCAAAAAGCCCTTCCCAGTCCTTAACCTTAGTGCTTTTCCACCCCTGAGACTCCCCTCAACAGACACAGACACACACACACACACACACACACACACACACACACACACACACTTTATCCTGTATGCATCCTGTTTGCATAGAGCTGTTTGCATGTTGTCATTCAGGTAACAGGCATTTACGAAGCGCCTGCCTGCTGCCAGGCTCTGTGCTCTGTGCCAGGCTGCGGGGATACAAAGACCAAAAACAGCCCCTGCTATCAAGGAGCTCACCACGTAATAGGGAAGACAACACAGAAATACTAGGTACAAACGAGCTACGCACAGGATAGATGCGGAAACAGGCAACAGGAGGAAGACTCTAGAATTAAGAGAGATGGGGAAAGGCTTCCTGCAGAGGGTGGGATTTTAGCTGGGGTTTGAAAGAAGCCAGGAGGCAGAGATGAGGAAGGAGAACATTTCTGGCATGGGGAGCAGCCAGAGAAAATGCCCACAAAGGGGCAGCTAGGTGGTACAGTGGATAGGTCACCAGTCCTGGAGTCAAGATGACTTGAGTTCAAATCTGGCCTCAGACACCAGCTGTGTGACCCTGGGCAAGTCACTTAGCCCCATCGCCCAGCCAAAACAAAACAAAACAAAAACAAAAACAAACAGAGAAAAATGCCCATTTGGGACATGGAAGGCCTTATTTGGTCAGGAGGCCAATGTCACTGGATCAAAGACTACATATGGGGACTGGAAAAGTAGGAGGGGCCTAGGTAATTAAGGGCTTTGAATGCCAAATAGAGCATTTTTTGTTTGATCCTGGAGGCAATAGGGAGCCACTGGAGTTTACTGAGTTGGGGGGAGTGACATGGTCAGACGTGTACTTTGGGAAAATCACTTTAGTGGCTGAATGGAGGAAGGGTTGAAGTGGGGGCAGACTTGGGGCAGGCAGACCCACCAGCAAGCTGTTGCAACAGTCCAGGTGTGAGGTGACACGGGCCTGTACTAGAATGGTGGAAGTGCCAGGGCAGAAAAGGGGCCACATGTGAGGGGTGATGCAAAGGTGAAATTGGTAGAGCCTTGGCAAGAGCTTATTTATGGGGGGGTAAGAGATAGCGAGGAATCCAGGATGACTCCTACATTGGGAGCCTGAGGGACTGGGAGGATGGTGTTGCCCTCAACAGTAACAGGGAAGGTAGAGATGGGAAGAGGGGGCATTTAGAGAGAAAGATAACGGGTTCAGTTTTGGACATACGGAGTTAAAGATGTCTGCCGGACGTATGGTGTAAGAAAGAAAAAATGTGAAAGGGAGGGGCAGCTAGGTGGCTCAATGGATAGAGCACGAGCCCTGAAGTCAGGAGGGCCTGAGTTCAAATCCGGACTCAGACCAAACACTTGACACTTACTAGCTGTGTGACCCCTGGGCAAGTCACTTAACCCAAATTGCCTCACACAAAAAAAAAAAAGATGTGTGAAAGGCAGTTGGAGTTGCAAGATTGGAAATCAGCAGAGAAGTTAGGGATGGCTAAGTAGATGTGAGAATCATCAGCATAGAGATGTCTCCCCAACAGCTTTTCTTTCATTTTCAAAGAGGGAGGAGGAGGTAGGAAAGATAGAAAATGAAATATTTAATTGAAAAAAATTAAATCGTAAAAAAAAGTAAACGTAGGCAACAAACATGATTCTGAAAAGGAGTCCATAGGCTTCACCAGACTGCCAGAGGGTCCATGACACCAAGGATGGTCAAGATTCCCTGCTAGAGGGCCTCTAACATCTGTCCAAACTCTAAAATCCTAATGATCTAGCTACTTTTTCTTTCTTTCTTATTCTTTCCTCTATCTGTGGCCCTTTTGTCCCTTGTTCTTTGACCCCCTTTCCTTCCTTTGTTTCTGGCCCTCTCACCCCTGTCTGCCTCTACCTGTCTCTTATCTTCTTGGCTCTGTCTCTGCTTCCTACTCGGTTCCATCCACCTCTGACTCCCTGTTTCTGTCTGTCCCTTTCTGCTCTGTCTTTGACTATTTCCCTCCTTCTCCTCTTTCTGCATCTCATAGCTTCTCTCTCTTTTCACACACATGCAAGACAACCGTTTAAGTGAATCTTTCAAGAAGAAAATGGTCTTTGGAGCGCAAGAATACATAAAATTCTACAAATTCTACAGCAACATAGGGTTCAGTTGAGCCGACTGGCATTAGACAGAGGATGGAGTTCAAAGTCCCAGGTAAATTGCTAGCAGCTGTACTTTCTGCTTCTGCTTTGCTGTGTGACCTGGGGCAGGACATGTGCCTTCTCTATTTCTCTCTCTGGAAAACAGTGTCCTTGGGCCCCACCCTGCCCAGTGAGGCTCTTGAAGGTAATGTGGAATTACAGATGAAAAGACCCCTCTTAAGCAGGGGGGAGTGTCATTAATATCATCTTGAGCAATTCTCTGTAGCAAGCCACAGTAAACAAACAAACAGACAAAGGAGTAGGGACGGTTCTGTAGATCTGGCGCTTCTCCCTTGGTTTACGCTCATTTCAGGAGATCCTTGGAAGCTGATGTCATCGGGCTTTATGAACTAGCTGTAGTGAATTTGTAGCAGCAGCACGTGCTTAGTCAGCCCAAAGGGGCTTAATCCTGCCACTTCCGGAGAAAGCCCCCAATTTAGTGCCTATGAGCCTGTTCCCACCCAGCCACCGGCTTTTTGTGTGGTCTTTGCAAGTCCTTTACCCCAACCTGGGGCTTCTTCTTCTCATCTATAAGATGAGGGGAATGGACCAGATTTCTAAAATACCTTCTAGCTCAGACCACTGCCAAAATAATCTTTCGCTCAGATACAGTCACATCACTCCCCTGTTCTAAAATCTTTAGCAGCTCCCTGTTGCCTTTGGGATAAAGTTCAAATTCCCCTCCCGGCACTCACGGCTCTCCCCAGTCTGGCACCAGGCTACCTTTCCCTTACTCCTCATCTTACTCCTCTGTACCTATCCCACCATCCAGCAAAAATGGATCACCCAGAAACATCTGGTCCTTTCCTACGTCCAAACCTTTGCTTATGTTTGTTCTGATTCCCAGAATGTTCTCCCTTCCCCATCTTTTTACCTACTAATTTCCTATAGAGTTTTAACTCAATGGAATGCCTCATCCTCCTAGGAAGCCTTTCCTAATTCCACCAGTCAACAGCAACCATCCCCCTCTGAAAGCACAGAGCACTTGGTTGGCATTTTTCTTTCTTTTTTTTTTTAATACATTTTTATTGATGTCTTTTTTTTTTAACATCACCAAAATTTCTTTCACTGTCCTTCCCCCAGAGAAAGATCCCATGTATGTTTGCCCCTTTCTGATGCATTTGTCATCAGTCCACAACCAGACAAGTATTTATTAAATGTTGAGCCCAATGTCCGACACTTGGCAAATACAAGTACAAAGAATGGAATAATCCCACTTCCATGGGAGAGATAACAAGGACAGATCCAAGTACAATATAGAAGGAAAGGGATAGGAACTGGGCCTCTGATTTCACTAGTAAAGGGTATTTCCCTGTGAGAAAACTCCCTCTCCCAATACAGGTCTACTTCTGCAACCTCCAGACTTAGAGGGCCCACAGAGCCAGGATGTGCCAGAGGCTAGGTTCCGAAACAGGTCTTCCTGGACCTGAGGCTTCTTCTCTAACCACTGCTACTATATGTAGAATAAATACAAAAACAATAAATATGCCGTGTAACATCAAAACCAGATCTTCAGACTCCAGATCTGATGCTTTTCCCACCACCTGACAGTGCCTCAGCCCCCAGCAGAAGGCAGCCATGGTGACCCTTCCCTGGGAGCTCCTCTTCCTGTATAGCAGAAATCCACAGGGCCCTAAGGGACCAAACCTACAACTATGCTGCTACAGCTGAGCAGGCAGGGGCATGGCTAGGTTGGCCAGAAAGGGAAGGTGTCAGGTTGACTTCTCAAATGGGACAGACAGCCCCTTGCCAACTGTGGCAGCAGCGATAGCTAACGAGGTCAGCACCACGTAGGCTGGGCTAGTTTTTCCTAAAGCCCTACCCAAGGCAGACTAGGCCAGTTTCTCCTTAAAAGGCACTGAAAACCATCCCTGAGTCCAGGGGACTAAGGCTTCAGTCTTGGACGGAGATTCCTGATGGCCTTGGCACAAAAACCGGTCCAGGAGGAATCGAGATCTCCTCTCTTGGAGAGAGATGAATACAGAGGCAGAAAAGCCATTCCCCTATGAATCAATGCTGAGTATCCTTCCATGTCACAGGGAAGCAAATTGCCTTTTGCTAATTGTGAGATGATTTACAAGTGTCTCTAAGGAGTATCTCATTGCATTCCAGTTCTGATCCTGAACCACTGAACCAGCCAGAGTCAGATTCTCTACCCCCTCACTCCCGCCCCATGACTATCCCTTTATATTACTCCAGGCAAAATTCCCGCCTCACCTGTAGGGGCCTTGAACCCTTTGCTCAGGTATAGTCTAATGAACCCTGGACTTGGACTCAAGATACTTCAACACTCAAATAACGGATCCAGGATGTCATGGGTGAGGATGTGCCCTCCTTGAAGGCAGAGCCTAATCCATCCATGCCTGCCAGCCCATGTGACTCTTATCCATGGTCTCCTTTATAAGTCAATCCATTAGACTGGAGGTCTTCCTTGACTTATCCTAATACCAAGGTACCAAAAAAGAAACGTCAGTAAAGCCAGTCATCTCTTGTGCTCAATGTGTGTCCAGTCCATCTTCTCCAATCAGACTTTTTTTTTTGTTTTAATGTTTCACTAATGCTCTCTTTAAAAAAAAAAATCATAGCACTTCCCAATGACTCTGCCCCACCATTTTCATAGAATTCTCCTTTGTAACAAAACAGGCACATTCAAGCAGTACAAATCAACCACTGGCCCTGTCTGAAAAAGTACACTATGTCCTTATCTAAAGCCTACCATCTCTCCACTACAGTGGGAGGGTTCATTCATCACTGGTTCTTCTGAAGTCACAAGCAGTCGCTGCTTTGACTAAGATTCCTGGGTGCTTTAGGGGTTTCCACTCTACGTTGCTATATTAACCTCACAAAATGTATTTCTGGTTTACGTTGCTCACATACGTCCTCTTAGGTTTCTCCAGATTCTTCACATTTGTAATTTCTTATAGCACAATAATACTCTATTACATCCATATAGCGTTTCATTCATTTGACCATTCCTGAGTTGAAGGGTCACTCCTTTCCATCTAGGTACTTGCTACTACAAGTGCTGATATAGATATTTTCATATACAACGGGATCTTGCCCTGTTTTTGACCTTCTTGGAGATTATACCCCGTATTAAGTCAAGGGGCACGTACACTTTAATATAATTTCAAATTTTTTTGAAGAATGATTGGATCAATTCATATCTCCACCGAGAGAGCATTAGTGTGCCCTTTTCCCCAAGCTCTTCTAACCTTTATCATTTTTGTCTTTAGTCAATTTTGCCCATCGATCAATTGATCAACTAAACATTTATTAAGTGCCTCCTATGGAGAAGCAAATGGAAAACCAATTCAATATCTCTGCCAAGAAAAGCCCATGGACATAGAGTCATACATAACTGAATGAATGAACAACAACGTACCAGGCTAAGCCCTCAGGATACAAAAAGAGGCAAAAGACAGTCCCTGTCCTCAAGGAGCTTATAATCTAGAGAGAGACAACATGCAAACAAATACATACAAAGCGAGCTATATGTAGAAGATATAGGAATTAATTAACAGAGAGAAGGCACTGGGATTAAAAGGGGTTGGGGAAGGCTTCCAGTAGAAGGTTAGATTTTGTTGTTATTTGTCCTTCATTTTGAAGAGGACCAATGGCATCATAGGGTGATGTCTTGACTCTTGCATGAATCAGACTTAAGTGAGGCAGGGTTGCACTAAGTTGTCAGCCTCACCATCTCTTCCAGAGTCATTGAAGTCCAGTGGCAAGACAGAATTCAAGACAACTGGCGGTAGCCCAGGATGCAGTGGATGACCTTGGCATCTTTGATGCATTAACCAAACTCTAAGCGCTCCACAGTGCTGCCTGCTTCAGCCGCCTTCATGGTGATTGGAACGAATTGTCCTCACCCACCCACTCTGCCAGTGGAAGTCTTCACATGCTTGGGGTAGACCCCCCCCCCCAACTCACTGACAGGTTTGAGGCCTGTCAGTTACCCTCAACCTGGTTTAGCCTGTCTACCAAGATGGTTTTACTGGGGTGTGGCTGCTGCACATGCTACAGCTTCTTGGAGCCACAGATGAGAATTGGATAAATAAAGTGGACACCAAAGGTGGATGAGAAGCTCTGAAAAGGACTTAGCAAGCCCTCACACAAGGGGTGTTCCCTCAACATCCCATATCCCCCTGGTGAGATTTTAGTTGAGACTTAAGGCCAGGAAGGTCAGTAGTCAGAATGAGAGGAGAGGAGAGCATTGTAGGCTTGGGGGACAGTCAGAGCAAATGCCAGGAGCTGAGAAGTAAAGTGTCTTCTTGGCATAGCCAGTATCACTGAATCAAGGAGCATGTATGAGGGAGTAAGGGGAAAGAAGACTGGAAAGGTAGGAGGGGGATAGGTTATAAAGGGCTTTGAATGCCAAACAGAATATTTTGTATTTGCTCCTGGAGGCAATAAGAAATCACTGGAGTTTACTGAGTAGAGGGATGACATGATCAGACTAGCACTGTAGGAAAATCACTTTGGTGCCAAAAAGGGTGTGAAGTGAAGCCTCAGTGTCAATCATACATTTCTCTGATACATGTTATTCTGTTGTTTTTGTTTTTTTAATAGTTCCTAATATGTGGTTTGGCCCAGCCTGCTCAAACCTACTGTCTACCTCTCCACTGACATTTAAGTGATACTCATTTTAAAAATTTTTCAGAGACTAAAGTATTCCACAACTCAAAGTCCTACAACACTGATAAAATATTGGTATTAAAATTATTTGGGGGAGAAGTTTGGGTTCATCAAAGGAATTTTGAAATTTCTTCATTCATTTAGCAAGCATTGATTAAGTGTTGGTTATGGGTCAGGCCTTGGTGCTAGGTATAAAGCAGAACTGTCCCTCCCTCAAGGAGCTTACATTCCACCAAGAAAGACAACATGTAAATCTATGTATATATACAAAATAAATACAAGATGAGAGGCTGCATGATAGGAAGGTGACCTTGGAGTTAGAAACACATGGGTTCAAATCCTGACCCTGACATATAAAGTTTCCAGCTAAGCCATGATTTACCTAATTGATGAAAAGAATGTTGATGTAATACAGTGTGACTTCATGAGAGAAGGAGTCGGTATGAGAGTCTTGGAGAGAAAAGCCATTGTTTGTTTTTCCTTCTTCAAGCTTTCTTCAACAAGACATGTTGGTTTTGACTCCAGATATGTGGAGAGAGAGAAAGAGACAAACAGACTTTGGATGCATTTTTCCAACATGCCCCTGATTTCCACTTTGCTTCCTTAGAGACTTCAGAAAACTTCCCATTGCATAAGATTAAGGCCTTTTTCTCTTGGTTTAAGTGGAAAAAATCTTACTCACAGCAGAAGAGCTCATTTAGTCTGTATTTTCTGGTATATTCTAACCTGTACCTCTTCTGCAATTTCTGTTTGCTATTTGATTGAATGGGTTTACTTGCTTTTCACTATTTGTGATGGTCTTTTGTGTAACTAGAATTTTGTGGGAAGAGGTCAAATCTGAGAGTGTAAGCTAAGAGCACTATCCCCTTAGGGGATAGTGACCCGGGCAGCTAGCCAGCTAGGAGCTTTTGTTTTTCACCTATTGTATTCCTAAACCACAAGTATTTAGGATGAAAGAGAGATATAATTCTAGCCCAGTAGCCCTGTCCTAGAGATTAGAGTACACAGTGGTCAGCCTTGTGATTCCTTCTTCCTTGTGGTTCCCCTCAAGGCAGGAACCATGATCTCCTTGGGAAGGGATGGGCAAGATTCCAGAAATAGATCTGACCGTACCTCCCCACCAGCTACATTTAGATAACCCCTGTGGACATAAATGTCTGACATGAGCCCACACACTTTAAGCTGGGTTTTGCATCTCTGGGAATGTCATCACTTAACCTCTCAGTGCCTCAAGCAACTTTCTAAGACTTTAAGTTGCAGAGTAAGTGCTGATCTTCATTGGTAGAGGGAATTTCCTCACTGGGAGTTCCCTACACTGAAGAAACCAAATGTGTAGCCCAAAAAAAATACAAGATGTTTACGGAAGGGGAAGGCACCAGCAGGGACTAGGCCAACTCTTGAAGGAAACTTGAAATTCTAAGAAGGGAGGGGAGGAAAGAGTGTGTTCCAGATATGAAATAGCCAAGGCAAACTTGGAAAGATGGGAGGTGGGCAGGCTGGTTTAGGTGGACCCTAGAGTACGTGAAGGGGAGTAAAGTATAATAAGGCTATAATAAGGTTGGAACCAGATAGTGAAGGGTTTTAAATGTCAAACAGAGAAATTTATATTAGAATCTAGACACAATAGGAAGCCACTGGCACTTACTGAATAAGGGTGTGACATGGTCACACCTGTTCTTTGTGAAAATCACTTTAATAGCTGCCTAGAGGAAAACCTAGGAAAACTCAAACTTGGGGCAGGAAGACCATCAGGAGGCAATCCAACCCATTCTATTTAATTTTGGTACCAATTGGTCCCAATTAAGTGTCCAACTTCACTGTCTGTCCAAGATGTCTGTATCTATATATAGATATAAATAGACAAAAATCATTTACACACATACATATAAGTACACATATATGTATATTTATATACACATATACACATGTATAGGTATATAAATATATTCATATGCATATGTACAAATATAGATAGATATAGATATATGTATATGTAGATATAGATATCCCACCTCCACCCCCAAGGTCCCTAGATCTATCTAGTAAATATGGCAGTCTTCATCCAATTGTAAGCAAAATATCTGGTTCAAATCTTGACTTTGCTACTTACTACCTGTGCCATAGGATGAAGGTACTGCTTGGGAGGAGCATATGAGATAATATTTGCAAGGGGCTTACCACGGTGCCTAGCACACAGTCGGCAGTTAATAAATTGCTTAGTCCCTTCACTTCCCCCTCCTTTGCCCTAACCTTCCCCACCAGAGAGGCACTAAAGGCTCCTGCCTCTCTTAGGCTAGCCACCTGCCACTAGATCAGAGTTGGCTGGGGTCAACAAGAGAGGCTGGGGGCCATTTCCAGGCAGCACCTGCTTCCCTTCTTTCCCTCCCCAGTCCCCCCTCTCACAGGGAGTGATGGAGAAAGGAGCAGCTGAATGCATGACAACTTGGCTTGGCCTGATTCAGCGGTGATCTCACTAGCACAACCAGAAAGAAGGCCCTGGTGGGCTCAGGCCCACACATGTGTACTGATGACACAGCCATGGTCTAATATTAGTAGAGAGAGGGCGTCGAGGAGGAGAGGGGCCAGCAGGGAGCAGGGCCGCCCACCCTCCACTTCATGCAGTCATCCAAATCTGGCTTTGGCAACCCCAGCCTCTCATTTCTATATTTGCACACCCTTGTGCCCTCTCTCCCCAGCCCACCAGCTATAGAAATCAGTCACCTTTCATCATGGCAGCCCTAGGAAGCAGGGCTGTGATCCCCATTTAATGGAGGAGGGAACTATGACTTAGAACCATGACTAAATTTCCTGAATGTCACCCTGCTAATAAATGGCAGTCTGCATTTGAACCCATGGCTTCTGTTTTCAGGTTTGCTGATCTTCTCACTACATCGCTGCTTCCAGGAAAGAATTGAGAAGTCTCACAGTACTCTAGTGGGGAAAGGGCTGGACCTGGCATTAGGAAACCTAGGTTCAAATCTTGGCTCTGACATTTACCATCTGTGAGACCTGGGGCAATTAAGTTATGTAAATTTTCTAACGAACCAACCAACAAGCCATTTTTAAGTGCTAAGGCTGGGGACATAAAGAAAAACATGGTCCCTAACTCTCAGCTTCTTCATTTGCAAAATATGGGAAACTACTACCCACCTACTTCAGGGTGGCTGTGAACCATGAAATAGTAGAGGAATATGAGTTACAGAACATGTCCCTTGGAGAGACGAAGATGGCTGAAAACGGCTCCTTTTTAAGTAGAGCGCATAGTAAGCCAGGAGGCTCAGGAGAACTGGGTTCAAACCTCACCCCTGATACTACCTGTAAGATCTTGGACAAATCAGTCCAGCTCCATGGCCTCCCTTTCCTCCTCTCTAAAATGAGGGCATTGTAGTAGATGACCTCTGAAGTCCCTTCTGACCCTAGATCTCAGTCTATGATCAGAGAAAAATATAATTGAAAGGAACCTTAGAGATCTACCACCTGGCCCAACCCTTTCATTTTACACAAGGGACAACTGAACCCCCAGGGAGGTGATATCAGAGCCCTCCTAACAATACCTGCCTCCATCAGGGATGAGACAATAGATGGCTGAGTCCGGTGGACCAAAAGGCTGACTTAAAAACAATACCATCGCCTCCCCAGGATCTGCCTCCAAACCTTACACACTGAATTTCTATTTGCAAGCCCAGTTATAAATCAGCTGGGGCTCCAGAAGCCAGGAAGGGAGAGCTCTGCCTTCAGCTCCCCAGAACCCCCGAGGGAAAGTCAGGCCAGACCGAACGGCCCCAGCCATGGGGGCCTGGGCCCAGTGTACAGCCATACCCAGCTTGGTTGGCAGGCTGGTTGTCGCAGTTCCTGTGCCCACCGGCCTTTGGCCTTCTCCTCTGACTCAGGAGGTCAGAGCCCCCTTACGAAGTGAGTGCCAGTTCCTCCTGGTTCCTACCTCAAGCTGTGTACCAGCCCACGGTGTTCAGAGCTTGGCCTGGTGCCACCCAAAACTTGGCTCTGGCTTTGCCAGTCTCAGCAATACTTCCTGGCCACGCCAGCTGGAGCTTGGGTGGCTGAAATCCAGAGGTTTTCCCCTATCTGAGGTGTGTCTTGATTGGCAGGAGTTTGCCTCTGCCTGAGGAGGGGTCCTAACCACAAGGCTGGACAGCTCTGGAATGGTAGTGACATTGATGGAGTTTGCTGTAAATTGTTAGTTCTCTTTGTTTATGGGTCTTGTCTCTCCCCAACACCAAGGACTCCTTGAGTCCTCCTTCCCTCCCGGTATGGGAACCCTCTCTACAATGCCCTGGTACCATCCAGCCTCTAACCAGACACCTCCACTGGTGGGCAGCTCATTACAAAGGTCCATTCCATCGAGGAACACTCCTACTGAGGGAGAGGAAACCAACATTTTTTTTCAAAGATTTTTTGAAAAAAACAAAAAAACCCTCTTTTTCTTCAGGCATTTATTATGCATTTAACAGGTATTTATTTTCTTAAAAACCAATAACCTTGTAACAAATAAAATCAAGCAAAATAAATTCTCATACTGGCCATGACCAAAAATATGTTTCACTCTGCATTTTTAGTCCATCACCTCCTGGTCAGGAGTGGGTAATCTAGGCAATTTAAAGTCCCAACTTTACCTTATCAATTAACCACAACAGGTAGAGGAGATTGAGAACCAGCAGCCTGAGGCCCTACCCTCAGGAAGTGTAAAATTGTGACGAGAGGTAGGACTCAACAAAGAGAACAATTTAAGATTGTTTTTTGAAAATAAAATTTTTGTGATACCTTTTGTATCACCTACATCACCTACACTTTTCAGTCCAGCTCTTCCCTTCTTCCAGAGAAACATCCCATATAACAAAGAATAAAACAGAGAGGGGAAAAAAAAAAACAGTTCAAAACTTGCCAACACATCAACAAAGTCTGACTTTATCAAGAGTGGTTCACACCCACAGTTCCCCACTTTTGCAAAAGAAAGAGGGAGGTACCTTCTTATATCTCATCTCTGCAGGCCAAGTTTGGTCTTTATAATTTCACAGCATTCAGTCCCAACTGTTTGGCTATTATGCTTTCCTTGACCTGGCTAGTAGTGTTTTCCTGGTTCTGCTTACTTCATTTTTCATCTATTCACTGAAATCTTCCCAGATCCTCTGTATTCATCATGAGACTCTCAAAATCAAAATTCTTAATCTCTTTTGTGTTATTTGGTCCTTTGGCAACGTTTGATGCTTATGTTTGTAATGAAAAGAAATGCTAAATTTCAGTTAGAGGTTAGTGAAAATAAAGATGTAATTTTTTCCCCCCATCCATGTTCACAGATCCACTAAAGCCTCGCTGAAAACCCCCTGAGAGTCCATGGACCTCGGATTAGGAGCCCCTGCTCCAAAGAGAACAACTGGACCCAGCCAGCTGTCATTCCACACTCTCAGAGCCTGGGATCCCCCATGTTCCCTTTCCTTTCCTTCTCTCTCAACTCACTCTTTTCTTTTACTAAGGTCTTTCAATTACTCTTCCCCTTTCTTTCCTGCCTTCTCCCCTGACTCCCTTTCTTTTCTCATTTTATCTCTTCTTCTCTCCCTCCCACTTTATTCAGCATATTATTAAGTCCCTATTATGTGCAGAGTACTGTGCTGAGAAAGATAGAAAGTAGCCTTAACCTGGCTCACATACAATCAGTCTCTCCTATCTCCACCCCTGTGGTCCTTAGCTGCCCTGGAAACCTTTCCATATTTCCTAAGGCTGTCCAGGTCGTGTCAAGAAGCTCCCATATGCTCTTGATTGGGAGGGAGGTGGTACCCGGGAGAGGAATTGAGTTAAGTCATCCATGCCTTTAGACCACAGCAAGACAACAAAGTACATGTAGCCCCTCTTGGCAGATGTGCAGAATTTTCATAACAACCACTTCTCCCTAAATGACTTCCAAAGAAAAGATGGGCTTTCTCACTAGACAGTGCCACACAGAATTCAAACCTATGTGCTCTGACTCCAAATTTAGAACTCTTTGGAAAGGAGGATTCGTTGGCTAAGTTAAGTCCCTGGGCTAAAGTGGATGTTGAGCAAGAAGGGACCTTAAAGATCTCACATTTTACAGCTGAGGAGTCTGAAGTTCATAGAACAAAGGTTCTTAATTATTTCTGTGTCATGAGCCCCCTCTGGCAGCAAGTGACGCCTATGGACCCTTCTCATGATAATGTTTCTAACAAAACCAATTATATTGAGATATAGTTATCAACATGTTAAAAAAAAAATTCTCAGACCACAGGTTAAACCCTACCACAGAGGCTGTGACTTGCTTCAGGTTACCCAAGTTCTGAGAGATTCAATTTAATTCCACAAAAAGCACACATCATATGCAGGGTGCTGGGTGAGGTACAACAGTCATCTAAGATACTGTCCCTGGGAAACCTTAGCTTTAGCGATAAGAGAAGAAAAAGAAATTGAAGGCATTAGAATAGGCAAAGAAGAAACAAAGCTATCACTCTTTGCAGATGACATGATGATATACTTAGAGAATCCTAGAGAATCAAGTAAAAAACTACTTGAAATAATAAACAACTTTAGCAAAGTTGCAGGCTATAAAATAAACCCACATAAATCATCAGCATTTCTATATATTACCAACAAAGCCCAACAGCAAGAGATAGAAAGAGAAATCCCATTTAAACTTACTGTAGACATTATAAAACATTTAGGAGTCTACCTCCCGAAACAAACCCAGGAACTCTATGAACACAATTACAAAACACTTTTCACACAAATAAAATCAGATCTAAATAACTGGAAAAACATCAGTTGCTCATGGGTAGGCCGAGCTAATATAATAAAAATGACAATCCTACCTAAGCTAATTTACTTATTCAGTGCCATACCAATCAAACTACCAAAAAATTATAGAGTTAAAAAAATAATAACAAGATTCATTTGGAAAAAGAAAAGGTCCAGAATATCAAAGGAACTAATGAAAAGAAATGCAGGGGAAGGTGGCCTAGCAATTCCAGATCTTAAATTGTATTATAAAGCAGCAATCATCAAAACTGCTTGGTACTGGCTAAGAAATAGGGAGGTGGATCAGTGGAATAGGTTAAATATGCAAGACACAGTAGTCAATGACTATAGTAATCTATTATTTGATAAACCCAAAGACCCAGCTTCTGGGATAAGAACCCACTCTTTGAAAAAAACTGCTGGGAAAACTGGAAAAGAGTATGGAAGAAAATAGGCATAGACCCAAATCTCACACCATATACCAAAATAAAATCAAAATGGGTTCATGACTTAGATATAAAGGCTGATACCATAAGTAAACTGGGAGAACAAGGAATAGTTTACCTATCAGATCTATGGAGAACAGAAGAATTCATGACCAAACAGGAGATAGAGAACATTATGAAAAGCAAAATGGATAATTTTGATTACATTAAATTGAAAAGTTTTTGCACAAAGCCAATGCAACTAAGATTAGAAGGAAGGGAGAAAATTGGGAAAGAATTTTTACAACCAGTCTTTCTGATAAAGGCCTCATTTCTAAAATATATAGAGAATTAAGACAAATTTATAAGAACACAAGCCATTCCCCAATTGATAAATGGTCAAAGGATATGAACAGACAGTTCTCAGATGAAGAAATTAAAGCCATCTATAGTCATAGAAAAAATGCTCTAAATCATTATTGATTAGAGAAATGCAAATCAAAACAACTCTGAGGTACCACATCACACCTATCAGATTGGCCAACATGACAAAACAGGAAAATGATAAATGTTAGAGAGGATGTGGGAAAATTGGAACGCTAATACATTGTTGGTGGAGTTGCGAAATGATCCAACCATTTTGGAGAACAATTTGGAACTATGCCCAAAGGGCTACAAAAATGTGCATACCCTTTGATCCAGCAATAGCACTTCTAGGGCTATATCCCAAAGAGATCAAACAAATGGGAAAAGGACCCACATGTACAAAAATATTCATAGCAGCTCTTTTTGTGGTGGCAAAGAATTGGAAATTGAGAGGATGCCCATCAATTGGGGAATGGCTGAGCAAGTTGTGGTATATGAATGTAATGGAATACTATTGTGCTATAAGAAATGATGAACAGGCTGACTTCAGAAAAACCTGGAAGACTTATATGGTCTGATGCTGAGTGAAGTGAGCAGAACCATGAGGACTTTGTACACAATAACAGCCACATTATGCGATGACTAAGAATGTTAAACTGAACCCTTCTCAGCATTACGAGGATCTAAGACATCTCCAGAGGCCTCGGGATGGAAAATGCTGTCCACATCCAAAGAAAGAACTATGGAAGTCCAATCGCTATCACTTATTTTTACCTTCTGTTGAGTTTTGTGCCATCTTTCTGATGGTTCCTCCTATTGGTTTTAATTTTTACTTACAACTTCACTAATGTGAAAATATGTTTAATGGGTATGTAAATTTAAAGCCTATGTCAGATTGTGTGCCATCTTGGGGAAGGTGGGGGGGGGAGGAAAAGGGAGAAAAATTTTCAACTCAAAAGCATATGGAAAAAAACATAAAAAAAAAATTTTTTAAAAGGACCATGAAATAAGTAAATAAATAAATGAGATACTGTCCCTGCCCTCATGTAGCTTAAAGTCAAGTTGCGGCATCCCATATCTAACAGCTATCCCAGAGGAATATGGTGCTAAAAAGATGGGCCTTTGATTCATGGAGAAGCTAAAAGTGCTACAAAATTTCCCAAATATAATATAACTCCCTGACTTCCTATTCAATTCTGCACCCGGTTCATTCATTGTTCATCTGTACTGTGTGTCCAGGATACATGTACTCTACAGTCTGTCCATCCAAGTATGCATGATAGCTTAGACAAGAGGCATTCTTCTTTCACCCACTTGGTTTTTCCTATGTGAATAGTTGGGCTAAACTCTTTGGAGTTATTATGCATAAGGGTTGGAAAGGTAAAGTAGTGCTGGATTGTTGAGGGCCTCGAAATATAGAAAAAGGAGTCTAAACTTTCTTTGGGATCCAACAGAGAGCCCCCTTAGATTTTTAAGGAGTTTAGCAAGAGAGCTAAAACTGTATATAAACAAGTTGTCTGTCAGCAGTTTGAAAAATGAATTAGAGGGGGCGAGGATGATGACCATTTTATCTGCCATCTGGGATGCCAAAACTCCTTTGTCCTCCCAGAAGAGAAAAGGAGAAACAGGCCTGGTCCTTCACTGCATCCCAATGGCTCTTCTTATCTGCAACACATGTGGGTTTGATAAAATGCCCAGATGGAGTGCTGGGGCCTAAATTTCCTGGCCATGGGTCTGGTCTGGGATTGACACTGCATATTCTCAGTGCTTTCAAGTACACACATCACGGTCTGGAGAGAGAGAAGTGGATGCAATTACCTTCATGTTAAGGTGTTGTTAACATGGGAAGCAAACTATGGGTTTGAGTCTTGGCTTTGTGACTTTGGGGAAGTTGCTTCCTTTCTCTACGCCTCATTTTCCAAACTGTGAAATAATGAGCTGGACTAGAGGATCTCCAGTCTTTGCCAGCTCTCAGAATCTTTCATCTGTGATCTTCCTGCCACATACAGAAGGGAATTTGCCTGACCCTGACTTGAAAGAGAAGTTGGGGCCTTGAAATGGAAGTTTTTACAAGTGACCAAACTCATTATTTTGATGCTTATGATTCAGGGAGTAGTCTAAATGCTTTAGCATGACCTTCCTATAATTGGAAACTATGGAGAATAGAACCCAAGAAAGGAGAACAGGGTCCCAAGAATGAATCTGAGGACATTTTGGTAAGAGAACAGAGGTGGGAACAGCTTTGGAGGTAAGAAAGGGATAGGAAGAAGGAAGGAGAGGAAATGCAAGAAAGGAGACGGAAATAAAATCCATGGCTTCAGACAGACAAATGCACACAATATAGGTAACAATGTGATCCTAAGGCAAGGAGGCAGATTTGATCTCAAAGGTTTTACTGAGACTTGGTGAGACGGAATCCAAGATGGCAATGTGGCTCTGAAAGTTCCTTATTAAAAAGGGAAAAAAATTAATTAAAAAGTCAAGGAGGAGTGGGGGCACCAAGGATTACTGTCTATTAGGAAGATATATTCTTGTTAATTGAAAAAATATATTAAATTTTTTAAAAAAGATATATTCATGTGGGGAAATTCTGCTAGGAACCAGGGCAAAGAAGCACAGTAGAGAATATTTGGGTGAAGATCAACAGACGCAGAAAGAGAAATGATATTGCCACAGGAGAATGCTACACACCACCTAGACAGAAGGAAGCTATACCTGAGGAGTCTGAGAAATAAAAGACAAGCCTAGAAGGGAGGCATGACATAGTAGTGATGGGGACCCAAGATTCCTCAGACACCTTCTGGATTTCTTTCTCTTTCTCTGACAAAAGCAAAGCAGCTAACAGTTTCTTAGCTTGCCTTAATGATATTGCCAACCTTCAAAAGGTAAAAGAAAATTTTAAAAACTATATGCCCAATAATTAAATAATGGCCAATAAGTTATGATATGTTAAAGCCATAGAATATTATGATGCTGTAAAAAAAAAAAAATGACATATAGGGGCAGCTAGGTGGCACAGTGGATAGAGCAGCAGCCCTGAGTCAGGACCTGAGTTCAAATCCAGCCTCAGACACACAACACTCACTAGCTGTGTGACTCTGGGCAAGTCACTTAACCCCAATTGCCTCACCAAAAAAAGAGATGTATATATACACAAAGAAATATGGAAAGACCCATATCAAATTATGAAGTGTGAAATTAGCAGAATAGAGAACATTTATAGAACATTTAAGATTTGCAAAACACTTTACATTTGCCATCCCCACAAACTCCCTATGAGGCAGGTGCTATACTTATTTCAATGAGGAAACTAAGGCTGGATGGGGTTAAATGGCTGTCTCAGGGTCACACACCTAGTAAAGTGTCTGATGAAAGAACTGAAGAGAGGTCTTCCTGACATGATGGTGACCTCTCTATCCATTATACAAGGCTGCTTCCAACAACCAAAACTGTCTGCTCACTGACTACACACAACTTCCCTAGAAAAGAGAAAAGAAATGCTTAAAGAAGGAAAACAGGCCTTAAATTGGAAGATTTCAGGCAGGCTGGGAAGGAGACACCTAACAAAAGCATTTCCTTTGCTCATTAATTTGTTTGGTTTTCTCATGTTAAAGTCAAATGGTTTGAGGTAAGATCTTTACCCCTTGCTTTGAATGTGCATTTAGTTACTTGTGTTGATAGTTATAAATTACAATAAAATTAATTATAATATAAATTAAAATTAATTTTTAAAATACAGAAGTAGCAACAAGGGGGTAATTCTGTCCTGAATCTCATTCTTACCAATAGGAAGAACCACTTTACAACATATAACTGGTAATACATAATTTATTATCCATAAAATTTCTCTTCTTCCTAAAGTCCTCAGCAGCTCCCACCCCTTTCAATTACTGTGTCCTCTATTCTAAGCACTATATCTGTCCCAGGCTCCTTCTGACTAGTAAGACTCACCTCCAAGTCAAATCTGAGCCACACCATCCATGACTTAGTAATAATAATAAGCATTTGCAGGGCACTTTAAAATCTGCCAAGAAAGCATTTTGAAACTATGCCCCCAAAGTTCTAACTTGTGCACACACCAGCCATGCCACTATGATGCCTATACCCCAAAGAGATCAAGGACAGAAAGAGCCCCTTATGTACAAAAATACTCACAGCAACTCTTTTTGTGGTGGCAAAGAATTGGAAATAGAGGGAGAGAAATTCTCTTACATGAATATGCTGGAAGAAATTATGAAAGGGAGTTTCAGAGGATACTGGGAAGACTCATATGAATTGGTGCAGAATGGAGTGAAAAGAACCAGAACAATTTATACTACGACATTGTGAAGACAGACAAATTTACAGCAACCCTGTTATTGATATTGTTGTCCTTGTCTTACAGATAAGAATACGGAGGCTCAGGGACATTTAAATAACTGCTCTCAGTGACCAGGGTCACAAAGCTAGTAAGTGGGCAGCCTCGGCTGGAGCCACAGTCCAGTGGATGCAGGGTCTTTTGCTGGGCTTGCCCTCGAAGTGCTGCAGCCTACGCTTCACTGGCATAATCTTAGAGAACTCAGGGTCCCTTCTACCAGCACGGATTATCATAATTGAGAAAAGGAAAATGTGTGTGTGTGTGTGTGTGTGTACATACAGTGGACAATGGAAGGGACACAGGTTGAACAAAACTCATCACTTTTATAGATGTCTGTAGGCTAAAGGTTTTCTATACAAATTTATTTGCAAATAATGTTTTTGTTATTGTTCATAATAATTACATATTTATAAGTAGGGCATTTGGTAGCTTTTTTTTTCTTCAATTTTTTCACTCAACAAAAATCTGTTCTATTTTTCCCCACTTCCCTTCCTTTTTCCATCATTGGGAAAAAAAAAAAGAAAAATGAAACCTCTGTAACAAAGATGCATTGTTAAGTAACATAAATTCCACACTGGCCACATCCAAAAATCTATCTCTGACTGCACTTTGAGCCTGTCATCTCTCTGCCAGGCCGTGGGCAGCATACTTTCTCGTCAGTTCTCTGGAATCACTGTATTGTTCAGAGTTCTGAAGCCTTTCAAAGTTGTCTTTCCCTTACAACGTTGTTACTGTATAGCTTGTTTTCTTGGTTCCGCCCATACTGCCCTGTATCAATTCAGACAAGCTTTCCTAGATTTTCTCTGAAATCTTATCATTTCTTAAGGAGAGTCTTATTCCATTACATGCATCCTCACAATTTCATACCGCCGTTCTCCAGTTGATGGGGAAACCCCTTCAGTTTCCAGTTTTTGTCACCAAAAAAAGAGCTGCTGTAAATCATTTTGCGCCTGTGTGTCGTGGCTGTCTTTCAGACCTCTGATGCTCTATGACTGCCCTCTGCAGTACTGATTGATCATTGATTTTATTTCCAACTCAAAGCTGGAGGTTTGGGCCTAAGAGTGAAGGGTTTGGCATTTCTGGACCCACTGTGCTCTGAAAATGTATGTGTATGTATGTGTGTGTGTGTGTGTGTGTGTGTGTGTGTGTGTGTGAGACCCAGCAGTTTTGTTGTAGAAAAAGACAAACAGATCTCTGATGGCCAGCAGTCATTTTTGGTTTTTGTTCTGTGCTATGAGCATTTTTGTGAAGGTCCTTCATTGATGGAATTTCCCTCCTGCTAGAGTTTGTGGCAAAGCCAAATTCCTGCCCTTCCAAAATCTGCTTAAGGTCCATCCTTTCCAATAGGCTGTTATGTTGGCTAACACAGGCTGAGCTGTGGGCTACTGAGATGAGACGGGCAGCAGCACCTGGGACCTAGAACCAGATCAATGAATGACATGATCAAGCATTTCAGGATAAAATAACCTCTGCAAGGCACTATGACAGGCACTGAAGAGTCAAAGAATAAAGCAAAATAGTCCCTGCCCTCAAGGAACTTATTTTCAACCCAGGGAGACAACATGTACATATTAGGTATATACAAGACACACATATAGCAGATACACAGGAACTTTGGTGAGGAAGGTTCTAGCAGCTGGTAGGCTGGAGCAGAAGGGGCCAGGAAATGCCCTGTGCAGAAAGGCATTTTGAGATGAGTTTTGAAGTAAACCAGGGATTCCAAGAGGTCAAGATTGGAAGGGAAAGTGTTCATGATGGGGTCATAGATCTGTTTGTACTAGAGGGATTATAGGATCATAAATTTCAAGTGGAAGGAACCTTAGAAGATACATAGTGTAGCCTTGACGCCTTACAGAGAAAACCAAAGTGATTTGCTCAAGGTCACCCAGGCGATGAGTGGCAGAGCTGGGGTGTGAGTTGTTATTTTGGACTTAAGCAAGTCAGTGATACTACCCTTCACATTTCTTGCATCCATTCCAGGCTCTCTAGTTCAGGCCCTTAGGACTCCTCACCTGACCAGCCCCTTGCTTCCAAGAGCTCCTCTCTCAAATCTCCATGCGGCCTATAGTCTTCCTTTCATAGATCTGAACATGTCCCTTTCCTGCTCAAAGGCCTCCAGTGACTTCCCATTGCCCCTACGATAAAACATAGACCCCTCAGCTTGTCCTCTAAGGCTCTCTAAAATCTACCTCAAGCCTTCTCTTCCATCTTTATTCCCCAGTACTGCCTTTCATACACGTCCAGTCAAACTGAACGGTGTGCTGTTCACAGAACTCAACAGCCACGGTGCCCGTGACTGGCTGGTATATACTGTACCCTTCAGGTACACTTTGAGCACTACTTCTTTTGTGAAGCCTTTCCTGATACCTCGAGATACTAGTGTTCTTTGTCTTCTCAAATGATCTTGTAAGCCTCCAATATCTACCCAGTAGAATGTAATAGCTTACCTTTTCTCTAGCATAGCAGTATTACAAAGCACTTTTATATACCTCACCCCTCACAATAACTCTGATGAAGACTGACAATGTGGCACCTGCCACCAGACCCTTGCAGACTTAGGTTCATGCATGTTGGGGCCCTGTTTTATACCCGATGTGGCTTGAAATTAGGGTCCTTAAAAGTCAATTTGGGTCCAGACAATCAAGTCAACAAACATTTATTAAGTAATCTATTATTATGCAGTTTAGGGCAGGAGATCAAATGAAGGCAAAAATAGTCCTTACCCTCAAGGAGCTTACAATCTAATGGGGGAAACAGCATGCAAACAACTATGTATAAGATATCTATATGGCAATACATATTTATCCAGATGTAATATGTAAAATATAATGATAGATAGATAGACGGATGGATGGATCTACACTGGAAAGTGTGGGTTATCCCTCATGTGGTCCCTGTTACAGAGAGGGTGAAGAAATTTGAGTTTTAGAAAGGTGGTGACTTGCTCATGGTAACAAGAAAGTATCCAAGTGAGAATTCAGAATCAAGGTCTCCCCTTTCCTTAGGTCTAACACTCTTAACTACCCTAGATTTTTTCTCCTAAACTCCTGACTGAAGGGTTGTTTTCTGGCTTTGTAATAACCAGTACCTAGCACTTAATGTTTGTTGAGTTAAATGAAATCTGACTTCACCACTAATTTGCTGCACGTCCTTGGGCAAATCCCTTTCCTTCGATAGGCCTCAGTTTCCTCATGTATCATGTAAGGGATGTGGCCAGATGACCCTTCTGGCTCTAAAACTGGTGAACAATGGCAGTATCTCCACCCTAAAACAGTAGATCCCAATCCCACCATGTTATTCTGACTCTGACATCACTCAGAAGTTGCTAATTCATTCCTGTTCCTACACCACTCTAAGGATGGTCCTAGTTAGCAGTCAAGGAGACAGAGTTGTTGAGCTGTTGGGAGAGAAAGCACTGTTGCCAGTACCCCTCAAGAGAACAGCAGCCTGTTTCCCACTCTGAGCCTACCTTGGAGGCAGTAGATAAAAGCAAAGTGAGCCAAGGGCCTTGGGCCAGCGAAGAAGAAGCATAGCCATAGGATGATAAACAAGAGAGTCAGGGGAGACTTCTTTATGGCAGCTCAGGCATTCCTCAGCAGCTTGCTCCATATTATGTATCCCTGGGAGAGACGTGTAAGCAAGGATATGCTTAAGAGTTGACCAAGATCTTGGGCACAGAGCCGTCAAAAAAGGCTAGGTGATGATTCTGCATCAAGGATGGTGACATCCGCATTCTGGATGGCACGTTCGGGTACTTTCCCTATTCTTTTAGACAGGTCTATATCACAGGTCTTGGGATCCTGACAATACTAAAGACATGAAATCAAATGAACTGGTCAATAATCAAGAAGACAAAGATATTTTTAAATGGCCTACAAAACAGAACGACATTAAGCATTACTGAATACAAAACAGAACATTAAGGATGACATAAAAAAATCAATCAAGAAGGACTGGTTAGCAAGTTTAACAATACAACATTTATTATATCGCAACTATGTGCAATGATCTCCGCTAAATTTGGGGGACACAAAGACAGGCCACATAACTTCTACCCTCTAAACCAGAACTTGGTTTAATTGAGGAGGAAATGACAAATGAAGACTGAAAATGTTTCAACAGGTGAAGTCTGTTCTGAGTAGTGTGCTCAAAGACATGGAAGCAGAAAACAGCAAGACAAGATCAGGGAAAAGCTAACAGTCCAGTTTAGTTGGAAACATAATATAATTGAAATAGGTTAGATAAGAAATAAGGCTGGTGCACAGCCTTGAATGCCAGGATGAATTCCTAGTTTGCCCTTATGCCAGAGGCAGCCACTTGTTTTAGAGAAGGGGAAACAGCATAGTCATAATTGGGCGTGTGGAAGATGGAACTGTACAATGGAAAAACAAAGGAGGAGCTCAATTAGGCAGCTCTATTATTACAATATGGTTAAGAGATGAAGATCAAACCAGGCCATGGGGAAGAGAAAAGGAATAAGAATTTTACACACACCCACATACAATCCTTGGGAATGAAAAGAAATGGACGGAAGAGATTTGTTTCAACTTTATTATGAACCTGACAATAATCAACAAAAACAACCATTTCAATATACAAAGAACAGGAAAAGGATTGTGTATGAAACCGGGAACTTGCTTTATGTAGTTTGTTTTTAAGTGTACATTAAATTTAACGCAAAAGGAACAAAACTGCCTCGTTTGTCTGTGTTCTCTTCTGAGCTTCTACTCTCTTCTGTTTTGTAATGTTTCATTCATTGATGTTTTTTTAGATATGTTTTATAAGGCAAACTGACAGGACATTCCAGGCAAAACTAAGAGTATAAGACACAGACAGAGATGGGACGCTTGGGGGATGATAAGTAGTCCAATTTAGCTGGGAAGTAACATACCTGAGGGAGATTAGTGGGAGATAAGGCTGGAGAGATAGACTGGAGCAGATTATGGAGGAGGTAGTTGAAATATGAGTTTGGCCTTTATCCTTTGAGCAGCAATAAAAAGCCTCTGAGGAATTTGAACAGTGATATAGCGTCTGTGCCTTCGGAAGATTATTTAGATAACTAGTGAGGATGGATTGGACAGGAGAGACAGGAGGCAGGGAGACCAATTCAGAGGCTATCAGAGCTCACGAGAGATGGTTAAGGACCTACCTGACCCCTGAGGAACTGTAGTAATTTGGCCAGGAGAAGGGTAACGGGTGAACCAATGATCAACTTCAAATGTACAATGGGTTTTTAATAATTCCTACCAGCTCACCATTTGAAACATTTCCCCTGTCCCAATGTTTCTATTTCTATTGATGGTGCTAAGATCTTTCCAGTACCCAGGCTTAAAACTTCCATCATACTCATGTTATGATATGGCCACTGTGGGAATGTTTTGCCTAACTTGTGTATCTATGTATTGAGGGATTGACTGATTTTTTCCCCTTTGGCAGGGTAGATATTAAGAAAAAAAAAATCCTTCAGTCATTTTTTTTGGCCATTCCCTGCCTTCTACATTCAGTCATTCTATAGCCACAAAACCTCTGCTTGTTTTCTATTCTCTCATTCAGATCTTTCATAACATTTTACCTGAATTATCTGCCAATAACTTGTTTTAGCTTCACCTCTCACTACCTGTCTCCACGTATACTACATTTCAACTAGTTGTACTCCACTTACCGAACATGTGCCCCTGAGCTCTGCTCCTTCCACAGAACCTGGTCCAACTTTTGCATTTGGCAGATGAAGAAACTAAGGCCCAACAAAGCTAAGTAACTGAGGCAGCTTGGTACAGTGGAAAGAGCACTGGCAACGGACAGAACGGGGGTTCAAATCCCCTTTCTGACATTTACTAGCCGAGTGACCTGGGGCAAGTAACAGCCCCTGAGGCCATTCCGATGACTAGATGGCCTTCCAGCCCTAGAGCTATGATTCTCAAGTCATATTGCCCAAAGATGGTGGATGCAGATCTCATCGTCCTATACATATACTCCTAGCATCTTTACCCATCACAATCTGACACATTACCATTATCACCCTATTTATGATGGCATTCAGCATGACTTTACTCTTCCCCTCTGGTCCAGCCAAGCTGCATGACTCTTCTGCTTCTGAACTCTGGCTCTAACTTTATGTATTTTACCATGTCCTTTTACCTGTTTTAAATGTCATGATAAGGTAACTTAGCTCATGAAGTTTTTGTACCTGGAAAAGTATGAGAATAATTGTGTAATCTTCTATAAAAGCACAGGAAAGTAACCAGCCATTTTCCTTGATCATTTTTGTTCTGTCAGAGGTTGTGAATATCTAGATAAGGCGTCACAAAGACGTGCAAAAGTCTTATTTGTAACAAAAGAACAAAACAAAACAAAAAAGTCCACCAAAATATTCTTGTAAATTCAAGGGCAAATCCCAGGCATAAACTTAGCTACGAAGCGATGGCAGCATTTTTGAGTATTCTGTGTCGGCTAAAATGAATTGTGACCCTCAGGGAAACCACTTTCAAAAGATAAATGTCATTAGTGTGGATCCTCAATCAGACCTAAATATACAGACATGTATGTACTCCCTTAAGCGGTATGTAAGCTTCTTGAGGTCAGGAACTATTTCACATTTCATCTCTACATTTCTAATGTCGAGTAGTACTTGGTCCGTCATTTGCTGGAAATCAGAAGCCACACACACTTTAAGTCTGGTCCACAATGGTCTAAGGGGAGGGCCCAGCAACACCAACAATGTCTTTAAAAAATAGAAACCACAATGACAATTGCTCTCCAATTTTTGTTGGGATCTGCCCTTTTTTGTCATTTTACTAGTGTCATCCAACGGCTGGAATAAAAAACTTAATCAGAGTAATTAACTTCCCTTCAACTGGCTAATCTCACTGTCCCTAACTTTTCCAATTTGTCCTCAAAGATTCTTATTGCCCCGAATCTGCTCCAGTCGGCAACAATATTTCTAAGATGCGGCATTTAAATTAATGCAACACTTCAGATGTAGCTCTGACTAGGGGAGTCAAATCACACTTCTAAAATTTAAAAAAAAAATTTTTTTTTCAATAGCTGTACAAACCAGGAAACATTTACCACAAAACAACCAAAAGGTTTTTTACGGTAAAACCAGGGCAACTAAATCCTAGCAATGAAGTCTAGATAAGACTCACTAGGAATAAGAGATAATTGAAAAGAACTACATTATTTGTCACTATTGGTATTTTACTAAGATTCAAGTTTTTAACAATTTTCATTCATTCAAATATGTATATTGAGCACCTATAAATTTCAAGCTACCAACCTACGATAATTTATATTATCTGTATCCTCCCATCTATAGCATATAGCTTTTAAATAAGAAAAAAAAAAGGGGAAGGTATAAAGACATGCAGGACAGTTGTTTCTATTATTCTGAAAGAAAGCTATATGAATTCTGAAAACAAATGCACAAGGAGAAGCTAATCAAGAAGCAGAGGAATAAAGTTCACATCTATCTGACAACCTAATAAATCTGATACACCATATTCTTTTCCTTTTATTTTTTGCAAGAACATTCCATACAAAAGCAATTAAAACATTAACTGTGTTATGTTTACAATTGAATATTTGAACAGAAAATCTGTACAACGTTATCATTTACAATTTTACATGGCTTATTAATTGGTTGCATTTTTAAAATGTTTTAACCTACAAACTTTGCATTCCTTTAACTCTTCTTCAAATATCACAAGAAGAACTGTCTATCACTGACTATTTACAAGTACCAAAGTAAGGATGCAGCAATCTTCAAGCTCAGTATTCAAATAATTCACCATATCTATGGTGCCTTTCCAGTGCTCTGGATGAAATGAAAAGCTTAATACACTTGACACCTTGAAGAGATGCCAAGAATTTAGTCTGTAAGGAAAATAGAGTCACATTCAACTCAAAGTACACTGGCAAAACACAAAGAAAGGCTGGCCCCTTATAGTTCTATGACAAAACTAAAGAGACCAATGTGGCATTTTATACCTAGAAAAAAAACCACTTACGTCAGCCAAGTTCACTTGAAGAGAAACCTATGGAACAACTCAATTGTCTCAAGGTCACTTTTCTTGGGTTGTTACAATTTATAATTTAACACTTGCAAACCCATCCAATATACAAAAAATTACGTAAAAATAAGAAAATAAGGCAAGAATAGCAATACCATGAAATAATGAACTATAAACAGGAGGGAAACATCCAGTTATCAACGCACAACATAGTTTGGCCAACATCTCACCAGAATTATTTTCACCTAAACAATGTCATCTATTTCAGAACAGAATTCGTTTCCTCAAAATAGCCTCCAGGTGGCACCCTTAGCTCACAGATGGGAATTCTTTCAGTGGTTCAGTCAAACAAGCCTCCAAGTCAAATTCGTCTCCTGCTTGATAATCAACATGTCTAACTTTTGTGGGCGTGCCAGAATACATATCCTACAAAACAAAAATGTGAGTCACACAAAATTAAGAAGTGCAGGTAAGCAATTATTAATCCCGTTGGTAAAAAAAGTTTATTCTTTTTAAAAAAGGCTTCTTTAAGTGTTTCTAACTTTACTTTTCACTTTTCTGTCATCTTAATACGGGGAGGGATATTGATAGATAGATTCACATACCAATAAACCAATTAATTCAAATGCATAGGTAAAGAAAATCTCACTCAGCTAAGAAAAAATTTTTTCCTAACAAACATTTCCCCAAAACTACATGCAACTATGAACAAGACTAATATGTTGTTTCCCCTTCTCCCTGAACTTACTAATTAATCCCTTGTTAGTGGAGGGAGAAGAGTATTAGCATATTATACTGAGTTACATGTAGCACCACTTTGTGTGATCTATGATTTCCAGCTTGGCCAATACATACTTTAGCATACTGACAGAAGAAATCCCAATGTATTCTTAGTTTAGTTCAAGCACAAACTTCTGCTTAACATTATAACACCTAAATCACAGCAATATACATCTTCTCCAGGGTATTTTCATAATTCAAATATTTGGTTAATTTCCAAAGTAAGACTTTTGAATTGGGTACAAAAGTGCTTTTAAATGATACTTCTAAATCACAAACTATAAACACAAATTGAAACTATTGGTTTTACTTCATATATTGCAAATTGGCAAAGATGGGAAAACTGTAACAAGGGAACATGGAAAGAGATTAATAGGAAGAGCTCTAGGTTAGTCTAACTCATCCAGATATCAGTTTGGAATTAATTAGGCAAGTAAAGGAACTTCTCCGCTACATCTCAAAACTTCTTGACATCACTCCCTATTCTTTCCTCTTTGGTTCCAGTCTGATGAAATGGTGGCTCTTCTTGCCAAAGCCAATCCTTTTACCCCATCTCCTTCCTCATCCTCCTGCAGATTGTATTCCCCTCCTACTATTATTGTCCTGCCTCCTTCTAATCTTCCGGTATCTCTGCACTTGAAGTACAAGTACTCTCTTGGCTCCTTCCGTGATGCCTACACGTCCTGGCCTCCTCTTGCTTCCCTCATCCCCTGCAGTCTTACACCCCTCACTCTCTTCAAAGCCAAACTGCCAAAAGCTGCTTGCTAGCCGTTCTGCACTCCATTCTCTACTCTCACTCACCCCTCAGTCCCTTGCAGAAATGAACTTCCAACTTCACCATAAATGAATTTGATCTTTCCTAAGTTCACAATGATTTCAATTTGCCAAACCCAAATGGCCTTTCTCTCAGTCCTCCTCCTTCATGACCTTTGCAGCACACTGTTCACTGTTCGCCACGTTTCTCCTAGACATTCTCTTTCCTCTGCACTTTGCGGCAAGGCTCTTCTTCTTGGTTCCTCTCCTTTCTGGCTACCCCACCTCAGTCTCCCTTGCTGGACAATTATTCACATTCCTTCCCTACAAACCATGGATGCATACCAAGGCTCAGTACGGAGCTCTCTCCAGTTGGCCCTATACATTCTTGATGACTTAATCAGCCACTTTGGGGGAAGGGGGTTAAAAATCCATCATTCTATGCAGATGACTTCCAGATCAACATCTCCATATATCCAACTCCAATATATGCTAAACTCCTAGTCTACATCACCAGGGGCCACTCACTGGTCTTTTCCCACCAAATATCCCTCCTTCTCTCTCTCTTTTTGGATAATTCATAGCGTGTCATTATTATTTATTATTATTATTATTATTATTAATATTGTTATTTTTTGGCTAGGCAATGGTAAGTGACTTGCCCAGGGTCACACAGCTAGTAAGTGTTGCGTCTAAGGTCACATTTGAACTCAGGTCCACTTGAATCCAGGGCCGGTGCTCTATCCACTGTGCCAAAGCATATTTATAAAGTGCAAAAAAAAATTTTTTTAAATCAAAATACACTTCTCACTAAGATAAATAAAATCAAAGCAAATCTACCTACACAAAGTTAGAATCAACTGTGGTAGATTTCAGTGTAATACACAGTCTATAACCAGCATGTTTGCCCTTTCCCCCCATTGCTGCTCATCTTCTGGGCTAAGAATTCTTTAAATTTTTTTTAGTAAGATTTTATTACATTGACATGTTTCTCATTCCACATCATCTTCAGACAACCTCTGTACGCTCACAATTCTCTGGCTAATTGTTGGGCAGCTTAGTCAGAAGTATCTGGAACACTGGTGATGGAAGAGTTTGCTGTAAAACTTGCAACAACTGCTGTAGCTGCCCACAGCAAGTGGCCAACATCCTTTCCATATTCACTTTGGGCCAGTAATTCCTCACCAAGCTGTATTTCTTCAAGAAAGAACTTCTGCATCTTTAAGGTCAGGTAACTAGAGTTCAGCAAATTAAGTCAAAAAGGCTTTTAAACTGGGAAAGACCAGCTCTCTCTTTGGCAAACTTCCGTTTCTTTCTTTCATCTTCTCTAAAAATTGTCGCAGATGTGAAATAATGCAAAGTCAGAAGAAAATGCTTAGCATTTTGGATTAATCTGCAATTTTCTGTTGCATTCACTCATATCTTGGAAGCGTTTTCAGCAATGCTACCAAGAGGGTTTAAGAATGCTGTGGATGTGGGGCAGCTAGATGGCGCAGTAGATAGCGCGCCGGCCCTGGATTCAGGAGGACCTGAGCTCAAATCCAGCCTCAGACACATAACACTTACTAGCTGTGTGACCCTGGGAAAGTCACTTAACCCTACTGCCTAGCAAAAACAAAGCAAAAAAACCCAAGAATGCTGTGGATATCTTTTAAGTATCTCAAACAAAATTAATTTTATTTCCTCCCAAAACTATCCTCTCCCTTTTTACCTTGCTTATTTATGGTGAAGATACATACCACCAACCTTCCAGCTACCTGGATTCAAAACCACAGAGTCACACGGCTGCCATTCTAGTTCTACACCTCATCACCTCATGCATGGGGCTATAGTAATGGTGTCCTAATTTCTCTCTTCCTCCCCTGACCTTTTAGGAATCCTACCTTCTTTCAAAACTCAAAAGTCACTACCTGCTGCTTCCCTGTAAAAGTTACAAAATATATACAATCACAAGGTATTGCTTTCTCCATTACATCAGTTCCCTAATGGGCATGGACTACATTTTTGCCTTTTCATACCCAGTGCTTGGCCAAGGGTGTGTATCAGCTCAAAAAGGGTCCAATCCACCAGTAATCATATGTAAACATAATGGATTATTACTGAACAATTCAAAACAGCGAGTTCCTGAAAAACATGGGAAGGTTTGTATGAACAGAATCTAAATAAGCAAAACCAAAATATATACCACTACAACAACATAAATGAAAACATCTACAAGGAATCTAAAGCTGACTAAACAGAAAATCGAGCTGTGGTCCTGGAGGACAGAGCAATGAAATATGACTCCTCACATCTTGGCAGAGGGGCTGGTCACCCCTCTGGCCAAATGTCATACACACTGTCAGCAGTGGCTACTATTAGGTGTTCTTCTTTGTCATAAGAGTGGGATCAATTCTGGGGCGAGGGACTCAGACTGAGAAGTATTTCCCAAAACGAGTAATGTAAAAACAAAAAAGCATCAATAAAAGTCTTCCCACCACCCCTCATATTACTGAGTACTTCAAAGATCTGGAATTTACTGTTACGTAATTACTTCCTCCCCTGATACTTAACCCTAGCCTGCTTAAAATTGCCTTAGAGACTCGTCATAGCTAAAGTATTCATCACCCTACCCTGCAAGCAATCCAATGTTGTCAACCTCTCCCTACGTGGCTATTTCTCCAAAGATTGGACAATTCACGTGGTCCAAACAGGAAGCCTTTCCAAGACGGCACAACCTTCCACTACGGAACATCTTTCTAAAGGGCTAGAGAAGTCACAGTGTGGCCCTTCTATTCAGTCCTATTGCTAATGTAGCTCTAAGATCCCTGTAAGGAACCTTATGGAAAGCTAGCAATGGCACAGTAAGAGCTGCCAAGATGTACAGTTCACTTAGGAAGCAAGGAGCTAAAAAAAGGACAAACCAGGACTCCCTGGAAACTAGCAGCCTCACAGTAACCCAGAGGGGAAAAGAAGAGGCTGAAGTGCCAGTCTCAGCCCTAAGGAGACCATGCTCCATATATGGAAGGACAACCAGGGAGAGAAGGTGGAGACTAGAGATGTAGTGCCAAATGAGAGGAACAGCAAGCCAGGGACAGCACTTACATTAATGCAGTTTGAAAGTGGAGATTGTCGAAGGCTTTAAAAGCCACTTAACAGTGATTCCAGTGACATTGGAGGAAACAAATGTAAGTGCTCATTTCAGTATACATTTTAATTACCACCGGTCAAACACAAAAATAGAAGGTTCATTTTAGGGAATCCCAAGAGACTCAATTATAGTCTCTTTTTCTCAGGGAATGTCACCTATTTCTAACAAACCCTCTTTTCCCCTTGTAACATAGAAAAAAACATCAGCAAAGCCAACTTTGTACTTAATGGTGTACGCAACATTCCATGCCCACGTGCCCACCCAAATCTCAAGAAGAGATTTTGATGAAATGATGTATTTCATCATCTGTTCTTCTGGGCCAAGACTGATTGCTATAATTAATCAGAGTTCAGTTGCTTTTCAGAGCCATGCTGACATTGTACTCATTATGTATCTGATTTTGGTTCTGCTTAGTTTCCACTGCATCTCTTCCCATGCCTTATATCCTCCTATTTGTCATTAACAATACAATATTTCATTATATACCTTCCCAATCATTTACTAATTAGTGGGTATTAGTACCTACATTGTACCTGGTTTTGTTCCTCCTAAAAGTGTTATGAATATTTTGGTGGAAGAAAATTTGACTTTGAATGCCTTGGGATATCTCCAGTCAACAGTTATTATACTCTGGTGACCTTCTTCAGAGAATTCCAAAATTTTTCAAAATAGTTGAACCAATTCACAGCTTGCCTATATTCCCACAGTCCTTCCAACATTGACTGTTTCTTAATGTTTGCAATCTTTGCAAATTTCATTGATTTGTAAAGTGAAACTAATTTGTGGTTCTAGTTTCTCATAAAACTGTTCATAATTCTATAACTGCTGAACAGTTATTCTTTTGTAAACTGTTTATATCAGACTTTAACCAGCAGCTGGGGATAAAGTGGACTGAATTCCATGTTTGGAAGAGCTTTTGTAGACCTTGTTCTACAAAGTTCTCCCAAGTACTTCATGCTCTTGGGTTTATCACACACTGGAATAGCGTGTCCAACTGCTTGGGCTTCATTATGTTGTTGACACATTCTCTTCAAAATTTAATATTTATTTTTTCCTCAATTACATGTGAAAACAATTTTAACATTCTTTTTTAAAATTCTGAGTTCCAAATCCTCTCCCCGCTCCACCCCATATTGAGAATTTGACATAGGTTGTACATGTGTGGACTTTATTATTTTGAAAAAAGTAACCCCTTATGTATAGCTTATATCAGATTACATGTTCTCTTGAGGAGAGAGGAGGGGAAAAATTTTTGAACTCAAAGTCCTATAAAAGTGAATGCTGAAAACTAAAAATAAATGAATAGGGGAATATTTAGTCCAACAGGATATCTTTGGTAAGAAAAATGAGTCTAAGCAAGTTCAGAGATTTGCAAGGTCACAATGGTGGTAAAATGGGACTTAAACCAGGTTCCAACTACAGAGACGGTTAGTGTTCTCTTCATTGTCTACACTGTCTCCTCCAACCATAAACCAGTCAGTAGAAATAGCCTTTCTTGTACTAGCGAAGGCCACACACAAACAATAATATTGCCAGGATTTCTGGCAGAACCATGTTTAATAGTGCTGGGGAAAGAGGACATTCTGTTTCATCCAATACATCTGCTAGACAAAGTTTCCCATGTTACTCCCCTGTAAACAATGCTGGCTGTTGGTTTTAGATATAGACTTATCTCATCAAAGGGCCCTTTCATTCCCATGATTTTTAGAACTCATGACAAAAATGTTTTCGCCTAGCATCAATTCAATATAATCAAAGTGAACAATTCCCTAAACTTTAGGCATGTGGACCATATCTGCTTCATCAAGTTGTTTGTAGAGTGCCTTTGTTCTCTATTATTGAAAATGATTTTGTAGCACAAGTATTAACTATTCTTGAAACATTTGCCGGAGATTCACTTACAAATCTGCCTAGACTACTGTATCTCTTATTTATGACTTGATCAATTTCTTTGTTTTTAGGGTAAGATTTCTATTTATTTTGTTAATTTAGCTTATTTCATATTAATTATCTACTTAAATTCAGTTTGATGGCACACAATCATATACAGTCATTTCTGACAGTTCCTTTTATTTCCTGCTGTGAATTCCTCTTATTTTGTTTCATTTTGGTAATTTTATTTTCTTTTTATACTATTAACTAATGATTTATCATTTAATCTTCAAAAATCCAGTTCTTAATTTTATCATTTCCAGCCTTCATTTTTGATTTTACCTATTTCTAATTCAACACTTTCTCACCATTCTTTTACAGATGTGGGAGAGGGTCCACAGATGTGGAACGTTAATATACTGTCAGATTTTTTTCACTATATCGATCATTTGTGCCTGTTTTTTCTTCCTCTTTTAAAATTTTAAATTTTTGTTATAAGTGATGACTCGGGAGGGGGGAGATTGGAGGGATACAGAGTGAAACTTAAACAATAAAAGAAGCAAAATATATCAACAATATGTATTTTTAAAATGTGGTTTTTCGCTTACTCATTTGAAAATTATTTATTGTTCATTCAGATCTGCTGTTGTTCAGTTGTTTCAGTAGTATCTGACTCTTTGTGACTCCATTTGGGATTTTCTTGGCAAAGATATTGATTTGCCATTTCCCTCTCCAGTTCATTTTATAGATAAGGAAACTGAGGCAAACAGGGTTATGTGTTTTGCCCAGGGTCACACAGTTAGTGTCTTACGCCGGATTTGAACTCAGTTAAGATGAGTTTTCCTGACTCCAGGGCCAGCACTCTATCCACTGTGTCACCTGTACCATGATCTGTATCATGTATTAATTCCCTTTTATTAATTACTATTTTAGCTAAGTTATGTTCTGAAAAGGATGTTTAATATCAACATTCTCATTCAAATGATGCCTTAATCTTTCAAATCAGTTTTTTCCAATAGCCAACTGTTTTCCTTTATCATTCCCAAGCTCATCCTGAAAACTTTGAAAGTAACATTAAAGTCTCTTACAATTCTTGTCCTGCTATTATCTTTTTACAACTAGGCTAGTTTTTCCTCTATGATCTTACATATTATGCATGTGTTGCATATACTTAATATCATTATCCCTTCATGGTCTACAATGACAGCACAATAGTTTATTTTTCTCAACACTGAATTTGTTTCTTTGAGATAATAATTTCAACTCATGCTTTAAAAAAATACCTTTATGCAGAGTAAGTTTTGTTCTAGCTCATTTTCATTTGTAATTATTTCAAAGAATGTTTCTTGTATACATAAATTGTTGGGGTTTGATTACTTATTCACAAGTAAGGTGTTGTTATGCTTTTATTTTCCTCTATTTAATTCTTTTTCCTTCTTCCAGCACTTTGTCCCTAAGTTTTGCTTACACTAACTTAAGCCTAGTCTTTCAACTGTTCTTCCAGGCCTCAGTCCCCATTTTCTGGCCCTAACCTTCTTTCAGTTTACTTAAATTATCCTTTCATTATTTTTACTGTTTCCAATCACAAAGAATTCCTGCACCTTACAAACTTCTGGATGAGTCCACTGAATCAAAGCTGAATTTTGCATTCGTAATATAGACTCAGTATTCAGGTTACCTAGTTTAAAACCCTTTATTTTTCAGATGGGAAAACAAGAGACCCAGAAGTTATAAGACTTCGAGAAGTCATTTAGAACAGCCAGCAACCGAACTAAGATTAGAACCAACATCCTCTTTTCATTGTACCACCTATTCTGTGGTAATACTATCACAGAATGTAACTTGGAGAAGTAGTAAAAAGTAGTTACGAAACACTTAAAAGTATAACTAGTCTGGCTGACATGAGGGTTACTTAAATATTCACTGCATTATTTTCCTTTATAATGTCTCTATAATATACATGCCAAAATTATGCTCAGTACACAAGAGATTTAATACACCCAATCCCAGGACTAAGCCTCAGGTTTTACCAATGGATATACTGGAGTCCTTATTCTCTAGTGTCATGCTCAAACCAAGCACATTTTACATTACTGCTTAAAATGAGCCAAACTGCATGAGAGCTAAGTAGAAGGTACAAAAGAAAAACAAAACCCCAGTACTCACATAGTTATCCTGAGAGCTTGTTTGTGATTCAGAACTACTTTCAGCAGATTCAGTCTCCATTTCACCAATGTCTACTGGGGTGCTGTTAAAGCAACATGCAAATGACATCAATGACTTGCTTAACATAATGCTGAAAGAACTCTGATGCTGGGAAGGTCTCTTGCTGTTGAGTGTCTCCAGTGAAAGCCATATATCTCTGTAGATTTCCCCAGCCTAGTATTCTTCTAAAGGATTTTGAAAAAGTTGCACGTCCTAAATTTCCTCATTTGCAAAATGAAGATAATGCTTGTACTACCTAACTTGCAGAGTTGATGCAAGTAAATTACTTCATAAATTTCAAGTACAATGTAAATGCGTTGGGGTAGCAGTAGTAAACAAAAGTTTAAAAAGTTTTAAAGGCAGTCCAATGTTATTTTTATGCCAGTATTTATCTAGAAGACTGTCACTTTCTCACTGGCTGATTAAGTTATAAAATAACAGAATTATTGTATATCATTTAAAAACCTGGAATGGTTGTTTTCTAAGTGCTTGAAATGAATTTTATTACATTTAACTCAATACCATTTTAATATAGGGAAGCTTTCATAAATAACATGCATTATACTGAACAATAAAACGGTCTTTTAATGTTGGGTGACATTCTCACTTTGAGAAACATGTTTTAAGGGAAGCACATGGGACATGGGGATGCAAGCTTTAGATTTTAATGCAAGCATAACGTATTCTGCTCAGGTAAAATCCTTCCTGGTTGCCGAAGAGGAGGTGAGAGGAGAGAAAATACAACCCATAACTTGGGTAACTTCACTAACAAATTCTCTGATTTCACCAACGTCCTGCCTACTTGTTAGAGATAACTTTTATATACAACAGAGCTTAATTAAGAGTTTGTTGTTACTCTAGACTGCTCCCAGGTAGGAGACAACCTGCTACATGCCCTATATATCACGGCAATAAGTATTTATTGAATTGTTCTTATGGGAAGATCTGAAGAGCACCATTTTACGGGTCACAGAACTATACATACAATTTATGTATGTATAGAGAAAAAAGAAGTCCTAACTTATACATACATTTCTTGTAAGTTACAGCCTTCCTCAGCTGGAGGATCCCAAAAATGTAAAGCAACCTTCCACAGTTTGATCTGCTGGTCCCATGATCGCCTACTGTACTTCTTAAACTTGTTTGGAGTCTTGGGATGAATTCCAGGTTGTCTAAGATGCCTGTATTATTCGGAAGAGTATATCCATTAGTCTAAAGAATTATACCTCCTATGTTTCTATATGATTCTCACTAATTATGAAATCTAAGATTTTAATGAGACTGGGTTTTCAAACTGAGATTTTGCTTAATTTATTAAAAAACTCATCACAAAATGTTAATATTTAAAATTAAGCTGGACATTTTTTTTTGATTAGGCAATTGGGGTTAAGTGACTTGCCCAGAGTCACACAGCTAGTAAGTGTTATGTGTCTGAGGCTGGATTTGAACTCAGGTCCTCCTGAATCCACGGCTGGTGCTCTATCCACTGTCCCACCTAGCTGCCCCCAAGCTGGACGTTTCTTTGGATTATATTAGGTATCTAAATTCTTGGGACATCTATTAAAAACAGCAAGGCCTAATATATCAAGTTATATGACATTCCTATTAGTGAAAAACAAAATTATATTTTTGTAACACTGAAGCCAGCAGGTTCAACATGGGCCAATATACCTATAAAAACCACAACAGACCAAACAAAGGTCCTTTGTTTGGGTGAAAACTAGCCACTGGCCTCGATACAATTTACTGGTACCCTGCACTCCCACTCCTTGTCCTCCCAAGGTCATGACTGATTTGGTCACCTTCAGATTCTATTTTTTTTCCCATGCCAGCCTCATACAGAATTTTATTGTTTTTAGTTCATATATTTTTAGTTTTCAACATTCACTTCTATAACATTTTGTGTTTTAAATTTTCTCCCCCTCCCATTTCTTCCCCGACCCTGAGAGGGCATACAATCCGATATAGGCTCTATATATACATTCACATTAAGCATATTTTCCCATTAGTCATGATGTAAAGAACAATTAGAACTAATGGGAGAAGCCACAAGAATGAAGCAATAAAACAAAACAACAAAGGAAAAGGAGAGCAAACAGTATGCTTCCCTCTGCATTCACACACTATATTTGTTTCCCTGAGTGTCGACTCATACAGAATTTTAAAATGTATTATCTATCGTGTGTAAACACACATAAACGCACACAGAGTTATCTATTATATATTGGAATATAATATTATCTTACTACATTTTTATTTATTTTGCTTAGTATCCCCCAACTGTTTCAATCTGGTTAGGCAGATTCTATTTTTATTTTTCTACTTCAAGCTTTTACTACAGCTTTCTTCATTTACCCTCCTACTTTCTTTCATCCTAGTTCCATGAATAGGCCAAGATAAATTAAAAGTCGTAGCTTTCACTTCTCATCTTGACTCTAGATTCTCCTTCCCAACATCTCCCCAGGAATTCAGCCATTACTGCAATCAATACCAGACTATTTGCCAGAAACCTCCCAAGTGATCTTCTGCTGATCTGTGGTCATCAAAGGGCCACCCCATGCCACATGTGCAATACTTCTTTTCTCTATTATTATGAAGATTCCTATAACAATCTCTAAATCACCATGTACTTACTCATGGCAATAAAATGAACAAGCCATTCTTGGCTAATAGTTCTTTGAAGGCTTAATATGTTCTTAAAACATAAGCTTTATTTTTTTCTGTTTAATTTAATTAAAAGAAATGTTTAATTGATGAGATAGGGGATGTATATTCAGAAATAAGTGGTATAAATGATTTTTTTTTAACAAAAAGTTACCTATAATGACTTTTCACTTAAAAGCCTGTCATTCACACAAATGAAAATCTACCTCGGCACTTCTTTAATATATCGATCATAGGCAATGGTATTCTTTCCATAATTTATCTGTTTTTGTCTCCTCATCAGAACATTTTCATCCGTTTCTAGTTCTGCTGGTGCTGCAGATGTTGATTCTTTTGAATCAGAACTAAACAAAATAAAAAGATTATGATATTTTCAGAGATGCCAAAGGGTATATTAAAAAGGCTATTTAATAGATAATTAATATTAACATTTTCATAATTTTACTGAACATTCAAAATGGCAATCAAATAGCCATAGAAAAGCTAAATAACCTTGCTTTGAAAATATTTATATTTAAATAACTGAATTGTAACATATAAAATTTCAGCTTATCAAGTCATTCCCATTAGTTATCCATCAACTGTCTCAAGTTTGTTCCGTTCATTCCCATGACTTTTCCATAATATAGTTTGTGGTTATGAGGTACTTTCTTGGGTAAGCTTTTCCTCTGCAAAATTTCATAAGTCACCCTAGATTTCTTTACAGTATTCATACTTGTTGGTTTTTCATAAGTATCTTTAACAGACATACAAAATTAAAAGTATTAAATGTTACTCACCTTCCAGAAGATGACTTTCTTTCTCTTCCAAATTCATTTATGAGAAGTTTTCTTTTGTATCTGTAACAGAAATTCATATTATGCTTACTATTCACATGATATTAAATCACTCTTTATGAATCTAATTTCATTCCTGGAGTTACAAGAGACTTTACAGATAAGGCCCAAAGAGGTTTAATAGCTCAAGTTGCAGAACTGAACTAGGTTAGAAATCTAGTTTTCCTGACTTCTAGGCAAGACCACTTTCCTTTATAATAAAAATGCAGGGTGTAATCTAACAAGCTCAACAAAATATTTTATTTATGCTGCATCTGTCCAACATGGTGAGCTCTTAACACATAAACAAATGCTTATTAATAACCATAAACTAGTTCTTATGAAGAGACTTTACTTACACTCCCATCAATTTAGAAAGCAAAATTCTATGGCAAATTTAAGTGCTACCAAAATTTCAAAGTCTAAGGAGTCCAAAATAGTACCTAGAATAATGTTTAAACAAAAGACTCTGGCAAATCCAAATGCTTCTCTAAACAACTTCAACAAATTCAAGGCTTAAAACTTTTTTTGGATAATCTTAAATGAAATGTTAATTTAATTCCAATTTCACTTAACTGGGTTCTACTTCATACCAGATGGGGGAAATAATTAAAAGTAATGACAATGTCACTTGGAAATGCTTTACTTAAGTTTCATGTGCATTATTAATTATTGTAGCAAACGGTATAAATAGTTTGAAAACTCCATACTGCTGAAAGTACCAAACCTTTCTGTACCACAAAGAACCACCTAATATTCTATGTTCTAGCCAGAATATTATTAACCTTTTCAGGTTAAACTATCATAGAAGCATAGGACAGAATATACGTAAAGAAAAAAATGAATAGCTTGAAGAATGTAGACGATCAAATTACCAAGTAAAGAGTTAAAAGTCGATATAATTAAGTACCTTGCAATTTCTTTATTCACTTTGGTTCTCATTTCATCCTCTTCAACTACACTTCCCCAGTCTGTACATCTTGAACGAGGTTTGGGACCTTCTGGTGTTGTAAAACTGCAAAAAAATTCAATGAAAAAAGTAAACTGCCAAAATTCATACATTTAGATGATTATCTCCAGTTTACTTTTTAAGATTAGTTCAGCAAAATGCAAATGTACAGTTCAGATAAAATAACGAATTTTGAAATTTAGTGACAATTTGTGAGTTTACATATAGATAATTGATAGCGTGAACAGGCTTCAATACATTGTTAGTAAGGAACCATGAAAGAGAAGGTGGTATAAAGGAGGGCATGAATCCTTTAAAAAGATGGCCTGGCAGAGATCCCACTACTATACATATATCCCAAGGACAAAACAAAAGGGTTCCAAATACATCTAAATTTTATAAAAGCACTTTTAAGGTGGCAAAAAACTGAAAACAAAGGTAGGGAATGGCTAAAGTGTTACACAAATGTCATGAGATAAAAGTGTACTGTAAGAAACAATTATCTTGAATAAATCATTTTCTGATCTTTTTTCAGCGACAAGCTTGGTCATTAATTACAGAATTCAGTTTAGATATCTTTCCATTATATATTGTTAGAGTCATTGTATTATTTTTCTGGTTCTGCTTTCTTCTCTACATTGATTCAAGTCCTATGGTTTTTCTCTGAAGAATTCAGAGAACTAGCCAAGTCTTCCAATTCCCTGACCCACCCCCCACCTTTCTCAATCAGACTGCCCCCTCAAGTACTACCCTCAACTGCAATTAATTTGCCTGTTTCTTTCCCTAAAGCCTTTAAATATGCACAATTATCTTCCATCCTTAAGTCTTTCATTCAATCCTACCATTTCCCCCAAGCTATTTACCTCTTTCCTCATCTTTCCAGCCAAATTCTTCAAAAAAGCTGCTTAAACTCATTGCCTCTACTTCCTTTCCTCCTGTGCCTCAACACTTTGCAATCTGCCTTCCAACCTCATTACTCAACTGAAGCAGCTCTCCAAGTTACCAATGATCTCTTAAGGGACAAATTGTGTTATTTCTCAGCCTACATCTGTCACATTTAATGCTGTCGCCTACATTCCTCACTCTTTTTCTTTAGGTTTTCTTTTTACATTTTCATAAGACCAATTTTCTTTGTACAAGTGGGAGACTCTGTATGTGACACACACAATCAGTTAATATGTTTTGCTGAACTGTTATTTTTCTTATTCTTTATTAAAAAGGGAGGATCTCTGGAGGTAAGAGGAAAAGATATATTTGGAAAATAAGGGATATAGGCCTGACCATGTTACTACCTTACTCAAAGTCCTGGGGCTCCTTATTACCTCTAAGATCAAATGAGGGCCTTTTTAGAATTTAAAGCTCTTTACAACCTGGCTGCTTTTTATCTTTCTTGTCCTTTAACATACTACTTCCCCCTCTACACACTGGTATGGTCAAGCCAAACTGGTGTACTTATCCCTCCATGCCCTTTCTCTTGCCTTCGAACTATCTCCCACACCAGAAAGCTCTACCTTCCTACCCTTTGCCTTCTAAACCTCTGGCTTCCTTTAAAACTCAGCTCCCTCTGAGAAGAGGTCTTTCCTGGTTTCCCCAAGTGCTAGTGCCTTCCCTTCTAAGGGTGCTATCCATTCACTCTGTATTTATCTTGTGGGTATCAATTATGTTTGTTGTCTCCTTGATTAGAATGTAAGCTCTTTGAAGGTAGGGATCAGTGGTTTGTTTTTTCTTTTTATCTTTAGCACTTAGCACATTACTACACACAAAGCAAGGATTTAATAAATGCTTGTGTATTAAAAAATACAAGAAAACACTCCCAGTCTATTCCTTTGCAGAGGTAGGAGACAGAGGTGTTGTACAGGCAATTATTTTCAGACTTTTTCCACCCTGATGTACTGATTGGCTTTGCTGACTTTTTCCCCCTTTTCTTTAAAGACCTATGCAAATGATCTGAGTGTGTGTATGTTTTGCTTCCAAACATTTAGAGACTATTCTGACAGCTATTAATTTTTGCCTAGAGGTGCCATCAAGTTGGGTTGCGATATTGAGGAGCTTCAATTCTTTTGACTAAACAAATGTAGGCAAAGGTAAAGGAAGATGTTAGGTTAGCTGTGGAAAGTTTTTCAGTGCAAAGAAATCTTTAGCATCTTCTGTCTTACCATGAGGCATATCTCTATAAATAAAATTATTTTAAACATCTAATTATCAATAGAAACAGGCATCAATTTCAAATTCTTTAAATTTCCCACAAAATCTCTTGTAACTTTTAAGGCAAGAAAAATTTAATCTATACCTAACATTTATTTCAAATAACAGGTTAATTTTAGGCTAAACTATGATACAGTAGACCTTCTATCTTTTATGTAGTATATAGCCATTCTTTATGTAATTTGGAGGTGACTTTATGTAGAAATAATGTAGAGTTTTCATTTTATAGCATAATTTTTCTATATCAAACTGCAGAAATTTGTAGTTACATTTTATAACACTGGCTAATGACAGAAGATTCCCTATGGGGAAAGGTCAACTTCGATAATTCTTAGGAATACAGCCCAAAGAAAAATGAAGATCATATTTCAGTGCAAAACATTGCAACCATGTTTTGTTTTTGGCAATAAAATATAGTGGATGATGGCGGAGTCAGGGAAATCCAAGTTTGAATCCTGTCCCAGACACAGCTCTGTGACCCTGTGCAGATAACTTCTGAGCCTCAGTCTCCTCATCTGTTATAATGGAGCTAATAATAGCACCTACCCCACATAGTTATAAGGATCAAGTGAGATAAACAAGTACACGGGGCAGCTAGATGGCACGGTGGATAGAGCACCAGCCTAGGATTCAGGAAGACCTGAGTTCAAATCTGGCCTCAGACACTTGAGACTTGCTAGCTGTATGATCCTGGACAAGTCACTTCACCCCACTGCCAAACAAACAAAAAAACCCCAAAACAAAAGATAAACAAGTACTGTTTTAAAGTAAGAAGTTATTACTAATGACTAAAAATACTCTTTTCAGTACTTCTGCCTACAAAAAGGAACAATAAACAGGTTAAAATAGACATTAAAAAGTATTCACTCTTTTAAAGTCTCATTCAAATGAAAAATTATCCTAGTCTATTTCAAACACAAGTCACAACTACCACATTGCTCCATGTAAGGATTACGAAATATTATGGATCGGGGGCAGCTAGGTAGTGCAGTGGATAAAGCACTGGCCCTGAAGTCAGGAGGACCTGAGTTCAAATCCGGCCTCAGACAAAACACGTGACACTAGCTGTGTGACTCTAGGCACTTAACCCCAATTGTCTTAAAAAAAAAATTTTAAAAATATTATGGATCAAATTATTGAGAACTCATTTAGAAAATAATTTAAGATATGGTTAAATAATTTTTGGTCATATAATAAACATAAAAAGAAAAGAAAAAGGTAAATTTAATTATTCAGTCCATTTCTACCAATTTCTACAATGCCTAAAAAATGACCCAACCAGTACAACCCTCTTCTCTACATCAAAAAGAACATAAAAAGTTTGTTTCTGTTAATAATTTCATATAGCCAACTACAATGCCCGACAATTTATTATGACAGTAATACAATTAATACTGTGTTTAACAGTACCCAAAACTTTTTTGTTGAAAGTGAGTTAGCACAAGTTGCAAACAGAGGTAGCTAGGTGGAGGAAGTGGATAGAGCATGGAGTCAGGAAGATTTGAGTCCAAATCTGTTCTCAGACATTTATTTACTTTGCTAGCTAAGTAACCCTGGGAAGTCACTTAATCTCAGTCTGCTCCAGTTTCCTTATCTGTAAAATGGGGATAATAATAGCACCTGCCTTCCAGGATAATTGTGAGGCTCAAATGAAATGAACTATATTTGCAAAGTACTTTGCAAATCTTAAAGCACTAACAAAAGCTAGCTATTATTATTATCAAACAGGTTAACAGCATTTCTGTTTCAAACACATCTTGAAATATCAAGATTCTATGGCTCAATCTTAGAGAAAAAAATGTTCACATCTTCTAAAAAGCTAACAGAAAACCAAACCACAGACATACACCCAAGTCCTAGTTTTATCAACCCATCTTATCATTGTCTCAATGTCTACAGTATATTTTTTGGTTTTTTTCTGTTAGGCAGCGGGGTTAAGTGACCTGCCCAGGGTTACACAGTTAATAAGTGTCAAGTGTCTGAGGCCGGATTTGAACTCAGGTGTTCCTGACTCCAGGGCCAGTGCTCTATCCATTGCGCTACCTAACTGCTCCCAGTATATTCTTTACAGGCAATTCTGGGGTTAGTACTACAAATAAATGAACAAGAAGTTCAATCATTTTAAAACCTGGAGGATTCTGTACCCATTTTCTTAACTATTTTAAATTTCAAAGTGCTCTTTGTCAAAATATACATTAGATAGCAAAATTTATTAAATTAATTAACTAAAACAACCCAGAGATGTTAAGATATTTTTTTCATGCCTAATCAAGTGACTAGACATTTTGCTGCAATCTAAATTTAGGTTTTTTTTTTTTAACAAATTTGTCCAAAATATATATTTTTGGAAATGCTAAAAGGCCCTAATATGTGGCAAGCTTATGGAAAGACCTGTACAGAAGTTGCAGAGAAAGGTAGGCAGAGATGTGATGAAATATGCATTGCTGGCAAGAATACCCACATCAATGACATTACAGATCCAGTGAATATAAAAACACAAGGCATGATATAGTATATTACCTTATTAGGTCAAAGTTACTAATGAATATGACAAAGGCATCAGGGGGCACAGATTCTAAACTATTTTAGAATAGTTATTTTTTGGACCTATGTTCAAATCAGAATGACCCTTACTGGATCCAGTCTCAATAGAGTTCTTACGGGGGCAAATTTGACTTAACTTCTCTGGGTCTCTATATGAACTGGGATCATACACTTTTTTTTTTGGGCTAGGCAATGGGGTCAAGTGACTTGCCCAAGGTCACACAGCTAGTAAGTGTTACGAGTCTGAGGCCACATTTGAACTCAGGTCCTCCAGTGCTCTATCCACTGTGCCACCTAGCTGCCCCTGGGATTATACACTTCTAACCAAGTTTACATCCCAACTCTATACATTCATCATAGTATGCAAATATGTACAAAGGTTCAAACTTCAAGTAGGACTAGATGTGTTCAATTATAGCCCCCAAATCCAGCACCACCTTTTCCCTAAGTACAAAGCAAATAGTCTCAGAAATGGAAAGAGAGTAAGGTTTATTCTGAATATGCCAAGTAAATAAAGCATACAATTTTTTCATAAAATGAAGACCAATTAGTAAAAACAGAAGTATAAAGTTTCTCCTCTTCAAGTTTTTCCAGAGCCTCGATACCTTCTTTTTAGCTATCACTTTCTGCCATACTGTCCTACCATTCTATGTGTACATTTCCCAAAAATGTGCTCAAATAATAAATAATTTTGATCTGGCCGCACAATTGTCACAAAACGACAAAACTCTCATGATCATCAGTCACAACTTGCACAAAGAAATGTCCCCCGACATGGCAAAGTATGTTTCTGCCAAGTATCATACCTCTCAAGCCTGTTGTCTGAATCTCGACATTCATTTTCTTCTGTGTGTTTAGATTGGGTCTCATCTTCAACAAACAGAGACGAATCAACATCTTCTGGTTTTCTGTACCTTCCATCCAATCGTCTTTTGCGTCCAAGAGACCACCGGGATGGAGAAAGTGTGCTATGTATGAGGAAAACAAGTTAGATTTACTTGCTAACCTGCTCTAAATTATGAGGTGCTTTGGAGATTAGATAAAAGTAAAAGTACTAGAGCTGGAGGCAGAAGAAGAAGGTTCTAATCCTAACTCAATGTGACTTTGGATTATAGCCAACTCACTGCTCTGGGTTTCAGTTTCTGTTTCCTTATTCTGAGATAAAGGAAATGAGTGTAGATTAGAGCAGTATCCCTTCCAACACTAAAATTTCTATTTTAGTTGGGCTTTTGGGCTTAATAACTGAATTTGGGGCACACATGCAAGGAAGCACATTCTTTTGATGGAAGCTACTTCTTGGTTTCTAGATGTTCACATATCCCCTTTCAACCCCAGGACCCAGATCTAGTGATAAAGCAACAAGACCATGTGGCTACTTACTAGTAGGAAGAATGAGGTCAGGAGACCTAGGTTCCAGTTATTATTCTAGCTTTGTGTGACCTTGGGCAAACCATTTCTCCTCCCACATTTTTAAATCTGTAAAAAGGCCGAGTACAAAAATCCTTCACCCTTTATGGGTGGGTGGGGGGAAGGGGAAGAGAGAGGGTGTAGTGCAAATGAAGGAAGCTGACTGGCGCAATGGAAAGCACATTTCAGAACGCAGGATTCTAATTCCAGCTCTGCCGATTAATCCAAATTATTCACTTTAGAGATGAGAGAAATACGACTGGAACAATGGAAAACATATTTCCAGAAACACAGGATTCTAATTCCGGCCCTGGCCGATTAATCCGATGTATTAGATTAGAGACGAGGGACGAGGCCTAGAAAAGTGACTCGCCCGAGGTCCCGTTGCTAGTAAGAGAGCCCAGGTCCTCTGAATCCAAACCATTTTTTTCTTTTGGAAGGGGTTGTATTACGAAGAGCACGGCAGTTCCCAACACTCGTTAACAACATTACGAGTTTCTCCCCCCTCCGCATCTCACTCGCTCAGCATGAAGCCTGGTTATTACTGGCAATTGAAGGGCAGCGACAAGAGCGTTTTAAGAACCAGGGTTAGGGTCCCGGCTCTACCCAGACTCCATTGCCCGCCCCTCCCCCCTGCGGGCCTTCATTCCCTCTTCTTCCTAAAGGCAAGAGCACGGGATGAGGGGTCTCCAGTGCACTTATTACCTGGGGCCTCTAGGTAAAATGGGTAGTGTGGACCACAAAGAGCTCCAACTCGGATGTTAGTTCTTACAGGGAGGTGGAGGAAACGGCCAAATTCCTCATCCCAAGAGTACCCAAGTCCCACCCTCGGCCCCTTCCCAGCCTTACGGAGTGGGACTGGGGTCTTTTCCCGCCACCCGCCTCCCGGGGGGGGGGAGGAAGGTGGAACCAGGGCTGCTGCGCAGGCGCAGTACGGCCCAGGCCCGCCGCTAGACCAAACGCTAGACGGCCGAGGCAGGCCGGCGGTCCTCGGCTGACTTACCCAATGTCGCCGCCCCAGCAGCTACTCCCTGGGTTCGTCCCGGCACCGTGAGGACTCCGCTGCCGGCAATCCATTGTAAGGTGTTGCAGAGGCAGCAGCGAGATCTGACGAGAATAGGAGAAGCCGCGTTTGGACGTTGCCTTTACTAAAGTCGAACTGAGGAGACGCTGGAACGACCCCGCACCGGCGCAGACTGATTTCGCGCGCGATCTGCGACTTCATCCAACGGCTTTTTATAAGCTGTCTGCCCCCCCACCCCTCCACCGCCTCTCGCGAGCCTGGGCCGAACCATCGGAGCGTGGACGCGGGGAGGAGGGGAGTAGGGAAAAGGAGGCGCTAAGCTTCGATCCAGGAAAGAGGGCGAGGGAATTTAGAATAAACGTCGGAGCAAAAACACCACGTAAAAAAGGCAGGCCGATGTCTAGGGAGGCAAACGAGCCCCTACAGGTGGGTTTGGGAAAGGCGCAAGCAAAATCTCCCCCTAATTCCGAATTAGTTCGGCCCAGAAGAAGTGCGAGCGGCGGATAAACGCGCCGCAGGCTCTCATTGGCTGCTTCTGCGCGGGCTGGGGGAGGGGTGTTGGCGGGAAATTCTGAAACCGGGAGGGAAGATTAAGGCAGGGAGGTGAAGGGGGCGGGGAAATGGAGCTCATGCTCATTGCTGATTGGGCCGAATCAATCTCAGTCATCTCCGGGCGAGGAAGTGGAGAAAGACGCATCTTTTGAACGGCTGGGTGGGGAGAAGAGACGGAAGAAGAGAATCCAATTCACTTCACCTCAGTTCCATTCCAAGCCCTGTCATCTCTTGACTGTATCTCATTTAGAAATGACCAGATCATAGAATGTTAGAGCTGGACCGGAGCTTACATACCGTTCAGTCTAGTCTCATTTTACCGATGTGGAAGCTCAGGCCCAGAGAGAAATTACTTGTCCAAGGTCACACAGTCAAATTCATGGCAAGAGTGGAATTCTGGCGGCCTGAGCCTCCCTGCCCCCAGCTCAATGCCCTTTTCTCTTGGCTACTTACTGCATTCGGGTTACAGGCATGAAAATACGCCATCTGTGTAAGGGCATCGGTGCCAGCCAGCTGCCACTCACAGCACTGGCCTAGCTCAGACAGGAAGCACCACCACCATCTCAATCAATAATCAATGGGTCGATCCATAAACATCTATTAAGCACCTACTGTGTACCAGACACTGGCACGGAGACGGCATGGTTCAGAACCAGGAAACTGCCATGTTCTTATCAGTAGGAATGACGTTCTTGAAGAGCCTTCACCATCTGCTTTGCTGCCGCACCCCAGGGACCGTGGGACCTTTCCATCTGACCTGCCACTGTAGCCTTCCGTGTGTGTTGTCTCTCCCCACCCCCATCAGAATGTGAGCTCTTCTTAGTAGCTCTGTGACCCTGGCCAAGTCACTTTACCCTGATTGCCTCACCCCCCAAAATAAAAGAAATTTAAGAAATTTTTTTAAAATTTAGAATGCGAGCTCAGTTGGGAGCAGGGACTGTCTTCTGTCTCTATTCGTATGTTGCATATAGCAAGTGCTTACTAAATGCATTGTTCATCTGGAGGGAGAACCAGTAAGGAAGGTGACTTGGATCGCTCACTCTGAAGAGCTCACGATGGCTGTTTTGTGGCCTGCCCGCTCCCAGAGTCAGCGTGGTGACCCAGCAGCCGCGAGAGCGGATGCTTGTCTGAGAGGCCTGGCGTGACTGCCCACCGAGAAGCCGCAGAACTGGAGGGGGCCCGGAGCCCGAGCCGGCCGCTGACCCAGCGCCAGCCTCCTTGAACGCCTCCCGGGACCGCTCGGTCCGCTGTGGAAGCAGCAACGGCTGGGCTGCGGGGAGCTAAAATCTGCCTCGCGGTGACTTGTTCCCAGTGCCCCCAGACCTGCTTGCTCTCTGGGGCCTGTCCGCCCACCATTCCGCCCCCACCTCCATCTTCGCCCAAGCCTCTCCTTCCTTCTCAGGGACCGACATTCGCAGCTGTTTCATTTGGACACCTAAGTTCAAATTCTAGCTTTGCCCTTTGTTCACTAAATGTGGCAAGGCAAGTCAAACGACCGTTCTTGTTTGTTTCCTCATCTGTAAAATGGGGACAAGAAGACGTCCACGCTATACCTCCCAGGCTGGCTGTGAAAACACTGCTATGGAAATCCTTTTTTCATAGAGTTTCACAGAGCCAAATTTAACTTTGCAAACTCCTAGGTCAAAAGCCCTCGTTTTACAGATGAACCCAATCAGTGAGCATTTATTAAGCACCTGTTACCTGCCAGTCACTGTAATAAGCACTGAGGATAGAAAGAAAAGCAAAAAACAAAAACAAGCAAACAAACAAAAAACCCCAACAACCCCCCCCACAAAACCTAACCACCCCCGCCTTCAAGGACCTCACAGGATAATAAGGGAGACAACATGCAAACAACTGTGTACGGAATAATATATACATACATATGCACACATCATGCGTGTGCACATATGTGTATATTAGGAGTTCCCACATACATGTGCCTTTCTCTTTGTAATAAATCAAGTTACTATCCATGTCTTACAGAGTCATGACTTTTGGTTAACAATCTATACTTTTTTATAAGACAGTTTTCACACACACGTACCCCCTTTTCACAAAATCATCTGTGTAAAGAATTTTATTTTATTAAAATGGGTAGTTTTTTAAAATTTTGTAATGGCAAATCTAAAATAAAAATGCAAATAATTTAAGTAATTTATTCATCCATAAATATGTAATGTTTATATCTATAACTTATAAAAATAATCACCGTGGCAATATTTTAATATGATGGAGGGCCTTGTTTTTCTGTGCAAAGCTTCTTAAAATGTGGTGCTATTGGGAATTCTTTTTTCAGACATTCAAAATTGAGATTTTTGTTTTCACAATAGCTACAAAAGGAAACCATGTTTCACACAAATAAAGTAAGTTCTGAATTGTGGTAAAATGTGTATTGCTTTGTTTGATGAAGCAGATAAATCTTTATTCAACTGAAGCCCAAACCATAAAAAATGGTAAGTTCAAATGTTCATTTCAGTGTACCATCACATTGTCTATTAACTGTATTTGCTCTGATGAAGTCAGATCAAATGTGTCACATTTGCTCATGACAGATGGGCTCCTTATTTCTGCATGTTTAGACTTATCTAGGTCTTTAAAATAAAATGAGAATGATTGCACGTATGTAACCTATATCACATTGCTTATCGTCTTAGGGAAGGGAGAGAGGAGGAGGAACAGGAGGAAATTTGGAACCCCCCAATTTTTTTAAAGGAATGTTAAAAATTGTCTTTACATGTAATTAGAAACTATAGAACACTATTTAAAAAATAAAATAAAATGAGGATAGATGAGTCAAATGATGAGCAAATATGTCTTCACTTCTATTTTATGTGTGAAAAATGTAGTTTTTACAATGAAGAACATATCAAAAATGTTATTTTGTGAATTCATTAAGTGGAAGTTTAACTTCTTCATAAATTCAGTCACTTTACCATTCTGGATCAAAGTATAAGTTTGAGGAAGGACCTTGCAATGATTTATTTAGAGCACTAAGTTTTTTTGAAAATTATTCATCAATGCTGAGTGAAGTGAGCAGAAGCAGGAGAACGTTGTACACAATAACAGCCACATTGTGAGATGATTTAACTTAATTGATAAACTTAACCCATCCCAACAATACAAGGATCTAAGATATCTCCAAAGGCCTTGTGATGGAAAATGCTATTCCCATCCAAAGAAAGAACTATGGAATTTGAATGCAGATCGAAGCATACTATTTGCTATTTTTTTTATTCTTCTGTTGAGTTTTGTTTCCTCTTTCTGGTGGTTCCTCCTATTGGTTCTAATTCTTACTTACAACATCACTAATGTGAAAATATGTTTAATAGGAATGTATATGTATAGCCTATACCAGATTGCACGCTGTCTTGGGGGGGAGGTAAGGGGAGAAAAATTTTAAACTCAAAAGCATATGGAAGTGATTGTTGAGAAATCAAAATAAATTAATAATTTTTTTAAAAAAAGAAAATTATTCATCAAATATGCAAGTTTCAGGAGACATTAGGGAATCATATGATTCACCTCCTACCATGGGCAGCACCAATATTTTCCCTGTGTAATGAGGAATATTTTTATACTTAACACTTCTATAAACAACCATATAAGAAGCAAGTGATGTTGGATGTTACAGACGTGGCTTTTGAAAAAGACTCTTTTTGCTTATCAGAAGTGTCTGATTTTCTCTGGGAAAAAATTCTCTGCACGTATGCTCAGTGTTTATGTATTTCTGGTATTTTAAACTGTCTTTAATCAACTTGGATTGTACTCGTTCAGCTGCCCCACTGGATTTCCTCTTTTATCCATTAGGGAAGGATGTTATTTCCCTTGAAAAAAAAAATTACAGACGATGAAACATTTAATGCAATTAAATTAAAATGTCATTGTTGAACATTTCAGAGGAGTACCCATTTTCTCCCCTAAGTATATTCAGTTTTTAAAAGTTGCAAGTTTTCTTTGAAAGCAATTTATACTGTGTTTGCCCAAATGGATGATATTGTTAAATAGAACATGAATATTATGGTCCTTTTAACTTCTGCATGAAGAGTGTTTAACTTTGCCTTGACTCTCCTCACCCATTCTAATGCAGCAAGGACCACGATGACACAGGTCCTCTGTGTCACAGGCTTCTGTGAGCAGCAGTGGCGGATATCCCTGTCTGTCAGGTTGGTCAGTCAGTCAGCAAACATTTAGCAAGTGCCTACTATGTGCTCAGTATTGTACTAAGCAAGCAAACAGGAAAAAAAGTAGACAGTCTCTGCCCTCGAGGATGGGAAGAAAACACACAAAAGGAAGCTGAAAAGAGTGGTGGTGGAAAAGTGAAGGAAAAGAAAAAAAAGGAGGGGAGAAGGTAGGGAAGAGGCAAGGAGCACATGATGGAGAAGTCCCTTGACTCAAATTTGACTTCATTTGTGTAATATACAGATATACACACATATACATATGTATATATGAGTGTATAATATATGTGTACATTATATGATATATATGTATAAATGTATATGTGTGTCCTTATGTATGTGTATATACTTTTATTGCATTCATTGTTAGTAGGAGTGAGTTTATTGAGATGAACTTGCTTTGGTTGATTGTTTCAACTTTGTTTTCATTAAAAAAAATAGATATAGGGGCAGCTAGGTGGCACAGTGGTTAGAATACCACCCCTGGAGTCAGGAGGACCTGAGTTCAAATTTGGCCTCAGACACTTCAATACTTAATAGCTATGTGATCCTGGGCAAGTCACTTAACCCCAACTGCCTCACAAAAAAAAAATATATATATATATATATTTTTTGTCTGTAGGAGTTATAGTCTCAGATATCTAGTAATGTTGCTTATTGGTTTGTTTTTGCTGTTATTTAATTTTTACATTCATGTGTTCTTTTTAAAATGAATTTTTTAAACCAAGCATTTATGTGCTCTCCCTCCCACACCACTCCCTAATCCCCAGTGGGAGGAAAAAGAAAAAGAAACCCTTGTAACAAATATGCAGAAACAAATCCCCATGTTGTTGGCCATTGTTGTGTGATACACTAACTCTCCTCAGAGGGTCTTGTGCCCTGCGCCCAATCTTGGAAAACTGTGGCCTGGATAATTCTTCCCCATTTCCCTTCACTGACAGCCTCCTCCTGGGCTTCCCTACGGTGTGGAGGTAACTCGGCTCTCCGAGGTTATGACAGCAGGGAAGAAGCTCTGGCAGGTTCTTGGGATGTCTTGTATGTCTATCATCTGGAAGCCAGCCTAGCTAAGTTTGGAGACATTTATCACCGTGGACTGAATTTTTCTGACCCCTCATGAAACTAAGGTATGAAAGAGCCACATTCACTTTGCTAGAGTGAACATCCCCTGGATAAAAGCCAGAGATGCTTGAGGTACGGGGGTGTAATGGCGCAACTGGCCAGTGAGGGCCCAGTCCTTAAAGCCTGCATGATCTGCTCTGCGTGGTATCAACCAGCCTAGAGGCTTGATCAGCCCGTTTTTGTAAATGTGTGATGGAGCTGCACTTCCCCTCTCTACTTCACAACATGTGCTGGTATCTTAAGGTCCCTGCTGGTTTACTACAGGGTGATAGGAAGTCTTTTAAATAGCTGCTGACCTGGAACTGAGTGTTGCCTGCAAAAGGCTCGGTCTGACAAACCTGATTTGTCTCCCGCGGGACTTTTCAAATGAAGAGGAAGACATGGTGGAAGCCACTGGGTTGTGGGGAGAGGCAGTAGTAGTAGTAGAAGCTGGCTAGATATGAATGCATAGTGATATCTCTGTTTCTGTCTCTTTGTGTTCCTTCTCTCCTTATCTTAAATGAATGAATGTCAGAGACGGAAGGCTACAGCCTTGTGAGCTTTGAGAAGTCAGAAGAACCAGCAAAGTTCCAGTAGTATCCTGGCCAAGGCAACCCAGGCTGGTAAGGAAACAGCCCAGGGGATCTGCTTGACCCACCCAGCAGTGAATGGACTTTTCTATGGATTGGTAAACATTTCTTAAATACCTAAGTGCCAGGTACTGTGTTAGGGATACCAGAGACAAAAGACAGTCCCTGCCCTCAAGGAGCTTACAATCTAATGGGGGAGATACATACAAACAAATAAATACAAAGCAAGCTATATACAGGGTAAATAGAAAATAATTAACAGAGAAAAGGCACTGGGATGAAGAGGGGCCAGGGAAGGTTTCCTGTAGAAGGTGGGATTTTGGTTGGGATTTAAAGGAAGCCGAGGAGGTCAGTAGTCAGAGGCAACAAGGGAGAGTGGTCCAGTCACGGGGGATAGCCAGAGAGCATGCCTGGAGCCGAGAGATGGAGTGTCTTGGTGGAACAGCCAGGAGGCCAGTGTTACTGCATCAGAGTGTATGTGTTGGGGAGTAAGGTGTAAGAAAAGTGAAAAGGTAAGAGGGGGCTAGGTTCTGAAGAGCTTCAAATGCCAAACAGAGCATTTTGTATTTGATGCTGGGAGCAGCTGAGAGCTACTGGTGTTTTATTAAGTAAGGCAAAGGGGAGTGACATGGTCAGAACTGTGCTTTAGGAAAATCACTTTAGGGGCTGAATGGAGGATGGATTGGAATGGGGGGAGGTTTGAGGGAGGCAGACCCACCAGTAGGTCATTGCAATAATCACCTCAAGCCCCGTGGTGATGAGGGGGCAGCTAGGGGGTGCAGTGCCTAGAGCACTGGGCTTAGAATCAGGAAGACTCATCTTCCTGAGTGCAAATCTGGCCTTAGACACTAGCTGTGTGACCCTAGGCAAGTCACTTAACCCTGTTTGCCTCAGTTTCCTCATCTGTAAAATGAGCTGGAGGAGAAAATGGCAAACCACTCCAGTATCTCTGCCAAGAAGATCCCACATGGGGTCATGAAGAGTCAGACACGACTGAAATGACTCAATAAGAGGTGCTGAGGGCTTGCACCAGGGGCAGTGTCAGAGCAGAGGGCACGTTCTGGAGATAATTGCGAAGGTGAAATCAGCAGATCCTTAGCAGCAGCTTGAATGTGGGGACTGAAAGATAATGAATTTAGGATGACTCCTAGGTTGGGAGTCTGTGGAACTGGGAGGATGGTGTTCCCCTCTACTGTAATAGGGAAGGGGAGTGGGGTGTGAGAATAGGGTTCGGGGGAGGGGAAGATAATGAGTCTGTTTTGGACATACTGAGTTTCAGATGGCTACTAGTTCGAGATGTCTTAACGGCAGTCGGAGATGAGAGATTGGAGGTCAACAGAAAGATTGGGGCAGGAAAGGTAGATTTGAGAATCATTGGCATCAGTGTCATCAAGGTGGTAATTAAGTCCATGGGAGCTGATGAGCTTGTCAAGTGAAGTAGTAAAGAGGGAGAATGGAAGAAGGCCCAGGACGGAACCTGAGGGACACCTATGAGTTAAATGGTGTGACCTGGTGGAGGATCCAGCGAAGGAGACAGAGGATGGGTGGTCAGATAGGTAGGAGACGAACCAGGAGAGAATGGTGTCCCAAAAACCTAGAGAGAAGGAGGCAGCTAGGTGGCGCAGTGGATAGAGCACTGGCCCTGGAGACAGGAGGACCTGAGTTCAAATCCAGCCTCAGACACATAATACTTCTTACCTGTGTGACTCTGGGTGAGTCACTTAACCCCAATTGCCTCACCAAAACAAAAGAGCAACCTAGAGAGAAGAGAGTATCAAGGAGGAGAGAGCAATCAATGCTGTCAAAGGCGGCGAGAGGTCAAGGAGAATGAGGATTGAGAAAAGGCCATTGGATTTTGCAACCAAGAGATCATTGGTAAGAGCAGTTTTGGTGGAATGATAAGGTTGGGAGCTAGATGGTGAGGGTTTAAGAGGAGAGTGAGAGGAGAGAAAGTGGAGACACCAGTCAGTCTGCAAACACCAAGGAGACTCTCCTCTCAGCTACGCCACATCCCAAGTGAACTTTGTGGACAGAATGTTGGTAGTAACTACCTTGAGACTGAACCTACTCTCCCTGAGGGCTGTGGTGGCAAAGGAGAATATGCTGTCTGTTTGGAGACTGTTGTACCTTTTCTTTTGTCTTTTCTCTTCTCTTCTCTTCTCTTTTCTTCTCTTCTCTTTTTTTTTTGTTGCTGAGGCAATTGGGGTTGACTTGCCTGGAGTCACATAGCTAAGTGAGTGTTATGTGTCTGAGGCTGGATTTGAACTCAGGTCCTTCTGACCCCAGGGCCGGGGCTTTATCCACTATGCCACTTAGCTGCCTTTGTTGTACCTTTTCAATAACTAACTCTGCCTAAAAGCTAATTGGTGTTAATTGGCAAACTGATATTGAGGAGATATTTACTGATTTATTGATATTCCAGGTAACACTGGGCAGAGGCTGCTGAACAACAGCATTAGAAACACCGCCTCCCAACCCCACCAGGGTTACCCCCAGGACTCGGAAGGGAGGTATAACCAGTTGCACTCCCGGGACCTAACCTGCTGGAGTATCTCACATAGCTAATTCAAAGCCACGGGCTTCTGAAGATAATAAAAAGAACAGCCACAGTAGAACGAATAAGTCAGTATTAGTAATGTGTCTTACATTCCTGGCCTGCAAAGCAGACGTCCTGTCTCCCCTTGGTGCAGGTGAGGAGAGTGAGGCCCAAGTCTATGTGCCACAAGAATATCATGGGTCTAACAGACAGAGACGTCTCTAGGACTTATATGATTCTCCTCCCCCTCTACTCAAAGGGGAGGGGTGAACTATACTAACAAAATCCATCTTCAAGATATACCCACTGACTATTTTAATGCTCTTCTAAATTATACAGGTATTGATTTCTTTGAAAAAAATATTTCTCTTTCTATTTAGACTGGAATGTGAGACTCATCAGATGGCTCACGCCTCACTACGGTTTCCTATCGAGATTGGGTCTTATTTCATTTCTGCATCTTCCCCTCACCCAAACAGTGGATCTTGCCAGCAATAGCTCTTCATAAGTGCCTGTTGAATTGAATTGGATCTTTCTCCCAGAACATTTTATCTTGGGTAGCTACGAGCAAAAAAGGCCAGAGGACTGGCTTTGTAGGGGAGACAGGATGTCTGCTTTGCAGGCCAGGAATGTAAGACACATTATTAATGCTGGCTGATTTATTCTACTGTGGCTGCTCTTTTTATTATCTTTAGAAAACCCATGGCTTTGAATTAGATATGTGACCTACTCTGCAATGTTGGGATAGATTCAATGGGAAGAGGCATGGAATTGGTGCCTAGAAAACCTGGTTTTGGGTTGCTAGCTCTTCCACTTAGTGACTGGGTTGCTTTGGTCAAGTAATTTCCTTTCTTTGAAACTCAGGGTCCTCATCTGTAAAATAGGAATAGTGACACTTGTACTAACTACCTTTTAGGGTTGTTATAAGGAAATGGTGCTTTATAAAACACAAACCTAGGGCAGCTAGGTGGCCCAGCAGATAGAGTGCTGGACCTGGAGTTGGGAGGACTGAGTTCAAATCCAACCTATGACACTTAATAGTTGGGTGACCCTGTATAGGTCACTTAACTCTGTTTGCCTCAGCTTCTTCATCTGTTAAAAAAAAAGCTGGAGAAGGAAATGGCAAACAATTCCAGTATCTTTGCCAAGAAAACTCCAAATGGGGAGTCAGACACGACTAAACAAAACCATAAACCAATATGGAAATAGATGCTGCTGCTGTGATTATAGCATTAGTGTCTGTTATCTGATTTCTCACTTTGCTGCACAGGAATAGATAGCATTTGAGCATCACTCATTCCCCCATTCTGTCTTTCCAGATGCCTTTCCAATGCAAGGACAGCACTGAAGCCCTAAGATATGTAGGACCACAGAAAAGGAAGGGAACTCGGAAATGCTCCTGTCTGATCCCATTATAGTGAAGTGGAAAGGGCACTGAGCTCTTTCAGTCAGAGGGCCTGGATCTGACTCATACCTGAAATGGGCTTGGCAATCCCTGTACAAGCAGCCTCCCTGGGCTGGTGTAGGGAAAGTGCTTTGTAAATCTTAACATCACTATGGAAATGCCGGTTATTATAATAACCACAGACACTATAAGCAAAACAATTTCTGCTGCATTAGGTTTCATAAGATCAAAATTTTTAAATGTTGGAAAATTATTTTCCCCTAGTCCTCGTAAAAATGTGTTTAAGACAAGGCACCTTGGGGAATAGGAAGAAGGGACTTTTTGCAGTCTGTGATATTTTAGAAAAGGCACAAAGATGGATGTGGATAAAGTAATTTTTGTAACTATTTATTTATACCAATTGATTACACCCTTAACAGCACCGAAATTCTTTTTGGTCCAGTCCCTACCCCTCTGTGGGTCTCCCCCTCTTTTTCCTCCTGTAAAATGAAGGGGTTAGATTAGCTAGTCTCCCAGGCCCCTGCCAGCTCTGACCTTCTGTGTCGTATAGTTTGAACTTCCATTCCACACACAATATTCTGTGGTCTATGTCTTTCCATTGCCTAGTTCTGACATTGTGATTCTGGCTGATTTCCATCCTCTTGTTAATTTTAAGGCCTTGTAACAGATTAGGGATGGGAAGCCCTTTTGTCAGAGGCCATGCTGAGACAGGGTCTTTCAACAGGGGCTCCTCACTCTCCTCTGCCCCTGCTGGCTGATTCTGCCTTGCCTTGAAGGAGCAGAAGAGTTTTTGTAAGGTATGGCTGTCTTCTCCGTCCTCGTGAAGTGCAGGAAGGGAGGACGCCAAAGGAGGACATTTTTCTTTAAGCATTTGTCTAAAAGACCGGCATCAAGTCCTTATGTGATGCCTTGTTCTCTCAGCATGTCACCCCTTTCTTTTTTGGTTTTTTGGCGAGGCAGCTGGGATTAAGTGACTTGCCCAGGGTCACACAGCCAATAAGTATCAAGTGTCTGAAGCAGGGTTTGAACTCAGATCCTCTTGATTCCAGAGCTGGTGCTCTATCTCGCCACCTAGCTGCCCCCATTTCTTTTTCCATGTCCTCGTTGAGAAGCGGTATAATGGAATGTAAAGTTAGGTAGCCTTGGGGCCACTAAAGACCTGGGTTCAAATTCTGGCTTTGACCCTTACTCTGTGTGACTGTGCACAAACTCACTTCACCTGGATGAGCCTCAGTTTCCTCATCTGTGAAATGGAGATAATTCTATTAAAAAATTAATCTCTATCAGTCTTAACAGACAGTATAAATGGGACTTATTTTTATGACTTCTCACACACAAGTCAGTATTATTAACAATGTAGCATCTAGGGGCAGCTAGGTGGCGCAGTGAATAGAGCTCTGGCCTTGGAGACAGGAGGCCCTGAGTTCAAATCCAGCCTCAGACATGTACCACTTACTAGCTGTGTGACCCTGGGCAAATCACTTAACCCCGACTGCCTCACCAAAAAGCAAAAAAAAAAAAAAGAACTATGTAGCATGTTCAGATCCGCCATCTCTCTTTCTGTAATCTTTTGGGTTTGCTGAAGTCATGCTTCTTGAGATCACGGTGTAGCATGACTGTAGCCATACAGAAACACCGAAAAAAGACTGGGGGTACTGAATTGGCATATATTAAATTTTAAAAGAAACAGAGGAAGGCCTCCAGCGTGTGGGATGGATCTTCTCTGGGAAGACATGAGTGAGAATTGCTCAGGGTGAGAAGTAGAGAACGCCCTGTGGTCTACCCACCATTTGGAGTAGCCACACTGATGAGATCCCAGATCTCACAAGTGGAGTTCAGCTTTTCCACGATGTATCCCCAGTGCCTGGAACACAGCAAGTGCTTAATAAATGCTTGTTGATTGAACCTTCCCATGCCATCATCACCTTACAGATAATCAAGTTGTCTCTACATCTATTTGCAACTGCTTCTGTTTTGGTAACTAATGGACTATTCCCCGTGACTTACTTCTGATGTCAAAAGTCCAGTGTTTGCCAGCATCTCCCTGGAGTGACCCAGATAAAACTGAGGCCATTATCAGGGGCCAGGTTTTACCTGAGTCCAGAAAACCAGACAGTGGCTAAGACAGTAGAAAATCATAACTCCTGTTACTTCTTAAATGCCCACAATCCTGGGTAATACTGCCTCTCCACCAATCTGTACAGAAGTGGAATGGGATACCCCAGGAGGTGTCTCTAAGTGCAGAATGAATGATCGCTTGCTAGGGGAAGCTCCAATGTAGGGATGGATTGAATTAAATGGTTTCTGAGGTCACCTCCCAAATCTAGGTAGCTAGATGGTACGAGATCAAACCCTGGGCCTGGAATCAGGAAGATCTGAGTTCAAAACCAGTCTCAGACTCTAGCTATGTGACCCTGGGCAAGTCATGGAATCCTCTGCAGCCTCAGTTTCCTCATCTGTAAAATGGGGATAATCATAGCACCTCCCTCCCGGGGTTGTTATGAGGATGAGATATTTGTAGAGTGCTTCAGCAAACTTTAAAGAGTTATATAAATACTAGTGGTTATCATCTGTGATTCTGTGAATCCACCACAGGTTTCAGCTCATACCTTCACACTGTGATTCTCAGGATACTTTGGCACACAGTATTTCCAGCGAGAACCAGGCCTACTCAATCTGCATGATCTGCTGCAGCCACTTCTGTCCCACCAGGTGACCCTCCATAATTCTCTAGGTGTCTGTAAGCCTAGAACCTATGAAACACGTTCCCTCTGCCTCTTTCAGCAGTTTACACCAACCAGTGCCAGATTTGCCCTACGTCCTTGCCCTCTGCATGTGAATGAGGACAATGTGGAAGATGACCGCTACACAGGCAGGAGATAGGGTTAAAATGAGATAGTCTCACTGTGTTCTGGAACAGACCGGCACAGCTATTCCCCCCAGGCCGGCCTGGAGGGCCAAAGGCAGCAGCAGCAGCTGCTGAAGTATAGCTGACCTTGGGTGGGGGAAGCCAACGTATGGCTGGTGGCAGAAGCGCTTCACAGTGATGCCTTCTCTGCTGACATACCATTTCAAACGGCACCGATTCGTTCTGATTAGGGCCCCTTTAGTCATCCCTGCACATAGACAGATTACAACTAGGGCAGTCTCCCGAGGGCCGTGTTGGTCTACTCCCCAGCCTACCCATCTCTAACCAGGTGCCTACAAATCTATTGGGTAAGAGCTATGGGAGACTGGGTATGAGCACATGGGGAACTGAGTTTGGCAACAGGGGCCTGGGTTCAAATCCCAGCTTTGTTGCTTGCCAACTGTGTGACCTCAGCCATGTCATGGAGTCCCTAGGCATCACTGGTCACACTGAGTCTCTATGGTCCCTTTACATTCCAAGGCCATGATCCCATGACCTTGGTTCATATCTGGGTTCTGTCACTACCAACATAGCATGGGAGATTTAGAGCTGGGAGGGACCTGGAACTTCATCTAGTCCAAACCTCTCATTTTACAGATGAGGAGACGAGGCCCAGTGAGGAGAGTGACTTGTCTGAGGTCACCCAGCCAGGGAGCAGCACAATTGGGATTTAACTCCCAATCTAGGGCTATTGACACCATAAATGCCTCTGTCCTGTGTGATTGCAGACAAATCACTTCTCCCTGAGCCCGTGTGGCCCCTTGTAAAACAGAGCAAGGGGTTCAAAAGGTCATTCCTGGTTCTACAGCCTATGACCTCCCGTGGGCAAGAGTACGTTTCTTCCTCTTTGGTTCCTGTCAAAAAGCTCATCTCGAGTTCATAAACTGCTTTTTAAAAACTGTTAAGAAGTTTTGATTTTGTGTTTAATTAAATTTAAAACATCATAATTTATTAGTCACTTCAGATCCTTTTCAGACCAGGTGGGCCATGAGACCCAAGATCTCAAACAAAACAAACAAACCTAAGCTATTTATCTGAACCTCATTTTTCTCATATGTAAAAGAAATTGAACCAGATGACCTCACCTGACCCTTCCAGGGCTAAGATTAGAGTCTATTTCCTTCTCTATCTACCTACCTACCTGTATCTATCAATCCATCCGTCCATGTCCATCTGTCCATACAGCCATGGTCTACATTCACCCTCAGCTCAGGTCAGTGGGCAAGTAAGAAAGCAAACACAGAAAGCCACATGATTCCTACTTTTTATTGGAATGACAGTGTTCATATCTTTTATGCTAAGGGATCCTCTTTCAATTGCCCAACATGGTAAATGCTAGGAAAGAGGCCTAACAATCAAATGGATCTAACGTGGCTAGAAATACTGCATCCCCTGCAAAGAGTGGAAGAGCCTTCTTTGTATTTAGATGATGAAATTGATTGCTTTTTGTCCCAAAGTTGCAGGCTTTTTTTTTTATCTTACTTAGTCTTGTCCTTTAAAATACCTTTAAAAAAATTAAATACCTTTATGGTATAGACTTTTGTATTATAGATAATTAAGGTGCTTGCTCTTGTCCCTAACAGTTGTGCTGAGAAGTGACTTTAAAAACTGGTCAATCCAAAGCACTGAACTTTAGGACTGTAGTTTGGGGGTGGTATGGAAGAAATGGTTGCATTTAAAACTATGGTTACTGAAGCTGTGGAAACTGTATTTTGCTACAGAAGACTTAGCCCTCTTTCCTTTTACCTACAGTGGATTATCTAGCACAAAACACATGGGTGGGAGAGATAGGGAAAGAGAGGCAAGAGGAAGGGAGGTGCAGGGCTGGGACGGGACAGAGAGAGGTCAAATAAAACAGAAACTAGGATTAAACTACCCACTGAAATGATACCAATTTGACAAGTGCAGGCCTAGAAGCCATGCCTATCCTGTACATGTGTGTGGGCAGGTACAGGCGCAAAATGTGCATGAGGAAGTATATACTTGTATAAAGTATATAAAGTATATAATTTGCACATATATACTTGTGCAAAAATCATGAAGAATGAACTTTTAAAAACAGCTTCAGTAAAAGAAAGCTCAGTTCCTGTCAGGGACAGTGTCTGACTTGTTACTTAAAAAAAATAGCCCTTTGCTAGTCTAGTCACACAGAGGATGATGGGCAATTGCCCTGGAATCCTTCATTATGTATGAAGTGTGGAGAGAGAAAGAGGGTGGGGTGGGGTGGAGGCATCACCTCTTCATTCCAAAGTCTGGAAGTTAGAGCCTTGCCCAGCCTCTCCTCCCTCCCCTTGTCTGGGAACAAGGTGAAACAAACAGCCCCCTGAGAAGGGCTGGTGTTTGGAGGGCAAGGACAGGCCTGAGGAGTTTAGAGGGGAGAGGCCTGCCGAGCTTCCCAAACAGAAGGGGGATGGTGATACTGAGATGGGCCTTGGCCTGGAGTGCAGAGCTCACGAACAGCTCCCCGACCGGAGCCGACCGCAGGAGCACATCCCTGCTCGAGGACGGTCAGCGGATGATGCAAACATCCAGGATGCAGAATTTGGCCCTGCAGGTGGGGCAAGGCACTTGGCTAGACAGCCAGGTCTCCGGGTGCTGCTGGTCCTGACGGCTGGCGAACCACTTCCCCATGCAGGTCAGACACCACATGGGGCGGCAGTAACACTGCTGGCACTCACCCTCGTCTGACTCCTGACAGTTCTTCACCAGCTTAATGTTGGCACTTATCTGCATGCAGCCAATGCAAGGCTCCAGCTCCTTCCAAGGTATTGGGAAACAGGGGTGGGGGTTGGGGAAAGATGGGGACAAAAAAGGAAAAACTGTTAACTCCTTTTCTGGCTCTTTTTAGAAGACCTGTACAATTCAAGGCTTTTTTTCCTTAATTATCTAATGCAATTTGGTAAACAAGAATTAATTCCCAAGTGTGTGCAGGCTCCACCTAGAGGACACAGTTCAGGTAAGAACAATCACACCACCTCACTTTCCCACAGCGTCAGGAGGCGTTGGAAGGTTTGGGGATGGAGGCAGTAAAATGGCTGCGATCCTGATGATACGGATGAACAGAAACACTTAGAGAGGGAAGCTGAGCTGCTGGTCCTGGGACTAGTCACTGCCAGCGAGGGGATGACTCGCGCCCTCCAGAGGTCACAGTTGGGTGGGGGTTAAGGTATCAAACACACAGCATATCCATGTGAAGCCCTATGCATGTGAGGGCTCCGCTGACAAGGGCCATGAGGGAAGGCTTCTTGGGGAAGAATTTGATTTGGGCTTCAAAGGCCAGGTAGAAATTCAGCAAGGAGAGGGGGCATTGTAGAGCGTGCAAGAAGCAGAGGTGGGAAAATTCAGGGAGGCTCAGGGGATAAAGGGAGGCTGGAGAGGTCCCTGCAGGAGACACCCTGTGAGTGACAAGCAAGGAGCTTCAGCTTTATTTGGCAGGTAACAGGGTACTCCTGAAAAATGCTCACGAGACTGGCTTGCCTAGACTTTTACCACTGATTCTCCTGAATAGAAAAAAAAAAGATGGAAATAGGGCAAGGAAAGTTCTAATTGCAAAAAATCAATCCCTAGTCACCTCTGATTCTGCCCCTTTTCCCCTCTGCTTAGCACCTACTCCATCACTAAGCCAGCCTCTTAAGGGCAACTTCTCAATGACCACAATGGGCTGTCTCAGGGGGCTTCCTGCCTGCCAGCATTGTTATGCACCAAGGAAAAAGGCCTGCCACTTTCAGCACTGGCTGCCCACACTAACCTTCCTGGGAAGTCTCCCTGTAAGTCTGGGAATCACCAACTTCAACTAGGATTCCCAAGCAGGCCTCTGCTCTGCTCTGCCTTGTCCTTTCCACCCCACCTAGGGCTCTCTGAATCTTCGCAGACCTCCATGGTCTGGCTCGGCTCACATCTATGCTATCCAGTCTGGCCTGTGTTACTTAATTTACATGTGGCTCTCCCTTGACTTCCCACTGAGAACACAAGTTCCCCAAGGCCAAGGGCACTGTCTTACATTTCTTTTTGTGCTCTTAGCATTAAGTACAATAAATACTCAAGTATTGATTGACCATTTACTTCCTAGCTGTAGTAGGAGCTCAATAAATACTTGCTGAATTAAATTTAATTAAATCTATTTTTTCCAACCAATTTATCACTTGGTTCCTTGTAGCCACCTGCCCCGACTAAGACAAACCTAAGATTAGGAAAAGGAATTCCTCATGGTGCAAAAGAAGTAACACATTATTCAGGCTCGCTCAGAACCAATTAAAGGGGCAGCATATATTGTCTCCTGCTGGGCATCAATTTAAACCCAAATGAAAAACTCCACCTGCTTTATCCATCTGTACACACAGATACACACGCACACAAGCAAGGCTAGATTTTTAAAGCTCATTTTGGTGAGTACAAAAGTGACAAAGTCTATAATAAAGAAGGTCAGGAAGGCTGTTAATTTGAAATACTCAACTTAATTCAACTTGCTATTTGTTAAGCTCCTACTGTATAAAGAGCCCTCATGCTGGCTACAAGGGGAGATAGAGAGTTTTGATAATAACAGACATAGGGAACTGCAATACATAATACTACATGATGAAGGCACTGGAGCAGGGGGAGCATAGCATGGTGTGAAGTCCTCGAGGGCGGCTATGAAGAGGGGATGGGAGAGGTAGAATGGGGGAGGAAGGCTGCTCTGGGCAGGGAGTACAGGAGGGTCAAAGGGATGGTGGTGGGAGCATAGGGTGACTACGGGGACAAGTGAGCTTGGTTTTACTACATGGTACAGACCTTGGATGCAGCACAGGCCACAGCAGGGTTAGCAGACCCTGGAATACTGAGCCTAAGCTTTCCTACTGATAGATGTAACAGGAAACCACTAAATATCTGGACCAGATCCGTGTGTGTCAGCATGTCAGAGATGGACTGGAGTGGGGAGGAGATGGGAAAGGGAACACACAGAAGCACAGAGAGGATCAGAGGTCTGGAGCTGGAAGGGGCCCTCAAAGCCAGCTAGTCCAGATGAGGAAACTGAGACCCAGGCAGGAGAAGGGACTTGCTGAGGGTCACACTGGTATTAAGTGCTCTTTCCATGCTAGAAGCAGCAGCATTTGTCCAGGCTGGTAACAGAGGGCTGATGCCCAGGGATGGCAGTTTCCAAATCTGGTGGTTTACTGGGAGTGAGGAGCTGGGCGTGCCAGGGTAACCAAGAGGATGGAGTTCCACAGCTAAGCGGCACAGCGCTAAGAAAGGAGACCCCACACGTAAACACTCCACAGATCAGAGGGGCTGTAGAGGAATAGGGTGAAAAACCCCCTGGCCCCACACGGCAAACCTGAGCTCAGTGGCCACCAGCAGCACCGAGAAGATGGGCAGGGCCCATGACGTGGTCTGAAATGGATGTGGCCTCAGGCCGTCCTACCCAATGAGGCACTTCTTCAGGGCAGTCGCTTCCTTGGTGAAGACTGGATTGGGACCACAGGCAAGTTTTTGAAGCACTCTGTGCCTCAGTTTCCTCCTAGATAGCAGGGAGATGGGTCCTGATAGCTGTGCTCCGACCCTCTCAGGGGTGTTGTGAAACACCGAAGAAATGGCAGGTGTCACAGGTTTTCATTAAATGCTGAAGAAAAGAACTCTCTTGTGACCTGGGAGGGGAGTTTCCCTTCCATGGGGAGCTGAGGAGAGCAACATCCCCGAGAGTGGCTGTGAAGGAGACAAAGTATAGCCTTGTGGGCTGAAGGGGCGCCAAGGCCAGGGAGAGTTTTATAGGAGGAGATGTGGGCATGTTTGTGGGCAGCAGGGAGAGGGCAGGGATGATTGTGGGAGGTCAGCTGAAGAAGATGGGGGAATCAGGCCACAGGGTGGGGGGCTGACCTGGAGTAAAGAAAGAGAGTGGGTGTCACAGGGTTCTGCAATGTGGAGACGGGGAGAAGGGACAACTTGTGGCCAGCGGTGTCTGTTTTCTCAGCACACTATGAGGCAAGTTCCTTAGCTAAGAGGCTAGAAGGGCCATAGAAGGCTTGAGGAAAGAAGGGAAAATTGGGAAGAGCCTCACTGGAGGGTGGGACAGAGGATCAATGAGGAGGAGGAAAAGGACTGCCCTGCTGCTGTGAGGGCCCAGGGGACATCTCACAACATAAATGTGTAGTAGGTCCGGCCAGTGTGGGAGCGTGACTTCTGCAGCCAGGGAGGGTTTGAGAGATTTCAGAAGAGAAAAAGGTTTGCAAAGCCCTCTGTAGGGTTTGGGACAGAGCAGCAATTAGGGAGGGGAAATGAAGAATAGACATAGTGATAATTAAGATACAGGAATCACTGGAGACCTATCAGAAAAGCATGAGGATGTTCTCAAGATGAGCCAAGTGGGGAAAGTAATTCAGAAACAAGGGTTAGGAAACATAATGAAGTGTGATTGATGAAATGGATATACTTTGGCACTCAGAGAGGGTGTCATGATATTTCATGTCTAGCAAATAAAATCAAGGAGTTAACAAAAAAAGAATGTGACACATTTATCCCTGTCTCCTAAAAGAGAAGACACTTGAAATAGTTTTCCTGCTCTTACTGGTTTTGGGGTCATCTGCTGCTGAACTTTGGTGTGACTAAGAGATCCATACCCTCAGAGGCTCCTGAAGGGTACAGGGCTTTCAGGAAGCCAACAGGATTCAGGAGTTCAGAGACTACCCCTCCCTCCCAAACCATCGCCTTGAACTCTGTCCCTTACTTCCCTTAGACAGACTATAAATAATAACAGCTTTTCATTTTATTAGCACTTGAAGATTTACAAAAGTGCCTGCACTACAACAACTCTGGAAGGGAGGGCAATGCAAAGGTTTTATTATTCCCATTTTACAGAGGAGAAAACGGAGAGGGAGAGGGAGAGGAGGAGAGAGAGAGAGAGAGAGAGAGAGAGAGAGAGAGAGAGAGAGAGAGAGAGAGAGAGAAAGAGAAAGTAGCCTGGCTACACCCACACATCTAGGACGTATTTGAGCAGGATTCAAACCTCTGATTCCAATTCCAACATGCTGGTACCATGCTGACTCTCAAGTTTAAAAACATTCTCATATTCTAATAAATATAATTCAGTCTGAATCATCTTTAGGTTTGAAGCTGGCTGGGGCGTAGCAGAAGAAGTCAGGGACTACTCAAACCACCGGCACACATACAGCATGCTTTTATTAAGTGTTTACTGGGTGCCAGGCACTAGACCTCATGGTTGCCATTAGCTTTCCAAATTCCCCACCCGCCCAATATGAACAATCATCAACGTTCCCCATCCCACTGGACAAGTTCCCAAGAGGATCTCGTCTCTTTCATCTTGTTTAAAACACATCCCTGTTCAGTATCTCCAGGGACACCTACTAATATAGCACCAATAAAACTACTGCCAGAAGGAGGTATAATCAATAGCAAAGGGCCTGAATAATCCAGAAACTAGATACTCCTTTGTTCCATAACCAAAATTGCAATGGAAGTAATAACATGACTTCACCTCTCCACACTGCTTAAAGTTTTCCAAACTCTGTGTGTGTGTGTGTGTTTTATGGCCACCCTCGGGATAGGCAGTGCAAGTATTATTACGTCCCGTTTACAAAGGAGACAGCTGAGGTCAAGAGGGTGAAATTATTTGCCCACGGTCACCCAGCTGGTCAGCACTTGGCTGGAGATGTGGTTCTGGGGATGAGGACTGGGGTCAGGCCAGGGGCCTGCAGGGGGCAGAAGAGTGCCTGAGTTGTAGAGGGGATTGGGGGAGGGTACAGAAAGAGGAGAGAAGGCGGAGGTCAGAGCCTTGGGGAACCCACCCCTCATACAGGCTGGGAAAGGGGACGATCAGCCAGGAAGGGAGACTGACTGGAGCACTCTGTCAATAAAAAGATACCAAATATCTCCTGCTCACGCTCACTTGCTCGTTCTTTCTCCTTCTCCGTCTCTGTCTCTCTCCCAAGGCCTTTCTGCACAGAAAGTAACTTTTCTCTATCTACCGACTCCTTCCCTGCTGCCTTCACACAAGTCCAGATCTCTCCCCATCCTTTAAAAAAACAAACACAAAATCCTTCACTTGACCCTGCCAGGCCCTCAAGCTATGTCCTATGTCTCTTCACCACAAAATTCTAGGACAATCCTTCTACACTTGTTTCCACATCCTCACCTCCCATTCACCTCGCACCACCTGGCAGCCTGGCTTCCCAGCCCCCTCCCAGACCCACACTCATTCCTCCAAGGTTAGAGTCATCTCTTAAATGCTGACTCCAATGACCTTCCTCCATCCTCTCCTTTCTTACTGTCCCTGCTGACCCTCCTCCCCCATCCATCCTGGGTGCTCTCCTCTCAGACCTCCTCCTCCTCAGTCTCCTTCGTGGAATCACCATGCACTGAGTCCCAGCCCCTGTGTGTGGGTGTACTCCAGGCCTCACACCCACTCCCTCTTCCCTTCCCTTGGTGATCCTATCAGCTGCCAAGCTTTCAATCATCATCCCTCTGCAAATGCCTTGCCAGTCTCCATAGCTAGCCCTCCTCCCTCTCTTAAGCTGCAACTTACGATATCTATAACTTAACTTACATATCACCATCTACCTGCTGGACCTCTCCACCTGATGTTCCACAAGGATCCCAAACTCAACCTGTCTAAAACAGAAGTCATTCCCTTTCCTGTGGGCCTCTCCCTAACTTCCCCTGTTTCTGTCAAGGGCCCCCCAATCCTTCCTGTCACCCCATTTCACATCCCTCCCATTTCCTCACTCTTGTCAGCTCTACCACAACACTGCCTGCCCCTGCCCCTGTCCCCTTCTCTCTGCTCAGTTCGCCGTCTTCCTAATTCTGCCTCTTATTCCTGTTACCTGGATGAATGAAATCACATCCTAACTGGTCTCCTTCCTTCTAGTCTTTCTCTCCAATCCCTCTTCCAAACATGTGTCAAACTGAAACTCCTATAAACACAAGCCTGAGCATGTCACTGTCCTTCAGAAGCTCGATGGCCCCTCTTGTGTCAGGGACAAATGATAAATCCCTTTCTTTGCCGTGTAAAGCCCTTCACGTTCTGCTCCTGCAGCCTCTCCAGATTCATTTCATGTTACTCCTACTCAAGCACTCTCTGATCCAGCCGAGCTCTTACAGCCACTCTTCCCCACCAACCACTCCTCCACCCCAACGCCTTTCACACACGGGGCTGCCACGACTCTTTCTGGATCCCTAGCTTCTTTCAAGGCTCATCAGTTACCTCCTGCACAAGATCCTTCCTTAGAGGAAGCTGGGTGGTGCAGAGGACCCGGCGTCAGAAAGGTCTAAGTTCAAATCAGCCTCATTCAGGTCACTAGCTGTGACCTGAGTCACACAGGTTACTTAACCTCTGTCTCTCTCAGTTTTTTCATCTACAAAATGAGCATCATAACAGCACCTACCTCCCAGGGTTGTTGTATGGATCAGATGAGATATCTGTAAAGCACTCTGCAAATCCTGAAGCACTAGATAAATACTATTTGTTACTATTATTGTTGGTGGTGTTAACAAGTACCTTCCCATCCCCACCACTGCTGTTAACAGTGGACAGAACGCTCAACGTTGAGTCCTAACACCGACCTTCATCAAGTGTTGCCTCTGACAACTTACTAGCTATGTAGCCATGGGCTAATCACTTCACTTCTCTGACTCTGTTTCCTCATTTTCAAAATAGGGATAATATCTATAGCCCCCACCTCATATAGCACTGAACCTGGGGTCAGGAAGACCTGAGTTCAAATCCAGCCTCAGATACTGTATGAACCTGGGCAAATCACTTCACCACTGCCTGCCTCAGTTTCCTCAGTTGTACAACGAGGCTCATACTAGTACCTACCTCCCAGAGTGATTGTGAGGATCAAATGAGATATTTGTTGAGCACTTAATTTAAATTAAGGTCATGCAACTAAGTGGCCCTTTGGAAAAGTATGAAGTGTTCTTAAAATGAAGGAGCGTTATTACAAGTCAAGCCTTAAGTGAGACCTAGAAAACTTGCTGAAAACCTTAGAATGCTATGTAAAAGTTACTATTATTTTTCCTTTGTATCTGCTTATCTGTGTCCATATTATAGCCCTCCCATAGAACATTAGCTCCTTGAGGACACAGATTATTCCATTTTTGTCTCTTTATACCCATTTCCCTGGCCCAGGGGCTTGCATATGAGGAGGCACTTAGTAAATGCTTGTTGAATTCAAAGTATGGTTAGATTCTTAGCAATGCAAGGATCTAACACAATTCCAAAAGACTCATGATGGAAAATGCTGTCCACATCCCAAATAAGAAATATGGAGTCTGAATGCAGACTGAAGCATACTATTTTCTCTCTTTTTTTTTTTGTTTCTTCTCAATGAACCATAACCAGTGGTGCCCAGGGCTCTTGATTCCTACCTCAAAACCAAACTCTACTGCATTTACCTACCTGGTTGCTGGGAATAGAATAAGATGGGTTGATTTCCACCAAGGATGTAAATGTTTCCAGAAACAAGTCACCGAGGCTCTGGTGGATTACGACGTTGGCGGCATTGCGGATGGGGGCATGGAGTTTCTCACGAAGTTCACCGTACTCTGTAGAATTCAACCTGAATGAGAGATGAGAAAAGGAATATCATTTCCTCATTTTACCAGTCCTAGGATTTAGAGGCTGAAGGGGTCTTTGAGGTGGTCTAATCCAGTTTTCTCGTTTTACAGATGAGAAAACCAAGTCCCTGGGACTTAACAGACTTGCTGAGAATCGAGGCTAATAAATGCTAGAGCCAGAATTTGAACCCAGGTCCTCTGACTCCAAGTCCAGGGCCCTTCCCACCATATAACTTTGCCCTTGATGCAGAGGTTTAGTGAGGAAATGTCATTTACAATCATAAACTTTGTATTGTTCTTGGCCAAAGGTTCTGGCTTGGCTTGTAATAACGCTCCTTCATTTTGAAAACATTTCATACTTTTCCAAAGGGTCACTTAGTTGCATGACCTTGATTTAAACTAAGTGCTCAGCAAATATCTCATTTGATCCTCACAATAACTCTGGGAGGTAGGTGCTGGTACGATCCTCATTGTACAACTGACGAAACTGAGGCAGACAGTGGTGAAGTGATTTGCCCAGGGTCACATAGTATCCGAGGCTGGATTTGAACTCAGGTCTTCCTGACCCCAGGTTCAGTGCTATCTCAACTGCATCACACCTGACTTCAGACACAGCAATCTTGCCATGGTATTGGGCTATCTATCAATCAATCAATCAACATTCATTAAGTGCCTATTATATGCCAGAGGCAGCTAAGTGGCACAATGGATAAAGCACTGGGCTTGGCAACAGGAAGACTCATCTTCCCAAGTTCAAATCTGGCCTCAGACACTTGACACTTCCTAGCTGTGTGACCCTGGGCAAGTCACGTAACCCTGCCTGCCTCAGTTTCCTCATCTGTAAAATAAGCTGAAGAAGGTAAGAGCAAACCATTTCAGTATCTGCCAAGAAAGCCTTGAAGACTTGAAGCCAGGAAGCAGAGTAGGAGGGAGAGCATTCCATGTCTGGGGGACAGCCAGAAGAAATGCCAGAGCCCCGGGATGAGAGTGTCCTGTCTGGGAAAGAGCCAAGTGTCACTGGATGGAAGAGTATGTGTGTAGGGAAGAGGGGGAAGCGTAAGGGGTAAGAAGACTGGCAAGGTGGAAGGCAGGCCAGCTCCCTGAGCCTGGAGTGGTCTGCGAGTCCAGGAGGCAGTCCCTTATACTGTCATGCAACTCTGACTGGTAGAAAGTTCTTCCTCACACACCCCTTCCTCCTTTTCTCTTTCCCTGTTCATTCTAGCTTTGCTCTCTGGGACCAAACAGACCAAACTAAATCCCCTATACACACATTGGCCCTTCAGATACTAAAAAATCTTGGACTGCACTAAGGTTGTATAGGGTACCTTCTATTCCAGATTCTACCTTACAGTGCTATTAAAAGTCTGTTACCACCATCTTTACAGTCCTATCCTGTACGTGATGGTATCGTGGAAAAAGCATTAGACTTGGTATCATGGGAGACTGGGTCCAAACTTGGCTGGTTCTGTGCCCATGGACAAGGCACTTATCCTTTCTCATCTATACAAAATAGAGACAACACTTGCAATAATTCCTTGCAAGGTTATGATGAAAATGTTTCACAAATTTCAAAGTGTCTTATAAATGTAAGTTATTGTGATGATCGTTATTATGATGTCATCTGTTGAGGTCAGAGATATAACCTCCCTTATTCTGGATCCCTTCATCATCTCAGATGAGAATAAAAATACATTGTTGGATACTTGTCTTTTTGTTTTCTGGGAGAATAATTCATTCTGAGGTAGAACAAAAGTGACAGGAGGTAGCTTGTGGCTTAAAAAAAATTCTTTCTAGATTTGTGAGAAGCCATCGGTTATCAGCTGTGTTCTAAATTGGATGAGACAGAACAAATGGACTGAGGGACACACACTTGGCTTAGAGGATGAAGATGTGTTTGAGGAAATGAGCTGGTGAGAATTATTCTGATTTCACAGGTAACAGCCTTTAAATCAGACTACAGGAGAAAAAAAGCTCTCTCTGCAGGCCCTGATGGATTTCGCCAGGCCTCATGGCTTCCCTGAGCACCTGTTTTTACTAATTCATGGTGCAGCGATAAGGGAAGGATGTTTATAACCAAGACCTACAAGAGTGTTAGAGCTGAGAGCAGCTACAATGAACTTTTAATCTTCACCCAAGCAAATGAAAATGCATCTAGCATTCTTTAAACACAGTATTTTCAACAGACCACTCTTTTAAAAAGAGTATTTGTTTTTTTAAAAGCTTTATTGATTTTGTTTTTCAAACAATCATTTCTCAACAAACACACCAATCTTTCACTGATTCTTCCCTTGTAGCAAGTTAAACAAACTCGACCCTGAGTCAGCTGCATCTGAGAACACATGCAACATTCCCTACCAATAGATTCCCACTTCTCCACCAAGAGGAAGTGAGGGTCAGCACAGCACTTTAGTTGAGGGATCGAGGGGCAGGATTGGGGGAGGCAAAAAACATGTTAACATGGTATTGAGCCCCAGGGAAGGCCCTGGAGCGCACCTCATTCCATGCCCCCATTGTCTTTTTAATGAGGTAGGTGCAGTAATAACAGGTTAGCTAGGTGACCCTGAACAAGTCCCTTCCCACCTCTGTCCTTTGGTTGTTAGTCAAGTGACTGAGTCTTCGGCCTCACTTCTGCTCCTAATTCCCTGTATGAACTTCAGCAAGTCTCTCCCCTATTGGGGGCCTTATTTTTCCCTAATGGTGAAAGGGGAAGTTGGACTTTGTGATTTTTCAGGTCCCTCCATGCTCTGACATTCTGGTTCCATGTTCTAAGTCCCTCCTTGCTCTGACATTCCAAGTTCTATGTTCTAAGTCCTTCCCTGCTCTGACATTCCATGGTCTATGTTCTAAGTCCCTCCTTACTCTGACATTCCAAGTTCTATGTTCTAAATCCTTCCCTGCTCTGACATTCCATGGTCTATGTCCTAAGTCACCCCTTGTTCTGACGTTCCAAGGAAGGTACCAGCTCTGACAATCCACGGTCTGTTCCCAGGATCCTTTCAGCTCCAATGTCCTGGGATTCTAGCTATCTCCACACCATGAAGGTGGAAACAGGAAGAGCGTCAGAGGCTCCCTGAGAAGCCCCACTCAGATGGCAGAGTCCAGAGCCAGTCTTTATTAGGGCAATAGATTTCTAGGAACGTGGCCAAAACAACGACATCCATACCGTTACCTGCCGTGTTAGGGAATTAAAATGAGGCTGCCTATCTTGATCCTTGGGGGAATGAGTACCAAATATACACGTTAGTCTTGCTAAGTGCTGCATCTGTTACAGTCACTGAATGCCACAACATAGCATGCCTGTGCTGAGAGGGCAGGGCCCCTGCAGACCATTTAGACCAAGCTCCTTATTTTATGGAGGAGAAAATTGAGGCCCCAAGAGAGGACGCACCTTGCTCAGAGCCTTAAAGCAAGTTATTAGCAAAGTGGGAACTGGAACCCTGGTCTCTTGAGGAGATTCTGTCCACGTTACTGTTAGTATTCTGGCAGCCAGAATTCTGGTCATTGATGGGACAGCTCACTGGTCCACATCAGGAAGGCATGTGCTTGGGAGGGTCACTCAGTGGCAGAAGAGCTGGGATGTAGTAGGCAGAGTTCCTGGGGACAGTGGGGGCTCTTAACTTTTTCTGTCACCAACCCCTTGGGCGGTCCGGTGAAATCTATGGAAGTCTTCTCAGAATAATATTGTAATGTCTACATTTGTAGGTGAAGGAAATGCTAAATTTCAGTTAGAGGTAAGCACAAATAAAGATGCACTTTTTTTCCCCTCTATCCACTTTCTTACACTCACCTGAAATCTCTCTGTGGGCCCTTTGGGAGATTTGTGGACCATAGGTTAAGACCCCCTGGCATAAAGCCAAGAGTCTATTCCGTGAAGGTTTATCCCTTTTACTCTGCATTTTATTTTTCTACAGAAAAAGCTCAACTGGTTTGCAAGGGTGGTGTCTATATTTAGAGAGACTCCCCTGGTATCACAGGTACTTAACTGAGCCTCCTAGGAGGGCTCAGGTGGTGAGGGGCCCTCACTCAAGGGTGAACAGAAGGAAAGGAGGATGTTGATACTGGTGACGAGAAAGCTCAGGGTGGCCATGACATAGAAGGAACAGGAGCCTTATTGGGTATGGCCTGAGGGTAGAACTTGGGAGCCAGCTGCAGAGGTGGATTTTGGCTCCTAACAATGGATACCACCCCAAAATGGAAGTGCTGCCTTAGGAGGGCTCCTAGCAGGGAGTATGTGACTCCACGTTGGGGATAGTGTAAAGAGGATTCCAAGTTAGGATTACTTCAGGGCCATTAACCTGGCTTTGTGAACTTGTGTGCATATTTATTTCTATTTTGTTAACTGTATTTTAATAGGACAGATTCTCTTTAGAATTCTGTGGAATTTATTTTATGCATCTAAGCTGTGATTCAGAAAAGGGGTCCAGGGATTTCAGCAGATACCCAAAAGGTAAAGAACCTCTGGAGGAGATGATCCCTGGGAGTCTGATTCTGTTATCTGCAATGTCCAGGGTCCTGTTCTAGGGAACACAGACCACAAGATTCCTGCCCTCGCTAAGCTCAGTCTAACGGGACAGATGACACCTGAGAAGAACATAAGGAACTGAATGGGTCACAGGCAGCTTGGTGAAATGGATATAGAGCTCCAAGTCCAAAGCCAGCCTCAGATAGTTCCTATCTGGGTCACCTTGGGCAAGTCACTTAACCTGTTTGCCTCAATCTCCTCAACTGCAAAATGGGAATAATAATTGCACCTACCACCAGGGCTGTTGTGAGAATTAAACAAGCTAATCCTTGGAAAGTGCTTAGCACAGGGCCAGACACACAGGAGGCGCTATCACAGTCAGTGCTGGAGGAATCCAGGGGGTATCAGGGGATCATTTCTTGGGAGGTGAGCCCTACTCACTCTGGCAGGCAGAACTGGAGAGAGGAGGAGGGCCTTCTACATGTGGGAGAACAACAGAAGTGAAGGTGAAAACGAGTCTGGTGGGAGCAGCGCCCTGTGTCTGGAGCATCACTGAGCACCACTGAGTACCTCCCGCCCTTCTGCCCAGCCCCAGCTCAAACACCACCTGGAGCCTGGAGCCTTTGGAGCCCCCAGAGCTCAGGAGATGTCTCCCCTCACGGAATCTTTGGAGCTCCTGATTTTTCTATCTTACAGCACCCTCGTACTTGCCTTGCGCTTGTCATGGCTGTTGAGCCTCCTGAAGTTTGGGAGTGCTCTCTCTGAGGCCTCATCGTGGCTGTGGGACTCCCAGGTTTGTTTGTGGTTTTTTTTGTTTCTTAGGCAACTGGGGTTAAGTGACTTGCCCAGGGTCACACAGCTAGTTAAGTGTCAAGTGTTTGGTCTGAGGCCAGATTTGAACTCAGGTCCTCCTGACTTCAGGGCCGGTGCTCTATCCAGCTGCCCCTGAATCGCAGCTTTTTAACGGTCTTGTGACACCATGCCTAGCTGGGAGGGCTTGGTGCCTTGGCCGGCTACAGACCACAGACCAAGCAACCGTCCTGCCATGATCTGACTGGGTTAACTGAGTGCGGAAAAAAGTTCATCCCCACCATGACCCATGAGGCCCAGCAATGAGCCAATAACATGCCAGGAGTTTCCCATCGTGTACCATGACACCTGGGATGGTGTTTTATTGAAGATTTTTTAAAAAAATGAATAATATACATGGTTTTGTGTAGCATACAAAGTATACTAAGTACATAATTAGTATGTGCAAATAAGTGGGTGCAAAATTAATAAAACTGGCCTCTGACCCACAAAAGTGTGAACAACAGACCCTGAACTCAAAGAACTCAACAGAAAGGGAAAAAGTAAACATGTGGGTGGGTCTCCACATTCTCCCACACCATGTACCACAGGGGTCCTGGAAGGGAGGGATTATCACTGTCCTACTCCCTCTGTAGAGGGAGTTTGCAGGTCTGTTTTCTAGGCAGTTTCATTTGCTGCAGATCACTCTCACTCCTTAGGATGGCTGCCCTAATGGGAGAGGGGGGAACTAGCTGCGTGACTATAGGCAAGTTACTTAATTTCTCTGAACCTCAGTTTCCTCATCTGTAAAATGGGCTTTAAAAATGCCTGCTGTGCTCTGCAGACTTTAAAGTGCTTTATAAATACGGGTGTGTCGCAAACATTTAACAACTGGCTTTCTGGAGAAGAAAGTACACACGATGTACCTTTTTCTTTTTTTCGGTGGCAATTAGGGTTAAGTTGCCCAGAGTCACACAGCTTAGTGAGTGTTATGTGTCTGAGGCTGGATTTGAACTGAGGTCCTGAAGGACCCGACTCCCCCTTACACGATGTACTTTTAAGTTTAATCTACATTATTAACATTTTCTTTTGTTTGTTTGTTTGTTTTTGTCTAGGTAACGGGGTTAAGTGACTTGCCCAGGGTCACACAGCTAGCAAGTATTATGTGTCTGAGGCTGGATTTGAACTCAGATCCTCCTGACTCCAGGGCTGGTGCTCTATCCACTGCGCCACCTAGCTGCCCCCATTATTAACATTTTCTCCACCCTTTTTTAAAGTCTAGGTGGTCTAGAAAATTAACAAAACAATAACCAAACCTTGATTTGCACTATTGGCTGAAATGCACTGTGGAAAGGGCAGTTAAGTGGCACAGTGGATAAAGCACCAGGCCTGGAGTCAGGAAGACCTGAGTTCAAATCTGGCCTCAGACACTTACTAGCTGTGTGGACCCTGGGCAAGTCGTTGTTTGCCTCAGTTTCCTCATCTGTAAAATGAGCTGGAGAAGGAAACGGCAAACTGTTCCAGTGTCTCTGCCAGGAAAACCCCAAATGGGGTCACGGACAGTTGGACATGACTAAACAACAACAGCAAAAATGTTATTATTATCATTACAATCAAGGCAGGTTCTGTAGGTGAGTCAGCAGCAGGAAGCTGGCCAGCGGGCGATCAGAAGCCCAGGGGAGGCAGAACAGGGAGCCAATTCAATGGGCCTAAGGGCAGGTAATGTAATCTTTCTGAACCTTAGTCTCCTCCTCCTCCTCCCCCTCTGTAAAAGGGGCACAAGGACACCTACACTGCTGACCTCACAGGGCTCTTGTTGAGAAAACATTTTCCAAGCGCCCTAGGTACGTGCGTCAGTCAGTCAACCAGCACTGATGAAGTAGCTACTACACGCCAGGCGCCGTGCTGAGGGCTGGAGTTGAGAAAGTGCGATGATATACACTGGTGCAACATGCCCCCTGCAGATGAATCACAAATCTTTCAAAGTGCTAAAGAATTCCAGTCACTTTAAAAGAAATTCAGAACCAATTTGGGGCCTCGACGATCTTCTCATAAACTAAATTTGCTCATGGTTTCTGAGCAGGCTGAATCAGAGCCAAGCTCAACCCGACACCCCAATCGATTTCATCTGAAAAATGAAAGAGATCAGATTTGTGTGGCTTGTCCCCAGAGGCCAGAGCACAAACCAGAAGCTGCAGAGAGACATGAGGAGAATCAGACTGTAGGTTTCCCTACAAGTGCTGCCTTGGGAAGCAGGGAATCAATTCTCCACCACACGGTCTCCAAGCAGAGGCCGGGTTAGCACCTGTCAGGCGTGGAGCCTCTACAATTCCACAACGAAGAAAATTTGCTTACCGAATGTCAAAGGCTTTGACGAGAGGATTGATGCTGGCCACTCGGATGGTGAGAAACTGGACAGGCAGATTGGAGTCTGGCGAGAGCTCGTGCTGGCGTGACTCTGTCACTGTCAGGTGGATGTCCTGCTGTTGAGCCACGTGGATGTGATAGGTGGTCACCTTCATCACCCAGGTGTCGGTCACAATCACCCGGGCGCCCAGAGCCCCCGTGGCAAACTTGTCAATGCGGCGGAACTCTGTGTTGATGGAGGAGGCCACCGCTCGCCACCCTGACTGTGGGAGGGCATGGAGCGCCAGAGTCCGGGCTAGTGGGTGGCGCTCCCACCTGTTCCGGGACCAGTAGTAAGCGATGGTGCAGGTGACGGTGGGGAAGGAGACTGAAAGTAGAAGGAACACCTTCCAGCCTTCGGGGCTGGTTGAAATAATACAGTTGCTTTTCGGCTGCCGCGAAGCACATGCCAAGGTAGTACCCTACAAAGGGCAAACAAAGATTCTGCTCTTAAGATACAAGGGGCAAAAGTGTCCCCATAGCCTTGTAAGGCCTCTGCTTGTACAGGACCCACAAACGTGCACTTCCTTTCTCTCTGGCTCTGCAGGAGGCTCCAATACTTTCAATAATTCAATTCACATATTTACTACATGCCTCCAGGGAGTGCGGAAGGAGATCAAAGACTGTAGAGGACGTACTATCTGCTTCTCAAGAAGTTCACAATCTGATGGACAATAGGATTAGGTGTCCAAATGAGTGTTTCTGAGCGTGCTTTATTACTGTTATTGTGATTAATAATAGCAATAATAATGATGATGATAATGATAATCCTCCACTAAAGACACAGGATCATTAATAAAGAGTTGGAAAGAACCACAGATGGCATCTAATGCAACTCCCCCATTTCGCAGATAGGGAAACCAAGGCACAGAGAGGTCTGGAGGCTTGCCCAAGCTCACACAGTACTAAGGGCAGAGCTAGGATTCAAAGCTGGGTCATGTGACTCCAAACCCAGCACTCTTTCTGCCTTTGGGCTTCTCTAAGTCCTCCTAATGATGTGGCACCGAGGTGCTCCTGGAGCATGAAAGGCCATGGAACAGTGTCATACTCCAGCACGTTTAAGCTGGGAAGACTGCAAAGCCTGGCCAGACCACAACAGGCTGTCAGCAGGTCACTGAAGGTATCAGTAGGCAGCTGCAAGAATGTTTTGGCCAGGGGCAGCTAGGTGGTGCAGTGGATAGAGCACCGGCCCTGGAGTCAGAAGGACCTGAGTTCAAATCCGGCCTGCGACACTGGACACTAGATGTGTGACCCTAGGCAATTCACTTACCCCCAAATGCCTCACCAGAAAAAAAAATGTTTTGGCCACATCAATTCTTTTTTTGGTGTTCTCTCACTTCATAGTACTTTATTTTTTCCAATTACATGTAAACACAGTTTTCAACATTCACTTTTATAAGATTTTAAGTTCCAAATTTTTTTCTCCCTCACTCTTGCCCCCCACAGCAAGCAATCTGATATAGACTATACACGTAGAATCATATTAAACATATTTTCACATTAGTCATGTTGTGAAAGAATCAGAACAAAAAGGAAAAACCACAAGAAAGAAGGGGAAAAAAGAGCAAATAGTATGCTTCTATCTGCATTCAAATTCCATAGCTCTTTCTTTGGCTATGGATAGCAGTTTCCATTATGAATCTTTTGGAATTGTCTTAGATCATTGTATTGCTGAGAAGTCTATCAAAGTTGGTCATCGCACAATGTTGCTGTTACTGTGTACAATGTTCTCCTGGTTCTGCTCACTTCATTCTGCATCAGTCCATACAAGTCTTTCCAGGTTTTTCTGAAATCTGCCTGCTCATCATTTCTTATAGCACAATAGTAGCCCATTACATTCACATACTTCAACTTATTCAGCCATTCCCCAATTGATGGGCATCCCCTCAAGTTCCAATTCTTTCTCACCACAAAAAGATCTGTTATAAATATTTTTGTACACGCCACATCAATTCTAAAGATGGCCTACTAAATCAAAGATCTGTACAGGTGAGAGAGGGGTCACTGTGACCAAAAAAAGATCTTAGAAAACTGAAGCACTGATATGAATAAGCATTAATATTAATTTTTGTTATGGCAGTTCTTAATTTTCAGAGCCCTTTAACAAGAGGCCCTTTGAGGTCCCGGAAAGGCCAGAGGTTTGTCGATGTGACTATAAGTGATCACCAGCACTACTGCTGTGTTATAAGGGAGTGGAAAGAGCCCTTAATTGGAATCCCCGGTTCTAGCTGGAGCTTTGACTTTTTAGTATCTGTGTGATCTTGGCCCAAGTGATGTTACTATCTGAGCAGCAATTTCTTCATCTATAAAATAAGGACAATCCCTGCTTACCCGTACACTGTCTATTCTCCTGGCTCACTTTTTTTTTTTGGTTTGAATCTGTAATTTCATCAGCACTGGGACCTCCCTCTTATAGAAAGTGCCTCCCTGGATGCAGACTAGTAGCAGTATGGTGCTGTGGGGAGAGGGGTCTAGACTCAGAGTCAACAAGACTAGGATTCAAATCCCAGATCAGACGCTTGAAGGAGTGCGCCGGTGTTAAGCCCTGGCTACAGGTCACCCTTTGTGCTAACGGCCGGGGAGTCAGATACAAAAGCAAAAACAGTCTCTGCCTATAAGACGCTTACACGCCAACGAGGAAAAGAACAAACGCTGGCAATCTGTAGACAAACAAAGCTACAAGGATGGTGAGCAGGGTCAGGGAACAGACTGGCACGTCTCATCCTGAAACAAGAGCAGCGTTGATTTAATCGTGGCGCGAGGCTCTGGGACAGATGGGAGCAAGGAAGGCTGAGGAAGCCTGCAGGGTGGGACAGAGGTCACTGGTGCTCTGGAGGACATGGTCATAGAGGAGGTCCATTTGAGTTACGGGACTCTGGGCGTTCCCTCCCCACTCTGGGCCTACTTTCCAATGACTGCATTAGCTTCTAAAGAGACTTGGAGCCCTAAATCTATGAACTTATGAACTCAATTGAACTGAGTTCAACAAGTGACTACCAGGAACAAGGAACTGTGCTGGTGCCTGGAAATACAAAGATAAAAAAGAAACCGTTCCCTCCTCCAGGGGCTCATGTACCTGTAGGTAAGTAAGTACAAAATGCATTCACATATGGCGGAAAGCACTAGCAATAGTAATATGAAGGAGAGGGTGTGTGTGTGTGTGTGTGTGTGTGTGCACTAGCACTTCCAGTGCCCCTCCTAGGGATCGAGATGAAGGGAGCATAGGTTTAGCAAGGTGGATAGATTTTGCAAAGGCCCAATGGAGATGAGACATGGCATGTTGTATTTAAGGAAAAGCAAGCAGACGGCTTTGATTGGACTGTAGCTTATATGAAGGACAGTAATGTGTTAAGTTTGGAAAGGTGGTTCACAGTCAAACTGCAAAGGGTTTTAAATGTCCAAGAAGGGGGGCTGCTATTTTATCTTAGAGGCAACAGGGAGCCCCTGAAGCTTCTTGAGCATGGGTAATTGTCTTGCTTGTAATTCTGTCTTAAAGACTTGATGAGGGCATGAAGAAGAGAGATTACTCGAAGAGTACAGGGTTACACAGATGCTGTGACATTCTTCTGCTGTCTCCACTGTGGCCTCCTGACCACCCACCTACCTCACATCACACAGCTGGTATCACTGGTAGCTCGTAAACCCAGGTCATCCACTCCAGGGATTCTTCAACTTTTTCCACTCACGCCCCCTTCAGCGCTTCTTCAACTGTGGGTCTTGACCCTAGAAGTGCTGCCCAATGCCTATCCACTGGCTTACTGTGAGAATCAAATGGAATCACGTCTGTCTTTTAAGTGTTACATAAAAATTCAACTCAATTTTACTACTATTAGTTAAGAATCTACCATGGGGAAAGCCCTAGGCTCCGTGCTGGGGAGCGGGGATCAAAGATGAAAAAGAACACAGGCTCTACCCTCAAGAAACTTACAACCTAACAGAGAGGATAGGACACATGAACAAATAAGTGCGGTACAAGGGAGAATGGGACATGGCAAAGGGGAGAGCCAGACAAACAGAAGACAAGAGGAGGAAGAGACCACTTTCCTTGTGGTGGGAAGTGATGCCTGAGCTGAGTCTTTAAGTTATGCTTTTAACATCTGCTCTCTCTGAACCTGACAGATATAACGAAAATGTTTGTTTCCATAAAATAAAGCTGGTCTTATCTTATTTTGCTGATAGAAGTTAGTAAGCTCGACAAAGATTAAGCCTTTCTTAGAGTGCGCATGCTTAACAGGCTTATAAATATGAACTTCTCCATCTCCAAGAGGGGCTAAGAAGCCATTGCCTGAACATGGGATGTATGAAGAAGGAATCGAGGAATAGATGTGTAATAGGAGTACTGGAAAGTTGTACACTCTGGAGTACTCAATCAATGAGGAAACAGAGGAGGGACTTTGCACGCTGGGAGTAGAGCTAAAAAGTGGACTCGTGCTTTGGTACAATGTATCCTAGTCCACAGGACCCCCGAAGGTAACTGCGTAATCAACTGGCCTTTTAACTTCATCCTTCCTAAATCCGAATGAGTTACTTCTCACAGTACCTGAACCTTCTTAAATTTTGGCTCTACCCAGCTAAGAGTGCTTCTCAAAGATCTTCTTTAATCCCCCTTCCCCTACCCCCATCAAACCTCTTAACTGGAATAATTTTCATTTGTGGAGTCTTTCCAAGCGTTAATTTTTTTTGTTCCCTTCCCCATTTCTTTTCCCATCTAAGTTATTCTCCAAGAGATTGCTTCCTTTTTACAGGCTCTACATCTACATGTTCATTCTGTATTCTCTTCTTAGTGGCACAGCTTCTAGGAGATAAAAGTTTTTCTCCCTCCTGTGTCCCATCCCTCTATTAATTAGTACATTGGCAGACTATGCTTATTCCTTCCTTCTCCCTCTTCTTCTTTAATTGCTACACTTGTTTTTGATGGACATTGTTCTGGAAGAGGCAGCAATTTGCTGTTGGAATCACTTTCTATCCTGAACCATTAAGTTCCCTCCCTTACCGTAGCACTTACCCTCCTAGAGATAGTAAGGATAGCCTGTCTCTAGCTCTAGGTAATCCTTTTCCAGCCTGGGCATATTGTAACTTTTAGATTCTTTTTTTTAAAAATGTAAATCTTATTTTGACTCAGCTTCCCTTGACAAGTACATATATTCAACAAAATGAACAAGCACATAAGAAATGAAAACAAGAAACTGAGGGGATGCCCATCAATTGGGGAATGGATGAACAAACTGTGATATATGATTGTGATGGAATACTATTGTGCTATAAGAAATGACAAGCAGGATGCTTTCTGAAAAACCTGGGAAGACTTACATGAGCTGATGCAAAGTGAAGTGAAAACATTGTACACAGTAACAGCAATACTGTATGATGATCAACTGTGAATGATTTTGATTAATACAATGATCCAAGACAATTCTGAAAGACTTATGATGAAATATACTGCCCACCTCCAGAGAAAGAACTGATGTAGTCTGAATGCAAGTTGAAGCATCATTTTTAAAAATTTATTTTTCTTTTTGTTTTGCAACAAGGCTAACATGGAAATATGTTTTGCATGATTCCACATGTAAAATGGACATCACATTTTTTTGCCTTCATAATGGATGAGGAAGATGTGGGAGGAGGGAAATAATTTGAAACTCAAAATTTAAAAAAAAATCAGTGTTAAGAATAATACATGTTTGAAAAATAGAAGTGAAAATAAGAAAAAGGAGCTTATGCTGAGGCAAACAAGGCCTCATAGATTATCATACCTGTGATACAGTAGCAAGAGCCCTGCACCTAGAATCAAGAAGATCTGAGTTCAAATTCAGCCTCAGACAGGTACTAGCCGTGTGGCCACAAGCAAGTCTCTTAATCTGTCTTCCTTAATTTCCTTCAATATAAAATGAGGATAATAATAGCACCTACCTCTCAGGGTTGTCGTGCAGATAATACAAGATTCACAAGCTCTGCAAACCCTGAAGTACTATATAAAAGCTACTTATTATTACTGCTGATTGTTAAGTCCATCCCCAGAAATCTACACATCAACTTTATTTTTTATATATTTTGTTCTAACACATAAGTCACTTCCAGTAATAAATAACATCCGGTGTTATTATCCGGTAATAACTAACAAAAAACACAGTCAAGCCAAGCCACAATATAGTGATTCTGACTATATAATTCACTTCTGGTTTACAGCTTTTTTTTTTTAAATAGAAAGAAGTGTATTTGGAGTTTGGTAATTTGGAACCAAAACTGTCCATCATGTTTATCTATCGTTTTGTTGCCTTCATGGCCTTTATTTTATATCTGTATCCTTTCCTTCTCAAATTAATCATAAACTCTTTCAGGGGAAGGGGATTTGTGATACTGTTATTTTTCTCAGTAGCCTTGCACAAAACAGTAACATTATAAATGCTGGTTCACTGGAAGTGAAGAGTTAACAAAGGCACGGAAGTAGGTGCCTAAAAAAATATTTGTTGACTGTTTCATAGGGTTTATTTATTTACCGCTGGAAGGGCAGAGAGGGCCCCCTCCCTTCCCCTCTGCCCCGGCTTCCTTCAAGCCCACCCACCCCATTCTGCAGGGAGCCCTTCCCCGGCCTGTTCCTCGGTGGGCTGGACCCTGGATAGCCCCCGGGATTCCTCTGGCCGCACTGGCCGGCGGGCTCTTCCCCACTGCACAGACGCACCTGGAGGCCTTTCGAGCCCGCACCCCCGGCACTCCCCAGCAGTCTGCACTGCCCGTCTGGCAGGCACCCGCCCCTTCAGGCTAACCCTGGGGAGGGGGCTTCCTTGGGTCTCCCCAGGCTCTCTCCGCGCCCCCCGGGTTCGCCCGGCCCAGGGCCCCGGATGCGAATGCGGGGTCCCAGAGCGGGGGTGAGGGGTGCCCCCGGGGTAGGGGGCATCTCAGAAGGCCTCCAGGAACCGACGAGGAAACTGCGTCGGGGGGAGTGGGAGGGTCTTGCCCGCCCCCAGGCTCCCCCACCCCCGCTCCCAGCCTCACTCACCCAGCGGCAGCAGCGAGTGGACCAGCATGGTGACCGTGGTCCTGCGCAGGTGGTACTGGACGAAGGCCACGTCCTCGATGCCCAGCCAGCCGGACAGCAGGTTCTGCACGGTCAGCCCCGCCGAGTGGAACTCGTTGGGCGTGAAGACGAAGCAGACGGAGAACACGATGTACGCCAGGGTGAAGGTCACCTCGGGGCTGTCCATGCTGGTCCGCCGGGCGCCGTCAGGCCGCCCAAGTAGGCAGCCCAGCCCGGCAGGATGCCGAGGGTCCGCCTGGAGCGTCGGCGGAACGAAGCCGGAGAAGCCGCGGCGCCCGGCCCCGCCCCCGCCCTGGGCCGGAGGTACTTCCTTTCCCTGGTGTCGGAGGCCGCGGGGGCGTCTGGGAAATGTAGTTTCCAAAAACGTGTCCTCCTCCCCTTCTGTCCTGGCTGCGTCCGCTGGAGGTGTCACCGCGGCTGTGCCTTGGGACGCCCGGCTCCGCTGACTCTCTGTGCTGGACTCATTAACGGGCACTTGGGGTGGAGGGATAGGGTGTCTGTCTGCTAGCCCCAGTGTTTGCGTTAGATAGCCCCAACATTACCCAATGGTCTTATACAAAGACGAGCGCGATCCTTTAACCATTTATCATCAAGACTCCCGCAAAAAAAACGAGGGAACGGTCTCTTCAGTTCTAATAGCAGCCCCCTTCTTCTACAAGGGAGGAACCAGAGGCCCCAATATTTAAGGGACGGTCCCACCTGGAGCACAGCCAGGACTGATTAGATCTAAGGCTCTGTCCTCCACAGCAAGCCACCTCGCCTTCTCTGTCTTCGTCATCGGGTAGCCTTAAAGAAAGGGCTACCCCAATTTTAAAGAGGGTGAGTGTGTATATACACACACATATGTTTAAATATCCCACAATATAGCTTATTGATTTTTTTAAAAAGTTTTTGGGCTAGGCAATGGGGTTAAGTGACTTGCCTAGGGTCACACAGCTAGTGAGTGTTATGTGTCTGAGGTCGCATTTGGTCTCAGGTCCGCCACACTCCAAAGCCGGTGCTCTATCCCATTGCGCCACCTAGCTGCCCCTTTATTGATCGTTAACAGATGGGAAACATCCTTCAACTTCGACAATATGGAACTAAAATTGAACCTTATATTCATTTGACCAGAGTTTTGTTGAATACCAATATTGTCTTTAGCTACATTGTTGCAATTATATATCGTTCTTTTGTCTCTTCTTTCTGTCACATCATACAGTCTACTCATGGGATAATTTTCATTACCACTTTATCAGATGTTAAAAGGGAAGAGTTTTCTCTGTTAAGACTATGCCTCTAGATTCCCATCCCTTCCTTCTCTCTCTCCTCCCCTCTCCCCTCCCTTTTTCCCCCCCTCTTCTTCCTCCTTCTACCCAATGGATATCTATGTTGGTTCCAGTTCTCGTTACCATAAAAAGCGCTGCTGTAATCATTATGGTGTATATGAATCTTTTCTTTTTGCCAGTGACCTCCTCAGGGTATCTGCCCAGCAGAGGAATCTTTGTGTCAAAAGGCATGAACACCTAAGTCATTTTGTTTGCATGATTCCAAACTGCTTTCCAGGGGAGCTGCGCCAATTCAAAGTTCAACCAACACAGTTCCTACAGTTTGTCATCTTATGTACGTATATATATATGTATTTATATGGCACGTACAAATCTATGAAATTATCATATCAATATGTTATATGGTATATTCATATATTATAATCCTATTTGTTATATTTACATATACAGCATGTATCAAATATAACATGCACAGGTACATACATACATGTACTTCTAGATACATGTAAAAACATCCGTACAGATACAGTCAACCTCCTGTTTATGTATATTTATATGTAGTTGTGTATATATACATTATTTATAAATTATATGTAAAATATATAAATGTATATACACACAATAGAGGGTGAACCAGCTGATCTCCAAGCTCCTTCAGGCTCTGACATTTTCTGAGTATATGTATATATACTTGGAGATCTACCCTCTATTTTTTTTGTGTGTTTGTTTTTTGGTGAGGCAATTGGGGTTAAGTGAGTTGCCCAAGGTCACACAGAACCCTCTACTGTTTTAGTGCTGCACTTTCCCTAGATAACCAAAACCTCTAGATAATCAAACGCAGAATTTTCAGTCATTCATTCTTTCAACACGTTATTGGCCTTATGGTCAGCACTACTAGTGTGTCACGTCTTCAGTGCTCTTCCCCCTCCCTTCTGACTCTTAGAATTCTTCCTTTGCTTCAAAACTCTGCTCAAGTGACAGGTGCTGTGGGCTCTGCACCCCCTCCCCATAACTCCACCCCCCCAAAGCATTTACTGGGAATTTATTTTGTACCTTTGTATTTAAATGTTTTAATTGATTGGTATGTCCAAAGTACTGTGTAAGTACTGAGGGTACAATGACAGACAAGACAGGAACTGATTATCTGAGGAAATAAAGCACAGCTGACTGCTGTAACACAGAATGTGACTAGAGCAAAGGAACATCCAGGCACAGTGCTATGAGGAATTGGAGGAGGGAGTACTCTACCTTGGGAGGAAGTGATACCTGGTTTGTCCTTTGTTCTCCAAGAGGACCAAGACACCAGGGAAATGATTACATGCCTTGCAATTGCTTTGATTTGAGTGAGAGAAGGCTGTGCAAAATCACCAGCTTCACTTTCTCCCCCCAAGCCATCTGGGTCCAGTGGCCAGACATCAATCGGGAGGGCTGGAGATGGCCCTAATACCTGAGCTAAACCTTGGAAGAAGGAAGGGATTCTAACAGAGGCAGAGTTCCAAGGGAGTCCATTACAGGGTAGGAGACCACGTGAATGCAGGCAGACTGATAAGAGAAATCAGAATAAGACTGGGAGATGGATCAGCTGCCAAAATTTCCAAGGTACACGTGTGACTGTGCTACTGTTCTGCTTGAATACCTTCTGTAGCTCCCCACTGCTCATCTCTCTGGTTCTCAGGGACCTTTTCAGGGGGTCTATGAGGTTAAAATTATGTTCATAATAGTACAAAGGGGCTTTAATTTCTAATATGGTAGATATCAATAGCTTGGGGGGGAGAGTTCTTGATAATTTTAAAAAGCATAAAGGAGACCTGAGAGAAAAAAGTTGAGAACCACTGGCCTTTAGGAGAAGCATTCAAGGCCTCACATAACCCACCTACCTTTTTTTTTTTTTGGTGAGGCAATTGGGGTTAAGTGACTTGCCCAGAGTCACACAGCTAGTGAGTGTTATGTGTCTGAGGCCGCATTTGAACTCAGGTCCTCCTGATTCCAGGGTCAGCGCTTTATCCACTGTGTCACCTAGCTGTCCCGCCCACCTACCTTTTTCAATCTTATTTCATATTATTCCTATCCAGGAACTTTATTTCAGCTAAAATGGGCTATTAACTATTTCCCAAACTTGACTTTCCATCCTCCACTCCCATGCCTTTGTACACACATTCCTCCTGCCCTTTTTCTCATCTCTGCATCTCCAAATCCTTGCCTTCCTTCAAGGGTCCAATAGGGGTGACCTGTATTTCCCTATTTACTAGCACTTTCTCTCTTCAAATTAAGGTGTTAAAAAAAAAAGCTTTACTTGTGTCTATATTGTATCCTCTCTATGGAATAGTATAAATTCTTTGTGGGCAAGGGCTGTGTCAGTCATTCAAAAAGTCAATCAGCAAGCAGTGCTTGCTCTTGATAAATTAATACAAAGTAACTGAGAGGGACACAAACAACTGGGAAAATGAGAAAAAGCCACCGAAAGGATGCAGCCCTGGGATTAAAACTGTAATCTTTATGCAAATGACTCACGGGCTCTCCCTGAGCTTTTAATTCCATATCACCAATCTCCCATAGGAAATTTCAAAGTTAATGTCCTGGAGACATCTTCAACTCAACATGTCCAAACTAGAGCTCATTATTCCCCTCCACCTTTCCCTGCAAAAAAAAAGAAAAAAAACCTCTCCTCTCCCAAACTTCCTTATTTCACTTGAAATTGCCCCAACTTCCCAATCTCCTCAACTCCTTACTGTCCCTCAGGGCATGGATCCAATCAGTAGTCAAATCTTGATCTATTTTCACAATAACTCTTACATCCCACCCCTTCTCTTGACCCATTCATCACCCTAATTCAGACCCTCCTCTCCTCTCTTCTGAATATGACCAATTCAGAGACACTTGGAGCACTTGTATGAACTGGTGTCTGTAGTGAAATAAGCAGAAGCAAGAGAATGATATATGTGGTGACTACAGCAAAAATGACACTGAAAGAGCCCAAATCTGATAAATTGTATGACTAATTTGGGTATGAGGTTCAAGGATTACTAGAATGCAACATTTCACGATTGGTTGTTGTGCTGATTGGTTTTACTGAGCTGTTTTTTGTTTGTTTGTTTGTTTGCTTTTGGTTACAAAAGAAGTCACTGGTGGTGGGGATGTGAACTGAGAAATAATGTTGGTATAGAAACAAAAGGCTAAAAATAAAAACTGAAAAAAGAGAAAGAAACCAAGTGTTGTTACATGAGCAAGAAAGAACAAAAACTATGACATACTGAATTCAGTAGTCCAGTTTGGCTAAAGTACATGTAAAAAGGGCCCCTAGGTGGCACAGTGGATACAGTGCTAGGCCAGGAGTTAGGAAGACTCTTCCTGAGTTCAAATCCTGCCTCAGATACTTACTCGGTGTATGACCTAGTCACTTAACCCTGTTTTTGCCTCAGTTTCCTGGTCTGTAAAATGACCTAGAGAAGGAAATGGCAAATCACTCCAGGATCTTTGCCAAGAAAACCCCAAGTAGGGTCAAGAAGACTCAGACAGGACTGAAATGATTGAACAACAAAAAAGCTCTCTGAGGTACCTTTCAGCTATAAAGTTCTATGATTCTATGAATTTCTTTATTATGCTGACCAATGACATTATCTGAATTGCCTTCTTGTGGTGACTTGTCTGATGGGATATATATGGTTTTATTGTTTTATCCTGTGAAAAGCTACTTACTTCTATGGGAAACAAAAAAATGACACAGTCTTGGAAATCACAAGGCTTCTTATCCTGGAGTCTGTGAACTTATTTTAAAAAAATTTTTGACATCTATATTTCAATATAATTGGTTTTCTTCATATGCCTATGTATTTTATTTTGTGCATGTAAAAACATTATTCTGAGAAGGGCTCCATAGGTTTCATCATTATACCAAAGCGATCAGTGATGGAAAAAAAGGTTAAGAATCTCTTCCTTATTGGGCTATAAGCTCCTTGAGGGCAGGCACAGTCTTTGCTTTTTACCTGCTTCCCCAGCATTTGGCAAAGTACTTGGCAGACAAGCACCTAATAAATGCCTTTTCGTTCATTCATTTCACCGTGCAGAAAATATTTTTGCAACTTTTTTTGTTTCTTTAATTAAAATTAAAAAAGATTTTTTGGTAATTTTTTATTTTAAACTTAATTTTTTTCTTTTAAAAAATTTTTCATTAATTTATTTTTATTTATCGACAATCCCTTCCATAAGCTTTTGAGTTTAAAATTTTTCTCCCTCTCCTTCCCCCTTCCCTCCTCAAGACGGCACACAATCTGACATAGGCTTTACATAACATTCCTATTAAACATATTTTCACATTAGTCATGTTGTAAGGAAGAATTAGAACCAATAGGAGGAACCACAAGAAAGAGGAAACGAAACAAAACAGAAGAAAAAAATAGCAAATAGGATGCTTTGATCTGCATTCAAACTCCATAGTTCTTTCTTTGGATGTAGATAGCATTGTCCATCATGAGACTTTTGGAGATGTCTTAGATCCTTGCATTGCTGAGAAGGGCTAAGTCTATCAACATTAGTCATCATGCAATGTGGCTGTTACTGTGTATCACATTCTGGTTCTGCTCACTTCACTCAGCATCAGTCCATACAAGTCTTTCCAGGTTTTTCTGAAGTCAGCCTATTCATTTTTTATAGCGCAACAGTATTCCATCACATTCATATACCACAACTTATTCAGCCATTCCCCAATTGATGAGCATCCCCTCAATGTCCAAATCTTTGCCACCACAAAAAGAGCTGCTATAAATATTTTTGTATGTGTGGGTCATTTTAGGGTGCTATTGCTGGGTCAAAGGGTGTGCACATTTTTATAGCCCTTTGGGCATAGTTCCGAATTGCTCTCCAAAATGGTTGGATTATTTCACAACTCCACCAACAATGCATTAGTGTTCCAATTTTCCCACATCTTCTCCAACATTTATCATTTCCTGTTTTGTCATGTTGGCCAATCTGATAGGTGTGATGTGGTACCTCAGAGTTGTTTTGATTTACATTTCTCTCATCAATAGTGATTTAGAGCATTTTTCATATGACTATAGTTGACTTTAATTTCTTCATCTGAGAACTGCCTGTTCATATCCTTTGACCATTTATCAATTGGGGAATGACTTGTATTCTTATAAATTTGACTTAATTCTCTAGAGGCCCTTATAAGAGAGACTGGTTGGAAAAATTCTTTCCCACTTTTCTGCTTCCCTCCTAATCTTGGTTGCATTGGCTTTGTGCAAAAACTTTTCAATTTAATGTAATCAAAATTATCCATTTTGCATTTTGTAATGTTCTCTGTCTCCTGTTGGGTCATGAATTCTTCTGTTCTCCATAAATCTGACAGGTAAACTATTCCTTGCTCTCCCAGTTTGCTTATGGTTATCAGTCTTTATATCTAAATCATGAAACCATTTTGACTTTATTTTGGTATATGGTGTGAGATTTTGGTCTATGCCTAGTCCTCTGCCATACTCTTTTCCAGTTTTTCCCAGCAGTTTTTGTCAAATAGTGAGTTCTTATCCCAGAAGCTGGGGTCTTTGGATTTATGAAATAGTGGATTAGAAGAGTCATTGACTACTGTCTTGCATACTTAACCTGTTCCACTGATCCACTACTCTATGCCTATATTTTATTGTATACTCTATACTTATATTTATATACTCTATACCTATATTTTCAGCGTCTTTTTAATGGCAAAAATCTTATGGTTCTGACCTTGTGATCTACAGAGAAGTCCCACTATTCAGACTTCATTTCCCAGGCTTTATTTACCTCGTGCCCGGAAACGGAACTTAATCAGCTCCCAGCAACACCACTTCCTCCTAGAGGCTGCGAGGTACCCGCTTGTGAGGAAGAGCGGGAGCGGGGGCGGGGCTTGCGGTGACGCACGCGTGCAGGGAACGGAGTCTGCGCGTGTCCTCCGCGCACGTGCTTCCTGGTCAGCACTCTGATTGGCTGAAAGGGACCGACCGTTCCTATTTGAATCTCGGCGGCGCGGGGAGGACCTTTGGAGGCGTAGTCGGCGCCGTTGCTCAGCACTCCCAGGCTAGCCAAGGCTCCGAGCCCCGGCGTTTTCCCGGTCCCCGTACCCCGCCCGGGATCCCTTCTTCTCCCTCGTCTGCGCTCACGGCCTACGAGCCAAAGCCCGGCAGGTAGGAGCGTCGTGTCTCCCTGTCCCTGCCCCTCTCCGTGCAGGGTCGATGGTTATTCCGAGGCGGCGGCTCTCTGGAGGGTGGGCGAGGTCCGGGGTCTCTGGGAGCTGGGGGGGAGCGGGGGGGGAAGGGGAAAAGACCCCAGGACCCACCCAGGCCAACCCCCATATTTCACAAAAGCAGCCTGAATAGAGAGAGCAGGCCTTGGGAGTCAGCAAGACCCGAGTTCGAGTGCCACTTCTGGCACTAATCAGCCGGGTCCCCCTGGGCACCCCTCGGACCTCTCAGAACTGCGGTTTCGCTATTTAGAGGCAGCTCGGTGGCACAGTGCACAAAAGTCGGGAGGACCTGGCTTCAAATGCAGCCTCAGATACTTACTAGCTCTGTGACCTTGGGCAAGTCTCTCAACCTCCGCCTGCCTCGGTTTCCTTATCTATAAAATAGGAATGACAATAACAGCACCTACCCCTTAGGGTTGTTGCGGGGCGGGGGGGGGGGTCACTTGAGATAGCAAAGGTTAAACCCTTATCAGCGTGCCTGGAATTTAATAGGTGCTTAATAAATACTTATCCTCCCCATCCCCGATTGGTAAAAGGGGTAATAATTGTACATACTTCTCCCTGGGTTTTTGTGAGGCTCATATAAGTAAAGGACTTTGCAACTCTTTAAAGCAAAGCGCTATATAAACGCCAGTCACTACTCTTATTCTACGAAAAAAAAATAGTTCTTATTTCTTTGCAGCTGAGTTCAGATGTAAACAGTCCAGGGTTTTTTCTGGCCATCCTGCTGTTATTGCTTTATATTGAATGCCCTGTGGCCTGTTGCACAGGTGGATATAATTACTGCTTTTTGTATTTGAATAAAAGTATTAGGATGTAAACTTACTTTTTGTGAACTCCTGGAGAAAGACTTCTGCCGGACCAGAGGATGGGCATTTCATCCTGTTTCCACGTGATTTTGACCTCCTGTGCTAGGTCTGTTTTGGAAAGCTTTTGGTTTCTTTTCTTTTCTGGGAGGCGTTAGAAGAGAGTGGGAATACACTCATTTGGGGAGTGATTGCTGATAATGTTTTCCTTTTGTCAGTCAGCTGACATTTATTAAACACCTGCCATGTGCCAGACACTGGGCTAAGCGCTGGGGATTCCGAGAAAGGCAAAAAACAAAAAATAGAAACAAAAAACCCAGTCCCTGTTCTCTAGGAGCTCACAGTATGATGAGGAGAGAATTTGCAAACAAGATGTAATCAGGATAAATTGGGGGCAGTCTCAGAGGAAAGGCACCAGAATTAAGAAGTATTGGGAAAGGCTTCTTGCAGAAGGTGGGTCCTTAGCTGAAGTTTGAAGGGAAACTAGGGAAGCCAGAAGGTGAAGATGCAGAGGAATAGTATTCCAGGCATGGGGGACAGCTGCTAGAAATGCTGGGGAGATGAAGTGCTCTGGGCCAGAAATAGCAAGAAAGTCAATGGATTCATTTACTGGTTTTATGCTCTATCTTGCTTTGGTTTCTATTAGTATGGTAATAACTGAATATCTAGATGCAAGATGACTTTAGGAACTCAAGTTTCACACCGAGGTGGGGGGGCTCAAGATATGTGGGTGTACACTTAAACAGAAGATTTGCTTTTATGAGCAGGAACCCACATCTTTGAAGTCCTAGTGCTGGTCGCCACAAGGGTGATCTTCCTCATGGGCAGATGACAAAGGTGCTTTGGGAGGCAGGAAGATTTGGTTTCAAATCCATCCTTTGATACTTGCTAGCTTGTGTGACTGTGGGCAAGTCATTGAACCTGTCTTTTCCTCAGATTCTCATCTGTAAAATGGGGATAATAAAAGCACTTAGGTCCAGGGTTGTGAGGATCCAGTGAGATAATATTTGTAAAGTGCTTGGCACAGTGCCTTGGCATATAGTAAGAGCTATTACTCTTTCTAAGTGGTTAGTTAAAGAGCACAAACACCTTCTCAGAGCAGGTAGCTGAGCTGATCATTGAATGAAGGTCAAAATTCTGAGAGGCAGAGTTGTTGAAGGGAGTGTGTCCTAGGAATGGGCAGTTGGAATGTTGAGTTGTGGGTAGTTAGTGGTTTAATTTGGTTGGAAATGCACAAAGGGAAATACATGGGGGAAAAAAGGCTGGAAAGGTAAGTTGGAGTCAGATTATGGAGGGCCTTAAATGCTATGCTGTAGAGCCTATGTTTTATTCCAGAGTCAGTGGGAAGTCACTAGGGATTTTGAGCAGGAAAGGGACATAATTAGATCTGTCTTAGATGATTTTTGCACTTGTGTAGAGAATGAATTGGAGAGAGGAGAGCCTGGAAGGTATTAACATAGGAGATGGAGTGCAGTGGGTGAGGAGTAGACAGAAGATTAACTTAATTAGACTATAGAATTTGGGAAGGGGAGTAATTTATAATGTGTCTGGAAAGGTAGATTAGGGCCAGGTGGTAAAGAGCTTTCAAAGGCAAACAGGTGTTTATATTTTATAATGGGGTGGGTAGGGAACCAGCCAGGAGAGTTTGAATAGTGGAGTGAGGTGGTCAGGTCTAATATATAGTTTGGGGGCAGCTAGATGGTGCAGTGGATAGAGCACTGGCCCTGAAGTCAGGAGGACCTGAGTTCAAATGTGGCTTCAGACCAAACACTTGACACTTACTAGCTGTGTGACCTTGGGCAAGTCACTTAACCCCAATTGCCTAAAAGCAAAAAAACAAACTAATACATAGTTTGTAGAGCCTCTTCTCTTCTCTGAAAATTGGGTCACTGATTCCTGAGAACTAGAAAACCAAGTGTGGCTCTTATATTCCCAAACAGATTTGTTGAGCCCCATCCTCTTTGTGGAGGTTATTCCTGAAGTGTGAAGGCCAGGTAGGTAGTGTGGTTGGGTAGGTAGCTTTGTGATTTAGATGAGTTGATTAGTTAATCAAGTCTGAGTTATGTGAAGGCAAATTTGGGTAAACTTTACGGTTCTACTTTTCTTGGCAATAGAGGCTAAAGGCATGAATTGCTGGATTGTGTAACTATAAGATCTGCTATACTTAGGTAGAATATCACGCCCTGAAATACGTTGGCCCTCGAGTTTATATGGTTAAGCTCGCCCATTCTATTCCTGTTAAGATTATCTGAAAGACCAGCTGTTTCTGTGACAACTCCTTACATTGTTATGTGGATGGCTTGCTTTTCCAGAATGAGTCTGCAGATCGTAAATGACGAAAATGTTAGTGGTGATATAACTGCAGAAACTTGTGACTTCCTGTTTTCACCACCGGAGCTAACAGGAAGATCGTCAGCTTTTCGTACATCCCAGAAAGAAAATGTGCCACCAAAAAATATAGCAAAAGCTATGAAAGTAAGTGTGTTTTGTTTTTGAGTTTAAAACCATTGTCTTCAGTGGTCTTTTTGGGGGCCTACTCTTTTCTAATGAGAGAAACAGGAATGATGCCGACGCTAGTGTTGAAGGCCTTTGAATTATTTAAGAGTTAACTCTTGTTCTCTCTCCCTTTCCTTTCTTTATAAACAGGTAACTTTTCAAACTCCTTTGCGGGATCCACAGACAAACAGAATTTTAAGCCCAACCATGGCAGGTAAACTTGAGAACTCTTTTACTTTGGGTGATTGTACAGATGACTTAAAGAATTCTCACCCTCCTGCATCAAGAGATGAAAAGTAAGTTTGGGCCAAGCCATTATCTGATTTCAGGTTCTCTTGGCTAGATGTAGGGGTAATAGAGGTGGGGTGACAACTTTTTCTTGATTGCAACATCATAACTTGATCAGATATTGATGTGGTTGATATATTATGACATATCACAATTGACTTAGTTCCAAAGCTCATAATACAGAAACTCTTTGCTAGTAGAAAACAACCAGGAATTATATATTTGGATGGAGTGAAGGGAGCCTTCAGTTTCTCTCCACAAATTACACTCCTGCATTGTTCTGCTAACAATTCCATAGTCTCATTTTACAGTTATATCTCTGTCCTCAAGCTGTTTCCTGTTTCAGTTTCATATTCCCACTTCTATCCTTTTTCTTCCCCTACCTTGCTTCTGCCTTGGCATACATACATGAATATACTATCCTCCAAACCTTTGCTATCTTGCTGATTTCTCTGTTGATAATCTGAGTCTGTTTTAACTTTAGCGTCCACCTTCAAAGGTGGACAAGATGGAGAAATTTGGGTTTGATGGGAGAGAAAATTATACGTAGAACTAGTTGAACGTCTGACTCCAAAACAGATCAGTAAATGAAGTCGTTGCCTAGCATCTGGTGCACCTCATTGTCAGTAGTAGGTGACATTACCTATAAATGTTACTTCTGAGTGGCATTGTACTGTAGGTTAAATCTCTATGCCAAGTGGAGATTTGGGCAAATATATTATGCTTGTAAATAAGTTCTTTCAAATGAATTTAAAAAATCTTGAAGCTCTGTATTTTTATTTTTATTTTTATTTTTTGAAAGAAATCAGCAAATAGCTAAGGAAGCGGATAGGAAAATTGTGAATGAAGAGCCTCAAAGACAAGAAACATATCCTGCCCCTTATCCAGATGATCTGTTGCCAGTGAAAAGCAGTGGCTCCTACAGTATTGACTTGGATGGTCTGGAGGATTTTGATCCGTTCATAAACTCATCCCACATTCCGAGTTCTTTTGAAAGTTTGTTAAAGCCTCCAGTAGTAACTGACTCTGAAGTTCTTTTAGGAGAAATTAACTATTATTCATTGAATGATACTTTTCCACTTACTTCTGAAGGCTTTAAAGAGTCCCCAGAAATAAAATCTTCTAGAAGCCCTGGAAAAATCTCAGAGAAAAGTTGTGATAGTATAAGATCTGCTTCATTGACTGACAAAAGCACAAATGAAATAAATAGAAAATCAGCGTTACAGGATGAGTTGAATGGCAGTGTGGTAACCCAGAATCTTATTATGAATGAAGTGGTATCCAGTATGGAGGAACGGAAGTTATCTTTGGACTCTGGACAGCCTGAAGAACCAGTTTCTAATATAGCACATGATATCCAGCCTGCCAGTGTATCAACACATTTGCCAGCTGGTAACTCAGACTTTGTGAGCAATGATGAAAAAAAGATGATTGATTCTGAATCACCAAATCTTCCCCTTGTGGAAGAGAAGCCTGTGGAAGTGGTTGGGCCTTTGAAAGGCCAGCCTATAAAACTAGAATTTGACTTTTCTGAGAACATTACTGTCAAGCCACCACCAAGTAAACTAAGGAAGGGGCCTGTAATAAAACCTCTTTCCAAGAAACCTTCTGCAGCCCAAGAAAAAGTGACAAAAAACATGGCAAAGGAAAGCAAATGTCAGGATAAAGAAAATATGGACCCTCTTCCAAAAGGATGTTATGATTTAGATTGGGACAAGCTTAATGATCCAAACTTTGACCCATTTGGAAAAAAATGTAAGCCTTCCACTTTTGATCACCAGGAATCTGGTAATGAAACCGTTCAGCTTCAAGAGAATCACGTAGCACAGGAGGACTGTCTTTCCAGGGAGGAGCAGAATAGTGTGATTGTTATTGATGACATTCCTAGAAGTCAGTAAGTAAAGTTCCTTAATGGGTGGGCTGTCTGCTGTATTATCAGAATTTTGGGATTTCTATAAGAATTTCACGTTATTATTAAAACTTTGTAGTTTATAAAATTCATTTAATATGTTAATCAAATTCTGAACTTGTCTCTAAAAATAGCAAACTTCATTTCCCTTCTGACGGGAAGGCTGGAGCTTTATTATTGAGAGTTTAAATTGACTGTTGAGGGAGGAAAAAGACTTGACCTGTGAGCTGATTTTGGCATTTTAATTATTCCGCTTTGAAGAATATACCATTAGAATTTAGTGGCATTTCTACATAAGTATGATTTTTTTTTTAAGGCAATTGGGGTTAAGTGACTTGCCTAGAGTCACACAGCTAGTAAGTGTTAAGTGTTTGATCTGAGGCCGGATTTGAACTCGGGTACTCCTGACTTGAGGCCCAATGCTCTATCCACTGCACCACCTAGCTGCCCCAGTACGATTCTTTAATATAGATTTTGTAGAAAACTTACTCAATTTCTGATTAGTAACCTATTGTGAATAAATGTTGGGCCTACTATATTTCTATTGTTGTTGATATTTCAGAGTGTGGTTAGAGTTGTTATACTGCTTTTTTTTTTAAGGCCACAATAAGTCTATTTTCTGTGGTCTAATTAAAAGTGCTCATTTACTAAAAGTCTAATATGAGAGGTGACATCAGAATTTTCTTATTGTTATACCTGTAACTTTTGTTGTACCTATCAAGCTGACTCTCCCTTTGTCTTTGAGTATCCAGCCTAGATTGATACAAGTATAATCAAACCGTTACTAGCATATTCTAGGCTTATATGGTCAGTTTCAAATCTTTATTGACTATTCATTTTGAACTTGTTATATTGTCTTCAGGCAGGTTATTACCCCTATCGCTGCAGCTGAATCTATGCTTCCAGTAGGAACAGAAACTTTGATAGCAGGGGATCAGGTATGGTGTATTTCATTGTAGCAAGATAGAGGGACTACAAAGGTTGTTTTCCCACTCTGTGTCCTTAGTTGGGAGTATTGGAGGTTATTTATCTTTTCATTCCTTTTGATAGGTAGAGGCAGACGATCTCCGACACCTGGTACTATATAGTGTAATTGTGTAGAGATGTGATATGTGGCTTATCATATGTAATGGAATCTTTATGTTTAGATACGGCGTTATATTTCCTACAAATGCATATATACACATGTAGGCAGCATGTTATATATGCATGTGTGTGTGTTGGAGTGTACCAGTATGCTGTGCTTCTGCTGCCTTCCATATGCCCTTTACCTCTACCCTCACTCCCTCTCAGATATGTTTTTTTAATATCTATATCTATATCTATGTCTATAGATATAGATATATATCGATATATCTATCTCTATATCTCTATATCTCTCTCTCTCTCTCTCTCCTTGGTAGAATGTTCACAATCAATGTCTGATCATCAAAAAGTTTATTTCTGTTTTTCAACCAATTGAAAGGTTTTTTTTCCCTCTGTTCTATCATTTCTTTTGAAAATGAGAACTTTTAAAAATGTGTGAACAGATGCCAAAAGTTGACTGAAGTTACTGTTTTGTGAATCCTTAAGAGCTTAAATATTGTTTGTAGGATTAATGGGTTTGTATGATCTATATTTTATTTTTATTTAATAAAATTTTTACTCATACTGTTGTCTCAGTATAAACCTGTAGGCTTTCATTATCATGATTGCAAATTAGCAGCAGTCTACAGAAAGGCTTTAGACTCTAAGCTTATGTAAGTATTTTTAAAATTACTTTAACAATTATCCAGCAAGCTATCTTCTACTTATATCGTTTCCCCTAATTCAGGCAGCATGAATCTTTACTTAAATCTGGGGTAGCTCCAAACATAAAGTGCCATTTGTTGCCTTCCTTACTGATTAGTATTCCAAATTTTATTTTTAAATTTTTCACCCTAGATCTACAACTTAAAAATCCCATGTCCTCTATGGTACTCTCTCTGCTTACTACCATGGAAGGAAAATATTTAGAATTAATTTAAGTCAGAATTAGCAGGCATTTAGAGCACTTGCTTTCTTCTAGGAACTTTACTGGGAAATGAGCATTCAAAGTTAAAAATGAAATATTTCATGACCTTGAAGATTTTATCATATTCTCTTTTGGGGGGGGAAGGGGTGTGGAACTGAGCTCGTGCATGTGTCTTATAAAATAGATACAAGATCCTTTTTTGTAGGGAAGCACTGGCAGCTGGTAGGGGCCAGAAAAGGTCTTAAGTAGGAGGTGCTTGAACAAAAAGTTGAAGGAAACTAGGTGTGCTTCTGTTTGGGCCTGAGGGGCAGTCTGCCCAAGGTATGGGTAGGAGATGGCATCTGGAGTGTGGGAGGACCATCAAGCAGGCCAACTTGTTGGGACCACAGAATCCAGTGTTAAGTTACTTACAAGAGCTGTTTCCCCTACCAGTTTTATCTATATTTCAAGATGAAGTTTTGGGAAGCAGAGCCTGAAGGGAAAGAATGTGAATCCTTTACGTGTAGCCTCCCAGATGTTTTGGGAGATTTTGATTGGGAAAGGAAATAGCCTCTTCTCAGATCCTTTTTCAGCACACAGGGTCTGTGTGTAATCGTATGCTTGTCAGGAGCAAGACTCATTTCCATTCTTTGTACTCATATGGTAAAGGCCTTCAATTAATGTTTAAGTTACTATTTTAAGTTTTTAGAGAGAACACACAATTGTCACGTGATGTTTGGTTCCGTAGGACCAAGATTTAACTCTGAAACTATTTTTAGGAGAAAAGAGAGAATTCTGCAGGTACGTCAGTGACACAAACAGTCAAGTTAGCCCATCGTTAGCCACTGGCTCTGAACTCCCCCAGAAGGATGAATTAGACGCAAATGTCAAGATAGAAACTGCCAGATCTGAAGAGGACTTCAGATCTCCTTCACAAGGTAAATGGCACTCTAGGAAATATCTCATTTACCTTAAAAATTAGTCGATCTTGAGTATTATCTAAGAATGCTTGCTTTCAAACTTGTCAATTTCAACCAACAACAGTTATTAAGTACTGCCTGTGCCAGGCACTGGGAAAACAGACAAAAATGCAGGCTCTCTGTCTTCCAGGAGGTTACATTCTGCCTGGAGGGAATGCAGCATGTACTAAGATAAGTAGTGCTAGGTACTTTGACCAAGGGGAGAATGTTAACCTTCAGGGAGATTTGAGGATTGTCGAAAGAAAAGGGTTGAAGAGGGGATGTATTTTCAGGGTGGTGGAGGATGGCTTGGGCAGATGGGTACAGGTGGGATAGAACAAGCATAGGGAAAAGTGTGGTATGGCTGGAAAGGTATGCTAGAGCCAGCTTGTGGGCATGGTCTGTTTCTTACCCCTCTGGGTCATATATCCAGGAGTGCAATTGCTGGGCTAAATAAAGGGTACAGTTTGATACTTTTTTTCCCCCATGTAGTTCCAAGTGGTTTTCCAGAATAGTAGGACCAATTCATGATTTCACAGTCCATTGATGTGCCTGTGTTTTATTGTTGATCTTTCTCTTTTGGCAGGTTCAGAATCATTCCTATCTTTTTATCCCTAGTGCCTGGCAGTTAATTGGTGCTTGCTTGATTTATTTTTATTTTTGTTTATTTTTTGCTTGCTTGATTTTTAAGGTGATAGGGTTAGAATCTAAGTTTCAAGGGATTGAAGAGGAAGTGGTGAAATAGAGGTCCTCCCCTCCCCTCCATAACTCTTCTTAGGAATTGTTTTTTAAATTAAGGATGTTGGAGACTTGAGCAGGTTTGTAGGTAGTAGATAAAAGTAGGGCAAGTTCTTGAAGTAGGCTGGAGATGATAGAAGTGAGGACACAATAGGAGAGCTAGCCTTGGCAGTGAGAAGGGCCACCCGTTCATCGGAGACCAGAGCCAAGGAGGCAAGGAGGAGTAAAGATGGAGAAAAGGGGTAAGGAGGGCACTCGAGGATGGCCTTGAAGACAAAGAATAGGCAGAGTGAAACAAAGGAGGAAAGGCTAAGAGATTGATTAGAGATGAGAGTTTGAGTACAGCATTGACAGATTTTTGTCATTGTACCCAAATTGTACAGATCTGACCAGAGTGGGGGCAACATGTAAAGAGAATGATGCCAGCGACATTAGTACCATTTGGTAGACCTACATATATTTAGTAACCAAATTTCCCCACAATTTATTTGGGGAAAGTAATTTTAAAAAAACAATTTTTATTAATTTTTAGTTTTCAACATTCACTTCCATAAGATTTTGAGTTTTAAATTTTCTCCCACTCCCTCTCCTCACTTCGCAAGATGGCGTGCAGCCTGATATAGGCTCTACCTATACATTCACGTAGAGCGTATTTTCACATTAATCATGTTGTGAAGAATTAGAACCAATGGGAGGAACCATGAGAATGAAGAATCGATAACAAAACAACAAAAGAAAAGGAGAGCAATAGTTCTTTCTCTGGATGTGGATAGCATTTTCCATTGTGAGTCTTTTGGAGATGTCTTAGAGCCTTGCATTGCTGAAAAGGCCTAAGTCTATCAAAGTCAGTTGTCGTAGTACAGTGTGGCTGTTACTGTGTGCAGTGTTCTCCTGGTTCTGCTCACTTTACTCAGCATCAGTTCTTGTAAGTCTTGGGGAAAGTAATTGTAAAATAATGATTATAACATATACTTTTAAACCCTTTGTATTGTATATTGTTCATCCTCTACTGCCTGTGTTTACTACCTTTTTTATTTTTTTGAGCCAGTAAATATCTTTTAGGCATTGGAAGACAATGCTAATTGAGCCTATGTTCAGGGTTTTCAAAGACTGGATAAGAGGGCAAGATATTAGATGGAGATCTGTTTTTAAGTCTCTAGGTGATCACATTTACAAAAAATAAGGGCTGCCTTGGTTAGAATTGTAATTTCTTTTTTATTTTCATAAAGACTAGTCTGATTAAGTGTTTCTAATATCCACTGCTACTCATAATATGAATTTAAAGACTTAATATCTTGATCTTAATATTTCTTCAACTAAGACGTATGTTCTATAGAAAAATATTTGAACAGATGAATAAATAAGGCTAAATGTCAGCTTGATGGAGTGGAGAGCATGCTGGGTGTGAATCCTGTTCTGCCATTTATTATATACTGTGTGACCTTGGGCAGGTCATTTAGTCTCTGGGCAATAGTTTTCTCCTCTGTTAAAGCAGGAGGTTGGACTAAATGACATCTCAGGTTCCCTCCTGCGTCAAATCTATGATCCTCCATTTAATTCTGCCAGGCTAACATATTTGGTTATATGTCAGCCGTCTTTTGCACATTAGTATTAATTATTTCAGTCTCTTAGGTTTCACTTCCTAGTGCAGTTTCTGCTAAGGATTTGAATTGGGAGAATTTAACAGATCATTTATATATGCCTAATGTAATAGGCACTTGTCTGTAAGTTTTCTTTTTAGCTGAGAATTAAATTTTAGGATGTGTCTGGAATTTACTTGGTGTTGTAAGTGTTGGTAGAGGTTCGGGCAAAGGGCAGTCTTTAAAGTGTAATGTCATTTGAAATACTTTATTGGTGAATTTTATTCTTCAGTTTTAGGTACGGGTATCGAAATTGACTATTTGGAACAGTTTGGAACTTCTTCAGTAAGTATATGATCTATTAAAAACTGGAACCTGATATAATTTAAACACATGGTTTGATATAGGGATGTTTTTATTTCTGATTGCAAGTCCTAAACCAAAAACATCTGTGAGGTGATTGGATTGTGTATAGCAGTTTAGCTAATTTTGGGGGTCTTTTCTTTTGTCTCCTTAGTTTAAGGAATCTGCCTTGAGAAAGCAGTCCTTGTATCTTAAATTTGACCCACTACTGAAAGACAGCCCCAACAAACCGGCCCATGTAACTACTGAAATAACAGATAGGTGAGACGATTTTCTTTTTCTGGATGTTTATTTCAACAAACTCATGCTTTCGGTGGCCAAGGTGCTCTCCCACATGTTGGGGATCAGAGCTACAACTAGGAATTTTTTCTGCTTGGGGGAAACAGTTGGAGGCTGTAGTGGCATGCAGAAGATGGTGTGAGTCCAGGTGTACCTGGGCTGGAGAAGAGAGCACCTAAGACTGCCTACAGTTCCCCTGCAGACACAGAATAACTAGGGGTTTTGTTTTCTTTCAACCAGAGCAAGTAATTCTTGAAGCCCTACTAAGGTCATAGAGTTGCAGGCTGCATTGGGGGAGGGAGGACCTGCCCAGATAACATCTTTCTTTTGAGAATGTGAAATACTGCCATATTTGTGAGCACTGGGGGCCTAATAAGAAGTGAATTAAGTCTAAAAAAGCATATTCTTTTTTTTTTTTCTCAAGCCTTCTGGACATAAGCAAGCAATCTCAGAAAAATCAGCATGATGCAAAACTTGATGAATTTGACTTCCTAGGAACACTTAATATTCCTGTAAGTGGTTAAATTTATTCTTTAAAAAAAATTCAGAAGATTTGAATTCTACCATTAGTTAACTGTGTTAGTTTGCCCTTTTTTGATGGGGGGAGAGGTAGGGGAAGGAGGAATACGTTTCCTGGGTCTCTTTCCTCTTTTGAGGCATTTGGGCTAGATTTTTTAGTAGCTATAGTAATATTTTTAAAGGAGGAGAAAAAACTATATTCTAATTGAAGGTTTTGCTTGGTGACTTTTACTGTTAATTACTGAAAACCAATGAGAAATGTTTGAATTGGGCATGTCAAGAAAGCCAGATTATATCTAAGGATATTTTAAATATCATTTTCAAGAATACTGTTCAAAAACAACCTCTTAGTGTTTAATAACATTCCCTGTCACCATTATGAAGCACTAGTAAACAATAAAAATCTCTCTTTTAGAATGCTTTTGTCCAGTCTTGTGGGCAGTTTGGTGTCATAGGACATTGGAAATGGACCCACAATATTAGGTTTGGATTCCAGGTCTGCTTCTTAATAATTCTGACCTTGGGCGGCAAGTCATTACATTCTCCTTGCATGTAAAATGAGGGAGTTTGACGGGTTCTTTAAGGCCCTTTCCAGCTCCCAGTCCTGGATTCTTAATCTGGAAGTCATCTGGACTCCGCATTACAGGCCCATCATCTCCTTGCTACTGAGTTACTCTTCAGTGGAGGTGTTTTTGGGATCTGGGCAGTCGCTCACTCTATTCTTGTATTAGGTAAGATTAGAGGCCTGTAAAGGACTACGACTGGTTTTTTCTGACCCTGTATGCCTTAGCACTTTGGTTGAGAGTTTGGAGGGATAAGGAAAACTGCTGAAACTAGTCGTTTTTGTTTCTTTTAATTATTGGTGAAAGTTTAGGGACTAGGAGATCAGAAGAAAAAAGAAACTAAATATAGTCAAAAATGATTAGATTTGGGGTTTTGGTTGATAAGGATAACAGTGTCCTATCCTGTAGTAGATGAGTAAATGAAAGCTCACTTTGACACCAGCTCTTCTTTGTTTTGTGGGTTACAGGGATTAAGTTTTGTTTTGAACTCTAAAGTTGGAAGAATTTTTCCACCTGTGAAGAAATTTGTCTTTTTATTTTGAAGTACAAATTTCAGGCCAAAGCAAATAAAACTTGAGTTTTCAAGTGACAATTGAAGCAAAATTTTTGCTTTTTTTTTTTTTTTAATTGTGAGGCAGTTGGGGTTAAGTGACTTGCCCAGGGTCACACAGCTAGAAGTGTCAGGTGTCTGAGGCCCAATTTCAACCCAGGTCCTCCTGACTTCCGAGGCCGGAGCTCTATCCACTGTGCCACCTACCTGCCCCTAGAGGAAAAATTTTTTAAAGATAAGCCTAGACCTTGACAACTTTTGGTTAATACATGAGAAAATGCTTGTCCCATGTGGTTTTTTGGTTCATTTAGCTCCCTCAATTTCTTGTTTCCTGCCCTGACAGTTTGTGTCACACATCATTATTTTTCCACAGGTAATAGGACCTCCTCCTCCTGATGGACCGGAATGCTTGGGTGTTCCTGTGACAGTCACAGATTGTTCTGTTTCAGTAGATGCAATTATAGATGTATTGAAGTACAGCCAGAAAGACATGGATGTGGCTGTAGAAAAAGTCAAACAAGAAGTAAGATGAAATGACTTAATTACTTTTAAAGTTTTAGTATTTCTTTTTAGATATGCCAAATAGTTTTAACTCTAGCTAATTTTTAGTTATGTGACTAAGGAATTAAGTTGATAACAAAGAACTATGAAATCTATGGATTGTTTACTTATTAGTTTCACATTTTTTACTTAAAATGTTCTGTTTCTTCCTCTAGCTTTTTAAAAATTGCATGAATATCCATTCCTAGCCTAGGGACAAAGATATTTTTAAGAGTCACATTTTAAAAATACATTGGAAATATATTTATTTGAGGGTGGGTGGGTGGGAGGGTGGAGTTGGGGGAAGAACTTGATTATGAGATCTCAAACATTCAGGACAAAGAAAATGAATATTAAAGTCTTATAGCCATAGACCTATCTTACATTTTGTACAAGTCAATATAAAATACCCATTTTAATATGAGTATTGGTCAAAATGGCTTGTTTTTCTAAGTCAGAAGTACCTTGTTTTATCAGTGTCTCTGCATGGAATGAATGAAAAAGCATTTGAAATAAAATTTTTTTTATTTTTAACCTCCCCCTCCTCTTTTTTTTTTTTTGATTTTGCATTCTGAAGAAGAAACATTTATTAACCCCTGTCCTTTAGGTTTGCTTTTCCTTGCTTTCTCAAATATGATGGTCAAAAGGATGAAATCAGTTCTTTTCTTCCACCTAACTTCATTCCCCAAATTACTGCTATAAAGACTCCAGCTTAGTTTAAATTATTTTTATTCAAACATCTATGAGCTTCAGGAAAACTGACACAGTACAGGACAGCAAAAGGATTATTATGCCACACCTCCTCGTTCATTGTCTCTTAATGAAAGTTTCATTTGAATGCATATAAAGAAAAGAATGTCACCTCTGGCCACAAACATTTATCAAACACTTACTGGGCACATCTAGTGGCGTGGGCCAGGCCCATGACCTGGCAGTTATCCTTGACGCGTTCTTTCTTCCCTCTCCTCTCATCCAGTGAGTTGTCTTGATATCATCTCTTCATTCCCTCTCCCACTGTCACGATCGCAGTCACAGCTCCTTGCTTAACTAGGATGCCGTCTTCCTTACACTGCTTCTTTGTTCTGCCCTGGCATCATCTTTCCTGTGCCTAAATTTGGCCATGACATTTCTTTGTTCCCGGAGCAGATGTCAGACTCCTTTTGGCTGTGTCATTCATGGTTCTCCACAATGGCAGCCCATCGCATTTGTATCTCCATCCTAGAACTCTTCATTGGGAAAAATGCCTTTTGATTTAAGGTTTTTTTCTAGGAAAAACTCGCTGCCCTCTCTTCCATACTGAACTGCTCTTTATAACAAAGGAAACCCATCAGAACCATCCCATACAGTATGCGTAGCATTTGGTCCTGGTGTGATCTGGCTGCTTCTTTGCCTTGAGGAGAGAGATGTGTGGCATTTGTTATTTGTTCTCTGAAACCAAGACGGTTTTCCATTTACTCAAAGTTCAAATTTTTTAATTGATCTTGTTTATTTGATCAGCTGTCTTAGTTAAATTAACTGATGAATTGAAAGTTTTTCAATTTGATTAGATTTTAAGTTTACATTATTGTAGTCTTGTGTATATTATTATTTTTCCTTCATGCATTCTAATTGAAGTACTCTGCCTATAGTAAGGCTGGAGTTCACCATAGTTCACTGGAGTATTAAGTTTGTAATTTGTATGTGTAGGTTAAAGAAAAACAAATGAAAATTCAAGAATTGGAAGACAAATATGAAAAATTGCACACGAAATATTTAGCGATGGGGTACGTATCTATTAAGACTCTGTATTTTTGAACTCCCTTAACGTATTCTCTTATAGTTTCTCATTCATGTTTTCCTTTTTGTAATCCTATAGGAAAATTGTGGAAGAATATGAAGGGATAATAACTCAGCTGATGGGTAAGTCAACGTAGCACAAACTTTGAAATAATGAATCATGGGATTTAGAGCCTGATAGGACTTTAGCTTTTGTGCAGCCTCTCATGTGTAAGAGAAGGAGCCTGAGACCCAGAAAAGCCTACAGCGCACAGAGATTGTAAAGAATGGGCGTTGAGCCACTAGAAGGTTTTCCTGATGCAGTTCAGGAGTAAAACCAATATGGTTTGAATCAAATACACCAGAATATTAACATTTCCTTTTATGTTAGAAGTGTAAATATAAGTGGAGTATGGTGTGATGGATAGAGGCTGACTGTAGAGTTGGAAGCACCTGGGTTCAGCTGCTGTTCCTGCCACATACTGCCCAGGCCAGTCCTTTAGCCTCAGGGCCCCAGGCACTTAAAGTGCTGATATCCCTTGGTAAAGGGATCTCCAAGCCAGGAGCTCACTCCCTACATCAGAGTCACTCAGTGGCAAAAGAAGAGGACCGAGCAACAGCCATTCCAGAGTGCAGATGGGTGGAATAGGGTGTTGTCCCCTCATCTGTTCCTCTTCCCCCGCCTCCATCATGAGTCCACCCTGCCTCCAGACTCCATGCTTACCTTCTTCATTAAATTGTAAATGCTGTCAGAGCCCTTTAAATTTCCTTCCCTTGGGTAGATTTTTCTACTGGGGTAAAACTCTTAACTGTGATTTTGGCTCTGAAATGCGGATGTACTCGGATACTTTGGGAGGTCTCTTTTAGGTTTTTTTTTCCACTTAATAGTATTTTATTTTTTTCCAAGTACATGTAAAGACGGTTTTCAGCATTCACTTTTTTTTTTTTTGTTTTTGCTAGGCAGTGGGGTTAAGTGACTTGTCCAGGGTCACACAGCTAGTAAACTGTTAAGTGTCTGAGGCCAGATTTGAACTCGGGTCCTCCTGACTCCAGGGCTAGTGCTCTATCCACTGTACCACCTAGCTGCCCCACAACATTCACTTTTTATAAGATTTCAAGTTCCAAATTTTTTTTTCTCCTTCCACCCCTTCCTCCCTCCCTAAGACAGCATGTAATCTGATGTAGGCTATATATGTACAATCCTATTAGACATCTTTCCACATTAGTCATGTTGTAAAAGAAGAATCAGGAAAAAATAGGGGAAAAGGGGGGAAAAAAAGAGAAAATAGTATGCTTTTTGATCTGAATTCAGACTCCATAGTTCTTTCTCTGGATGTGGATAGCATTTTCCATTAAGAGTCTTTTGGAAATGTCTGAGATTCTTGCATTGCTGAGAAGAGCCAAGTCTGTGAAAGTTAGTCATCAAACATTGTGGCTGTTACTGTGTACATTGTTCTCCTGGTTCTGCTGACTTCACTCAGCATCAGTCCATACAAGTCTTTCCAGGTTTTTCTGAAATTCACCTGCTCGTCATTTCTTATAGCACATTAGTGTTCCATTACATTCATATACTACAATTTGTTCAGCCATTCCCCAATTGATGGGCATCCCTTCAATTTATAATTCTTGGCCACCACAAAAAAAAGGAGCTATAAATACTTTTGTACATGTGGGTCCTTTTCCCTTTTTTATGATCTCTTTGGGATATCGACCTAGTAATACTGTTGCCAGATCAAAGGGCATGCCCAGTTTTATAGCCCTTTGGGCACAGTTCCAAATTGCTCTCCAGAATGACTGGATCAGTTCACAACTCCACCAACAATGCATTAGTGTTCCAATTTTCCCACATCTTCTCCAACATTTATCATTTTCCTGTTTTGTCATGTTAGCCAATCTGATAGGTGTGATGTGGTGCCTTAGAGTTGTTTTGATATGCATTTCTCTAATCAATAGTGATTTAGAACATTTTTTCATATAACTATAGCTTTAATTTCTTCATCTGAAAACTTCCTGTTCATATCCTTTGATCATTTATCAATTATAGAATGATTTGTATTCTTGACTCAGTTCTCTATATATTTTAGAAATGAGGCCTTTATCAGAGACATTGGCTGTAAAAATTGTTTCCTAGCTTTCTGCTTCCCTTTTTAAAAAAATTTTAAATTTAAAATGTTTTGAATTATCAACAATCACTTCCATAAGCTTTTGAGTTTTAAATTTTTCTCCTCCCTCCCCATCTCCCTCACAAAGACAGCGCACAATCTGATATAAGCTATATACATATATATACATATATATATTCTAATTAAACATATTTTCACATTAGTCATGTACGTATTTTCACATTAATGATGTTCTGCTTCCCTTCTAATTTTGGTTGCAGGTCCCTTCTTGTTTTGAGTTTCTGTTTGGCATCTAGATATGGGAACAGGATGGGTATAGGCAGGATGTTGGGCTTCGGAAAGGACAGAAAATCCTTTTTTTTGGGGGGGGGGAGGCTAAGTAATGGAGTTAAGTGACTTGCCCAGAGTCACACAGCTAGTAAGTGTTATGTGTCTGAGGCCAGATTTGAACTTTGGGTCCTCCCGAGTCCAGGGCTGGTGCTGTATGCACTGGGCCACCTACCGGCCCCCCCCCCCCCAAATTCTCCAGTTTCCCAGAAGAATAGCATGAGTGGCCTGGCCTTGATCATGAGAAATAAGAGATTGAATTTTGCTCAAGAGATGAAGGGAAGATGATGTCAAAGAATTATATACTATGAATGTATAAGTTCTGTTTCAGTAGTATTATGTTCTGGGCATGTGGGCTTCATGAGAATCTCTTGTAACCTGAGATCATCCCCTTTTAGACTTTTATCTCTCCCATAAGCTAACTGGTGTGAGTGCTACTGGGTGGGGAAAAGGAGTAGAGACATAAGGCCTTTGGGCCCTCATTGAGAGCATACACAAGAAAATTGTAATTAAACTTTAAAAATGGAGGCAGCTCTGGGTTAGCGGATGGCACTGAATAGTTAGAAGTAGATTGGATTTCTGGCTCTCCAGATTATCATGTGTGACCTTGGGCAAGTCATCCCACTGCTTTGGGCCTTGGTTACCCCTTCTCTGTAAAATGAGGCAGTTGGATTTGATTGCCAAGGTTTTCTCTAGCTCCAAATCTGATGCTCTTATGAAAATTAAGGCTCGTTAACATTCCATCTGTATTTATAGTTTGGACTGTGAAGTGTCAGAGATGTGCTGAACACTTGACAAACATTTCACTTAGAGGAATTAAAACTCTTTTAATCCCATTCAGTACAAGGAGAAATCAAGTTAATTGTTCTGCTTGATTGTCCTTCTTGGATTGTGAAGAAAAAGAGCAGAAAAATCTTGAAGGTTTTATTTTTGAGCCCAACTTCTGTAAGTTCGTTGTTGTTATCTAATCATTTTTTTCTACTCCAGGCTTTTGAAGAAAGGGAGGGATGAGGAGGTTTGCCTTCAGAATCCCAAAGCCAGGGATAAACGGCTACCTTCTCTCGGATTCAGGAAAACCTGTGTTTGAGTACAACTTCAGCTAGTAGCCATGTGATCCTGGGGTAGTCCATGACTTCTCTGGGCCTCAAATTCCTTATCTGTAAAATGAGGGTGGAAATCAATGACCTGTAAATACATGATCTGATGAATGGAAGCACCCAAAGAGGCTAAAAAAAGAACTGAAATGACAACCAAACAAATGGCTCAACTGCGTCCACAAGTCTAACTGCCTAGGGAAATTACACAGGACAATTCAACAAAACCACCCACAGAGCACGAAGGCCTACTACTTATCTGTTCTTCTGGGGAAAGTGAATTGTGCTTTCCTTTGCTGTGGGTGAGGGCTTGAACATTAAAAAAAAATCTATTCATACAAAAAAAAAAGCCTGCATCTCCTTTTGTTTTCTCTAGAGAGTTGTTTTTTCTAGCTACCTGTGAAACTAGAGGTTAGGGCAACTGAGCGAACCTCATCCTGTTACTGTTCTAGGATGTTGCTGGATTCTTTGGCTTTTGTTTTTAAGCCAGCTGTCCTCCAACACCTTCCCCCCAGTCTGTTGGCCTTGGTTCTTTTATAGCTAAAAACCTTGCCTAGACCTATTTCAGTTAAAAGTGTCTCTTAGAAATTTATTTTTAACCCTTTGTAGTCTGAACACAAATTCTTTATACCCATTTCCATTGAAGATCAACTATTATGTTTTCAAGAACATGCTTATTTGACAGTATTTATCATGTTTATAACAGTGTTTATAATATCAGTTTTAGAGAACTGCTGCTGCGTTTTCCACGTAAAGGTATGTTTGTGGTGTTAAGCGGAGTGTGCCTGTGTTCAGGTCTTAACGAAAGACCAGTGCTTGTTTGCGTGGGGAGCGTCAGGGCGTTTTTCAGAAGCGAACATGAGTCACCATTGTAGGTGGCACCTCATCTATGTCTGTCATGGTTTCGAGGACTGTATACCTTGATCGACAGGTGTCAAATCTCAACTAAAAGTAACAGGCATTAAGTAGTTTTCATTGTTCTTAATTACTTGTCATCCAGGGAGTTTGGATTGCTTCTTCTCTTGCTTGAGAGGATTTCACTAGTTGTGGATTTTTGTTGCTAGATTCTTGCAGGTTATATCTTTGAAGTGAATTCTTTTATTTTTTGAAAAGGGAATGTAATTTTGAGATCTAATCTTTTTTTGTTTTTAAAGAATATGTATTTTGTCCAACTATGACTTTCCTCTGATTTTGAAAAGCGTGATGATACTTTGATTTTTTCATAATGTTTGAAGAATTTTTAGAAACAGTTCTATAGTTTTTATGACCTTATGCTTTGGTGAAAGAAAACACTTCTATTCCTGGTGTCCTTTGAAGTGTCTTTGTTTGTAGACCGTTGCCTTGTGTACTGTAGGCTCTCTTTAGGTTCTCGAATACTGTCTGGCTGTTTATTTTTCCGTTCTGGGCTTTCACTTAATCTGCTTGTGTTCCCAAATCTGCACAACCTTTCATTGCTTTTCCAAAGCTGTCGCTGCGTGAGGTTATTCTCTTGTTCCTCGTGTGTTGATCTGTGAGTGGTTTTGTTGAATTGTCCTGTGTAATTTCCCATGGCAGTTAGACTTGTGGACGCAGTTGAGCCATTTGTTTGGTTGTCATTTGAGTTCTTTTTTTAGCCTCTTTGGGTGTTTTCATTCATCAGATCATGTATTTACAGGTCATTGATTCCCACCCCCTCATTTTACAGATAAGGAATTTGAGGCCCAGAGAAGTCATGGACTACCCCAGGGTCACATGGCTACTAGTTGAAGTTGTACTCAAACACAGGTTTTCCTGAATCCGAGTCTAGTGATCTATTATACCATCATCTCTCAATTATTTTAGCATGTTTATAATCTTTTAAATTTTTCCTTTTTAACTTCTATACTATTATTAATGCTCCAACTTGGATTTGCACGTTTTATTTCCTACTCATGTATTTGTCTAGGCATAGATATAATAAAAGTACCCAAGGTGTGGGCTGGATTTGCTTGGCCAGTTGTGAGGCTTTGGACTGTCTGAGAGGTAGAAGAGGGCCTCTGTCACATTGTCCCTGTGGTCTTGTTGGGAAGGGAAGGAAATGGCAAGTTCCTCTGCTTTTCAGAGGATCTGAGAGAGCAGTTTTGAGGATAGAAGGGAGAGAAGGATTTCTCAACCCTTAGCACACATATCTTTTCTTATGTGGGACAGCTGGGTTACAGGCAAGCACTGTTAGAACATCTCCCCTAGCAGGCTGCCTGTGAGGCCAAGTGCGAGGAGTTCTCGTGTCTCCAGTCACTGATAGTGGGCTTTGTTGGGTCAAGGAAATACAGAACTCCCTGAGCTTTGATCAGCACAAGGTAGATGAGGATCAGAAGCAACCCCTTTGTTCACCTCTGGCTTTTGGAGGGCAGCCCGCAATTTCCCAGATGGAGTCATGGTATCCCACCCAGTAGGACTCTTCTTGGACCAAGCACACTGGGTTGTGAAGTCATGGTCTTTTTTATGGCACTTTTTAACATTCTTTCGACCTCTTAATTGTGATTGTTAAGCTTTTCTGGGAAGTGGTGGTGATCATTCTTTTTATCAGGCGTATTTTTCAGTCAGCAGCCTGTTAGAACATCTTATAATTGGATACGATGTTGCTTTCACTTCTTTATTGTTTCTTTTAATTTGGTGGCTTTTACATTAGTTCCAGACAATGGTCTGACTATGCACAGATAACTGATTCTGAAATAATTTCCACAGCAGTAGCTGATTATTTCCTATTAAGATACTTCATTTGTTTGGTAACATTTGTTGCCAAGGTTTTCTCTAGCTCCAAATCTGATGCTCTTATGAAAATTAAGGCTCGTTAACATTCCATCTGTATTTATAGTTTGGACTGTGAAGTGTCAGAGATGTGCTGAACACTTGACAAACATTTCACTTAGAGGAATTAAAACTCTTTTAATCCCATTCAGTACAAGGAGAAATCAAGTTAATTGTTCTGCTTGATTGTCCTTCTTGGATTGTGAAGGAAAAGAGCAGAAAAATCTTGAAGGTTTTATTTTTGAGCCCAACTTCTGTAAGTTCGTTGTCTCTGTGTAAATGTTAGCTATTATTATCTTTGTAGAATCTCTCTGCTTCATTAATCGAATAGAGGTTGGAATGTAATATGTAATCTTTTCTGCTTATGCTAATCATGAGGGGTATAAGAAGATATAATGAGAAAGAACCCTCTCAAATGATGTTTCTTGTTGGTTTGGGGCATATAATAAAATCATCTTCATTCTCTCTTGAAGGAAATTCAGTAAATCCTCCTTCCATTTAGTTAGTCACAATTTTGTTCTGTCTTCTAGTCTGATTATAGCAAAAAAGTTAATATGGTTCAGTTTTTCCACTGGCTTATAAACTCACTGGATAAAGAACTCAGACTTAAAGTATCAGTAATTAAGTATTTGTGGATGGCCTAGAGCACCTGGAAAGTGGGACCGCATTGAGAATTAAACATCATTTTGTATTTTTCTTTGTTTTGTGGGTAGCCATGACCAAAGAAGCATCAGCTGGTGGCCAGCGTGTTTGTTGTGAGCGCCACCTGTCCTCATGTGGAGCTGGGCTGTCCTCAGCAGGTACACTCTGTTGCTTGGACTGAATGTACTTGGAGGTCTGGCACCTTGGCGAGCACTTGTTCTCCAAATCCCAGTGAGGCATGACTACACTTTGAAGAGATGTATCATGTCACAACCCTTATTTTACGTTTGTGTTAATGGGATTTGTGTTTGAGCTTATGTCTCAGATTTATGATGAAACTTATTCACAGTGGACTTTTCAATGAAATAACTTATTTGATTGCAAATAAGATGATCAATGTTTATATTCCATAGCGGATGCTCAGAAGGAGAAGGAGACTTCAGCGGCTGAGATCCAGACACTTTTGTCAGAAAAACAGCAAGTCACAGCAGACCTGAACTCCATGGAAAAGTCTTTCTCTGACCTCTTCAAACGACTAGAAAAACAGAAGGAGGTTTTAGAAGGATATCAGAAGGTGTGGCTAACCTGAAATAGAGCAGATGTAGAATTTTATGCTTATCTGTCATCAGACAGCTGGTAGATTGTGCTGTTATTAATCCACCTCCTTTGTCCTATTTTCACCCTGGTGATTCTGGGTTTATTTAAAATGGGTCTGTCCTGGATTGATCTCTGGGCTAGCAGAATCCTGAAGTAGATTGGCAGAAACTTTCCGTAAAACATTGATCACTGACTCTAGGGTGGCCTTTCCTTTTAGTAAAGACATGTTACCTTTTAAGTATAGGTGTTCCAATATTTGGTTTAAGTAAAAACATTGTTTTGCATATTTACATTTATAGGATTTTCATTAGTAGAAAGCTTATCCTGTACCCACCCATGTTCCGTTGGGAAGTAGAGAAGGCAGGTTAGCAAGGCACAGAAACACAGCTGGAGGGACCCTGGTCATCTCCTGCCATCCTCTGGGGTTGCATAGAAAGGAAGTCACTGAAGAATTCAGGCAGTGCTGGGAGGCTGGCAGCTCCTCCAAAAGACAGAGCTTGGTGGTAGGACATCTTGTTCCTACAGAGCCTTTCCTTTTTGGCTTTTATGCCTTGTCTGTGCTTCTTTGAGAGGCTGAAGCCAAAAGTCTGTGGCTTCTGAAGTCACCTCTGGCCCCTGCTTTGAGATGAGTGCTCACTCCTCAGTCAGTGTTGTTTGCCTCTTTTTTTTTTTTCCCTCTTCCCATAGAGTTACTGGAGTGCGTTTAGGCAGATGGTCTTCACTCTGTATAAACTGGCCCATGAACTTTTTGGTTCCTTTTTAGAATGAAGAAGCATTGAAGAAATGTGTTGAAGATTATCTAGTAAGAATTGAAAAGGAAGAGCGGAGGTACCAAGCCCTGAAGGCTCATGCAGAAGAGAAGTTAAACCTGTAAGTGCTGCAGCACTGGGAATTTAGGGGAAGGCCCAGGGCAGAGAGCCTGGGATCCTCATGTCACCTGCACATTAAACTCTTCTTTATATTCAATAGAGCAAATGAAGAAATTGCCCAGGTTCGAAGCAAAGCGAAAGCTGAGACTCTGGCTTTACAAGCCAATTTACGAAAGGAACAAATGAGAGTCCAGTCACTAGAGAAAAGCCTGGAACAGAAAGTAAGCTCCCTCTCGGGGGGTGCTTGCCCTTCGAGAATCAGACGCTTGTGTCGAGTTGAAATATCAGCCCTGAGAGTTCTCTGCTTAGAAAGCTGAGAATCAGGCTGTATGAAGTGACCTCCTCAGGGTTGCCGGTGGGAGGGGTGGGGCGTGGCAGGTGTGCAGGGTTTGGGGAGGGCAGAAACTGTTTGGCTTTTGGCCCTGTGTCTCACACAGGCAGCCATACGGTAAGCACCCGATAAATGCTTGTTGAATCAGTGGGGTGGGGCAGAGCTTGGGAGGTGGCCCAGGTGGGGATCCTGAGATCTTTAGTCCAGGTCAACAAACATTTATGAAGGTTCCACCATGTTTGGTCTACTGTGCTAAATGTTTGGGATATAGAAACCAAAAAGTGAAAAGGCATTTCTTGCCTTCAGGGATAAGTAGCTCTTTGCCTGTTCTGGCAGAACGCCTTTTCAGACTGGTAGGAATAATTTTCTCTGGTGAGGTTAGGAGTAGGAAGAGAGACTGAGCAGGGAAACTGAACCAGGTGTCACAAACTGAAGAGAAAGTTGGTAAGAGGAGAGTCTTGGAGCAGGGAACTGGGGTTATTTTGTCCCCCCCTGGGTGGGGGAGAGCTAATACAAGGAGCAGCATTTGCAGTAGGTTTTAGAATTGCCGTATCCCACAAAAGAGGAACAGAGTGTCCATCCCTGGAGATAGGTGAGAGAAGGCTGGCCTGCCACGTGGCGGGGGGTGGTGGTTGTGAGGAAAGCACAGGCTTGTGCAGATGGAAGGAGCTGATACTACCACAGTAGACTCTGTCTTAGAGATGGAGTTTCATCCTTTGAGTCTTTGAGATTTAGTTTTCAGAGCAACATGGGTTCCATTTCTTACAGGTGATTTGTTCCTAGTTTGGCTGTGTGTGTATTCCCTACCTCTCTTGAATTTGTGGTTGAAATCTTTTTTTTAAAATATGTTTTATGGCTTAGACGACTAGTACTTGGGTATAAGGACGGTGTTATGTTGTGTTATGACCATGTCCAAATCATAAAGCACTTTGTACAGACTGCTGTAATTTTAATTTACTTTTCTTTTCTTCCTTTGTAGACTAAAGAAAACGATGAATTAACGAAAATCTGTGATGACTTGATTTCAAAGATGGAAAAGATCTGACCTAGGAATTTTGAATTGTTCCCTTCTCTAGTCCTTGTTTCAGTGTAGTCAGTTATGTATATGTCATGTTTGGGCGTCACGTGCACTTTCTTAACCTCTGTCCATTGTTGCAGTTATACTAAAGTGTATTTTTTTTACTTAGTAAATTGAACTGTTTTTAAAAAAATGTGCTTGAATAAAGATAGACAATTCTTCAAACTGTCCTTTTTTGTTGTTTTTTTGAAAATTCAAAATTAGGTTTTTCTAACTTCATTTAGCAGTTTACAAGGCTTACATGAAGAGCTAAATCTCTTAGGGGTTTGTAATCTTTTCAAATACCTTTTTATTCCATGGTTGAACTAGAACAAATTTCACTCAGATCTTTTAAGAATAGTCCCAGCAGGAGCAGCTAGGTGGTGCAGTGGATAGAGCACCAGCCCTGGAGTCAGGAGGACCTGAGTTTAAATCCAGCTTCAGACACATAACACTTAATAGCTGTGTGACCCTGGGCAAGTCACTTAACCCCAACTGCCTCACCAAAAAGAAAAAAAAAGTCCCCACAGGGCCATCTAGAGGGTAATTAGAATTGTAATAATTCCTTGATCTTTTTCTTTTTAAAAATTTTAGAATCAAGTACTTTGAAAATTGTTTAAAATCATTCTTATGTATCTTTTGTTTTAAAATCAGTCATTTCTGAATATATTCCTTTTCCTTCCCTGACCTCACAAACTGTTTTTTGTTTAAAAAAAAAAAACTTTTTAAGAGAAGAATGGGGAAAGAGCCTTAGTAAAACCAGATTCATTTTTTTTCCAGCTCCTTTAGAACCAACTTTGATCATTTTGATGTAATAACTTCTTACCTAGTCTTCTTGTGACTCCTCTCTATCCCCTGACTTATCTTGCATACCATTGTCAGACTCATTAAAGCAGGACTGATCTTGTTCTGCTCACTTTGAGTGATTGTTGTCTTCAGGAATAAGGTATAGGTTCTTTATGTGGCATCTGAGGCTCTCTAATCGGGCTCCAGTATACCTTTCCAGCTCTCTTAATCCCCTCGATGGATGTTTATTCCAGCCAGTCTGAACTACTGTCTTTCTTGACTGTGCTCTCTATTTTTCTGACTCTGCCCAAACTGTTCTTTGTTTCACCTTATATTTGCTTCCCCTTCCCCCTATTCCTCCTGCCTGTGTTCCTGCTACTTCTTAGTCCTAGAATGAATGCCCTCCTTTATATAGAGAGAAATGAGGTCTTTTCAGGAAGGACAGTGAGTGAGTGAAAGGACTTAGCATTAGACCAGATCCATGGACTAGCTGATAAGAGAACTCCACACTACCTATTTCATTAATTAATCTTTTTCTTGGGCAGGGGTGGGGTGGGAGGAGAATGAGGCCTTTTAGAAGATCCTTGACACACTAGCTGTGTGACCCTAGGCAAGTCACTTAACCCCAATTGCCTAAAATAAATCCTTCAGAAAAAATAAAAGTTGAAGGGACATGTGAGTGAAATCAATCTGTAAAAGAAATGGTAAAGCTGTAAGGAAGAGAATTAAATGAACATCTCTTAGAGAAGGGTTCCCACAAATGAATGTTTGAATTAGAGCAGTTGGCTTGGGCAGGGAAGATTCCAAAATCTTAGCTGGAAGGAGGGAATGTTTTTATTTTAAGTCATAAAAATAAAATTTAAAAATAAAGGACTAGGGAAGAGGTCAAGGTTTCAGGAGGTTGAGATTAGAGTAGGGCAGGCAAAACCAAACAGGAAAGAACAAGGGGCTGATTTAAAAGAAGGAAGAGAAAATACACTTAATGGAGAGCAAAATTATAATCCTGAACGTGCCTGGGTTAAGTCCTGTAGTGAAAAAGAATAGGAGAATTTATGAGAAAGTTGCTGCATCCAAGGAACACTAGAACATAGTGTGAAAAACAAGGGATTGGAACAAAATTGTTGAAAGCATAATGTCTGATAAGGTGACAAGTTTTCCACAGAGAAATGGTGAAGCTGTATATTGCTGGACACGATGAATGATGAAACAAACTGCAATGATGGGGAAAATTCAATATTCAAAACTTGCAGTCTCCCTCTCTGTTGAAAGAGCATTATGTTTTGTTATCTGGAGAACTAATAGTAATCACTGAGATTAAACTGAGTTCATCTGACTTTTAATGCCTTCATTTGGTGTTATTGTAATTGTCATGGTTTCCTGCTGACCATTCATAGTGGGGAGGGGCAACTGGGTGACAATCAATACAGTGCTGGGCTGGAGTCCAGAGTTCAAATCCAGCCTCAGGCACTTGTTAGCTGTGGGACCCTGAGCAAGTCACTTAACTCTGTTTGCCTCAGTTTCCTAATCTGTAAAATGACTGGAGAAGGGAGTGACAAACCATTCCAGTATAGTGTCTTTGCCAAGAAAACCCCAAATGGGTTCATGAAGTTAGACAATTGAACCACAAAGTCAACGTCCCACCAGGATCCCTATGTACACTTTAGTGGCCCTCGTTCTTGTTTGAGTTTGACACCACTGATTCAGGCAACCTGGAGGTCCCACAGATTCCCAAGGGTTAGTCTTAGATTTGAAGGAGTCTATGAACTTGGTGGTGGTGGTGGGGATATTTTCAGTCTCCTCTAACTTACATTTAGCATTTCCTTCAATTAGGAATGTAGTCAACAAACCCAGGCAACCTTAGGCTTTACCAGCACATCAGAGAAGTCTATGATGCAGATTCCCCAAACCAGTTAAACCCCATTTCTTGTGCTTTGGTTTTTTTTTTTAAGGCAATTGGAGTCAAGTGACTTGCCCAGGGTCACACAGCTAGTAAGTGTCAAGCAGTTGGTCTGAGGCTGGATTTGAACTCGGTCCTCCTGACTTCAGGGCCAGTGCTCTATCCACTGCGCCACCTAGCTGCCCTCCAAGGTGCAGAGAGGTTGACTTGCCAAAATAACCCAGGGAATATATTAACAAATGTGTGTCTCCAGCCCGGGTTCACTGGATCCAAATTCAGTGTTATTTGGGTGTTTGGTAATAGTTGGCAAATGAATAAAAATAGAACTCACTTCCTACCTGATGCCATAGTATCTTTCTACAAGCATATTGCAAAGGAATAGACTTCCCATGAGAGAATTTGTTGATCAGAGACAGAGGGTTATCTGCCTGCAGTAATTGAGGAAATGGGCATTGTGAGATATATATTCCAGGTTTTAGAAGGGTAAATAGCAGACAAGTCAGTGGTTTTTGATCCATGTGAGAACGGATTGTAAAGAATTCCCAGAGCCCAGGTGTAGCTGACAAAGCCAGGTAGAATGCAAGGTCCTCAAAGCCAAAGGACTCTTGTTTACGTCTTTGTATCCTGGCACCTAGCACATAGTGCTTTGTATATAGTAGGTGCTGAATAAATGCTTTATTCGGTAGATTTCTGAGGTGTAGATAGCTCCTTGACAGCTGACATCTGAGTTCCCAAAGAGACCCAGACATCCAGGTCTGCTATCCTGAGCTGTGAGTTGTCCTGCACATGCAGAGCGTCTCGCTACTTGGTTTCTATACATTTGTGCCTGCTCGTTCCGGTGGACATTATGTGTATTGGTGGGAGAGTGTGACAGATTTATAGGTAGAGTGCTGTTTTAAATATTTAAATATTTCAAATATTTCAAAGACTGTCTTCTTGTGCTTAGCACGGGACCAGCCCACTTCATTTTTCCAAATTCCCAGTGACATCCCTTAAGCCACTTACCGTACACAGGGAATCACCGTACATAAGCAATGCAGAAAAGGTTTAGGCCAGCACCTTACACCATGTACCACAAAAAGCTCCAGATGGACCCTCGACCTGTATACACATAAATACATATATGTATTTATATATTTCTTGTGTTAGAATGTAAGGTCTTTGAGAGTAGATATTGTTTCATTCCTTGTATCTGTCTCCAGTGCCTGGCACAGTACTTGTCACTGTTTAATAAAGGTGGCTAATCAATAATTAAATGTTTAATGCTTTTTAAAAACTGGTTGATTGGAACTCTGCCTTTATTTTAGTTTAATGCACCTGGGATTTCTGGATGTGAGATGAATCTTTTTCCATATGCTTGGACAACCCTTACTGCGCCCTTGGTTTATCAAGGGGTCACCCCAGTATTTCTTTCAAATTATCCTTGCACCGGCCGGGGTCTCCGTGCTTTGTCTCCTACTGAGACCAGGCAGCCAGGTTCATACTTACCACTTCGGAGCCCACCCGGATACATGAAAGGACAAGTTGATCTGGAGGTGTTCAACTGATTTATTAAGCAATAATCATTATAGGTTTTACTCTTATCGGAAAAGGTTAGAAGGAAGAAGTGAGGGCGAGCCCAGGCAAGAGTGAGCAGTAGAGAGAGAGAGAGAGAGAGAGGAAGAAGAAGGCCCTATATCCCTTCTGCTAAACGCCCCCCCCCCCATGGGGGAGAACAGCTACGTGATACTGCGCTGTGGCTAACGGAGACGTGGCAGTAGCACAAAGCTTCGCCGTCTCTTGACTGTGTTACGTCACTACCAGTATTGCAGTCGTGGCGCCTCAACCCGATTCGTAAGGACACGTCATCCAGCAGAGGGGCTAAATGGCCCCCAACAACTCCCCCTTTTTGTTTAATCATGTCGGGCCCTCGGATGGAGAACCAAGAGGTCAGCTTTGACCTGCCACGCATGTAAGTATGTCACATGGCGGACTCCCACCAGGAACACAGTTGTGTTCACTGGCAAGGCTTGTGGGCCAATAGCATTGGTTAAGTTGCACTGCTCGGTTTGTATATGGAATACTGGATGGCCGAGCTCCGTCCCATTCACTGTGGCCTTCACGCGGCTCTTGTTGCACACCAAGAATCCATAACCACGAGGCCCAATCGCCTGTGCCTGAAACCTATACCCCATCATGTCACAGTTTTCCTGGGGCCGGGAGTTAGTAGTGTAATTACTAGCATCCACCCCAAAGTATGCACGAAACTGTTGAAACGTGGGGTCCTTACAAGAATTTGCAGAAAGCTTACACGTAAGCACATAGTGAGGAATTCATCGACACATTCTGAACCATGGCAGTCGCAACCTTCCAGACCCCAGCATGAAGGATTCCGTGGTAACTGAGTACCGGTTCTGCCAGTTCCATGCCCACCTTGAGGTGACCCTTTATTACCCATGCCCCTACTCTAACTCCCAATGTGTCATTCCACCTCGGGTCTGCCTGGTATCCTTTGGCAATATAACTGGTGCATGGGAGGGTGTCATGACAGCGGGCAAAAGGCGGATGTAAAGGCGTTTGATCTCCCATATGGCACGGCCTATAGATCGGCTTAGATCCATTGCCATAATAGTCACAAAGCACGCCTCCCATTGTCAGGTTAGTTTCTCTAGAGTGTCCTCAGCTATTGTTCTGGTAAGGGTGCAGGGTCCAAATATCCATATGTCCTGCCAAGAGACACAGGTGCTGTGTACAGCTGTTCAGGTCATCTTTTGCTTCAAAGGTTTTTTTCTGCCATGGTGACACACACCGGGATACCTCGCACAGTCCAATTCGCTGTCCGATTTTCCTTTATTGTGGGCAAGATAAGCTCAATAAGTGGTGGCTTAGAAGCAAGGAGGCATTACCTGCCAATAGTATCTCTGGTGTCTCTTCTTCCAATGTGGTCATTTGTAATTGACCTCCAGGCACCACTACCCATCTTTCTGTATCTTCCTTCAGGTCGGTTGCAGTTCGTAGGGACAGATGACTTAACACGAGGCTGACGAGCAAGAATTGTTGAGCCAGGACAGAGAGGTGCCAACACCAGGGTGCCCGTCATCTCTTCTGGTTCCTCCGTCTGCCACGTCTTCTCCATGCTGGTTTTTTCCTCTCCAGCGGGATCAATGTGTTTCATCCACCAGGCTGGGACCCATCTCTGACCACCTGTTTCATGTTCATCCGTAATACAAGTAAACCCTGGTCCCTCCAGCAGGATCTGAGAAGGCCCCTGCCACTTCCCTGCCTGGTCTCTCCACATTATGAACTTTTTCTCTTGGGGTGCTTGAAGCACGGTTTTTTCAGAAGACGTGTTTGCAGGGTGTGTCATTAAGAGCCCAAAGTGCTTCATGGCTGGGGTGAGGGATGTATCCCGATCGAAGCACAAAAAATTGTGAGTGAAAAGGGCCATATCAATGTTCACTTTGGGACAGCCATCGTCCTCGGCAGCCACCACCAATTCCCCCTTTTTGTTTAAAAAGGAGAGTCTTTAAAGTGTGGTTAGCACGCTCTACAACGGCCTGGCCAGTAGGGTTATAAGGAATGCCCATAACATGATGGATACTGAAACGGAGGCAGAATTGAGCAAATTGGGAGGAAGTGTAAGCAGGCCCATTGTCTGTTTTAAGAGAAGCTGGAAGGCCAATGGTTGCAAAACACCTAAATAGGTGGGATATGACGGCCTGGGTAGTTTCTTTCCGTGCTGCCGTGGCAAGAAGGAAGCCAGAGAAGGTGTCTACAGATACATGCACGGCAACCGGCCCTACATGGGTCACATCCATTTGCCACAGTATATTAGGAGCATGTCCTCGGGGATTCTTGGCCTTCGACTGTGGCAGGGGGAGATATGTCACACAACGGGCACAGGAGCAGACAATGCCGCGAGCCTGTTCGTGGGTAAGGCCGTAAAGCTGGCGCAATGAAGCAGCTGGTAGATGGAGAAATTGATGTGCCCTGAGGGGGCTGCTGTTAAGAGGCATAGAGGAAACGGCGTCTGTTAGAGCATGATACGCAATATCATTGCCTTCAAATATGGGACCATAAATAGGTTGGTGGGAATAAACATGTAATATGTACACCGGATTTGTCCAGCCCCAAAGGGCCTTTTGCAGCTGACGAAGCAATGTAATTATGGGGTTTTTTTCTTGCAGTAGCAAGGCATCCTCTATACGCCTGGTCACTCCTACTGCGTAATGGCTATCAGAGATAATATTAATAGCTTCGGGGAACTGCTGACAGGCGTAAACAATTGCTTGCAGCTCATTTTTCTGGGTCGAAGATTGGGGAATATCAAGAACCTTAATACTTCTTCGACCCTCATGGTATATAGAGGCTCTTTCCTTATTGGCATCTGTGAAAACATTTGGGCCTTTCACAGGTTCCATTTGAACAACACGGGAAGGTGTCATTAATGTGAATGGTTGCAAGAGAGGGGGCAGTAAGGAGGAAGTCTTAAAATCTATCGCTGCCCACTGGGTGCACAAAAACCAAGGGTAAGACTCCTGGACCAGCAAGGCAAGCTCAGCAGAGGATAACGGAGGGTGAAGGACAGGCGTCCTTCCGCTGAGGTGCGTGGCCCCTTGAAGGGCCTGCAATGCAAACTGGCCTATTAGTTCATTTCTGTCGGGTAAAGAGGTTGATCCTCTTTTCACATACATAAATTCTTGTGTATTACACCCCTGATGTATAATGCCATAAGGAGGTTCCTCGTTCAGGACAGTCACCTCCAAAGGCTGTTGAGGCTCCTATAGGTAAAGGAGCGGGCAGCTATCTGTATGATCCTTTGGAGAGCCTGTAAAGCCTCAGGGGTCCACTGTCGAGGGGACTGCAGATTGGAATCCCCCGTTAATATGCCACAGAGAGGTGCCATGAAGGAGAAAGGTACTGGCACTTTGTTCCTAAGCCATTGAATCTGTCCTATTAGTTTTTGAAATTTGTTTAGGGTGTCAACACTCTTAGCGTCAATCTTAGGAACTTCTAAAGTGATGACGAGGTCTCTCATAGTATCACCCAAATATTTAAATGGTGGAGAGGTTTGTACTTTATCTGGGGCTATGTGTAGGCCATAGGAGGCCAGAGCAGAAATAACTTGCTTCTCCAAGCTTGCCAGAGCGACAGCCTGTTGAGAGGCGAGCAAGATATCATCCATATAGTGAAGAATGACACTTTGTGGCCATTTTTGTCTTATAGGTTCTAGAATGACTCCCACAAAGTATTGACATATGGTGGGACTATTACACATGCCTTGCGGGAGCACCTTCCAGTGATATCTTTCGTCAGGGCCCGCATTATTACTTGAGGGCACAGTGAAGGCAAATCGGGGGGGGGGAGTCCTGTGGTGCCCATGGGATGGACAAGAAACAATCCTGAATATCTATGATAGTTATGGGCCATCCTTTCGGGACCATGTTCGGGGAAGGTAACCCCGGCTGCAATGCTCCCATGGGTTGTATTGCTCTGTTAACCTGTCTCAGGTCAACAAGCATTCTAAATTTGCCTGACTTCTTTTTTATAACAAACACAGGACTGTTCCAGGGACTTGTGGTTTTCTCTATGTGGCCCTTCTTTAACTGTTCTGCCACTATTTGTTTGAGTGCCTGGGTCTTTTCTGCAGTTAGGGGCCATTGAGGGACCCAGACCGGTGTAATGTTCTCGTTACTTGAGGAGGGCTGCCTGGGTCATACTCACCTGCAGTCTTCAGGCGTCCCCGGATAACGAAGGAGTGGAGTCGACAGAGAGGTGTAATTTCAAACAGTTTGTTCAGCCATTAGCTCAAGCGAGTAATGCTTCAACTAACTTAATACAGGAAGAGCTGTCCCTATTATCCCCTGTGAGAAGCCCGCCTGCCCAGGCGAAGCCCCATGGAGGGAGGAGGTTCCCTGGGTATTCAGCACACCTCGTTGCAGCACCCTTCCCACTTCCTCTTGGCATCAGCCTTCCTCACCTCCAATCCGGCCCCTTCCTGGTTCAGCATGTCCCTCACAATCATGTCCCTCACAACTGGGTCGGAGGAGTTATATACTTTCTCAATGGCCCCTATCAGAAATGCGCCTCTGGGATGTACACTGCAGCCTTTAAAGTATCTCGTCCCCAGAGGCAGTAATTCAGCCTATCTATAACCAAGGGGCTAAAGGTACCTTGTTTTCCTGCAAAATTCCAAGGTAATGGCCAATTCGACAATTGAGCAATCTGTGTACCCCCAACTCCCCGTACTTGGGTGTCAGCCTGTTGTAAAAGCCACTGCGGGGGCCACATGTGGGATGGAATAACCGAGGGATCAGCACCGGTATCTGTAATACCTCGAAAGGGTCAGCCGTTCACCATTAGAGTAGCCCAAGGTTTGCCATGCTCAACATGTTGCATCCAGTCTACCTCTGGGGTCTCGTGGATCAATGGCAATGCCTTCGCAACCACATCTCCCTTATCTATAAGCACAGTATGATCTCTGACATTGGTGACTAAGATTTTTCTGCCTTGGCGGGTGAGCACTGTTGTATGAACTATCAGAGGAGTATAATTTGTTGTTCCCACCACCAAGGCGGCCGGCCAGTCAGAGGGGAGGGGAGCAGTAGGCATTAGGACTGTGTCTCTTGGTTCCACTCGGCAGAATTACCCAGCCCTAAGGGGTTGCCCGAGGAGGGAAGGAGTCGCTGGTATTCTCTCAGCAATGACGGGGTTGGAGTCGGGGAACTTTGCGTTACAGGGAACGCTTGCGTCCCTGGGGTGTCCCATTGTTTGATCGGGTAGGGGCTCTCAAGGGGCCCCCTTGCCCGTTTCCCAAGGAGGTCTTCCTACATTCTTTTGAATAATGTCCTGGCTTGCGGCAATTGTAACAAATCACTTTTGGTCTAGCTCCGCTTTTACACTGTGCCTTCACATGCCTCGGTTTTCCACACCCATAGGACACCCGGTTCTCCCGTCGTGTGCCTCGGCCTTGGCCTTGTAGGCCTTTGATTATCCCAGCGGACAAAGCCGCAGTCAAGGCGTCCATTTGAAAGGCAGCAGAACCGACATGCTCACATTTCCTTATCATCTCTTCTATCCAGCTTCTGAGTCTAGAGTCACTAGCACCTTTTGACAGGTAGCATTCGCATTCTCTCTGGCCAGTCTCTGTGTAATCAGGCCAGCAGCTTCTGCTTGTCCTATCAGTTTCATTGCAGCTGCCTGTAGGCGCGCAACGAAATCGGAAAACGGCTCAAACGGTTTCTGTCTAATTTTTGTGAGCGCAGGCGTTGCCTTCCCGGATGGCTGTATCTTTTGAAAAGTTCTCTGAGCCACCTGGCTGACCGCAGCATAGACTGTGGCATCAAATTTCAACTGCTCCTCATTAGTTTCATATTTGCCCACCCCCACAATTTTCTGCCAATCTGCCTGAGGGGTACGGCTCTGCATATCCCGAACAAAGGTCTTAGCAATGTCCGCAAAAGCGGTCATCCACTGGAGAGATTCCCCGGGCTTTAAAACTACCTTAGCTAACGTTTTCCAGTCATTGGGAGTGAGGATTGTACTACGAGCTAGCAAGGCTAACAGTTCCTTTACATAAGGGGAGTCAATCCCGTATGACTCAGCTGCCTGTTTCAGTTCCTTCAGCTTCTTCCACTCCAAGGGGGCCCACGTGCGTCCTTGGTCGCACGCATCTAGCCACTCCCTGGCGTCCTCATCCCCTTCTTCCAGAGCCTGCCTACAAGCTTGGGCTAAGAGGGAGGCTCCGCCTGGATCCCAATGGAGGCGCTGAAGGGGAAGGCCTAAGCCATTAGGGCGCGGAGGAAACGTGTCCGAATGCCCCTCCTCCTCCCTTCCGTCCTCACCCACGGCCATTTTCCCACCTTGTTTTCTTCGCGTACCCCACCCATAGGAGAGCTTCCTGTTTTTGCTCTTGTAGGTTCCGCCGGAGTCGGCTTTTCAGGACTTTCCGGAGGCAGCCCGTTGGGATATTCCAGCTCTCTCCCTTTTGTTTGTGCCTCTGCGTCCACCCTTAAAGGGTGCAGCCGAGGTCCAGATAGCTGTGTCTGTAGCACAGAATATATCAAATGATGTAAAGGAGGAACAACCCCAGGGTTGCTCTCATCAAAGGAAGCCATTTGGGAACCCACGACAGCCCGCCTTTGTAAATCGAGCCTGTTAACATGTACCCACGGGCAACATTTAAAGATTGTGTCAATAAAGGCATGGGCGTCCCTAGGTTCCACACCTAATCCTGCTCGTTTGACTAACTTCTCTACCTCCTTTCCTAACACCTCCCAATCTGAGACTTTAATAAAAGTCTGGCCCATCTTCCCTTCACGCAGAAGGGGCCTTCTTCCCCTAGTCGGACCAGCCGAACCAGGAGGACCTGGCGCTACTCTCGAGCCCCACGTTGGGCGCCACTTGCACCGGCAGGGGTCGCTGTGCTTTGTCTCCTACTGAGACCAGGCAGCCAGATTCAAAACTTACCACTTCGGAGCCCACCTGGATACACGAAAGGACAAGTCGATCGGGAGGTGTTCAGCTGATTTATTAAGCAATAATCATTACAGGTTTTGCTCTTATCGGAAAAGGTTAGAAGGAAGGAGCGAGGGCAAGCCCACGCAAGAGCGAGCAGTAGAGCGAAATAGAGAGGGGAAGAGGAAGGCCCTATATCCCTTCTGCTAAACGCCGTCCCCCCCCCCCGTGGGGGGAACAGCCACGTGATACTGCGCTGTGGCTAACGGAGACGTGGCAGTAGCACAAAGCTCCGCCGCCTCTTGATTGTGTAAGTTACTACCAGTATTGCAGTCGTGGCGCCTCAACCCGATTCGTAAGGACACGTCATCCAGCAGAGGGCTAAACGGCCCGCAACAATCCTAAAAAATTACCACTTTGAGGAGAAAGCTGCATTGTCCAAATCTGGTCACCAGATGTCACTGTTGCCTAACTTTTAAAGGCTACGCGCGGTAGATGTGAACAAACCAGAGCGGGAGAGAATGAAATAGTGGGGCACCTGAGTGGTGGTTTCCAATCAGCCTATGGCTAAACGTAGTGAGAAGAAAGATCATTGAGGCAGCTGCAGCGGAATGCCAGAAGACCTCTTCATGTACTTAGCTGTTTGACTTTGAATAATTCCCTCCATCTCTCTCTGAGCCTCCATTTCTTAATCTGTAAAAACAGGGTTAACGCCTGCCCTGTCTTCCTCTCAGCGCTGTCGTGAGGAAGCGCTTTGAAAACTGTAGAATCCATGGAAATGTGAATTCTTCTCCATGCAAAGTTTTAGCTTGTAGTTTACTCTTTCATAGAGTCATAGACTAATTCTGGAAGGGAGCTTAGAGACCACCTAGTCCGATGGTCTGCGATTGGACTGTCTACCCAATTGCATGTTCGTGATCCAGGCAATAGACCTTCATGCTCTTGGTTTTCCAACGTGTAGATTGTTAGAACAACCCCCTCATTTTAAAGAGGGCTCAGAGAGGTGAACGAACTTGCCCAAAGTCACATGGATAGCAAATGGTATTGCTCAGATTTGAACCCAGGTCTTCTGTCTTCACATACAGTCCGTTCTCCATGATCACCAGTCCCTCTACCATCCTCATTCATCTTATCATCAGCTCTCACCAGAATGATTGCAACAGCCACTTACTGATCCCTATCTCTACTTACAATCCATCCTACAGATAGATGGAGTGGTAGAGAGAGCGCTGGGCTCTGAATCAGAAAGACCTGAGTTCAAATGTGACTTCGGATACTCACTAGTTTTGTGACCTGGAGCAAGTCACTTAATCTGTTTGCCTCAGTTTCCTAATCTGTAAATTGAGGGTAAAAATAGCACTTAGCCTTCCAGGATTGTTGTGAGGATCAAACAGGACAATAATTGTAAAGTACTTTGCACAGTACCTAACAGGTATTAAGTGCTATGTAAATATTAGCTATTACATACACAGTCAGATGAATCTTAAAACAGAGGTCAAGTGGGTAATTGCCTGGCTCAGAGGCCTTCAAAGGAACCCATTGCTCCTGGGACTTCACATTTCTTTTCTTTTCTTTTTCTTTTTCTTTTTAGGCAATTGGGGTTAAGTGACTTGCCCAGGGTCACACAGCTAGTAAGTGTGAAGTGTTTGGTCTGAGGCTGTATTTGAACTCAGGTCCTCCTGACTTCAGGGGGGACTTCACATTTCTAAACCTCATTTTCCTTTTCTCTAACCTGAGGAGGTTGGATTAGTAGATGATCCTTTAAAGTCCTTCTCCTTTCTAGCATTTTGCCTTTTTTTGTATACCTAGCACCTCATACAGTGCCTGTCACAGTAGACTGGCAAATGTTTAACAACCAGCTTTCTGAACACATGTTTAAGTTAAATCTGCATTATTAACATTTTTCTCCATCGCTTTATTAAGTCTAGATAATCAACTACAACAACAAAAGTAAATCAAGCCCTAACAGCCTTTGCTGATTTCCAGAAGATACATACTCACACTGAAAATTTAACAACCAGCTCCCATGAATCAGTCTGACCTGACTCCAGCACCCCTGGATGTGGTCCACTTCATTACTGTTCTGTTATCCCTTTCCCATTTTCACCACCAATATCTTGTTTCGAATAGGTCAAATTGGAACTGTTTTAATTGTGCAGCTTAGCAAACCCTTCATGTTTTTATTCTTCCAATTTGCTGTTGATTTGATCTTTGTCCTATCAACTTGGGAACAGGCAGCTTATTCAGAAATTCCTTTTAGTCTATAATTATGCAATTCTGGTCCATTGAGATAATAGCAGTTTCATTCTTTCTGACATTATTTGCTACATTCAATACTTTCCAGCTGTCCTTAAAGAAAGCATTCATACCATATAAGCATGAGGGTCTTGTGTAATCTGTAGGACTTTGGTCTCTTTGTTTCTAGGTTCTGAGCCATGCAGTCCAACGTACTGTATGCCGTCCCAGTGTTAATAAGGCATGTGTTAAATTGATTTGGACGATCTCTTCAAGTTCTTCATGAAAATGTTGTGTCCTTGCCCTCAGTAACACATGTTGGCACACGAGCTGAAATGATCGTCATGGTCTCTTTGTTCATGTTCATTAGAAACACTTCATGGTAAGACCATTAAGTACCTCCTGAAATGTTGCTGTTGGAGGCACAATGAAACCAGCCCTGCCAACTCCTTGATTTGTTCCTCCTCCTCCTTCAAGGAGAATCTGTGAGATGTCCTCCCACTTAACTATGATTTTCCTATATCTTCTGGTTTCGTTTATAGGAAGACTCTCAGCATTAATATGATTCAGTTTTTCCAGTGGTATGTTGATTGTTGCTTATTGGGAAAAGGATTTCACATTTAGAGCAATAACACAAATTGAATTAATATTTACAGACCGCTTGAAAACGTGTGATTCTTAGCACACCATGTTCTTTCTCGTGTCCCTTGGCAGTTGTCACCACAGAAATAGAAGACCACACAGGACAGAGGGCCAATGCGAACTCCCAAGCTCTTCAGCATTTGCTCCATCCAACTTTGTATTCATACTGAACTCTCTTCCTGACCAGGAGCTCCCTGCAGGCAGGACTCATTTTATCATGTTTCCTCAGCGCTCAGCATATGTGTAGATTATATACCGTCATTATAGTAATCATTGTTCATATCAATACAGCCCAGCCAGAGGTGAGAGAGAGGTACTTCTCTCAGGGAGGTCACAATCTAGAGACAACTGGAGGAGGGTTGTTAGACTCTTTTATAGAAAATACTGACATTGAAAAGAAAGTAGCTGGATGTTTGGTGGACTTTTCTAAGCAGGTTTCATTAAGGGGGGGGGACTTGAGCTGAGTGATTTATATAGGAAGGTCACTTAATCTTTTTTTTTTTTTTGCTAGGCAATGGGGTTAAGTGACTTGCCCAGGGTCACCCAGCTAGCAAGGGTCAAGTGTCTGAGGCCAGATTTGAACTCAGGTCCTCCTGACTCCAGGATTGGTGTTCTATCCACTGCGCCACCTAGCTGCCCCTGAGGTCACTTAGTCTTACTGAGCCTGTTTCTCTGTTCGTAAAATGGGTGTAATAATTTTGCCTACCTCACAGGTTGTTCTGAGGAGCAAGTGAGATGCTATTTCCCATTTCCCCTACAAATAAGAAGCCCAGAGGCTGGTCCTTACTATGAGTCTCCAGGTTTTAGACGTAACCATGAGGGATCGGGTTTTGAGTGGGGTTGCTTTTGTCATAAGCCCCCACCAGTGTGCTTCCCACTAATAATAATTCGTACTTAATAGCTTTTCAGGTACGGAATTTACTAAGATGACATAGCAGAAATAGTTTAAGAAACATTTGCCCTTGTTGCCAGCAATCAAATAGTGCACCAAACGGAAGAGCACGAAATAAACTTGAGATATGGGCCAGGCGGAGCAGCAGAACTGACTCAGTTTATTCATCTGAGGGTACAGGATATATAGAGAAAACCTAGCCTAACTTCAAAGAGTCCTCCTCGTGAGATACTCCCCAGAACATCTGCTGAGGATGTGACAACATACATTTCCTCGTTATCATGGTTCCTAGATTGGGTTGTATTTTCCAAGGTTTTCCCAGGTGCCTTGGTGCCACCTGCATAGAGGAGTGAATGTGTAAATCTAAGGTTCAAAGAGTGAAAAGGAATGTCTCAGGAGCCTCCCTTGCAGGGGGAGATTTGGAGAACCCTGCTTCCTAAATGATTGAGCCCTGTGGCAAGAGTCAAACTCTGTCCTGGGATCTTAAACCCAGATTGGACTCTTAGAGCCGGCCCTCAACATCCCCTAAAATTCTGGGGGTATACTGTCACACAAATATACACAGGCCAAACTTAAGGTACATTGGTACATGTATGGAGAACAGTGACAAAGGGGTAACCCACAACTTATGGTCACTAGAAGTTCTTTTCTCCCTTTGCACTCATGAAGTACTCCTTAGGTATGTCTCCCATCTGAGTTCTAAGGCTGTTAATTTAAAGAAGGCCAGGCCATTTTCTGCCCCTGAATAATTTTATGCAAACACCTTTTCCACAGAGATTTGCTTTTCTATCTCTTTTACCGTCCACCTTTTCCCTGACTGTAGTCTACCCAGCCTGTTAATAAACTCACTCCTGGAGCGCTCCTGAGAGGCCGCTGAAGAAGACCCATAGGCGTGGTAGCCGGACCTGCAGGTGGGCATCTGGATTCCTGCCCCAGTGTTGAATTGACTAGCTGTGCAGTCTTGGATGTATCTACTTCCCTCTCTGGATCTCAGTTTCCCCATGTGCAACCCCTCCTCCCAACCAGGGTGTTTGTGAGACTGAAATTAGAGAGTGTTTGTGAAAGAACTATTATTAGTCATTCCATTTAAGTATGAATTAGACTGCTGGCTCCTTTCTCCTCCTCCCCACCCCTTCTCTTGTGTGATACTTGTGGTCTATGGACACAGTGCCCAGCACATAGTAGTGTTCAGTGAAACATAGTAACTGGTGCTTAGCAAAGGGTGCTCAGCACATAATAGGTGCTTAGTAAAGGGTGATCAGCACACAGTAGGTGCCTAGTAAATAGTATCAGTCAAATTGCCTGGCTTGATGTCCCTTGTGCCTGTTATTTCATCTTCTATGACAATGCCTTTGCTTAGCCCACCTCCCACATTCAGAATACATTCCTTCCTCATCTCCCCTTTTAGAATCCCTTACTCCTTCCAAAGCTCAGCCCATGTTCCACTTTTTAGAGGAAGCCTTTCACAATCCCCCTTTCCTATTTGTGTTTTCTTATTCCTCAAATAATCATGTATATTCTTATCTATTTATGTGTATAGTTCTCAATCTTCGCCAAATATAAACTCGTGGGGGGCTTCTCAGACTGTTTTTCATTTTGTATTTGTGTAGCAGACACTGGACAAAATGCTTATCGGACTGGTCTGAACGAGGGGATTGGATTGAATGATCTCTAACGTCCTTTCCGGCTCTGACATTTGATGATGTTTCAATGTGGTGGAGCTTTCCCCAGGATCTGAAGTCAGAAGACCTGGGTTCAAGTCCAGCTCTCCAAAGGATCTCCAAAGATCCTTCCAGTTCTCACATTTTGTGTTCTCAGGTCTCTCCCTGCCAGTCACTTTATTAAGCACCTACTATGTGCCAGGCAGTGTGCTGAGTTCTGGGCATACGAAGAAAGACAGCAGACAGACTCTGCTCTCAAGTAGCTCACAGCTTAGTGGGCAAGACAACATGCAAACAAACAGCTACGCACAAAGGAGGTAAATACAATGCTGACATCCTATGTTCTCATGTTCCTCCAGCTCTGACATTTTGTCTTTTATATTCTAAAGTCCCTTTCTGACATCTTATTTTTTTTTTTAGGCAATTGGTGTTAAGTGACCTTCCCAGGGTCACACAGCTAGTGAGTGTCAAGTGTTTGGTCTGAGGCCAGATTTGAACTCAGGTCCTCCTGACTGCAGGTCTGGTGCTGTATCCATTGTGCAACCTAGCTGCTCCATTGACATCTTATGTTCTGAGGGTCCTCTCAGTTACGACATTCTGTATTTCAAGGTACCTCCCAGCTCTGACATTTCAAGGTCTATATTCTAAAGTCCCTTTCATCTCTGACATCTTATGTTCTAAGATCCCTCCCAGCTCCCTGCTGTGTGCTATTTTCTGTGTTCTAAGGTCTCTCTGTCCTGTGTTGTAAGGCAGAGGTGGGGAACCTGTGGCCTCAAGGCCACATGTGGCCTTCTAAGTTCTTGTATGCAGCCTTTTGACCGAGTCCAAGTTTTACAGACCAAATCCTTTTATTAAGGGGATTCGTTCTATGAAGTTTGGAGGAAGTCAAAGGGCCGCACTTGAGGACCTAGAGGGCCACAGGTTCCCACCCCTGCCTAAGGTCTCTCCCAGCTTTGACATTCTATGTTCTATGTTCTAAAGTCCCTTTCTTCCCTAACAACTCAGGTGCTGACTCTCTCTCAGCTCTGACATGCTCTCTCCTATGTTTTAAGGTTTCTCTCAATGATTATATTTAATCTTCTGTATTCTGAGACCCTCCCAGTTCTGACAATTTGCTTTTTATATCTGGGTAATTCCATCTTCCCTCCCTCCAAAATCCATCACCACCACCACCACCACCACCAGCACACACACACACACACACACACACACACACACACACACACACACACACATCCCTCCTTTTTTTCCCCTTAACTGAATGTCAGGAGCTGGGCCTCTAGTGGGGGGGGAGGGGGAGGCTAATTGATTTGAACAACATAACACCGAGAATGTTCCTAACTGTTCCCAAAGCAGTGTCCCCTTCTTCCGGGGAACGCTGTGGCTCCCTCTAATTGTGAGTCTCCCTCTCTTGGGCCAATGGGACCGACATAGCTTTGCTCTGTTTGGTTTTCCCCCCAATCCCAGAGCAAGTGTCCACTTCTGCACAAAGGCCCCACACACCCCAGTCTCTGTGTGCGAGAGAAAGGAGGTTTTGGAACTCAGGGGTCCATTTCAAAACAAAGTGAGGGAGCTGTCTCCGGCCCCTCCTCCCCAAGTAAACTCTGCTTTCTGAATTCAATCCATCCATTTTTCTTTGGCTCCCAGGACAGCCTCTCCCTTATACTCATGAGGGAAGTCCGAGCCAAAAGGGCAAAGAAGGAGGGATTCCAACCCCAGTGAGGGAGCAAGATGACAAACACTCCCACTGGAGAAAAACGGGAGGAAGAGTCCTCCTTTTCCATCCTTCAGACTGAGCTAAAAAAATCATTCTCCCTCTCTTCCTTTCCCCCCACCCTTCCATAAGATTTAGAGACCTGATCAGGTCCAGTCTCCTCATTTTACAGACAGAGAAACTGAGGCCCAGAGAAAAGACTTGTCTTCCCTTGTGGGAGGAAGATTCCTCTGACTGACCCCCATCTACACCACATTCCCTTTGGCTTATAATTTGTTGCCAAGTCCTACAATTCTATCTCCCACAGTATCTCTCAGCCACCCTAACCCCTCTGTTTTACCACCTCCATTGTCATCCATCTAGATTCTTCTAATGGGCATCTTGATGGCCCAGTGCATAGAGCACTGGCTTTGGAATCAGAAAGACTCCTCTTCCTGAGTTCAGATCTGGCCTCAGACACTTATTAGCCATGTGACCCGGAGCGAGTCACTTAACCCTGTTTGCCTCAGTTTCCTCATCTGTAAAATAAACTGGAGAAGGACATGGCAAACCACTCCAGTATCCTTGCTAAGAAAACCCCAAATGGGGTCACAGACAATCAAACACAGCTGAAAAATGACTCAACAAAGAAAATGGAACAGCACCCTATAGTGGAAAATATAGTTGTTTCTAGATAACCTGGATTCAAATCTAGCCTTTGATGCTGTGCTTGTGTGACCTCCTTGGGTAGGTCCCTTAACCCTCCCTTCCCAGACCCCAGTTTCCTCATCTGTAAAACGAAGGGGTTGGTCTAGATGACCTTTGAGATGCCCTTCAGCTCTAGGGGTATAATATGAAGTAGCCAAGTCAGGATTTGAACACAAGTCTTTGAATTCCAAATGTGCTGTCCCTTTACACTTAACCATGCTGTCTACATGCACCCTACCTGTAAAATGAGGAGAAGGTGTCTAAGGTCCCTTCTAGCCCTAAATAATACTGGCTAACATCTACACAGTGCTGTGAAGTTTGTAAAGCGTCATACGTGTATTATTTCATTTGATTCCCAAATCCCATGAAGTCCGACTTCTCCAGCCCTCCTTCACCCTATTCTCCCCTTTGCCCAGGCTGTATTTCAATCAGATTGCTCCACTCTCTGCTTCCCTTCCTCATTCTGCCCTCTCCTTTCTTTGCTTATATCCTGAAAGATTTCTCTCTCCCAGTCAGCCCTATCTCCATCTGTTGAAGCTCCCTGCCCCACCTTCCTTCAAGGCATAACTCAGGTGCTACCTCCTCCATGAAGTCTTCCCTGATCCCCTCCTAGCCAACACGGACCTTTCTTTCCACAAATCTCTCCTCGTTCTTTGCCTGGACTTTTATGCATTTATCTCCATCTCCCTTGGATCAAAGTTATTTGTGTTCATCTCTTTCCTCCCTGTCCCTTGCCCCACTGCCCATTAGATTATATAAACCCCCTGAAGTCAGGATATGTGCAGTACCTCTCTTCACCACTTGATATGGGAACTTGCACACAGTAGGCATTTAATAATGTCTATTAAAATGAAGTTAATGGAAGCACATAGATTCACTGAAAGTTATCATTAAAGGAATTTTTAGGGATTTCTAGAGAGACCCAGAGATTCTAGGAAGGGATCTTAGAAAGAGAACATCGTATAATGCAGTGCATTTCACAGAGAAGGTGTTAGGTAGCAGCTAGGTGGCTCAGTGGACAGAGCTCTGGAGTCAGGAGACCCTTAATAGCTGTGTGACTCTGGGCAAATCACTTAACCTCTGTCTGCCTCAGTTTCCTCAACTATAAAATGGGCATAATAATAGCACCTACCTCCCAGGGTTGTTGTGAGATAATATCTGTAAAGCACTTAGCGCAGGGTATTAAGCACACAATAGGTGCTTAATAAATGCTTGTTCCCTTCCTTCCTTAATAACTACTTGTTGAATAAATGCATCATTCAATCTAACCATCGAATTTTTCTGATGGAGATAATTGTAACAACTCCAAAAATTTATAAAGTGCTTTTCAGTTGTTTATAAAACTTGTGCATACATGTCATCATCTGAACTCAAAAGACCTTTGATGGGGATACTGAGATTAAGAGGAAAAAAGTGAAGCCCACATTCACCCAGCGAGTCACGTGTCTTCCTTGTTGGAGGGTCTTTCCTGGCTCACAGCCTGCCTTATGCTCACTCTTAACTCTTGCCTGTTCAGTCTTGTTACCTCGACTGAAAGCAATAGTCTAAATGTGGTTCAGGCAGTCCAGACGATAGCATATATTCTCTTGTTCTGGACACTATGTTTCTCTTAATGTAACCTTAGATTAGATTATCCATTTGAGCTGACACATTGTAATCGTGACCATATTTAGTTTGCAGATAATAAAACTGCCAGATTGGTGAGTTTGACGTTGATTCCTGGCAAGAAATCTTGAACGTGTCATTAAAGGGATGGCTTATGAGCACGTAGAAAGAAAAGTGGTGATCACCAAGAGCCAGCAGGTGTCTATTCAAAACTGGTTACAATAGACTAGCCTCATTTCCTTATTTATTCATTATCTTTCTATTCATCCTTCTTTCCCATCTTTTTTTCTTTTCTCCCTCCCTTCCTCCTATCTATCTATCTATCTATCTATCTATCTATCTATCTATCTATCTATCTAATTTATTCATCTATCTAATCTATCTATCTACTAATTTTCAATTTCTTTTTTGTTAGACTTTCCAGACTAGTATTATCCGATTGGAATGCTATTTTGTTGTTATATTGTTTTTCAGTCATGTCCTACTCTTCGTGACCCCATTTGGGCTTTTCTTGGCAAAGAAAAAGAGTGGTTTGCTCATTCCCCTTCCAGCTCATTTTATAGATGAGGAAACCGAGGTAAACAAGGTTAAGGAACCTACCCAGGGACACACAGCTAGTAAGTGTCTGAGGCCAGATTTGAGCTCAGGAAGATGAGTCTTCCTGACTCCAGGCCCAGTGCTCTGTGCAGTATGGTGCCACCTGGCTGCCCATAGCCACAATTTATTAGTCTCCCATGATATCCTTGTGGAGAAGTTGGAGAAATGTGGGCTAGATAACAGCACTATTAGGTAGACCCAGGACTGGTTGAATGACTAGACCCTAGTTCTCCCACACAAGACTCCAACTCCCTTTGCTGGGCTTTTGCACTGGATTTCTCACAATTTTGGAACATTCTCCCCACTCACCTCTGCCTCTTAGAAACTCTGGCATCCTTCAAGATTTGGCTCAAACAGCATCTTCTGCAGGAGGCCTTTCCCATATCCTCCACTTCCCCTTGCTACCAGAGTCTTTCCCTTTAAGGGTACATTATATCGAATTTGTAGGCACCTATTTATTATATGTTGTCTCCTCCATTAGAATGGAAGCTCTTTGAGGGTAGGGACTGTTTTGGTCTCTCTTTGTAGCCCCAGAATTTAGCACAGTGCTTGGCATGTAGTAAGCATTCAATGACTGCTTGTTGGTTGACTGATCTAAAGTGCAGTCAGTGTTGGATCAATGTTACATTGGAGAGAGTCTCTTATGAAGTGCCTGAGGGCTCCTTCCTTGTCCCTGTGCGATTCAGCATTCTTCACAATGACTGATAAAGGCATCTAACTCACAGATGATGCAAAGCTGGGAGGGATAGCTAAGGAGCTGGGCAAACTGAGGCACAGTGCATGGGCACATGAGCGTACATGTGCATACTTGTGTGCAAGAGATTTGCCAATGGCCACCCAGCCAGCAGACTAGCCAGAGGCGGGGCTGGGACTCATTAGGGTTCTGAGCCCTGAGAGTTCCCAGAATGCCTCCATTTGGGCAGGCAGATGCATTGTTTGCAAGACCGACCCCAGGAGTTTCTCATTATCCTTTCCTGTGAATTGGAAAAATTAGATTATGGCATGTTGCATCACAGGTTAGGGGCAAAGCAGACAAGGTCCCCTGGCCAATGGCAGTCTGGGCACAGCTGTGTCTTTCCCTCACATCCTGGATTCAGGCCCAACGCTTCCTGCTTCTTCCTCCCCCACCCCGACTTGTTCCATGTTAAGTCTCCCTGACCCATTGTCCTATGATGATGATTGTAGCATTCCGAGTAGACAGAGTTTAGCCTGGACTCCATAGTATCCCTTTATTTATGCCTGCCCTGCCCACCTCAAACACAGCCTTCTTTGGGGAGCATAGGACTCAGCATTGGGAGGCAGGACTCAGGCTTATGCCCCTCCTGTAACACTCACACCCTCTGGCATGGGAAGGGACCTCAGGGCTTATCCAGCCTGGCAGAGCAGGAGGTCCTTCTGTAGCATCCCTGAAAAGTGGTGAAGACCTCCAGAGCAGGCAAACCCCTCCTAATGCAACCAGTAGTTCCCATTTGGACAGCTTCAATTGTTAGGAAATTCTTCCTGACACAGAGTTGAAACTTGTTTGAATTACTCCTGTGACAGTAGTCCAAAAGCAACAATCCTATCCCTTTCTTCTGGGTGCCTTGAGATCACATTCCATTTAAGCTCTCTGAGACCAACTTTCTTCATCTGTACAATGGGGATGATAAAAATTTGTGCTCCCTACCTTCCAGAACTTGTGTGAAGAAAGAGAGAAATATGAATTGTTTATTATTATTATTATTAATCTAATGCTTTATTCCTTTCTCCTTGACCTAACTACACTGAATGACAAAGTCACAGAATGTCTGAGTTGGAAGATGTGGCAATTAAAAGTTCCCATTTCTATGATACTTTTCAGTTCAATAAATAGCAGTTTATTTATATGGTATATCTAAAGTTTTGCAAAGTGATTTATAGATATTAATTCATTTGATCTTCACAACAACCCTGTGAGGTAGTGGCTATTATTATCTGTGTTTCAGATGAGAAAACTGAGGAAGATAGAAATTAAGTGCCTTGCCCAGAGTTGCACAGCTAATAAGTGTCTGAGGGTGGATTTGAATTCAGGTTTTCCATGTCCAGTGCCACCTAGCTGCCCTACCCCTTTGAGTCAATGTGCATATCATCATCCCCATTTTATAGATAAAGAGACTGAGGCTCAGGAATCAGAACCTT